>NC_136067.1:663352927-664841570 GCF_964261635.1 Lissotriton helveticus | reverse complement strand
TCATGAATTGGTACTTTTCCATGTACGGGGTTTCTATGAGGTATGCCGAAAGTATATATGCACTGTTTTTAATGTAATCCAGCAGTCTCCTCCGCACACCTTTGAGAGCTGTGGCGAGAGGGAGGCTCCCCTATATAGGGCGCTTTTGCAAAATAAACGATTGAACCTTCTCCATTGCTGGCTGACTTATTCTTGGTAACTATTGTATATGGGCTATTGGTAAGTATAGCTCTATGGTATAGTTTTTAGTACTTCAGTTGGCGACTCTGCCGGGACTCCGCGATAGGGTTGTCCTCTCCTGTAAGTAGGAGAAGAGGGACGGGGAGGGATTCTGGTCGAGTAGGTGGACTGAAAAAGGATCCTAATTGAGAAACCAGTTTGTGGTAGAAAAGGAAAATTCCACTCTCAGGCCCAGTGACCTTCTCAGCCGCTAAATAACCCTTCGCCGGAGTCCTTCGGGATTAACCCGGGAACAGCTGACCGTGTTGGTCTATAAAAGAAGTCGGCAGTGGAGAACATGCAATCAGACCTGTGTGCACCAGGTGAGTAAATTGTATTGTAAGTCCTTTGTTGACTTTGGAACGAGCACTTTTGAGAAGTGGCTCAGAAGAACAGTGAACTAAGTATGGAATGTAGTGGTTAGTGAACCACAAGGAATCTGAGGGTGTGACGTGGCAGAAGTGTGACTGCACGGGCAAATGCCTCACAGACTTGTTCGGTGATTAGTTAGAACAACATCGGACACCTTAGTGTTGCACGGTGGGTGCTCACTCGGCCGAATTCTCTTCGGAAAGGCCCACAGGAGCAACAGGGTAAGCGCGGGGTCTGGGGTTGCGCCCATAACGCCCGGCCCAACCAGCACAGGACTGTGGGATAGTCTGTAAGAGGGTTCGTGGTGCGCCTGTCTGATGATTCCAGGGTAGTCTTTGGACTGCCTCTTTTGTGAATTCTTTTTAGTGATCTGGAATCCAGGGTGATCGGTTCCCGAACAGGAGTTGACGGGCTCTGTTCGTGTATAAGACATGTTGTATGGAATTGTGAATTCATGACCGGAGTATTTTTATCGATCGAAATTTATGCACTTTATGTAAGTTATGTAAATGGAATTGTCTGAGTTAAAAAGTGAAGAGTATGTGGTGAAGTGGATGCGTCCATGAGTGTGACTTCAGTTGGAATGGTATGATTTGTTGAATTCTTAAAAATGTTGTGTTTCAGTAAACTGTGTTTTTGATGCTGCCGCCAGAGAAGTGGACGGCTGGAAGAAAGACAGCCTGCTCCTCCGGAAGGCAGTCCCAGTTTTGATATGTACGTCAAACATGGTATTTCTCCCATTTTGTTTAATACACTGTGGAATAAATATACTAAAGACTATGCAGAATTACAATGGCCTTTAACTGGGTCTTTTGATGAAAGAAAAATTAATTACTTACAGAATAAATTGTTTTTAAGAAGGAGCCGTCAGACTATGTTTGACTCCTTAAACGTACAGTTAAAGGAGGTGAAGCGACGGCGAATACGAGAGGAAAAATTAGGAAAGATTAAAGCAGGACAGACTGTAACCCAAAAACCGGTGGCATATGAAAAGGAGAAAGTAGAAAAGAATATTGAGCAACTAGATAGACAGTTTCGATTACAAACAGATAAAATTTATGTGACCTGACCCGAGGCAGAAGATGAAATAGAAGAATTATTAGAGGTTCGCCCTCTGCCTCCATATGCCCCCCAACGTTTGTACCCGGCGGTCCCGGTGGACCGAACTGGAAGGGCGGGAGCAGCGGTGCCTGCAGGTGCTACCGCACCGGCGGCTATATATCTTCCGGCCCGTTACCCGCCCCTCCTACCCTTTGTCCAACTACCTTAGATTTAATTACTTTGAAGCCTGGGGCAGGTGCCACCTCTCCTCTGTCCCTGGTATTTTTAACGCCCCCAATTAGAGGGGCAACGGCCATCCCTATGGGACTGACCGCTGCCTCATCGAATGTCACGGCACAACGCCATATGGGAGGGATGGAAGGTCGACGAGTTTTGACGCGATCGTCCTTAGGAGTTGAAGAAAGACGTGCTGTATTGGTTCAGGCGTCCCAATGGATGTGGAATCCAATTTATACTCTGGAGGACATTTAGAGTACTATGAAAGATTTTGAACCAGTTACGCAACAACTAACATTGAAACATATGGCAATAAGACTGATTTCTTTATGGAAGCAATGTTTTCAGGAAGGACTGGCTCCCCTGATATTATGTGATATCAAGGATCAAGCTTTTAAATTCGAATTACAGGTCGTAGAAGTATTTCAAAATGTCGAAACTTTTTATACGATATAGGGACCGAATGAATAGTAAATGTCCGGATGTAGGGGCACTGTATCCCATGAGAGAAGTGCACCCTCTTTTCCATCCAGAGATTCCTGAAATGTTAGATGGAGGGGGCCAAGTGACCAGAGCACGTGTAGAGGCACATTTCCAAGAGCAATGGGTTTATACCCCTTGGAAGTGGAGTGAGGTTCTTACCTTGAAAGCCCAACTCCCTGACCCCCGTAAAAACCCTACGGCTTTCAGGAAGGACTGGCCCCCCTGATATTATGTGATATCAAGGATCAAGCTTTTAAATTCGAATTACAGGAAGAAGAATTATTTCAAAATGTCGAAACTTTTTATACGATATAGGGACCGAATGAATAGTAAATGTCCGGATGTAGGGGCACTGTATCCCATGAGAGAAGTGCACCCTCTTTTCCATCCAGAGATTCCTGAAGTGTTAGATGGAGGGGGCCAAGTGACCAGAGCACCTGTAGAGGCACATTTCCAAGAGCAGTGGGTTTATACCCCTTGGAAGTGGAGTGAGGTTCTTACCTTGAAAGCCCAACTCCCTGACCCCCGTAAAAACCCTGCGGCTTATTATAAAGAATTGACAGAAGCCGCAAATTCGGCTGTTATGACTTTAGCTGATATCGAATTATTTTTCGGTCTTCTGATCCCAGTAGATATATGGAGACAGGTGCATGATTCAGATCATGCAGCCAAACTTGGAGGGACCTGGGATCAGATTACAACATGGGACAAAGATCGAAAACCGGGCGACAAGCCCAAAGACGAGATTTTAGCTATACCCGCTCAAATCATTACATATATGCAGACCCTTATTCCTACACGAAAGGTGGATTGGGATAAGTTAACGGCTTGCAATCAAAAGAATTATGAAAATGTGTCTGATTTCTTTACTCGCTTTGAGAAAGTGTTTATTGACTTCAGTGGACAAGATTTGTCCACAGAAGGAGGCATACGATTATTTGTAAATAGATTTGTCACTAATTTACTACCAGAAATAAAGACACATTTACAAGCTGCTGAAAGCACTTGGACTACTTCAACCCCTACAGTTATTCTTAGCATGGCACAGTATTATGAGCACTGAGAAATTGAGAGCAAAGATAAGTCGAATAAAAAGGTTAAGGAGTTGAAGACCCGAGTACTGCTACAGAAAGTTAGCAGAGGGCAAAACGGTAGAAGGGGAGGAAGGGGCTCTTTCCCGAGAGGGGAAATGATGAGAGGAGGAGGTGGTAAGGGACCTAATATAGGGATTAATCAATGTTCCAATTGTAGACAGGAGGGACACTGGCGAGCCCAGTGTCCATTAATGTATGGACAGGGTGGTTTTAATCGAGGACGAGGAAGAGGAGGTACTGATCGAAATAGTATGAGACGTGGTGACAGGTCTGGCGATGAGTCAGGAAATAATTATTTTGATGATTTTCAAGGAAGGCAATACCATAATGAGGATTATCGAGAGGACGGATATAATGGACACAATTATGCATGAGACATCCACGGACAGAGCAGGGGCCATATATCAGTACTAGTTGACCAGCAGGGGCCTTATGTACAGGGGCAATTGATGGGGACATCTGAGATGTTTTTGGTGGATACTGGAGCAATGAATAGTTCTGTTGCTCATACATTGGTCCCAGGGGCTGCTCTGTCTGGGCAAAATAATGTATCGGTGGGAATGTCAGGGATCCCTGTGGTAAGCCCCGTTTCAAAGCCACTTCCCTTTACTATTGGCCCTGTGACTGTGAACTCACCATTCTTGCTTACTTCTAGTTGTGACGAAAATTTGCTAGGATTGGATATACGAAAGAAGTTGCATGATCGTATTTATTGTTCTCCTGATGGTGTGTATCTAACATTACAGCCCCCTATTGAGCGTATGTCCCAATGTTTAGTCAAAGATGCACCTCTCCCTCCTGAGTTTTCAGGTATACCCCACACTCTTTGGGCAAAGGGGGACACGGATGTAGGATTGTTGAAAATATCCCCTGTATCCATCACGTTAAAACCTAACGTGTATATTCCCCAATATCGAATTTTGCCAGAAGGTGAACAGGCTTTATTGCATGTCATTCGTGATTTAATTAAGAAAAGAGTAGTAGAGGAAACTGCTGCAAACATTTGTAACAGCCCCATTTTACCGATATTGAAAAAGGCCCCTTTAGATGGTGACCCTGATTATAAAGATACTTATCGTTTTGTAATTGACCTTAGAGAGGTTAATAAAATAGTGATTCCTCAATACCCTGTGGTCCCGGATATCACTGCTATCCTGACTATGATTCCCCCTACTGGCCAGTATTTTTCTGTAATAGATTTGAAGAACGCTTTCTTTAGTATCCCGATCCACCCTGACAGCCGTCATATTTTCGGATTCTCATTATCTGGCCGCAGCTTCAGATCCTGCCGCGCACCTCAAGGCTATACTGAGAGCCCTAGTATTTATAGCCAAGCCCTGAAGGCAGTATCAGATGAATTAGTCCTCCCTCCTGGTAATGTTCTCGTCCAATATGTGGATGACATCCTAGTGTCATCAGATACGGCAGACGGTTGTAAGGAGGCCACAGTTAAATTGTTGCACCATTTGGCAGCTAATGGAAATAAAGTGTCCTTATCCAAATTTCAGTATTGTCGACAGGAAGTGACCTACCTTGGTCATTTACTGTCGAAAGCGGGGAGAAGACTGACTCCTGAACGGATAACTGTTATTACTAACATGTCTGTGCCTCGTACTCAACGTGATGTTCGTGCTTTTCTAGGCATAACCTCTTACTGTAGCCAATGGATTCCTAATTTTTCTCTTCTGGCTAAACCTTTGTTGCATTTGGTTACCAAAGATGTGCATGAACCCTTGCCCTGGACGGATGAATGTCAAGATGCTTTTAATTCTCTGAAATCTGCTCTTTGTTCTGTACCTGTCTTGGGTACTCCGGACTACCGAAAACCTTTTGTACTCTACGTGCATGAAGTGGACGGTTGTTCTCTTTCAGTGTTAACCCAGGGTTTTGGCGGAAAGCAACGACCTTGTGCATATTTTTCGGCAGTATTGGATAATGTTGCCAGGGCCCTTCCTAGCTGTTTAAGGCCACTGCTGCTGTGGCGGTGGCCATTCGACAGTCGGAGGGGATTATTTTAAATACTGATCCCACAGTGATGGTACCACACGCTGTGGACATATTATTGAATCGAACAAAAACTCAGCACCTCACGAGTGCATGATTGACTGGTCATGAATTAACTCTATTTGCACCCCACATTATAATTAAAAGATGTGCCACTCTGAATCCAGACACGTTACTACCCCTCCCTTCAAGTGATCAAAAGGACGATGTCCATGATTGTATATTTCGGACTGAAGAAGAAACGAAGGGACGTGTAGACCTCACTGACTCCCCTTTATCTGACCCACAAGGGGAGTTGTATGTGAATGGCTCTTGTTTTAAGTTACCAGATGGCACTACAACAGCTGCTTATGCTATAACTACTCTTAAGACAGTAGTAGAGACCGCTCTGGTTTCTCAGCATTCAGCGCATGCAGCTGAACTAATAGCATTATAAAAGCATTTGAACTGAGTGAAGGTTTAAAAGTAAATATTTTTACAGACAGCCAATACGCCTTCGGCGTGGCCCATAGTTTCGGGCGGCTGTGGAAGGAAGAGGATTTCTTACCTCCCATGGTCAAAGAATACAACATGGCCCTTTGATTGAAAGATTGTTGAATGCTCTAACTTTACCAGAGAAAGTGGCTATCATCAAGTGTAGCGCCCACAAGAGAATTACTGACACTACAGGAGAGGGAAATGCCTTTGCCGATCAAGTAGCGAAAGAAACATCACAAACTAAAACGTCCACAATGTTTCCTAGTGATGGGTGGCCGAGACCACAGTATTCGATAATACTATTGAAAGTGTTAGAGAATTACAGAAAGAAGCCACTCCTGATGAATTATTGAAATGGGAACAGGAAATAGGACGATTAGACAAAAACGATTGCTGGATTGACTTAACTGACAAGCAGAGATGGCTATTGCCCAATGCCCTGGTGCACGCAGTAGTAGTGATTGCCCATGGCACTGCCCACATTGCAACAAAAGGTATTTGTGCATTACTTTATGGTGGCCAAAGCGGTACAAAAGGGGGTGGTGGTGGGCTAAAGAACGGTGATGGATCAAACCCAGATCTTTTGACTGGGTGTGAGTGTTTGATTGGTTCAGATGCTCCGTCCATCACCACCCCCTTTTTGTACCGCTTTGGCCGCCATAAGTGTGGCAGGGTATGCTCAGATGTGAGTCCCTTGCTCACATTGCCACTGGATTCAAGCAAGCCGGGCTGAAGACAGCTGGAATGCCAGAAACCGGTCCTCGGAAGCTTGTTTCCGGTCCAGGGAAGGCATGGCTTGGCAGTTCAGGATGGACTGTTCCCATGAGGCACAGGGTCAGACTGATTTGCATATAGCCATGTCTGAACTGGGGTGGCAGAGTGGGCTAAAGAACGTTGATGGATCAAACCCAGATCTTTTGACTGGGTGTGAGTGTTTGATTGGTTCAGATGCTCCGTCCATCACCACCCCCTTTTCGTACCGCTTTCTTGGAGGAGCACATTCTTGCAGGCGCCATGCTTATACTCCCGTGCACCAGAATGGACGGGAGGCACCTTTACTGACCTACCCCCAGAATAACTTGAGCTGAGTTTCGAATCAATCAGTTGTGCCTTATATGGGTTTTCCTGTTGGTTTCTCATGAACTGGTACTTTTCCATGTACGGGGTTTCTATGAGGTATGCCGAAAGTATATATGCACTGTTTTGAATGTAATCCAGCAGTCTCCTCTGCACACCTTTGAGAGCTGTGGCGGGAGGGAGGCTCCCCTATATAGGGCGCTTTTGCAAAATAAACGATTGAACCTTCTCCATTGCTGTCTGACTTATTCTTGATAACTATTGTATATGGGCTATTGGTAAGTATAGCTCTATGGTATAGTTTTTAGTACTTCAACAGATCGTATCTTTTTGATGTGTTGCATAATAGTTGGCTGGGTAGCCACCTCGCTAGGGATGATCATGAGTAACACATTGGCATGAAACCCGTTATTTGCTCTGAATGGTGTCTCCTTGATAGAACTATGCCAGGAGTTATTATATGCCAATTCTGCCAACTACAACAGGGACACCCATCAGGTATTTGCTTCTCTGGAATAGCAACATAGGTATTTCTTTAAGGTCTGGTTCAACCTTTCCGTCTGACCATCCGTCTGGGGGTGGAAACTGGTCGAAAGGGCAGCCTCCACTCTTAAGGCCATGCACCACATGCGCCAAAACCTTGCTGTGAATTGTGTTCCGCTGTCTGACTCAATAACCCCCTGGAAGCCCATGTAACCACACCACATGAGCCAGTACAAACTGAGCAGTCAGACTAGCTGTAGGTAAGTTTTTAGAGGGGATAAAATGTCCCATCTTTGTTAGGCTGCTACATCCAACAGTATGACATCGTAGCCTTGATCCTTTGGCAAACCTAAAATGAAATCCACGCTAATGGTTTGCTGTGGCTGTGTAGGAGTGGGCACAGGCATCAATTTTCCCTTATTCTTGGTTGTCCCACTTTTGCTGCTAACTCTTGCTGAACTACTAATAATGCCTGTAAAACGTCATCCAAGGAGGTCATATTTGTGAATCACCTGGACCAGGGGGAGTAAAGTTCGTGGGTGCGTCATTTTGTCAGGGCCAAAGGTACTCCACGGGATCCAGGTGATGCTCTAAGGGGTCCACCTCTCGATATCCCCAACTCTGACACAACAGACACAGAGTATTGAGGTGATCAAGTGAGGGAAAGGAATTAGGGTTGGAACAGCAGGGAAGGGGATACCTGAAAACATAAAAAACACATAGATTAAATTATGCTAAACTTTACTGCTACACTCCAATGATCTCACTAAAAGGAAGTCGTACCTGAAAAGCCAGTTTCCAACATCCATCGTGTTCCTTATCAACTCTCTATACTCAGCAATGATACCGCTCACCACAGGAGGAGGATATACCTATGAGGTAAATCACATATATTATTACTGCATTCACACCACCTTCCTTCCATATGTATATATATATACCCTGTTGTGCAATTCCTCATAAAATAAAGGAAGAACCAGAAGAAAAGATAATAGAAGTAGTGTCCCCTCAACGCCAAAAAATTAGAAGAATGTCTAAAAAAACAAACACTAAAATGTCATGGCTCCTGACGTTCTTAACGGATGCAACAGTAACCCCCCACGGTATCCATTAGCCAAAGTTCCATAGTTCCTATGGGAAAGAATATAACAAAGATATCCAGGAGTCTTTAAAGTCAAACTCCAAGAAAAACAAGCCAATAATGTAAAAATATAATAGTTGTCAGTGCTATCGCCTACTGTACCTTACTGGCGAAGTAGCACTGTGCTATGCCTTCATGCACAAACACACAATCCCTCTTTGTCAAGCTACCGCCACAGCTATAGAAGTAGCTTTTGTGTAAGGAGACTAGACTCACGGAAACTGAAGACTCATTCGATAGTCTTTTCTCCTTAAACGCTCACTGTAGTACTCGATCAGCAAAGAACTCCTGTCTGAATACCAACCGCAAGTTTGTAGCAAAGAGGGGGTCTCTCTCTGCTGAGCCCAGCAGCCGCTGTATCCTCCAATACCAATCCAGATGCAATCCAAGTTCTGCAGCCGTGAGGACACGTCCGTGTTTCACTTGCAGAATTACGCACGTAGCCTTACGTGCATGCTCGCCTTAAATACCCTAAAGCCCCTCCTTGCTGGGCTTTCTGCGAATTGTAGTCCCTGTGTAAACGACTTGATATCTGGCTCTGTAGGCACAAGGGTAAGACCCTGACACTTCAGTGGCATCCAGGGCAGATCTGGCGTGGTCTAGGGGAGCGAGCGGGTAAGGAGGTATTGATGGAGCAAGGTGGAGAAACACGTTTTTGTGTACCCCTTGTAAAATCACACTTCCATAATCATAACTTGAACTAATTGACTGATGTGTGAAATGAACCAACCTAGAATAAAAAGTTGCACCTACACAGACAAACGTGGGAACTAATTTTGCTAATGTTGCAATCATAATTAAGTAATTATGTGATTCTGTCGTGTCCTGAACTAATAAGCAGCTTTGAAATAATGAAATGCGGCATAAATGTGCTTTTTGTTTACGTATTTTGTGGCAAAACATGAAGACAGGTGAGCATATTACGCCTAAATGTTGCTTATTTCGCTAGCTAACTACTAATAGGGAAAACCTTAGTAAGGGGGAGGTAAACAGAAGGGTTAGATTTCCAAAATTAACGTTTGTTTGTGTTTGTTTCTATGATAGTTCCCATTCTGGCCTGTGACGCCTAGTGAAAACATGGCTGTTTTATTAAACTGCGAAATGAAGATGAACAGAGCATGCGCAGCCCAAGTCCGAGTTGGAATGCGAGCTGCTTGTGCCTGAAGTGAATGCAGTTCAAGGACAGTGTGGCCTGGAAGTCCAGATGGCTGCCAAAAAGGATGAGCACAATGTTTCTGAACGTGAGAAGATTCCATGATGTTGCTAATTGAGAACATGACTAGCCCGACATTGCTTAGACAACGAACCTTTTAAAAATTTAGCTGACGGAAATAAAATGAATATTGTAATGATGAGCTGATGCTCATCCACCCCAAATTGTCCAATCAGAACTTGAATTTAGGCTGAAAGTTACTCTTTTCGATAGATAGAGCTAGTGAAAAAGGTGTAAAAAGTGCTGGTTTTACTTCTTTTCGATTTCCTCCCGAAATGCTGTTGGTATGCTGATTTTCCTGAGATGTAAGACTCTGAGTAATTTTCTATTTTCTTTGAATGAGAGATGCACTTTAGTTGAGGGTTTTAGTTAGGGAAGTTAGGAGAAAAAATGAATTTTGGGAACTATCTGTCTTTTGCTAATACTTGCATTTCTGAAGTCTAAATAAAATGTCTATTTATGAATTTTCTAAAATAAATGAAAATAACTGTTTGAGATAATACTCTTATTCCTTTAAATGTCATTTTTGAATAAAGAAATAAATAAAGTGAATACACTTTTTAGGCATGCTAAATTTGCTTTTAATAAAAATTAGATAAATGGAGAATTAAGCTGGTCTTGAGTTTTCCTACTCCTATCTTTTTTACTAGCAGATTCGTCGACCATAGTGGTGGCGTGTCTAAACAAATGTTTTGTTAATAAAAACCATGGTAAACTCATTTAAAATGCAGGTGTAAATAGTATAAATATCTAGTTTTAGTTTAGACACTCCACTATGATACAGCAGCTCTCCTTTGAATCACACCGATCCATGAAGTAGGATGGAAGTGTTTTTATGAGTGACTCGCAGTGTTATGGGCCCCACTGATGAGTAAATGTATGATTTTGTACTTCAGGGAAAGGTGACATGGTTTTAGAAATTATTTCCGGAGTAGCGCTGCATCAGTAATTAACTTGGTAGCAGAGCATTGGTTGCTATAGAATTAGCTAGGCTTATGTATAAAGCGTTATGTAAGGGTTTTTGATGTACAGAATTATGACTAACATCTGTTGAGTTCGTATTACGTTACATGTAGTCCTGAAAAGGCTTCCGAGGATTGCGTGAAGCTGGTCACTCTGTCTGAAGGCAGAGGAAGTGTGGCAAGTAAAGTCGCACATCGCATAGTCTGTTTCAAAAAGTAGTATCGTCGTATACTACGGTGGTATCGTCGTATATCACAAGTGGTGTCCTCGCACATCACAAGTATAGGGAACCTACGTGTGAAAGGATAAATGCATAGCGAGGACAGTCTATAAAATCTTAGCCTTCAAGTACAGGGATCATTGCGTATCACACTTGCAGTTGCAAGTTTGATTGAAATACGTCTAGTGCTAATCTTAGCTAAGGCTTAGCATGTGACTGCAATGTAATACGGGCATGTGTACTGGATCTTTTGTCAGGAAGCCAGAAACACTAATCATTTGTGTTTGTTTTTCATTTATGTATGACCGGACCCATGGCTGATACCTGGGAAGTGCTCCACACCGCAACAACTGCAAGAGGTGGACAGCCAAAGGGACGTGTACATCAGGTACAGGAATGGCAAGCAACGACATCAAGTGTGACGGGCGAGCAATCAAGGACTCAAGAGGTGCCAACAATGGGTTGATTGTTTATTGGTGTGTTAACCCTAGGTTGGGCTGGCCACAGTAATGTAGCAGGATGTTGCTTCACATAATATGGCAGTATGTTCCTTGGCAGGAAACAGTATGTCTACAGTAACGGCGCCGGTGGTCGCTGGGCCACCGTGGTCGTCATAGTATATTCATGGGTTACCAATTGATGGGGCCAGCGGTAGTAATGTGGCAGTGCACAGGGGTGTGCCTGGCCAGCTTGACCAAACCCAGGTGTAATAGGCGTATGCAACACCTCAGCACCCCTTGTAGGGAAGCTGGACGCTGCCTTTACGGGACCCGAGCTCCCAATTGCCAATTTTAGTAGACACAGCGCGCTTGGGGACTTCCATAGTAAGGAGATAGACATACACTGAACATTTCCCAGAGCGGGTGATTCACGGACTTCACGATACGCCAGTGGGAGCTTGTGGGGGCCTGTGGTTCCCCGGGAAGCATTTTTTCAGTTGCACTAATAGTGAGTGTCAGCGTCATGAGCGCCGTGTCTTATCGGCCTCCGCGTAACGCCATCAATTAAACTCATCTGGTGGCTCTATGGCGGCAGGTCTAACTTCCCTGGATCAGACGGCCCTAGCATAATTAACATGCGTTTTGGGGGGAGGGGCCTGAAAGATCAGGTACACCGGGACGCCGGGGGTAGAAGGGTGGTTGACATGTCCATACTCGGGGTACACCCTGGTGCAGACATTCCAGATCGTCCAACGTTGGAATCAAGTCTGTGAGGCCATTGTGCCCATGGAACCAAATTCTCAGTAACAACAATAGTGAGGCTTGCTAATTGCAGCCCATAGCCCAGGGGTGCATCTGGGGGGAGTTGTGCTTCTTGAGAGACGGCGTCCGTTTGTCCACATCTGGGATTGAAACATTGTAGAAAACTTTTCTTGCCTACGAAAGGGAGTATAGGGACAAGATATGATCTTGCAAGGAGTTGGGAGGGCCCGATAGTTGGACTAAACATATGATGGCTAGGTGTGAGAAGTTAAGGTTAGGGCATGACCTTTCAGTGTAAGAGGGTAGGGGGGCAGATAGTTGGGAAACTATGCTGGCCTGTGGCGGTAAGGTCATGATTGGTGAGCAGTTAATTGAAGGTCCTTAGGGGGGCGGCGCCATTCTCGAATGGGGTCGCCCAAAGGGAGAGACAAGTGGTCTCTCATAGAACTCCAGGGGCAGGTACAGCCTGTTGGGTACATGGGTGCGGGGGAGACAGTTACGCTTTCTCTAGGCTGTTTGGCCACCCCGCACGTGCACAATGACGCCAGTAAACGGCGCAGAGATGCAATGGCCCCCTTTAATGGAATTAATGGAGCGTACGGGGTAACCGGGGGGCCAAAGTACCCTCACGGTAAGCAGGCCCTCTGCGCATGCGCACTTCGACAGAAGGGCGTGGTTAATAGGGCGTACGGGGGTAACCGGGGAGGGGGTATGCCCCGCACAGTAAACGGGCCCTCATGCGCATGCGTACTCCAACAGGAGGGCGTGGTTAATATGGCGTAGGGGTAACCGGGAAGGTGTGTCACCCCACGGTAAACGGGCCCCTCTGTGCATGCGCGCTCCTTTCGGGAGGGCATGGTTTATTGATAAGGATTTGACACCAGTTATTAACCTTGCCGTAGGCCCAAATAGGTACGCAGAAAATAAAGAAGGTATAATGTGATTGATATGTTAGTTTTTGGATAGGAAATACCTTGTACTAGAAATATGTTAAGGTTAGCCATCTGAATACCTGTATATATCAATTTTCTGCGTAATTCTGTAAATATTGTTATTTCAATTTTTGATTTATTTTGTATGTTTTAATAAATACGGCCGGGGGATCGAAAGATCCCCCGCCTTCCAAAGAAAACCCTCTCACGTCCTATTAATAATGTTATGTTTTTTTTTTAACTCTTTATTCGCAACTGCACAGTCTCGAATACAATACATCATGAACGTATTATTAAACTGTACAGTTTTTTTCTCTTTTTCTCCCCAACCAAACAAGTCGGTTATTCATAATCACCTCATTTTATACGTCATATTTAGAAGAATACAGGAGTATATAATTCAATATCCTTTCCGACATACTTTTCTATAGGATTATTGCATTAACTCCATGATATAACTCAACATGTTATTAACGAATCTAATATCCGACAACATAAAGGATCAAACCCCAGATCCTTCCTCCCTCCCCGAATGTTATGTTGGTTAACGGAAGGCTGAGGGTCCTCCGGCAGTCCCTGGCCATATGGAAAGGCGGGGCCGACATTGGCCCCGTCGCACTTATGGTGGGGCGCACCGGCCCCCACACCCCCTGGGTTCCTTGGTGACCCGGAAGTGATTGAGTCACTTCCGATTCACGAAGGGAACAAAGGCCAGGCCGGTTAGATCTAACCGGCCTGGCCTGCGAAGGGTGAAAAGGCCGTGCAGTGCGGGAGTCGGCCTCTTCGACTCCTGCGCGCCACGGCCTGCCCCTTCCAGACTCTAGGAGGCTGTAGTTAATTTTCCCACCCACCATCCCCTGCAGCAGATGATTGTTATTGTATGTTACGAAGCTTTTTCCTAATTTGGTTACAAGTGTTTATGTATGACAAAGTGTCTGATTAATACGTTTTGTTCCTTAGAACTTTCTCCCGTTTTTCAGGTCACCAATCGTCGTATTTATTACTATGCCTTGGTCAGGCGGTAAGGTCATGATTGGTGAGCAGTTAATTGAAGGTCCTTAGGGGGGGTGGTGCCATTCTCGAATGGGGTCGCCCAAAGGGAGAAACAAGTGGTCTCTCATAGAACTCCAGGGGCAGGTACAGCCTGTTGGGTACATGGGTGCGGGGGAGACAGTCACGCTTTCTCTAGGCTGTTTGGCCACCCCGCACGTGCCTAATGACGCCAGTAAACGTCGCAGAGATGCAAGGGCCCCCTTTAATCGAGTTAATGGAGCGTACGGGGTAACCGGGGGGCCAAAGTACCCTCACGGTAAGCAGGCCTTCTGCGCATGCGCACTTCGACAGAAGGGCGTGGTTAATAGGGCGTACGGGGGTAACCGGGGAGGGGGTATGCCCCGCACAGTAAACGGGCCCTCATGCGCATGGGTACTCCAACAGGAGGGCGTGGTTAATATGGCGTAGGGGGTAACCGGGGAGGTGTGTCACCCCACAGTAAACGGGCCCCTCTGTGCATGCGTGCTCCTTTCGGGAGGGCATGGTTTAGTGATAAGGATTTGACACCAGTTATTAACCTTGCCGTAGGCCCAAATAGGTACGCAGAAAATAAAGAAGGTATAATGTGATTGATATGTTAGTTTTTGGATAGGAAATACCTTGTACTAGAAATATGTTAAGGTTAGCCATCTGAATACCTGTATATATCAATTGTAACATGTTCTGCGTAATTCTGTAAATATTGTTTATTTCAATTTTTTATTTATTTTGTATGTTTTAATAAATACGGCCGGGGGATCGAAATATCCCCCGCCTTCCAAAGAAAACCCTCTCACGTCCTGTTAATAATGTTATGGTTTTTTTTTAAACTCTTTATTCGCAACTGCACAGTCTCGAATACAATACATCATGAACGTATTATTACACTGTACAGTTTTTTTCTCTTTTTCTCCCCAACCAAACAAGTCGGTTATTCATAATCACCTCATTTTATACGTCATATTTAGAAGAATACAGGAGTATATAATTCAATATCCTTTCCGACATACTTTTCTATAGGATTATAGCATTAATTCCATGATATAACTCAACATGTTATTAACGAATCTAATATCCGACAACATAAAGGATCAAACCCCAGATCCTTCCTCCCTCCCCGAATGTTATGTTGGTTAACGGAAGGGTGAGGGTCCTCCGGCAGTCCCTGGCCATATGGAAAGGTGGGGCCGACATTGGCCCCGTCGCACTTATGGTGGGGCGCACCGGCCCCCACACCCCCTGGGTTCCTTGGTGACCCGGAAGTGATTGAGTCACTTCCGATTCACGAAGGGAACAAAGGCCAGGCCGGTTAGATCTAACCGGCCTGGCCTGCGAAGGGTGAAAAGGCCGTGCAGTGCGGGAGTCGGCCTCTTCGACTCCTGCGCGCCACGGCCTGCCCCTTCCAGCCTCTAGGAGGCTGTAGTTAATTTTCCCACCCACCATTCCCTGCAGCAGATGATTGTTATTGTATGTTACGAAGCTTTTTCCTAATTTGGTTACAAGTGTTTATGTATGACAAAGTGTCTGATTAATACGTTTTGTTCCTTAGAACTTTCTCCCGTTTTCAGGTCACCAATCGTCGTATTTATTACTATGCCTTGGTCAGGCGGTAAGGTCATGATTGGTGAGCAGTTAATTGAAGGTCCTTAGGGGGGGTGGTGCCATTCTCGAATGGGGTCGCCCAAAGGGAGAAACAAGTGGTCTCTCATAGAACTCCAGGGGCAGGTACAGCCTGTTGGGTACATGGGTGCTGGGGAGACAGTCACGCTTTCTCTAGGCTGTTTGGCCACCCCGCACGTGCCTAATGACGCCAGTAAACGGTGCAGAGATGCAAGGGCCCCCTTTAATCGAGTTAATGGAGCATACGGGGTAACCGGGGGGCCAAAGTACCCTCACAGTAAGCGGGCCCTCTGCGCATGCGCACTTTGACAGAAGGGCATGGTTAGTGGGGCGTACGGGGGTAACCGGGGAGGGGGTATGCCCCCCACAGTAAACGGGCCCACATGCGCTTGCGCATTCCAACAGGAGGGCGTGATTAATAGGGGGTAGGAGGGTAACCGGGGAGGGCATGTAACCCCATGGTAAACGGGTCCCCCTGCGCATGCGCGCTCCTTTCGGGAGGGCGTGGTTTAGTGTTAAGGATCTGACACCAGTTATTGACCTTGCCGTAAGCCCAAATAGGTACGCAGAAAATAAAGATGGTATTATGTGATTGATATGTTAGTTTTTGGATAGGAAATACCTTGTACTAGAAATATGTTAAGGTTAGCCATCTGAATACCTGTATATATCAATTGTTACATTTTCTGCGTAATTCTGTAAATATTGTTTATTTCAATTTTTGATTTATTTTGTATGTTTTAATAAATATAGCCGGGGGTGAAAGATCCCCCGCCTCCCAAAGAAAACCCTCTCACGTCCTGTTAATAATGTTTTGTTGGTTAACGGAAGAGTGGGGGTCCTCCGGCAGTCCCTGGCCATACGGCTGGCTTGAAGGCCGCCTGAGCTCTAGCGCTGCTGCTACTGCTACAATGTAACAGACATTAAGAATTGATTCACCGTGCTGCATTAGGGATACATTTCACTGACACCAGGAGGAGTTAGTGAGTGCCCAATGGCTGCTACAGATAGACAGATACTGACAGTCTGCCAGTGAGGTCAGTCTATGAGACTCAAAGTAATAGGTGGGTGAGTCCTGCCGCAGCCGCCCACGGCAGCAGTTGAATCAGAAAGTTCGGCTTCTCAGCTGCCGACAATCATGTAAGCTAGTACAGCTCGCTGGGGCTGGTAAGAATCATGATCTGATGACGCCAATGAATCCGACCCCACTGGCGGCTGACTGAACCATGTACCGGTGGCTGGAGTGCTTTGAAGCTGTCCAGAAAACTTCCTGACTGTGTACAGTCAATCTGTCCCCAATCATGCCCGGTGTCCGGCATTGCCGCGGGTGAGGTGCGAGGCGGGTTGCAAACGCTGGCCAGGACCAGTCTAGCTCTTGACGAAGGAAGTACCCAGCCTAGCCTGTGAGGTATCATTATTTCAAAGTTGGTGGTCCTAATGTGCTTGCACGCAGAGCCTGTGTGGTATGATACATTTCACTTTCATTATAGGTATGTTTTACAGCTGATCATTGTATAGGCACACGTTGCAAGCCTGCTTCTTTGCAGAGAATGGAGTTACTGATGGGCGCAGATTACTGGACTTGTGGCCATGTTGCAGTGCTGAGTTTTGCTGGCATGTGTTTTTCTGGTCGTGGCACTTTGGAGCAGGCTCAGTGAAGAGGCAGCCGGTGCTGCCGTGATTCTCACATGCAGCGCTTTGCTCAGTACCACAGGGTGGTGAAGCGAGAGAGCCTGGTTGTAGGCCAAAAGAGTGTAGGCCCTTTGTTGGCAGACTCCGGGAGCTCACTTTACATCTGCAGGCTGGCTCCAAACAAAGGGGCATATTACCAAGCAGGGTGATAGGCAATTATCGCCGCTTTAGCGACTGTTTTCGGCCGCTAAGCGGCGATAATTCTATCGCTCTATTAGCAAGCTGTCGCTAACAGCAGTTAGCGACAGCTTTAGGCGATAGCGAGCGGTTTGGGTCCCGCTTTGCATGTCAGCCATATTTATCGCTAATGACATGCAAAGTGGGCGTACCCAACCTGTTAGTGACTGAAAGCTGTCGCTAACGTTGCTATCGCCTATTAGCAAGGCAGGCGTAGCGATGGAAATATTCCCGCTATCGCCAAAAACTAACGCCTGCTCTGACAAGTTCTTAGCCATGTTATCCAATGGGAGGTGGATAACATGGCTAAGAGCATTTTGTCGCTAATGCGTGAATATCGCTGTATTTTCAGCGATATTCACGCTATCGCCGGAAAATTTATCGCTTTGGAGATAAACGTTGCTAATAGCACGTTATCTCAGCGATAATTTCTGGCGATGCTTAGCGCTAAAAAATTTAGTTGCTAAGCCTAGTTAGCGATAAATATCGCTAATCGTTGGTAATATGCCCCAAAGTCTCCACAGAAGGGGAGGTGCAGAGAGTGATTAGGGTCAAGCAGAGGCCCAAGGAGCTTGTCCTCCCCAAGCTGGGACACATCCGTCCTTCAATGTTCTGTTTGCTGAGGCCCGGTTGTTGGCTTTCTCAGGGCAGCTTTGTGGCAGTCTCGGCGGCAAACAAACCCAGGTGTGGAAGCCAATGCTCACCCACCTTCCTGCAGACAAGATGCCAGCTTCTACCTAATGCCCACTCTTTCCTCACCCCGCCTGAGAGGAGTCTGGGACAAAGGTTTGCAGGGCTCATTCAAAGGCTCCCAGCTGAAAAGCATTGTATTTCTGGCAAAAATTGTATTTTCAAAGGGCCCAGGCACATTTCTATTGCAGGGAGGAACATAGAATATATAGCCTTTTACAGTAGCTATCAACTGACATGAATCACGCATATTTGCAAAACTGTATTTTTTTTTATGAAGATTAGCTGTGAGTTACTGCTTTTTACTAGGTCAGTACCCTTCCATTTCTGTTGCTTTACAGAAGTTTTAAAATATTCTTATAGTTTCTCGTTCTTCACATCTAACATGGGCTTCGATTGGAATTCATAGAGCATATTATCAAGTCCATTATCGCCGCTTTATCGGCAGTTTCCTGCCGATGAAACGGCGATAATGTAACGCCCTTACTTGATAATATGCCCCCCTGTTCCTACACAGCAGCATTGATAATGCAACTAAACTGATCTAAAGTCTTTTCCGTCTCAACCTAAACAAAGGGTATCACCAACTTGAGCAAGAAGAGAACTGCGCATTACCTTTTTTTCCACTCATATTGGTTTGCTCAGATGTAAAAGACTGAGCTTTAAAGTATCTTCAGCTGCCGAGACATTTCAGGTTGTTATTTGCAGGGTAATAAAACCTGTTACACAAGCTTTCAATTACAGTGACGAAATACTGGATTTTGACCAAGTGAAATGTTTTTTTTCAACAGTCTGCTGAATGTGATCAAAGCTTCAAAGAGATAAAACAATTGATTGAGAATGCAACTGAAGTGGGCTACTTTGATCAGAGGCTACACACTCAAGGCACGTGAGCCTGGTGGGGTTGTGGGCATCCTTGCTCAACACAGCAGCAATCCGAATGCTCAGTCCGAGAAGGAGAGTTTGGCTGTGGTTTGGGCCTGTGAACATTTTCATGTATTTCTCTCTGGCAAACGATTTACTGTCATCATGGATCACGAGGCGTTGCTCACTATTTTTGAAAGCCCAAGAGCTGAGATGCCCCCTTGCCTTGAATGGTGGGCCTTGAGGCTACAAGAGTATGACAGGAAGCAGGCAGCCAATCTCCCACAGCTAAGTCAATCAAAAAATTGCAGTGCAGCATTGTGATTGGTCTGAGTGCCGTGACACAGCGCTCAGTCAGGGGCTGTAGGGGTTGGCATGTTCTCCATGCAGGCTATAATGCAGCCTGCATGGAGAACAGGGGAGTGCGCATGACTGTTTTGGGTGGCCAAGTGTGCGCAAAACAGTTATTGGGCACAGGAGTGTTCTACCACTCCTCCCCTGCAGCTCCGCCGCCCCCTCACGCACTGCCACAGCAGGAGGAAAAATTAAAATGCTAATAACATTCCATTATTATAATTTTATTTTTTCCTTTCTTTGCTGCTCCTGGCAGTGGGGCGACGCTCCTCCGCTTTAGCGGAGGAGCCGCCACTGGAACATCATCAAAGAACTCATTGGGACACAATCATGGAGACTAAGTACATAGCCTCTGGCAGATGATACTGAATTCCAAAGTTAAAAAATTTACAGGATGAGTTATCAGACACCAAAAGAAGGCATAATATTGAGAGCCTTGAGGTTCTTCATATCTGAGAGCATGAGGCAGTGGGTCCTAGAGTTAGCCTATGAAGGACATGCTGGCATAGTAGCCACCAAAAGAGCACTAAAAGATAGAGTGTAGTTCCCTCGATTAGACGAGTGAGTAGAAACGGATCTGAAAACATGCCACATTTGTAATTGCTTGCCCCCAAGTTGTCTAAGCACCCAGCGACATTGTTTGACCTTCCTGACCATGTCTGGGAAAAAATCACAGTTGATTTCTGCAGACCATTATGAAAAGGACAGCATCTCATGGTAGTCATAGATGAATATTCACATTTTCCTTTGGTGAAAACATGGTCATTGACAATTCATGATAAAGGTATAGAAAGCATTGATGACATCTTTGCAACCTGGGGTATCTTCGAGATCCTCAAGTCCTCTAATGGTCCACACTTCAACAGTAAAGAGTTTAAAGAGTTTCTTTAAAACACACAACTCAATTTCAAACACCAAAAAAGTACACCCCTCTGGCCACAAGTCAATGGTGTAGCTGAAAGATTTATGAGAACCCTCAAGAGGGTGATTCAGCGAGCGTTCATGGAAGGAATCACCTTGAACTAAACTATATGCCAGGTTCTCCGGCCCTATCGATCAACTCCCCACTCCACAATGAGTGGGAGTTCAGCTACCTTGCTATTTGCGAGAGCCATCAGAACAATCCGCCTGATTCATCAAGCAAAATTGTGCTCGCAATAGCTGCGAAAATGCAATTGTGGGCGCAATTTCCCCAATCGGCATTCACCACGAAAATAGCGAAGTTGCAAACACATAATAGCGAATTCGCAAATAGATTCGCAGAATCCCGGCAGGAGAGCATTAGCGAATCGGAAAATGCGACAAACCAAGGATACTGCGAAAAAAAATTGCAATTTCGCTATACAATCGCAATCGGTAATCATGAAAAATCGCAAATAGCGAAAAAACCCAAAATCGCTGTTTGCGAGGCGCAAATTAAGGACAACCCAAACCAGGTGGTAACCATAAAAGCCATTGAAAAAAATGTTTGAAAAACCGTAGCCAATCAGTAACAGGTGCAGGCCTGACCAAACACACATAAGGAGAATCAGCAGCAGCATTTGGAGTCTCACAATGCCAGGAATGTACATGGTGGTCAGGCGGCGAAGGCTACAGCGAGCAGCACGGAGGAGACGCAGAATCTAGGACAGGATATTCCGCCAGCGGGTCACCCTGCTGGGCCAAACCAGAGAGCAAATATATGCAAAGTACCGCCTGAATGGGGAAATGATAATCCAGCTAATACAGGACCTTGACCACCTGATGCAGCACCCAACAAGGCGGACCAATGCCGTGCCTACACATGTCCAGGTATTGTGTAGCCTGCACCTCCTGGCCTCTGGGAGCTTCCAGGGGATAGTAGCGGTTGCTGGGGGGATATCCCAGCCCACCATGTCCCGCTGCCTAAGGAGTTTCCTTGACGCAATGCTGACCCAGCTACACCAACACATCAAATTTCCCACCAGCCAACAGGATTTGGATTCGACCAAGCTACAATTCTACAATGTTGCCCATTTCCCACATGTGATAGGATGCATTGACTGTACCCACATCGCCATCTGCCCACCAGCTGCAACGGAGTACATGTACCGCAATCGCAAGTCCTACCACTCCCTCAACATCCAGATGGTCTGCAATGCTAAGACATACATCACGGACATAGTGGCACAGTACCCAGGGAGTACCCATGACTCATTCATATTCCGGCACAGCGGCCTCCACACACGACTGGCCAGGGGAGACTTTGGGGAAGGACACCTAATTGGTAAGTACACTTTGTCCACAATGTCACATTGCGATGAAGTAGCTGCGCTGCACAGGCACTCACCCTCTGCTCCTCTCATTCAGGTGACAGTGGCTACGCCCTCCGTGAATACCTCCTCACCCCATACCTCAACCCCGCTACACCACAGCATTGGCGTTACAATGTTGCACACATACGGACAAGGAATTGCATTGAAAGGACTTTTGGGCTACTGAAGAGCAGATTCCGCATACTGCACAAGACAGGTGGGGCCATGTACTACAGTCCTGATGTGTGCTGCCGCATTGTGGCTGTCTGTGCAATACTACACAACATTGCTACCAAGCGCAGGATACCTGTAGACATCTCTGGCAGTGAGTCGGAAGGGGACGACCGGCCACCTGCACATGGGCGTCATGCACGAGGGGAGAACCCAGCTGAAGGCCACAGACGCCGCAACCACATCACAATGAACAGTTTCTAGTGCACCCACTCCCCTCACCCAACAAATCACAATTGCATGCAAATGGAAATAATGACAGGACGCCAATGTATGATGCAAGAATAAATATTATTGTTTGATTCACAATAATAGTGCAAGTTGCCATCCTTCCTATGCAATCAGTATTGCCCCATACTGCTGCGTCCAAAACACAGGGCAGGCTTATAGTGTCAGCCTGTGCCTGTAAAATTACATGTTAGTCAGGTGCGCCTCCGGCGCGAATCATCCAAGCGCCTCTCCGGCTCCTCCTCTGCCACCGCACGCGACCCTGCAGTGGGCCTGGTGCTACGTCGTAACACCGCTACCTGTGAGGCAGACTGGCTGCTCACACTTGAGGTGCCCTCCCTGGCATCGTCCCCCCCGACATTGCCAGGTACAGGGGGGTGGAGTGCCATAACGGCAGTGGTGAGGTGCTCTAATACTCTGGCCACATCCTCGCAGCATTGGATTAGCTGCTGCTGCTGAGGTACTGGGTTTTTCAGAACCGGTACTTAACCGGTAACCCAGCGGTGTCAGGGAATACACACCCAAAGACCTCGAGTCCTTTTCCTGATTCAGACCACAGAAACTCAGAGTCTTCTAGGTGAAGTCAAAGATTAGTTTATTGGCTGCAACCAAGGTAACAAGTGTCCTAGAAGTACAACACGGGGAAGTATATTCTCAGGAGACTGCTCGAATTTACAAAGTCGGGCTTCTCTCTTTATACAAAATATTCAGCTTCAGGCAAACATTCTTCGAATTCGTAGTATGTCATTTACAGTTATTGGTTTACAAAAGAAAAGCAGAGTCATGATGACATGTACATATTTCACGTCGTGCTGCCCATAACAAATCACCTGGCAAGGCCCAACATTTCATCAGATATCGGTGGACCCCCAATAAAACAGGCACCTCCCCATCATAAAGTAAGTGAAGCAAAAGAGTAAAGACAGATGTGAGCAAGATACGGCAGGTGTGTGCGCAATGAGGAGGTTTATGGCCGGCTGAGCCCTGATGCTATCTTGCTTGGCCACTGGAGAGGAACTGACCTAACAGGTCCGGCCTGGGGCAATGGTTCCAACTGGCATAGGTCAAGGAAAAGTCGATCAAGGTGTACGTGTCCTTCTGGGGTCGAATCCAGCTGGTTTATAAGCCTATGTAAAGGGCAACTCACAAAATGGCTGCCATACACAAAATGGAAGCCGAGGGTTCTGAACGAGAGTGACGATTTCAAAGTGAAATCGTTACTTGAATATGCTGAAAATACCTGTACAGGACGTACTCGTTATTCTCGGTCTTTTGGTACTAAATTCGTCAATTTACGATGAAGTTTTATTCTCGAGTGCAGACACATTACACAAGTCCAGAATTTTCAGTACTACAATCCCTCCTTTTGCCCTTACATAGGCAATTAATCTATCCTCATGTTAGTCTGAGTCCAGATCTATATTCCTAAAGTCATTGAGATGTTGCTGTAACATCATTCTAGTACTTAGTTCATCTCTTGACACAGGTTTGCTTACACATGATGTAACACAGAGGCCACATATTGCAGGAGCACACTGTATGCATAGACAGAACAGGAAAAGAATGGCTAAGACCATCCCAATGACCATCAGAATTTTCCATCCCCAGGTGGATATCACTTCCCAGAACCAACCCGTTAACGACCAATCCCCTTTTCCCACATGAAAAGATTCGGAAATCTTATGTAGTTTGGAGATGGCCTGGTACACTGTTGGAGCATTATCTGGGATAAAAATGCAACAACTTGATTGGATCAATCTGCATACTCCACCTCGGTCTGCAAGGATGACATCTAAGGCAACCCTGTTCTGAAGGGTCATAAGACGATCCGACTGGAGCTCAGCAGTCAAGTTACTAAAGGCACCAGTAGTTTCAGTCACGGTGGACTCAACTACCCTTGTTAATTGCCTTATGTTTCTGCTGTTAGCCATGGATCCCCAGAACGGCAGAAAACCCTTTGCGAAGTCCCCAAATTCTTGACCTGCAGTGTCCTCTTTACTCAAGACACCTCTAACTACCCTTGTCCTGTGGTAATCTGCCGCTGCTGTGTAGGTGGGAGGTAACAGGAATGAAACAAAACATGAGCCCGAAAAGTCAGGGGGCAACCATGTGTAGGCTCTATCATGACAGATAAAATAAGTTCCCTTAGCTGCTAAAAACGCTGGGGAAGTCTGAGATCCAAAGACATATGTTTCTGTACAGACACTCTTCCCTAACTGAGCTCTGGGATTCCTGCCAATACCTTGCAGACACAGGTGACCCTGGTGGGGTACGATCCATATTGGGGATGATCCTTTAGGTTGCTGTCTCTCACTGAGGGTGGCTTCATATCCGGTCACGTTCCAATTTACATATGCAAGTATCTCATCATCAGGAGTATCTTCATAAGAAATTACTTCCTTAATCATGTCAACTATGCCTTTTACTAGGGCGCTAGTCTTGAGGTTGTCTTTTACAGAACGTAGGGGTTGGATTTCACGTGCATATATGAACATCGTTCTGTACGCCCATACAGAGCCATTACGACTAAAAGGCAAAACTAGATAAGGGATACCTTTATCCGTAGTGTGGGGCTTAAGGCCACAAACCCAACAGTCAGTTGTGTTCATAACTAGCTGGTGCTGGTGCAATAGCTGAATGAAGGAGTTATTAATGAACTCTAATCTTCTATTGTATTCATGGCCAGGAAGGGGGTGGAAAGAATGAGAGGAAACAGTAGGGAGAGGTATGGGTGATGCAGTGGGCGCAAATGTTACATGGAAAGAGAATAAAACATAACTTATCAAAAAGATCATTACGCTGAATAGCATAAAAATACACAATATTATAAAACTTTTCTTTGTCATCGTGTTACACAGTCTCTGCTTAAACGGCGGTGGGAGGTTGCCTCTGCTAAGGGATGCTTCCGTCAGTCTAGGGCAACTCCCTTGGACCAACCAGAACTACCGACCTAACGTCGTCAGCTGCACCCCGAAGACTTTAATCAACCGCGGCCCTAGCAGCGGAACCCGGATGGCGGTTCGAAAAACAAAAATAAGCAAGTTACCTAGATGGGAGATCTGCACTTTCAAAAATAGTACTTGGGGGAAAAGTAGTATCTTTTTTATTTGTCCATGGACCTTAGTCTCAAATTGCAAAAAGAATGACTTTATTAGTTCGTTTTTCTCGGTCTCAAATTATACCGTTGCTTCCCAGGTATTGTCTGATCTGGGAACAAAAGGTCAGGCTCTGTAATGTTCACTCGCTTGGAAGGTGGCACAGCCTTGTGCAAAATGTTTTCGTTTTCTTGTTCAGAGTCAGTTCCATTTACATGTGAATCATTAAAAGGGACGGTATTCGGCACGGCATCAAGTTCTTTACTCTGGTCATAGGGCAGAGGTAAGGGTACCCTTTTACAGTGGACCCCGTGGATCCAGGCCTTCTTCCCTTCCACTCGAACTGCCGATCTGGTAGAGAGAAGGACGAGGTGAGGCCCCGTCCACCTGGGCTGGTCGTTTTTAGTCCTTTGGAAATTCCGCACCAGCACCCAGGTTCCAGTGTCAATGCTGTGTCCCGGAGTCTCAGAGACCGGAGGCAGGGTGTCGTTGACCTGTTGATGCAAAACACGCAATTTAGCCGTCAATTCATACAGGTAATCAAGCAAAATAGGGTGTTCTAGCTCGCTGAACTTCATGGGCCTAGGCACTCCCCATATGTTGGCTGGCCGGCCAAAGACAATCTCATAGGGGCTGAGTTTCACTCGCGAATGCACAGTCATTCTGGTGGATAGGAGTGCTAAGGGTAAAGCGTCAGGCCATTTAAGACCTGTGCTCGCTTGGATTTTGGCCAATTTAAGTTTTAAAGTGCCATTGTAACATTCTACTAATCCAGCTGATTGGGGGTGATTTGCAGCGTGAAACTTCTGCCTAATACCTAGCCCTTCACACACTTTCTTCATCACGCGACCCACAAATTCACTCCCATTATCAGACCAGACCATTCTAGGCATTCCGAATCTAGGGAAGTACTCTTTCACAAGGGCTTTTGCTGTGGACAAGGCAGTATTGTCCTTTAGGGGATAGGCTTCTATCCATCTTGAGAAAGCACATACAACTAGAGCACGTATTGTAAGTATTTGCACCTGTTCATGTGTATGAAATCTAGCTGCAAATCCTCGAACGGATACGTAGGAGGTGCAAAATGACCAGCTGGAGTTGGGGTTCCCCTACCAGGATTGTGCTTCAGACATACCATGCAATTCTTGACAACATTCTCTGCACACTTGGGAATCCCTGAATTCTTCCACACTGGGGCCAACAACTCGCAAATCCCTTTCACGCTGATATGAGCCATTCCATGAGCCATTGTAACTACTGCAAGCACATATGCATCGGGTAACAACCATCTCTGATGTTCTGTCGATTCAATCCAACAACCGTTTGCATCCATTCTACCTGTACTCTCTCTCCACGTGCTCAACTCTTTCTCTGTGGCCTCAGCTTGGATGGACTTCACACTTTCTATCGTGTCCTCACATATTCCAACATCACCAGTCCATCTTTCAGGGCCTGCAACATACATTCGACTCGTCACATTCCTTGCGGTTTCTTTCGGGGTTTCATCCGCAAATGCGTTTCCATGACCAACGTCATCAGTCACCTTCTTGTGAGCACTACATTTTACAATCGCCACTTGTAAAGGCAAAGTCAGTGATTCTAGAAGCTCATTTACCAACTGACCATGCTTAATTTTAGCTCTATGCGATGTCAGGAACCCACGTTCTCTCCACAATCGTCCAAAACTGTGAGCCACACCAAACGCGTACTGGCTGTCGGTGTAGACAGTCACTTTCATTCCTTTCGACAACACACATGCTCTCGTGAGTGCAATTAGCTCCGCTGCCTGAGCTGAATTATGTGGGATGCGTGTAGCTTCAACAATCGTGTGCAAAGTCGTGACAGCATATGCTGCAGTCGTATCGCCATTCGGAATCTTGAAACATGAACCATCCACCCACAATGTACCATCACATTCAGCAAGAGGAGTGTCGAAGAGGTCTACTCTTCCTTTCGTCTCTTCTTCTGTTCTATAAAGACAATCATGCTGTTCTGAAGCATCTGATTCTTCTATGAATGGTAATAACGTGGCTGGGTTAAGGGTGTTGCACTTTTGAATGTGCACATGACTTGCTAGCAAAGTCAGTTCGTACCCTGACAATCGAGCACTGGTTAAGTGCTGTGTCTTGGTTCTATTTAACAATGTGTCTACTGCATGTGGGACCATCACGACTAGTGTATTATTCATGACCAGGCCAGCAGACTGTCGAATAGAAACAGCTGCTGCCGCTGTGGCTCTTAGACAACTTGGCAATGCTCTAGCTACCGGGTCCAAAGTCGACGAAAAATACGCGCATGGACGTTGTTTGTCCTCAAATGACTGAGTCAGTACTGATAATGCGCAACCTTCCTTCTCGTGGACGTACAATGTAAAAGGCTTACTGTAGTTGGGGTTACCTAACACCGGAGCCGAACATAATGCTGTGCGTAATTCGGAAAAACTCGTTTGACACTCTTCAGACCAAGGGACGGGATTGGGTGTATCTTTACACGTTAACGCCACCAAAGGTTTGGCCAATAACGAAAAATTAGGGATCCATTGTCTACAATATGATGTAATGCCCAAGAAAGCACGTATTTCTCTCTGTGTTCTTGGCACACTCAATTTCGCAATTGCCTGAATTCTCTCTGGGGTCAGTTTCCTTCCCTCCTTCGATAAGAGATGACCTAAGTAGGTCACCTCTTGTCGGCAGTATTGAAGCTTGGAAAGTGACACCTTGTGATGGAAATCGCACAGATGGCGTAACAATGACATTGTTGCTTTCTTGCAAATGTCCTCAGTATCCGCAGCTATAAGCAAATCGTCAACATACTGTAGAAGAGTAGCACCTTTTGGCAAAACAATCGTATCAAGCTGTGTTTTTAGAGCTTGACTGTATATTGACGGACTTTCACAGTAGCCCTGAGGAGCGCGTTTAAAACGGAAGCTTCGACCTCCTAAACTGAAGGAAAAAATATCCCTGCTCTCCTCGGCGATCGGGATGCTGAAGAAAGCATTCTTCAGGTCAATCACCGAAAACCAAGTGGCAGAAGCTAGAATCATAGTCAATAATGTAGTAATGTCTGGGACAACTGGAAATTGTGGCACCACGATCTTATTCACCTCTCTGAGATCGATCACAAATCTGTACACCGGTGGCTGAGATGGGTCAGTTCGTTTTAAAACAGGTAGAACAGGACTATTGCAAACGTTGCCTCTTGTCTCTTCAATCACATCCTTTTCAATTAACTCGTGAACGATCGCTAGCAAAGCTTTCTCGCCTTCACTAGAAATTCTATATTGGGGAATTCGTGGCATTTGAACATTGGTTTTCAATTTTACAACATATGGTGGAATTTCTAAAAGACCGACATCGTTAGGACCGGTACACAGACATAATATCGACTCCAAAATATCGTTTGGACATAATATCGACTCCAAAATATCGTTTGGAGAAAATATCGACAGGACAGAATATCGACAGCCAAAATATCGTTTTTAAGGTAAGTGAAGTTATATCGTTTTTAAGGTAAGTGAAGTAATATCGTTTTTATTTTTAGGGTTCAGGGTCAGTTTTGGGTTTTTGGGCAAAGGGGTATTTTTAGGGTTCAGGGTCAGTTTTCAGTTTTTGGGTAAAGGGGTATTTTTAGGGTTCAGGGTCAGTTTTCAGTTTTTGGGTAAAGGGGATTTTTAGGGTTCAGGGTCAGTTTTCAGTTTTTGGGCAAAGGGGTATTTTTAGGGTTCAGGGTCAGTTTTCAGTTTTTGGGTAAAGGGGTATTTTTAGGGTTCAGGGTCAGTTTTCAGTTTTTGGGTAAAGGGGTATTTTTAGGGTTCAGGGTCAGTTTTCAGTTTTTGGGTATTATTTTATTATATTTTATTACTATATATATATATGTTTAATAAATATGAAATAAAAAAATATTTATTTAACTTTCATTAATTATTTAATTATTATAAGTTAATTTAAGTAATTTTAAGTATATTTTAGTAATTAATTATTAATATTAATTTAATTTAACACTGTTTTTAGTAAATACGATATTTTTTTACAACTATATTTTTGTAAACGATATTTTTAACTCGATATTTTTGTACTTACCTGTTTGTAGATAGAAACTCGATATTTTGACTGTCGATATTTTCTCAACGATATTTTTGATGGTCGATATTCTGTCCGTCGATATTCTTTCAGTGATCCCGTTAGGACCAGTAGCCCAAAGAATGTCCGGAAGAAATGACAACTCTGTTGGAAGTTTGTCTCTTGACAAATACATGGCAGAAACCACTTTCTTACCTAAAGTGAGTTGTACTCCCGAGGGAGAACAGTACAAAGTCGCATACAATCTTTTTAACAGATCCAATCCCAACAAATTTTCACCACAACCTGTTGTCAGAATAAGGGGTGCTTCTAATTCACGGGGACCAACAGAAAGAGTCAAAGGGTCAGAAATTGGATTTCTAACCGGGGCGCCAGAAAAACCTACTGATACATTCGTTTCGCCAGACAAAGGTGCGCCAGGGAGTTTTGAGTGCTTAATGGAACTCTTCGTAGCACCAGTATCCAACAGAAAAGGTTCTGACACACCTGATGTAATCACCTCAACGTATGGTCCGCTCTGATCTACTGGAACTGAAACAACTCCCTCTCTTTGTCTATGGCTGTCCTAGCAATCATTACTCTCCCAATTCTCACTTTCTGTATAGTAATCATTTGTATAGTACTGAGCTGTCCTACCAGATGTGTTATTCTGCTGATCAAACTTGTTCATTGAATTTTGAGGTGGAAGGGGACGTTCGTTCCGGGGGGCATTCCCGTGTCCTCTTCCTCTAGGCGCTTGCTGAGCACCTCGACCTCTTACACCAGAAGCGCCATTCGCGCGCTGTAGTAGGATAGGGCAACTATATTTAAAATTACCTTCCTCCTTGCAATACGAACATTGGTTGGGACCTACAGAAACACGTGGTTGACAATACTCGATCCTTTGCGAGTTCCTCTGATATTGTTGAGGCTGCTGCAAATTACTCTGGTAATTATTCTGACCGTTATTATTTTCACCGCCACCACCACGTGGTGGATATGCTTGCTGTAACAAGACCTTCATTTTTAGTTCTTTAGTTTTCTTTTCTACTCTATCTTTCTCATCCTTGTCTCTATTTTCGTAATATTGTGCAGTAGCCAATATCTGGGCTGAAGATGAGACTGCCCAAGAACTTTCTGAATCCTTTAACTTTTTACACAATTCTGGAAGCAAATTGTGCACGAATTTATCGACGAACAGTCTCTAACCACCTTCTGTGCTCATATCTTGACCACTGTGGTCGACAAAAGTTTCTTCAAATCTGGTGAAGAAATCAGACACCGTTTTATCTTTCTTCTGTTTACATGCAGACAGTTTATCCCAATTCACGCGTATTTCAGGCATTATCTTTTTCATATAATCAATTATTTTACCAGGCAGTTCTGCTATCAAAGGTTCAGGCTTAGCGCCACCTACTTGTAGGGCATCTGTCGCAGTAATGTTAGCCCATGAGTCACCTAATTCCTGATCATGATCTGTATGACGAATTTTACCCCATAAAGGCTGTGGAACAACATTCCCAAATAACATATCGATATCGGCTAAATTCATTACACATGACCCAGCAGTCTGCGACAACTCTTTGTAATATCCTGCAGGGTTTTTACGCGGATCTGGTAATGTCTGTTTAAGTGCTAAAACTTCAGCTCGCTTCCATGGGACATGTACCCACACACGCTGAAAGTGTGGCAGAATAGGTGGATTAGCCGTTGCGTCACCCTCTCTCCATTGAGGGGGAACTTCTCTCATGGGATACTGTCGCGCCTTTTTCCTAGGTGTATCGCGCTCAGATTGCGAACCAGAAGTGTTCCCTTTACTCCGATAAGACAACAATATCTCAACCGCTTTTTGGACATCGGGACCTACGATCATTCCTTCCCCAAACTTGAACCGTACACGACACAACTCCTGCGGTTTGCATTCTAAATCATTGTCTTCCAAATCCTCACAGAGGAAAACACACATTTGTTCGAAAACATATCTCTGTGTCGGTGCTTCCCACTGAAGGAAAACTTTCATGACAGATTCAACGTCGTATTTTACAGTATCCATAATCCATGTATGAGCTAAACGATTCAATACATCTCTTTCTTGGTAGTCAGGCAGTTGACTTCGCAACTGTCTTCGTTCCGTGTTAGGGGTCGTAGTAGGTGACCCGAAAAGAGGTGAGAAAATATTAGTTACAGTGCTGGCCATTCTCTGTCGAACGGAAGGAGAAACTGAAGGGAGAACGAGTGGAAAAACAGGGTGAGATAAGGCTGAAGTAGAGGCAATAGCAGAGGGAGCATTATGAGAAATCGAAGGTGCACTAGGCAAAGTCGTAGAAGGCATAAGCGAAGTAGATGTAGTCGGTGTGCCTTGAGGAGGCTGCACCGGAGGAGCGGAAGCCAGCTGAAGAGCAGCTGGTGGGTGCTGTAGAGGAGCAGGCATAACAACCATGGGCGGCGCAACTAAGGGTTGCGGAGGCGCCGTGGCTGTTTGTGCATAGGGGGGTGGTGAACTTAACATATGGCCCATTAACGGGTCTTCCTTAAGGTCTTTTGCTGCATCCTTCTTGGGACGCGGCAAAACTGGATAGCATTTATCTATCGCCATTTTACGTTTCCTGTGCAACTGCTCACTCATCTGTTCTTCTTCATTGTCTTTAAACTGCATAGCAGCTTTCATTACTGAAATATTCCCTTCTCTCTTATTTTTCTTCTCTAATTTAATTTCTTTTTGTCTGGCCTCCTTACGCCATAGGCGAAAAGAGTCAAACATTGCCGGCCGGGCTTTCTTTTTAAAGAGTTTAACTTCAAGGTTGTCTAAGATTTCGGAATCAAAACTACCATATTGGGGCCATTTTAAAACACCATCTTTCCTGGTGTATTTAATCCATACTTCGTTGTAGGTGATGGGGCCTACCCCATGTTTCACATATAACTCGTAGGTTGGAGTTCCAACCGGAGGAACCGGACATGAGTCCTCCAATCGGGAGTCCCTATTATTACTGCCAAGACAAAACAAATTTCCAAGTCTAAGACCAGGCATCTTCGCTCTCTAGTCTAGTTCCAAACTTCAAAGGTTTATCGATTACGATATTTCTCGTGAATACACAAGTCCTTCGGTTTTGGTGCTTGCAAGTACCAACACAAAACTTTTTATCCCAAGGATACCAAAACTAAGATCAACTAAGGACTGGGAGACGCTCCACTTATACTTAACTGAGATATCGATGACGTCACCAGAAGACTCATCTCAGTGTTTCGCTCTACCAAACTTCAAGGGTCCAAATCAGGGCGATAGCCAGGGCAGCAGACCTTCGTAGCCGTCGGGAAGCGGGGAACCTCGCAGCAAAGACTTTCGGACCACGTCGACATGCAGGGGTCGATGAAGTGGCAGGCCTTCCTCCAGAATTTTCACACGAAGCTCCTCACGAACCTCTGGCTGGACCGGTACCGCTGGAATCGCCCCAAACGTTGGGCGCCAACTGAGGTACTGGGTTTTTCAGAACCGGTACTTAACCGGTAACCCAGCGGTGTCAGGGAATACACACCCAAAGACCTTGAGTCCTTTTCCTGATTCAGACCACAGAAACTCAGAGTCTTCTAGGTGAAGTCAAAGATTAGTTTATTGGCTGCAACCAAGGTAACAAGTGTCCTAGAAGTCCAACACAGGGAAGTATATTCTCAGGAGACTGCTCGAATTTACAAAGTCGGGCTTCTCTCTTTATACAGAATATTCAGCTTCAGGCAAACATTCTTCGAATTCGTAGTATGTCATTTACAGTTATTGGTTTACAAAAGAAAAGCAGAGTCATGATGACATGTACATATTTCACATTGTGCTGCCCATAACAAATCACCTGGCAAGGCCCAACATTTCATCAGATATCGGTGGACCCCCAATAAAACAGGCACCTCCCCATCATAAAGTAAGTGAAGCAAAAGAGTAAAGACAGATGTGAGCAAGATACGGCAGGTGTGTGCGCAATGAGGAGGTTTATGGCCGGCTGAGCCCTGATGCTATCTTGCTTGGCCACTGGAGAGGAACTGACCTAACAGGTCCGGCCTGGGGCAATGGTTCCAACTGGCATAGGTCAAGGAAAAGTCGATCAAGGTGTACGTGTCCTTCTGGGGTCGAATCCAGCTGGTTTATAAGCCTATGTAAAGGGCAACTAACAAAATGGCTGCCATACACAAAATGGAAGCCGAGGGTTCTGAACGAGAGTGACGATTTCAAAGTGAAATCGTTACTTGAATATGCTGAAAATACCTGTACAGGACGTACTCGTTATTCTCGGTCTTTTGGTACTAAATTCGTCAATTTACGATGAAGTTTTATTCTCGAGTGCAGACACATTACACGAGTCCAGAATTTTCAGTACTACACTGCTGCGCCAGGGACCGTCGCGATAGCTGGGATGTCGCATTGCCGATCACGTAGTTTGACCTGGTGTATGACGACAGCCGAGTCAGTAGCTGCCGGTGGTGGCGGCGCCCGGTGTTGCGCTGTGATATTAGTGCAGCAGTGTTGGCCTCCATGGCTGCCGTCATGCGGTCCATCCTCTCCCCCACACCTGCCATGGCTGCCGTCATGCGGTCCATCCTCTCCCCCACACCTGCCACATTGCGGCCAATATTATACAGCTGCATCTTTATGGCCCCTTGCCGGTGTGCCTGCATCTGGTGAATGCGTAGCATTCTAAGCTCTATGCTCATGCTCGGCAATCGCACTTCCATCCCCCTCCTGCCGCTGCGTGCATTGTTCTGCAGGCGAGCCCTGCCATGCCTGCTCTGCTGGCTACCCACAGTGGGTGGGCGTTGTGTCACCGCTGTCGCTGGAGCAGATGTGGAGGCTTCAGCTGCTGTGGGCCTGGCTGCAGGGGTTGGTGGTGCGCCTGTTGGTGCTGGCGCTGATGCTGTGGGCCTGGCTGCAGGGGTTGGTGGTGCGCCTGTTGGTGCTGGCGCTGATGCTGTGGGCCTGGCTGCAGGGGTTGGTGCAGCGCCTGTTGGTACTGGCGCTGATGCTGTGGGCCTGGCTGCAGGGTAGGTGCAGCGCCTGTTGGTGCTGGATGTGTTTGTGACGGCACCTCCTCCGCATCCTGTGGTTGCTCATCGATGAGAAGCCTGTCACTGTCGCTGCTGTCTGCGCCACCTGTGAGCGGAAGTGGACGTCCATTAGTTGCATGTATCTGTCACACGTGCAGTTGCTACATGCATGCTGGATGACATTCCCTGACTGGCTGTGGCATTGCGTACTTTGGAACCTGTCTGGCTGCATTGAGGTACTTGTACATTGTGGCCACACTACATGTCCCACAATGCTTTAGGGCATTACCTAATGTGAACCGATGGCATGACTTTGGAACATTATGGGAGGCTATAGGGTAATGGCCATTCATAGGGGACAGGGTCGCAGTCGCATGCCACTTACCTTGGCTCTCTTGGGTGGGGCGGGATGAGTCCAATCTGATGACTCCAATGCACGCCTCTGACTCCAACGTGTCCTCGACGCGGTCCTCCATGGTGGTGTTTGGAGGGACTGTAGGTCCTCCCCCTCCAGTGGCCAGGGACTCTCCCAGCCTCTCGGCAACCCTCTCCTTGGCACGACCTCGGAGGTCGTACCACCTCTTCTTTAGTTCATCAAGTGACCTGTCTGCCACACCCACGGAGTTCACTGTGGCCGCTATCCCGACCCAGATTCTCCGCTTCTCCTGCTCTGGCACCCTCCTTGACTCTTTCCCAAACAGTTTAGAGTGGTTCTCTACCACCCCTTCGATGAGGTGCTCCAACTCCTGTTCGGACAACTTCAGTTTTCTCTTGCGCCCGGTGTTGCTGGGCCCTGGCACAGCCTCCTCTGCCATTGCTGCAGTGAGATTGGGTGTGGTATTCCAAGTTTGCAGGTGTCCTTGCAGGAGCTGACTCAGTTGCTGCCTCGAGGGCTGCCTCACTGTGGTGAATGGGGGTGGGAACTGGCTGCTTCCTGGTTGTGATGTCATCACTGTGCTCGAAAAGCGACTTCCCGTTTTCCCGATCACGCGTATTTGCGATCTCGCAATTTGCGATATCGCTATTTGCGTATTCGCAAATCCTACATGGATGTTGCAGAAAATAGCGATTATTCTGCGATTTTCGAAACTCGCTAACGCTTTTTGCGGCCGCGTGCGAATCGCATTTTTTTATCGGAAAAATTCATGAATACCGATCTGCGATTTCTAAATTGCGATTCGCAGTTAATCGCAATTGGAAAATCGCAGATTCCGGTTTTCATGAATCAGGCTTTATACTACCTCAATGTACATCAGATCGGTCAGTGAACACTGACAAGCTTTGTGACATCGACGCTACTTGAAAGAGTATAAAATAAAAGTGTATGCTAATCAATGCTGACATGCCCAGGAAATAGTAATTGACAAAGGAGACTAGGTACTGGTAAAGCCGAAATGGAAACGAAAGACAAACACCCCATTAGCCACAGATTTTTTCAGGCTCTAAACTCGCCGCACAAGCAGGCTTCCTGTATGCCATCGCAAGGTCTCAACAAGAATGTTGTGTGTCTTGAATTGAATTACTGTGCACTCTGCCTCCGAGAGCTGCCTAATAAACTAATTTGGAAAAATAAACTCATTGGCAGTAAATCAGAGAATATCCACTGTTCTCAAAGTCCATGGTTTTGAATTTTCCATTGGCTCTCCTTTATTTTTTTTTTACTCTCAGCGTAGCACTAATATATCATACATGTGTAGAAGCAATCATTCACTTCGGGTACTCTTAAACACCATTCAATAAAGTCAGCACAGGTCAGAAAATGACTGATTCCTAAAATGACACCGTATTTGCCAGAACCGTTTGCACAGACAAACATTCCAGTCGAGAGATCCTTTTTTGTTAAATATTATTCTGTATGCCTCTGTTGAATGCGACTTCAGTGAACTTATGGTTACCTTGAAAAACAGCCTGTTGTGAAATAGAATATATAGTTTGCTGCAGTTTACTGAACGCCAGCAGGAAATACTTTAACAGCAACAGAGCCTCTGTCCCACCTTAATATTATCTGCGCTCTCAAACTGATAGAAACCTTCATGGAGCTCAAAGTAAACAAGCATTTGCAATGCAATAGGTCTTGCATTAATGAAGTATGAGTTGTTGGCATTGCTAAATATTGCAACACCAATTGCAACAAAAGTCTATAAATTGTAGGCCCAAAAAATTTGTATTTATTTTTGTAGCAATGGTGGCATGCTGCGCTTTAGATGAATATGTTTAAAAGTAAAGTGCGCTATACTGCGATTGCCACAATAGTTATTTGTGGATGCGTTAACAATTGATGTGTGCACTGATGGCTGGTGGTGTATGTGCCTGTAGAAACTGTGCACTGATGGCTGGTGGTGTGTGTGTCTGGTGGAAGTGTGTACTGCCGGCTGGTGGTGTGTGTGCCTCGTGGAAGCATGCACTGAAGTCTGGTGGTGTGTGTGCCCGGTGGAAGCGTGCAATGACCGCTGGTGGTGTGTGTTCCTGGGGGAAGTGTGCACTGACAGCTAGTGGTGTGTGTGCCTGGTTGAAGTGTGCACTGACGGCAGGTGGTGTGTGCCTGGTGAAAGCCTGCACTGATGGTTGGTGGTGTGTGTGTGCCTGGTGAAAGCATGCACTGACAGCTGGTGGTGTTTGTGCCTGGTGAAAGCGTGCACTGGTGGCTGGTGGTGTTTGTGCCCAGTGAAAGCGTGCATTGACGACTAATGGTGTCTGTGCCTGGTGAAATTGTGCGCTGACGGCCGGTGGTGTGTATGCCTGGTGAAAGCGTGCACTGACGGCTGGTGGTGTGTGTGTGCCTGGTGAAAGCGTGCACTGATGGCTGATGGTGTGTGTGCCTGGTGAAAGCATGCACTGACGGCTGGTGGTGTTTGTGTCTGGTGAAAGTGTGCACTGACAGATGGTGGTGTCTGTGTCCGGTAAAATGCGTGCACTGACGAGTGAAGGTGTGTGTTTCTGGTGAAAGTGTGCACTGACGGCGAGTGGTATTTGTGCCTGGTGAAAGTGTGCACTGATGGCTGGTGGTGTGTGTGTGCCTGGTGAAAGCGTGCACTGATGTCTGGTGGTGTGTGCCTGGTGAAAACGTGCACTGACAGCTGGTGGTGTGTGTGTGCCTGGTGAAAGTGTGCACTGACAGCTGGTGCTGTGTGCCTCATGGAAGCCTGCACTGACAGCTGGTGGTGTTTGTGTCCGGTGAAAATGTGCACTTACGGATGGTGGTATTTGTGTACGGTAACAGCGTGCACTGGCAACTGATGGTGAGTGTGCCTGATGAAAGTGTGCACTGACGGCGGGTGGTGTTTGTGCCTGGTGAAAGTGTGCACTGACGGTGCGTGGTGTTTGTGTCCGGTGAAAGCGTGCACTGACAACAGATGGTGTGTGTGCCTGTTGAAAGTGTGCATTTACGGCTTGTGTGCGTGGAGATCTCTGCCCTTAATTGGCGAAGAAATGCAGGTTCATACTTTGGCATTTCGGCAAGCTCGGCTTGTCATTCCAGGTACAGTAGATTTTGTGCCTAGCTTCCCTTATTTCGTTACTTAAACTTAAAATTTCCTCTTTTACGTATGCACTTTGGATCTTTCTGATGATCGACAGGAAATATCCTAGAATCTGTTCTGCTTTACTTGAATTTCTTTTGGCACTGCCATATTGGTTGGTGGGAAACTTTATTAATGTGAACAGTCTCTTCTTGGGGCTTCTATTTCTAGTGCGTTTTTTTTTAGCCAACTCCTAGACACACCCTGGTTCATCTGATACAAGTCTGGAAGTTCTTGATAAGGCCCCTCATTCTGACTTAAATAACCCCATTATTTTACACATAATGTTTCGACATTTGGATTGCATATAGGTGGGCGTAAAAGCTAAGGGCCTTATTTATGAAGGCCTTGCGCCACCGGTGCGTCACTTTTTCCCATTTTAAAAGTGACGCACTGGCGGCGCAAGGCCTTCATAAATAAGGCCCTAAGTTTGTAAGAGGATACATGTGTGAGTTGTAAGACACACATTAGTGGTGAGGTACATATATAGAACAATGTATACAAATGTGTTGCATCAAGTGTGCGGTAAAACACATCTATGTACGTTTTTTACACAGGTTAAACTACAAAAATGATTGGGTAAAGCTGCTGCAAGATCAGAGCATCGGGACTTTCCCATCACAAAATAAGCAGGGATAGCACAATTCTAAATATAAACTAAATTTAAAACACAAGGGGCCCGATGTAGGTAAATCTAATTTACCACTTCTAAAATACCGAATCATACCGATTCGATATTTAAGAAGTGGTAAATTAGAGGGGGGGAAATGTAGGTAATTCTGATTCGGTAAATACCGAATCTGTAAGAATCGTATTTACCGATTCTGTAAATACCGAATCGGTATCCCCCATTGATTCCTATGGGCCTTGAAGCCCATAGGAATCAATGTGGAATACCGAATCGGTATTTACCGATTCGGTAATTACCTATTCTTGCAAGGGTGCAGGGGGTGTCACTTTGACACCCTCTAGCACCCCAATTACAGGCTTGTGTGCCATGTGGCACACATACATGCCCTAAGGGCATGTCTGTGTGTCACATGGCACAGGTGTGCATGCACATCTGTGCATGCACACCTGGATTCGGTATGTTACCACCCAATTGGATTGGGTGGTAAAATACTGACTCTTCAAGGCCTGTGGCACTCTTCAGAGTGCCACCTACATCTCTATTTACCGATTCTGTACATTTATTGATTCGGTATTTTACCGAATCGGTAAATGTACAGAATCGGTAAATTTACTGAATCTGTACTAATGTAGCCCCCTACATGAGAAAACCGTAATACCGGTCGGAAACGGACGAATTCGGCCGTTTCCGACCGGTATTAGGGCTCCTACATCGGGCCCCTGGGGCCTTATTTATGAAGGCCTTGCGCCGCCGGTGCGCCACTTTTAAAATGGGAAAAAGTGACGCACCGGCGGCGCAACGCCTTCATAAATAGGGCCCCTGATATTTAGCCTTAATTATGAAAAAATATAGTTACATTTAAGTGCTCAATTATTTATGCTGTTAATATATTTCTAAAGTTATTCTTTCACAATTATGAGCTAGAAAGCAGATTCAGACTTTAAAAGCTGGTTTGAAAATTAAAACGCCCCAATGTAATAGTGCTGCCTATTGAAAACACCAGCTCTAAATTTGAGACAAATTTAAGCACTAGTAGGCGACTTTACCCACATATTTATAGCTAGACAGAAATACAATAAATAGCATAACTCCTGTTTCCTTCATATATATTCTGCGTGTGTAAAGAGATATTAAGTGCTCCGTCTACAATTAGAGGTTATACATTACCATTACACAATTAAACATGTTTTAAAATGTGCACATATACAAGTTTAACCTTTAAACACTATCCCCTCCCCATTTTATCCATTTCGTGAGTTTTGTGTTAAGCAGGGTAAAGAAAACACACACAGCTGCTGCCTCATTAATGAACCGGAACTTTATATTCTGCAAATTAGGCATTCTGAAAGTGGCCGTAGCCACGTGTTTGTAAGTACACATCATTTTTTGTTGTAGCGTAGCTCCACTTTAGGTGCACTTTTTTGGTCATGTGTATTTTGTCTTAAGCGCTGTTAGTCCCTAAAAGAACACTTCAGGCACGTTTAACGTATTCAAGCTAGCTGGGCACAGATGCATTTGCACTCATTGGAAAGGCCAAGTAAATCGCTCTGTTTTTCGTTATAGTTTGGTAAATAGCAAGGGTGGGGTAAAACAGGTCTATGGTCGTCTTTTTAGACAGGCAAAAATACTTTCCGTGAAGCTGCTGCATGCCCAAAGCCACAGCACATTTCCGTCTCAAAATAAACAGAGATTGCGCAATGCTACATATAAACTGGTGGGTTGTGGTGCTCAGCAGCAGCAGAAAATTGTTGTCTGATAATACCCCCAGCACATATTTCCTTTCAAATTAAGCAGTAGAAAAACACTGCAATTAATACAGTTTACATGTTTAGCTTATATGCTCTTTGTTCTGCCAATTAAAAAAAAAAATACAGTGTAAAGGTGCTGCCTCATAAAAGCACCGGCCTTTTATTTCGTGCAAGTTATGTACTAGGACAGCGGCTGTAGCCGAGTGTTTGTAGGTACACATAAATTGAGTTGGTATCGTAGCTCCACTAAAGGCGATATTTTTTGATCATGTGTATTTTTTACTAAGTACTGCTATTCCCTCAAGCACACAAAAAACCTTTTTATTTAAGAAACAAAACAACAAATGTAGAGTTACATGCATGTTTGTAGTAAAATACATATAAAATGTAAAGCTGATGCCTATTTACAACACAGTTTATCCTTATCTAGCTGAGGGATATTATAACCAAGAGTCGCAGGGAAGGTATTAAACAAGAGGACGAGGAGGGTATAGAAGGTATAATACTTTCTCTACCTCTTCTGTAAGTAGTGGATCCGAGAGTGAGCAACCCGGCACAAGTGGTACTGCCCAACAAGAATATCAAAAAAAAATTTAGAACAGGGTCCATGGATAGAACCACGAGGCAGAGGCCGCCCCTGGGGGCGACCCAGGGGGCGAGGTCAACCAGCCTGGAACCAAGGCAGGTCCAGACCAACCAAACAGGTCCATTTTGGCCAGGAGGTGCACGGGGACATTCGGACCCGCAAGCAGCATTACAAGTGGTGAACCCAGCATTACAGTTGGCGAACTCTCATTCTGAAATATCGGGGAGCCCTTTGATTAACCTCCCAAATTATAACTTGACAGCAGAGGAGGAGAAAGTACTCGCAAAGGGTTTATCATTTGTGCCAACGAGTCTACCAAACACATTTAACCTTAGGATCGAGCTTCATTAGTTCTTTCGTAAGATGAGACTGAAGCACTACTTTAATAAAATTCCTTATCAGACAGTTTTTAGTAATACTGGTCTTCGACCTCCTTCCACTTTTACTCCACCATCACATATGATGCCCCAGAAAGTTTTGGCATACGAACAAGTGGTCATAAGGGACGTGAACTGACTTTTAACTGAAAGAAAATATACGAAGTATAATATTACACGACATGAACGACAAGGGGGGGCCATTTTCATTCAAAACAGGGATACTATAATTCTGAGATTGTTTCCCAATTGGCAGTTGGGGGTAACTACAAAATACTGTCCAATGACCCTACGAGGGAGATCGCGGCGTCTATAAAAGTCATTACTGAGGCATGTGGCTCTGCACCACTCTCAATGATCCGGGATTGTATTGCTTTATTCTGTTTTTGTTTCCTATGCTTTGTGCCCATTTGTTACCTTCATTTGTCATGTACTAGTGTTTTATAATTTAAATAAAGGTTTAAAAAAAAAAAAATTATTACTGAGGCGGCTGTACAGGAGGGACATATTACCAAGCATGAATTTGAATATCTGAATAATCCTCACCCCAGACTACCAGCGATATATACGCTACCCAAAGTGCACAAGCGTTTGAGCAATCCCCCGGGTAGACCAATTATATCCGAGTGTGGCTCCGTGCTCGAGCCTTTGTGCAAATCTGTTGATGTTTTTATCAAACCTATTGCGGAGGAGACAAGCAGCTACCTGAGAGATACGATGCAGGTGATAAAACTAGTGGATGAACAATCTTTTGATCATAAACATGACATGTTGGTTACAATGGATATAACATCCTTGTATACCAACATCTCACAGGAATCGGCTCTTGGTGTGATCAAAAAGGTTTTGGATGAGAGGCCGAGACTCCATAGAATTCCTACTAGTTTCTTAATAGGTCTCCTGGAGATCGCAGTGCGGAGAAACTTTTTCTATTTTGAGGGTGAGCACTATGTACAGACAAATGGCGTAGCCATGGGGGCAAGTTTTGCCCCGGATTTGGCTATAATATATATGGACGCTTATGAACATGAACATGTCCTTAATGATTGTAATCCTTATCGTGAGAATATCAGACTCTGGCGTCGTTATATCGACGATGTGTTGTTGATATGGAATGGCAGTAATGAACTACTCACCTCATTTCATGTAGGGCTTAACAACAGAAATAAGGATATTCAGTTTTCTCTTGACTACAGCAATAAAGCTATCATTTTTTTTAGATATTACTATTAGGGAGGAAGAAGGAAAATTACATACTACCCTTTTTAGAAAATCCATTGAGAAAAATACACTCCTTAGATATTCTAGTCATCATCCACGCAACCCCAGGGATAACCTCCCCTATGGCCAATTCCTGAGGTTGCGGAGGAATTGTAGCAAAAAAATTGATTTATTCACAGAGTCAGCCGTACTTATGGAACGTCTTTTGGACAGAGGGTATCCGAGAAGTCTCCAAAAAAAAAAGAGAGGAAGAGGGCATGGTTTTGCCATAGGGAGCATCTCCTTGAACCGAAACCAGACAAATTTAAAAACAATGAAAGGATGACTTGTGGTACGACGTTTAACACGCGGAGCACTGAAATATAACAGGTTATCAACAACCATTGGCATCTAGTGGCAGATGAAATTGGGATACCAGAACCCCCATTGCATGCATTTCGGAAGGGTAGTAGTATAAGGAACTTTGTAGTCCAATCACTATTACCAAAAAGGCAGTCGAGTAATCAGACTACGTTGTGGAATATGTCACCAGTTATGGGGCATCATAAATGCGGGTCGTGTAAGGCATGTACAATGAGTGTGGAGCTAGAAAGATTTACCTATAACGAACATACACACATTTTACAACATCATACCAATTGTAACTCGATGGGCGTGATTAATGCCATCTTGTGCCCTTGTGGCTTTATGTATATAGGCCAGACGGTGCAGAAGGTAAAAACAAGTATCCTGCAACATTGCAGTCGAGTACGTTGTAAAGTCCAGGGTGCACCTCTGGTAGAACATTTTTTTGAAATTTGATCACCCCCCTGAGAGTTTAAAGTGGTGGTTTATTGAGAAAATAACAAAGAACCCACGTGGTGGTAATTTTGCGAGCATTCTAAGCACCCGTGAGTGTAAATGGATGCATGTCTTTGATACAGTGAGCAAAGGACTGAATGAATATGAGGAGGTCACTAGGCAGATGGCATCTCTTCATAATGGTTGAGAGTAAAGATCTTGTACATATGTATATCATACTTTAAATCCACTTTTGTGGGCCGTTCTAATGTCCATGTAAATGACTTCAAACTATAATCTATCGTACTGGTGCTGTTAGTATGTTTTGATTGACATTGCATTCAATTGTATATATATATATGTCTCATAATAACTGTATTAATGTCTGTTTTGTGTTTCATACATTTTTGTTTGACACTTATATGTATATATGGTGATATACTGCCCCGGTCTGCCAAACATGAGGTGTATTCCTGGTATGAGATAAAGGATTATGTTAATATATGTTGCTTACGTTTATCTGACTGGTCTTTGACTATGCATTTAAAGTTATGTATATCAATTCAAAACTGTCAATGCATATATATTTAATTGTGCACTCCGGTTTTTGTAATCATTTGCCTAATGTCTGTCACGATATTTCATTTCTCGGCATACTGGCCGGTTTCCTCTTGAGACTCTAACTTTTATTCTCTTTTTTTTTTTTTCGTCCTCATTCCACCAAAAGCTGTGCAAATAAACTTTCTCAACCCATTCCGTCGTCGGGGCACCCGGGGTTGGCGTCCTTGCAGTAGCCTGGGCATGCCCGCCCTGCCTCTTTATACCGAGGCCTGGTGTAATCATAGGACAGCCAGGCCTTAGACCAGCCTCATTAGTCTTCCCCAGTCTAATAAAGGATCCCATATCGTGCTATTTACTCTTTGTGCCAAACTAAATTCTAACCGTGCAGTGCTCAAAGCCGCCCGTAACCAGTTTTCATATGTGGGGGGGCTGGTGTCTTTCCAGAGTTTGCAAATCTCCCTACGCGCTACTATGATAAGATTAAAAAATAAAGCCACCTGTGCCCCCCTTAATAAACTAAAAAGCTGAATATCCATCCCAAAAATGACTCTAACTAAATTTAACGTCAAGGACCCTTGTGTTTTAAAAATGCCATCTAAGGCCTTCTCAACCATAGACCAAAAGGAACCCAAAGAAGGACAGTCATAAAAAAGATGTATGTCATCTGCTTCCACTAACCCACATCTTGGACACGATGGAGGGTGAGTCACAAACTTTGCAATTTTTTTTGGCATGTAGTAGAGCCTGTTGATGGTAAAATAGTGGTTCTTCTTCGGGGAGGCTGATCTGACATATTTATACAAGGTTTTGAGAGATCTATCGTATAGAGCAACCGATGTCTCCTCCAGCCCCGAGGCATTCCAGATTTGATACATTGGGGGGGACGCTGTTTCCTCCTCCTGCAACATTTTCCCATACCACATTCCCACTTCCTTCTTCATTGGGCTAGGGGATTGAAGTGTAGACTCAATATCCCAATTCCCACTGATGTTCTCTCTCTCAAAGGCAAACCAAGAACATATCTGGATACACTTAAATCTAGAAAAAGAATCCCCTATCTTCGTTCTCAGGACCTCCCATGGGAGAACTCCCTCTGATGTTACTATATCTGCCCATACTGTTATACCTGCTCTCCTGATGGGAAGAGAAAGACTGTTCTTAAAGCATGTCGGCAGGCCCGGGGAGTCCCAAATTGGGGCAAGATCTGAGTAGTACTTTATGCCCCATCTCCCTTTGACTCTGGTCCATACAAAAAGTGCATGTTCCAGTATCTTGAGACGTACCTTTTATAAAATGTTTGCGCGCCAAATTTATAAAGGAAGCCGGGTCCGCCCCCCTCTTGGACCACTATTGTGTTCAATATCCACCCCCAGTTGGAATCATCAGGGCTAGTAAGGAGACATCTAATGTTTTTCAGTTGGAAAGAAAAAGCATACCAAAGAATGTCAGGGAGCGCAAGACCTCCCTTCAGCAATCTTCTTTTCAGCTTTTTCCAAGAGATCCTTGAGTTTTTATTTGCCCAAATGAAGCTACCAGTTTTCCCTTGGATTCTGGCTAAGACCTTTTGTGGAAAAGTCAATGGTGTCATATTAAAAAGGTATGTTAGTTTCGGTAAAATCACCATTTTGACCAGGTTGATCCGACCATAAATTGTAAGCTGGAGGTTCTGCCACCTCAGAAAAGGGTGGTCGATATCCTTGGCCACTTTTTTTATATTGATCAATGCTACAGTGTTAAGGTCTGGTGTTACTAATATGCCTAAGTATCTAAACTGAGTGCTACGGGCTCCCCCCCAATTGTCTACGCCCCAGCACATTATTTCAGTTTTTTGGTTATTTATCAAATACCCAGAGTGTTTACCGAAGTCTTTCATTATCTCTTCCACTCTAGGGAAGACCTCAGCCGGATTGCTTGTGTAGATTAGCAAGTCGCCGGCATATAACGCCACCTTGCAGCTGAAACTTCCAGCGGTGAAGGGTGTAACCTGATCGTCTAACCGCAGCGCTTGTGCCAGAGGCTCGATGTAGAGATCGAATAGGAGGGGCGAAATAGGGCACCCCTGCCTGGTTCCTCTCTTTACGCTGAAGCGTGATGTCAACCTGCCATTCAGTAATATTGCGGCGGATGCACCTTCGTAGCATCCCCTCAATGTCTGTATGAAAATTGCGTCGAAGCCCATCATGCTCAGCACGTCCCACATAAAGCCCCAGTTGACACGGTCGAAAGCCTTCGCCGCGTCATACGCCGCCACTGCCGAGGGTTCCGACCGCGTCTTTGCTAAGTCTATGCTTCCAAACAGCTGGAGGGTTAAGTCGTGTATGTGTCTTCCTGGCACAAAACCTTTTTGATCAGAGTTGATAAGCTGTGGGATTAGCCTTGCCAATCTCCCTGCCAAAACGCTAGTGAAGATCTTGTAGTCCGTGTTTAGCAGGGAGATAGGCCTGAAGGAATCGGCCTTTAAGGGGTCCTTCCCCGGTTTTAAAATTAACACAATTGTGGACTCCTTCCAGGAGGGAGGTATCCTCCCCTCCGGGCTGTATATATAGTTGAACAATTGACAAAGTCGTGACACCAGAGTGCCCTGTATTATTTTCTAGAGCTCCCCGGGGAGGGCATCGGGGCCGCGGCTTTATTGTTCTTTATTTTTTTAATATAAATGCCAATTTCTTCCTCAGTGAATGGACTGTTGAGTATATCTAGACCTTGGTCCGTTAGTCTGGGAAGTGCCTTGTTCTTTAACCACTGTAAATATAATTCAGAGAATAATGAGAGTAGGTGTCTTTCCATGTCCTCCTGTTGGCAAGATGTTGTTCCCTGATCGTCAATGACTAAACTATTTATATTATTCCTGACCCGGTCCGCTCTGATTTTACTGGCCAGTATAGCCTTTTCTCCATATTCATAGTTGTCCATTGCATGAACAGCCCATTGTGCCTTCACTTTTGAGTCCAACAGCCCACGATATTCAAGCCGCAGGCGTTCTAAGTCTTCTAAAACCTGTGGCAGGCTATCAGTATTTACCATGTGCCTTCTATTCTCCAACACAGAGATTTTGCCTTCCAGGTTTTTAAACTTCAAAGCTTCTTCTTTGTTATCTGTAAAATAGCTATTAGTTGCGTTGATAACTGCATTGACTATGACTTGGTTGTGCAGTGCAGCCCTTTTTAAAGTCCATCTAAGAACAGGAGAATGACTTGTACTCTGGATCGAGGATGTGAACATAATGGGAGCATGATCTGAAAGGATGGTGGGTAGCAATTTGATGTCAGAGATAGCTTCCAATCCCTGTCTATCCACCAATACGTAATCTAGTCTTGAGGCATGTCCATGTTTTTTACTAAAATACGTAAAACCAGATCTCGCCCCCCCTTCATTCTCCAAAGATCCATAAGGCCTACCTCGTGCATCATGTTAGCCATGGTTCGTCTAGAGCGTGGGGTAGTGACATGCTGGCTATAATTGGAACGATCCTTCCGAGGATCAAGAAGTACATTAAAATCCCCTCCTATGATCATGGGGGAGGAATTCTCTATTAAGTCAGACTGAACTTTAAGTAGCCAGGTGGGATCATCTATATTTGGGCCATAGTACGAGACAATAGTCTGTTTGAAGCCACTAAAATCAGCTTGTGTTAAAACCCATCTCCCTGACTGGTCTGTAGATGTTGATTTTAAAATCCCCCTGGTTTCAGCCTTGATCAGAACTGCAACACCCTTATTTATTCCGTCTGCCCAGAACAACTAAATGCGCCTATCCATTTTATTTTCCCAAAGATCTCTTTGCTTTCAATGACGCTTAGGTGTGTCTCCTGGAGTAGAATAACTTTGGCCGGAGATTGCTCCAAAAACCACAATATCAGTCTCCTTCTCCTAGGACACCGGAGCCCATTTACATTCCATGAAATGAAAGATATTTTTATTATGGGCCATTTATAGTGTCTCTCCCCCGTTATTCCTGTCCCCCTGTGCCTCCATCTGCACATCTGAAAGTCTCTGGAAATTAAGATGGAATGAGAACTATTTTTTTTCCCTTTTTTTCCCCTGCATCCCCACCCGTGCTACCCTCCGTACCCCCTACCCTTAACCTTATCTTCTCCCGCCCTCCTTGGGGAGCCCTCCTTTTCTTCTTGGGCATGTGCCCTTAAACGGATGCCCCCCCTGTGTGTCTATGTAAAAGTGCTTGTGTTTAGTTAAAAAGAATATAAAATTCAAGCTAAGTTTGCCTTAGGGCAGTGAGCTCTGCTTTTCTGCCTAATATATGTGTAGTCTCAAGTACTTTTTATTTGCTAAGTCCTTTTCTCTGGGCCCTTACCTCTTGACAATTTTCAACCAAGCTCAGCCTTCACCCTCTCCTCCTCCCCCTTTTACATCCGTCTTGATCTTTTCTATAAGGGAGTCTGCCTCTTCGATCTGTCGTATATTTTACATGTGGTTGTTCCACATTATGCGGAGAGTTGCAGGAATCTTCATCTGAGCACGGGCTCCTAAAGAATTGAATGTTGCAAGCCTCTTGCCCATCTCCCATTGCTTGGTGGCAGTTGTATGTGAAATATCAGAGCGGATTGTAAAGGAAAAAGGTCTGGAGAACGAGGTTGACTTGATGGGCCCGGTTTTTAGTGCTGCGGACAGGATCCTTTCTTTAATGGAATATGTCAGAAAGTTCACCAGAATCTTTCTGGGACGCTCTCTCTCTGGATTCCGTCTATATGTATCCCGGTGTGCTCTCTGTATATCTACTAAGAGGGCTGCATCTTCATCAGTGGAGTCCTTCAGGATTGTAGTTTTAAGTAATGCCACCACGAATTTCTTAATATCACCACCTTCCATATCCTCGGGGACATTCAAGAGTCTTAGGTTATTCTTTCTGGCATGATTTTCAAGCCTCTCGATGTCGTCTTTCATTTCCTGATTTTGCTGCGCCAGTTTATTCATACGGGCAGAGGTTGTACTAAGTGCCTCCTTGATCCTGGGCATCTCTGCTTCTAATGCCTCTGTCCGTAGTGAAACCTCCTCCACCTTCTTAGCCAGCACCTCGCAGGAAGCCTCAATAGCGACCTGATTGGACTCTGAAATTGTGAATCTTTTCCCCATTTCTTTGAATCTCTTCCCCATATCATCCTTTATCCCCAGCAAAATATCTGCCAAAGAAATGGGGTTAATTGCTGATGGTGGAATAGTATTTGTGATTGTGTGTGCCCCTTCCCTGGTTGTTTGAGAACCACCGACCTCCTCCTTATTTGCATCATCCTGTGCAAGATCTTGTGCAGAGTCTTGTATCTCCAAAGCGGAGAAGCTGTTTGAGAGTTCTATTGAGGGATGAACCCTATCTTCCGCCAGAGACATTGAATGCTGAGGTGATGGATCTAGCAAGGAGGGGGAAGGGACAATCACATTATCAACACCGATACTTGGTGGTATACTGATTGGAGTACTACTGGAAGCCATCTTCCGCGCTTTGTCCGCGGTTGACAATGAAAGAACTTTATAAAATGATTTCAGAGAGGGAGTGACCTTAGAAGCTGCCGATGCGGTATTTTTTATCTCTTTCTTTTTCCCTCTCGCTTTCACCAAAGGACTATGACTGTTTTTATGGTTTGTTCTTCCTGCCCGTGGTGTAGGGAGAATTTGTATTACAGATGGGGTAGCCAATATCTTCTGGGGGCCCGGTGCTATACTAGCAGCTCGATTTCGTAAGGTGTAGCGACTTACTCCTGCTTTAGCAGCAGGTATTGTCAGGGGGGGCAGGCATTACTTGCATTTAAACTAGCGTTGTTGAGAACCCTCTCCTTCATACAAGATTCCCAGAACTGCTCCTGCTTCCTGCTGCAGTGAACCTGTGCTCCACCGGGTGGCGTGCACACAGTGACCGGGCTAGTAACCTCCTCACACTCTGAGTAATCTTTGAGAGCAGCTCGTTCCCCTGCTTGTCCTCTGCTATCTGCTGCGGTAACAATGTTTCCCCCATTCTTTGGGTCTTTATTGCATTCCCATGCCGTGATCTGTAAGTCTCCGCCCCAACCACTCCAGAGATAGTATCCCACTACTGACATAGTATCTCCGATCTTACCGGGCAAATGCCTTACCGCCTCACTGTGGGACCGTGTCAGTTGTGTCTCCCATCCGGTGAGAGAGACCCGCCTCGGATCTCTCTGCCACTCCCTGGCTGCACGATCCCTCGGAACCACGCTGAGTTCTCCCCAACCATCCGCGTTCCTCGTTTCGTGCTCCTGCGTTTTTGAACAGGAAACCCAGGTCCAAATCAGAGGGAAAGTTATGGAGCGGCTGCCTCCGCAGCGGCCAGATAAGGAACCATGGTAAATACGAAGCCCAAAAAATGCGCAGGTAAACTCACTGCCGCTCCGGCTCTAGAATGCTTCTAACGAAGCGCGGTAAATATGAAGCCCAGGAAATGCATAGGTGGGCTCACTGCCGGTCCGGCTCTAGCATGCTTCTAGCGAACCTGCGAGCTCACACAGACTGCACACCAGGGGTGGAGCTCCGTTACGGCCGTTAGCTTCCGGCCGTCATGCTCCCCCTCCACCTCCGAGTTGTCGACTCTAACTTTGACAGCCTAAGTCCACGGAGGGACTCTTATTTTGAAAACAGTTCGCGCGTTGCACGTCTATTTCGTTCTTTGTGCACGTCGCGTCTTGAGGCTTTTCTAGTGCTTCAACGCCTTGCTCTTCGGTGGTTTGTGATCCCGGATGACTAAGAGGAGCATTACCCTTTGAGGTTTTGTCAGGTACGAAAAAGAGCTTGAAGTGGGTTCTGAGGCAGGGAACGAGGTCCTGTTAGCATCGCCTTTGGTTTCAATGTTTAGTCAGTTTTCAATCGGCTCGTTAGCTGCGCCCTAGGCTAAACTGCATAGTTTTTCAACCGGCGCAATGTAGGGTCGGCCTTTTTCTAATAAGCTTTAGGCATTTTTAGCTGCGCTTTTGGCAGGAATGCAGAGTCGGTTCCCTAACCTGCTTTATGTTTATTTGTTTACTTTCAGAGCTACACCATGGACATATTGCGTGGTTGCTGAACAACATTTTGCATTATTTCGTGGTGCAACTATTAGTAATCATTGATTGGTGAGTGCTTTTTGTGATTGGGTGTAATATCGTATTTTAGATGATATGTTGGTAATGTATTGTATATTGATTTTGTTTGTATGTTTGCTTTTTGTTCTTAGCGATTGGGAATTCTACATTAAGGGCTGAGTGATACACCCTTGTTCCAAGTTTTGGAATATTGAACCCATCATTAATCGGTGAGTGTTTTTTCTGTTGATTGTATTACCGAAGCCGATCCCCTTCTGGGATCTAAGGTGCCAGTAGTTTGTCTTTCTGGACACTTAGCTATTTGCGTTTCTTGTTTCTAGGTGGCCAACCTCATTGCTGGGGCGCTGTCTTTTTGCAATCTAGGTAATGTACCCAACCCATTGATTGGGGTTTTATGTTTTTCTAATTATTCCTTAGCTATTGGTTGTTTGACTCTTGGTATGGTTTCTCCCAGGTCCCCCTTCCCGTCCTGAAGAAGACCCGCAGCTGAGGTGTTGATCCTCCCTTTACAGCAATAGGGTCGAAACGTCAACAATCTCCCTCCCCCATTTTGACGTCTGTACCCCTTTCTCATTCCCCTCTCCACCATTGAAGAACTGTAGACTGAACGTATGATTAAAATACGTGGGGCAGGCGCTATATACTAAGTGAATAGAACCTTAGTTACGTTTCAAAATATTGGATTAGTCTTTTTACTTGCCTTTCTCCTTTCACTTGAGCACATACTTTTACACTCTTTACTGCACCTGGCAGTTTCTCCCCAACTCTTGGGATTTTTAAATATTTTGTATATAGGATTGTGAAATAAATTGGCAGACTTTTTGCTGCTTTGTAAACATTGGTGTTCACAATTATTATTTTTGGGTAGCATTATTAAGACTACTAACGCATTTGGCTTTCTGTTGCTTTTCTCTTTTTTACATTGCAGGATAAAGTCCTGTGGAGTAACTCAGATTTAATATGTGTTGTGCATTCATTGTTGTTTAATGAATTGTGTCTAGGACCACTTTTTCTATATCATTCAATACCCAGGTCCTCTGACCAGTTTTGGGTTTTACCCCATTTTCTTAATATTTACAACACCAGCACTTCCTTTCTTAAATGGAAGGCTGGAGCTACGTGTTTGCATCTAAACTCTAAGGGCCTTATTTATGAGGCTGTGCGTCACTTTTATGCTGCTGGTGAGTCACTTTTTGTGAAGCACCAGTGGCGTAAAAAATGCGCCTTGTTGCGCCATATTAACAAAGTGACGCATCTAGGTAGATGCGTCACTTTGTAAACCCCTGCGCCACATTATACCTGCGCCAGGTATAATGTATGCAAGGGGGGCGTTTTGAAGCAAGAAAGGGTCATGGAAGTGACGCAGTGAAATCTGTGAGATTTCACTGCGCCATTTCATGGCCGCTAATGCGACAAAATCTTACCCCTGCTTCATGGCAGGCGTAAGACTGATGCAGGCACTAACAACATGGGACTTGCCCGTGTGAAAGTACACATTGCTGGAGTTGCGTCACTTTTGTGACACACTCCAGCAATGCGGCACTTTTGCGCCTACATATATGTCAGAAATACTGACGTATCTGTTACTCCTTGCGCCATGATGCATCATATTATAAATATGACGCATCAATCATGACGCAAAGAGTGTGCAATGAGAAGCGACTCATCGCTGCATTAACGCATCAATGCGTCATTTCTCATAAATGAGGCCCAAATTGTTTGGGGGGAAAAGGCAGACTGAAATTCTACTGGAGTGTGACTTTATGTGTAAATCCCTACACTTGAGAAAGGAAACTAGGCAGGCTAATTAAGGGCGAAGTAGCTGAGCGAGAAAGATTGTAACCTTTCGACTGCAGCATCTGTGGCATGCAAATCAAGGACAGCAGGACGCGGAGGTTGTTAAAGTAACAAAGGGCACCACTAAAGTTAGGAAAAAAACAAAGTCCACTCGGAGATTCATTAAATAACAAGCTCTGAAGGCCAATAGTGTCCGTATTTGAGTAACTCCTATAACAGGGATGATTACCCTCTCTACATCTGCCCCTTGTGCAAGCCTCGTCACTCTTAGTGTTCATTCATCCTGTGGAATTGCGGGTCTTGCACTCCTTGGTTCTCTGTCTTCACAATTAATCTCTTCCCTGGCAGGTTTTACGACCAGGTTAGACTGACTTATTTTTTCATAGGCATCCACATTCTCAATGCTTTCGCTCTCTCCATTTGTAATAAATATAGCTTCATTTACTGCTTTTGGCTGCTCAAAGCTTGCACCTTTGTCTAGAAAAGTGTTATTACTTTCCTGCACTTTTAATAAATTTGAGCCTTGAAAGTTTTCTCTGGTATCTTCAATAAGTTACTCCAATTATATAGTGGGTTCATTAGTATTCTTTGTTGTTCTTTCTGTGACATCTTCTCCCTCTGCCATCTTGCTGCCTGCTAAGGGATTTGCTTCAAGCAAATGAGAACAAGGATGGTGTTGTTTCTGAATGAACTATGTAAAAATACTGAATTCCCTCATTTATAAATTATTATTAGAAGAAGGCCATTTCGGAAAATGCTGAAAAAGTGGTTAACAGCAGATATAGCACTAACAGGTTAGGGGTTATGTCTAGGTTGTCTCAAAATCCAATCCATAGCTTGATTTGGAGATCAAATTATTAATGTATATCGTATTTTATGCTAGTTAGTCTATGTTATGCACCAGTGACAATTCAGGTGTGGTTTCTGCAGATGAATGCTGAATAATCTCGATGGAATGAAAGACGGATATGGGGTCATGTTTGCAGACAGTTAAATAATGTAAGACATATAGTGAGAAATTCAAGTTTCCATTCTGACTTATGCGTACATAGACATTTAAAAGTAAACAGTTTTATGAGGTATCATATATCTGTATATATATATATTCACTGAAAAAACCATAGGTTATAGACCATATATAGTTAGGAATTAGCATTTAAAAAACCTTATTTTACTCACACAAAACCATTGAAATTCCATATATAGTTAGTTGCACTAACTATATATCGCGCACCCGCAATCCACTGCTGATCATGTCACATATTACATCATTCATGACATGGTCAGTGACATCACTGATGACATCACTGATGACCTCTCAAATGACATCACTGATGACATCACTGATGACATCTCATTTGACATCATTCTTGTGCTAATACGATAAACCTCTTCAGACTCTAATATAACCTTAGATACACTCAGTGTATACAGACACTCACACACTGCCACTCATCCATGGAGTTACTCACACACCCAGTCAGTCATGCAAAGAAACAATCTCACCTCCATTTCTTCAACTATACAGTTAAACACACCTTACTTATTGAAACATATACTAACACATATTTACTCTCTTATACAATCCCTGATACAAGTTCACAATGATCGATACAACCACTCACTCATTCAGTGGCTCTCATGCACAGTTATTTATATATGCCAACTCTCACATGTACTGTGTTTAACATATGTACTTACTATGACATGTAGCATTGAGATATCCATTCACTCATCAATACACTCATGCACACAGTCAACTGCCCATGTAGCTGTTTCCACATGCAGTCTTGAACTCATACACCTAGTGAATAAACTGCTCACACATCTATGCATAGAGTCACACACCTTCCAGCCACCCCCACACAAACTCAATCTCCCATAGAAATACTTGGGCAACCAATTAATAACACATATAGCCTCTCGTATAGCTAATGATCAACACATGCAGCAGTTTACATCACAACAGACATAATGATGCACAAATTAAGACAGTTTAGTCACTAACCCATGCATTCAGTGAGACACATTTAATCACTCACTCATACAGTCAGTCACGCACCTACTAAATCCTTCATCCAGACACTTATACATCCACTCATTCTTCAATATGTAAGACATATTTTAACTTTACAGAAACATACAGTCACTGGATGTTGTCATCAGTGATGTCATCAGTGATGTCATTTGAGATGTCATCAGTGATGTCATCAGTGATGTCACTGACCATGTCATGAATGATGTAATATGTGACATGATCAGCAGTGGATTGCGGGTGCGCGATATATAGTTAGTACAACTAACTATATATGGAATTTCAATGGTTTTGTGTGAGTAAAGTAAGGTTTTTTAAATGCTAATTCCTAACTATATATGGTTTATAACCTATGGTTTTTTCAGTGAATATATATATATACAAAAAAAAAACTGAATTACTCAAAGCCAGAACCAAGGCCAATAAACTTGACAGAAACAAATTATTAGCAGAAACTCCAACAAATATAACTGCCACAATCCCGACAGACAAGAGCAATGAAATCAGGCTAATTACCGGTTATAGCAGACAAGCCCGCGAAATATCTAATCTGGTGAGAAAACAGTGGCCTGTAATCCTTACCGACCCTGTTCTTAATGATATCCTACCAGACAAGCCAACAGTAACATATAGAAGGGCTTACAGTATGCGGAATGAGCTGGTGTCTAGTGCACCAGAAACTATCAAGAATGACGATTGGCTGTCACCCCGTAAGGGTTTCTACCGCTGCATCTCATGTCGCGCATGCCATTTTGGCATTAATACCAGGACCTACACAACCCCCTTTGACCCAAAACCCATTGCGATTAAAGCTCACTATACCTGCAGAACAGAGCTAGCAGTGTATGTCTTAACTTGCACCTGCAATTTGAGATACATAGGGAGCACTAAACTACCTGTGTATCAGCGTATTCTCCAGCATCTTCGGGCTATTGTGAATTGCGATCAGAGCTACCCTGTAGCTCGACATTTTGACCAATTTCACAATAGAAACCTATCTCAGTTAAATTACTTTGTAATAGATGCTGTGAGAACATCCAAAAAAGGAGGGGATTATGAAAGGAAATTAAGACAACTAGAGTCAATGTACATTATCAGACTCAATAGTAAAACCCCTGCAGGTCTCAATATGGGAGAGGATTTGAGGAACTTTTTATAATTTTCTGTATCTGACCGCTTCCCAGGTGATATTTTTCTGTCTAAGTCCAGAATGCCCATAGTCAAAATTAGGTGTGCTATTGGAGCCTCCAATGTAATCAATTCTGGTATAGATAATGTGATTCGGACATGTCTCCCACTGTGTGACTTTTGGAGCAAACAGGATGTGGCGTTAACATCCGAGAATATAAGTAATCAACTATAGATATTTACACCTTAGTTGTAAAAACTCATTCTTTGACACCGTATTTGTCTTTTTAATTTTGGTGTTGGGTTTAACCTCACACACATTTTGTCAAAACGAGCCTGATCGCTGACATTGTGTCACTCCCCCACCGTTGAAACATTATGTTTTTATTATAAGACAGACAACTACTGTATGAAACCACCAGTCTAAAAAGATTCAGTAATTTTATACGAAAGAAAAGTAAGGACATTTCAGGGCATTTGTGCTCAGTTAACATGGAATTGTATGCACTCGAAAACTTTTCTCTGCAAAACATCAACATAGCATGTGGGACTAGGATGGAAGTGGATAGCATAGGCTATACAAAAATGACACGAACCCTATATCCTTAAGAGGCTCTTAAGGACAAATACAGAGAGAAAAAAATCGGTGTAATTTCAAAATGTAATTGCTTTAGGATTAATTTCATTTATATTTATGGAATGAATTCCACTGAAATATATTTATGTGCCTGCATGAATTGCTATGCGCTAGATTCATTGTTTTGCAAATGTTTGTTTGACTAAGCTAAGATGGCTGCTATATGTTGAGTTGCACCCTGGACCTTATAATTTGTACTAGTCCTTACACTATGTTTCCTAATTTTGCCATGACGTGTAGTTTCTCACATAACCGCGCCTTTTTTCAAAAAGGTACTGTGTAGTATATAAACAGCAGTTTGTCGACTTTACCACTAACAGTGAGCAAGGGCGTTCACGCCCGAAACGCGTCTGTTCGACGTTCTTTGATTTGCACCCCCGCACTTTATGTTTGATTGAATAAACAACGATGATCTAAAGACTGGCCTTGGAACTTCATTTGTAGTCTGCGCACTGGAGACAGTGCCCGGGAGGTCTCTGCTGCACCGAAACCAGTTGGAGGTACATATATATATATATATATATATCTTACAACAAACTTCCTGCCAACCTCCAAGGTCCAGAAAGGGTCGGGACACTCCGAGATGCTTCAAAGTAAGTTTATTAGCAACTGATGGTTACAAAAGCCGACGTGTTTCGCCGTAAGGCTTGGTCATGGCCACGGCTGGGACCGTGGGGGCATTGAGGCTCTCCCCACGGTCTCCAGCGTATTACATAAGCCCCGGGGGATGGGGTCCCCGGGGATAATAAAAATTACTGATAGGGGCTCATTTTTTTTAACGGTAAAATTAGGAGTCATGCACCCAGCGCGGTGCTCAGTGCGGCCCCTGGTGTGCACGCATTGGATGCACTTCGTGTAACCAGTAGGGTACGCGACTCCAGCGCATGTGGTGCATGACTTGTACGCATTGGCTACACGACTCCTAATGCGTTGGGTGCGCGACTCCAAGCCAAAAACGAATAATATTTTTAAGATATACATCAAGCTTATGTGTTTAGTTGTTAGGTGGCTCTAAAAAGTGCCCTTCTGTTTATCGAGAGATTTTAGTACCTACAAGTAAGTACCAATGCAGAGTCTAAAGTTCAAGGGGAAGACTCTGTTCCCTTCATCTGTAAAGTGTACACCATCTCTGCTATAGATGCATGCATATTGAAATGCAGATTGTTGTGGTATATGGACCCCATTCTATAGTCTCGAAGAAAAGCAGAAACAGATTTATTCACATGTTTCCTAGCTTTCTCAATCTGTGGACAAAATTGATTGGACCAATTCCATTTCTGGCATATGTTAGAATAGACAAAGGCAGTTTGGGGAAAAAGTGACATAAATTCTCCAAAGGTGTCTTTCATAAGCATTTCCGGACCTACCCCAGTCAAAGTGCCTAGGTCATTGCCACCACTGTGCACCATTATGAGGTCAGGGTGTTGGAGATGCAAAAAGGATTTAAGCAATGGCATCAATTGGTGCCAAATTAACCCTCTCTGCCCAATCCATTTAATGTCTACATTTGGTAAACCTAGGTGTTTGTGAATTCCTTTCTGTTTTGCGTACCTTTGGCTCCAGAAAATGTAGCTGTGTCCCACAATCCACACTCTAAGAATCTTGAAGGGAGGTCTGGATGCACTCAGATGGTCTCTATAATTGAAGTGGCAGTTTGAAAACTAGGATTTTTCTAAAATGGTGGATAACATGCAGTGTTGAAAAACAGAAAATAAATCAGAAAATAAATCATTGGTTGTTTGACAACATTCTACACTGAAAACTAGGGTACACGTTTCTGTTTTTTAAAAGCATCATTCTTATTGGTTATCAGAAAGTGATTGAAAAGAGCATTACATAGGATAAGATGGTATATTGAGAAATCAAGCACACTTGCAGTTTTGATTAGCAACAATGTGTGATGAACTTTTGACCTGTGTGCTCTGTTAAGTGTTCCATGAACTGTTCCTATGGTAACAGGCAGAAGGCAGTTGGGGGTAGGGTTGAAATTTATGTCATTTGGAAAGGGTTGAAATCTGTAACCAATAGAAATGTGTGTTTGCTTTTGAATTAATGAGGGAAGCAATGTGATTTGATGTGAAGGTGTATATGTGTTCAAAAAGAGAAGGAAACTGGGCCATTATTTGGTTCTCTTGAGAGGTGTTCAAAACAGAGATTCTGTATAAGAAAATCTGCTGTGTGACTGATATACTTTTTATTCTACAAAACAATTCAAAAGGTGAGTTATTAATTTGTGAGGGAATTTATGTGGTGCATTTTTATTTTAATCAGACTAATGTGTTTGTCCACCTAAAGTGCAGGGAATACTTTTTTTTCTCTAGAATTTTATTGTGAGTGTGTGTGCATTTAAAAAGCATTCTGAGATAAGCATGTGTGTATTTTATGTGGTTGCAGACAGATAACTATGCTGTTCTCATGTTTTGGTAGAATTAGAAACCAGTTATTTTGTTATTTATTTGCAAAAATGACTCAAGTTTCTGCATTAAAATGCAGTACTCATTCTAGACTATGAAATGTGTTTTGGTAAAATGCAATGGATAGTGTTGGTTGTCTAGAGTGTCACAGTGAGTGTTGTGTGCATTTAGGAATGATACTGATAGAAGCACTCTATACTAATGAGTAGTAGAAAATGTTGTGAAATGTGTAGAGATACCTAAGGTCTTGTTGAGTGGTAAATGTGTTTTGGTAAAAAGCAAGGGATAGAGTTGCTTGAGTAGAATGACACAGTGAGTCTGTGCATTTTGGAATCACTCAGAGAAGCATTTGGTAGTTCATGTGTTTCTCGACATGTAATTGGTTAAAAACATATTGTGTTCTCACATTTTGGTAGAATTAGATAATAGTCATTGGTTATGTTTCGAAAATAGGTTAAGCATTAAAAGTAAAATGCAGTTCTGAAATATTTAGAATGCATGCTTGATGTTTTTGCAGAAAAAAAGGTACATGTAGTCTTGCAGTGAAACTACCCCCAGTATGATTTCCGACACTACCCAAACACCACTGCACTACTGTAAACACTTAATCTACCTCCGGCATGACCACCTACACTACCTATTCACCACTTTACTACCCTAAACCTTAAATCTACCCCAGCACAATCTCCTACTCTACGCAAACACCACTTTATTTCCTAGAACACTACCCTACCATGACCTCCTACACTACACGAACACCACTGCACTACCTTAAACCCTTAAATGCTATCCCTAGCATGATCCCCTACGGTGCATAAACACCACTGCACTATGCTAGAACACTACCCCAGTATGACTCCCTATAGTACCTAAACACCATTTCACTATTCTAAAGCTTAAATCTATCACAGTAGGACTCCTTACACTACCCAAACATAATTATACTATCCTACTACTGTATTTATAAGAACATTTGTTATTTGTCTAGAATCTCACAGTGAGTCTGTGCATTTAGGAATCACTCTGAGAGAAGCATTTTGGTAATTCATGTGTTTCCTGACATGTATCTGGGTAAAAACATATTGTGTTCTCACATTTTGGTAGAATTAGAAAATATTCATTGGTTATGTGTTTCCAAAATGAGTTTATTTTTAATAGTAAAATGCAGTTCTGAAATATATGGAATGCACTATTGATGTTTTTGCAGACACATAAGTACATGTAGTCTTGCAGTGACACTACCCCAGTATGATTTCCTACACTACCCAAACACCACTGCACTACTGTAAACTCTTCATCTACCTCCAGCATGACCACCTACACTACCTATTCACCACTTTACTACCCTAAACCTTAAATCTACCCCAGCACAACCTCCTACTCTACCCAAAAACGACTTTATTTCCTAGAACACTACCCTACCACGACCCCCTACACTACACAAACACCACTGCACTACCTTAAACCCTAAGGCGCTATCCCAAGCATGATCCCATACGGTACATAAATACCACTGCACTATGTTAGAACACTACCCCAGTATGACTACCTATACTATCTAAACACAGTAAAATGCAGTTCTGAAATATATGGAATGCATGCTTGATGTTTTTGCAGACAAATAAGTACATGTAGTCTTGCAGTGACTCTACCCCAGTATGATTTCTTACACTACCCAAACACCACTGCACTACTGCAAACCCTTACTCTACCTCCAGCATGACCACCTTCACTACCCATTCACCACTTTAGTACTCTAAACCTTACATCTACCCCAGCACAACCTCCTACTCTACCCAAAAACCACTTTATTTCCTAGAACACTACCCGACCATGACCCCCTACACTACACAAACACCACTGCACTAAATTAAACCCTAAAACGCTATCCCCAGCATGATCCTCTACGGTACATAAACACCACTGCACTATGCTAGAACACTAACCCAGTATGACTCCCTATACTATCTAAACACCATTTCACTACTCTAAAGCTTAAATCTATCACAGCAGGACCCCTTACACTACCCAAACACCATTATACTACCCTACTACTGTATTTATAAGAAATATTGTTATTTGTCTAGAATTACACAGTGAGTCTGTGCATTTAGGAATCACTATGAGAGAAGCATTTTGGTAATTCATGTGTTTCCCAACATGTAATTGGTTAAAAACGCATTGTGTTCTCACATTTTGGTAGAATTAGAAAATAGTCATTGGTTATGTTTTTCCAAAATGAGTTTAGTATTAATAGTAAAATGCAGTTCTGAAATATATGGAATGCATGCTTGATGTTTTTGCAGACAAATAAGTACATGTAGTCTTGCAGTGACACTACCTCCAGCATGACCATCTACACCCGCTATTCACCACTTTACTACCCTAAGCCTTAAATCTATCCCAGAACACCCTACTACACTACCCAAACACCAGTGTACTACCTTAGAACACTATCCCACCATAACCTCCTACACTACCCAAACACCATTGCACTAATCTAAACCTTAAATGTACCCTATGACAACCTTCTACACTACCCAAACACCACTGTACTTTCCTAGAACATTGCTCCAGCACGACCCCTACACTAGACAAACACCACTGTATTGCCTTAAAAGAGTAAATCAGCACGATCTATTACACTACATAAACACAACTGCACAACCCTAATCCCTAAATCTACCCCGAGCATGACCCCCCACACTACCCATTCACCACCGCACTAAACTAAATGGTAAAACACTATCCCAGCACAACCCCCTATACTACCCAGACACCATTGCACTACCCTAAACCTTAAATCTACCACAGCACGACCTCTTACACTACCCAAACACCACTGTTCTACCTTAAAACACTATCCCAGTATGAGCTTCTAAACTACCGAAACACCAGTGCACTACCCTAAAGCTTAAACCTATCCCAGCACGATCCCTTACACTACCCAAACACCACTGTACTTTCCTAAAACACTAACCCAGCACGACCACCTGCACTACACATATACCACTGCACTACCTTAAACCCTAGACACTATCCCTATCATGACCCTGTACACAACACAAACACCACTGCACTACCCTAGAACACTAACCTAGTACAATGTCCTACACTACCCAAACACCATTGGACTACCCTACATTTTAAATCTTCCACAGCATGACCTCTTACATCTTGGCCACTCTATCAGTGAACAACTCGGCAGTTGTTCTACTAGGCGACTTCAATTACTGGCCGGACGATCCTCGAGAAAGTCCAACTTCCAAAGACTTTTCTGCAACTCTCCACTCTTTAAACTTTATTCCTCACGTCTTTTCTTCTACTCACGTTAAGGGTCATACCTTGGACCAAATCTGGTCCCTGCGTTGCCCCCTCTCTGTTCTCTCCACCCTTCCCTGTCTCTGGTCAGATCACTTCTTAATTTCTTTTAACATTCCCCTTCCCTCTCATCCTAAAGTCCCTCCTCCCAAAAACTTGACAGCCCGCTGCTGGAATCAGACAGACCTCTCCCTTCTCTCCTCCTCTCTGGCCTCCACCACACCTGATTTGACCGACCTCTCTCTGGAAGATCAAGCTGATGCTGTCTGTGCTTGGTTATCCTCCTCCTGTGACCTCGTCGCCCCTCTTAAAAACATCAAATCTGGTCGGCCCCATGAGGCCCACAGATGGTTCATTAGCGAACTCAAAGAGCTAAAACTTAATCTTAGGCGATCAGAGCGCCAATGGAGGCATCACTACTGTCCTCTCCTTCGTATTAAGTATAAATCATTACTCAACGGCTACAAAAAAGCCATTATCTCGGCGAAAATGGAATACTTCTCCGAAAAAGTTGCCCGTTCTTCCAACAAATCCCGAGAGATTTTTTCACTCGTAAAACAACTTGCCACATCCGATCGTACTAACGTTAGCGTCGCCCCTTCCCTCTCATTTTGTCTTTCCCTCAACAATTACTTTATCGACAAAATCTCTGCTATTAAAGCTAATATTCCCGCAGTCTCTCAAACCCTGGTTATCCCCCCTCTCCCCCCCGCCTTTTATGTTAGACCTCTTCCCCCCATCACTGCTGCACAATTCTCTGCTCTGCTGGTCAAGGTCAAATCAGGATCGCCAGTTGACTGTGCGCCGGCCCGGATCCTTCAAACTCTTCTTTCTCACTCTCCTGGACCCCCTCTTACACTTCTTAACTCATCACTGGCTCTTGGATCTGTTCCCTCTTCTTTCAAAACTGCTATTGTTCTTCCTATAATAAAAAAACCTGGCCTGGACTCTTCTTCACCTTCCAACTTCAGGCCCATTTCCCTCCTTCCCTACTTGGGGAAGATTGTGGAAAGCCATGTCACCTCCTGCCTGTCCTCTTGGCTTCCCACCAGGCGGGCTTCCGCCCGGGTCATTCTACCGAGATGGTCGTCACTGCTGTCTTGGACGAGCTTAAGGGAAGGGCCGATTCCAACCTCCCCCAGGCGCTGGTGCTCCTCGACTTGTCGGCTGCCTTTGACACGGTTGATCATGCCATTCTTCTCGACCATGTCAGCGCAGCCGGCATCAGGGGGGTAGCACTCTCCTGGTTGAGGTCCTTCCTTCAGGGTAGATCCCAGGCAGTCCAGCTTGCTGGCTTCTCCGCCCCTCCCCGCCCTCTTGTGTATGGGGTTCCCCAAGGTTCCTCTCTTTCCCCTCTACTCTTCAATCTTTATATCTATACTCTCATTTTTTCCCTCCGTGAGCTGGGGGTCTCCGTGTATAATTACGCTGACGACCTCCAGCTCATCTTTGATCTTTCCACTCCTGACTCTTCTTCCTTCTTTAGTTCCACTTTAGTCTTCATTTCGGACTGGATGATCACGAACCACCTTAAATTAAACCCCGACAAGACGGAGCTTGTCCTCACTGGTGGTCCCTCTAATCCCTGGTCCCCTTCTCACTGGCCTCTTTCTTTAGGCACTCCCCCTATCCAGTTCCCACTGTTCGCACTTTAGGCCTTAAAGTCAGCAGTGATTTATCCATCCACTCCCAAGTTAGCGCTGTAATTTCATTTTGTTTTTTATTCCTCCACCTTATCCGAAAAATTTCCCGCTTCTTTTCCACTGACGCTCTCAAATCTATCATTTCAGCCCTCATCACCTCCCGTCTTGATTACGGGAATGCCCTTTATTCTGGCATCCCCGCTTATGAAATGCGCCGGCTCCAGGCCATCCAAAATCAGGCCGCCCGGCTCATCTTTCACCTCCCCAAATTTTCCCACATCACGCCCGTTCTCAAGTCCCTTCACTGGCTCCCTGTTCGCTTTCGTTCTTCCTTCAAATTAGCCTGCCTAGCCTTTTTAGCCTTCACCCACTCTGCCCCTCTGTTCATTGTTTCTTTGATCACTCCCTACACTCCCTCTCGCACTCTTCGCTCGTCCTCTCAACTTCTTCTTCAAGTTCCCCGCTACCGTAAAGCCCGCATTGGTGGCACCCGTTTCTCGGTTCTGGCCCCTCAGTACTGGAATAGTCTCCCATTTTCCATCCGATCAATTCCTACTTACCCGGCTTTCCGAAAAGCATTAAAAACTTTTCTCTTTCTCCAGGCCTTCCCCGGCTAGTCCCATCGTCTGCAGTGCTGAATCCGTTTTTTCCCCCCCTCCCTACCCTTTTTCCTTCCCCCCTCCCCCCTTTCCTCTCCCAGCGCCAGGAAGCCGCTTGGCCACAGTGCGCTTAATTAAGTTCCTTTTTCATTTCATTTAATTTCATTTCATTTCATTTCAAACATCAACCAACCCTCTAACGGATATGGCTTTCTGAAAGACTCTATGCATTTTGGTGGAAACAAATCTAGTTTGAGTTCTGCGGTCTAAAAAGGGGTCCATAAGTTGATTTCAATCACCACCAACTATAAGGTTTTCTGGTACATGGGAGGATAACATAGAAGAAAAATCATTCCAAAATAATAGATCCACTCCATTTGGACCATATACAGTACTAATCATAAATTGTGTATTGTTTATCCTCACATCTAACAAAAGCCACTTTCCACCTTCATCTTTAAATTTGTTTAACAATTGAATATTTAATGACTTTTGAAACTATATAAGGACTCCATTTTTGTTATGTACAGCAGGAGAGCTAAAGCTCTCCTCACCCATTGTCTTTTAATATAATTTATGTCTTGTTCTTTATGATGGGTTTCTTGCAATAAAACAATTTGACTGTTCAATTTTTATAAGTGAAACTAATTTTGCTTTTTAACTAAGTTACGAAGACCTTTGAAATTCCATGACACAATACGTAAGTTAGTCATGAAGAAAAACCTAAAAGAATGTCCAGGTCAAAAATTTAAAACATTTTAAGAAGACATAAATGAAACCTAAAATAAGTAAAGGACTTAATGTACCAAAACAAAAATGGTAGAAAGTAATGCAAATCCAAATATACATGAATGCCGATAAACAAGGAAGTGATGTTAAATTAGAGGAGTTCAGAAAACGTGAGGTAAAAGATAGAAAAGCAAACAAAATAGTCAAAATGTTTTCCAAAACTGAGCAGGCCAGATAGAAATTAGTAGAGAACCTCAAGAACAAATTTGTAAATAGAAAAGGTTGCTGTAATATACTGAAGAGAAAAGAGGAAAGAAAATAGAAGAAGAAATAAGGTAAAAAGTGGGAAAGGGACAGGAGGAAAAAAAGGAGTACATAATCTCCTCTGCTGAAATGTATATGCAAAAACATGACAAAAAGCCAGAAGGCTTTAGCCATAGCAATCACAAACAGAAAAGACAATAATGTTGAAAGGGGGGAATGAGAAGGACAGACACCACTGCATCGAGGAACACCGAGAATGTCAGGAATCAGCATGCTGCAGCCTTCTTAAATTGTCTCATTTGTATTTTGACACATCCTAAAGACATTAATCATGTTTGTCTTCCAAGAAATACTGTAACATAATGTAAAACTTATATTCTTTGTTTTTTCTTATATTTCTTTGTTGATTCATGTGTCCCCCACTTGTGTAAAGGCTCATCATTCAATGCGCTCTAAGTATTCTTGTTCTCAACACGTGCTGATCTACAACGTGTAAGAGGACGCTTGCAAGCGTTTCCTAGCAACCAGCCGAGTAAGCGCGTCTTCAACTGACTCTAACACGCGCTCGGCAATGCCCTAACGCGGATATAAATAGCCGCGAGTACATTCCTTTTTGCTTGACTTCACTGCACTGTCTCCAAGCAACCAGGAGGAACGCCTTTGACGAAGAACCAAGGGGCATATTACCAAGGGCCTTATCGCCGCTTTAGTGGGAATTTTTCCCACTAAAGCGGCGATAATTTAATCGCCCTATTACCTAGCTGTCGCTATCACCAGTTAGCGACAGCTAGTAGGAGATAGCGAGCTTCTGGGGGCCCCCTTTGAATGTCAGCGATATATATCGCTAATGACATGCAAAGTGGGCGTGCCAAGATGTTAGCGAGTGGAAACAGTCGCTAACCTCGCTAACTCCTATTACCAACTTTTGGAAATAATCGCGCTAAGCGCGATTATCTCCAAAAGCTAACGCCTGCCCAGAGCAGTTCTTAGCCATGTTATCCAATGGTAGGTGGATAACATGGCTAAGAGCATTTGCTCGGTGATGCATGAATATCGCTGACTTTTCAGCGATATTCATGCATTTCGGCCGATTTTTATCGCTTAGGAGATAAACCTTGATAATAGCAAGGCTCCTAAGCGATAAAAATAGGCGCAGCACGGCGATATAAATGTAGCCACTAACCAAGCTTAGCGATATTTTTCGCTTAAGCTTGGTAATATGCCCCCAAGTCTTCCAGAGCCGGCTCCAACGCATAGAAGACAAAAATAGCTAAGTCCCATGTACTCAAAAAGTATTCCGGTTTTATACTGACTCTACGATTTAATATTGCTGGGCTCTTTCGTGACATTTCCCTGAGCGCTTATCCGTCATCTGGGTTTAGCGTTTTTTCTTAATGATTATATAGCGCCTTCTTGACTTCCTTTTAGTGCTACTCTGGAACTAAATGCAATGTTAAAAAGCGCATAACTCAATGTTTATATCTGTGATTGACAGCGGTTTATTTAACGCTACTCTCTGGAATTTCAAGCTATTTTAGTTACACAATATTTGATAAGAATTGAAAGGTGAGAATCATCGTGTGTAATTTCGAGTGAGTTAAAAGGTGTTCAAAGACTCTGGATGTTTTAGCCCACAACTTATTTCTCTTTTATGTTCCCAGCCCACAATTTGTTTCGCTCACTTCGATTTAAAGTACTTACCACCAGCCTCCTAGCAAAGTCAAATGTTGTGTTTGGTGTAATTTAAAAAGAAGGCAAGTAGGAGAAAAGTTTAATTTGATTTTGAAAAAAGCTAAGAGAGAAGAAACGTGTTAATATATACAATTTGTGTTTCCCTTTCTTCCAGTGTAGCAGAAAAATCTAGAAAGCATCCTTAAACTCAAAAGAGAAAGAAAAAGATAGAGCTAAAGGTTTACAGTTAAAGGAGATTGCTATTATAAGATTATAGGAATTTGAATGTGTAGTTTTTAAGTAAAACATAATATCCATAGTAAGTTTAATCTTTTTCTTACAACAGAAAGACAGTAACCATTTGTGGCACAAAGCAACTTGACGCAAAAGAACCCGGCTGGTCCAGAAGTGAAGTTGCAGTGTCTTCTTTATATTTTGTGTTGTTCGTTGTCCCAATCCCTTTCCCTTTCGGACTATCTTCCAGAACCACTGTTATACTCAGTGAGTCTGGGACATGGTCTGGACGGATTAGGGATCTACTCATCATCGCCCCTGCCAAGTACCTGGATTTCAGGTGTGTGGTTCGACCATAACAGAGAAAAAATAGTTGTAATATCAACAATTAATGGAACAACAATATTAATTAAAAGGGAACAGAACCAATACAGCGCAAAGCGACTTACCAAACTTTGGGGAGACAATGCAACTGAGCGGACCACAGACAATGAAACAGATGAACGATAGGAACAAAAACAGCAACGTCAAACAAGATACGAATAGGAACCTGCGAAATAAAAGAGAGAGAACAATTAGGTTTTACTAGGTTCCATATCTTCTGCTTTGTGCATATGTATAAACTTCTTGAGCCCTACAGGATCTTGGAAGGTGATTGTTCTGTCTTTATATGCTACTTTGAAAAAATGCGGATGGATAAGGCTGCAATGAAAATTCATAGATAGAAGCGCAGATCTGAGGTCTAGAAACTCTTTTCAGCGATTTGTGGTGGGTTTTGAAACCTCTTGGCTGAAGAAAATTTTGAGACCAGACCAAAGCATCTGTTTCCAATGTTTTGCTGCTGTAAGGGTCGGCTTTACATCACAGTAAAAAAGCAAGTAGGCATGATTCCTTGTGGACTGTTTGAAGCCACTGCATTGAGAGGACCTATCCTGTGCACTCTCTGGATATTAAGATCAACAGATTTTGATAGAACAACTATTTGTGTAATATTTGCCTTCAGAAAAGAAATCATGTCAGTGCCTTCAGAACCTTCCGGAATACCATAAATTCTTAGGTTGTTATGTATGTTTCGATTTTCCAAATCCTCAGAAGATTTTTGCAGTTGAGTGACCTCTTTAGATAAAATATCCACTCTAATGACAACATCCTGCGCATCACTAATCCTTTGTTCAACGTCTGTAAGTCTTAAGTCCAGACTAGACCATTTCTCTTCAATTCCCCGAAGCGTTGCAGTGGTATCCACCTTGAATGGATGAATATTTCTCAGTTCATCCATAATGTACTCTAAGGTCAAAGGTAGGGGTGAGTTTTTTGGGGACGTAGGATCTTTTTTAACCCATTTGTTAGTGTTGCCGACAGATTATTTGCGTCTGTTAGCATTAGAACGGTAAGACCCTTGGGATTTATTTGAATGCACCGAATCCATGTTCAAAACAGACTGAGGTGATTCTATGTATTATTTAAGGATCACTTAGATAAAAATGCGACTGGATGATCCACAAACGACAAAAGAATCCAGAGAAAAGCTATTGGGAGGAGGAGTTGCCACCAAAGTAACCAATATACTTTGACAAAACTGAATAGACTTATCTGAATGCATATGAAAAATACCCTAAAATGTAAGACGAGTTAGGGCTAAGTAGCTAATCTTCTAGTTTAGCAGTAATGAGCCCAATCACTGAGGAGACACTATGGCGCTTTGATTCCTGAGGTAATAGCAAGTACCGGGCTCACAAAATGGCAGCCGGAAAATAAAACATTCCGGGAGCGGCAGAAGAAAAGCAACAAGCTGGCAGTTAGATCAAATAAGGGCCTAATAAATGCCTCTCCACTCCCGGGGCCCTCGAACAACCTTATAATGTGACACTATTTATAGAAGTGCTGCACACTCCTTGTAGAGACATTTACTAAATTTTCTTGTTTAAAAACATCCATCACCTGTTCGAAACTGCATCCTTGTGATTCCAATAAGCAATAGTCTCTCAATAAAGGGTAAATTCTGTAAATAATCCCATCATTCTTCAAACTTGATTTCCTGGCTGCCAAGAAGGTATTGCAGGTGTGCTGCCACCTGAAACAATTGTGATCGCCGAGCTCACTAAATGGCCTTTATGACACGGAGCGCCCTGGGAACAGAGGGAGAAAACCCTCCAAGACCAGCAGTTCCTCAGTGCTGCAGAGGGGCTCTAAGGAGCGGCTATCTTGTCTTGCCACCTCTGCAATCCCCCCTCACAGGTACATTTCATTTCTGAAACCTTTTTTCGTAAAGTTGCTCTATTAATCTTTCTGCTTGCTTTACATTAAAGAATGAAAACTTGTTCTGGGGCTCTTAAAATGTGGCTCATTACAATCTGTATAGGACCGTGCCTTGCTCTGGGCTGGGTGTCCACAGTGGTTTGCTGGCATTCAGAGTTAGCGTGCTCACCTTTTTAGAAGGGATTCAGGGTTTCTGGCATTGACTTATACTCATGGGTTATTCCTGAGTTTTGAAGCATGGAAGTCTCCTCCTCTGACATGTTCTCAAGTTTCTCTGGCAGGGGTGAGGCATCTGGTCTCCAAGGCCTCTGGTTTCCCCAATCTTCCATGGTTCTAGTTCTAGATTTAGGAGCACCAGTCTGCGGCCTTTAATGAAAAACAATGAAGAAAGTGTGGAGGTTACTGGTAAGCTTGTGTTATGGAATCACATTTTGTAACTATACCCTTCAGCACAATCCATGATGACTGCTTGCATAACCTTGTGTGTTTGATTTTCCAATTCAACATGGTGTATTTACCTACTGTGATGTTTATTCTTGTTCCTGTTTTTCCCATGTTCTATCTATCACTATTTAAGGCTCTGATGTCCTCCTATCTCTGTATTGCAATGCAGTCAGAAGTATTTTCCAAAGGTAAAGTCACCTACTTGCTATTCATTTTTTGGCCATTGCTTTTTTCTCTAGTTCCATGCAGTGAATTGCTCTGTGGTTCTCCTGTTTCCTGGTCTTGCTCAACTCTGTATTCAGTATTATTTATTGCCAGAAATAAATCTGGAAAGCCCATCATCAACCTAACACCTCACCTTTTTCCAGAGGGTTTTTTATCCTGAAAGTATTTTCCTTCAGGCGAACCGTCTTAGACCACATCACCTGCTCGTACGCACTTATTCATCCACGTGAGAAGTCACAGTAGCTGTAGTATGGTACCACAGCACAGAGCGGGGACTGGAGCAGGTAATGAGGATGGGCGCTCCTTTTGACAAATGTGTGACTATAGAGGATTATTGAACAAAAGAAAAAAGGAAAAGAAGCTCCATCAACGAGAAGTACAAAGAAGGACAACAAAAAGAAAGGGAATCGCTAGTCATAAATATATCGGGTACACGGTTATCCCCACACAAAATTAAACTTCTACAAAAGGGCACGTCATTTATTCCAACTACCTCAACAAACCTTTTGGAATTGGAAACTAGTACATTCAAACTCGCTCGAAAGCTTCGTTTCCAACATTTCTTTGAAAATGTACTTCCACCTGCAACGGAGAAAAAACAGGACCTACTACTTGGACTTCGTCCACACAGCTCTTACATGCCACCGAGCAGTCACAAAAGTATAGACACATTCGAGATCTTGGTCAAGCAAGATCTGGAGAAAATTAACTACCAGAAAAAGAAATTCCATAATATCACCCAAAAAGACAAAGACACCTTGAAGAGAATAGCAGCTAACCAAGCAATAAAATGCATCAAAGCAGACAAGGGGGGAGCACTGGTGATTGTCAACACCAGCATGTACCAAACAAAAACAATGGAACACATCTCAGACCCGAACACCTACAGGTTACTGGAAAAGAACCCCACAAATAAATATAAAATAGTCTTAATGGACATCGTTTCAAAGGCCTTTGAACGTAAGACAATTGACGACCGAACCAGGAAATATCTAGTGGTTGAACATCCTAAAAGCCCGACAATAACGATGCTACCCAAGATTCATAAGAACTTAATGGATCCCCCATTTCGGCCGATATTTTCAACCAGGGGCTCTCTTCATGAACCTGTGGGGAAATTCTTGGACCGATATCTACAGCCGCTTGTTAAGAATCTCAAGAGTTACTCAAAGACACAACGGAATTTCTAATAAAATTATCAGAAGTGATTATTACAGAAGGTGAGAACTTAATTCTATGCACAGCAGATGTTAAGAGTTTGTACACATCAATCCCACATGGTGGAGGAATCGATGCCATTGAGAAGGCAATTTTGAACAGTGAGATCCTTGAACCAATGCAAGTGTTCCTTATGGAACTGATGATATTTACATTATATCATAGTTACTTCACACATGACAATCAATGGTACCAACAGCTATCCGGTATGTCCATGGGCAACTGCGCAGCGCCAACGTATGCTAACATGTACATGGCAGAATTCGAGTCCGCAAATATTTACGGCAATCCAAACTGGATGAATAATCTGAGGATACATCGATGACCTATTTTTTATTTGGAGAGACACAAAAGAAAGCCTGGTTGTGGCTTTAAATGAACTAAACAAAAAGGACAACAGAATCCAACTTACATGGCAATTAAGTGAAGACATGATAACCTTTTTGGATGTTTCCATCAAACGCACAAGCACAGGATTGGAAACCGATATATTCAGGAAAGAAACGGACCGCAACAACACCCTTCATCACTCAAGTTTCCACCAAAATTCATTGAAACGCCACTTGCCCTACAGCCAGATGCTCCGAGTCAGACGCATCACCTCAAATCCAGAGACATGCATCAAACGTATGGAAGAAATTAGTACAAGGTTTTTAGAAAGAGGATACCCACAAGACACAATCAGTGAAGCAATCAACAGAACTTCAACCATCACGAGGGAGAAAGCACTGAGCCGAGTAGAAAAAACAAAAGACACACGTATGGTGTTAGTTTCGAAATACTCAACGCTTAGCGGAAGATACAGAAAAATAATACTGAACCATTGGCGAATCCTGTCATCAGAACCAGATTTCAATGATTTATTCAAGCTTCCACCTATATTTGCATACACACAAGCTGAAAATCTTAGAGAGATTTTATCCAAGGAACCAACACAAAAAACCACGTACAAAGGCACACGACCCTGTCTCAACTGCAATAGTTGTAACAATGTAATCAAGGGCAATCTAATCAGTCATCCAATGAAGAGCAACAACATCAAAGTGAATGTGAACGCCACCTGTGACTCCAGCAATTTGATCTACCTACTCAAATGCCCGTGCGGCAAAATCTATATTGGAAAGACAGAAAGGAAAATGAAAGTTCGTCTTAACGAACATAAATTAAACATACAGACCAAAAATGTGAAATCCAGCATAGCCACACATTTTGCAGACCTGAAACATAATGTGGCACAACTCAAATTTATGATATTGGAAATTGTGGAAAAAAAAGAAGGCAGAGACAATAACAGAACTCTTTTACAGCGGGAAACTGCATGGATTTATCGCATGCAGTCATTGAAATCTTTTGGTCTGAATGACCGTATTGAACTTAGTTGTTTCTTATGATCACAATTCATGGCTTATTGGACACACGAACCAATTGTGCGATTAATTTTATTGTTTGTTTTGCTCCTAAATGAATGAGTATGTGCTTTACAATGCTTTCCTATGTATTAACATTTATGTACACCTAACATGGCGGATACATTACATCCCGTTAGTCCGTTTTTGCTTTTTCCGTGTTTTACATCCCGGGTTCATCTACCCGGCACCCTTAGCCCGTTTCCGATCGAGCACCGAGAGCTGTGGAACAACCGGCTTCCCGGGACCCACACCGACTAATGAAATTAAGTAAGTTAGGACTTGTCCCGCAACCAGTACTGAGCTTTCCCAGGCCGGTACGTTAAGGTATTTAACGCTGCTGCGCTTTTTTCTAGATCCAACTAATACCAACGTCCGGACCATTTCACGGACATGTAAGCATTTTTTGTTACCGTTTCGTCACCTTCACCCACACGGGGTTTACATTAACTTAAGCACTTCGTTTACACACTGGGTTTTCCGAACAAGACATTAAAATTGGAGCACAAATGTTTTTGACAACATGAAGAACATAATGATTATATTATTGTTGCCTCATGATTTATTTGAAATGACTATTACAGGCTATGTTTGCAAATTTGTGTTTTTTGTTCATTTACTCTAGAGCTTCTTGAGAAAGGGCACTCGTGCCCGAAATGCATCGGAGCAGTTTACCACATAATTGAATGTGATTTAAATCAAACATGCATAACTAAAACCAAAAAGGAAATTAAAAGTATAAGAAAGTAATTACAACACAGAGGAGTCTGTCTTTTTTTGACGAACCAAATGAGAGTGCCCAAATATAGGAACGCGCCCATATGCACATGTTCGCGCTTTAGAGGATGACTATAGAGGATCCCACCTCCTCTGTGACCATGATGCTAGTATCCCCTATATTCTGGGTTGCTAATTTCAACTTATTCACTAGCAGGTAGGATAGTAGTGTAGTAGGACCAAAGTTAGGAATCCTCTGTGACAAAAAAACCTAATTAGTCTGAATAGAAGAGTATTTAGGATTAGTTCACCCATAGGGATCCACACACCCTGATGAATGCCCCAGACCGTACAGGCTATTAATGATGGACAGAAACATGCTGGCAAGTAGTTGGGTGTGAGTCATTGTACTCTATTACCAAACCTATTTTGAGTTTTAACCATATCTAGTGACCCACTTAATAAAGGTATATTTTCCCCAGGCACACTAAGGTATTTTTAAATATTCAGCTGGATCCCCCGTTATATGGTGTTGTCTGGTGGGATTTATGCAAGAACTCCCTCCTATCTAGTCAGTCTTTGAGGAAGTTGAGTCCACCCTGGTGGTATAGTACTGCCAGGGTGGAGAGAGGACTCCTATGATGAAGCATGACACGAAAAAGTGTGTGTGAGGTTTCCTCTTCCATTAAGGATGACTTTCTATAGATAGGGATCTAGGGTCTTAGACTCGCACAGTCCACATACGTGTCAGAGCCAATAATTTTGGGGTACTGAGTACACCGTTTTTTTACTCAGTGTCATGATGTGTTGGAAGTCACAGTAGCTATCAGAGGGCATTGCCCATTTTTTGAGCAACTAAAGAACTAGAAAACTGAGTTATCATTGAGTAGGCACTTGGCATCTTCACCTCAAGCCCAAATTCACCTTACATTTTCTCTACAAAATCAGTTTTCATCCCAGGATGTTGATCTTTTCCCCTTCTGGGCATGGGACGAGGTTGCTAAACTAGAATAACTGTCACTAAAGTTATGGTAGGAGTGAAATTCATCATCTGGCACCCAGGGATGAGCTTGGCATTTAGCATTAGAAAAGACCATAGATTATATAGATTTAGGGGAACCTTGGAGAGTGGGACTACATTAGGGTAAATTAAGCAACTTATGTCTTTGGTTTGAAGTCAATGTATAGGGACCAACATAGTTAAGAATTGTAGAAGCCTGGTTTTTAACTTCTTCAGTCAGGTCAGTTTCAGGATTGTATGTTTAGTTCCATTTCACTAAGACTGAAGATCAAATATTTACGTTTACGCTTTGGCCCATGTGATTTGGTGGAAATTCGACAGGTGTGGAACATGTAGTGGCCCAACAGCAGAAGGAGTTGAGGTGATTCTGTTAAGGAAAGCGTCAGCCATATCATTTGATCCTGCTCAGATTTGGTTTGGAACAAAAGCATTATCTGTTATGAACTTTATGCAAACTTGGTGTTCACAAGGTTAGTTAAGCAATTTTGTTTTGTAACTGATTACCTGTTTATAGGTGGGTTTGCAAAGTTCATGAATTTCTTTGTGTCGAAACTAAGGGGCATATGCACAAGAGGATTGTGCCACCGGGATGTCATATTTACTGATATTCTTGTGGAGCAATGCCCTGCTCCATATTTACAAAGGGGCATTAACGCCTTAACCGCAGCGTTTTTTCCGCCGTGGTGCGGGCGTTCTAAAGGGTGGGCGGTGGGGTTAAGCCACTTTGCGTAGCTTAACCCCGCTTTGTACATATCATCCCCTTTCACACAGATATCTTCATGAGAGGGGCTTGCCTGGGCGTTCCACTGCAACACCCATTGCTTTTAACGCTGCCCCAGATTTGCAAGGATGTGTAAATTCGAGGCAACGCCAAAAAACTAACGCCACTTAAAAGCAGGTGGTAGATTGGTGCAAGGAGAAGAAATGCTTTTATTTTTCCTTGTTTTTACTCTTTCTATGTGTGCTGCATTCTTCAGCACACATAGAAAGAGCAACATGCCTTGAAAGAGTATCTAAGGTGCCCCTTTCTTCATTTAAACAATAATTCCCTGCAACACAGACACCCTTGCACTGTAGTGCAAGGGTATCTGTGTTGCATTTGGCAGTTTCTTTATAGCGCCAGTGCAAGGTAAAGCACTGTGGTGCACCATATATTTGTGAATATGGCACATCCCTGCATTTTCTAAATGACACAGCGCTGCAATATTTCCTGTGCTAGTATACTAAAGGGATATGCATGATTGTTGTATGTCATGTCTTTTTCAACTTTGAACTGTAGTAATAAATGTGTGAAAACATATTTAATGTGCATTCTCGTAAATAGCAAGTTTTATTGAACCCCATGCTTTTTCTGTGGTGTGGATAAACATTGTACCTCAGCTACGGGAAGCATGTTGGAAGATGGCTGTGACAATAGGTCAGTATATGGTGATTAGTGTCAAAAGTTGAGAAGACGGCTTATCAATTAGCGCATTGATAAAACGGTTTCTGCTGTCTGGGTCTACCTGATAACTGAAAAAACGCCAAAAAAGTAATTAATGGATTTTTATCTTTGTAATGCACTCCATCAATTTGACAGACACTTGAAAGTCACTTGACCCTATAAATAGACAGTTATTTTTACATGAGATAGTCATATCAGTTAGAAAGTTAAATACCAGTTGTTGGCTCATGCCGAACATTTCCCTATGAAAATCTTTCCTCGCGGGGATAAAAAGGCATATACTGTGTGCATAAGCAGTTCTCATATCGCAATTTTAAAATGGAAATTCTCTTTTGTTGCTCCACCGTGTTGTTGGCTCCCTCAATAACAAGGACTTAAGAAGTACAAGACAACTAAAAGTTTTTAGCATTTTTTTAAGTCATTGCTCTACAGAAAAGAGTTTATTTCATTCCATATAATTCATGTTACTCACACGCCCCAAAATTGAATAGCAAAATGTAAGCTGCTTCATGAAAAATTGGTCTCCCTTCAGCAATACAATTCTCTTGTTGCATTTTTTTGTAATCTGGGGAGTTACTTTAAAATGTGTTGGGGGCCTATTGGCATGAGTCCAGAATGATCCACCATCTTATCCACATATCTCTGCCAAGATCTGTCCTTTTATGGGTGTTGCTATTGATAAAAACTAATGATTATGATGGTACGCTTACATAAACTAACAAAAACGCATCAGTATTGTCAAATTAGCCCATTATGAACTAACCATCAACCCGACTCGAAAATACACGGATGGACAACACATACTGTGTGTGGACTTTTGCCATGCCCACTGGGTTGCTTGTGCCTAACACACTACAACATGTTGGCTATGCACTTCCTCTGCATGTGCACAGCAGGGTTTGCTGTTGACCACCTGTGCAGGGTTAAGTGCAAGGCCTGGCTAAAGGCCAAGTCCTATGGCGAAACCTTGCTATGCACGGTCAAAAGCAAAAGTATAGTATCTGCAATTGGTTACTTTCAGGGCCTGCAGCCAACCTCCATGGAGAAAGGCCATGTGCAGACGTGGTTGGCTGCCGGTACTAGGTTGGGCGGAGGGCCTGCCTAAAGGCCAGGCACTGCAGACCACCTCTGCTGCGCATTCTCCAAAACCAATGTGCTGCAAATGTCAGCTGCCAGCGAAGGTTGTGGTATGTGGAGCTAAACATATTTGATGAGTTATGTTTTTTTGGTTTTCATTTCCAACCATAACTGTACTTTGACTATGTTTTTTTTATTGCATATAAGAGATATTTTTAAACATATGTTAAGGTCTTGTCACCAATCCTAACCATACTTTCACTTCAACTGATTTCTTCAGTGATGGTAAATTCTGATGTGACAGCATTCATCTTTGAACTCGCATCTTCAGCCCAGACCAGCCAACATTACACGAAGGTTGACCAACCCTTCCTATACATGGTCAGCGGCCTTGTCTGCCAGGTTTGGAAGTAGGGCTTGGTGCCTAACCTACTACAGGTGGTCAGGCCTCACTGTGCATGGCCTCCAGTCATGTGCAGCAGCGGAAGCCACAGTATCTGGCCTAGGCCCATTGTCCCACTCACTTCAGGTGACCTTTTGTTGTGCACATGGCTTACATGTGGTGATTTAAAATGTCTCTCTTTCCTTGGCTGCCTATTGACACAGGGTGCATGGTTAAGGGACCTCAGGCCTTTCCCTTGTTCAACATCATGAAGAAATATCATGAATGCTGCTAGGATAAAAATGTAAAACATTATATTGTTAAAAATGGGGTTTCTGGTTGGCTAGGGTATGCACCTAAGCCAAGCAGAATCCACCACTTTAGTCAGGGTAAGGGAGTTACACACCCAAGATAACCCCTGCTCACCCCCTTTGTAGCTTGGCAGAGCAGTCAGGCTTATCCTAGAGACAATGTGTAAAGCATTTGCACAACACACACAAACACCTGTGACACAATAAAAACACCACAAAAGAGACCCCACACAGTATTATATAAAAAAATATCTCATATATTGTATATAACACATAGACCAAACCACATAAATCATAAATCACTTTGCCAACTAGGCAATTGTCACAACATCACAGTTAGTGCAATAAAGTTTGTTGCACTTGTCACAAAAACCATCATTACAGTACATAAAATGCAGATCCTAAAACAATATTTGTTAATCTGTCATTACAAGGCATCAAACGACATTAACAATGACATAAGGGCATAATGTGCAGGTTTCAACACAGATCATAACTGCTGGGCATCCTATGCCAGTCCTGTGAGAAAAAACAACATATACAAATCGTCAGAGCATGAATCTGAAACAGTTAGGTAATGCACACACCCATTTGAGTCACCGTACCTCACCAATGAAATAGGTGTCCCCAAGACCCAAAATTACATGCATCATATAGATGATTTTGGGAGAGATACCAGTACATGAATCACACTTTGCCAAGCAGTACCTTTGTTGAGGAATTCTTCCCACCTGGCTAGTGAGGCTAACAATGTCCCCAAAGGTATGTGGAGATACACGCATTATTTGGTGGGGAGAACTCACTGGGTCCCCTGCATCCCCAACAGTGAGAGGCAGCTGCCCACAGACACATGGCACAGCTGCTGAAACAAATGTGGCGGGGTCTGGCCACTCCACTCAGGTGAATGGGGCCAGCAGGACTGCCATGCTCCCTGAAGGCTCACCAACTCACGGGGAGCGCTTCTGGTCCACTCGGTGCAACTGCATCTGTCTCTAGAGTTGTGCTGATGAGCTGGGCGGGAGGTGCTGCCATGTAGTCCATAGAGGATACACTTTGGCGGTGGCCAGCAACGGCACAGTGGCTTGCTCAGGAGGGGGGGCTCACCAGAGGGGTTGTCAGCACCCAACAGTCAACAGATGAACACAAGGGAATGCTACCTCAGCCAGTCCCACTAATGCTGTATGTCACAGTCTCCCTTGCGGAAGGAGAACGCGCTTTAGATAAAGACGCACGCTGATTTCAGGGAAGGGCGACATGCTATCACAGCACTTGGTGAAGGACTCCCCACAGATCCTTAGAGGAGGGGGCGAAGGGACGCATTTCAGGCTGTGCACAACATGCAGCACTTCACGCAGGTTCCTGTAACTGAGGGCTCCAGAGTGCACTCAACACATGCCATAAGGTACCTAAGGAAAAGAGCCTTAATCAGAGCTCACCACACTTATATTGTGGTCCAGAACCAAAGTAATTAAGTGCTTACTAGGCGATAAGTTTTCAAAAACATAGGGCAAGTCATCAAGCCCTGGGAGGTCACTGGGGCCACCAAGCAGGAATAGGTGCAGCAGTCCGGATCACAGATTACTTGTAGGGAAGCAGACAGTCCTTCCAGCAACCCAGCAGGCCACAGGTCAGCACAACAAACAAGGGAGTACAATGGCAGTTCCTCCTGGCAGCCTAACAGTTCTTTTATGCAAGGTGCAGTCTGTAGAGCCAGCAATGTCTAGTTACAAGTCTCAAGCATTGTCTAAAATCATGGGGTCAGAGCCTGTGCTCATACTCATAAAGTCTCTGATGTGGAGGTAATTTCAATACAAACTTTAGTAGAGCACAACACCTCCACTGAATCCCCAGCCCTGACTCCAGACACACTATCGGGTGGTGGAGACAGCAATGTGAAAGGCAGGCACAGCCCTATTCAGGTGCAGGTGACAACTCCTACCACCACTCTAGCTCAGGACAACCCATCAGGATCTGCAAGGCACAACTCAGCTCCCTTTGTGACTGTCTAGAGTGAATGCACAAAACAAGCACCTGTTAGTTTAAACCAAACGATGATTGGAGTCAGGTTGCAAAGCGCAAAGGGTCATGAGCACATAGAAATGCCCACTTCTAAAAGTGGCATTTCTAAAATTGTAATAAAAAATCCACTTACATCAATAAGCAGGATTTCTCATCAGTATTCCAAAAATATCAAATATGGTCACACTGCTCTTTTCATATCAGAAATTAACACTGAAACACATATCAGGGAATTCCCAATGCAAATATGAGAGGAGCAGCCTTACAGCAGTGAGAAACCAAATAGGCTGTTTGTCACTACCTGGACATGCCACACAACTAACACACATGTCCTACCTTTTTACCTACACAGCACCCTTTCTACAGGGTAATCTAGGGCCTAATTTGGAGTTTACCTATATGTAGTAAAAGGGATGTTTCAGGCTTGGTAAGTAACTTTAAATGCCAAGCCACTGTGGTAGTATAACTGCTCACGCAGGCCCTGCAGTAATAGAGACCTGAGACAGGGTTGAAAGGCTACTTCTGTGCTGTGCAAGCAAAGGTACTTATATGTAAATTAAATATGCCAAACCAGTGTAGATGAATCACACCAAGTTTACAGAAGAGAGCACGTGCACTTTAGCACTGATCAGCAGTGGTAAAGTGCCCAGAGTCCTAAAGCCAACAAAAACAGGTGAGAAAAATAGAGGAGGAAGAAAGAAAGTTTGAGAACAACCCTGCAAAAAGAGCCAGGTCCAATATGTAGGCATGCACGCTATGAGTATATAGTTTTGACCTTCTGCAGATACTTTTTCTGTAATGTGGCCTTCACTGGAATTTTGATCATACACAGGAGGGGGGCAGGGCCAGCCAAAGGCACAACCTTTACTCAATCCGCCAAAGACGGCCAACCCCTGCTGTACATGAAGTTCGCCTCTGCATAAAGAGGTCAACTGATCTTAACATGCTTTGGTGGGCCAATACTGGATAAACACTGCCTTTTGCTCTGCTGAGAGGATGTTGGTGAAAGGGCCTGCCACCAACCCCTGGTGGACTAAAGAGTTAATAGAAACTAACAATGTTATAGAAATTTATTTGTGGCCAAACCCCACCGTGAGCAGCCTTTGGCCATACACTACTTGGATGGTCAAAGAGATTGGCCTTCCTCCAGGCCCTGTGCTCAGCCCACTGGGGTGGGCACACCCACCATACATCACCTTTGGCTTTGTGCAGCGAGGTTGACTGCAGGATCCAACCAACCACTCAACTATCCACAGGTGACTTTTCAGGGTCGAACAGTTTATAGAGACACATTTCTTTATTGGGTTTTGTGGGTGATCCTAAAAAGAACCATGTTTTGGGGGGATTTCTTTTATTACCATTTGATTTTTTGTATTTGTTTTGTATTTTGGTGCAACTCTGGCAGCAAATGGCCCCTTATATAATGTGACCTTTTTGTATTGTTGATGACATTATTTGAACGATCGTCCATGTTCTAATTTACAATCCTGGGATTCTTCTCTCTACTTCAGATCTTGGTTTTGCATTCCATTCAATAAATTGCAAAGAGGTAAGTGATTGTTCCCATTCACTTCCTGCTGCACCTTTTTCGGTAAATGTTGTGCTCTCTCTGCATTTGGGCTTGCTGGTGTTGCTTTTTTTCTTCTGTTTTCCAGGATCTTGACATATTCCTTCTTATGCTAGACTTGAAGTATCATTTCATGGTGAAAGTGCCAAGGAATGCACTTCGGGTGGCGTTTTGAGCAAAAGAACTATGGATTAAGCCCAGATCTTTATGTACCTGTGGTGAATGTTTGCCTTCTTCAGCATTCCGTCCATAATTTGATACTTTTGGTTTTGTCACCCTAAGTGGGAAGGGTATGCCCAGGCGTGGGTCCCATGCTCACTGCACCACTGGATTCATGCTAGCCTGGCTGATAAAGGGTGATGCCTCGAAACCGGTCCCAGGATGCTTGCTTCCGGTCCAGGGAGGGCCTGGCTTGGCACGTCGGCCTGGACTGTTCCCATGAGGAACAGGGTCAAGACTAATTTGCATATGGCTGGGTCCAATCTGGTGTGGTGTGGTGAGCAAAATAACTATGGATTAAACCCAGATCTTTGTGACTGGGGTTGAATGTTTGCATTGTTCAGCATTCCATCCATCATTTGTTTTGTTTTGCTTAAGGAATGCACTTTTATCAACTCTCTACCCTCACTCAGTTTTTGATCACAGAGTTTACAGAGACCTCTCCTCACTTTCAGTTTCTTCTCTCTTGGGTGATAAGTGAACAGTTCCATACCAATGGAGTCCTTGCTGTGGTTCTTCAGTTCCACACCATTACTTACTCTTCCTGTGGAGAAGCTGATGACGTTTCAACCAGATGCTTCTCAGCTGTCTCAGCCATTGTTCATGTTGTAAAATACAACTGACTGTTATTATAGGTATCATAGGAGTCCTGCTCATCACATACGTGTGGATACACCTTCTCTTGGTAATAAACAGGCACATTTGGATTTAATGGAAGGATATGCCACTTTCAACCAAAGAAATCCTCAGAAGAATTCTGTTAAACTTTTCCAAAATTCTGTGGACTTTAATCAACTCAATGGACTTTCGAGAAAGTCGTCCATCACTGCTAAGAGCCATTAATAATAATGGAAGGGAACAATTGTATATAATATTATAGAGCTACAGTGTGTTCTGCTGGGAGGCGCAATTGCTTTGTGTGATATTGGTGCTTGATTAATACACCTATATATAGGGACCAACAAAGGGTCCAGAAGAGGTTTACTAGTCTGGGCTCGTGTCAATCAACATCGGGCACTCTCAGAATCTGAAACTGAATTAGACACAGCACACCAAAGACTGTGATAACTTGGTATATTCTCATTCATACATCTAGGATGTACTGGTATTTGGGAAAATCAAGTCTCATAAATGGCTGAATTTACGAAAGTACATAAAAGCGTGACTTAGTGACACAGTGTGGACATATGAGTCTAACAACAAAAAAGTATTAATGAAATAAAGATAATATATAACAAAAAAAGAATTCAGTGGAAAATTTCTGTTTTTCTCAACTGTGAACAACTCAACTGCATATAGCCTATGTAATTACTGGCAAATTCTCTAGGCTTGTTGGCCGTGAATATGCTTAAAGAAATTCTAGAACTTGAGGAAAGTATCAGTCGTGACGACACTCTTGTTGATGTAAAGGAACATCTGAGTAAAATACAAACAGATCTTGAAGAGTATAAAAATTATATGGTAACCCAGAAGATCAGAGGACTCCAACGTAATCTACAAAGGTACACCCATGAATGGGCTTTTCCATATATAAACGATTCACACTATCAAGGTGACTCTGATCAACAACAACAACAATTTACTGGACAACGGAGGGGTCGAGGTGCGAGACAACAACAACAACAAAGACGCACTCCCGTAAACTGGACTTTCGACAACACATCAAGTGAAGACGAACCAGAACCGGGACCACAGACAAGTAGAGTTAGGTTCAACCAGCAGGATACCAATAACGCTGACCTTGGAATACTGCTACGTAATTTTTTAGAGCAGGGCCAAGGAGGAACCAGGGGGACGGGCCAACAGGGACGGGGGAGAGGACGAGGCAACCGCCCACCACCACAATGGCAAACCTACTCCCCACGTTTGACCAGGAGCAGAGGGAGGAAACCCCTGTGATCAGTATTGTGGTCAATTTATCAGACTACTCCCTATCTGTGAATGAGGAACGAGTCCTTAACAAAGGGTTGGGCTTTGTCCTTACTCCGACTCACGATGCTTTCAAATGTAGAGTGGAATTTCACGAAACTGTAAGGAAAATCAAGCTAAAGAAATTCTTTGCTATACAGCCAGTAGAAGAGAAAAGAGGTTTCTATACCAGCCTAAAAAAGCCATCTACTTTTTGCCCTCCAGGAGGTTCGGTAGGACCCGAGATAGCAGTGTTTGAGGCAAAAGTGTTAAAAGACATTGAATCTTTTGAGCAGAACAACACAAAAAGAGTATTCAAGAATATGTCTAGAGCTGACTGGGAAGCGGTCGAATCCCTTCAAAACAACCCTGGCATCACTATAAAAAGTGCCGACAAGGGAGGAGCAATTGTCGTATTGAATACATGCGACTATGAAACAGAGGTATACAGACTTTTGAACGTACGTGCTAATTACCAACCACTGCTAAGAGATCCCACGGGCGAACTATTGGAGACAATTAAAAAACTGGTGGGACAGGCCAAAGAAAACAAGTGGATATCATCTAAGGAGGCGGAGTTCCTTGTGAATACGAACCCAAGGACTCCGGCGTTCTACATTCTACCGAAGATACATAAGGCCACCCGGCCACCTCCGGGTCGCCCCATTGTGGCAGGAATACAATCGGTATTAGAACCCCTGTCGCAGTTTGCGGATTACTTTCTACGTGAGTCAGTGATCACTCAAAAGTCCTTTGTTAAGGATACGATGGATATATTGAATGTCCTTGATGACATGATATTTGATCCGTCAATGGAGATTCTTGTAACAATCGACATCGAGTCCCTATACTCCTGTATCCCTCAGGATGCCGCGTTGGTGGCAGCTGCACGAGCACTATCTAAGCAAGAATGGTTTTATGATGCTCCCCAAAGTTTTGTGCTACAATGCATCGAATTAGCACTTACGAGGAATTTTTTCAGCTACAAAGAGGACATGTTTTTACAAATCACGGGTACCTCCATGGGCGCTACGATGGCACCGAGCTTGGCATGCATCTATGTTGGCCAGTTCGAGGAGCACGTCATCGAGCCTAACAGCAACCCTTTCAAAGGCAACCTCCGCCTTTGGAAGAGGTATATAGATGACGTGCTCTGTATCTGGACTGGAGATGAAACTACATTACTGGAGTTCCTCAACTGGCTTAATAACCAGGACCGCTGTCTGCGCTTCACTTGGACATATGACAGAGACAAGGCGGTATATCTGGATTTGGACATTGAAGCTGGACAGAACGGTCTTACAACAAGAGTGCACCAGAAGCCTACTGATAGGAACTCTTTGCTCTCTTACGAATCATACCATCCCAGGGCTCTGAGAGATAACCTTCCTGTTGGACAATTTCTCCGCTACCGTAGAAACTGCTCTTCGACTATAGAGTATAATGAACAGTCTCAAACCCTGAGTAACAAACTTGAAGCTAGGAAATACCCAACGAAGGTGATCAAACAGGCCAGAAAAAGAGCTTTGAATACCCCCAGAAGTGCTTTGCTAGAGACTAACACTAAGAAGAAAGACGAATGCATTCCGGTCGTTATGACCTTTGACCCCCTTGCGACCAAGATCCGCCAATCTATTAGAAAACACTGGTCTATTTTATCAAACAAAGAATTCAAGATGCCTCCACCACGCTTTGCCTTTAAGAGAGCATGCAATCTGAAAGACAAGCTCGTACACACTAGGATGAGACAATCGAGTGTTCCAAAGAGCAGTACACTGCCTAAAGGCCATCATCCATGCGGAAACTGCTCTGTATGTCATCTGACTGCGAAAACCTTGACAATACCATTGAAATCTGGAAGAACATGGACACTGCGACAGTTCAGTAACTGTAATACCACAAATGTGGTATATAGACTCCAATGCCAATGTGGTTTACAATATATTGGACTAACAACACGTAAAATAAAACTCAGAATCCAAGAGCATCTTAGTACCATCAGAGCGGGAAGATTGACAACCAAGCTAGTTCAACACTGCCACAGGAACAATCATACTTTTACCTGGGTGATATTAGAAAAAGTGAGTGGAGATGCACAATCAGTGGAGAGACTACTAACAACAAAAGAAGCAAGATGGATTTACAATGAGGGAAGTGAGCAAAATGGACTGAACGAACTTCTTGAATGGAATAAATTACGTTAGCCCATTGGGGCGGTGTTCCTTTGCAGCAATGAATTTGTCTCATGACCTTTTCCATTGTTTTCTGACAATGCAGTGGTATGAACCACAATCAATGTGACATTTGAAAAAATATAAAAAAATGTTGGTTCCATGTTGATAATAACAATAATCCATTCAGGAACTTAGTTCAACATTAAATGTCGAGCATTGGGAAATGGGTTCAAGATAGACTATAACCTGATCAAGACATGCATGTATAGGGAATAGAACGAATGCAAGAGGCTATCGCGTAATCTCGCGAGAAGTTCACGTTATTGTAGTATTCCATTCACTCTGAAGGTGTCATTGCCCTACTTAAGATGGCCGCCAAATAACGTGAGATTACGCTATAGAGAGGGCCCGTGAATATCAGAAAAACATACCAGTTCAGCGAACACGGTATCCCAATGCAAAATGACTGCCAATTACCGCAAGAATAGCCTCCGCAATCTGATTGGTCCAAGCAGTCAGTGTACGAACATAAATACAAATCAATCGCCCTCGGATGGTGCTCGAGGGACGAGAGAACGCCGACCGCGCTCCTATTACCGGTAAAACAGACTAAGGAAGGGGGTCAGTGGTGTTTAGATAGACGATACCCACGAAGAATTAGGGTAAGTGAGGAGTGCTAATAGGTGTTGCCATGTTGTCGTTGCAGTTAAAAATAACGGAGGGAGCGGCCAGGTTACTCACGGATGGAGTTAACAAACAAAAAAAGTTCTTTCCTAAAGACCTCTCGGCTGGTATGAAAGACAGTTGCCGAGTGAGGGTAATTATGACCCTGTGCCTATGTGGCTTTTCATAACGTTGTGTATATGCAAGTGGTGCTTGTAAGTAAAACTCGTTTTTCATGTTTTTAATTCCATGACAGTATTTCGAAACCCTGGTGTCCAATGCAGTGGCATAGAAAGTTGTTGCCCTGAAGAAATTGCCTGAATATCACCATGGCAATGAAACATGTTGGCAAGGAGAATCTGGCTCTATAGGTAGTAGCCATTTTCACTTTTTTAATATACACTAGCAGCATAAATGAACAAGAATAAAACTGTGGGTTCGTGCTGGTAATTGTTCATATGTGTGTATGTTTTGTGACATCACTGTATTGTTTCCACTGCACTTATAACACAGTTGTGTTTCACTTGGACACTTTTTCTTATAGCCCGATAACACCGATGATGATAACTGGGCCGTCCTGGTGAGTACCTACCAGGGGTCCCATTGGTGGTGCGCCCGTGAGGTGTTATCGCGCTTTCTCACATTTTTTTCATCACTTTATGGGTGTGGGCTTCTTTTACTGTCTGGATAGGGAGCAGGCTTGTTTTTAAGATGGGTTACTGACTGGTGTATTACCTTCCCTTGAATAATGAGAAGTGGGAGGTTTGTTCTGCTGAGGAAAAAAGTGTGATAAGCAGTACACCTTCTCGGTCAAAAACTGAATGCCCATAAGCGACCTAGGTCATTGTTGGTTTGATGGCTGTGAATATGGATCATAAATGTTATCCTCGATGTTTTTTACCCTGTGGGTATGTGTTAAACATCACTGAGATTCCTCCTCAGGTCTAAACAAACGTGAACAGACTGCGTGAAGAAATAAATCTACGTCAGACTGTGCTTGTTGTGTGGTGCTAAGAGATCAAACACCCAGGAGGGCGTGATTGTGACATACTGTGACAAAATCAGTCTGTAATTGGTCGTAGCAGAAAGGGAGACTCCTCCACGCTACGATGGAGTCTAAACATGGATCAAACAATGCAAGTAGCATATACCAATAGGTTGTCCCAGTGGGATGGCCTGTAGAAAAAAATTATTGAATAATTTAAATAGGCCCTTGTTCGCTCATGGCATAAAAATGAAAAATAGAGGATTGCCGCTCACTAGACGGCAGCTGCCAAAGATCCTGGTTAAAAGTGATGTCTGCAGTAAGTGAAACGATTCTATGAAACAAAAACAAATAAGTGTATTTAAGAAAAAACAATAACGTTAAGTCACTTCAAACTACATACCTGTATCCTGGAGAGGCAGTATCCTCCATCCAATTTTCAAAGCAGACAGCAGATCAAATCCAGCGAACTACCGACTGATTGCGCTTATAGATGTTGAAGCCAAAAATGTATGCCTCTAACCTTCTCTTGGACCTCGAGGCTTGGGTCACCACCAGCAAGATCCTTCCAGTCACAAAAACAGGGTTTAGACCGTGTAGAAGTACTATGAGTAACCTTTGGCCCTGAGCCTCCTTGAAGGAAAAGCCTTACAAAATTCCACCAAATTGTACACCTGCTTCATAGATCTAAAAGCAGCCTTCAATTTGGTCCTGACAGAGCGCTTGCGGCCAAATATGGCTAAATGGGGCGGCCTGCCAAAGTTACACGGTGCCATAGTCAATCTGTACTCACAAACATGGGTCCGAGTAAAATTAGGCAAGGAGTACAGAGGAACTGGAAAGATGCCGATGTACAGAGGCCTAAAGCAAGGATGTGTGCTTGGTCCCAGTTTATTCAAAATCCTTATGGCAGATTTAGATGCAAGTCTGTCGGAAGTCCAAAGCGACCCACCTAAGTTAGCAAATTGCCCAGTCAGAAGCCTAAAATATGCAGATGACATCGTCCTATGCAGCCAGATTCCAATTGGCCTTTAGCATCCGATAACCAAATTGCTGGAATGCAAACAGATGCTTGGAGTTAAATTATAATAAAAACAAACTGCATTTTGCAGTCAACACATTACGAACAAAACTGGGGTGCCCGTCCATTTTCCACCATTTACAAGTAATTGCTGCCAAGTTTCTTCCAATGCTCACCTATGGCTCCGAACTTTTAAAGGGAAAAGACGCAAACTTCTTGAACCTATAACAGTCCATCTTGTTCAAACACATTTTTTGAATCCCGCAATTCACTTCTCAGGTCCAACTAGACTTCAGGCTGGGGGCGTGGCCACGAGCCAAGCATGGCTGTCGAGTCTTGAGCTAGCTCCGTCATATGCCCTTAGATACTAGCTGATTATCCTGTTCCCCGTACCCTACGGGACGCCCGCCCAGGCTCTACAACCACTGTGTGTGTGACGAGCACTGCGGCGCAGACTGCGACGCCCGAGGCCCCCCCGGAAGAGAGCGCGGAGATTGGCGCCGACGGGGCCTACCTCCGGAGAGTGAACCGCGGACTATTGTGACTGGGCGAGCCGGACGCAGAAACATCGGCCAGCGCGGGGACGGGCAAAGACCAACGGCCCTGAGCGGAGCCCTGCCGCGGCGGCGAGTCGACCGAGGAAACACCCACTGCAGCCACTAGCGTCACGGCTGGTGTGCGAGCGAGGCGGAGAGGGCTCCGTACACTGGGCTGACGCTGTGCACATCACGGAGGCAAGTGACCGCGATCTTTAACGCACCAGCGCCTGCGGGGATCGTGGTCCTGCGGCCCTGCGGGAGAGCTGCAGCGGCGCAGGCGGCTGGCCCCCGACCCCATAAGCCATACCAAGGCCTGCACAGACCCCCCCAAAAGAGGACCTCCTTCATCGTGCAGCTGCGGGGGCACACCGCCGCGAACGACACTGGGAGAGAGGACGCCCTTTTGACTTACACACAGCGCCAGCCATTGCGCTCCTGAGATAGTGGCGGCCCCTCCGAAACGGACACCCGATCCACTGCCATAACGCTACTGGGCGCGCCAGACCACCAAAGCGGCGAAGGCGACACAGCGGTGCACTACTGTGGGCAACAGACCCCTTGCAAGTAGAAATTGCGGCAATTGTGAAGTGATTCAGGCCACGAGGGAGTTATTTTTTGTGTCCACAAACCACTGACTACACACGGCGCAGTGCTGTGGGGCATTGAGAACGACGACCACTCGCACTACTGCTGCCACGGCGTACTGGACACTGGCGAAAGGAAAAGCTGAAATCCCGGCGGGCGCAGCTCGGTGGTGCTACGGGGGCCTGGCGACTGTAAAGCCTGTGCTCCGGGAGCTGAGGATTGCCTGATACCCCGCGAGTGCGGCCACAAGCCGTCACGCCTGCACTTAGTGACCGTACAGCAACAGAGGGCGAGCACTACACGTACTGATATTGGAAGTGCCAGGGGGGCCTCACCACCGCCATCCTGCAGACGAGAGCCATGGGAAGGAACAGGGCAAAAATGCATGATCAGGGCACCCACGTGGACATCCAATCTACTGGCTCGGACGACCCGTTGGCCTCCTCTAACATGGAGTTTATACCACCGACAGGCAAGTGCACGCAAGACGCCAAACTGGACCTCATCCTGGCCAAAATTAAAGCATCCAGGGAGGGAATCGAGTCGCGTATGGACAGCATGGCAACTGGCTTGTCACTCCTAAGGGCGGACCACAACAGACTAGCCGAAAAGGTGTCGGAACACAAGATTGCACTAGACGACCTGATTCCACAGCAGACGGAACACTGTACGAAGCTCGAACAGGTGGAGAAACAGATAAAACTGCTGTGGGACAAGATGGATGATGCAGAAGGGCGGGCCATCAGCAATAATGTGCGAATCCTAGGAATTCCGGAGCGCAGTGAGGGGAGGAATCCCACGCAATTTGTTGAGGACTGGCTGAAGAAGGTTGTGGGGCCTCAAGATCTAACCCCATTGTATAGCGTGGAGAGGGCGCACAGAATGCCAGCGAAACCGCCCAAGCCGGGTGCACCACCACAACCGTTCATAGCACGCCTTCTGCACTATAAGGACAGGGACTCGATACTGAGAGTAGCCAGAGAAAAGGCACCACTGAGATATGAAGATAAAACCGTCTCAATTTACCCTGACTTTACCCCGGCGGTACAGAGGGCCAGATCGACATTTCTAGGGGTGAAGCGAAAACTACGCGATAGGAGCCTGAAATATGCACTACTGTTCCCGGCCCGCCTCAAAATAATTCATGACAACAAATTATATTTCTTTGACACGCCTGAGGAGGCAGCGGAGTGGATAGAAGTGTCCCTGTCACCGCTGAACACACAGGACCCATTTGCAGATAACCAGAGTGGAGGGCCTTCATGCCAAAGGAAGCAGCGAGATGACACGAGTGGGAAAAGCGCAAAGGGGTCATCGGCCAGTGGTGGATCAACGTCGGCCCGAGCTGGGAAGATGCCGGAAATTGCCCAACTGACAGAGGCAGCGCTGGCTGCTCACGATGCGAACGACAACATGGCTATAAGCGGCGACTCAGACACTCATACAGAGGTATCGGGCTCTGCCACCAGCCTACAACTCTTCCCCAAAATTACTGCACAGGTGGCGCATGACTTTTGATCGCAACAGTGGCAGCCTTCGGATGGTAACGTATGAGAATTACACAGGAGCATGGGCGGGCTACCGGGACAGGGGGATACATTAGCGCAGGGCACGCTGTGGTGACACCAACAGATCCCTAGCGGGCATCGGTGGGATCCACCCCCCCCACAGCACAGACATGTTGCGGTTTACCTGTTGTCCACGTTGGGCGTTAATTTTCGGACCTCAGGATTTTTCACTTGGGGACCTCAAAGTTGAGGGGTTACATGTATTGATGGCACTTGGAACACTACCTACACTACACACACTGTTTCTAGTATGAGGCTTACTGACAATACCGGACACAAACCAAAATGGGGACTCTTAATACCTACAAAGTATGCACCTGGAACGTGCGGGGCATGGGGTCCGTACACAAAAGGCATAGACTTTTGGCACAACTCAATAGGAGGAAAGTCATGGAGGCATGCCTTCAAGAAACTCACCTAAACAGTGCAGAGAGCATGAAGCTAAATGTAAATGTATGTATTGCGACTTATATAGCGCACGTATCACCCGAAGGCATCAAGGCGCTTGCCTTGGGAACCCGTCCTGGCTTTTCCCTGTGAGATAACCCCTACTGGGTATCCCCAGGGTGAAAGCCAGGCATCCCGCAGCGGGTGGGCCCCCGTAGTGGAGATTAAGCAACTATTGCCCAGAGGTGCAGCGTGGGACCCCATGATTAGAATAGGCACCGAGGCGAGAATTATCGAGTCCGTGGACATTTTGGGCTCAGGACCCTGCCGCGTCGGGAATTGAACCCTGGTCCCGGGCCAGACCTCTGCATCAGGGTCTGCCGCTCTAATCAGTGAGCCACACTCCTCCACGCTACACAAAAAATGGAAGGGTCAGCTATTTGCTACTTCTTATTCAGTGTTCTCGAGAGGGGCAGCCATATGGCTAAAGAACTCTGTCCCCTTCAGACTGGTGGAAAAGAGAATAGAAACGGAGGGCAGATACGTGTTCATCCGTGGGCTATTGGATGGCTCCCATGTGGTGATTGGCAGTGTCTACGCGCCGAACTCTGGCCAATCGAATTTCTTAGCTAACATTAACAGAGTACTAGCGGACTGGTCGGATTACCAGTGGCTTATTGGTGGGGATTTTAATGCAGTTTTAGATGTCTCCCTGGATAGGTCCCACCCTCCACTACATACCACTGAGAGCAAGAGGCAGGCAGACGCGCTTGCGCACTGGGCGGAGGGATGGGATTTGGCTGACACCTGGAGATGTAAGCACCCACTGAATAGAGAATATACATTTTACTCCCCACCCCATGGCCTACACACCAGAATAGACAAAGTATTCAGCACTAACTCATTACTGGGGGCGGTGACAATAGCGGAACATATTGGTAAGACTCTCTCTGACCATAACCCGGTTGAAGTCACAATACAATGGGGTAGGATCCCAACACCTATACCGACCTGGCGCCTTAACACGGAATTACTGGAGGACCCTGTTTTTAGAGCAACACTTACAGACGCCATAACAAATTACTTCGCCACAAACACTGACATGGAAGTGGAATGGGACGCCTTCAAGGTGTACATGAGGGCCGAGGCGATGGGTACACGGGTGGGCATGCGACACACTGTGATAGAGAGACTCCGAGACGTAGAGGGGTGCCTGGCTATGCTTTAAAGTGAAGCTGCCAGTACGAATCTGCCCTTCACACCACTACAGGAGACGCACATTCAGCACGCCGAACTCTTAGAGGAATTGCGGGTCCTTGACTACAGAGCATATACATGCAAGCAGCACGCACAGGCTCAGAGGCCGGGTCTATTACTGGCCCGTATAGTGCGGGATGACCCAGTACACTTGCCCATAACTAGAGATTACTGATCAGAGGGGGGCACTAGTCACGACGCAAGTAGACATTAACACTGCTTTCCGGGACTATTATGAGACGCTATATGGTCCACACCGGCACCTGTCAGAGGCGGCATTTGAGGAATTCATGACGGGATTAGACTTACCACAGCTTACAGACTGTCAGAGGAGGGACCTGGCGCGACCCATCACAATCGCGGAAATACGCCAAACCATTCGTGGCCTCCCAGCTGAGTTCTATGGAGTATACGCTGACCTTCTTGCCCCACGCCTCCATGCGGTGTACCTAGAGGCGTTGAAATCACAGGGATTACCGCGCTCATCACTGCAGGCATTGATAGTATCGCTTCCAAAGCCAGGTAGGGACATCACACAACTAGCTAATTACAGGCCCCTGTCCTTACTGAACACAGACTATAAAATTCTGAGTAAGGTTCTAGCGGTGAGGCTGGCCCACTATATCCCACACCTGATACACCCTGACCAATGCGGATTTGTCCCTGGCAGAAGCACGGCTATGAACCTACGAAGGCTCAGCCAACTCATGTTACATGACCAGGCACTGCTCGGGACAGAGGGCTACATTTCTCTAGACCTCAAACAGGCATTTGATTCCCTAAGTTGGGATTTTATGTTTGCGGCACTTGCGCGATTTGGAATACCGCCAGAATACATTGCCTGGGTACAACTACATAATACTTGCCCAACAGCCCGGGTCCGCATGAACAGATGTATCTCGCCGCAGTTGGACATAGCCAAGGGTACCAGACAGGGATGCCCACTATCCCCGCTACTATTTATACTAGCGTTAGAACCGCTGCTGTGTAGACTTCACAAATCAGCGCACCACCGGGGCATACAAAGGGCTGAGACGGTGCACGTGGTATCGGCATATGCAGATGATATTATCATATATCTGAGAGACCTGAGGGGCGGGCTTGGCCCCATATCCGAGATCTTTGAGGACTTTCGGGCACTATCAGGCCTCGCCATCAGTGAGCCTAAGTCCTATGGGTTCTGCTTCAACGCCTCAGGAGAAACTACCCGGCTGCTTTTCCCACCGCACGCCTTCCAGGTAGCGGAAACGACTTTCAAATACCTGGGGATACAGTTATATAGAGAAGCGAAGGATATGATCGACGGTAACCTGGGGAGGGCGATCACGAAGCCGCATTGCCGCTGTCAGTGGCAGGCAGAGTGACCATCTCTAAGATGGTGGTGCTTCCCCGCCTTGTCTATTACTTCACGAGCTTACCTTTCATTATCCCCATGTCCTTGTTTAAGCTACTGAACACCTTACTTACGGAACTGATATGGGTGCCGAGAAGGAGACGCATTGGTCTGGCAAAGCTACAACTTCCTGCGGCAGCAGGTGGCATGGGAGGCCCGGACTTCCAGGCGTACAACCACGCCTGTCAACTGCAGTGGCTGGCCTATTGGCTAGCGGGACGCAACTTACACGAAATTGGTATAACAGAGGCGGAGTGGGAGAGAGGAGTTGTCCACACACTCTTACTGCCAAGGGCGGAAATCCCTGAGTGGACGCCACCCCTGCTCCAGCTTGCGATTAACTGCTGGCGGAGGGCGGTGAAATACACATCCCCCGGGTCCTCTTACGCCCCTACGATACCGCTGTTGGGGATTCTGATGGGAACGGGCCCCCTGTCGACCCATATACTGAAGGTGTGGCACGATGCAGGAGTATCGCAAGTGGGGGACCTCTTCGCAGATAGCAGAATTATGTCCTTTGAGGACTTCCGCGCCACACACCGCACCCCAGGGGGGCTGTTCCTCTTACACGCCGGGTTGCAACGCTATATAACTAAGACTTGGTCTCCACACGGTGTAGAACCCCCCACGAACCCCCTACTCACAATGCAGTACCTCATGGGATCGGGCAGTCACCTGACGAAATGGATAACAAGTAGTATACGAATGGGGAGGGCAACATCACTGCAACCACTGCGAGACAAGTGGGAGGGAGATTTGGGCAGAACAATTAGGGACAAGGACTGGGAACGCATTCTCAAATTTCCCAAGAAAGTGTCCAGAAACCCGAAATTTAAGTTTATTCAACTCATGATACTGCACAGGGCATACCTCACACCCTATCGATTACATGTGATGTTCCCCAACACCCCCGCTACATGCCCCCGATGTGGCGCAGTTAATGCGCGCCTCCTGCACATGCTATGGAGTTGCCCGAAAATGGGATACTACAGGAAGACGGTCCATGACGCATTATATAAACTGGTTCCTTCCAGGGCATACACCTCTTTGGAATATACCATATTAGGACTGGGACCTGTAGAGCGGAAAAGAAGCGTAACTGCGCGTTTTACAGACCTAGCCTTATTACTTGCTAAGCATACCATTACAATGCGATGGAAATCGGCTAGATCACCAGACCCAGAGATGTGGCAGTCAGAAGTGGTACGCTGGGGGAAGGCGGAGGGTATGACGCTGCAGCACGAAGAGCGTAGGGGCATCAGGAAAACCCTAATATCACTAGAAAGGAACGCTATGTTGGAGGCCTTTACTACAGGTAATGACACTCCATCTACTCCATCGACTACTGATGGTTAGAGGCAAGAGCGGTATGGTTGGAGTGTGTGGACACCCCCGACCCCAATCTCATTGCTGAACTGATGAGAAACATTAGCTCTAGGTGTAATATATGAAGAACATGTATATACCGCAATGTATATAGCCCTGCATAGGTTTGTGTGACAATGGAAATTGTGTACTAGAAATACTCGCCTAAGCCAAGTACTGTATGAAGTTGATGTATCCACGTAAGTGCCGGGGAAGGGAGGGACTGGGTGGGGGGAGTTGAGGGAGAATCTTATGGGCATGTATAAAATTGAAAATGATTGTTAACCGGCTTCACATTGCTAGCATGTAGGAACTACAGAATGTGCACTTTGTATTGATAATGGAACTGTTGCACCTGTTCTTACCTATTTGCTAATAAAGAAATAAAAAAAAAAAACAACTAGACTTCAGGCTATTCCATCAACCTCTGGTCAGGTCTGTGGAAATTATCAAACCGAGCTGGAGATTGAGAGCGGGACACCCAGAATCGCCAGTAGCACTCTGTTGGACAGAAATAAAGAACCAGCCCAAAACCAGGAATTACTGGCCAAAGGTGCTCCAGCAACCATTAACTCCCGTCAAGATGACTGAAATATGGGGTAAAAACATCAGCTTTCGCGCATTCCCCAAAATTGCCAACAATGCAGCTAAACAGCAAGCCTGCTCAATTGATAAAGCAGAGACAATGAGGAGAAAACTTGTGTGGGTGGCCAACAGTGGTAGAGGGGAAGAGTGTGAGGATCAAGAGCGGCAGCCAAACGCATGGAACAAAACAACACGGAATCACATTTAACAAAGAGTCGATTCAGAGCCTTATTGAGTTTCAAGGAATTAATCTCCTGAGCTTGGCTCACCATCAAGCGTCCCTGCAAGCTCAGTTACCGATGGACGCCATGCTATGTTATATTATGTTAAAAAGGACTTGTGCCCTGCAGAGTGTCCCGGCGCTAACACAGAAAGATACAGAGGTCAAGGGAGAAAACGGGGGCATCAAGCCCAGAGTGACCAATCATTGTCCTGCTTGTCGAAAACAACCAGGTTTCTAGTTGTTTCCTGAAAGCCACTATGTTTGTGGCCTGCCTGAGCTGGAATGGAAGCTTGTTCCAGGATCTAGCCACTAGCACCTGAAATGAGCTACCACCTCAGCGGGCTTTAAAGCACCTAGGAATAACCATTAGGTGTTGGTGTGCTGACCTAAGGGATCTACCAGGTACATAGTATGAAATTCTTCTATGGATGTACCGTGCTCCCATGCCATGCAGACTTTAAAAGCCAGGACCAGAGCTTTGAAGAGTATTCTGCACCGGACAGGAAGCCAGTGCAGATTTTTCAGATGATGGGAAATTCGGTCTCTGGGACTGAGGTTCAATACTTCCCTAGCTGCCGCGTTCTGCACAATTTGTAGTCTGTTGAGAAGAAACTCAGGGAGGCCTAGATAGAGGATGTTGGCATAATCCAATCTAGAGGTGATGAGGGCCTGGATTACCGTCTTTCTGTGGGGGATAGGTAATAAAAATAAATTCAGGAGACCAAAACACGTGCCCACTACTGACTGAACTTGGGGTGTCAGAGATAGGGCATTGTCCATTTTTACTCCCAGATTTTTTACAGTCATAACTGCGGACTGGGGGAGAGATGTCTAAGGGCCACCATTGTGTCCAGGCATCCAGCAGGGGGGTGCCAAAAAAGATAATTTCCGACTTTTCCGAGTTATATTTGAGATGGTTAAGTTTGAACCAGGGAAAGCTTTCTCTCAAACACTTATTGATCTTCTCTTCATTGAACTCCTCACCCTTTTTGCAAGTAAACAGCAATTGCGTGTCGTCGGCGTAGAATATAATTGTGATCTCACCTGCTTCAATCAGAGAGGCCAAGGGGGCCATATACAGATTAAAAATCACTGGGCTCAATATAGATCACTGTGGCATGCCTACACTTAGGGGAGGCAGACTGGCTGAAAACGGAGGTGACCAGACCTCTTGATATCTGTCCTCCAGAAAGGAGGCAAACCACTTCAGCACCATGCCCTTAAGCCCACACTCCCACAATCTCTGTAGGAGGTGACCTTGGGGCATAGTTTAGAAGGCCGCAAAGATGTCTAGTAAAACCAGAACGACCTTGCCACCTTTATCCAGGGTCTCTCTGATGCCATGGGCCTCAAATCCTTCAAATTTGGTGAGATAATTTTACGCATGTTAAAAACAGTCGACACTCAGTATTCCCTGTGTTCCCAGCCACAGTGGCAAACACTGATTATGATTGCACAGAGAACAGTTTTAAGTCTAAAGTTTTGTCAGATGAATTCAATAGACAGATATAGCACTGGGATAGTACTTCTCATTGCTTCAATTTATTACCTATGATGCGTTTTCTATTTTAAAAGATATATCACGAGATAAGGGTCTCATCGCAGGTAAGCGAACTGAGCAGACATTTTACAACTGCACCGCTAACCAACATTTTTATATGATCAAATTTTAATCTTTGCATATTGGGTATCGTCCCTCTACCTGTAATTTGCTTTAAAAAATTGGTTAATTCACACATTTTTTTTTTTGTAATGGTTTTGATTAACCAAGCAACCGAGGTATATATTTATAGTTCTTAAAGAATTCTCAGCCTGTCGGCTCTCTGGTTAGCTATTTAAATGTTCTTTGCACCTTTTTTTGTAAACAGAATGGATATATTGGAAGACAAACAGCGATCACACAAACAAATGAATATTGCACCTTTCCAAACATGCCCCAAACTCATTAAAAGCACAAATTCAGTCAAATTTTAATACCTACACAAACTAGCACACACACATTGACCGAGACAACACAACAGAGTAACTTAACTTCCAACACTTGATCTTGCATCGTCTTCAGCCAACTAGTAATGATCGTCTTTTTCCCTTGAGCCAGGGCAAGCACTCTACCTCTGACTCTTTGCTGTCTGGTGCAGGGCCGAACTGTGAACAGAAACCAGCCCTGGCAAAGAGCTTGGTCGGCGGAGAGGGGGGGGGGGTGTTGGGGCTGGGGACGGGAAGGGACCTTCTAGCTGAAAGCTTTGTGCCGCTTTTGTTGCTGGAGGCCGGTGTCTCAGTGCCCTTTGTGGGACGGTTTATTTTACCCCTTTGCTAGTCCGCAGAGAGCACTGACAGGGAGAGGAAAGCAACTTTGATGGGCGGCCATTCAGTGATCAGCTGTGGCCTCCCCTTGCCCCCCCTGCCCTGCCAAGCAATCACGCTGATGGTGTCTGTGAGACATGTGAGACTCTGGGACCCCATCACAATCTGCGGGGGGGGGGGCTCCTGCAAATCACAGCTTTGTAACCCTTGCTTGAGCCCACATCTGGGGACTCCAACATTTTGTGAAAAGAAACCAAAGACAGGCGTCCTTAGAGAGACTGTCTCCACACACACCTTGACATCAGCGCCCTCTTCTGGAAGAGCCAGCAGTGACTCGGAGTAAGGCCCCCCCCACATGGGCCAGCTTCTTGTCAGTCACCTGCGTCTCTCCGTTTGTTTTCAATGGCCGCCCTACTGCATAGCTTTGCAGCAAAGCTACTTAAGGCTTCATGTGAGCGCTACAAAACAAATAAATATGCAGCGCTGTGGTGATAAGAGTGAAGGAATCTATGACAAAATATCGAATATAAAAATATCGCAACAAAAATATCGATTACAACAATATCGACATCCTATCTCTAACAAGGTAAGTACAAAAATATCGAAACAAAAACATAGATGTCAAAAATATCGTTTTAAAAAAAATATCGTTTTTTTAATTAAAAAAATGTAATATTAATAAAATAACACTTATAAATGTAATGAACATAGTTAAAAATATATTATAATATGTAAAATTAATACATTGTGTAATAATAACAAAGAATAATAAAGATATATTACATAGTATATACTTCATTAATAATAACTCTAAAAAATTATTTTAATGACTTATATATAAATGAATATATAATAAATTACAAATACATTTATATACATAAAATAATAATATAAATAACAACTAATAAAAATGTTAAACAAATTTAAAAAAGTAAGTAAATGTTGGATAGCGTAGGGGTAAAAATTACTAATCCCACTCCAAAGAGTGCAACAGTAGGGAAAGTGTTGGATAGCGTAGGGGTAACAATTACTACTCCAACTCCAGAGAGTGCAACAGTAGGGAAAATGTTGGATAACGTAGGGGTAAAAATTACTATTCCCACTCCAGAGAGTGCAACAGTAGGGAAAGTGTTGGATAGCGTAGGGGTAACAATTACTATTCCAACTCCAGAGAGTGCAACAGCTCTGGAAAGTGTTGGATAGCGTAGGAGGTAACAATTACTATTCCCACTCCAGAGAGTGCAACAGTAGGGAAAGTGTTGGATAGCGTAGGGGTAAGAATTACTATTCCAACTCCAGAGAGTGCAACAGAAGGGAAAGTGTTGGATAGCGTAGGGGTAACGATTACTATTCCAACTCCAGAGAGTGCAACAGTAGGGAAAGTGTTGGATAGCGTAGGGGTAACAATTACTATTCCAACTCCAGAGAGTCCAACAGTAGGGAAATTGTTGGATAGCGTAGGGGTAACATTTACTATTCCCACTCCAGAGAGTGCAACAGTAGGGAAAGTGTTGGATAGCGTAGGTGTAAAAATTACTATTCCCACTCCAGAGAGTGCAACAATAGGGAAAGTGTTGGATAGCGTAGAATAATAAAGATATATTACATAGTATATACTTCATTAATAATAACTCTAAAAAAATATTTTAATGACTTATATATAAATGAATATATAATAAATTACAAATACATTTATATACATAAAATAATAATATAAATAACAATTAATAAAATTGTTAAACACATTTTAAAAAGTAAGTAAATGTTGGATAGCGTAGGGGTAAAATTACTAATCCCACTCCAAAGAGTGCAACAGTAGGGAAAGTGTTGGATAGCGTAGGGGTAACAATTACTATTCCAACTCCAGAGAGTGCAACAGTAGGGAAAGTGTTGGATAGCGTAGGGGTAAAAATTACTATTCCAACTCCAGAGAGTGCAACAGTAGGGAAAGTGTTGGATAGCGTAGAGGTAAAAATAACATACATATAAATAAAAAAAATTTAAATAATAAAAAACGTAACTATTAAATAAATATAAACCATTTACAAATACCAATACATAATTATTAAAAACATGATTAGCAATAAATATTTAAGTAAGAAATTTTATAAAAAATACCATTTAATATTTAATTACCAATTAATAATTAATTAACAATAATATAATTAACAAAATAATTAATTAAAAAACATTATTACTTAATTACATTTAAATTACTTCCCACCCTATTCCCCGATAAACCTACAAACCGCTACAGAACATAATTATCAATTATTCACTTAATTAAAATTAATTACCAATTAATTAAAATCAATATATAATTCCTACTAATTAATAATTAATTTAGTATAATTAAATTACTTCCCACCCTATTCCCCTATAAACCCACAACCCGCTACAGAACATAATTAACAATTAATCAGTTAATTAAAAATAATTACCAATTAATTAAAATTAGTTACCAATTAATTAAAATCCGTTTATAATTCCTTCTAATTAATAATTAATTTAGTATAATTAAATTACTTCCCACCCTATTCCCCTATTAACCCACAACCTGCTACAGAACATAATTTTCAATTAATCAATTAATTAAAATTAATTATCAATTAATTAAAATTAATTACCAATTAATTAAAAACTATTTATAATTCCTAATAATTAATAATTAATGTAGTATAATTAAATTACTTCCCACCCTATTCCCCTATTAACCCACAACCTGCTACAGTACTAAAATACAAAAATTAATTAAATTACATAAAAATAAATTAAAAACATAATAAACACATAATAATATACAAAAAATAATATAATAATCGATATTAGTAACATTGAAATTATTAACATCGATATTACTAACATCGATATTTAAAACATCGATATTACTAATATAGATATTAAAATCTATTGATATTACTTACCTTCTATATTATGTCCCTTCGATATTTAAACATCGATATTATTGTATATCGATATTTAAATTTTTATATTTTGTCTGCATACCGAGTGAAGTATAGTGGCCTGAAGCTAATCGCAAGGTTTCTATATTCAAGGAGACCCGAGCACATTTATTCTGCTTTCTAATTGGCAACAGGAGATGTAAGCCAGAACTTTTCAAATTTATTGTACTCATGTGAACAGCTTTTTGTTTACAGGCAGCTTCTGTGTGCACCTGGCCGATGACCAGTGTACACACATCAGAGAACCCTTTTATGTGCACACGTGAAGTTTATTGTATGTTCATTTCACAGTATTCTTCTAAGTGCATACAAGTGCTGTTTTTTATCTACATGCGGCAGACACCTTCTATGAGACCCGGACGTATGTCAATGTGCACAATTCACAGATCACTTCATTGTGGACGCCTGGGGTGATTGTGTGCCAGAATCGGCATCCCTGGGGCTAGGTGTTGCTCAGGCCTTTAAGCCATTGTCATCTCGACCCCCCCTGGGGCCCATGCAGCCCAGAAACAGGGTTTGTATTAACACCTCACCCACAGCCCTTCTCATTCAGGGCATAGTTTACGAGGAAGAATGGGTCTCGCTGTGGGGGGCCAGGTGATATTGGGAACTCCCCCCATCTTCCCCTTAGCCTCCACCCACTCCCATGGATGGCCCAGCAGCTGTGTTTTTTGCTTTATCCCCTTTCCTGCCAGGCCGTTGCCCTGAGGCAGTGAAGGGCTGGGAAGAGCTCAGTAATTTACAAATAGATGGGGCCTCGCTGTTTTTCAGGTGCTCCAGGGCAAGAGGATTGGGGAATGATATTTTAAGAGAAAGGGGCCTCACTGTTTTTCAGGTGCTCCTGCCCTGGAGGGCTGGGGTATCATTTTGTAATAGTAAGGGGCCTCGCTGTTTTTCAGGTGCTCCTGCGCTGGGGAATAATTTTGTAGTAGAAAGGGGCTTTGTTGTTTTTCAGATGCTCCTGCACTGGAGGGCTGGGGAATATTTTTGTAGTAGAAAGAGGCCTCGCTGTTTTTCAGGTGCTCCTGCACTGTAGGGCTGGGGAAAAATGTTGTGATAGAAAGGGGCCTTGCTGTTTTTCAGTTGCTCAGCTTGTAGGACATTGTCACCTTGGCCCTATGTCATTCCCAAGAACAATATCCTCCCACTTACATTCCTTGTGTGTTTCATAAAAGGGCACGCTCCGTGAATGTGGGCCACGCCCCATGAATGTGGGCCACGCCCCTTGAATGTGGGCCACGCCCTGTGAATGTGGGCCACCCCCGCGAATGTGGGCCACACCCAGCGAATGTGGGCCACGCCCCGCAAATGTGGGCCACGCCCTGCAAATGTGGGCCACGCCCCACGAATGTGGGCCACGCCCCACGAATGTGGGCCACTTTTTTCCGTCAGTGCCTGGGCCAAATTGTGATCCCAATACGACCCTGGCCCCAGGTAACAAAAAATGCCCCCAGTGATCTGAACCGGACACCACCCTAGCGGCCCACAGGGGAAACGCCCAGTGCCCAGTTCGGCCTTGGTCTGGTGACAGGTCACCCACCAATGCAAACCTTATCAATCCTGCAGCTGTTCTGACGCTGTTTTCAGAATGAGAGAAGATTCAGGATTGGACATAGCAGGCTACCCCAGCACTTCTTTTGTGACTGGGTGCCTGCATCTACAATCTCACGGATGATAACACAGCTACTGGATTGGGCGGGCAGAAGTGCACGGCGGGCTTGCTGTTGCAATACAGCCTGCAGGGCCAGACTGGCCAAAGCGGGCACCGGGCAATCCCCCGGCGCGCCACCCAGGTGGGGGGCGGTTTTGGGACCCTGGGGGGCGTTTTTGTTTATGGGCCTTTTTTGTAGCATAGCTGCAAAATCGGCCCTGTACCAAAATCGGCCGAAAACCTCCCCCAGCAGAGAGCTCGGCGGCACCTCAAACCTCTTAGTGGGGAGGGGGGGCGGCCGGGCACTTTGCCAGGGCCAGTTGTGGTTCCCAGTCCGGCCCTGACAGCCTGCCAATCCGACATGTGCATCCTGCACTTTTCGTGTCATCCGGGCTGCTGTCAATCAAGGAATTGTCCCTGCCCTGCCACTCGCTGGTCCCGTGCCATGGTAATGAGACCATTAACACCATTTTATTAATTTACTTGTTGGTTGGTTGCTTCACTAGCAGCAGGCAGAGCGAAGATGGCTAACACAAATGTATACGGAACACTCAAAGGTTTGGGGCAATAAGCTTTTCTGAATTATCTGGCTGAGTCAACATACAGTAAGTTAGTTGTGGCTGAACATATCTCTGACCTCCCCTCTTAGGTTGTTATCTTTATTAGCTGCTTGGTATTAATGCAATCTGGACATGGCATTGTGTAGCAGCTAAAACAGCTTGATTATTTGATTCTTTGTTTTAGTTAAGAGAGAAATTGTGATATTAATGTACATGCACAGTAAAACGTGTCAGTGTGACATCCTTAGAACTTAGCATATTAATTTCTGAGGCCTCTCGTGTAACTCAGTGCGTTGAAGGCTGCACAATATACATTCAAGACACAAGAATGGAAATAAAAACATACATGTCTTTCTATGTAAAGCTCGTAAAGTTCAGCATAAAGCCTCGGAAAATTACTCTACTGTTCAGAGATATGAACTTTCCACTAAGAATGCTTAAAGGACTGAAGTTAAAGCCGAAGAACAGGTTCATGCACATTCATAACGAATTTTGCCCACCTTCAAAGTGGGCAAAAGCAATAGGAGACGGCTGGCCCTGTGTCATTTCTGTCTGTTGAAATAAATTCTGTCTGTTTAAAGGAGCTGCTGTCACAGTGTTTCCTTTGATATACAGAGGGAAAGGTTTTATGTTTTGATGGTCGCTCAACAAACTTTAAACTTTTTGGGTTTTTCAGGAACAAGATCTCAAAGAGGGAGTGTGTTTGTGAGAAAGAACAAGTACCAAATGACTCTACCTCATCGGTAGGTGTTTCCTGGCAGTGATGGAGAGGAAAAAAAGGCATTTTACCGTCCACCTCAAATAGGGCGACCCCTATAATATCCTTCCTCTGATGACACCTACTCTATTAGAGAGAGTTTTCCACCAACGGAGCCAGTGGGGGCATTGTTGACAGAAAACCTAAGTTTTCCCCATCTCTAAATGACATGGTCAGAAAACAGGTTTGGCAGACAAGTTACTTTTGGATTACTCTGTCCACCATGTTCTACATTCAACCCCAAGGTCAGTATATGCCCTTCAGCTATCATTTTGTACTAATTTAAATGACAACATAGTAAACAGATGTCACTAAGTTAGGATTCCAATGGGTAGTATTTAAACCTATGAAAAATGTCAAGTTTGTTTTGTGGCAAAATGCTACATTTTTATTTGAAGGTTTCTAATATACGTTCTGTGTAATTTCTATTTAAGATCTTTATGAATCTTGTTTTAAATATCAGCTTGCCAGCTAAACATGCACATAGGCAGAGAACATGTGTTGGGTAGTCAGGAGTCAGACACAAGTCAGCCAACTTGTCATTTGTGAAGCTTGCAGGTAAACAGATCAAAGTATGTTCCAGCACACGTTAAATGGAGACACTTGGCACAGTGATGCAGAGCCCTCCTCCCCATCCCACGATCAGTGCCAACTGAGACACAATCTGTAGTCACGATGCACCATCTTGCCAGCTCCCTGTCACTGAGGAGAAGCTGGCAAATCTGTGCACAGGCCATGGAGAGCATGCAGGAAGGACAATAGTGAGTCAAAGGATATGATGAAAGCTGAAGACTCTTATGTATATGTAATGCTGCTTGTAATGTGGTAAAATGACATCAGCAGTAGAAGGATACAACTTATCCAATTCAAATAGTGAGACTAAAATACTACAGAAAGACAGCACAAACACAAGCATAGAGGATAAAGACATTCAACAAGGGGCAGGGATCAGAGATTAAAAAGAAAGCGATTGAACGATCCAAGTGTATGTTGAATTATAGTATGGTCTGATCTGACCTCAAAAAATTATCTCTGGACTACACTGTGCAGTCTTTTTCATGAAACCTTGCAGCAGTTAATGGTAATCGAGCAGCCTTTTATCTGAGGACGGTTGTGTTTATCTCGACAGTATATGGGCCACCTACTATTTCATTCCTATTGAATAATGAAGTTACTCCTTTTGGTCACTAGTGAGGAAAAAGGAGTTGAACCTTTAAACTTACATCTAAGACTTAAAAGTTCTATAAGCTCAAGGTCGAACATAACTTTATGAAAGAAAAGCAAATTAGGCTAGTAGAAAGATGTATGTAGGAAAATGCCCCTTTTGCGTAGTAACCCCCATTTTAGGACAGATGTTGCTTTTTTTTACTCTATGCACAGGGACTCTGATAACCAGGTCCCTGTAAATGTATCTGTCGCCTAAACATGCTGAAATTGGCTGCGCTCCTAATTTGTATTCCGAGCAGCTTACCTATAAGTCCCTAGTAGACAATAGAAAGTGCACCCAGGGTGTATAAATAAAGTGACACTAGTGGACTGAAACACCTATTGCACCACCCACTAGAGTGTCTGTGAAAATATAACTGCAGGCCTACCACCGTAGTTTGTCTGGGCGACTTTAACCCCTTTGATGCGGATGACAAAGCCAGCTCGTCATGGGCGTTACCTGCGCTACGCGGATGACGAGCTTGCTTTGTCACAAACCGCGCGATTTTCAAATTTCAGCGCACAGCGGGAAAACCCGCTAGCGCGGTAGCGGTTAAAAAACAGCAAATTGGACCTGTAAAAATAACACCTTTTGTCAAGCCTAAACTGCCTTTTAAACATTAATAAAGGCTCCTGAGGAGGCCTAAATGCACGTAAGGCAGAGATCATAATATTTAATCAAAGGACGTATAAAGTTTTAATGTTTAAAATGTCCTTATAGTGACATGGCCCCATAAGCTATTTTCACTGCAACAAGGCTAGCAGTCCGATAGGAAAGTACAGTAGCAAATTTAATAATGTTATTTCAAATGATGAAATAGCTGCAAAGTTAATTCTTGGATCTTTTAAATATTTAGTAAGAGTCCAATTCACAGGTAAAGTTTGATTTGTTATAAATGTTTAGAAATTCACCTTTTGTATGAGATTCAACTACCATCCTGGAGATAAATAACACCTTGATGAGGTGTGAACTTGCTCCCAGAGATGAGAAAATGCCCCTCGGTGTGGGGAAGTGTCCTGTTCCCATGGCAGGATGATCATCTGATATGGGCCAAATAACTCAATTAACTTCAAATAGGCCGGGGGCGTGGCTAACGCGCCGGCGTGTGATGGCGCTGCCCGGCTGAGCTCCGTGACGACGCGGGAGTTCTCCTTGTCTATTGACGTCCTTCCTTCTTGCAGACACCGGGAAAAGTTGCTTTTGAGCGGCGGAACATGGTCCGCGTGCTTTGCGACTGACAGCGGTGGCTGAAATTGCCGCTTTAACGTACTTTTGCGCCGCAGCCTCGGATCCGAATACAGGGACGCGAGCGGCCGCCATTTTGTGTCACCGCGCTCGCGTCCCGTTTTCCTGGCGTTTCCAACGCTGTATCTCCTCGTATGCTGCATTATCAGACCACACGCAGACAAGGTATGGCATAACCTCTGTGCATCATGTTTCCTCTGCATCATTGTGACTCTTGGCGCCAGTGCTCCCCTCAGCTTACCTATTGCTACTAGTACTTCACATCGGCGGCCATTTTGAGGGGTTATCTGCGCAATTGGTATATTCCTACCTTTCTGTCACCACTAACCCTCCGTGGCTCATCGCACTACTCTCATGGTTCCTATTACCCATGGACGCTATGCTGTTTTCTTCCTAACTTTATTCCTGGATGGTTCTATGGCTGTGCATTCCTGATTTTTGCTACCTCTCGACACCTGTCGTGTAGGTTGGAATTAGGGCTTCTCCAGTGCTGCCTGTCATCTTGTACATGACCTCTTCCATCAAGTACTATCTGCATATTTACTTTCAGGGTCTCACAACTTTTATTGTTTGGTTTGGCTTCTATTCTTGTGGTCCTCCTAGTCTGCCCCTCTGTGGCCATCATGTCTCAGACCGCAGGACATCATAGAGCGTCTGTCACCGGAACAACCCCAAAACGCCTCAAGAATGACCCTCCGTCCCCAATTCGCACCTCTCAAAACCCGGTGCTGGACTCCATTTTGGAAGAGGTTCGTGGCCTACAACCTTTCATGGTGGCAACTAATGAGAAGCTCAAGCAGATTGAAGACAGATGGGTAGTCATGGAAAACAAAGTCCTGCAACTGGAACAACGCATTAGTGACGTCCAGGATGTTTCTACAAAAATTCCTACTCTTGAAAAGGAGATACAGCAGTTGAAACTTCACACTGAGGACCTTGAAAACCGTAACAGGCGGAATAACCTCCGTATTTATGGTGTTCCGGAGTCCCTTGGGGAGGGTGACATGGTAACCTTCGTCCGCAAACTCCTCTACGAGCTTTTGGGCCTACAACCAGAATCTATCCCACTAAACATACAGCGTGCACACCGTCTGGGTCGACCAACGTCCAACCCGGCCAAACCCAGAGGTATCATCCTGCTCTTTCTGGAATTTACCGAATTGATGACTGTTCTTAAAGCTGCAAGAGCAAAACGTCGCCTCATTTGGTCGGGCCACACCATCTTCATAGCCCAGGACTTGTCGAATGCTACAAATGCTCGTCGCAAGGAATTCCTCAATCTGCGTCCACGCATGAGGGAACTAAACATCCAATATGGAATACTTCATCCTTGTCTCTGCAAAATAACCCACAATGGCCGTTCTCGTACCTTTGATGATCCGCAGAAGCTTCGAGAGTATCTCCTCACCATCTCTTCACCCACGATGGACACCAATGACTGAAACTAACTTTCTTCTAGTATTTGCAATCATTTTTCTATTGTCTTGACGACTGTTGTGGCCTTGTCCCGGTTTCTTTCCTGTCATGTCTTGCTATAACTTTACGTCTAATTGATTATATCCTACCTATATTCCCGCGTTTTCCTTGCTCTGTTGGATAGGCGCCCGCGTTGGCGTCTCCATGCTTCTTTTACTTAGCTCTTCTCTTTTTTCTCAAGTCTGGCATCTTTGCCTTGACCTGTTTCTTATCTATTTCCTCCTTTTTCTCTCCTTTTTCTTTCTCCTCTTTTTCACAGGCCATTGTTGCATATTCCTTGCTCATTCATGTTCCGTTCTCTTCCTTATACCCCGTCTTGTCTTTCTTCTTGTGGTCTCTAGTGCTCCTCTTTGTTACTATTTATTCTTTTTATTGATTGTGATGCTCCTCTTTATATTGTTTTACTATCTTTATCCGATTTGTATTGCTAACATGTTTGTCTTCCTTGTTTCTCCCCTTAGCTTCCTACCTGCAGTGTATTGGACCCAGTTGTTACCCTCCTCCCTTACCTTCCATCATGTGTAACTTTGTAACGTGGAATGTTCGTGGTCTCGGCAACCCAGTTAAACGTCAAAAGGTATTGTCCCATTTATCCAAGTTAAATGCTCAGATTGCTTTTCTCCAAGAAACGCATTGTACAGATGTCGAGTCGCTGAAGCTTAAGAGGGCATGGGTGGGTCAAGTGGTATTTTCTCCTGCGATTGATAAAAAAGGTGGTGTTGCTATTTTATTTCGTAAAGGTTTGGATGTTCAGATTTTATCTTCTCAATCGGATGCTGAGGGTCGATGGGTTATGTCAAAAGTGTCTATACAAAATAAAACTTTGGTGCTCATAAATATCTATGGTCCTGTCCGTCCTGACCCTAAATTTTGGAATGATATTAAAATCCTCATTTCGTCTATTGACTGCCCTAACGTGGTCATTGCTGGCGACCTTAACCAATGGTTAGACCCATTTTCGGATAGATTATCCTCCTCCAAATTCCAGCCGGATAAGACACATAAATCATTCCAATCAGCAATTGCCTCCCGTCCCCTTTTTGACGTGTGGAAAACTTGTAATCCGGTCTCACTCGAATACACATTCTACTCTAATGCGCACCACACCAGGTCCAGAATTGATTATATTCTTGTCAGCAAATCCCTTCTCCCTGCGATTCAGCATTCTGAAATTGGCTCCATTTTCCTTTCAGACCATGCACCTGTGTATGCCACTTTTGACCTGACCCACACCGCCACCTCTTTCAATCGTTGGAAATTTAATACTTTCCTTCTCTCTGATTCTGTTTTTATGTCTCAAGTTAAAAGTTTCATCTCTGAATACTTCTCCCTCAATTTACCACAAGACACATCAGTTTCAAACAATTGGGATGCTTTTAAAGCTGCATTGCGAGGTTTCACAATCTCTTATGTATCTAGGAAAAAGAAACTCAACAGGGACAAATACACCGCCCAACTCTCCAACATTAAGACCCTCGAACACTCTTACTTTTCATCCAAGAATCCGGATGCTCTCCTCCAACTTATCAAAGCCAAATCCGAACTTAATCAAATTTCCACAGTTGAAGCTTGTAACACCCTTTTGAAGGTGAAATCTAAATTTCATGGAGGTCAAAATAAAGCGGGGAAAATGCTAGCAAATTATCTTAAAATTAAATCTGAGCGAAAATCAATTGGCTCTATTCTCAATGAAGAAACTAATTCAAAGGTTTCCTCTGATGAGGATATTGCACAGGTCTTCCACAATTATTATAAACTCCTGTATACAGATGATACACATCCTGGTGATGATGATCTTTCCCGTTTCTTTGAAAGCCTTCCTCCTCCCCCTTCTCTTCCTACAGAATTCCATCAATTAGAATCCGACATTACCCCTCAGGAAATCCTCAAGGCCATTACCTCCCTTAAGAAGGCGAAAGCCCCTGGTCCAGATGGTCTCCCAATTGAATTTTATGCCAACATGCACTCCATTTTTGTTCCTCACCTTTTACAACTTTTTAATTCCTTTATTGCAAATGCTAAAGCATCCGGCTCATTTTTGGACGCCCTCATAATCATAATCCCCAAACCTGACAAAGACCACTCCCTGTGCAAAAATTATCGTCCCATATCCCTTATTAATTACGACTGTAAAATTTTTGCCAAAATTTTAGCAGCTCGCTTAGATTCCCTTATTCCTCTGTTAATCACAACCGATCAAGTTGGCTTTGTGAAAGGTAGACTTGCAGCAGACAATGCCCGTGTTTTTGCCAATATTATTTCCCAAAGTAATCGATTCAAGACCCCTCTAGCTGCCCTTTCACTAGATGCTGAGAAAGCGTTTGATCGAATTAATTGGAAATTCATGTTTAAGGCATTGCAGTGGTTTGGGTTTGGTCCCCACTTCATTTCCCTGATTAGACTCCTTTACTCTGCCCCCGCGCCAGTGTTTTTGTAAATAATCAATTTTCCAATTTTTTCCCCTTATCCAGAGGAACAAGACAGGGTTGTCCTCTCTCCCCCTTACTCTTTATTCTTTGCCTTGAACCCTTCCTTATTAAAATTCGATCTAACCCCCTCATTCAGGGATTCAAACAATCATCGATTGAGACAAAAATATCAGCTTATGCTGATGATGTTCTGGTCTACATGGCTAACCCTGTCTCCTCCCTTCCCCCATTTTTAGAAGAAGTCCACTTATACTCATCTGTTTCTGGTTATAAACTTAATCTCTCCAAGACAGAGGTCCTACCCCTCAACTCATCCTGCTACCAATATATGTTTGCTTCAACCGACTTTGCTTGGTGTCCCTCCAAGATCAAATACCTGGGTATTTGGTTTTCCTCTAATCTGCGTGACACACTCAAACTGACCTTTACCTCCCTTACTCAAAAAATTCAATCACTCCTTCAGTCATGGTCTCCTCTTTTTCTTTCTTGGTGGGGTCGCTTAGACACCATCAAAATGATGATTTCCCCACATATTTTATATACTGTTTCCATGCTTCCTGTAAAAATCCCTAAATTGTATTTTGATAGGCTAAACTCTATCTGCTCCAAATTCTTGTGGAACAATAAGCGACCCCGCATTTCCCTACAAAAACTTATACGCCCTAAATCTGAAGGGGGAGTACGCTTCCCTGATTTCCGATCGTACCATTCTGCCTTCTTAATAAAACAAGCCTTTTCATTAGCGTTTGATTTTACTGATATCCCCTTACCCAGATGGATCGCAGTTGAACGATCTTTGTTAAAGGATTTTACTTTTCAACAATCTCTTTTTATGTCAAACTGTTCATTTTTGACGAATCATCCTGTTTTGAAATACTCTCATACACTGCTACATAATATCTTTTCCAAAGACTCATCTCCCCTACAAACATTTCTTTCCTCCAGTATATGGTATAACAAATACCTTAAGTACAAGGGTAAATCTTTCTACTTCAAGTATTGGAAAGAAAAGAATATTTTGTTTGTCTATCAATTTTTTTCTGATTCAACCATTATTTCATTTGATGAAATGCAAACTAAGTTTGATTTACCTTTACAGTATCGCAAGGAATTTGACATTATTACCGCTGCCATTGTGTCTCACCTATCTACCTTCCCTACGTTTGATATCCTTCCTTCCCTTACTCCTTCCACCCCTCTATACCCTATGTTCACTCAACAAATACCCAAAGCTGCTCTGATTTATAAAATGTTATTAGAGAATGTTGGTCTTAGACCTAAAACTGTTACTGAAGTTGCTTGGGAAACTGATTTATCTTTCTCGTTATCTGTTGATATGTGGGACCGATTATGGTCCAAACTGTTTCGAACTTCAGTTTCGGCCTGTATTACTCAGTCACTCTTTTTTCTTTACCATAGAGCTCTATTTACCCCTGTAAGCATTACAAAATTCTCCCCTTCCTCCTCACCCCTTTGTTGGTCCTGTTCCTCTACTCCAGGCACACTCATACATCTCCTATTTGATTGCCCACCAGTTCTTACTTTTTGGTCCTCAGTTTGGACATATTGCATGCGTATTTTTCATTTCTCTGAACCTTTTTCACCGTTGCATATTTTTTCAGGTTCTCTATCTGATGTTTTGGATTTACATTCCTATAACGCTAAATTGTTTGATTTATTTATTGCAATTGCATTCAAAGTAATCTTGTCTTGCTGGAAGGATAACTCTAAATTGTCTGTGCAGACATGGTGGAATTTTGTTTGTGATGAGCATAGAATTGCAATTGCTTCTTCTTCATCTGTCACCTTAAAAATTAAGTCTGATCTTACCTGGCTACCTTTCTCTAACTTCTTATCTTCTTCTCCCCCTCCTTAACCCCCCTTCTTTCCTTTCTTTTTCTATTTTCCTCTTTTTCCCTTCTCTTTTATCTTCTTTCTTTTTCTCTTCGTTTTCCATTTATCTCTCATGTGTATCTCCTATTGATTTTGCTCTATCTCATGTTGTTATATTATGATGTATCATTTCTTGTATGCTCAATAAAACTTTACTAAACTGAAAAAAAAAAAACTTCAAATAGGCCTACACTGTCAAAGGCAGATGTGCTGAAACCTGGGTGTACTCCTTCCTTTGCCCCTCTAATCAGCCAGGCACCAATCCCAGTGGGAAAGTAGCTGCCTACAGTGCTGGTTTTCAGTGACCCTAGGGGAAGAGTTGCTCACTTGCCTGGCCACACCTCTAAGGTGGGCACAGGAACTCTGAACCATGGAAAACAGGTTCTGTCATCTTGGTTGTAGATAGAGAGTACATCAGATAGGAGCTGCTGCGAATCTGGTAGGAGTACCCCAGGGACATTTTTCTGTATTTACTAGGGAGGACCCAGTAGACCCCCCACCCCCACCCACAGGCTTGTGCCAGGCATACATATGGTACCCAAGGAACCCTCTTCTGAACACTGCTAGACCTGTGGAAGATGAAAGAAGGACTGCACCTGCTCCCACTTGTACCCAGGACATCTCCAAATGTCAATGGGTTGACCTCCAGTTAAGCTACAGAGGTACAAACACTTTCAGAAGCACACTTTCTTAGAATGGCCCAGCTAACCAGTTACAACTGGACTTGCCCTGGACCATGCTGATGACTTCTGGCGAGTGAATTCTGACCCTAAATTGCTGTTCTTGTGGTTTTGGAACCCTAGCTGGCACCTGTCAGTCAGTCAGTCAAAAATATTTTTATTAGATTTAGTTAAAATCATAAAAAGGGTGACAATACCACCATGGTACGTAAAAAATTGAATCAACATTTTAAAACCTGGTAAGAAGAAAAGAAAAAAAAAGGAAAACGCAACAAGGTCATGTCCTCGGGCGATAAGCAGCTAGTTAGTATAGAAATTTAAAAAAGTGTAATGAATACAATTGAGAAATCTGTTAACAGGCTATTTTAAAACAACGCAGATTGATTCTTTTTTTTTTAATAGTTCTTTTGCCGCAATTTTTCAAGAGTTTATAGCTCTACAGGACCATTGAATTGACAAGCCCCCGAAGCATTTTAGCAGCTAGTAGAGTAAGAAATGGTAAAAATTGTAATCGGCGCAATTGGAAAAATATAAACATGTTATTTTAAAAGAACTTGAATTAATTCATTATTTTGTCCAGTTCTTTTGCCGCCCTTTTCTAAAAGTCTATGGCTCTGCATGACAGTTAAATCAACGATCCTCCAAGGCATGTTATGACTGCCGCTCTGCATTTTCTTGTTTGTGCTTCCTTAATGCTTCCCGTAGGACAATTTACCGGATTTCTAATAGTGAAGGACAGATGCATAGGAGATGTAGTAATGACTCGTCCCCATAGGCGGCATTCTTTAGTTGGCCATTTCTGTTTCCATTTCGGTGTCAGTTTCTTCGTGGGATATGCCCCCAACCGTAGCAGCATCAAGTAATGTTTTCTGTGAAAGGAGAATTGTTCAGACCAGTACGGTTGGGGTTTCAGAGTATGATAGGATTGTATCACTGCCCAGACATGTTTTTTTCTTCAAATGGCTGTTTTGACAGTTAATAAAGAGATCCGTTCGGTTGCGTTGTTTACAACAGCTTTATATTCGGAATACATTGTAATGGTTAGCCAGGCCTCCTCTAACTGTAGTGCCAAGTGAGATTATTTCAGGACTGTAGTATTAGAATTATTTAGCCTGGTTTGATTTTCGATCTCCACCCTGCAGTGGTGGGCTAAGGTGTTATCTTCGGCTGCCCTCATTCTCCAATAATATTTGACTAGTGCACCTTGTTTGGCTGGTTTCTGATTTTTTAGTCCATATTCCAATCGAATTTGTGCTTGTGAAATGTGTCGAATAATTAAGAACAAGCTCTTGAAAAGGATGGATTGTGCTGTGTTTAGGACTGTTGCATCTTTGGTATTCAGTATTTCTGAGCCATATGATATGGATGGTAGGAACTTAGCTGCAATTACTTTGTGCAAATGACCTGTTGAGCAACCTGACATTTTTTTCTGTAAGATTTTTAATGTGAAAAGCAGTTGTTTGGCTTTAATGCGACCTTGGTCCAGGTGTTGCTTAAAGTTAAGGGAGCAATCCAGTTGAAAACCTAAGTGTTTGTACGAAGCCACCCGGGCTAACGGTTTCTCATCTAATTTCCAATTGAATTTGCATTTTTTCATTGTTGAATGATGTTAAGAGACACACATCACCTTTGTTTTTTGGTATTTGATTGTTAATTGAACAGAGGTGATGTAAGCTCCTAGTTTGGTAATTAGTCGCTGCCGACCTACTGGTGTTTGTGGTAGTAAGATGATATCGTCCGCATATTGGAGACTTGGTATTGGGGTTTTGCCCGATTTTGGGGGGTCAGCTTCAGTAAGCCGGGGATGCTTATCGAGGTCTGCGGTGTAAATGTTGAATAGGCAGGGGGCCAATAAACACCCCTGTTTTAGCCCATTAAGTGCTGGAATCTTGTTGGTTATACTGCACCCATATCATTTCCCTATTTAGACCCACATGAGTGAGTACAGGTTGGTAATAGCCTCCAAAACTTTGGTTGGTACCCCCCAACTTTGCATTTTAACCCATAGCTTGGCTCTTGATACTTTATCCAAAGCCGCGTTAGGATCGATGAAGCATGCTTACAAGGTGCTGGATTTTGCAATGGCTTGATTGGCTAAGAGAGTGACTACAGAGATACTCGTGAGGGTGCCCATCCCTGCCCGGAATCCAGTTTGCGTATAAGGTATAAGATTTGTTCAGCGAACCCAGTCCTCTAAGTCTACCAACAGGTGTGAAGCTTAGATTTTTGCCTCCACATCGATTAGAGCTATCAACCTGTAGTTAGATGGGTCAGACCGTGCGCCCAACTTATATATTGGGTTTAGGATAGTTCCTCGCCAGGAGTTGGGGATCGCACTAGATGCCAAGGCATGAGTAAAAAGAGGGGTGAGGAAACCAGACCTGAATGGGGGGTTGTTAGAATTGGGGGTCTCTAATTGGCACAGGTAGGTACTTGTGACAAATAGGGACCCTCTCCTCTAGACAGGATAAGGGGATTACACTCCTAAAATAACCCCTGCTCACCCCCTTTGTAGCTTGGCACGAGCAGCAAGGCTTTATCTCAGAGGCGTTGTAAGTTTAGCAGTTGTGACCACATACAGTAACCCAGTGACAACACTAAAAATGGACACCACACAGGTTTTATATAAAAAAATAAGTAGACTTGATTTAGAGTTGCCACGAGCAGGCCCGGACTGGCCGTTGCAGGCACCGGGCAATCCCCCGGTCGGCCGCGAGGGTGGGGGCCGGTTTTGGACCTCAGGGGGCCGGTTTTGTTACAGGGTCGTTTTTTGCAGCATAGCTGCAAAAACGGCACTGTAACAAAATCGGCCAAAAACCGGCCCTAGCAAAGAGCGCGGTCGCACCCCCCAACCCCCCGGGGGGAGGGGGGGCGGCCGAGCACTTTGCCAGGGCCGGTCTCGGTTCCCAGTCCGGCCCTGGCCACGAGACCATAAACGACAAACATACACAATACAATTACTTTAAGATGGTACATTTAAGCTTAGTTCAGTTCAGTTCTTAGATGCGACACTCTGCGTCAATTTACCTTAGGTTGGGTTGCACTTTCACGACAAGCAATGTCGCAGTGATGGGAAATGAGGCAAAGTTCAGATACAAAGAATTAAAGACGTGAAGATCTTCCAAATGCGGCACGCTTCTTGGGGGATGGGAGAAGTTCTCAGTTCAATGTGTGGACTGCAGCGGCGACACCCTTACGATGCGACGGTAGCAGCTCCAGCCGCAATGCTCTTCTCCCACGATGCGTGAAGCTTCAGCTTGATGCGACAACTACAGCTGCGACATCCAAGATGCGAAGGCAGCAGCTCCGACAGCGGCGCGCTTCTCGAGGATGCAGGGTGCTCTAGGTCGATGCGGTGCAGTGCGACAGTTCCAGCGGCGACACCCTCCTTGGAGTTGCGATGGCAGGCATGGAGACACGCTCCAACCTCGTTGCGAGATTCTTGTCTTGATGCGGTGCAGTGCGACAACTACAGCGGCGACACCCTCCTTCGGAATTGCGACGGCAGCAGCGGCGATGGTGACACGCTTCCTCTTCGTTGCGGCACGCTTCTCTCCGATGCGGTGCAGTGCGACAGTTCCATCAGCGACACCCTCCTTTGGAATTGCGATGGCAGGCACAGGGACGGTGACACGCTTCTTCTCTTTGAGTCACGCTTCCAACTCCTTGCGACATACAGTCCCTCAGAAGGCCAAAAACAGCAGCAGGCACTTCCAAAGAACTCTGGGGAGCTGGGGGGGTGAAGCCTGTTGTCCCTGAGACTTCAGCAGGAGGCAAGCTCTTTTCCAAGCCCTTGGAGATCCTTCACAAGTTGAAAGCAAAGTACACGAAGTTCCTTTCTCCTTCCTTTGGCAGTAAGGCAACCACTGCAGGCCAATCCCCCAAGCAGCACTTCAGCTTGTGAATAGTCTCTCCTCAGTTTCTTCAGGTTTCTCTCCTCAGTAAAGGTTTCTTCTTGTAGTCCAAAGTGATCAATTTTCCTGGGATCAGGGTCCCAATATTTATACCCCACAATCCTTTGTTTTCTGAGGGGAGAGGGGCCTTTGCCCAGTCCAAACCAGTTCTGAAGCACTCTGTTTACCAGACTTCTCCGTTTCTTCCACAGTGCAGGGCATGCAGATCAGACTCCCCACAGGAGGTGGAGCCAGCATTGTGGAAGGCAAGTACAGTCCTGGAGCACTTTGTTTCCATGACTCCTTCTCTTCTTTCAGTGTGCAGGGCAGAGACATCAGCCGCTCCCCAGGAGGTGGAGCAAGCACAGCCCTATTCATGGTTCAGGTGCAACTCCTCCCTCCCATCTAGATGCAGATCTCTCTATTCACCATCGGGTGACTCAGCCTGTCTCTTGGAATTCCCAGGCACTGTCACTCACAAAACCAGACAAGGGAATACACAATCTAGCAGAGGCAGGTTTGAATGGTTAGACAAGCAAATACCTACTTTCTAAAAGTGGTATTTGTAAACACAGAATATTAAAATCAACTTCACTAAAAGATGTATTTTATTATTCTGAGTTCAGGCATATTAAACTCGAATTTCTACCATGTTCTCTGAGACAGTTAGGATTATAAAATGTAATAACTCTATCAGCCCATTCTTGCCTATGGAGAACAGGTAGTCTTCCAATAGTGAAAAACAAAAATGGCTGTAATTCCCTGTTAGGGCATGCCACACACACCAGGGCTTGTCCTACCTTGTACTTACAATGCCTCTTGGGCTTACCATAGGGTTGACTGATATGAAGAAAAGGGAAGGTTTATGGACTGGCAAGTGGATGCACTTGCCCAGTCAGCAGGACAGTACCAGACTGCACGTAGGCTCGGCAATGGCAGGACTTAAACACATTTTACAAGGCTGCTTCTGTGGGTGGCACAACCTGTGCTGCATTCCCACCAGCAGCATTTGGATTTACACGTCCCGGGCACACTCAGTGCACTAGACTAGGGTCTGACAAGTAAACCAAAAAGCCAAACATGGAAACACTGATTAATACATCAATTTACAATAGGGAGCACTTGCACTGTGGCACTGGATAGCAGTGGCACAGTGCCCAAAGCATCTAACAACATCAACAATACATGAGGCAACAGCAAAAAATGGAAGGGAGACCAACGCCAATGGTGCCAGGTCTAACAGGGGTCATGCCGAAACATGGTGTTTGGCAAGCTTTGTGCCCCGGTGCTCCCTACAATCTTAATTTTTTTATGGGTTTAAGGACTTGCTCTTGTGCAATCCGCAGGGAGAACTCAAGTGTTTCTGGATTTAGGGTGTCATGGACGGGGCCTACACAGGAATCCCCCTTCTCTATTGGTAAACCTTGGTTTGGGGTGCCTGGGGATGGAATTACATTGTATAGGCGTTCGATGTGAACTCTCCAGGTGTTCTCCATTATGTCCGAGTTGTGATGTCGGTAGCTGCCATTTTTAGCTCATTGATGTTTTCCCAGAAGAGTTTAGAGTCTCTTTGTTTGCTGGTGTAGAGGAGTTTCGCCCAGGTTTGTTCGCTGGACATTTTCTTGGCCACCCTGATGTCCCCTTTTAGATCTTTTCTTGTTCTAGATATTAAGGACAGAATTTTCAGGGAGGATTATGGGCCCAGGGTTCGTAATTGTGTTAGGTATTTATTCAATTGTTCCTTTTGTTTCCTCAAGCTGATAGTGAACCAAGTTGCCCCTGTTTGTCTTCCGACTTTGCGGCCGTTGACCTGATTTAGAAATGTGTTGTTTAATTCATGAATAAAAGACTCCCAGGCCTTTATGCACAGTGGTACTAATTTGCTTCTCATGATGTCGTCAATGCATTCCCTTTTCCATGAGACGGCGTTTAAGCTTGTAGCTTTGAGTTGGTAAGGACATCACATTGTCTTTGGCTGGTTTTGCAAAATTCCCTTGCAGCGTGAAGGTTTGTGGTTGATGATCGCTTTCCGCCCTGTCAATTATTTGAAAATTCGAGATGAGGGGAAGAAGATCATCGTCCTTAAATTAGTAGTCTATGGTTGATCCTTTTTTTGAGTTAACCTTGTGAATGCTGCAGGACAATCTATCTGGCCTCGTCCGTTGTGCATGCACATTGAAAGGTCGTCTAGATGGGTTGCACATCTCTTGCCATGTGTATCACATCGATTGGGGGCTGGTGAGTGGCATGTTGCATTTTTGTTTGGTGTCATGCAGTAAATTCATGTTAAAGTCTCCAGACAGGATGATGTTAGCATCTGGATAGGCAAGTTTAAGTGTTACTAATGTGGCTATTAGTTACTCAATTCTTGACCTCTTTTGTTTAGATGCGTGGTGGATATAGATGTTCAGTATTAACAAACTGTTAAAAGGCGGGTGATCAAGTTTAATGCATAACATCCAGGAAGAGTCAAGGTGTATGGCGGAAGAATGCCATGGGCTATCTGTTGAAATAAAAGTAGAAAGGATGCCTTTTTCTCTCCTGTATTTTGTGTTCAAGAATTCTTTGTTGCCTACTATCGGTGAGGGATTTATCTGCCATGTTTCTTGGAAGAGAAGAATGTTACACTTGATGATAAATTCCATGAAATCTGGTTCTTCTAATTTCTTTATTTTTTTTGTTGTCCGCATTTTCCACCATGGTTTCATATATACCAGGTTAATTTACTCCTTTGCGCTGTCTCAGTAGATAACTGGCAAGGGTTATATAGTATTCCATTCCGTCACCCTTCAGCAAGCAAAGGTCCTTTCAAGACCTGCAAATCGAAACCATATCGACGTGGACAATGCTGCCATCATACCTGGGGATCCAATCTTAGGAAGGCACACAAAGGGAGTAAGCCATAGCAGCATAATCATTGGACCGGGAAAAAAAATAAAACCCCGGACAGTTAATTCCATTTAAGCAAATGCCAAAAGGATCTTTTGTTACGGTTCCCAGATCTTACCAAGTCAAGTTTAGACACTTGTAGGACCGAGGCTCGCCAGTCTAAAAGTGTAGGAGGATTATGGTCTTTCCACTTTTTACAGATCTCCCTTCTGGCTAATAAGATGGAGTAAAAAAGAAGATTTTTCGTCGGACTCCGCACTCCATCAGTCACTCCCAGAATTGCAAGAGGAAGATCGATCGAAATTTGAAGGCCCAAAGATATGATAAGCAAATTGCTGATGGAGTCCCAGAAGGCCGAAATAGAGGGGCATTCAAAAAACATATGGGTATCGGTGGCATCCATTAAACCACATCTGGCACAGGCTACCGAGGAACCTTGGACACATTTTGACAATCTTTGTTGCGACTAATATGCTCTGTGAAGTGTATATAGGTGGTTTCTACGCAACCATGCGGGCTTCACAATATCCCACAGGACCTTAAATGATGCAGACCACCGATCTTTTAGGTTACAGCAGGCAAGAGAAGAGCCCCACAGCAACTCGGATAGCTGGAATTCCCCGTCAGACTCCTCTTGTATCAAATTGTACCACAAAGATACCTCTTTTTTGCCAGATGGTTTGTCCAAAAGTAGAGTGTCAAGCTGGTTGCCACCCCCAACTGGAGCTCTACTACGGGCTGTGGCCTGCGAGGTATAGGAATGTGCCCAACTAGCAATCTGAATATACTTAAATCTAGAAAGATTTAATCCTGTCTTCCCTTTTAGGACTTCCCATAGCAGCAGGCTTCCTTCCACAAAGATATCTCCCCATGTCTCCAGCCCACCATCCCGCAGAGGAGCAGCTAGGCTATCTTCTAGCCACCCAGGATTTCCAGGAGATCCCCACAGTGGGGCCCTACTAGAGAAGTATCCTAGCTTTATTAAGTTCCTCACCTTAGACCACATTTTTGCCATCCCTTGTAATACCTTCAATTTGATTTTCTTAAAAAACTTTGGGTCTCCAAATTTAAACAAAAAACCTGACTGTGCTACTGCTTCACCCTTCAGTATGGCTGAAAACATGCTACCAACCCCATGGTCTACGGGCATCTTTAACAACATTCGAGCATGACAAAGTTGGAAAGCCCACACATACATTTGTAGATCAGGAGCTGCTAAGCCTCCCTTCTCCCGACGGCGCCTGAGCTTTTTCCATGCAATCCTTGGAATATGTTTATCCCAAATAAAAGATGTTATATCCCCCTGTAACTTAGATATAGCTAATAAATCAAAAAAAGGGGAATAGTATTGAAAAGAAATGACACCTTAGGCAGGATAGTCATCTTAACTAAGTTAACTCGCCCCAACAAGGATAAAGGGAGATATGACCAGGATTGCATGAGTTTAGGGCATTCCCTTGCAACAGCAGCAAAGTTGGTTGTGGCAATTTTATTAATGTTTTTAATGATGGTCAAACCCAAGTAAAGTAAACTTGGAGAGAGCTGAAACTCCGTACCGCAATCACTATCATTCCAAACCATTACCTCGGTCTTTGAGGCGTTAACCTCACATCCTGATATTTCCCTAAATTCTAGAGCCAGTTTAATAGCTGCTGGAAAATCTGTACGAATATCTGAAGAAAATAGCAAAATATCATCGGCATATAAAGCCACTTTTCTTTCCCACCCTTCATAAACAAATGGCTTAATAGACTCCTCCTCCCTTAACAACTGGGCGAAGGGCTCTATATATAGATCGAACAACAAGGGGGAAAGGGGGCAGCCATGACATGTTCCCCTTGTAATAGGAAAGGGGTCAGATAATTCGCCATTTACTTACATACTGGCTGATGGATTTGAATATAAAGTCTGAATGCTCGACTGAAACTTTCCCCGATGTTAAACGTATCCAAGTCCCTCGACAGGTATGCCCAGTTCACCCTGTCGAAGGCCTTGGTAGCATCGAGCGTCAGGACTGCCAGTGGGAGTGAATCAGTTGTTGCCATACCTATGGCCCCTATCAAGTCATAGGTCAATTTGTACAATTGACGGCCTTTCACAAACCCCTTCTGGTCACGATGTAAAATGTCTGATGCTACTATACTTCACCTATTCGCCAGAACCGCGGCAAAGATCTTATAATCCACGTTCAGGATGGATATGGGCCTATATGACCCGCAGGACAGCATGACTTCTCTGGCTTTAAAATTAAGGTAATTGAAGCACTATCCCAGGAAACAGGAGGATATAATCCATCCTGTAGGATTTGGTTGAATAGCATGGTTAGAAAGGGTACAATTGCTTGTTCCAAGGCCCTATAGATCTCGGCTGGGAGGCCGTCTGGGCCGGCCGCCTTTCCCTTCTTGCTGTTGAGGATAGCTGCTCTAACCTCCTCTTCCGTAATAGTATTATCCAAGGAGGCACGTTGCTCCACGGATAAGGAAGGGAGAGACACCTTTTCCAGCCAACTGTCAATGTATTCCTGATCCAAGATTTTATCTTCCTGATAAATTGTTTGGAAAAAATCTCTAAAGATTCTCCTGATATCCCCATCTGACGAATAAGGTACATTATTATGAATTATAGACTCGATGTTATTACGGACCTGGTCAGTTTTAGCTTTCCAGGCCAACAGTTTTCCAGCTCCCTCTCCAAATTGGAAATGGGCTATCTTACTAGCCTCCCATTTCTCCAGCAGACGTTGATTAAGCACCGAACCCAACTGACCTTTTAAGGATACTAGCTTGTTAGAAAGTGCTTGTGTAGGATTCCCAGGTAAAGCTTGATCAATCTCGCCTTGGGTTTCCAACATCTCAGCTTCTATGGAAGCTACTTCCACCCTATATTGCTTCCTTCGAAATGAGACCTTGTTGGTAATGAGGCCTCTTAAAATGGCCTTATAAGAGTCCCACACAATCCCAGAAGCAGCTGACCCCAGATTGATCTGTATAAAGTGCTGGGTTTCCGTAATTAGGAAAGATATGTCATCTGCTGCTGATAAAAGTGAGCTGTCAAATGTCCAGGATCTAGAAACCTTAGGGAACCCCTCAAGTTCCATGAATACTGCCGAATGATCTGATAGGTGGGATGGGAGGTAAAAAATATTTTTTACAAATTCTACCAGTCTATGACTAATTAAGACAAAATCGATTCTAGACTGACGATGATATTTCTGGTTATGGTAAGAAACCCCCTGCCTCTTGCCGGCCCTATCCCTCCAAATATCAACAAGCCCATACTGCTTCATAGATCTAAGTAAAAAAGCCCTAGTCTTAGAAAGAACTAAAGGCTGACTATTAGGGATTTTGTCTAAAGCCGGGTCCAAAACTATCTTAAAGTCCCCTGCCAGAATCGTTGGTTCCGGGAAGGACAGTAAATGAGAAAATATAGATTTTAGTACAGAGGGGTCCTCTATATTAGGTCCATAATAGCCCGCTATCGTAGTTTGTGCTCCGGCAATTAATACTGTAGCGATGACCCATCTGCCACCAGGGTCCACCATTTTTTAGACTAATCTCACTTTGAGTGATCTTTTAAAAATAATTGTCACACTTCTGGTGTTGCTAGATTGCAAGGTTGATATGGAGAAATCGATCCATCTATTTTTCGTTACTAATGAAAATACTTCAGCCTCCATTAAATGTGTCTCCTGGAGAATGATGACCTGCGCATCAGAATCCCGTAAATACTGCATGATCTTATCTGCCCTGGGTCTGGTGCGGAGGCCATTCACGTTGCGGGGCTTATCTCTTTGAGGGTTTTTCCTAAAAGGGTCTCTATGGATGCGTTGGATGTCTTTGGCCAGGTCTTCGGGTAACTCCGCCAAACTCAGTGACTCTCTTAAAAGAGAAACCACATACTGTTTAATGTCGGACCCCTCGCTTCCCTCTGGAACATTTAAAATACGGATATTACTACGCCTAGCGTTGTTCTCCAAAGTTTCCATCCTTTCGGCCATTAGAAGATCTTCTCTCTTTAGCTTGATGATGTCGCCTTTGGCCTGATCTAGATGTAGTGATAATCCCGCAACTGTCTCGTCAAGTGCTGTTGTCCTAGCATTAAGGCCATCAATCTTATTTTCAAGAGATTCACAGAAATGTCTTATCTCTAATTGATTTGCTTTTGAGGCATCAAACCCATTCTTAATGTCTGTGGACAAAGCTAAGAACATAGACTGCAAAGAGGTAGTAATGGAGTCGCCACTATCTCTTCGCGTGAGCTCTTCCTGCATGGCACCCGCCAATTGTGCTTTTTCTACCTCCGTTCCCGCTGATTCTGTGTGTGTGTCCCCTCTAGAAAAGGTACTTTATCAACTACCTGGGGGGACGGGTCGCTCTCTATGACCACTGCATCTATCTTAAGACCAACCTCAGAAGTAGGAGAAGGGGATACCTCCATAACACTAGCCCTACCAGCCCCACTTAATTCCAGCAATTGACACTCCGATGGAGCAGACTGAGCCAGGGCCTGATCTTCTGAGAGGTGCAATATCTGTGGAACGCAGTGATGGGGTGATTTTGGACCCGGCACTGATAGCTTGGTTGTGGCCCTTTATTGTTTTACAGTTTTTTGCCCGCTTAGCTTTAATTTCAGCACTTAAGTATGAAGAGGTCTTCTTTATTTTTATTGTTCTGGAATCCGGACTAGTAAATGCATTTGGCCTCAGAGAAAGAGGTTTAAAAAGTGGTTTAACAGGTAATACAGATATCAAATTTAAATCACTCTCCGCAGGGCTGGCATTAGCACTCTTGTCCCCATTGCCCTTCTTCTTGCAAGCACGCTTACCTTTTTTTTAATGTAAATACTGGTGTACCTTTAGAGGAGTTAATATCAGCCTCCGTGCACACCACAGCCTCACCACAACCCCCAGCAGCAGGCCCCCCTGGACCTCCTCACAACACCTTGAGTTCCCGTGATGGAGCCGCTCCTGTCTCGGCATCAGCGTCAGCCAGTGTCTTCTCACCAACAACGCCGGGGCCGGTACTGCTGTCTGCCACGCCAGAACCGTGCAATAGGCTCTGGAGCCGCCGCTTTCTCCTGAGCTCCAGGGCGGCCCGGGACCAAAGCCGTAAGCCCGGACGAGCCAAGGGCAGACGAGCAGAGAGACTCGAGAGCGGCAAGACACACACTCCAGTCGCCTGCCAGGATCCAGGAGGAGGGGTAGGGAGGGAACACGCCTCCAAACACATAGGAGATGCAAGATGCCGAGGACGCCAAACAAGACGCCGGTAAGCCTCGGGGAATCGGAATCAGAGAACCGCCAAACCACCAAGCAGGCAGTAACGCCCAAGAGACCCGTAGGCTAGTCTTTAATAGATTGAACAAGACCTCTCAAGGTCTTGCCATAGCATATTAATCCTCACAAGACCGCATAATACTCTAGGACAGCTAACAGCGGGAGCATGGAATCAGAGCACCGCGGCAGCTCAGCTGTTTCCCACCACCATTAAATTCAATGTTCTTCTAATTTCGTGATGAGGCCATACACATTCCATGAATGTTACAACCCAGGTTTGATTTAAGGGCTATTGATTATTTTCTTCATGCCGTTTTGAAGGTAATCCCGGCTGTGTTCGACTGTCAGGAACCCAGGGGCTTGATTGCTTCTGGGTGAGCAAAGGTGATGGTGTTTTCATTACAAGACCGGAGGCTGACATTATGCATTATTCCTTTAATGCAGTCCAAGCAGCCGCATACATCACAATAGTAATGTTACAAAGCAGAATAAAGGCAACACATCAAGGGCATGAGCAAGTAACAATCTGCCTCTTTTAAATGCTCTTACTCCATCTGATTTTACTGTATTCATCTTGTTTTAATCTCTTCCTTTTCAGGGTGTGTCTCTAGTGTGGCATACCCCCACCCCTCCCACACCCCTCATACCTACTGATCTCCAATTTATGTAGATTTCCTCATTTACCATCCCCATTTCCCACGTGAGTGTATGCACATATTTCCCTGCTCTCTCGATTTTGAGGGTATCATGTTTTAATTACTTAATTCATGGCGTTTATTCATTCCTTTTTCCTTCTTCGCTGCCTTTACAACGTTATATTAATTTTTTATACATTTCGGTCTACTGACCTACTTGCTTCCCTTCCGCGGGTCTTGTGCCTGGGATAACCCTGCCGCGGATCAGTCCTTCCTCCAGGACCTACGGGTCTTCGTTCCTCGCTGTTCTCCACACAGCTCTTGCCTAATTGAAGAACCAAGGAAAGTAACTCAGCAACGGGAGGACGTCGTGCTCCCGTTGCTGAGGTACTTTCCTCGTGGCACGACGTCCTCCCGTTGCATAGTGTCAATCCTCTTCTCCATCCGGCCTGCAGCTGATAGCGAAGCCGATCGGGCTCGAGGCCCACGGGTTACCATGACGACCTTATCCAGCTGATCACTCGAGCGTGCTTAAATTGTTGCTCAAAGCTTTTCTTATCGACGATCAACCACAAGTCTCCCACTCATTTATTATATGTTTTCTGGCATGTAAAAAAAAGAGGATCAATATTTTCCATCTTCATTATCTATATCAAAGTGGTTATTTTATATTATTAAGGCCATTATATTCTTTGTTGGCATCTTTTATAAACTTTGCCTCCTTTCTTAAATCTATTTATTATATGGAATCAACTCCCTGTTGAGTTGTTTCTCTCTGACATACTATGTCTGATTCAGACTCTGATGAGGATTCTGCCCCTACCCCCAACTTAGACAAGGAAGCATTTAAGAAAATGCTCCACATGGAAATGAAATCTTGTATGCCGGAAAGCTTATCTCAGATAATGGCATCTAAACAATGACTCCCAGAAGAGGATACAATTACTGATTCTACAATACCCCAAAAGATTAAGAAAAAATAAAAATGTTGAAAACAGCAACATAGAAGGTCTTTGCACCTCATCTTTGCAAGGAGGTCTTAGCACCTCAACGAACAATGGAGGTCCCCGCACCTCAAATCCACAAGGTGTCCTTCGCGGCACAAAAAATCTGGGTGTCCATGGCGGCACAAAGTATCATAAAGCTCTTCATAATATGGGAGACGACGATTCTAATGATTCCTCGGACTTACTGGGCGAATATGTCCTCGATCTTAACGAAGACGATCAGCAATTTGACGTCTTGGGAGAGGATCTCCCATCATCCTCTAAGAACACTATTCTTAACCCCTTAGGAGAGGAAATGTTCTCACCTTTAAATTTAAAACATCCACGTTCTGACGTTGCTAAGTTTATTAAAAAATGGATTAGAAACCTCTTGGAGAGAGAAACACGTAACATTCTTGGAGCTGAATGCTCAAGACCCTCTGTTGAGGATAAGACCTACTATACACTTAACCTGGACCCAGAACTAGATATATTTCTGTTCAAATTTGGGCGTGACCGAAGAAAAGGGATGGAAAAATCCCTCAAAGGGTGTCAGGATCGGCTCCTGGATGTTCTGGGCCCGCTAGCCAGATTTCTGGATTCCTTAAAGAGAGCCATATTAACGGTACTCACCTTGATGACGAAATGATTAGGGGCTGGAGCCAGAGGGCTATCATTCTTCTGGGTAACACTAATGCGAGCATGAACGCAGAGAGACGTAGAATCATCCTTACCAAGATAAACCAAAAATTAAGTGATCTAGCCGATAAAGAACCCTCACAAAGCCCTAAAGGTTTGTGAGACTCTTTGGTGAAGATCTCATCAAATCTCGGGCAAATATGTTTCCACCTTTACTGCCCCTGATAAAGCACAACAAAACATGCGAAAGGTGTTTAATACCAACCTTTTTGGACGGGTGAGAAGATGTGGCCTCTCTTCCGGCCGCTTTAATTAAAGGCCCTATTCCAGAGGCCGTGGCGAACGTAGAGGATACCAACAATTTAATGTACCTCAGTTCTATCCTCAACGAGGTAGAGGTCAATGAGGAAGAGGATTTAGATCATGTGGAGCACCTAACTCCAACACCCCTACAGGTGAGTACTCTCCCTTCTCCTTCTTTCCCCTTAAAAGTTGGTGGAAGACTCAAACATTTTTTACACAAATGGAAGTTGATTACTCAAGACACTTGGGTTTTGAACACTGTAAAAGGTTTTATGATAGATTTTTCTCATACACCCGTTCAGACCTCATTCCTGAGGGAGCTTCCTCTAACTCTAGATCAACAACAAATTGTAGAGGAAGAGATTTCCTCCATGATTCAGAAAGGAGCGATAATAGAGGTTCCCCTAGAAGAGCTAAGATTCATAAGCAACGTATTTCTGGTGGAAAAAAGGATAAGGGTTGAAGACCTGTCATAAAATTAAGAGATCTGAACAAGTTATAGACTTACAGACACTTCAAGATTGAGGGCATCCATCTTCTGAGAGATTTACCTCTAGAGGGAGACTGGCTAGCCAAACTAGATCTGAAGGATGCCTACTTCACCATTCCTATGGCAGAAATTCACCAACCCTTTCTCCAATTTCTCTGGAAAAATCACTAATACCAATTTCAGGCACTCCCCTTCGGTCTCTCTTCCGCCCCTTGGTGCTTCACCAAGGTCACGAGATCTGTCGTCTCATACCCAAGACCAAGAGGCGTTCGTTGAATCATTTACTTAGACAACATTCGTATTATGTCCCAAGACCCCTCTCAGTTAATCATAGAACTGAGTTTTGTGATAGATCTTCCAGGGGGAATAGGATTCATCATAAACAAAGAAAAGTAACTTCTGACTCCTTCCAGGACTCTGGAATTTCAAGGTTTCACATTGAACACAGTACGGTCCCTTCTTCTACTTCCCTTCAAGAAAATTTCAAAAATCTAAAAAGAAATAAAGCACGTCCTAAAACGTCAGGACCTATGTTCGAGAGAACTAGCCAGACTTTTAGGTCTACTCTCCTCATCCATCCAAGCCATCTTTCCTGGTCCCCTCAATTATCAGGCCCTCCAGAGGGTCAAGGCAAGAGCCTTAAGATCTGGCCTCTGGTACGGAGATCGGATTTGCCTACATCACAAAGATCAATCGTAATTAGCCTGGTGGCTGGAGAACCTGGACGCGTGGAATTGGAAGGCAATATTTGGGTCAAAACCAGAGTTGATTTTGGAATCGGATGCGAGCCTTCATGGCTGGGGAGCTTGCCTTCTCAATCAAAATACTGGAGGTGTCTGGTCACGAGAGGAATCTCTTCATCACATAAACTACCTAGAACTAACAGCTGGTCTTTATGCACTCAATGCAAATAACTCTCTTTAGGGAAGGTTAGTCATTCTAAAGATGGACAACATGTCAGCGGTAGCTTATATAAACCGCTTGGGGGGGCACCAAATCCGCATATCTGTCCAATCTAGCCAAGAAACTTTGGATGTTCTGTTTGAAACACAAGATTGCCCTCAAAGCACCAGAGTACAGAGAAATAGAGAGACGGGCGTTTTCAATAAAAGTTGTTATTTATTGAGCAGTCCTCTTTCTCGTGCAAGAGAAGTGAATTGCTGTAATTGCAATACTTGTCATAAAGTAAAGTGCGTACAGTAAAAGGAGTATTATGAAATAATACTGTAAAAGCATTTATATGGTTTCTGAGCCATATGATACTTAAAACGGATAAAATATACACATACATAAAATCATTGACTAAACGTACTCAACTGGTGCTTCTAAGATACGCCTACCCCGGTGTACCTAACCTAAGCCTAGTACGCGGGAAGGAGTAAGTGAGCTGCAGTTTAAGTTAAGTTCGTTTTTGCCAAGAATCTGAATCAAAAATTCTCTTAAGGATTTAATCAGCTCCGTACCTTGGTTATAGAATGAACGAGGTCTTGTATCTCTTTCTCAGGACTCGATTTCCCAGAAACTCGCAAGGGTGACTGGAAACACTGGGGCTGGATTTCTCGGCAGGAGAAAAGACAGCGTCTCTCTCAGTGCGTCAATGGGAGGGTCGGCTTCCTTTGGCTCTCGCATCAGCTGGGCTTCGGGCAAGTAGATAGCCGCTCTGCTCCAAACCACCGTGTGTTTGCTTAAGGCAACGTTGGTATATTTATACCTGGAAGGTGCCGAGTTTGACGTAAGGTTGGACATAAGACGTCACTAAGAACTTACAGTTCTTTTTTGGACTCCAGGAGTTCTTGTTCAAAACAAAAGCAGGGGGATTTCCCGGGCTGCTGGAGGCTTGGTTTGTTTAAAAAACGCGTTGTACTTTCTAGGAGTCTATGGGAGTAGCCTTGCTGTATTTGGACTGCATTGGCTATGACTAAATATGGATATGATTCTTATGCCTTTATAAGGATATTATTTGTTATAACCCCATAAGGGCATGAATCGGGAATATTTAATTAGGGTCCAAGAAACATTCATAACAAAACCAAAGTGTATACTTTCCCTCCCTTTGCCATGATTCAGAGGGTTCTGCAGAAAGTGAGTCAAGATCAGTGCTGCCTTGTCCTAATGACACTCTTTTGGCCATCTCAAGCATGGTTCCCCACCATTCTAGAACTAGCTTGCATCCTCCCCTTCTTAATTCCTTCCCTAGAGAATCTTCTTACAGTCGTAGACGCAGGAATTCACCCCCTAATTCAGAACAGGACTTTAACTCTTCTTGCCTGGAAAGTGTCAGGAGATCCAATGAAATCTCAGGCCTTTCGACGATGGCTGCAATGGGAAACATCCTTTACGACGGAACCGTTACAACGCGGTACCGTTACAACGCAGGATTTACAACGAAAGTTGTTACACAACTTTCGCTTAAGGACGCTCTAGGATAGGGGAAAGTTTAATTTACTATCCAACACCTTTCCTACTATCCACGGGGACTGGAGTTGGAAAAGTAAATTAAACTATTCACTATTCAGCGCCCCCCAACGCAAGTCGTTGTAACGACTTGCGTTGTTAAACCTGCGTCGTAAAGGTACGCGTGGTAACGGTACGCGTTGTACCGTCATACATCCGCTGCAACTCTCCTCGGAGAATCTTGGGCACAAGGCACCCACTACAGATATAACAACATCTGGAAATTCTGGGTACGTTGGTGCCTGGAAAGGAACCTGGTTTTCTTGGAGGCGCATATTGCTGACATAGTTAATTTCCTTTTCGAACCATTTGAAAGGGGCCTCAGCTATAGATCTATCAATTGTTATAGATCGGCTATTTCCAGCGGTCATGTTCTTGTCAATGGAAAAACTGTAGGTATAAATGTCAATATCTGCGGAGTCATGAAAAGCATTCGCTTAAGAAGACCTCCTAAAGCTAAATATGAAACAAACTGGGATGTTAAGCTAATTCTTGATCTCTTCAATCATTGGCCTTCCGATTCTCTTCTAAACAGAAAAAATCTTTCCAATAAGTTAGCTATTCTCTTATGCTTAATTTACTGCAGGAGGGTTTCTGATATTAAGGCCCTGGAAATTACTTACCGATCTTATAATATGCTTGGTATCAAATGTAATATTTATAAAAGAACTAAGACTATGTCTGACTCTATTTTTTATTCTCGTTTTGACTTATGCCCAAATCTTTGCGTTGTAGACTGCATGAAAGAACACGATTGCAGAATGTTTTCTCTTCGTCCACAGGGTGTCAAGCAATTACTTATTTCCTTTGTGAAACCTCACAAAGGTATAAGCTCCTCCTCTACTGCTAGATGGGTTAAATCTGCTATGAGCTTAGCAGGTATTGATTTAAAGAAATTTCAAGCTCATTCCCTGAGAGGTGCAATGGCTAGTAAATCTCTCTGGTCTGGAGGTAAGTTGGATGACATCCTAAAAGCCGCTGACTGGTCAAATGCCAGTACTTTTGCACATCATTATTGTAAACCTATTGAACATATGTCTGACGTTGTCTTACAAAGCTACCAACATGTATAATGTAGCCTCCTGTCTTGTAATGAAATTGCGATTCTCATATTAACATGACTAGAGAATCTGGATTTCATTAAAGACACGGAGGCTGACATTATCCCTCCCTTCCCACCCTTTGGAGGTATTGCAAATGATTAATGTTGTTTATCACATTCTATTATGATGTTCTTTATTATTTATGTACCTTGCTCATTTTGCGTGTTATACTCTTCACCTTATTCCGTGTTCAGTTTTGTACTCACTTCCTTCTCTTTTCAGGTAATCCTTAATTGCTGGTTGTATCACCTTATCACATTTGGAGTCCTTTCTTCGTTCTTCCTTCGTTTTACTGCTGGATCATCTGAAGATTGTCCTGTAGTTTTTCTTCTGATGTCTCAAGTTTTATGAACTTATCTTATTCCACATTTAAAAGAGGCAGATTGTTTTTGGCTCATGCCCTTTAGGTGTTGCCTTTATTCTGCTTTGGAACTTTACTATTGGGATGTATGCGGCTGCTTGGACTGCATTAAAGGAATAATGCATAATGTCAGCCTCCGTGTCTTTAATGAAATTCAGACTCTCTAGTCATGTTAATATGAGAATCGTAATTTTCCTTGCTGTATAATCTGTGTCCTTTGCTGAACTGGGATGATCCAGGCATTTAGCACCCTTTACCAGGCCCTCTGTATGGTTTGGTGGATGTGGCAGGCTTGGGTAACGGGGAGGAACAACCTGTTTTAACTTAATACCCCATTTGGCAAATTAATCCTTCTGCTGCCAGATCTGCTCAATGAAGGAGTTATCACAACATTTTACTGTGGTGATTTATTGACCAGTTTGGTAAGAGTTTTGTTTGAAGTCTGTCTATGCTTTCTAGGTTGCTTGTGTTAATATGGCTGAAGGTGGGAAGGGCTTTGAATAGTTTAAGTAATATACTTCTGTTGAGGATATCATTTGTTCCCCTTGAGACATAGTGGGGAATGAAATCCAGTTTATTGTTATTGCTAAGAAGGTCACACTGCGGCTCATATCCTGGGCTCCTTTCAGTAACTTTATCCACTGCTATGAGCTCCGAGTTGGTCGGAGATGGGTTCGGGAGGACATGTACGTTTTTTGTGAGTATGTTTGTTGTTCCTTACGTGGGTCTCTTCATTGCCTCCCAAGCTGTAACTATGTGTTGTTTCTGGGTTACGTCTTTCTTTGCTATCATTTGCAGTGACCAAAGTGGCCTCTGGCAGGGGAGTAGTACTGGTTTCTGGCGTGATGTGCCCTAATGTTGGTGTGGGTTTCAAGATTTGTGAAGCCTGGATTTTTGAGTTCCGTTTCTCTTTCCTTGCAGAGTGCTTGAATAGGCTGTAGACGTTTACTGGCGGGGGGTGCTACCTTATATCTTGAGTCTGTCTACTTGAGGTGGTAGCCGGGTTGATTAGTGGAGTCAATGGCTCATTAATGCTTACTGCTTCCAGAATATTTTGAGTTACCTTATCTTCACTTTGGTTCCTGTCCTGCTCGTCGTGACAATGATTGAATTGGATGCCTGTCTGATTTGTTTGCTGTTTCTGGCCTTTCTCTGGCGTTTTCTTTCCAGCTTAGTTGGTGGCTCAAGTACTTTAGATTGCCTTACAGGTGATACCTTGTATTGGCTGGTAAGTAAAATGTCCAGAACTCCTGAATTGCCAGGTACAGTTGTTGGTTTTGGTGAAGGTGAGCTTGCCTTTGCTTGAGCTGAGTTTGTCCCCATTTCACTTAAATGTTGCCCCCTAGAAGGGCTGGGGCATACCATATCCACTTCTCTTAATACTTCATTTTCTTTCTCAGCTGGTATTGCAGACTTGATTAGGGCATTCCTGGTTGTCCCCAATATTTCTGTCAATAAGATTGGAACTGTTGATAATTTGTCAATTATTTGAGTACAATGACAGTGGCAGATTTGGTATGTTGTTTCCCGATCTCGCTGCTCCTTCATAATCATCTTGTTAAAGTTATGCAAAATTTTGTTCGACCCCCTGAATATGAGCTGCTAAGATATTTAATAGATTGACTTGCGTGTCTAACCTGTCAACGTGGTAGTTCATAGCTTTGCCAATAGTGTTTAACAGGTGCAGCCAAACTAAAGATGTTGGGGAGCTGCTTGGTTCTGTTAAGGACAAGCGAACAAGTTGTTCCCGGTGGGATGAAAACTCCAGTGATAAGTCGCCCAAGGAACCCTGAATCCTGCTGTGTTATTCATATTTTTGTGAGAGTGACATCGTAGTGGTTGTTTCCAAGTTTTTAAGTTTAATTTGGGTATGAACATGTGGTTTGAACGGACGGAGTTCCATGCCGAGTTGATGATCCGTTTCCAAGGAAGAGAATGATGAATCAAACTTGTCTTGATTGTTGGTGTTTAATTTGGAGAACCCCTGGTCATTGGGGTGATGGAGCTCCCGATGGCATATGTGGCACACCAAAGGGACTCAAGATATTTGTATTCGTCTAATGTGTTGAGTTGCCTCCGTTGTTAAAAGTTGGAGGCTTGGGACTTCTCTGTTTATGCCATACAGAGCATCCGATCCTGTGACCTGAGATGCTTTCCTTTTGTTTTCACGGCTATTAAAACCTATGTCACAAGGAGGATTTGTATCGGCCTATATTTGGAGGTCTGTGATGTTGTTGGTTAGATTTACAGTTTTAGAGGGCTTAGGAAAGTTGTGGCCCCAGTTTACCTTAGTAGTTTTGATGACTACTTTTAAGAAATTGGTAATCAGCGCCAGTTTGCTGCTATTTGGGCATGAGCAGTACCTGGTTCAGGCTAAGAAAGTAGCTTTCTTGCTTACTTCACTGTTGGCGTATGGAGCGGACTGTGTACCTTTTTTGTAATTGTTGACTTAGCACTTGCCGTTATTAAAGTTGCTCCAGTTGAAGCTGCCAGCTCTTGCCAAAGTTTGTTATCCTCTTTCTTTGGTAGACCTTGGACTGAGAGGTTAATACCGGGAGAGTTACTAGCACGGTCCATAACGGCGGGCGGGAGGCCCTCCTTTGCCTATTTGAATATCGGTTGAGGCTTTTTTTTTCTTACCCTCCTGACCTCATACCCGATTAATGCTCACCAACCGGGGAGGTTAGACTACTGGGAGAGGCCTGGTGAGGATCCGCAGTCCTTGGTTAAGAGACTGTGTACTGGTTGGATCTCTAACAGAACACTTGGATTTAGCAAGTGAAGTGTGCTGGTCGACTAGGCGGCAGGTGAGGGTCCGGGACTAAAGAATTGGCCTTTGGCAGTTGGCGGTTAACAGTTGGAGAGAATAATAGAATGGAACGACAAGTGACTTGACGAATGAATCAGGAATGAACTCCGGCCCACGGGACCTGTATTCCAACCACTGCCATTAGCTTAGAGAAAAATGGAATAGATGAAGCAGCAGCAAAAGTAGACAGCAAGGTAACAGAGGAACGGCAGCGAGGGTGGTGTGCTGGATTTCCAGCTGAAGTTGAAGGCAGCGGGACCCCCTGAGGGGGTAGCGTCTGGCAACTGTGGGGGCCCGGAAACCTGGGGGGGTGTAACAGTAGAGGGTAATGGGTCTGGGCCGGGAGCGGAGCAGCGCAGGGCGGAGGATGCAAGAGTAATAGAGCAGTGCATGCTGGGGTGCCGCAAGCTGCACCCAACCTAGTTGGGCCGCAACCGCGGACCCACCCGGGAACTTAACTCCGCAGCTACAGCTAAGGGAGGCCGTGCTCTCATGCTCAAAGGTACCCCACTTGCTCACTGCCTGCTGACTCGCATTGCACCGAGCCTCCTTTCTGGTGTTGCTGGGTGTTTTGCTGAACCCTCCGCGGATCTATGCTGGCGGCTCCAGAGCCTAATTGACTCTGAGTCCAAATCCAAATCCGAGTGGCATCCTGCTCCGACGACCAAGCACCCCTGCTCCTCGCTCGCAAGGCCTCTCGCAGCATACAGCTCGCTGCTCATGTTGCTTGCAATGATACTGGTGCTGTAGGGACTCAGCGAGATGAACCGGTGTCGCAAAGGAGTCTTGCCGCCGACAGCGTTCAATCCTCTTCGCTCTTTCTCACAGGGGTAGTAGCAGCACTACCAGCAGTACCATGGCTCTTTGGGTAATTGAGCTGCACTACTCCTGCCTAACTCCGAAACTTGTGACAAAAAAATGTCTTAAACACTTTTTGCCTGGAGAACCGACAGAATGCCAACCAAGACCAATCTGCCAAGTTTATCCACATAGGGGGCATCGCTGGTGGGCCTGACTTGCCTTAGCTCCCGCTATGTTCTTCGCCACAGCACGAAATCCAATTCAGTGGTGTTAAAAAGTGGGTCTCTAGTTGGCAGAGGCACATTGTCCAAGTAGTAACCACGGTCGGTCCTAGTCAGGGTAAATCAGATACACAACCTAAATTAACCTGTGCTCACCCTCTGGTAGCTTGGCACAGAGCAGTCATGTATAGCTTAAGAGGAAATATGTAAATTATTTGTGCAACACTAGAATTACAGTAACACAATGGAAACACAACAAAAAGACTCAACACCAGTTTAGAAACATAGAGTAAATTCATCTGAGTAAAACAAGACCAATATGACACAAATCCAAAACGTAGAAGAGATATGACATTTTAAAGATTAAATCCCAAAACTGCTTAGAAGTCAATAGCCCTAAAGGTTACTTGAGGTCGCTCTAGGCTGAGGTAAATCCGAAGGTCCAGGCCAACCGCAATGGAGGGCACGCCAGCTATAGGACTCATGCAAGGCCAACTAAACAAGTACCTTGGATGGATCAAGCATCAGCGTTGAAGACTCAATCCATAGGTTCCGATTCACACAGTCAGTGTCAAATGTTCGGCGCTGCGTGGAAGTCAAGCCTCACAGTAGGCGTTGAAGGATCAACACTGTATTGAAGGCAAGTCTCGCAGCAGAGTTTTTGGATCGATGCAGCGTCATCGTCGAACCTTGCAGTCAGGACCCATTTTGTCGTAGATTCAACACTGCATCTGCATCAGTAGGCACTGCATCTGTTCCATTGACGCAAAGGCATCACTGCGTCAATTTGTGCAGAAAACAGCTGCAGAACCCATGCCTGAGGCACATGACTGGAGGGGGCACATCAAGAAAGGGCAGGACTTGCAGATGGCAGAGTCCAGTAGCATTAACAGAATTACAGGAAGTCTTTTATGACCCTGAGACTTCAGAGAATAGGAGGCAAGTAAGCAAGCCCTTGGAGAAACGTGGATTCAAGGATGTAGAGAGCAGGTTCAGTCCCTCTCACTCCAAGGCCGGAAGAAGCAGGCAGCATGCATCAGGCCAACAGACAGCAGGTAGCAAAGTGAAAGTCCCTCCTACAGCACAGCAATCTGCACACAGCAGACCAAAACAGTAAGGCAGTTAGCAAAGTATCAGTCCCTCCTGCAGCACAGCAGCTCTTCTTCCAGGCAGAATGTCCTTGCTACCAGAAAAGTTTTGATTTGGTGGTGTCAGGGCATAGGACTTATATCCAAATAGGCCTTTGAAGTGGGAGAGACTACAAAGAGGCCTTGAAGAGCACAAGGTCCCTGCCTTTTCTGCCCTGAATCCAGACTCACTACAGGAGATATGCATCTATTTGTGTGAGGACAGGCACAGCCCTATTCAGGTGCAAGTGTCAGTTCCTCCCTCCCAATCTAAATCAGTAAGGCCCATCAGCACGCTGATGGGCCATCAGGATGCAAATGTCACACCACTTCTCCCTTTGTGTGACTGTCTAGATGGAATGTGCAAAGCCCAGCTGTCACCCAACTCAGATGTGCATTCAGAGACAAGCAGAGGCACAGAATGGTTAAAGTAAGAGAATGCCAACTTTCTAAAAATGTCATTTTCGGACTTACAATTTAAAATTTGACTTCACGATACGTTGTAATTTTAAACTCTGAGTTCAGAGACACCAAACTCTAAGGGTCAGATGTATGAACCTTTTTTGCGCTCGCAAACAGGAGATCCTCCTGTTTGCAACTGCAAAAAAGGCTAATGACATGTACAAACACTATTTTGCGAGTCACTGATTCGCAAAATAGCGGTTGCACTCTTGCTATTAGAAAGTGGCATCCCTTCCTAATAGTGAGACTTACTGCCATGTACTCTTGTTTTGCGACTGCATTAGCGGCCTCAAAACATCTCGCAGTTCACAAACTTCTTCAAGTAGGTGGTAAACCACTGGCTAACACAAAAGGGGTCCCCGGGGGACTAGGGGACCCCTTCCCCATAGTGAGTGTGCAAGACAATATTTTCTAAGAGCAGACAGTGGTCCAAGGGACCACTGCCTGCCCTTAAAAAATGAAACTGAAAAGTTTCATTTTTCTTTTTTAAATGCATCCCATTTTCCTTTAAGGAAAATGGGAAAGCAGTCCCAGAAGTGGTAGTCTGCTGACCCCAGCAGGCCACCATTCCCGGGAGTGCTAGCCATTCCCAATGGGGTCGCAAATTTCACTTGCCTCATTAACATTGATGAGGCATGCAATTTGCGACCCCCTTGGGGATCGCTAACAGTGTCTTTGACACTGTTGTACATTGCATTTTGCGAGTCGGAGAGCGACGTGACGTAATTTGCGAGTCATAACATGTAAGGGTCGTACATCTGGCCCAGAATCTCTATCTTTTACCAATCGGAAATTACACTTAAAAGATATTTTAAGGCAATCCCAATATGAACCTTTGGGAGAGATAGGCCTGGCAGTAGTGAAAAACAAATTTAGATGTTTTTCAATACCAGGCATGAAAATCTCAAAGGTAAATGCCCTACCTTTTAAATACATTGCACCCCGCCCATGGGGTTTCCTAGGGCCCCCAGAGGAAATCTTTTTGGTTTTGCAACTTTCTACTCCTGACAACCAGGCGAATAGTGGAATTGATATTTACCACTAAATCAGACACCCAGCTGACCCATGTCCTCCGAAAGTGCTGCATGAGATTGCAAAATGTTTTGTTGCACCTCTTGCTACACTGTTGAATAATATCATTAGGGCAGGAATTTTTCCAAAGAAATGGAATGAGGCACCAATCCTCCCATGTTAAAAAAAACCCACCTTAAATCCTAAAGAAAGGAAGAACTACCATCCAATCTCTTGGCTTCCCATTAGAGCTAAAATCTTAGAGAGTCAAATGAACATCAGGATTTCAGATTTTTGGGAGAATAATGAGATCCTGATGAAGCCCAGTTTGGGTTTAGAAAAGCACATAGTACGGAATTGACTTTGGTGGTAGCTACCTGTTGAGCAATTACGAGAGTCACTCCAGTTGTTGCCTCTTGACGCCACAAACTCCCAAATCCCTCAAGGATCAACTAACACAATCAGGATAGGCACTCTGACTATGTCAACTACTCTCTAAGGGGAAGTGGAGAGAGAAACAAACAAACTACAACAAACACTGGTTCCTGTTGCTCTTGAAAGTGTTCCAGGCCGTAGTTTTGAATTCACGCAATCCTTGTTTCAAGCAATCCTGTGGCACAGTACACTTGATCAACAACTCTCCAAATTAATATCATTGGCTTCTTAAATGCTACATCACTTCAAGGAATACTGACCATTAAAATTAACGGCCCTTGTTCACACTTAACTGAGTCAGGAGTCAAGTGCACCCAATTAACTTTGGACTGCCTCCTTAAAACAAAGTTGAGATTAATCAATTCTGAACCTTTTTTAAAAACTTGAAAAAATTAGTATGTTAATTTATTAAGCTATTAATCTCTTGAAACTCATGCACATGCACATACCTGAAGATCCCAGTAGTTTCTCTGTTCAAAGGGATTCTGAAAATTAAGAAAGAAAAAAGAACAACCAGCTAGCTATGCTCTGGGTTGCTTGTAAATATACATTAAATAATTTAAACCCCCAGAGATTAAGTATTGCTCTAAAGAGTCTTTGACAATTGAAAAAACTATTTTACAATCAATAGTAATCGAAGTCTCAGCAAAAATTCAAACAGATAACTGAATTGCTTTTGTCAAGGTTTGTTTTACAATTCAGTCTTCAAGTAACCTACAGTAATAGTTAATTACTAAACTTGTTTTGCTTCAGCACGACACCCCAAAGTCAATATTCATTTGTCCTTCTTTTAAAAAATTAATCTTACTGTCTTTTCTCGCTTTTTAGATCAGTCCGTCGAAAATCACCGGCTTGCCTTCCATTGAAGAAAGGATGTCGTCATTTGCCTTCGTCGCTCCTCGGGAAATCTTCAAGACTTCACCCGGATGAACGAAGAAAATCAGGTAAGAGACTAACGGGAGAGGCTCGAAAGGCGGGTTGAATTAGCAGGGGTTTGAAGGCGGGAGACGATTGGGTTTTAAGTAAATTAAGGAAAGGAGCCAGAAATCAGGTCGAGTTCAAGGTCGGAGCCGCTAGACTGAAGTGCTCGTCGTATCGTCAACTAGAAACGAAGCACTGAGCCGTTAGCGCACGCTCCTTAAATAGACTTCTCCCTCAGCTTTTGAACGTTCTGTCATGCTGCGCGTGGAAGCCTCTCAGAAAGCCCACGCGAAGAATAAAGTGCGTAATCAAAAGAAATGCCTTACCTCAAAAAATCAACAAACATAGAAGACTGAAATTGCCTTTAGAAATAAATCTTTTTAAATTTAAGTCCATCACAACGAGTTTTCCTAATTTACTGACCACAATGAAACACTGGTACATTTAACAATTTTTTTTGTAAAACAGGATTACGTTGGAAAACCAGTTACGATGAGTGCACTCCTAACACTACCAAGGGGATTTGAGCATAATGGGGTAGGGTGTGAAGGCTGCGCTGTTACTTTTAGACATATCTGCAGCCTTCAATACTGTCGGACATCCAGTTCTAAACCATTTGATGACAGAAGTTGGTATTGGAGGTTCAGCTCTGATCTCCTCTGTTACTTACTTGATGGTAGGGAGCGATCAGTTGTCCTAGGAGACTTTATTTGCAAATCTTTTACATTGCCCTGCGGTGTCCTGCAGGGGTCATCGTTAAGTACTATGGGGCATATTATCAAGGACGGGCGATACATTATCACCGCTTTTACGACAGGAAACTGCCAATAAAGTGGCAATAATGGGCTTGATAATATGCTCAATGAATTCCTATCGAAGCCCATGTTAGATGTGAAGACATCTAACATGGGCTTCGATAGGAATTCCATAGAGCATATTATCAAGCCCATTATCGTCGCTTTATCGGCAGTTTCCTGTCGATAGGAATTCCATATAGCATATTATCAAGCCCATTATCGCCGCTTTATCGGCAGTTTCCTGCCGATAAAAGCGGTGATAATGTATCGCCTGTCCTTAATAATATGCCCCTATGTTATTTATTTTGTAAGTAGCTTCATTAGCTAAACTGATAAAAACATTTGATTTCTCGACTATATCCTATGCTAATGATACCAAATGGTGGTATCGATCACCAACGGCATCGAGGAACTGGGCAACCATTTTAATAACTGCATGAGAGCCATAGTGAATTAGGTGAGCTGCCACTGTCTGCTGATTTTGGGAAATGACATCCGCTTTTGGCATAACACATTTGCCACCTGAGTGATGAAACCAATGAATAACTAAGTTAAGGATGCGCACCTGAAAAAAAGGTTTACTGGGAGGGCAAGGCAGTGGAGCACTAGTGCACACCATCTGGCTGGTTAATAGCATGCAGGTTCTCTTTGTGAATTTTGGGAACTGCATGTTGTGTGAGATTGTTGTGTATCTGTGAAGCATAAAGTATCAGTTGGGCCATAGTTCACCCACCTGAGAAAACACAGAGCTCCATTCATCATTTTCTATCTATCTTATATGATACTTTTATTTTTTGACACCCAATAATTGTGAAGCACATGCTCTCTTTGGGTGATATAACGGTTTTGGCTAGGTTGTTTCAAAATTTATTTTCATTTTGGGCCTCTGAATTCTGTATTTGCAATGGGTAGATGCTGGTACTCAGGTCTTAGTATACTCTGCTAGAATGAAGCATTTTTGTTCTCTCAGTGCAACGCTTTCTGCTGTCTATCTGCCCTGACTACATGCGAGGGATTAAGGATGACACCAAGTAATGTCAATAGAGTACAAACTAGCCCAATGATACAGCTATACAATAGTAGCAAAAACTTGCTCTTGTTACCCGGCTCGTGAAAAGATGGCATGTGATGGCATGTCAGCCTGATAGACAATCTTCTTTTTCAGGTCAGGCAGCCAGGAACTAGGTATGCGCTAAATGCATAACATCCTGGCTGCCTGAGCTGAACTCATGCTGAGAAAATCACAGCCCTGTGGGCGTGACCTCCTCAGCCTGGTAAAAGTGCCTCTGGGTTCTCCCTCTCATGATTGAGGGGGAGCGTCACTGATTGCCTTGGACCTGGGTGCTTCATTTTCAAGCCCTGAAGTGCCCAGGGCTGATTATCAATCAGTGACACTTCGTCACAGAGTGGGGTGTAGTCAACAAGCCTCACTGACCCCATCCCACTCAGTGACATGTGAGAAACTGCTCCCTCCCCTCATTGGCTGACATAAAGTAAGCCAATGAGAGAAGGCAGCAGTTCCAACCCTCGTTTTACCTCTAGGCTTTCCTCTGAGGGAGCTGCAGGGCAAGTTAGTTTTATGTTTTTGAATGTTTGGTGTTTGGGTGCGTGTATTTATGAATTTATGAATGTGTTGTGAATGGGTGTGTTCGCATTTGTGAATGCATGGGTGTGAGTGAGTGCAAATATTTATGGGTGTGCCCCCCCCAGCTAAAATTACCGGCCACCACTGGCTACGATTGATCCTGAGGTCTATCTCAAAGAATGCCAAGGCTCTGTGCTTCCCAATCAGGTTCTCCGAGGTAATGAGGGAATCATTAGTGTTTACTAGGAAAGTAAAGGACAAACAAGATTGAACTGAAAAGGGCAAGTCATGAGAAATCAAAGGAATATGCGGAAAATATATTGGAACCCATGCTACATAAGCAAAAAACATTGGAATAGAAACTGACCACCCTCTCCATGTTGCATGCTGAATATGCACTAACCTCTCGTATATTACGGAACTATGGGCCAGATGTAGGTCGCCAAATACCGGACGGTAACGGCCGATTTCGGCAGTTACCGACCGGTATTTGGTTTTTGATATGTAGGGGGCCTTAAACTTACCGATTCGGTAAATTTACAGATTCGGTAAATTTACCGAATTGGTAAATTTACCGAATCGGTAAATCTAGATGTAGGTGGCACTGAAAACAGTGCCACAGGCCCTTTAGAATTCGTTATTTACCACTAAATACTATTTAGTGGTAAATAACGAATTCCTGTGTGCATGCACATCTGTGCATGTACACCTGTGCACACAAGCCAGAATCAGGGGTGCAACAGGGTGTCAAAGTGATACCCTGTCCCCCTTGACAATTCGGTAATTTTACCGAATCGGTATTTACCGATTTGGTAATTTACATTGATTCCTATGGACCTTAAGGCCCATAGGAATCAATGGCAATTACCGAATCGGTAAATACCAATTTGGTAATTACCGAATCATACAGATTCGGTAAAAATTACCGAATTATTACCTACATCTCATTTACCGCATCTAGAATACCGAATCGGTAAAATTCGGTATTCTAGAGTCGGTAAATGAGATTTACCTACATCTGGCCCTAAAAGCATAATGAGAAGACAACCAGATTGTTTTATAATATTGACTATTATGTGATCTATTAACACTGTTCTGTGAGTAGAATTACTTCTTTTCTCACCTCTTTTGTCATTGATGAAAAAAATTAAAACGTTTACACGTATGTTCCAGGCTCAGATTTTGATTCGCTTTTCACATACTTTATCCATTTGTTGTTCCATGCTATCATCTTTCATCTTGGTTATATAACTGTATATCAGAATATTTCCCAATGGTTCATTTTAAATGTTAGACGGTTTACAGTACTGCATTCTCCTACGTCGTTTTGAAAGTGTGTATTGGCTGATAATGTGAAAGACTACTCCTTGTACTTGAAGTGCTCTTTTCACCCAATACTGTAGAGTTTGGTATGTTATTAAGAAGGATCTGAAAGTAATGGCCCTGAGCCATTTAGATGGACTAAGGCTCGCTAGCGAAATAGGGAAAGCCTCTGTCCTCCATGCAACTATGGTTCAGACTACTGTCATGATCCAGCCCTACCTAACACTCGACATTAGTATCTTTGACCGATTTCAACTAACAAGATTTAGATTAAATCTCTTTCATCGGTTAGTAGCCTTTCCAACGAGGAATACTTGGGAGCCAACTCTAGGACTTTGCCCTTGCGATGACAAATCAGTACAGACTACCATACACACTGTACTGTTTTGCAAGTTTTATCATGTCCATTGTAAATTTTGGCTGCTATCTCTGTTAAAGCTGTGGGGCTTTAGACAGTGCCGCCCTGCTATGTTGCGTCTCCAGCTTTTAGAGTCTGAATGTACCTGCTATCATGTTGTCAATTTCCTGAAATGTATTTTAAGGCATAGGAAAAACCTGTGAGGAATACGTCTAAAACACAGAACAACGATGTCAATGAAATGTGCAGAGATTCACTTTTAACCATTTCTTATAGGAATCCAGTTTTATTGTGTAATTGATTTTTTTATTCTGTAACAATATGGATAATGTCGCTTTTATGGATTTCTATTATGAAATACCAAATAAAGAAATTTATATATTGGATGTTATCAAGTGGTCTCCAACTCCTGGGAAGTGTGAACAAACATTTTTTTCCTATGTCCGGAAACCTATTTAAATGATATCACCTGCACACAGAAGGGAAAGGCCCGACACACAGGCAAGAACTTTGCTTTTAGTACATATCTTGTTGGTACATGGAATCCTGCTTCAAGTGTATTCTTTTATAATCAAGAGACTTTAGTTGCTGGGTCAATATTGAGTCTATAAAACAAGCTGGGGGCACTTGGCTGCTTTATCTCATAATTATATTTTAGAAAATTCTGCCTTGAGCACAACCTCCGTAGTAGGAGCACGTCGTAACAGAACCATCCAAGACTGAGGTGATTCCTCTTCTTTGTAGACTCGTACACAGGGCCGGACTGGGAACCAAAACCGGCCCTGGCAAAGTGCTCGGCCGGCCCCCCGCCCCCCGGGCGGGAGGGGGGCGAGCGCTTTGCCAGGGCCGCTTTTCAGCCGATTTTGTTACAGGGCCGATTTTGCAGCTATGCTGCAAAAACGGCTCTGCAACAAAAACGGCCCCCAGGCCCCAAAACCGGCCCCCACCCTTGCGGCCGACCGGGGGATTGCCCGGTGCCCACAACGGCCAGTCCGGGCCTGCTCGTACACATGATTTGCCCCAGAATAAACAAGACATTGGGAGAATAATTGTTTGTGCTAAAGGTTGGGCTGCACTTTTCTCTGCATGCACACATTGTATTTGTTTCCTAGAAGCACTGCAGAACGTATGAATGAGCAGAAGAGTGTTGTCTTCAAGATGGAAAACCAGTGAGGTTCTGTGATACAGGTGACCAAGGATGCTGTCTGCATTCACTGAGGGCCACTAGTTCAGGTTGTGTCCACTGCGTGACAGAGACATCATTAATGGATTAAGTGCAGACACACACAAAGAGGAGAGCAGAAACCTTTCTTTTAAGGATGCCAGTCCTCCACACTCCTAGATAGAAAAGAGACTAGGCAAGAATGCCTCCCTTGTGAGTTGGCAAGATATTTGTCTGAACTGGATCAAAGTAAACTTGGCCCACACTCTTGAAACACAGGGATGGATGGAACATACGAAACCCTGGGCATTACCTGGTGTCCAGTTCGGCCATATAGACATTTGCATTGTCAGTTATCCAATCAGAAATCTGAAAGTACATTCAGCCTTTGTAGAGTCCTAATTAGGTTATCACAACATTACCACTGTCCCAGCAAGGTCATGTGAACTTGAGACTTGCATGGCCAAACTTTGACGTCTTTGGTCCATTATCCCCAGACCTCATTCCAAGATCTCCAAACCACCACCCCCAGAAACTAGATCTAGCCATTGCTCTCTCACTGCAATTACCCTTGACTCATAAAATGAGACACCAGATGCCAATCACAGTTAGCAAACATATATTATACGGTGTTATGCAGAGGAGGCTCTTAAGTGGACAACCAACAAGTGGAAAAGGGAATCATACCTATGCTCCGCAGGGTTGCTATACCCACATTCTCTCCTTTTGCATCACCCTGTGGTCATTCTGTTTCGACAGTCTGACAATATTACTAACCATTGTCAGTCCACAGTCTTTGAGGTGCTCACTCCTTTGATGAATCCTGACTTGAATGTGCATTCCAATCTTAGTCTGTTGGTTTTGATCCTAAATTGATGCATAACATCCATGAAGTTAAAGATAAAGTTAGAGGTTTACATACGTGACACCCCTTGTGCAACTTACATTTGCTTTAAGCCTATCTTTCTATAAATTAAACTAATGCTTATTATTACACCTAGAGTGGTGTAACCTAGTGTATGTTTTCAGGTATGATGGGGTGCCTGAGAAAGATGTTAGCAGCACGTGCCTCCTCTTTATCCCTTCATCTTAGATTGACCTGGTTTATCTATGCTGATCTTTAAGGTGTTACAATAGTTTTCAAGTAGAAGCTTTACCCTACTTATAGTGAAGCCCAAAGTACCTCCAGTCTCCCATTTTCCTGCAGAAGTGATAAAGGTCACTTTGTCTGATAGAAGATAGCTCTGGTGAGAATGTTAGATTAAACATGTGAATGAATACGTAGGAGCAGTGGTGGCTGGTTGCATTTCAAAGTGATGAGATATAAAAGTAAGGGCTGCGTTTTACGTAGGTAGCGAGTGAAGTAAGCAGGCCCAACTACTTAGAGATCGCAAGCAGTAGCAGACCAGACAACAACCCCCTCCTGGAAGTAAAACTCCTTAACTTCCTAACAATAGACAGACTCCTTGCTTGCACACACGGAAACAGATGAAAACAGCAGACACACACTGGAAGGGATAACACAACACACACTCACATCCTAAACACAGTCTGCACATACACTTACGCAGACCACTCAACACAGCGCAGACTGTTCATGTCCTTTCAGACGGGAATGTGGTGTCAGTCATCAAATATAACAGATTCTGTAAATTGAGATGCCCTTTTCACAAGCGCCTCATGGCATGCGTTGCAGCTTGTCATCTGTCTTCACAAATAACAGATTTGTGGTTAACAATTTAATTTGCTCTGCACAGCTTCTGGAATATTTACATTTATATTAAAGTTATGACGATCTCTGAGTTACACATGGAATGTTTAGGCAGTGTCCAGCTTCACATGCACTTGGGCTGTACCCGTATCCTAAGCAACCTGTTAATCTATTCCCCGGTACATTCAGCATCTTTTCGGTTCCATAGATGCTAAATGAGTGCATGAAATGGGGATATTGTTGCTGCAGAGATAACAAGTGCATGTGCTGGCCACAAACGGTCAGACTACAGGGGAAAACTGTCATTGGCAGTGGCGCGAGGCTACATTTCTTAAGTTTCTCAAGTCTCAACTGAAGAAATTATGTGTCACAATACACTCTTTAAAAAAGACCAAAAAAAACAGCATATCGAATCTTATGGCACAAATGGGAGTGAGCACAATGCCAAAAGCATCAGTTTCACAAAACTCCACTCAATTATACGTCTTAGAAGAAAACATTTCATTTATTTATTTATTTTGAAAGTTTTATATAGCGCAAACAAGATCTTTGCAGATAACAGAGCGCTTTACATATGCAAGGGAGGGTGGGTACACGAGGGAGCATAAAATACATATAGGAGGGAGTAATAACAATCGGGAAAGGTCGGTAATACAGGTAAAAAACAACTGTGCAAATGGATCAAGCATGAGTACATATCGACGCAGAGTCTTAAAAGATCAGGGGTGGCAGTTCAGGTGTATTTAGCCATGAAAATAGCTTTAACTTCTTTCTTTAAGAGAAAAGTGGAGGGGATGAGCCTGGTTTCAGGAGGGAGTGAGTTCCAGATCCTAGGCGCCATTCCTGAGAAGGAGCGTTTGTAAGTTCTTTCCTTCCGAAATCTTCGCGGTTTCAGCAGAAGATTCTTTGTGCTTCATCAACACACCCACTCCCGTCACCCATATCCTGTAACTAAATATGCTCTGACTGGAACAATTAGGTGTGATAATTAATTAACTTTTTTTTATTAGTGCTCTGGCAATTATAGTTTAAGATAAGCACTGTAAATGTGGAATGAAAATGAGTCATATACACCATGTAGGATCGCCGCTGACACCCCGCTTATTTCAATGGATTCCACATTTGTTATTGTTATTAAAAACACCGGGGCAGATTTACAAAACTGGCACATCTCTGCATATTAGCAGAGATGCATTAGTGAATTTGAGTCACGTACAAAAACCCTCGCGCCACCATGGATGCGTCGCATTTACAATGCAACGCCCCGTGGCGCAAGGATTGATAGATGTGTGACGCATCTCTTGGTGTAAAGGCAACGCATTGCTGGAGTCATTGCAAGCACAACACAACTCTAGCAATGCTTCGGAATGCCTTTTTCTATAATGCTGTGTCACCCCTAATGCCTGCTTCAAGCAGGCATTGGTTTTGATGCAGTGGCATCCTAAAAGTGACTCTGTGAAATCTTTTACGAGGTTTTCTTACGTCGTATGCAGGTATAATGTAGCGCAGGGCTTTACAACGCGATGCATCTCCCTAGATGCCTCACATTGCAAATATGTTGCAACATAACGCATTGTTTACAACGCTGCTGCGTCACAGAAGTGACGCAACGGGGAGTAAAGTTGTTGCAAGGGGCTCGTAAATCTGCCCCACAATATTCCGTGTGAGTCCAATTAGTGCTGCTGAAAAGAAATGCAGAGCAGAAGCTGCTGAGCACATATCAGTGAAGGAATTCAGGTCTTATTCTAGCTGAATATGCTGGCTTGACAAGCAGCAGGAGGACAGCTGTTAAGGAGAGCGCGAGGCCAATGAATAGAGGGAAGGCCTGCCAAATTAGTTCTCAAAGACCCAAACAGTACAGGAAAAGCAGCCTGGTCAGCAAAAAAATCATATCAATCGAAAATATGGACAAAGCTTCTGTATACAAGCATATCAAAAAATAACTAGCAGTTTTGAGCAGAAATAAACAATGTAGCGAACAGCACCTTTCGCCATCATAATGCAAATATTTCTCATTCAGATTGGATAGCACACTTGAATATGACCGATGAACAAGTCTTACTAGCCGAATGCAATCAAGCTACAACGGCCGAACACAAATAAAGCCAAAAGTTCATCGATACATAAGGCTCTTGAAAATCTGCTCGAGGAACAAGGGCTGAATTAAATTCAAGTCGGGAAAGTCCTAAAAAAACTCAGAGCAGATGGGGCCCCCAACCCAAATGGCCTTCCAAATGCATTCTTGAAGACTGATCAATCTTTCTGGGCCAGGTACCTTACTCTGTTGTTTAATCATGCATTCTCAACAAACTACATTCCCGCATCCTGGAGAGGAAGTATCTTCCATCCAATTTTCAAAGCAGACAGCAAATCAGATCCGGCAAACTACAGACTGATTGCGCTTATAGATGTTGAAGACAAACTGTATGCCTCAAACATTCTCTTAGACCTCAAGGCTTGGGTCACCACCAGCAAGATCCTTCCAGTCACACAAGTACCATGAGTAACCTTTGGCCCTGAGGCTCCTTGTATTAAAGCCTTACAAAAGTCCACCAAATTGTACACCTGTTTCATAAATCTAAAAGCAGCTTTGAATACGGTCCCGACAGTGCGCTTATGGCCAAAGAATGATAAATGGGGTGGCCTGCCAAAGTTACTCGGTGCCATCGTCAATCTGTACTCACAAACATGGGTCAGAGTAAAATTAAGCAAGGGCGAGAGAGCAAGAGGGAAGATACCCACGTACAGTGGCCTAAAGCAAGGATGTTAGCTTGCTCACAGTTTATTCAACTTTCTTATGGCAGATTTAGATGCAAGTCTGTCAGAAGTCCAAAGCGACCCACCCAGCCATACTCCAATTGGCCTTCAGCGTCTGATAACCAAATTGCTGGAAAACAAACCGACGCTTGGAGTTAAAATATATTAGTATTTTGCACTCAACACATTAAGAAACAAGCATTGGCATAGTCAAAAGGTTTCGCCTTGAGGACCTTGCAAGTAAAAAAAACCAAAAATGAAGTGTAAGACTTCATGTTTACATTTACTGCATCCTAAATACAAAGTAAATGTAAACGTGAAGTGTTATACTTACTTACAAGGTCCCAAAAGCAAGACCTATTGGCAATGCCAATGCTTGTTTTTCTGTAGGCATAGGTAGATGAAGTGATTTACCCAGAATGAGGATGTTGATCCGAAGCCGAGATGAGAAGCTGTGTACACCGGCTAGCACAGCGCGAGTTAAATTTTGTTGGGGAAGCAAAAGAAACAATGAGCTTCTAGATGCGACGCAGCGCTGCCTACTGTTCTCATTAACTACCACAGTTGCACTGCGCCTGGGGAAGACAGAGCTCACGGGAATTGCTATTCGTAATCAACATTAAACAGTCACCTCCCCCAGTACAATGCATTTCTCCAGGACAAAAGCGCTTTCAGTGGGAAACCAAATCCAAAGATGACTCCTCCCGCGTTTCCGAACCAGAGAGAAGCGGCAGCAGAGATTGGCAGAGAAATGAAGTGACGGGACGCGCGAAGTAGCCTCCTCCAGCTCCAAGGGCAGGACGCCGACAAGCGCCGTGAAGAGAGGAGGCCGGCCGCACTGGGCCCTACCGGGCAGAGCTGGTAAAGTGTCGCAAGCTGCGCAGCCATGCTAATGCCAGTGTTCGGTTGGTTGAAGCTTCCCGTTCACATGCTCAAAAGTAGCACTTCCTCTTTAGACAGCAAAACACTCACTGCTGTCTGTTACCGGAAGTGTAATGGGAATTTGTTAATTTAAGCAATGATACTACTGGCAGCTTTTTTTTTATTTAAAAAGAAACAGTTACTCATATTTTTTTTATATAAAAACAAAAAACATGTTTTGGTCAATCCATGCCGTTCGTGTATGAATTTCACATTGGCGGTGTCCTTTTGTGCATTGGCCAATTTGTATTAAAAAATAAATAATAAACCATGCCGGGACTCTCGTCGGGAGGCAGCTTGCTCCAGACCACATCTCAAGTAAGCGCCGCCTAATACAGAACTTCTGTGCCTACCAAAAACAAGCATGCTTAGGTAGGGCCCCTCCCCGCTAAAAGTGGGAGGGTTGAGGGGAGTGCTGCGGCTGACAGCACACAAAGCATTTCCCTTGCGGGAGCGAGCCAAGGGCACCATGTGTTTGTAAGTTAATTACAAACATATGGTGTCAAGCTCTCTCCCTCAAGGGAATCGCCAAACGTGCATGCGTTGCCATTGAAGGCAATGGAACGCGTGCACGTTTTTGGGATAAAAACCAAAGCGACGGCTAAAGGTATTTTCCTATGCAGCGTATGCGCGCTGCGTAGATGAGACCTACAAACTTTGGTGCCCGTCCATTTCCCACCTTTTACCAGTAATTGCTGCTAAGTCTCTTCCAATGCTCACCTATGGCTCCGAACTTTTAAAGGGAAAAGACGCAAACTTCTTGAGCCTATAGCAGTCCACCTTGTTCAAGCAAATTTTTTTAACCCACAGTTCACTTCTCAGGCACAGAACCGACTAGATTTCAGGCTATTCCATCAACCTCCAGCCAGGTATGCAGAAATTATCAAACTGTGCTGGAGATTGAGAGCAGGACAACGAGAATCCCTGGTAGCACTTTGTTGGACAGAAATAAAGTAGCAGTCCACAACCAAGAATGACTGGAGAAAGGTTCTCCAGCAGGGATTAACTGTGCTTAAGCTGACTGAAATATGGGGTCAATTTCAATTTTATTTATTATGTTTTGGCTCTCAAAGAGGGCCACATAAATTACACAAAAATACAAAAAATAAAACAAAACACATGCATTTACAAATACACAAGGAAAATATACCCTTTACATCAATAAAAATTAAATACCAAGCTAACATACAGGTCACTACTACACAAACATCGGAAAATCAAAGCATCATCCAGGACATATTAATAAATAGCTAAAAATCCTTTAAAAAAATTAAAAATATAGGAGCAGAACATTTCATTAGGAGGGCAATAAAGTGCATGCAAAAAATCATTTAAGGTGACAATGCCGAGGCGGAGACAAATAACTTTTAACCATCTAGCGCGCAATTTACGCAACACAGGACAGATCAATAAGACATGCGTGCAGTCCTGAATATTCAATTTACATAAGTTGCACAAGGCAGAGGAGCCATACCACTTGGATAACAGTAGATTTAGAGGAATTAAGTCATAACGTAAAAGAAACCAAAATCTACGGATACCATGGGGCAGGTTCCATGTAGCATAGGTTTGAGGTTGCTTCATCACATATGAGTCAAGAAGAAAATCTACCTTCCTTTTACCGCAGATAAGCTTTTTGTCTGATTGAAAACTTAAATCCCAAGAGGCAGCTTTCAACGCAAGTTTTAACTGCGGGGGAGAATACGAAAACAAAACGTTTTCATCTAATTTTCCGCTTTTCTAAAGTTACATACCAGTTGGGAAAACTCATTAAAATTACCCAGTAGTTCACTACGGATAAGAGCTCTTATCGTCCCTTCTTTTGCTCTAGCAAGGCAGGCCACCCATCTCACCAGGGCACATAATCCCTGTACCCAACTACTCCTAATGCCAAAGTCAAGTCTACAGGCGGCCAAAGAGCATGCAGTATTAAGAGAAGAAAGATCTCTAAGGAGTTTCCCCTCAATCTTATGGCAAAAGGCCCAATTTTTCACTTCTATAAGTTCAATACCATACAGAATTGTTGCAGGGATTTTTGATCTATATACCTCCAGTAAACTCTGGAAGTGTCGCTTCCCCGTTGCCAGGTATAGAGACTTGAGACCTTTGCCATGAGCTAGAGCTTTGCGCGTGCAATGCTCAATATGGAGCCTCTCACTTAAATTAGCCATGATGATTTTTCCCAGAAAAGTATAGGACTTCACAACCTCCAGTTTATTGCCCCCAATGTGCCAGTGGTAATCTACAGAGCGGCACTTCTTTTTACCGGCTATACACATCACCTTACTTTTGGCAATGTTAATTTTCATGCAATGGGCTACAGCAAAAGCATGAAGGGCATGTAACCGATTTGCAAGTCCTTTAGGAGTCAGATCAAGCATAAGGACGTCATCGGCATACATCAAACAAGATATGGAGGTCCCCCCCACCACCGGAGCGATGCCCTCACTAACGGACACAACAGCGGGTAAATCTGCTGTGTACAAGGAGAACAAGAGGGGCGCCAATAAGCATCCTTGCTTTAGTCCATTCTTAGATGGGATTACAGAAGAAATTCCCCTCTCGCCCCCCATCAGGACCCTGCACCAAGTCTCAGTATGCAGAGCCCGCACCAACTCTAACAAATAGGGTGGGAGACCAAGCGCTGCCAATTTTCTCCACAGCGTTCCACGATCAACTTTGTCGAACGCTGTGGAGAAATCAATAAAGGCAGCATACACGACCCCTCCTCTCACCTGGACATATTTATCTATCACCACATGCAACGCGGTGAGATTGTCCAACGTACCGTGATCCCTACGGAAGCCCGTCTGTTCAAGGGGCAGAATGTTATACTCCTCTACCCAATCGGAAAGGGATTGCAGGAGACATTTCGCAAAAACCTTTCCGATAGAGTCGAGGAGAGCAATCAGCCGATAATTGCTAGGGCTATCCCTTGTTCCCTTCTTAAAGATAGGGACCAGGATACTTCCCCTCCAGGAGGCAGGTACCATATTAGACAAAAAACAGGCTCTAAACAAGGGATACAGAATTTTACTCCACCTTGCAGGATCCTGTTTCAGGACCGTCATGGGGAGTTCGTCAGGGCCCATTGCCCCAGAGACGCGCATCTTTTTTATTGCCATCTCAATTTCTCCTTCTGTGGGGTAACAAATGAGTCCGTCAGGAGTGACATCTAGAACAATATCATCACCTGGGATCCCGTTCCCCGCATACAAGTCCTGGATATAAGAAATCCATACCTCTTCTGCTATAGGGATAGGGGAGGGACTTAGTCTAGAGCCACATCCCTTACTGATTATTGCCCAAAATTCTCTAATCCTGCCCTGAGTGACAGATTCCCTCAAATTGATCCAGACCTCGTCCTGACTTGCCTTTTTAATTTTTAACTTAAGTCTCGATCTCTTTCTCTTTAGCCTGGAAATTTCATTTCCACGTTCCGTGACTCTATCTACGTATTGTTGTCGGACTAGTTTATTTATTTCCTTATTCAGGATACGCAATGTACTAGGGACCACTACCCTTGTGCTAGATCGAGGAGTTTTTTTAGCAAAAGAGATGATGTTTCGCATAAATTTTTCAAAATATTCTATTTCATTACCACGCCACTCACTTAACACCACTAGAGTATCAGATAAAAACTCCTGTATCCCATTAATGGCGGAAGAATTCCAGACACACCGTCCCGATGAAGTATGGAAGGCAACATCACTGCCATTAAGGGACCAGGGTACAGTGGACATGGGGTTTAAAGAAATAGTTATAAACATTATGCTGTGGTCACTCATAGAAGTAGGTATGATCTTAAGATCCTGGATAAAGGGAAACAAACCATAGTCAGCAATAGCATAGTCCAAAATAGACGACCCAAAAGGGGATTTGTGCGTAAATTTAGCGGGCACGTCAGAAGGGAATCTCCCTTTTAAAATAAGGCCATCTACGGCCGCTAATTCTTTTAACAGGATCTTCCCTCTTTTATTGGTCACTTGCTTATCCGGAAAGAGTATTTGAGGAACCAAGTGCACCTCTTCTTTACATTTATTCCTAAATAGTTTTATGCTGGCGTTAGAGATTTTACAGTTCAAATCTCCCACAAGTATAATTTCGGGAGGAATTGAAACATTTTTAATTTTCTCAATATAACCAAATAACTGCTTCAATATCAGATTAAAACGCTCTTCTGGGGGAATGTACACATTTATAATTACGATAGGCGATTTGATGCCGTTACTAAAAAGGTTTTCAATAGTTATCGCCTGAAAAAGTTTACTAGGATCAGTGTAATGGGTGAATCTCCACTGCAAATTGTTAGATAATAAACACGCGATTCCCCCCCTAGCATGGCCTTTCTTAGAGGGGGCAGCAGGGACTTCCAGGACATAAAAATCCTTAGAGACAGCCAACATACCAATACACCACGTTTCCTGTAAACAAATCACATTCGCTCCTAATGAAAATAGGAGCGCAAATTTCTCCGGACTACTGTGAATCCCTGCCACGTTCCAGGAGATGATTTTTAATGAGGTGTTAAAGATGATGAAACAATCTGGGATTATCCTTAGTTTTGGTAACTAAGGCGCTGTGGAGCCAATTCCACTGATCACCATCCTCTAAGGATGGATGCTGGATCAGCGGGAGAGGCCTCACATGCGAGACCAAACGTTTTCCCCTAGAGACCCAAATCTTCAGGTCTGTAAGGGGAAAAGAAGTCCCATTTTGCTCATCCCTACTACATACCTCCCCAGAAGAAGGGTTTATATTACAAAGGTTATACAACGGGAGAATATCAATACCAATTCGTTGAAAATTCTCCGCTTGCTGCAATATCAGATTTACAATAATTTGAGAATAAAATTTCACCCTTATGCTTGAGACCCTAACTTCACCCATCAGGGACACTAACTCAATGTCCCTAGTTTGGATATGGCGAAGACTTTCTATCTCGCTAAAACACTTAAGAAGCCAGGCTCTATTTAAAGGTAAATCAACGTCAAATAATGGTAGGAATTCTAGCACAAGAGTGTCCACTGGAGTTTTTAAAGATGATAAGCGACGGTCCGAGAAAGGGCGGTCACCAGTCTCCAAGGCTGCCAGAAACGGGGGTGCCAAGGGGTTGAGAGCCCCAATTGGGTATTCGATAGAAGCTCCAATCGTTGTAGGTAGTTGAAAACCTGTAGAGGGGCCCCCCATTTGTGGCACAACTTCCGAGGGCATTAGCGGACGTAACTCATCAGTGCCCTCTAGAGGTGTGGAAGTAATCGAATTCAATACATTTTCAGCCTTAGGAGATATGGAAATAGGATCCAAGTCGTTTTCTTCATTCTCCATAGCTGCCAGAGAGTTCTGAAAAATTATCCGACGCTGTCTTTTTTTCATATATTTTCGAATTGTTTTTCTTTTATTCCCTTTCTTGTTTCTGAGATTACCATTTTTTACCTTTACCTCATGTTTATAGTCCAAAAGTTCTTGTTTATTTTCAGACATAAAGATAGGGAATAGTTCTTGCACCACTTTTGGGCCAGGAGTAGATTTATTGACCTCCTCGATCTCGAGAACTGAGTTCTTGATACAGTTAGGCACTGCGGTTAAGGGGATAGATGTAATATGAGATTTCAGCCCTGTTGTTACAGCCTTCATGGCAGAATCCGCTGGTTGCTCATGTGTTTTCCCCTTAAACAAACTAGATTCCATCACAGGGGGGGGAACACTCCCTGTATCAGACGACTTTTGTAGCAGTGCCTTTAGTATTTGAGTAACTGACTCTAAGATACAGTCCGAGTTGCCTACGAATTTCCCCAAAAGTGCTAAGATGGAAGCTAACAATTGTTCCAAGGCAATCATGGATTCTGAGATTGGCTTATCACACGCTTCCACGGGACGGCAAATCCCAGAGAGGATAAGACCCGGACTCCCAGAGACATCTAACAGGTCGGACATATCCTGTCCGTTTAGAGAAGGGGTGCTACTATACAACATTAGCCCAGATGGGGTAGCGCCCCCAACATGCTTGGTAGGGTCTAGAGTCTCTACTTTAGCTGTATCAACATATCGGCCACATAGTTCAAGATCAATAAATAAAGAAGACTGATCACCCCCCAACCTATCCGTCACCGCCGCTTGAGGCAAGGAAGGTTTATTCAAGCATTTCCTATCGGCTAGCAGCGGGGCAGAGTTAATACATTCCTTCCCTTTAGGGGAGACACGGGAAGGCGACACCGCTGCCGCGGGTTGTTGAAAAATAGGCTGCACGGGGGGAGACAAAGGATCTATAATGGCTTGTGTATGAGGCTCTTGACCCATAACTCCAAGTGATTTCTTTATTACAATGTTCGATTTCTTAGAAGAAGACATGTCCCAAAGCTCAAAAAGCTGACATTGACCCTTCAACGGGGGATTATTTACAGATTTATTCCTTGTCCGGGTTTTCTCCTTTTCAGCACCAGGAGTGCCTCCTACTTCCCTTCCTGAACGTAGTTTTTTTGACATCCTCAGTATGGGGATTCAGCAGTTATTTAATGTGCAAAAAGAAGCTTCAGACCAGAAGAGATATCACTAAAAATGACACAAAGTGCAACCAGGATAATGTATTGCAAATAAAATAATAAATAGGAATTTTAGTCCTGGGTGAGCAAAGATGATTAACCGATGGTAGAGTGAGAGGAGGCGACCGGTAAAAACCGGTAGATGGTTCTACCTCCAACTGACAAGCGAATCAATGTTAGCTGGATGCGAAACAATGCCACAAACAAAATTAAAATAGTAAAAAATAATGACCGAAAATAACCGGGCCCAGCCCAGCCTACCTCGGCCACTGAGGGCCACAGAGGGCCCGCCCTTTGCCCGGGCTTAGCCCGGCGTCCCGCTCGCGTCCCGCGAGACGGGGGTGACTCTGTATTTGAGCGCCTCCTGGCGCGCGTTTGGCGCGATTAGCGCCGCTAGGGCAGCTGGGTATTGTAGTTTTGCTGCTCCTCTACCGCGCTCCACACGGCTGCAAGACCCAGAGATGGAGCAGGGGTCGGCGGCGGGAGGCGGGAGGACGAAGGCACCAGAGTCAGCTGCTGCAGGTAGGTTCAGGGGCAGCCAGGGGTCCACACAGCGTCAATTTCTGTAAGCAAAGAGTCGCCCCCTCGACCGGGGTGACTCTGTATTTGAGCGCCTCCTGGCGCGCGTTTGGCGCGATTAGCGCCGCTAGGGCAGCTGGGTATTGTAGTTTTGCTGCTCCTCTACCGCGCTCCACACGGCTGCAAGACCCAGAGATGGAGCAGGGGTCGGCGGCGGGAGGCGGGAGGACGAAGGCACCAGAGTCAGCTGCTGCAGGTAGGTTCAGGGGCAGCCAGGGGTCCACACAGCGTCAATTTCTGTAAGCAAAGAGTCGCCCCCTCGACCGGGGTGACTCTGTATTTGAGCGCCTCCTGGCGCGCGTTTGGCGCGATTAGCGCCGCTAGGGCAGCTGGGTATTGTAGTTTTGCTGCTCCTCTACCGCGCTCCACACGGCTGCAAGACCCAGAGATGGAGCAGGGGTCGGCGGCGGGAGGCGGGAGGACGAAGGCACCAGAGTCAGCTGCTGCAGGTAGGTTCAGGGGCAGCCAGGGGTCCACACAGCGTCAATTTCTGTAAGCAAAGAGTCGCCCCCTCGACCGGGGTGACTCTGTATTTGAGCGCCTCCTGGCGCGCGTTTGGCGCGATTAGCGCCGCTAGGGCAGCTGGGTATTGTAGTTTTGCTGCTCCTCTACCGCGCTCCACACGGCTGCAAGACCCAGAGATGGAGCAGGGGTCGGCGGCGGGAGGCGGGAGGACGAAGGCACCAGAGTCAGCTGCTGCAGGTAGGTTCAGGGGCAGCCAGGGGTCCACACAGCGTCAATTTCTGTAAGCAAAGAGTCATAGAAATATGGGGTCAAAACATCAGCTTTCCAGCATTCCAAAAAATTGCCAACAATGCAGCCAAACAGCAAGCTTGGTCACTTGATAAAGCCGAGACAATGAGGAACAAACATGGGTGGATGGTCCTACAATCGTATGGGAAATGGGTTCACAGCCCTACCTCGTAAGTCACATATCTCCAACAACACAGCACTCCCTTCTCCTTATCCAACTGGGAGTTTTTTCCACAAAATATCAGGCACCATTATGGAAACAAACCTGGCAAAACGATCTTTGTTGACTATGCAGCAGTGCCAAAGAGACAGTTCAACATCTTCTGCGCATCTGTACCGCCGTCAGTCAATTGAGCTAACAACTTTTACTTCCAGCTCTATCGTTACCCTTCATAAGATCTTGTCGACCCGCCGTGATGACACTTTTGAATAGTCAGTCTCTGCAGCTCTCCTGTAGGACAACAAAGTTTCTACAAGTAAGCAAATAGTTACAAATGCAGCAGGGGTAGAGAGGAAGAGTGTGAGGACCGAGAGTGGCAGCCAAACGCATGGAACAAAACAACTCGGAATCACATTCAACAATGAGTCGACACAGAGCCTTATTGAGTTTCAAGGAATTAATCTCCTGAGCTTGGCTCACCATCAAGCACGCACATACGATTTTAGACACACGGGAAGACAATTATGCGAACGCTAGCAGCGCAGCAAGCTTGAAGGGAGTAGGTAACCCTGGGTTTGCGTTACAGCAAAAGCGATACAATTGATCTAGGGATATTTATCTCATAGAATTTCAGGGAAGGCCATTGTTGTTGACAGTGTTATGAGTGGGGGGCGGCCTGTCCCTGTCGCAAACTACCTCTTAGGCTCCTTTGTTGAATGAGTGAGTCACCATCAAGCGTCCCTGCAAGCTCAGTTACCGATGGACGCTAAGGCGGCAAATCCTTCAAATTTCGTGAGATCATTTTACTCATGTAAAGAACAGTCGGCACTCAGTTTTCCATGTGTTCCCTGCCACAGTGGCAAACGCCAATTATGTTTGCACAGAGAACAGTTTTTAGTCTAAAGTTTCATCAGACTAATTCAATAGTTATATATAGCCCTCGGATGGTACTTCTCATTGCTTCAATCGCTTAACTATAATGCATTTTATGTCTTAAAAGATATATCTCAGAGCTAAGTGTCTTGTTGCAGGTATGCAAACTGAGCAGACATTTTACAACTTTACTGCTAACCAACATTTTTGTATGGTCACATTTTATGTAATGGTTTTAACCAAGCAATAACGGTATATATTTATAGTACTCAAAGAATTCTTAGCCTGTTGGCTCTCTGGTTTGCTATTCATATGCTATTTGCACCTTGTTTGTAAACAGAATGGATAATCATGGAAGACAAAAAGCTATCACACAAAAAACATGAATATTGCACCTTACCAAACTTGTGCCAAACTCATAAAAGCACCAATTCAGTCAAATTATAATACCTACACAAACTAGTACACACACATTGACCAAGACAACACAACAGAGTAACTTAACTTCCATCTTGATCGTAACTTGCATCGTGCAGGCTTTCTTCCCCGAATTTCGGTCATGCATGAGGCAAAGTCTTCAGCCAACTAGTGTTCATCGTCTTTCTCCATCGAGCCAGGACACGCCCTCTACCTCTGATTCGCTGCTGTCTGGTGCAGGGCCGCCCTGTGAACCAAAACCAGCCCTGCAAAAGAGCTTGGCTGGCCCCGGGGGTGCGGGAGGGGCTGCTAGCGGAAAGCTTTGTGCTGCTTTTGTTGCTGGAGGCCGATATTGCAGCTATGTTGCAAAGCTGGCCCCTGGTAACAAAACAGCCCCCATGGATCTAAAACCGGCCCCCACCCTGGTGGCCTACCGGGGAAATGCCCGTTGCCCGCTACGGCCTAGTCTGGTGACTGGTCCACCACCAATGCAAACACAATCAATCCTGCAGTTGTTCCCATGCTGTTTTCAGCAGGAGAGAAGATTCATGAATTGGACAAAGCAGGCTAACCCAGCACTTTTGCGACTGGGGGCCTACGTCTGAAATCTCATGGATATTAAAACAGCTACTGGATTGGCGCGGGCAGAAGTGCATATGTCGGGCTTGCTGTTGCAAGACAGCCGGCCAATCCGACATGTGCACCCTGCATTTTTCATGTCATCCAGGCTGCTGCCAATCAAGGAATTGACCCCGACCTCACACTCGCTGGTGCTGTGCCATGGTAATGAGACCATTAACACCATTTTATTAATTTACTTGTTGGTTTGTTGCTTCACTCGCAGCAGGCAGAGCAAAGCTCCTCCACCAGGAGGAAGGTCCGCTGCTTAAGAGCTTGAAAGAAGCCACTCTCTTCAGAAGGATTGGAGAGGGCAAGTAGATGGCTACCACAAAGTTATATGGAACACTCAAAGGTTTGAGGCAATAAGCTTTTCTGATTTATCTCGCTAAGTCAACATACAGTAAGTTAGTTGTGGCTGAAAATATCTCTGACCTCCCCTCTTAGGTTGTTATCTCTGGTTGGTATTAACGCATTCTGGACATAGCAGCTGATACAGCTTGATTATTTGTTTCTTTGTTTTTGTTAAGAGAGAAATGAAGATATTAATGTACATGCACAGTAAAAGGTGTCAGTGTAACCGTAGAACTTAGTGGCATATTATCTAGAACAGCGTTAAAAATTATGTTAGGCTCCTAAAGTTCAGCATAAAGCTTCGGAAAATTACTCTACTGTTCAGAGATATGGGGGCATATTACCAAGGGCCATTATCGCCGCCTTAGCGGGACTTTTTCCCGCTAAAGCGGCGATAAGTTTATCACCCTATTACCTAGCTGTCGCTAACACCAGTTAGCGACAGCTATTAGGAGATAGCGATCATCTTGGGGCCCACTTTGCATGTCAGGGATATTTATCACTAATGACATGCAAAGTGGGCGTGCTAAGATGTTAGCGACTGGAAACAGTCACTAATATCGCTATCTCCAATTATCAACAAAGCCTTATTTTTGGAAATATTCGCGCTAAGCGCGAATATCTCCAAAAGATAACGCCTGCCCAGAGCAGTTCTTAGCCATGTTATCCAATGGAAGGTGGATAACATGGCTAAGAGCATTGTCACGATAATGCATGAATATCGCTGATTTTTCAGCAATAATCATGCATTTCGCAGGGTTTTTACCGCTTTTGAGATAAACCTTGATAATATCAAGGTATCTCAGCGGTAAAAATCGTCGGAGCGCTGCTATATAATTTTAGCCGCTAACCATGCATAGCAATAATTATCACTATTGCTTGGTAATATGCCCCATGAACTTTCCACTTAGAATGCGTAAAGGACTGAAGTTAAAGCCGAAGAACAGGTTAATGCACATTCATAACGAATTTATGGTTATGTAATGAATGCATATTTATGAAGTAAGTCACAGTTGCTTTTTATTTATTTACTAGAGAGCTGCAGTTGTGACTCTATAGTTATGGTTATACCAAACTCCCTACTGGAATGGCAATTTTATGTTTTTAACTAACTTTAGTGCCATTTGACAAAACCACACAAAACTTTGCAAAAGTATATTCCGTTTAAATTGGGTGGATCATGGAGAGTTTTGTAAACACCTTCAAAGTGGGCAAAAGCAATAGGAGACGGCTGGCCCTGTGTTCATTTCTGTCTGTTGAAAGGAGCTGCTGTCACAGTGGTTCCTTTCATATACAGAGGGAATAGTTTGGTGTTTTGATGGTCGCTCAACAAACTTTAAACTTTTGGGGTTTTTCACCAAGAAGATCCCAAGGAGGAAGTGTGTTTGTGAGAAAGAACAAATACCAAATGACTCCACACTCGGGAAGTTTTCACCAAAAGTGTAGATGGTAATATCCTTTTTTTTAATATTCCTCACTGGCAGGTTTTTCCTGGCAGTGATGGAGAGGAAAAAAGGCATTTCAGCGTCCACCTCAAATAGGGAGACCCCTGTAATATCCTTCCTCTGATGGCACCTACTCCATTAGAGAGAGTTTTCCAGCAATGGAGCCAGTGGGGCCACTGTTTACAGAAAACCTAAGGTCCGCCCATCTCTAAATGACATGGTCAGAAAGCAGGTTTGGCAGACGAGTTACTCCATCATTTTTTGGATTACTCTGTCCATCAGCTACCATTTTGTACTGATTTAAATGACAACAAAGTCCACAGATGTCACTAAGTCAGAATTCCAATGGGTAGTATTTAAACCCATGAAAATGTCAGTATTGTTTTGTGAAGGTTTCTAATATACTTTCTTTGTAATATTCGAATGTCTACTAGAGATCTTTTTGAATCTTCTTTTAAGTATCAACTTGCCAGCTAAACATGCACGTAGGGAGAGAAAATGTGTTGGGTAGTCAGGAGTCAGACACAAGTCAGCCAACTTGTCATTTGTGTAGTTTGGAGGTGCACAGATCAAAGCATGTTCCAGCACACGTTAAGTGGAGACCCTTGGCAAAGTGATGCAGAGCCCTCCTCCCCATCCCCCAATCAGTTCCAACTGGGACGCAATCAGTAGTCACGATGCACCATCTTGCCAGCTCCCTGTCACTGAGTAGAATTAGGCAAATCTGTGCACAGGCCATGGAGAGCATGCAGGAATGACAATAGTGAGTCAAAGGATATGATGATAGCTGAAGACTCTTATGTATATGTAATGATGCTTGTAATGTGGTAAAATGACATCCAATTCAAATAGTGAGACTAAAATACTAAAAAAGACAGCACAAACACAAGCATAGAGAATAGAGACATTCAACCAATAACAGGGATCGGAGATTGAAAAGAAAGCGATTGAACCATCTAAGTGTATGTTGGATTGTTGCATGGTCTGATCTGGCATCAGAAAATGATCTCTGGACTACACTGTGCCGTCTTTTTCGTGAGACCTTGCAGCAGTGAATGGTAATCGAGCAGCCTTCTATCTGAGGACGGTTGTGTTTATCTCTAGGGTAAATGGGCCACCAACTATTTAATTACTATTGGATAATGATGTTATTCCTTTTGGTCACTAGTGAGGTAAGGAATTTGAGCCTTTAAACTTACCTCTAAGACTTAAAAGTTCTATAAGCTCGATGACGAACATGACTTTATGAAAGAAAAGCAAATTACACCAGTAACAAGATGAATGTAGGAAAATGCCCCTTTTGCATATTCACCCCCATTTTAGGAATGATGTTGCTTTTTTTTGACTCTATGCACTGGGATTCTGCTAACCAGGTCCCAGTACAAGTTGTCTGTCCCCTGAACATGTTGAAATTGGCTTTGCTCCTAATTTGTATTCCACGCAGCTTACCTATAAGCCCCTAATAGATTGAAAAATGTGCACCCAGGGTCTGTAGGTAAAATGACACTAGTGGAAACACCTATTGCGCCACCCACTAGAGTGTCTGTGAAAATATAACAGTAGGCCTACCACTGTAACCTGTCTGGGCGGCTTTAAAAATTTTGTCAAGCCTAAACCCTCAGTTTAAACATTAGTAAGGTTCCTGAGGAGGACTAAATGCACGTAAGGCAGAGATCATAATATTTAAATGAAGGACATATAGGGGGATATTCACAAAGAAGTGGCGGTGAGAGGCGTTAGCCTCCTTGGCTTAATGCCTCTCACCGCCACTTCGGCACTTCAGCAACTCCAGGCTACACCCTATTCAACAGAATTTGGTGCAATATGTCGTTTCCTCAATCGATGGCGCAAAATCTCACGACTTAACACCAGAACAGGCAACCTTGCGCCAAAGTGCAAGGGTGTCTGCGAGCAGGGAGATTTGTTAATGCACAGGAAGTTGACCCTTTATGTACATTAACAAACCGAAAATGGCAGTTTGCTTTTTCCATGTGTGCTGCTACATGCAGCACACATGGAAAAAGCAAAAACGAGGCGAAATTAAGGTTTTCCCCTCGTTTAGCCACATTGAGACCTGATTTTTCTAGGTCTTAAGTTTGGCGCTGCCACCTAATATCGCCACCCTTGATAATATGCGGTAGCATTAAACTCAAAGGGTGTTGCGGTGGTACGCCCACCGCAACACCCACTGCATGCCGGCTTTCACGCTAAATTTAGCGTTAATGGAGCCCTATTCTCAGAGCAGCATTAGGACACTCAATGTGGCTTTAAGCCACGTTAAGTGCTTAACGTTGCCTTGAGAATAGGGTTCTGGCCTTATCGCCACGAGAACGTCAAAACAAGTGACGCTCCCGTGACGATAGGGGCTTGAGAATATGCCCCATAAAGTTTTAATGATTAACATGTCCTTATAGTGACATGGCCCCATAAGCTATTTTCACTTCAGCAGGGCTAGCTGTCCTATAAGAAAGTACAGTAGTAAATGTAATAGTTATTTCAAATGATAAATTAGCTGCAAAAATAATTCTTGGATCTTTTAAATGATTAGTAAGAGCCCAATTCACCGGAAAAGTTTGATATGTTATACATCTTTAGAAAGTCACCTTTTTCCTGCCTAAAGCCTCTGGAAGAGCAATTGTATGAGATTCAACTGCCATCCAGGAGATAAATAGCACCTTGATGAGGTGTGAACTTGCTCCCAGAGCTGAGAAAAAGCCCCTCGGTGTGGGGAAGTGTTCTGTTCCCATGACAGGATGGCCATCTGGTATGGGCAAAATAACTAAATTAAACTCAAATAGACCTACATTATTACAGGCAGATGTGCTGAAACCGGGTGTACTCCTTCCTTTGCTCCTCTAGTCAGCCATGCACCAATCCCATTGGGACAGGAGCTGCCTCCAGTGCTGGTTTTCAGTATCCATAGAGGAAGAGTTGCTCACTTGCCTGGCCACACCTCTGGGGTTGGCACAGGAACTCTGAACCATGGGACAAAGGATCTGCCATCTTGTTCTTAGATAGAGAGTACAGCAGACAGGAGCTGCTGCGAAGTGTGTAGGAGTACCCCAGGGAAATGTTTCTGTATTGATTAGGGAGGAGGAGCCAGGTGACCACCCCCCACCCATAGGCTTATGCCAGGCATACATATGGTACCAGGGCACCTCTTCTGAACACTGCTAGACCTGTGGGAGATTAAAGGAGGACTGCACCTGCTCCACCTTGTACGCAGGACCTCGCCAAATGTCAATTGGTTGACCTCCGGTTAAACTACAGAGGCACAAAAGCTGCCAAAAGCACACTTTCTTAGAATGGCCCAGCTAACCAGTTTCAACTGAACCTGCCCTGGACCATGCTGATGACTTCTGGGGAGTGAGTTCTGACCCTCAATTGCTGTTCCTGTGGTTTTGTAACCCTAGCTGGCACCTAAATGCACTACTCCTGCCTAACTCCAAAACTTGTGACTTAAAAATGTCTTCAATACTTTTTGCCTGGAGAACCAACAGAATGCCAGGACCAATCTGCCAGGTCCATCCTCCTAGGGGGCATCGCTGGTGGGCCTAACTTGCCTTAGCTCCTGCTATGTTCTTCTCCACAGCAGGAAATCCAATTCAGTGGTGTTAAAAATTGGATCTCTACTTGGCAGAGGTTTGCACATTGTTCAAGTAGTGACCACAGTCGGAGTCAGGGTAAGTCAGATACATAACCTAAATGAACCTGTGCTCACCCTCTGGTAGTTTGGCACAGAGCAGTCATGCATAATTAAAGAGGCAATGTGTAAAGTATTTGAGAAAACACTTGAATTACAGAACCACTAAAAGACTCCATACCAGTTTAGAAAAATAGAGAATATTTATCTGAGTAAAACAAGACCAATTTGACATAAATCCAACAAATGGAAGAAGAGGTATGACATTTTAAAGATTAAATCCCAAAACTGCTTAGAAGTCAATAGCCCTAAAGGTTACTTGAAATCGCTTTAGGCCGGGGTGAATCCAAAGTTCCAGGCCAACAGCAATGGAGGGCATGCCGGCAACAGGACCCATGCAAGGCCCACTAAAAAAGTACCTTGGATGGAACAAGCATCAGTGTTGAAGACTCAATCCATCGGTTCCGATTCACTCAGTCGGCGTGATGTGTTGAAGTCAAGCCTTACAGTCGGTGTCAAAGGCTCAGCGTGGCGTTGAAGTCGAGCCTCACAGTAGGCATTGAAGGATCGGCGCTGCATTGAAGGCGAGCCTCGAGGCAGCATTTTTTAATCGATGCGGTGTCATCGTCGTCGAATCAACACTACATCTGCATCAGAAGGCACTGCGTCGGTTCCATCGCCACAAAGGCATCACTGCGTCAATTTTTGCAGGAATTAGATGCAGAACCCATGCCTGAGGCACAAGACTGCAGGGGGCACATCGGGCAATGGTAGGACTTACAGATGGCAGAGTCCAATATTATCAACAGAATTACAAGAAGTCTTTTATGACCCTGAGACTTCAGAGAACGGGAGGCAAGCAGCAAGCCCTTTTGCAAACGTGGATTCAAGGATATAAGGGCAGGTTCAGTCCCTCTCGCTCCCAGCCAGAAAGAAGCTAGCAGCATGCATTAGGCCAACGCACAGCAAGTAGCAAAGTGCCAGTCCCTCCTACAGCACAAAAATTGGCACACAGCAGACCAAAACAGCAAGGCAGGTAGCAAAGTAGCAGTCCCTCCTGCAGCACAGCAACGCCTCTTCCAGGCAGAATGTCCTTGCTTCCAGCAAAGTTTTGATCTGGTGGTGTCAGGACCACAGGACTTATACCCAAATGTACCTTTGAAGTGGGGGAGACTACAAATAGGCCTTTGAAGAGCACAAGGTCCCTACCGTTTGTGCACTGGATCCAGATTCACTACAGGGGGGTATGCAGCACTTTGTGCAAGGACAGGCACAGCCCTATTCAGGTGCAAGTGTCAGTTCCTCCCTCCCAATCTAACTCAGGAAGGCCCATCAGTGTGGTGATACGCCATCAGGATGCAAATGTCACACCACTTCTCCCTTTGTGTGACTGTCTAGAGTGAATGTGCAAAGCCCAGCTGTCCTCCAAACCAGAGGTGCATTCAGAGACAGGCAGAGGCACAGAATGGTTAAAGTAAGAGAATGCCAACTTGGTAAAAATGGTATTTTCAGACAATTTAAAATCTGACTTCACGATAATTTGTAATCTTAAATTATGAGTCCAGAGATACCAAACTCTAAGGGCCAGATGTACGAATCTTTTTTGCTCTCACAAACGGGAGATCGTCCCATTTTCGACCACAAAAAAGGCTAATGACATGTACAAATGCTATGTTGCGAGTCACTGATTCGCCACATTACGTTTGCAACTCTTGCTATTAGGAAGGGGCATCCCTTCTTAACAGTGAAACTCACTGCCATGTAATATTCCTTTGCGACCAAAGTTGCAGCCTCAAAACACTCGCAGTTTACCAACTTTTTCAAGTGGGTGGTAAACCACTCGCAAAAGGGAAGGGGTCCCCACGGGACCCCTTCCCCTTTGTGAGCATGCGAGAAAATATTTTACAAGAGCAGACAGTGGTCCAAGGGACCACTGCCTGCCCTTAAAATGTGAAACTGAAATGTTTCATTTTTCTTTTTTAAATGCATCCCATTTTCTTTTTAGGAAAACAGGATGCATTAAAAAAAAGGCCTGCTTTATTTAACAAGCGTCCCAGACATGGTGGTCTGCTGACCCTAGCAGGCCACCATCCCTGGGAGTGCTAGGCATTCCCAATGGGGTCTGAAATTGCTCTTGGCTCATGAATATTGATGAGGCATGCAATTTGGGACCCATTGGGGATCGCTAACAGCTTCTGTGACACTGTTGTACATTGCATTTTGAGAGTCACAAATTGCGAGTTGCAAATTGTGAGTCGCAAAGCGACGCAATTTGCGAGTCGTAAAATGTAAGGGTCATACATCTAGCCCTGAATATCTATCTTTTCCAAATTGGAAATTATGCTTAAAATATATTTGAAGGCAATCCCAATGTTAACCTTTGGGAGGGATAGGCCTGGCAGTACTGAAAACCAAATTTAGATGTTTTTCAATACTAAGACACGAAAATATCAAAGGTAAATGCCCTACCTTTTAAATACATCCTGCCCATAGGGCTTCCTAGGGCCCCCTGAGGAAATCTTTTTGGGTTTTTGCAACTTTCCACTCCTGACAACCAGGCGCCCAGCAGACCCATATCCTCCAAAAGTGCTGCATGAGATTGTGGAATGTATTGTTGCACCTCTTGCTACACTGTTAAATAATATCATTAGGGCAGGAATTTTTCCAAAGAAATGGAAAGAGGCACCGATCTTTCATTGTTAAAAAAAACACGTTAAATCCTAAGGAAAAGAAGAACTACCATCCAATGTCTTTTCTTCCCATTACAGCTAAAATCCTAGAGAGTCATATGAACATCGGGATTTCAGATTTTTGGGAGACTAGTGCGATCCTGATAAAGCCCTGTTTTGGTTAAGAAAAGCACATAGTATGTTATTGGCTTTGGTGGTAGCTACCCAGGAGATTTGAGACATAATGGATAAGGGTGGGAAGGCGGCACAGGTACTTTTAGACATATTTGCAGCCTTCAATACTGTCAGCCACCCAGTTCTAACCCATCAGAAGACAGAAGCTGCTATTGGAGGTTCAGCTCTCGATCTCCTCTGTTACTAACTTGATGGTAGGGAGTGATCAGTTGTCCTAGGAAACTTTATTTATAAATCTTTTACATTTCTGTGTTGTGTCCTGCAGGGGTCATCGTTAAGTCCTACATTATTTAATTTGTCAGTAGCTTCATTAACTAAACTGATAAAAACATTTGATTTATCAACTATATCCAATGCTAATGATACCCAAATATTGGTATCAATCACCAACGGCATTGAAGAACTGGGTGATCAATTTAATAACTGCACAAGAGCCATAGTGAATTACATGAGCTGCCACTGTCTTAAGAGCTGCTGATCTTTGGAAATGACATCTGCTTTTGGGATAACGCTTGGTGGCCCCAGAGTTTGGGCACTTTACCCATTCCTGTTCAGAAAGTAAGAAATCTGGTAATCATGTTTGATTCTAAACTCACTTTCTTGAATCAGTCTAATCAGCTCATGTTGTGTTGCTTATTTGTGCTAACAATATTAAAGACGTTTCTGCCCTTTTATATACTTTGATCTCAGGAAAGTACTTGTCACTTATTATGGTATGCAGCAAGGGTTGTTAAAAAAACTCCAGAGGATTCAGAATGCAGCTGCTCGTCTGGTCAGTAATATTAAGAAGTTCGACTGCTACAAAGGTTTTAGAGGAACTACATTGGCTCCCTGTTAGGAAGAGAGTGGCATTGAAAGCGCTTTGTAAAGCTCACAAAGCTCTTCATCTGACAGGTCCTAAATATTTTAAGAGAAGATTCTCGTAGTACATACCTAAGAGGGATCTGTGATCTGTAGGCTCAAAAAAGGTAGCGGTGCCAAGGATTTGAAGATCCTCGTGGGACACAAGAGGTTATGTATACCACACTTCCAAACTCTGGAATTCTATTCGAGAACACCTGAGAGGCCAACATGCAGACTTTTCAGAAACAGTAGCAAACCTTGCTTTTTACTTGTTCACTTATTGATAACATCCGGTGAATAGGATCTATTAGCAGATGTCTAGCGCGAAGACTCCATAGGGCATATGTTGCGCTTAATAAATGTTTAAATTCAAATTAGGTGTGACATATGTAATAAAATAGAAGGCTTGGGCCTGGCAAGTATGTTAACATGCACACTCAGGCTCTGCAGTGACAGGCCTGAGCCGTGACTAAAGAGCTACTGAAGTGGATAGCACAATCAGTGCTGCAGGCCACCTAGTAGTATTTAATTTTACAGGCTTTCTGTACATATACTGCACATAACTAGGGAATTATAAGTACATTAAATATGGCAATTGTGGATAAACCAATGTTACAATATTTTGAGTACAAAACATATGCACCTTAGCACTGGTTAGCAGTGGTAAAGTGCCCAAAATCCTAAAACCAGAAAAAATGAAGTCAGGGAATACCACACCAAGGATGCCAGATCTAACATGTGGGCCCAGCACCGGCAGGCATTTTGATGGCGTTGAACCTTCTTCCGCTACAGCCTGCAGCCTTACCCCGCTGAAGTAATCTGACTTCCAGAAAAGAGTTTAAGTCTCAGCGGTGAGCTGAGATACAGAGGTTTGTCAAGGTTGTGGTCAATAGAGGTGCAAGAACCTTGCATCGGGAAGCGTGTGTCTCAGTGGTCGTTCAGAAAGCGATGCGTTGGGTCCGATCCACACAGCAGTGGCGATGCATTGGTGCCAATCCACGCAGCAGTGGTGATGTGTCAATTCTGATCCACCCAGCGGTGGTAATTCATTAGTATCCACTTGAAAAAGCACCTTAGGCCCACTTCCAATGGTCCAGGACTGGGGTGGCACCACTTTGCAGGGTAGACTCACAGATGGAAGAGGAGTTGGAAGTATTTTATGTCCCAGACATTTCAGATCAGGAGGCAAGCCAACTAGATCTTGGAGTCACTCTGGGTTCAAGTGATGCTGGTCCAGTCCTTCTCACTCAGGCACGAGAAGAGCAGACAGCAGGGCAGCACAGCAAGGCAGGAGTCCAGTAAACCAGCAGTCCAGCAGAGTATAAGTCCTTCAGCAGCACAGCAGCCCTTCTTCACAGCTCCAGAAGAGTACTGAAGTGGTTGTGCCAGAGGTCCAATACTTAAACCTAGTTGGGCCTGTGGAGTGGGGGAGACTTCAAAGACAGACCTTTGAAGTGAACAGAGACCTGCCCTTACTGCCCTGGCTCCAGACTCACTATGTGGGGGGCATGGATCCCTTTGTGTGTGGACAGGACACAGTCTATTGAGGTGTAAGTGAGGCTGGGTCCAACTCCTCCCTCTCATCCTGTCAGGATGTCCCATCAAGTCCCACCTAAGCTCCCATTGTGTGTGGCTTCGAGGGGAAATACACAAATCCCAACTGTCACCCACCCCAGACATGTGATGAGAGACAGGCAGCAGGCATCAAATGTCTAAAGTAAGAAAATGCCAACTTTCTCAATGTGGCATTTTCAGAATTGGAATTTACAATCCAACGTCACCATAAGTTAGTATTTTAAATTAGGATTCCAGAGACACCAGACTTGGGATTCTTATCTCATTCCAATTGGAAATTACACTTATCAAATGTAATAAGGTAGTTTCAATTTTATCCAATGGGAGAGATGGGCTGTTCAGTAGTAAAAAACAGCTTAGGGAGTTTTTCACTGCCAGGGCAGCTATAACTGAAAAGTGCATGTCCTGCCTTTTCAATACACTGCACCCTGCCATCTCGGTTGTCCAGGGCCTACCTTACGGGTAAAGGAAAGGTTTTGGACCTGGGAAAAGTTTTATTTTGCCATGTCGACAGGGCAGTGTAAACTGCACACATGGTCTCTGCAATGGCAGGTCTGAAACGCGGTTAAGGGACTACTTAAGTGGGTGGCACATTCAGTGCTACAGGCCCACTACTTGTATTTAATTTACAGGAACTGTGCACATATAGTGCACTATGTAAGTGACTTATGAGGAAATTATGTTTTAGGGATAGAGCACATGCGCTTGAAGACTGGTTAGGAGTGGCAAAGTCCTATGGCCAGCAAAAACTCGGCCAGAAAAAGTGGAGGAGGAAGGCAAAAGGTTTGGGGTTGTTCCTACAGAGAGGACCACCACGCAGTATTTCAATAGTTTTTAAAAGTGGAAAGATGTATGAACTATGTAGTCCCCCAGAGATGACAAATTTTAGGGGTGCATTTCTTAAAATATGCAAGACCTGGTCCACCTTTGTTAGAGCCAGGGATCACTAAAGGGTCTGATGTGCCTACTAGATCCACAGATGCAGCCAATCCCATCTAGAAATACAACTACAATGATTTCTAAACCATAATAACAAGAGGGGTGGGTCAAACAGTTCTAGAATATGTGGAATCACTCCCAGATAACATAACAAACCCTAATAGCAGGTAGAAATGCAACACTCTGCTGTATCTGGGACTAAAGGTGCCCTGCGCCTGAAAAATATCAGGTGGATTATAGACAAGGCAGGCTCACATTAGATGTTTGTTGGAAGCATCTCTTTAGCTCAATGACTTCAAGTGCTAAAATTCAGTTGCTTCAGAGAGTCTGACAAACTGGGGTGCAAGGATCTCATGGCAGTTGTCTGGGATTCTACTACTTAGATGCCTGTAATGACAGCAACCAGAATAGGTTCTATTTCTAGAAAATGTTTTCCTAAAACTAAAGTGCAGTGTCTCATCAAAGTTAGAAGTACTATTTGCAGGGGCAAGCATTACTTCTTCTTTTGGGGCAGCAGCAGTGTACCTGTTCAAAGTTTGAAAATCTACTTTATTTGTGAGGAAGTTTACCTTGGTCTTTGTCTTTGCAGGCCTTTCCAAGCAAGTATCCACAGTTCATTCCTGTCAGAATTGATGAAGATCATCTTGTGTATTGGTGCCATGGCAATCAAGCCTAATAATCTGAGTTACAACACAGGAAAGGAAAGGCAGAGAGAGTGTCATTGAGCTCTTGGAAAAATTGCACTTATTTGAGTTTGGAAGACAGAATACTCCATCACAAGTGTAAAAGATGTCCTTTCTGGCATATTACAAGGGCATTATAGCTTTTGGCACTTATAATATGGCAGACGGGATGTACGCCATGGTTTTACTGAATATCTCATCTGCCAAACTCTAAATTAGACCTTATATTTTTACATCTGAAAGGATTGAGAATGCAGAATTCATTATTAAGTGCAGCCATGCGCAGAGTGCCCCAAATGAATATCCACAATAATGTATACAGTCTCCAGGTCAAACAAAAGAAAATTAAATATGTACAGACTCATCTCTCAAACAAGAATTTAAGTTTTGGGGAATGTAAAAACTTTTATTGGGGGACAGAGTATTTAGTATCCCATCCAAGGTACAGGAAAAAAGGTTGACTCCTCTATGACAGTGGTTGATTAGCTTACAGCCTGGTAAGAGGGGAAAGTATATTTTTAATAGCAGGAGCACCTCCAGTGTGTTTGCAAATCACTAGGTCTCCTGGAGTCAAAAACAGAAAACAGGTCTGAAAAATTCAAAGGGTAAGGTGGCACTGCTTTACTAAGCCATGTAGAGCACTCCTGCTTCAGGGTCCATCAATCCTTACAGAAGTCCAGGCACATCTGTGAATTCCACAAAGCAAGGAAGTGCATCTAATTAAAGAATAACTCAATGTAAGATGCAGAATGCTTGCAATTTTAGGTATATCAATGAATGATAGCACTAGCATGCATGTGCATTCCTCGGGGAGAGCAATTCATGAAGATTTGCTACATGGGAACTGATTTAACTCAGTGAAAATAATTTGCTGTAAAGATAGGCAGATACATCACTCCCTTTAATATCATGGGGCAGTATGGTAAATGTAGGAGTGGTAAATGTTGTTGAAAAGTGGGCATTATGGGGATTTCAGGGGGGTTCAGTCGTAGGTTTAAACAGAGCTTTATGCAAGGAAAAATGCATTTTTTTAATGCATAAAGCTCTTTTTTTATTGCAGATGCGAAACCTTGTAACAAATCTATCAATGCCCATACAATGGCCATATTTTGAAGTTCATATCCAACTAGGATACATGAAAGAGGTGCTGATATAAATAAAGTGTCAAACTGTATTCTCTAGTATTACGATGTATCGCCTTTTAGCGGCCACTGAGACATATATGGTGACTATTGTTTTAAGTTGAGCCTAGGCGGCGCTTTCTCTTCGAGACATGCTGTATTTGCTCTGTGGACTTACAACCCACCCACTGCCTTTTTATTCATCCCATTGATTGTTATTTGAAAATGCTTGCTTGCTAGTGGTTAATCCTTCCTCTTTGTCCCTCCTTTTTGTATTTGGTGTCCTCCCACAGAGCACCACCCAATTACTGTTATCATAACACTTCTGTGATTATGTGTTCATTTGGGAAACTGTTTTTTCTTTGATTGCTGCTCTTGTCACTGTTTGCCCATCTTCGGTGGTTAAGTTTATGCGCCCGTCACTTTATCTCCCCATCCCATTCAAATATAGAGATGAAATATCAGACCCTTTAGACACTGTTTTCGAGGGCGCCTCCTTAATTCTCTCTGTTTTCAAAGTGCGAGGATTTCCCTCAAACCCCTCCCTCTTCGCTGCTTGTTGCTTTAGCAAGCCTCGGTCACCAGACTTTTAGCAGTGCAACTATGCAGCACAATTAAGGGCAAGGCTTGGGCAACTCCCATCGCATTTACTCTAATGCTTGTTTATGTAATGTGAACACCTATGAACCGAAGGTGTTGGACCGCTTTACATGAGCGCTAGTAACATTACACAATGTCAGATTAACTTCTGGGGGCATTTTTATATAGCTCAACCTCAACTGACCCAAAGGTACTGAGGTGCTTTACAAAAGTGCCAGTTTCATTACACAAGGTCAGGCAAATTTAGGTGCGCGGAGAATAAGTGATGCCAATGCAGTCCCTGTTTATTAATTATTTCCCATCTACCTGACATATGGAAGTGTTTTATTGCTGTTGCTATATACAATGCTCCTATACTTAGAGGGCTGGAAAAGAGGGCGGGCCGAGGGCTTGCTGGTAAATAGATGGTGTGAGCAGTGTTTTAAATGGAAAACTCTGGAGAAGGGTGTCTGGTGAATAAAAGCAAGGGGGAGGAGGAATATGATGTCTCCGCCATTGGAAAGTACTTCACTGCTTTTTTTTATAGGCTGTTCAATACGCTACTGATGCAGTCACACAAAGAATGGTATCATGCTGTTGACTTGCATCGTCTGCAATACCAAGTCTTGGAATATATCCATAAATGTTTCCTGAGGCAAGCATGTATTCCTGAATCAGACTGCATGACCCAGTGTGTAGAAATTATATAGCTCTTTCAATCCTGGTGGCACAGCTTCCAGCAAAAGGTGCTGCACGACTACAAATGTATGTAGTCTATCCCAAAGCTTGTTACTGGTATGTCCTAAGAAATGTAAGCAGCCATCAACAACAGGTTGTCTCATCATCACACAAATTCTGAACAGTGTTCTTGACTGGATATGCTCCTTTCAATTGAGCCATTCCCCAGACTTAGGGGCCCTTTAGGATGGCCGACGGAGGTACCACCGCGGTGCTGTGGGTGGCGGAAAATGCTTTTTTCCGCACGCCAGCAGCGGTTCTCACACCCGCCATATTAGTATGGCCAAACATAGCCCATTTCCCATCCACTGCGGTGCAACACGAACCGCCATCAAAGTGTGCCCTCAAACACGGCAGTGTAAGCCAATGGAGACTCACCGCCATGCAGAATGACGTCCCATCTGCTGTACAAATCAGGATGCCCCAAACAGCCAGTTGCACCACTCCGGAGAAATCGCCCAGCTAGAGACAGCGGAAGCACGACAGCAGAGCACCGGGACATCTTCCCGGGGCTGTACCTTATCCACTACCAGCAACTCATGCACCATCGCGCTCAACGCCACAGGTACGCAAACACACAACTCCGCACACAACCACAACACACAACTCCAGGACTGATATAGGGTTCCTGTCCACACCAGACACCCTGGTGGGGACAGGAACACATCCACAAGTGTACCCACACATAACCTACCAGTCACCAATCACCCCTCTGCATCCAAGTCACCCATTTACAGCGATCTTGAAGTAATGTCCCAATCATGTCACCGCAGCAGTGAAGCCATGTGAAAACATGGGCACAATGTAGTAGGCAGGGCCAGGCATGGGCAGTGCACAAAGTTCACAGGGCCACACCCCCACACTCCACACACTAGCCCCCCCAACATGAAAGGACATGCCATGTGCCCCTCCTATGCCCCCCAAGCATAATAACCAGCGAGGTGAACTTACACCCTTCACTACACACCAAACAACTAGGGGGATAGCCTCTTCAGGTGTGGCTGCAGAGGAACACACAACACAGAAGCACCGGGCCAGGGCAACCGACATACCACCACAACACCACACTCATGGCAAGAAAACTGAGTCCAACCACAAAATAAACACACACACAGATAATGAACAAACACTCAACTGGACCCACAGCCTGCAAAGTCACACAGACATACCCCACACTGACACACAGCCACATTCACAGATCACATGCCAGCAGCAATGAAGGACAACAAATAGGAAACCTAAAGGGAGGCGCACACAAATAGAAGGCCACGGACCTAACCACCAAGCATGTTTACATCACATGCAAGAGAAGGAACATATAACAACACCCTCAGCCCATCAAATTACACTTGGCTGGTACAGTGAGTGAAGTCAAACCACAGTCACACCAATGCAACAACTCAGAGAGACAACAAGGCAACCCATGTATAGGCACTGGGATTAAAGGAAGGGTAGGAAGTCAAACATTGAACAGCCACACATCTATATCCAACTACATGACAGGAGTATGTCAGCAGCACAACACACAGGGCCCATTGCAACACTCCATGACTGTCAAACACAAGTATGATCCTTCACACATACCCCCATCACACCTGCAGCACACAACACCAGTATCAAACACACAGAAGGGTGCCAATAATCTCCAGTCAATACACTGGCAAACAATCACACTCCCTTGGGGTATCCACAAATATCACACACACACAGGGATGCATGAACCAATGTTTGCACAAAAACAACAGCCAAACACATACCTCAATAAAAGCACACACACAAATACAAGACCAGACATGACCTATGCAGCAAAACTGTGGGAAGGCAATGGGAGCACAGACACAAGATGAGTACACAACCTCATCAGTCAGGAACAATGCACAGACAGCATACCACAACACAGACAAGAAGGGCATCATCACAAAACAATCATGGACACAAACTGGGAGAAATGGGCCTACAATGGCACACAGACAGACATACCACACCACCCATCAAGTCAACATGGTGTCATAGTGTACCACATGCCTGCACATGCACAAACATGACAAGAGACAGCTCAAATATGAGAGGAGAAAACACCAAGGATGCACCTAAAACAAGCACAGGAACTAGAAAAGACCTAAGTTCATGTGACAGACACACAAGTAAGGCACACCACACTGGCAACACACATCTGAATGAAACCCACCAACAGAACACACACAGTGACATGCAAATAGAACACCACACACAGAGCATCTGCCATCTGCAAGAGACAACACAGCCCAAACACTGCACAGAGCCACATCAGACACACAACAGATGCACATGCCAAGAAATCACATTGCAAACACAGCAGGGCATCAGGGGATGGACACCAGGCAAAGACAAGGCAACATACACTTGCAGCACTGCATGCACACCAAGCAGTGTGTGCACACCAAACACACCAGTTCCACACATATATGAGTGACTCACTATGAACACCCACAACAATCAAAACAGCACACAGACAACACCACACCCAGGAAGTTAAGCAGTCATTCAGCAAACACACATACAGCTAACCCAACACCTACAGATGCACAAGTTTGGGACCCCAAAGTGGAAAAAACATGATCAGAGGACTGTACAGCACAAACAGTTAAACTGCATGTGCGCAACCATGACTGCAAAACAGTACACGAAAATCACATATAACCAATTGGTATATTGTCGTCAGTGGCACATTGATCCTGTGCACAGATCTGCACCACAACGCACAGTGTTACAAATGAAGTGATTGGGAGGCACACACACAAGCAAGCCAAGGGGACAGCTGACATGAAAGTGAAGTGTTGTGTACGTCAGTAGTGGACATGGCAGGAGTGTACCATACACAAATAGATAGAGTGCAGACTCACAATGTTTAGGCATCTGAAGCACAGATAGGGGATGGTATGACACCACACACCACTTTCCATACTGGAGGCAATAAAGCCCCATGTGACAGCAATGCATGAGAAAACACACCCACACTGTCAGTGTGGCTGAGCAGGTCTGCACACTGACTACAAACCGTATCAAGACACAGGGCTGATCAACAAAACACAACACTGACTTGCCAGGCACACACTCTGCATACTCACAATTGCCACCAACAACAAGAAGGAGTCGGCAGGAACTGCAAGGACACACCAACACACTGCTGGATAGAATCCCACTTTGTGCTGGCAGTGCATACAAACATGACGTGTACAATATAGCTAACCTGACCAAAGAGTGATCATGATACCAATAGTTCTTAACAAACCAACATCATTGCACCCCTAAGACTCAGAGTCAAGAAGAACTCAAATGCCTGTCACCTCCGTAGAACCATTAAAAAATTAAACAAGCCATTGGCAATGTTGAAGTGGCATATAGAGCATGTGTCACAGTAAACCATACCCACACAGAAAACTGTTTGTATTCACATATTACACAGATAGGCACCTAAAGTAGACAAGAACAAGGCCAGTGGCCAGGACAAAGTACAGATGAGGTACAGGAGATCCTGCACAGATAAGGGGCAAACAGCAGTGAACATGAAGGCCAGTGGCGAGTCCATGGTGTAGATGAGGTACATGAGATCCTGCACAGGGAAGGGGTAAACAGCAGTGAACATCAAGGCCAGTGGCCAGTCCAAGGTGCAGAGAAGTTACATGAGATATTGCACAGGCAAGGGGCAAACAGCACGAAACACCAAGGTCAGAGGCCAGTCCATCTGCAGAGTATGTCCATGATAAGCTGCACAGGTAAGGGACACACATCAAGGCCAGTGGCCAGTCCAATGTGCATAGTAGTCACATGAGATCCTGCACAGGCAAGTGGCAAACAGCAGGGAACAACACGGCCAGTTGCCAGCACAAAGTGCAGAGTAGTTACATGAGATCCTGCACAGGCAAGTGGCAAACAGCAGTGAACAACACGGCCAGCGGCCAGTCCAATGTGCAGAGTAGTTACATGGGATCCTGCACAGGCAAGGGGCAAACAGCAGGGAACAACAAGGCCAGTGGCCAGCACAAAGTGCAGAGTAAGTACATGAGAATCTGCACAGGGAATGGGTGTGACTGTATCCTGCCATGGTCAGCAACACAGTCAGGGGGGGTAATAATGGGTAGTAGGACAGGGACCGCTGTGGGCGAGACAGGTGTGTGACGGGGGCTTCCAATCAGACTTGGCTGTAAGTATGACTGGGAGGTGGCTGTGTGACGGGGACAGTTGGAGGACTGAACCGGGGAGAGAGAAGCCCAGCTGAGGTAGAGGCATCAGTGGCCTGGGAATCCGGAGTTCTGCTTGGACCAGGTGGTGTAGTGGCACGTGGAGGTGGAGTCATGCTGCCGTGAGACACAGTGTGGTTGGGGGAGATTGTGGAGGGGTCCTTTCCACTTGTTGGGGACTCTAAATGGCTTCCCTGTCTTGGGATTAATTCAAAGTTGTATGGACACAATAGGCACACTCACCACCAAAGCTGCATCAGGTGCAGACGGGGCCCTTCCTCTGGGGACATGCTGGATTCCAGCAGGACGCTTGGCCTGGCCTTGCCTTTGCCCCTCCATCCCCTGTTTACCAGGTGTACCTCCTACAATGCCCTCCTTTCCCTGCTTCACAGGGCTTTGGATGGGATTTGAGGTCTTGGGTGAATCTGCCTTGGAGCTCTTCTTATGTGTACTCTTAACAGGCATCACCTTCCCAGGGGACACGGTCTGCTTGTCATTGCGAGATGCTTTTGGGACAGGAGAGTCCTTGGCTGGGGATGCCTCTGAGGCATGTGAACCTGAGGCCTGCTTCTTGGCTTTGTGGCCCTTGGTGTCACCTGACAGGCTTTTGTCTTTGTGCTCTGGGGTGGCTTTAATTTTCTGTGGGGATGGTGTCCACGCCCTGGACCTCTTGGGCTGCTGCTGCTGTGTGCTGCATGTGCTATATCTTGCCCTTGAGGTCTGTGGTGTGTGGTCACTATCGTCAGATGTGGCAACTGGCAGGAGGGTGGACAAAGGAACTGGAGCTGGACTCGGAGATTGGACAGTCCGGTGTAGCCCACCCAAGTCTGAATGAATGCCCACCATGAAAGCAACCACCTGTGCCAACTTTTTGACGTGGTCGAGGAAGGCATTGAGGAGAGATGTATGGCCCACACACAGCTGGCACAAAAGGTCCACAGACTCAGTACTGATGACAGCAAGGGGGACAGGGGCAGTGGTGCCTGGGGTGAAGGACACTCTTCCCTTCTTACTGGTGCGAACATGGGCAGCAACAGTGGAAGTAGCTGGGAGGGTGGGCACCGTAAGCTGTGTGGTGGCAGAGTCCCGGTTCCCTGTGCCCACCAACATAGATGCGTTATCGCTGGCGTCCAATGACATTGAGGTTTGCGTCTCTGGCTGTGATTCCTCAAGCAAACTCCTGGTCACATCTGTGTCACTGTGCTCGTGTGCAGCAGTTGTGCTTGAAGCCTCACCACTGGTGTCCGTCCCCTGTGCTTCTTTGCCCACGGGAGATGCTACATGAGAGAGAGAGATGTAGGGTCAGTTCATTGGCATCAACAGAATAATTATATACAAGCAAAGCATCACTAAAGATGATGAAATCTCCATGTTGCACACTCCCTGTGCAATGACATTGTGCGACCTCAATTTTTTATTCGATTTTTGCCTGTCAACAAGCAAACGGGGCATAAGTGAGCCATGTGATGACCACACAGCATAATATCCTTCTGGTGGCTCAGTTCAACCAGATACACAAATAGCTCTGAGCACACCTAGAGCCTTGATGGGGCAAAGATGTACCCCACGACATGTTGCCACTGTCATATATGGATGGAGCAGAAGGGGACAACACAGATACAGACTACAACATAACAGTCCACAATGGCCATGAGCTTATGCCAGCCACCATGTTGTGTTTTGGGGCACAACTACTGTTGCACATTGGTGTCAGTTGTCTAAGCTCACCATTCTGAGGTCAGGCAATGCACGCATTGATGAAAGCACACACAGATTATGCACACCACCGTGCCCTTACATGGGAGTTCCCAGACTACCCCAATATAGACGATAGCTGAAGCCCACGACTCAGAAAGCAATGTCAATGCCCATTACTCAAGTAACATTAGGAAGTACAGGTAAGGCAAATGCATGACAGCTGCACCCAACAAAGAGGTTACTTACAAGACACTACATCACTCTACCAACATCACATAGCACAGCGCTGGCCTAGGCTGCGAAAACATGCAGCCACTCACAGCCAAAGTCCAATAATACTCACCCATAGCTTGCTGCTGATGCTCCTTCATGTGCATCTAGTTCAGGCTGTGTCACGGCCAAGATGCGGGCCATTAGTGGTGTCATACTCCGCTGCACCAACGTGCCAGTCTGCGAGAGCAGCCCCAACATCATCACCGCCACATTCTTGCAGATGTCACCCCACCTCTTGTGACAGTGTGTGCACCGTTGGTTTGAGACACCCAGAGCCCGCACCTTGCATGCAATGGCTCTCCACACGGCTTTACACTGGTGGACTTTGAGCTGCAGGCATGGGAGACAAGAGGGAGAAAAATCAGTGACACAGTGTCATGTACCAATATACCAGTACAGGAGCATGATACTAACTCATCCCAAATTCACAAATATTTCTAACAGAGACAATACAGGATCTCACATAGTACATTAGCATGGGAGAATCAAATATACATTCATGCAGGTATGAGGGTGGACACAGTACCTGCCCATCTCATGCACATGCAGGATGTAGACACAGAAAGCTATGTGTAGGCTGCCCACATCTGCTGTCCATTTTTTAGTTGAGCAAGGCATACAGTACATATCAATATATGTTTGGGGGTTGACTCACTGTGTCCAACACTGCACAGCCGTCAATGACCAATCCCTGTGAATGGCTCACTGTGTCATGGATGTCACATTGAGGGACATGATCTTACAAACCCACGCCCTTCTCAAAAGGCCTGTCATGTGCAATCTACATGACTGAGCTTGCTCATTGATGGAGAGTCCCACAAAATACACACATGTAACACTTTGTACATTCAGTGATGTGTCCTTGTCAGATTGGGCGGTGACTGTGCTGGCCAGGTAGGCTCACACTGAGGTCCAACGTGGGGCATCAGAAATGTCACATGAAGGGACAATTTGAGAGTAGAAACAGTGCCTACACATGCCAGTCAGTACGCATGCTGGTGGAAATGGAGGGTGCTGCGCACAACAGCATGGCAATCTGCTGTGTCATAGGTGAATGCCCAGCAATAGTGTCACCCTTGGGTAATGAAGTCCTAGGCATAGTGCTGAACTGGAGAGGATGTACAATTTTGAGCCAGACACAATTCCTTCACTACCCTCTGGACTAAAACCACAGCTAAGGCCACAGATGGGCCTATGAAGGATATCAGGGACCCACACAGCCATTCACACAAGCAATCACTGCCCTGACTCCTGCATTACCAACTTGCTGCGTCACTGTATGGCTGACAAGACAATACATGTCCCTCCAATCTTGATGTGCAGGCCGGGAGACATGTGAAAAAGACTACATACCCCTTTCCCCAGGACACAGCATGCTAGGCATTGCATGACGCACCCCACACTCTCAGGCACATACTTCAGCAGATCAACTTCATGTCTGCCCCCACTGCACTCTCACTCCCACTCTGGAAGACTTACCACAACATTTGGAGCACCATGTAGCCTCGGATACTGTGTGAGCACCTTATCCACCAGGACCTCCAGCTCCTCGGTGGTGAAGGGACTGGCATGGATCTTCTCAGTCCTAGACATCACTGTGGCCAGGAGACAGCAGCAGCAGCAAGTGGGGGTGAGGGGTGGCAGGCAGCAAGCCCTGGAGACAGCAGCAGCAGCAGTTGGTGGTGAGGGGTTGCAGGCAGCAGGCTCTGGAGACAGGAGCAACAGCAGGTGATGGAGAGGGTTCTCAGGCAGCAGGCTCTGTAAGCTGTGGAAATATGGGGCTCTTTCCCACACATATATAGCCCCCTGGGTCATTTCAGTGGTTCTAAGCTGCTGCTTTTGGAGTTCCAGGTCAGCCTTTTTAAAATGCATCCAATGACCGGCTCCGCGGTGGCGGATCACGCCTACTGCAATTTTCAAAACTTGCATTGTGTAACCGTGATTGCGGTTCCTATTGACTGTCGGGGCATGGTCCACGGCAGTGACACACTGCAGGGGCCAGGTGGTAGCTGCAACAATATGGGTGCATACATTACCATGAATGACCGTGATTTGGGTGGCAGAGCATGCCAACCGCCATTTGACCATGTGTATATGTCTATCACTACCGCAATTGTGTTTTGAGGACTGGCGGAGACGCACCGCAGATGCCAGGCAGTAGTTACCGCGATATGGGTGCCATACATTGCCATGAATTACCGTGATTTGGGTGGCAGAGCACTTTGACAGCACCTACGGACACGTGTGAAAGGCCAATGTGCAGTTCTCAACAGTGCACAGTGGCCACATGATCAATGGCACATGATTGTGCACATGATGCCAATGTCACATTTACCTCACTGCTGACTACACATGCCATGTTTGTGTTTCTGCTTTGGGACATTGGCATGTACTCCCTCACATGTAGCGAGCTCACCGTTCGCTGGCCCCGAGACCGAAGCCAGGGGTTCCCCCACATCCCATCATAGCAAAATTCCTCAACTATAGGGAGAGAGACACGGCCTTGCGAGCGGCCCGGGAGAAGCAGACACTGTCGTATGAGAGTTCGACCATTACCCTATACCCGGACTTCACCGCCAGAGTGCAGGAGGCGAGGAAGCATTTTTTACCAATGAAAAAACAACTGCGGGACCAATGGCTGGACTATGCCATGCTATACCCGGCTAAGTTGAAGGTAACCAGGCAAGGCCAGTCCCATATCTTTATGGATCCGAGAGCTTTGCAGAAAGCTATAAAGGACTGGGCGAAAGAGCGACGGGGCTCACCGGTCCGTGACCCTCTCGCTGAGGCATCAGGTGGTGGCTTCGAGGACCAGGACTGAATATCTGGGCTACTGGTTTCCTTTTTTCTTGGGGCTTGACACTTTGACCGATGGTGGCACCGTGGGACACATGTGCGGGGCCTTGTCATTGTAGGGGGTCACCCCTGGCACTGACTAGAACCCTTGCTGCCGGCTGGGAGGAGCCGAGATGAGCGGCACGTACTGAGCTTGACTTTCATCCCTAGTATGTCTGTTGGAATAGAACAACCTCCACCCGCATGTGGCGACACTGAGTGGGGGGGTGTTTGTTGGGTTGGGTTGGGTGGGGGAGGGTGGGTGGGTATGGGGATCTGGACACTTCGCGACCTAGTTGGGGGCGGTCTGCTGTGGGTGGGGAGGGTTTTTTGGGACGACGGGGGTTTGTATGGTTTATGTTGTTCGATGCCAAACTACTGTTGTTGGAAGATTCCTGGTATTGCTGCAAACTCCTTGATATGCTTTGGCTGCTGCAGTGTTTTTTTCGAATGGTGAATGATGATTTAGATATGGACGCTAGGAGGGAGGCACCTAGTGCTGTCACGTGGAATGTCCATGGGCTGAACGATTTCAGAAAATTGCGTAAGGTCTTACACTACTTACAGAGGCATCATGTGGATTTGGCGCTGCTGCAGGAGACACACTTGTCTGAAAATAGCCTAAGGTTACAAGCAAGGGGGCTAAAGGGGCAGAATAATGCAGCAGGTTTCATTACACATGCGCGGGGAGTACTGACTTGGGTGAACCCTAGATCGCCATGTACCTTGCATATGCTGAATGCTGACCCGGGGGGCCGTTATGTCCTTTCACGACTGGTGGGGAGAGGGATGGAATTTCTAGTGGTTAATGTCTATGGCCCTAATTACGACTGCCCTCAGTTCTATCAACAACTGGCTTCGGTAGTGCGGACTTTTCCTAGCCTGAAGGTGGTTTTGGGTGGAGATTTTAATATGGTCACTCCCCGAAGCTGGATAGATCGAGCGGTCTGGACAGGAGACAAGCAGCAGTGGCCAGGGAGCTAGACAGAATATTGATCGGTGATGACCTCGTGGATGTGTGGCGTACTTTATATCCATCTAGTGGGGGTACACACACTAGTCCGCTTATCATAACATACATACCCGTATCGATTATTGGCTCGCGTCGGCGGGTCTCCTCCCTCTTGTGCGGAGCTGTCCGGTGCTCCCTCGCACTCTCTCCGGCCATTCCCCAGTCCTCATGACGCTTACCATGCCGCAGACAGTTATCCCGCACTTTACATGGTGGTTTCCACCCTATTCCCTCCAGGACCCGCAATTCCGTGAGGACCTTCACGAGGCCATAGAGACTTTTTTCGAGATCAACATAGATTCTGTGGATAGCTTCTCTACGGTTTGGGAGGCCTCCAAAGTTTACATTAGAGGGGTGGCCATGAGTAAGCATTCGGGGGTGCATAGCTCTATACGGGAACGTTTGGCCTATCTGGAAAGGCAGGTGGCGGACTGCGAGGGGCGACTGTTGAAACACAACTCGGATGACACTCGAGAAGAACTCAGGGGATTAGTCGCTGAGTTTCAGTCAGAGGCAGACGCTGAGATGAAGCATTTGGGGAAGTACGCGACTGCTAGAATGTACGGTGAGTGTGATAGGCCTGGCTCTGTGCTGGCAAACCTAGTCCGACAGCAGCGATGGAGGGCAACGGTCACAGCCATCAGATCTAAAGAAGGGGATCTGCTTGTGGCGGGGAAGGACATTGTGTCCAGATTTAGGGAATACTATGCAGAGCTCTACGACACCCGCGGGTCGGGTAGTGAGGCAGATATCCTGGATTATCTGGAGCACATTCAACTCCCGTTTTTATCGGACGTGCACAGAGAATTCCTTATGATGCCTATAGAGCATGACGAGATCCGTGAAGCCCTAGGGGGAATGAGGGCAAGCAGTGCGCCGGGGTCGGACGGACTTACGGTAGGTTTCTATAAGACGTTCCTAGATGTCCTGCTCCCCCACTTGTCAGCCCTATTTGCCGATATGAGAGAGTCTGGTGTGATGCCTGCTTCCATGAGAGAGGCATTGATTGTGGCCATTCCAAAGCCGGAGAAACCACCTGAAGAGTGCAGCTCCTACTGGCCGCTGTCACTAGTGAACGTTGATGCCAAAATTTATGCGAAAATACTAGCGAGGCGCCTGGCGTTGCTGACCCTGGAGTTGGTGGCGCCAGAACAGGCCGGCTTCGTGCCAGGTCATAACGTCACGTACAACCTTAGGACGGTGTTCGGAGTCTTTCAGCATATGGCCCAGAATCGGAAGGCAATTTCAGTATTTTTAGACATGGAAAAGGGCTTTGACTCTGTGGAGTGGCCTTTCATGAGAGCGGTGTTATCAAGACTGAGTCTGGGTCAGGGGTTCTTGCAGATGCTAGCGGTCCTGTATACAGAACCGTCGGCGCGTATTCGACTGGGTAATCGCGTGACAGAGCCTATCCCTATAAGTAGGGTCACGCGCCAGGGATGCACCCTGTCGCCTGCGCTCTATGCGCTTGTTGCAGAGCCACTGGCTTGTGCAGTGCGGGAGTACCACAGTCATCACGGACTGAACTTTCCTACGTACAGGTTGGTCATCTCGACTTACGCGGATGATACCTTACTGTATGTCCGGGAGCCGGAACAGAATCTGTCACCGCTCCTTCGGCAGGTGGTGCGGTTCGGGCCCTTTTGGGGCTCACGGTCAATTGGCACAAATCCATTGCGTTCCCCCTGACTGCAGCGACTGCGCAGTTTGAAATGGAATTCCCTTTAAAGTGGACCACGGATTCGGTGCGATAGCTTGGCATACAGCTACACACAAACCCTGAGGTGGTCATGCGGGACAACTATGGGACTGCTATACCGAGGCTAGAAGACAACATTGATGTTTGGGTCGGCCTTCCTCTTTCGCTGGTAGGCAGGATCTCGATAATGAAAATGATAGTGCTACCTCGACTCCTATACTTGTTCCTTAATATCCCTATGGTCTTACCAAAATTTTTCTTCAGCCGTCTTAAAACATTGATGATAAAGCTGGCGTGGGCTGGTAAGCAGGCGAGGGTGCAGTGGAGCGTTTTGACTCTACCATACCACCTTGGTGGGCTGAGCGCGCCGGACTTCGAGCTCTATTTCCGAGTAGCACAGGGCACACATGTTCATAACTGGATACACAATAGAGAGAATGCACCGTTCGTACAGCTTGAGAGGCTCTATGCGGCCACGATATTTGACGTTGTTGACAGGCGCACGGGAATTTTAGATTCATTGAACTCGCCTCGTCATGCGTGGCAGGTGATCTTGCAATATTATGCTGGGGCGCTCCTGTACTCCCCTATAATGCCCATCGAATGGATGTCCTGGCTTGCACCGTGTACTGACAGGGGGGTGCTCTCAGCACTGAAGGACTTAGGCATAGCAACGGCTGGTGACATGTTTGCGGACGGAACGCTCAAACCGCTTACCGATGTACTTGTACCCGAGAGTGCACCGACTGTGCTCCAATGCTATCAATACTACCGCGTCCGCGAAGCCTGGCGGGAGCAACTAAGTGACGACCTCACGGAACCTCCCGAATTGTTAGAACTCACGCACGTGATTAAAACGTCCTCCCGAATAAAATTGGTGTCGGCCCTCTACAGGATGACTGTTGATGGCAGATCGACAGGGTATAGCAAGGCCCGCCCAGACTGGCAACGTGACTTGGACATGGAAGTGGATGACGACATGTGGCACTACTGCTGCACCAACACGAGGCGTTTCTCCCTGAATGGTAGACACAGACTGATACACTTTAAATTTATCAATAGGATGTACCATACCCCGGAAAGATTGTGTAGATTTGAACTACGTAGTGATACAACATGTGACAGGTGCGGGGCTGGTGGTGCTGGGTTCTATCACTTGGCCTGGGAGTGCCCGGGGGTGCGTGAGTTTTAGGAGAAAGTGTTTCATACTGTGGGCAAGATTTTGAACAAAGAGTTACCCCTGTGCCCTGCCCTTGCACTGCTGGGATACTCAAGAAGGCTGCCGAAAGCACAGCGGCGCTTAGTAGATATGGGCCTGTTGCTCGCTAAACGGAGGTTGGCTATCTGCTGGATGAGGGGCCCACTACCCAAGCTGGAACAATGGGATGGGGATTTGTATTATTGCTGCACACAATCAGAGAATTTTAGCGACCTATTGCTGATGAAAAGCAGACCCAAAAAATTCTGGGGGTTGTACTTAGAATATAAAGGCCGTCTTGCCGCGGCAGTGGTGGGGGACGATGGTGGTGTAGAGGGTGAAACAGCTGAGCCTCAGGTTGATGCTGTCTCGGACACTGTGGTGGCCTAGACGTTGACGTCAGGTCATGGTTACTGCACAGTCTACAGCCAATTCACACATAGATGATATACAGTATTATACCATGGATATACGGATTATGTAGCTACAAGTAGGGCATCGTTTGTTGTTAGTTTGTTCAACTGTTGGAAAAGTGACAGTGATCTCTCCTCCTTTCTTTTTTTTTTCTTTCATGATGACTTGTGTTACAGGCTGAGGTACACTTCATGGCTTTAGATTTTACGCCGCCCGACCTCCGGGATGTGGGCTGAATTGCTGTGTATGACCGGTGTACAATGCTCTGACCTCAGAGAAGCATTACACGCTTGGAGTGTATGTGTTACTACTGTCACGGTTGAAAATAAAATTTAAAAAAAACAAAACATATGTACTCCCTCACATGCCCTTGTGATATTGCTGGGTATGCCCTCAGAACGGTGTTGTGATGGACCCTCCAATGGGTATACATGGCAATGTGTGTAAGTGCTGAGCAACTCACAGTGATGATTGTCTTACTGAACAATGTGCTGCTTTGAGTGTCTACTTTTTCTGGCTCAAGCACATTCCTGTTTTTCTCGCACAGACTGTGCTCATTGTGTTGTTGATGTGTGCCCTGTTTGACTTAAACCTGAGGGTGTGACAGGTACTGCAGCTAGGTATGAGACAGTTGTGTTGTTGTTTCACCCATATGCTGTGTGAGATACTCCCAGCTCTGCTCATCCACGTTGTGGCCATATCCCTTTGGGCATTCTCATAGTCAGATAATGTTTTGTAGGTAGTTGCTGTGTGAAAGGTGGACAAGTGTACGACTAGTGTAGCTGAAGGTGCCCCTACATGTAAGGTGTGCTGTAAGCTCAACTGTGAGGCTATTCATTGTTGCTGTTGTGTCAGTCAAAATGTAAGATGTCAGACACATCTCCGGGTAGATTGCATTGACATGTGTCCACTCTCATCTCACCTAGGAGGAGACCGAATGTGCATCGTCCCTTCACAGTGCTGGCAGACATGGAGGATGAGGCTGTCATACGGAAATTCTATCTGGATAGAGACACCCTCAAAGACCTATGTGCTATGTTGGAGCCCCAGCTGTACCTTGCAGGACATATCCGGGTGCTTTCACACCAACGTCTAAGGTGATTGCGGCCCAGGTGAGATGTCGCAACCTATGTTCAGCATGTCGCTGCGTGATGTCCTGTCCACTATGATGATCTACACTGACAGATATATCCATTTCCCCACGGGGGTGTGAATTGACGGGTGTTAAGGGTGATTTTTATGCCCTTGGACACATCCCCCATGTTGTTAGTGCCATTGATTGCACACATGTTGGGCTGGTTCCACCACAGGCACGTGAGCACATCTACGGAGTCGTAAACATTTCCACACCATGAATGTGCAAGTGGTGTGCCAGGCGGTAATGATCATCTTGCACATGTGTGCCAAATTTCCAGGCTCAGCCTGTGACTCATACATCATGCATAACAACATTGTACCACAGCTGATGGCTAATCTGCTACCTGAGCGTGCATGGATTGTGGATGAGTATGGAGAGTCAATTAGCGTGCTGTGTGTGTGACATGCTGTCCTCTGCCACAGTAACATTACAAGGTTTCTCTGTGTTTCTCACACCTAGGTGACTCTGCATATCCCAACCGACCTTGGTTACTGAGCCCACTGTAGAATCCCAGGACATCTGCTGAAGTTCGCTACAATGATGCCCATGGGAGGACACGTTGTGTGGTGGATCGTACTTTTGGTCTCCTGAAGTCACGATTTCGCAGCTTGGACAAGACCGGAGGTGCACTGATGCACTCGCCCAGGAAGGTGTATCAGATTGTAGTTGCATGCTGCATGCTCCACATCCTGTCAAGGAGATCCCCCTGCTCCTGAAGGCTGATGAGCAGCCAAGGCCCAGGCCTGCAAACCAACCTGTGTCCAGTGACGAGGATAGTGGAGAGGAGGAAGGTGTCGACCTGCGTCAACAGCTCATCAACCGCTTCTTCACTTGAAGGTGAGTGACAAGGTACAACGGACCCATTGTCTGATGATGTTGCTGTTGTTGGCAAGGTGTATGTGCGCTTTGTGACTGCAGCCGGTTATTGACTCTGGTGGATGACAATGTTACTGGAACAGGGTATTTTGGCACATCTACAGGATGTGTATGTTGGCACTGTTGCTCATTGTGATGTGTGCATGATGGAGTAGCTTGATGGTAAGTATTGTGTGATATCTGTAATGCCAACCCCTGACTAGTGAATCTTGTTCTGTTGTGTTTTCCTAGGTCCATTCAGCTTCTCCTTGCCTACATACATTCCATACTCCTGGTACATCGTTTAATCATGGTGAAGACTGCACATCCTGGAATAAACATGGAGCAGAAACAACAACATGTGTGTAAGGAGTATTTATTTACAATGGTGACATGTGAAATGAAATGTAGTTGAAGTTTATTTATTATGCTTGATTAATTAAAACCATTGCATATACTAAAAATAAAATATCTTACAATTTTTGGATAAAACCATTGTAGAAATTCTTGAATTTTTGTCAACAACAATAAATAGAAGGATTAATAAAATCTTACGGGACGTTAAAGAAAGTGCACAAATTATTAAAACATTCTGAACATTGATCGTGTTTGACTGTAAGTATTATTTCGACTGTGTCCATTCTTGTAGTAATTATGTCAGTTCTTATGGTAAGTAGACCTTTTTCTGACTCGGACCGGTGTTTCAATATTTTTGCAGTTAGGTCAAGGTATAGTTAGCCCGCAATTTAGCTGGACCAGCTCAGGATTGAAACACAGCATTACCGCTCGTCTACAAGATCTAACTCCGTAGGGTCTAAACGCTGGCGTTAACAGGGTAATCCTTTTATCTTTTAGCATGTTACAGGTGCATATGAAGTGAATTACATCCTCGACACCACAGCTGCATAAACGACAAGGGTGGTCACTTCCCTTTCTGTCCCAAGGTGGTAGGAATTGATTAAAGGGCCCAACCCCCAGCCGGAGTTTAAGGAATTTTTCCTTGGTATTAATTTTTTTCCCATTTTCAAGTAGAGTTGGAGTTTAAGCGTTTTATATGTGTTTAGGACCACCCAGCCGTGCGATTGTTGGGCTAATGTTTTTTTATCCTCTGTTGCGGATAATAAGTGTGTTACCTTTGTTCGTTTTTTTTAAAGGTGGAATGATTTGTCGAGATGTTCCACAAGTCTGTTAGACCTAAATGTATATTAGATGCCTGGAGGTTTGACAAAATGGAATTCCCTTGTTTTGGTGCATGGGCTACACAACTGTTCAGCTCCCCAAGAAGGTCCACTAGGAAAAGATTGAAAGGCAGGGGGGCTTGTTTTAGCCCTTTTGTATTAGGATTTTTTTTTGATATATGTAGACCTTCGCCAAGCTTTATCCTGACCCATGTGTTAGTGTGCAGGTTCCATAATAGGTATAGGAAAGTTGAAGGTATCCCCCAGCCATCCAGTTTTTGCCAAAGTTTTGTTCGGTCCACGTGGTCGAACGCTGCAACAAAGTCTATGAAGCATAGAAAAAGGGAGTATATTCCCTGTTTAGCTGCGTCCATGAGCAAGGTCAGGGCCATTATATTGGTTATTGTACCTTGTCCTTTCCTAAACACTGTTTGTGTTGGCGGGATTATGTGATTCTCTTCGGCCCAAGTGGCTAGGTCGTTTAAGATGAGCCCCGCAAATAATTTTGCCTCGATGTCAATCAGAGCTATCATGCGGGCGTTTTTCGGCGCAGACCTCGCACCGTGTTTATAAATTGGTGTATAATTGAGCCTCTCCATGACTAAGGAATTGTAGAGTTTCTGACTGCGTACTTAAAGACAGGTTCAAGAACGTTGCTCCAGTGATCGGGATCATATTTGAACAACATTGACGGAATGCCATTGGGCCAAGGGGCTCCAGCCAGTCTGCTCCTTGCCATTTATTTCTTTATCTGTTGAGCTAGTTGGCTGCTGTGCCCCTCCTCTAATCTCCGTGTATCATTTTTTGCAGAAGTTGAAGTTGTTACCCGTTGTTGTTGGGGTGACACTATTCTTTCCCTATCCTCAAATGCAGGTGGGCAATATTGTGTCAACTCCTTTGCAATCCTGCTGGAACCCTCATATCCCAGACGTTTGGGTTGGGTAGCTATTTGCTCTATAAAAGAGGAAGTCTACGCAGGCCTCCTGGGTAATATGAGAGTTGATTCCGGGGTGATTTGGAAGATGTAGTTTATTTACAGAAATTAAATTAAATTAAATGAAAGGGACATTTGTAAAGTGCCTGGCTACCCGGAGCCCTCCCAGAGTTGTGCATGATCAGTAAACAGAGATGGGGATTTAAGAAAACAGAAATGTTTTCAGTTGTTTTCGGAAAACAAGGTGCCTGGGTTCCCTGTGGAGGTGAAGAGGTAGTGCATTCCAGAGTTTAGCTGCATTGAGGGAAAAGAGACGACCGCCGCTTCTGGACCTCTTTATTTCAGGTGTGGGGACCGGGGATGGCCTATGCATGCTGGCCACATGGTCCCTAGTGCCACATTCGAGGTGTTGCCCAGGATCAAGATCTCAGTCTTTTCACCATTCAGCTTCAGGTGGGATGCCCCCATCCACTTAGAGACCTCCGTTAGGCATGCTTGAAGGACATTAGTCTGTTGCGTGGCTTGGTTGAGCGCTACGACCAATTGGGTGTCGTCGTCGTTGGTCACCATATGGATTCCGAAAGGGGCCACGATTGCTGCTAGAGGGGCCATATATATATTAAAAAGAGTTGGACTAAGTGATGAGCCCTGAAGGACACCACATAGGAAAGGCAAGGGTTTAGAACTCAAATCTCCTCCAAAAATCTGGAAGGAGCGTCCCTCCAGAAAAGAGCGCAGCCACTGCAGTGCGGTGGCAGCTATTCTTATGTTTCTGAGACGGTGAATAAGGTTGCGAAGGTTCACCGTATCAAATGCTGTGCTCAGGTCAAGGAGGATAATGGCAGCTGACCCTCCTGAGTCCAGAATCTTTCTGCTTTCCTCTACCACTGCTAGCAGAGAGGTTTCAGTACCTTGACGTGGGCGGAATCGTGTTTGGGAGGGGTGTAGCAAACTAAGGGATTCCACAAAATTTGAGATAGTATGGTTGACAAATTTTTCGGTGATTTTGGGAATTTCAGGAAGAAGGGAAATGGGGCGGTAATTACCTAAATCCACCGGGTCCAGATTGGGTTTTTTTAAGAAGCATCTTAACCATTGCCCCTTTCCAGTTGGGGGGAACTACTCCTGTGCTAAGTGAGGCATTAATTACATCCGCAATGGTAGAAGCAATTATGGGTGCTACCTTTTTCAGTACATTCATAGGTGCGGGATCCCTCTGCGAGCCACTTTTCACAGAGGAAATCAAAGTCAGTAGAGTTTCCTCGGGGAGAGGAGGGATGAACTCCAGGGGGGGTGAACATTTATATTGAGGTGATTAGTGAAGCAGTGAGTTGACAGTTATGGTAAATGAGAGAACCAAGTAGTCACCACATTGATGTGGTGATTCAGTCCAACAGACAGATGCCATTCACAAGTAAGCATGGGCGTAAAATCCGCTCCGATCGCGGATTTTTCGGATTTTCGGCAAATTCGCAATCCGCGAACTCTTGCGAATTTGTCGAAAATCCGTGAATCCGCTCGTGGCGGATTTTTTGCTTGGTTGCGGCGCGCGGCGTGGTGCACGGCGTTCACTTTCCGTCATTTAGCGTTTGCCGAGTTGTTTTTCTTTGCGAGTGACGCGCCATTTTGGATCTTGCTGCGTGATCCCGCGGGAGTTTGGCGCCCGCGAATACGTAATCGCGGCTTGCCACCTTGCACAGCACACCTCGCGAGAGTTCGCAATTGCGAACACGTAGTTGCGGCGGAAAGGAACAATCTCGCACTCGCGAAATAGAGCTTTTGCAATTCTGCACAAGAAAATCACCAGCAAACAGAATAAACCTTCAGAAAATTATGATTTTTATCAGAATCACTCCTCAGATTGACATTTGCATGGCCTTTTTTTTTGCAAGGAGTCCATTTTTGGGGGGGGGGAGGAAGGAAGTGCCCCACAGTCTCCAACTTCCTGTTCCTGTCCAGCAGGCTCCTCCCAGTGCTTTGTCCATCTCCTGGTCACTTTCATTTGGATCTGGAGCTGGAAGGATTACTTTTTGTGGGTGCTGCTGGATATTTGGATTTGAGGCCTTTTTGACTGTCTTTGGATCACTTTTGGATTAGAAATCAACTTTCACAAGTAAGTTTGTTTGGGGCATTACAGTTGCTGCAAGTAAAATTTTGGAACTTTTTCAGAACATTAAATAAATTATATTGTGGGTAGCCACAGTATCCAGATGGACCAGGGTTGGTTAGGGGTGCATGATACAACTGTTTTGTTGAATTTAAACACCATTGAGGCCATGGATGGGCTGGGATTGTGCTGATTTTTGTCATTTTTTTGGGCCTGCTGGTGGGGCCCTTTGCCCAGGGGTGGTGAGTGTTGCATGGGCCTAGTCTTTCTGTGGGGTGTCTTCTTGAATTTAAACATAATTGAGGCCATGGATGGGCTGGGATTGTGCTTATTTGATTGTTTTTTGTCGTTTTTTGGGGGCTGCTGGTGTGGCCTTTTGCCCAGGGGTGGTGGTGCATGGACTGAGTGTGCCTGTGGTGTGGTCTCACTCTCTTTAATGTAAACATCATGGATGGCATTGGATTGTGGTGATTTCTGGCTGTTTTTCTGTTTTTTGGGGGTGTACTGTTGATGTGGACTGGCCATGTGGGTGGTGGTGGTGGCCATCTTGAGTGCTGGCTGGTACAGGCAACATGTGCTTGGGGTGTAAGGGGCCATTTTGAGGAGAGGCAGTGTCTGAGGCCTGCACTTATTTTGCCTACTTTTCATCCTTTATGCCCAGGGGTAGTGAGTGTTGCATGGGCCTAGTGTTTCTGAGGGGTGTCTTCTTGAATTTAAACACCATTGAGGCCATGGATGGGCTGGGATTGTGCTGATTTGATTGTTTTTTGTCGTTTTTTTGGGCCTGCTGGTGGGGCCCTTTGCCCAGGGGTGGTGAGTGTTGCATGGGCCTAGTCTTTCTGTGGGGTGTCTTCTTGAATTTAAACATAATTGAGGCCATGGATGGGCTGGGATTGTGCTTATTTTATTGTTTTTTGTCGTTTTTTGGGGGCTGCTGGTGTGGACTTTTGCCCAGGGGTGGTGGTGCATGGACTGAGTGTGCCTGTGGTGTGGTCTCACTCTCTTTAATGTAAACATCATGGATGGCATTGGATTGTGGTGATTTCTGGCTGTTTTTCTGTTTTTTGGGGGTGTACTGTTGATGTGGACTGGCCATGTGGGTGGTGGTGGTGGCCATCTTGAGTGCTGGCTGGTACAGGCAACATGTGCTTGGGGTGTAAGGGGCCATTTTGAGGAGAGGCAGTGTCTGAGGCCTGCACTTATTTTGCCTACTTTTCATCCATTATGCCCAGGGGTAGTGAGTGTTGCATGGGCCTAGTGTTTCTGAGGGGTGTCTTCTTGAATGTAAACATAATTGAGGCCATGGATGGGCTGGGATTGTGCTTATTTTATTGTTTTTTTGTCGTTTTTTGGGGGCTGCTGGTGTGGCCTTTTGCCCAGGGGTGGTGGTGCATGGACTGAGTGTGCCTGTGGTGTGGTCTGGTCTCACTCTCTTTAATGTAAACATCATGGATGGCATTGGATTGTGGTGATTTCTGGCTGTTTTTCTGTTTTTTGGGGGTGTACTGTTGATGTGGACTGGCCATGTGGGTGGTGGTGGTGGCCATCTTGAGTGCTGGCTGGTACAGGCAACATGTGCTTGGGGTGTAAGGGGCCATTTTGAGGAGAGGCAGTGTCTGAGGCCTGCACTTATTTTGCCTACTTTTCATCCATTATGCCCAGGGGTAGTGAGTGTTGCATGGGCCTAGTGTTTCTGAGGGGTGTCTTCTTGAATGTAAACATAATTGAGGCCATGGATGGGCTGGGATTGTGCTTATTTTATTGTTTTTTGTCGTTTTTTGGGGGCTGCTGGTGTGGCCTTTTGCCCAGGGGTGGTGGTGCATGGACTGAGTGTGCCTGTGGTGTGGTCTGGTCTCACTCTCTTTAATGTAAACATCATGGATGGCATTGGATTGTGGTGATTTCTGGCTGTTTTTCTGTTTTTTGGGGGTGTACTGTTGATGTGGACTGGCCATGTGGGTGGTGGTGGTGGCCATCTTGAGTGCTGGCTGGTACAGGCAACATGTGCTTGGGGTGTAAGGGGCCATTTTGAAGAGAGGCAGTGTCTGAGGCATGCACTTATTTTGCCTACTTTTCATCCATTATGCCCAGGGGTAGTGAGTGTTGCATACTTGCATGTCCCTAGTCTTTCTGTGGGGTGTCTTCAATGTAAACATCATGGATGGCATGGGATTGTGCTCATTTTTCTGTGTTTTGTCCATTTTTTGGGGTGTATAACTGAACTGATGTAACTCTGTCTTCCATTGCTTTTAGGTGCACAAGAAGACTCAAAAAAACCACCAGTGCCAGGAAGAAGTCCTGCAGCGGTGTGTGTGTGCAGCATAACGTCACGCGACGTCACGTCTGGACACAGAACCCTCTGCAACTCGTGCAACTGCTGCCTGCTGACCTGCTCTGAAGAAGATGGCCCCAAAAAAAGTAACCCGTAGCTCCTCTAGCAAGAAAGGTGCCAGTAAGGAGCAGAAGAAGCAAGTTACCAAGGACACTGGTGTGCCGCCCGCCCCTTTTTTTGGGAGTAAAAAAAAAAGTATGCCTGCAGCGGGATCTGCTGGGGACCAAGCTGGCAGCAGCACCCCCGCTCCATTGGGCTCAGTGCCACCACCACCACCACTCCAACTTAAGTCCAAGCCCTTGAGTGCTGCAGAGGCAGCCAGTATAGTTCTTCAATCACCATCGACCAGTGATGTTGGCTCATCGCAAGAAAGCAGCAGCAATGTCCCTCAATCAACACAGGTTGTTGTAGCTCATCTGACGAGTGTTGAACAACCACAGCCGCAACAACAATCACATGTGCAAGTACAAGCCCAAGTACATGTGGAAGGAGAGGCTGCGCAAGGAGATGCGCAAGCAGAGGTGCATGGAGGGTCACAAGTGGCCACAATAGTTGTTCCTCCCGAAGTAGGGGCACATCAGGAAATCGACAATCAAGGCGAGGTATCATTTGAGGAAGCCACTCCTCCTGATGATCCTTCATTGTCTTCCACAACCCTAGCAAGGAAGAGATCAAGGGTGGTGTCTACATCTTCTTCAAGCACACCTCCTTCTGATGATACGGATCAAACTTGGGAACCAGCACCACAGCCGTCTGAGAGTGAGGCACACCATGATCCGACAAAGGTAGTTAAGCGTAAAAGGAAGCTCGTCCAAAGTCTCAGAGTTATGGAGTGTGATGAGGCTCAACAAGAAGTGGCGGATACTGCTGCTGATGAAGACTCTGCCAACGACGACCCAGTCATCATAAAGGTCACTGCAGCCCCAGCGGGCATGCAGCAAACAGACATTTTGACCCTAGCCCGAAGAGCTGCTGAGCGTGATGATGATGATGATGTTGTCAATGAGGAGGCAGTGGAAACACCACAATCATTGGAGTTAAGTAGTACACCAACTCGTCCCGCTTCCATATTTCTTTCTGGCAAGAAGAGACCTCCGTCAACCTCGACCTTAATTAGTGGCGGTGAAAGTGCAAAACGTACAAAAGTTGGGCAATCCAGATCCTCCACTTCATCTGGCATTAGCTTCATGACCACCACCACCAGTATCGCCGGCGCCGCCTCCTCCATGTCCCACAGACACTTCAAGTCCCCAGTTTGGGACTTCTTTACTGTTTGTCCAAAAAATCCAAAGTTTGCCATTTGTACCATTTGTAAGCAAGCAGTTAGTCGTGGTAAGCCAGGTACCAACTATGGTACCGGAGGCCAGAGAGGTCATCTTAGGAGACAGCACACTGTCAAATGGTTTGCGCACCTAGATGCGATCAAGAAAGGCCGAATTCAAGGAAACGTTGATGTTTCATCTGATGATGACGAGGAGGAAGAAGACGTGTCAAACACTTCCCTTACACCCAGTACCCCTGTCAGCAGCACACCCAATGTGAGGCACACTAAGAGTGTTGGAGCGACTGAGACACCAACGCACAAAAGTTCACCAGCGAGCAAAATTGGGTCAACGAAGTCATTATCAGCCCGTAAATGCTTGGTCCAGGGCAACATTAGAACAATGCTTACTTCAGATGTGCCATATGAACGCAACCACCCACTGACGCGTCTGTATAACACTAAGCTGGCTAAAATGCTAGCTGTGGACCTTCTCCCTTTTTCTTTTGTAGAAGCGGTAGGTTTTCTAGAATTAGTGGCAACGCTCTGCCCTAAATGGAAGGTTCCTAGCCGGTTCTATTTTGCCAGAGTTGCGGTTCCAGCACTACATGAAGATGTGCTGGAGGCGATTGGGGCAGCTTTGCAGAAGAGTGCTGTTCACACAATACATCTGACAACAGACATGTGGACCAGTGGCGCAGGCGCTGATTACATGTGCATCACTGCACACTGGGTCTCTTTTTCAGGTGTTAAAGCAAAGCTAAACGCAGGTGTTGACCCGGACCAAGTTTTTAAAGCTGCTCGGAAACATGCAACACTAGCCATGTTTGGCTTGGAGAAAAGTCACACAGCAGAAAACCTTTTGGAAGAGTTTAACAAAAAGGTCTTGAAAATGCTATCCCCCCAAAAACGCATGATTGGTTATGTTTCCACGGATAATGGCGCCAATGTAGTTAAGGCCATGTTTCAGGGTGACTATTTTAGAGTGCCGTGTTTGGCGCACTGTATCAACCTGGTAGTTCAAAAATTCTTGAGTGATAAACACAGTCCAGCGTTCGAGGTAATGGCCACCTGCCGCAAAATGTGCAACCATTTCAGCCATTCTTTTAAGGCCCGGAAGCATCTGAGGAGACTGCTACTTGAACGTCAAATGCCAGTGAAAGCACTCATCCAGGAGGTGGCAACACGTTGGAACTCAACCTTCTAATGCTTGAGCGTCTGTATGAGCAGTATACGGTACTCGATCACTATTTCTTCACAGAGGGTACATCTCAGAAGGAGGACATGCGGTTGGGTGCGGCGCAATGGGACATAGTTAAAAGCCTGACAGACATGCTTCGTCCTTTTGAGTTCTTCACGCGTGCAGTCAGCCAGGAGGACTGTAATTTGGGAAAAGCTATCCCATTGTTGTGCATGCTGGAGCACCAACTGATGGCGGTGTCTTCTGAGTTTGAAAAAGATGAAAAAAAAAGACCATTTTATTTTGTCTGAGAAATTATTAGAGCGCCTACGTGGTGATGAACGTCTTAAAAACATCAAGTCAGAACAGCATTACATTTGTGCTACTATTCTGGATCCACGCTACAAAAAGGCACTGGCAGGCGAAGCATTCTTTCCTTTTGCTGATGCAGATGTTCAAAAGTACAAAAATTGGTTAGCCTTGTCAGCCAAGAGGTTTGATAAAGAACGGCAGGTTATTGAAGGAGAAGACAGTACATCAGTATCAGCATCAGCAGGCCATCCCCAGTCACAAGAATCCACTTCTGCACCTGTGGCTGGGGCACAAGTGACCTCTCAGCCGTTAAAGGCAACTGGATCATCTGCACCACACACAACAGTATCAGTGGTTGTTGTAGAGGATTGGCTAAGTTTGCTTGGGTATGGTTCTCGAAAAAATGTCAAAGGCACAGCAAAAAGTAAGCAAAGTGGAGGAACCGTTGATGACCTTGAGTCGATGGTGCAGGACTATATGAATGACTCAACAGAGGTCTTTCTTAATGATGAGCCATTGCAGTATTGGCATGGCAAAAAACAATTGTGGCCACAGCTCTCCAACCTGGCTATAAACTATTTGTCTTGCCCACTCGCAAGTGTGTCTTCTGAACGTGTTTTCAGTGCTGCTGGTGGCATTGTAACTCCCAAACGGAGCCGCCTCTCGCCCAAAAATGTGGAGCGGCTGACAATGATCAAGATGAATCAGCACCTCATACCACCAGATTACAAAGTACGAGAAAGCACGCCGCATGAAGACGAGGAGGACGGCAACGTAGATGAGGGGATTTGTTCACTGTTCGGTGGCACTGACCTCATCCTGCCTGAATTTGCAGAGTATGATGACGAAATCTTCTTCTTATTCCCTGACACCGAGCCCTGAAAATGAGACAATGAATCAAGAACTTTCTTTTTCGTCCTTATTCACTTTTATTCCTGTTTGTCTCTCTTTCTTTGGTTTGCACAGTTAATTTAATTCAAACTTTAATCACCTAATCCCAAAAACAAGACCATCAGCAGAACTGTCTTCACTTGTTTGCTTATTGATTTGAAGGTGCCGCAGTCTACATTCCTCAGGTTCACAAGTTCTGAAGAACATGCTCCTCTATCCTCCTCCTCCAGACTGCGATTTCCCTCAAAGCAGAGTGCTGGATTACGCCCAATGAAGAAAGACTCAGCACTTGTGGGGGTGTTGTACTTCTTTGCGGGTGAGTTGACGGATTTGGGCCCATTGCTGTGAAGCTCTAATAATGGACAAAAGTGTTTTGGACCAAATATGAGGTGGAAATTTCTTGCCGTTTTTGCTGACTTGCTTGCCTTTGGGGTGCTCTTTGGCGGGGTTCCGGGTGTTTGTGGGTGATTTTTGGTGTCTGGGAGCACTGCTGCGACAGTCTAATCTTGATTGCATTTGCTTTTCAGGAAATCCGTGGTGGAAAACAGGAGTTATGATGATTGATGATGATGACCTAGCTGCACAGCGCCGCGATTGGACCGAAGGCCGAGAGATATTGTAAGTATGAGATTTAGCTTTTTCGCTGTTTGGGGGTGTTGTCGGGTGGTTTTTTCCGGGTGGGTTGGCGGGTCTTGCCTGGGGCATTCCTGGGAAGGTCTAATACCGGATAGAAGTGTTTTGGACAAAATCCTTAAGGAACAGCCTTTTTTTTGCTATTTCTTCTGTCATCTTGCTCAATGTAGCGTTTTGGGGGGCTTCCTGCTGTTCGTGGGTGGGTTGCGGCCGGGGTCTCTGTCGAAGCACTGCTGCGACAATCTAATCTTGATTGCATTTGCTTTTCAGGAAATCCGTGGTGGAAAACAGGAGTTATGATGATTGATGATGATGACCTAGCTGCACAGCGCCGCGATTGGACCGAAGGCCGAGAGATATTGTAAGTATGAGATTTAGCTTTTTCGCTGTTTGGGGGTGTTGTCGGGTGGTTTTTTTCCGGGTGGGTTGGCGGGTCTTGCCTGGGGCATTCCTGGGAAGGTCTAATACCGGATAGAAGTGTTTTGGACAAAATCCTTAAGGAACAGCCTTTTTTTTGCTATTTCTTCTGTCATCTTGCTCAATGTAGCGTTTTGGGGGGCTTCCTGCTGTTCGTGGGTGGGTTGCGGCCGGGGTCTCTGTCGAAGCACTGCTGCGACAATCTAATCTTGATTGCATTTGCTTTTCAGGAAATCCGTGGTGGAAAACAGGAGTTATGATGATTGATGATGATGATGACCTAGCTGCACAGCGCCGCGTTTGGACCGAAGGCCGAGAGATATTGTAAGTATGAGATTTAGCTTTTTCGCTGTTTGGGGGTGTTGTCGGGTGGTTTTTTCCGGGTGGGTTGGCGGGTCTTGCCTGGGGCATTCCTGGGAAGGTCTAATACCGGATAGAAGTGTTTTGGACAAAATCCATAAGGAAACACCAGTTTTGGCACTTTTTGTAAGTTAGGATTCGTTAGGGTTAGCCCTAGCAGCAGGATTGCATGTGTTTCAGGGGGTTCTATTGCAACGCAGTTCTGGTGTTGTAGAGCACTGTTGGAGCGATGCTGGCTATGGATACTTTTGCTTGCTTGCAAGTGGTTTGAATACAATGCACGGTCTGTATTTGGGCCTACTGTTACTTTCAAAGTACGTTTTGTAACCATTTTTCTGCTAGGCATCGTTTTTGGAGATCTGATTGGGGTTCTTCTACATTTTTGCGACTGGCTTTAGTAAGGGTCTTGGTGGGAGCATTGCTGGGAAGGTCAAATTTTGTTATAAAACACAGTTTACAGTACACCTACCTTGAGGGGAAAGATCCGCTATAATATTTTGGCCATACTTATTTATCCTTAAAAAGGTGACTCAGACAGAGCACGCAATTTCAAAAATATTGTACTGTCTATTAGGGAAATCAAAGTGTCACTTTTTGAACCACACAGCGTACATACCTTTTATGTATTTATCAGTGGTATTGTAATAGCACTTCCTGTTTTCCGTTCAATAATTACAGGCCGGGTTTCAGTCAACATCCGCCAGGCAGGCAGTGGACAGGGTGTCTTCTGTCAGTGGTCACCAACATTGATGGACGAAGCGTCAGCTGGAATGGAGGAGTGCCGCCAATAAGAGGAATTGTTTGCTGCATGCAACTTACTTACCAAATTCAACAGGACAACTCCAACAACATACGCAATACAGATCCAGTATCCATTGTTTTATTCTATGAGTGTGACTGCATGTGCTTAGCTTTAGTTTGTAACCAAAGATTGTCTTTATCTTCAATTATTGTTTGTCCATGCTCTGCTTTTTTTTTCTTCTCTCAACAAAACCTACCCAAAAAGAAACCCCCATTCCCATCCATTTTACAAACCCTAACCCTCTTCCCCCGGGCTGTGTTGTTTTGCTTGATGTCTGACTAAAATGACATCAATAATTCCACACACTTGCTGGGGAGGATAAGGTCATAGCAACAGGCTGGTGAAGGAATACGAGGATATCTTCTAGACTTACTCAGCTTCAGTACTATATCTTCTAGTAGTAGTAGCCAATGTCAAATAAATTCAACGCAAGTACTAGTTACTTATACTTGCAAGCAAATACTTTACCATTTGTTAGGCTACATTATGGCACTGTTCTAGTGTACTGTCACCTGCTATATTCTCGATCGTACCGTAACCGTTGTAATGCTACAGTAAGGACAAACAAGGTTTCGTTTTCTTTTTTTCCATAGGCATGCAACTGCCACTGTGTCACACCACTAGTACCACCGCAATGAGGAAATGTCACCCGCCCAGGATTGACAACGTTAATCCCCATTTCACGTGGAGCCAGCCCTGGGCCTAGCCCTAATTTCTAACACTAATTACAGGTAAGATAAGCGTTTGGTGGGAGGTAGTATAATGGAGTATTATTTCGGAGTAGACAAGAGATTGACGATTGTACTACTAAAGTCCTACGACTGTTCAGGAAAACAAAGTTACTGTTACACCCCCGTCCCCCACCCACCAGACTGAAAAGCAGTAAAAAACAGGTATGGTCAGATAAAGTTTAAAAATGTATATTTATGTAGCCCTAACAAAATAATCTCCCTCAAGACCCACCCTAACCCCAACGATTGTCTTTGAAACGTCCCAAAACGATCCCAACTCCCAAATCCCACCCCCCAAAAGTCTATAAAAAAAGGGCAAGGGACACTCCACTACTGGAGGGTGCTGGTGCTGGTGCATTTTGCCGCATGGGCATCATACTCCTTGCGGAGGGTGGCAAGCTCGGAGCGGAGGCCCTTCACCAAGTTCTTATACTTCTGGACCTCCTGCTCCAGGTTGGACATTCGGACTCGTAGGTGGCGTTGGCGTTCCTTGCAGCTCCTGTGGGGGGCAGCTGGTTTTTCTGTTGCTTGGCGGTGGCGGTTGGCTTTGTTAGCCCGGCTCGGTCCCGCTGGAGCACTGCGGGACCTGGAGGAGGATGCAGCGGTCCCAGCCGAGGATGTTGTTGTTGCACCGCTCGACTGCTTGTCCTCCTCCTCCTCCAGGGCCACCAGCCGCCGATATTCGGCGACAGTGGCCTCCAGCCTCCGTTGCCGGGCCATTCTAGCCTGCTCCCTCCGTGTTGTTGATTTGGAAGGAGCAACTATATGAAGAAAGAAAGACATAGTCTGTAACCAATGCTCCTTAGCATTAATAACACAAAGTGATTGAGCCGAAAGTTGGGTCACAGTACAAGTAGCAAATTGAAAGCACAGTACATAACTATTGAGGACAGTATCTATGTAACCTCCCACTCCTGCATCCTTGCTCTAACATTAGTGGTATTTTAATGAACAAATTCTACGACCACTATGGACTTCCATTACAGTCGACTATGACAGTACACCAGTCTTATTCTTCTTCTTCTCTCTTGTTTAGGAAAATTGGTACGTTATCTTAGGCAAGCCGGCAGAATGACATGGACAGCACAGTGAACTTGCACCCGAGAAAAAAAGTTGCACACCATGATGAGTGAGACAGACTTGCGTTACTGTACCGGTCCAGTACATGCAGGTGGTGAAGCTATTACTTTTCTATTACGGGTGGCACTGAGAATACTCTGTTACAAGGGCTACTGCTTAATTATTTTACCTTTCACCCTACAGTGCAAATGAGTACTAGAAAAGGACAATGAAGAAGCTAACTAATTTGATTATCTATCACTTCACATGGGACGTATTTGATGACATATGGGATGACTTTAGGTGCTTTGCTTAATATTGAGTGAACAGTGATACACCCACACATGAATGACGTACTACAAGCAAACTAAAGTTATTAAGAGAGGTACGGAGTGTCCACCGTAATAACCAGATATATGCTGTGATTGCAGACGCAATACAAAGTACTGCTACTATTCATGGTAGTATTGGACACATTTACAATTCCTTTTCCTTTCCTTCCCTGCACTGGAACGGACGTGCGGGTGCGGTGGTACATGCTCTTCAAGGTAACACTTAGTACATCTGGCGACCATCTACTCTCTCTAGATACACATGTGCTATCTAAGAGTCAGAGAATACCATGCTCCAGGCATCCATTCAGTCAAAGTATACGCACACATACAGTTTCTGTTTCACCCACCCAGGCTGCTGTCCTTCCACCCATCCTTGCTTCATCATTGACCCAGCCATGCACCATACCATATTCTTTCCTTCCAAACCACCTCGGGGGCCAAGCAAACACATATCGTTCTTCTTTGCCAGCCATCATACAATTTCGTGTCCCACTTACTTACACCCTTCTTTCGCTTTTCGTTCATCCCATCCATCACGTTCGTCTAAGAACTTATTGGGATTCTTCTCACCAAAAACTTCACAGCTAAGTCGAAGTACATTTCGAGGAGGCTACTACCTGGTTGATTTGTAATACACCCGTGCAGAAAGCACACTATGCAGTCTTCAATCTCAATAAGTAAGGAATATATAGCTTACCTGTTTCCGCCACCACCGTTTGAACCCCCACAGGACCGTCCGCCGGCTCTTGCACCGCCTCCTCCCCAGAGTCCTCCGAGTCCTCGCCCAACACAGCCACCTCCGCGCTGGCCCCGTCACCAGATGTTACACCTACAAAGTACATTTAAGAATGTTAGAATACACCACTCACTACTATATAATATTTGGTCTAGGAGAAATGTTAAAAAAACTCAATACAATGTAATAATTTGTGACTGTCTACTCCAAAGTAAAAATGTCCCTTTTTCCAGGGAAGGCTGTTGTCTTGCTGCACTTTTATGCACAACTGATGAATGCTTGCTTTTTATTTTTAACACGCACCACTTTTTCTCCTAACAGACAGAAGCTTGACTCCTAAGAACACGACCAGGATCAAGTTCAAACCAGGTGAGAGCTCGGCTCGACCACAAGAAATGTGTCCAATTAATCGTCAGCACTAACCACTTTTCCATTTTCAGTTAAATAGTTTTATGACAAAGTAGATTTTAATAAATGTGTTTACTTTTAATAAAGCTTTTAAACTTAAATAGACTCTGTGGTTTTTGGTCCTCCAGACTAGAGTGGATGAGCTAAAGGTTTTGGAATTTTTGCAAGCATGAGTGCCTCTGACACTTCTTGACTGTGCTGTGACTCCGTACTCTCTTGTCCTGCGTACGATAATCTAGAGATCATTGGGGATCAATAATCGGTGACTACAGAGCTTAATGACTCTGCCACACTATCTAGTCAGTAAGGAGACAGTGCATAGAGCTATTGCTGAATAGAATGGGAGTCCAATGGAATTGCCAAATGTCCAATCTTAGTTAGCTACACAGACAGACTAATAAGAATAATCTAGTAATACCACAGGGAGTCATATTAGAGCCAGGATAAGAATTTATATCCAGTGTACAAGAAGATCAAAGACGATTTAGAAAAAAATCGAATGAGGAACGCTAGGAAAAAATAGGTACTCTTTATTACAATTAAAACTTACTGGGGCCAGCAAAGGAGCCCTCGCCTGCCCGATCCTGGCCTGCATCCTGAGCACCCTCCTCCGCCTGTGTCCTCTTGCCCTTGGGGGGAGCTGATGTACAACATGAAAGAAAGAAAGACCACAAAACATGGATGAGATTTGTCAACCAAATCAACCATTTCAAAAGAACAATAACAACATTTTTTGGAGAAATAGCAAATAGATAGACAACTATTCCACGGGATCTATCTCATGTGGTATACTACGTTATTCGTATTGCCTGATTTGCGGAACGTTGACTTAGAAAGTTCCTATGTAACTCAATAAACAGACTACTAAAGAGGTTTGCCTAGGCCTGGCACTGCAGGCAGCAGTCCGCAGCACGCGAAGTGACAGACAAAGTCCATCCTGCTTGCAGATCAGTGAATACTCAAACTATCAATCCACCCACCACCACCACTATTTCTTCTTATAGCCATGTGTCTAAAGGAAGGAGTGGACTTCAGTCTGTTGGGGCTGATTTAGAAGTCCCTTGCGGCTCATTTTCCTCCATTGTTGCGTGACTTTTGTGACGCTGCGGCAGAACAAAAGACTCGCCATGGTGTTGGTGCGGCCTATATATTAAAAAAAAAGAAATTATGGGCGATGCATCACGTTGTAAAGCCCTGCGCCATCAGGGGGCGTTCCGGCGCAAGGGAGGGCGTACCTGCGCAGGGACGAATCCTAAAAGTGGCTGAGGGAAATCTACAAGATGTCAATCAGTCACTTTTAAGACAATGATGCATGAGTCAAACCCTGCGTGCTTGAAGCCGACGTACGGCTTGATGCAGCATTGGGGAGATAGGGTACCCCAGAGCATTGCTGGAGCTGCGCCATCGTTGGCACGCAACTCCAGCAATGCGCCGCCTTTACGGCACAGATGCGTAAGGCATCTGTGACGTTTTGGGCCAATGGGTGGTGATGGTGGCATGGCACACAATTACTGCCGCATCCCTGCTACTTTGCAGGGATGCGCCGTTAATTGAAAATATGACCCTTAGTGTCTAGCATTACGCAGTTCTTATCTTTACACTACACTCATACATAATTTCTCAGGCCAATGAAATTAACACAATGTACAAAACAAATAAGCATAGTAGCAAGCAAGGCTACTGAGAAGGAGAGCAGTGCACCTGAAATGCATAGAAGATTTTGAAATATAATTTACCTACAATGTAATCGGCAGCATTATTGCTCTTGGTAAAGAACAAAGATTTGCAAATAACAGAGCCGGATAAAACAGAGTAGTGATGAATAGCTACTACTACTCACCAAGCCCGGGGACCTCTACGCCGAGCGCGTCCAGCAAGTCCCGTTCCCGGTCCATGACATCGGTCCAGCGGTGGGTGGCCTGGTTATATGTGCGCCGGACCCCAGAGAGCTGAAACATGGCCCGGCACACCTTCTCCCACCGCTTCCGGCGCTCCCGGATGCCATAGCCAGTCGCGATCTTGCCGCCTCCCAGGATCGTCTTGGGGAGGCGGCGCTGGACGTGGAAGATGAGTGCCGCCACTTCCTCCGCGCTGAAGATCTCCCGCGGCACCACTTGCTCCCCCCTCAAACGCCCGCACGGGAGCCGGGCACGGGGTGTGGGACCCTTCCCCTTCTCAGGGTGCTTCCCGGCTCCCTTTACCATGGTCTGGGCAGAAATAAACTTAAATGATAAAGAAGAAATAGAATAGTGAAGAAGAAAAGAAAAGAGTTTAAAAAAGTAGTTTAAAAGTAACTAAAAGTAGCAGAAAACACAAAAATATACAGCTAGAAAAATAGAGGGATAGATAATAAGTAAAATAGATTAAATAAACTTCAAACAAGCAAAGGATGGCAGAGATTCAGAGAGGATACAGAAAGCATGCCCAGAACCATAGCAATGAATGAGAAACAAGATGGCCGCGCCCGTTCACAACCGCGTGGGTAACTTCGCGCGAGATTTTCCTCGCGAGCACGCGCGAAATTGTACTAGCGAGCAGCACAGTTTGCGAGATTACACATAGCGGCCGGAAACGGAATTACGTCACGCAAACAAGATGGCCGCGCCCGTGTACGACCGCTAGGGTAACTTGGCAAACGTATAGCTACAAGCGCCTCGCGAACACGCGCAAAAGCCCGCGAACATACACGTCGCAAAAAAAAAAAAGTGTATTCGCAAGCATTCGCGGCTCCCGAAATCGATCTCGCACGGATTCGCGCCCCAAAAAACGTGCGAAATTGCAGAAAAAACGGTTTTTGCTAAACTGAAAGCAATGAGCAGGTGCAAAAGTTCAAACTTAACATTTGTAACATTCACTGTAGTGCTTCCTGAGGGGCCCCTCCAGAGTTTGCAACTATTCTATGACCCTGCTATGACCCAAACAGCAGGCTCATAGAATAGCTACAAGTAGACCATAAAGGTCCTGTGAAAAAAAATTTCACTGCAACAGAAAGCAAATTACAGATAAGGAAGGAAGCAGGTGCCAGCCAGACTGGAACTTTCTAAATAACTGACACATTAATCAACCCCCAATTAATTCATGGCAGTTGAAGTAGGGGAGGTGTGCTTGCTTTTTTCACCCCCCATAAACTACAGTGATAAACAAACCTAATTGGTGGCAGTGAGGATGTACCAGAGGGTGGCATGGGTGTCCCAGAGGGTGGCAGTGGTGAAGCAGAGGGTGCTGTGAACCTGTGATGATAAACCAGACGTAGAAACAACATAGTCGCGGCCGTTGCGTGCCGAAAAGTAAGTTCGCAATTGCGAAATTGTCCCAAAATCGTCGCGAACGCGCGCCAACACAAAAAACGGGAAAATCCGCAAATCCGCTAGAGTTCGCGTATCTTCGCGGATTGCGAATCCGTAAATCCGCAATTTCGCGTACGCGAGATCCGCTAGATCCGCCCGCAGTGTTGTTAAAGACAGTCCAAAAAGTCAATGCAGTAGTGAAGAGGGTTGCCTTCATGGCTGGCTCCGAGACTGACGTTTGGCAGGTGCTTTGCCACGGGATACTCACAAGCATTTCTTGGGACGGCCCCTTCCTCGCTTGGAAGGGGGGCCTCTGCTGTGGGGCCAGTGGGGTCTGAGGACTCATCCCTCTCTGTGGCCACAGGGGAGGATGTTGAACTGCCATCCTGTGGCACACCAGAGTGAGATGGAGCTGTTGGTTGTGGCGCAGACCTGTCCCTCTGTAACGCCACTAGCTGGCCCAAGAGGTCCACAATTTGGCCCATGCGGGTGTCCATGGACGTCATCAGCAGGAGGAGCTTGTGTGAATCTTTTTCTAACTGGCCCGTTTGTCCCTGGGGCCGTTCATAGGCGCCAAGGACTTGGTCGATGTTGTCCAGGGCTTCGGTCCCAGGGTCTGGTTGTCTGTGACTGACCCTTGCCCTCTCACCTGCCCTGCTGCCACAGACCTGTTGCCTCACCCTTGTGGGCCCCCGTATCCTCTCCCTGCCCTCCTCCGTTGGTGATGTGGGCTGGTCATCCTCCTGGACATGGAGAGTGTTGCAGGCAGCACTGGTGGTGTTGGAGGACACACAGGCCCTAACAGCAGGGGTCTGTGTATAGGTTGGTGTTGCTGCAGATGTGGTGCGGGACAATGGGGTCCTGGGACCTGTTGCGCCCTGGCACACCAGATGGGCTGGCTTTGAGCTCCTCGTCATCTGAATCCCGGGAGTCAGCATCTGAGAGTCCATGTTCCGTGGGGGGAGACTGACTCTGCAGGTGCTGGTGTTGTCCCCTGCAGTCAGTTCTTGGTCACGTGTGGGACAGAGGGGAAATGGTCATTGTAGTGCACCCCCCATGCTTTGTGTTAGATGTGTATTACTTACTGTTTGTACACCACCCAGTTGACTAATCATCAATTAATTAATCAATCATGATACTTATAAAGCGCACTACATACCCGTGAGGGTCTCAAGGCGCTGGGGGGTGATGCTTGTGATTGAAGAGCCAGGTCTTGAGGAGTCTTCTGAAGGCCAGTAGGTCTTGGGTCTGCCATAGATTGGTGGGGAGGGTGTTCCAGGTCTTGGCGGCGAGGTGGGAGAAGGATCTGCCACTGGTGGTCGTTCTTTGGATGCAGGGGACTGTGGCGAGGGCGGGGCTGGCGGAGCGGAGCTGGCGGTGAGGGTGTAGAAGTTGAGTCGTCTGTTAAGGTATGCTGGGCCGGTCTTGTGGACAGCTTTGTGTGCGTGGATGAGGAGTTTGAAGGTTATCCTCTTGTTGACGGGGAGCCGGTGCAGGTGTCTCAGGTGGGGTATGACGTGGCTGCGGCAGGGATGTCGAGGATCAGAAATGTTGAGGCATTCTGGATGCGTTGCAATCGTCTCAGGAGCTTGGCCGACGTTCCTGCGTAGAGGGTGTTTCCGTAATACAGCCTGCTGGTAACGAGGGCCTGGGTGACTGTTCTTCTCATCTCAGTGGGGACACACTTGAAGATCCTGCAGAGCATTCAGAGGTTGTTGAAGCAGGATGAGGCGACGGCGTTGACCTGCTTAGTCATGGAGAGGGTGGAGTCGAGGATGACCCCTAGGTTGTGTGTGTGGTCGGTGGGTGTTTGGGCTGTTCCTAGTGTTGTCGGCCACCAGGAGCCATTGTTTGTATACACACTACTGTGCCTCCTGACGTGATGTTGAAGAACATGCATTACTTGTCCATGGTATGACGTGTTGAAAGCATACCATGCGCCACGTGCATATTTTGTGATTACAGGGACATGTTGCCACGTAGCGACTAGCGCAACAAAGAATTAAGGTGAAGCCTCTGAGTTGATTACTGTGCCTGGCAGACGTTACATCTGAGCTGAACTGGCCATTGTCATCTCATGCATACCTTTATCATGTCATGTGCTAATCTAAATTTGTACCACCAACCATGCTTTCTTTGCTTTTTATATGGACCTTGATGCTCTGGCCACATGGAACTTACACATGACATTCAGTGCGATGCACGATTGTGCACAGACTTTCTTCTACATGTAAATTGGTGTGTCACACTTTGGTTTCTGTGACAGTTACATTCACTTAGCTGTCTGCACACTGTGAGTGGCAATAGGATCTTTGTGTATTTTTGTGTGATGAGAGGGCTGGCGTTGTCATATGGCGCCATGCGTTTTGAGAGGAATGTCTGGGTGAATGTACTGGCTACGTACCTGTTCTGTTTTCACATTTGTGTTGGATTTGTGACACATCTGTGTGTGTGTGTGTGTGTGTGTGTGCTGGAGGCTTCCATCCTGCTCAGGGGTGGGACAAGAGAGCATAATATGTCTACCTACCTGTTAGTTTGAAGTGGACAGTGCAATGTCTGACAAATGCATCTGGTTTGGAGGGATTGATCTATCTGGATGATTTGAGGTACAAGGGGGCATGGTGGTAGTAGTAGTGCTGACCTCACACCCACAACCCCCTCCCTGTGAAGATGGCTACCTATCTGTGAGTTTGGTTGTTGTACTACAACGGCTGCCACATGTTTCTGGGTGGGTGGGGAGTGCTCTATCTTGCTAAGCAGGGGAACAAGGAGGCATAGTGGGAGTAGTAGTGCAGGCCTCCCATCCCCAAACAGCCCTCCCAGGGAAGATGGCTACCTACCTTTAAGTTTGGATGTTGTACTACAATGGCTGCCACATGCTTGGGGGGAGTGAGACATCCTACTCAGGGGTGGGACAGGGGAGCCTATTAGGAGTTGTAGTGCTGGTTGCCTGAACAATTACAACCCTATATATGTTGGCTACCTTTGGGGTGATTCAGATGGAGCGAATGTTACATCTGCGAGACCTGTGTTAGGTATTGCGGTGCAGATTAATGGAATTGGGCCTAGGAGGGGTAGCTTTGCAGTTGTGCATGTCAGTACATAGCAGTGTAATGGACTATATTTGGTTGTACTTACCATTCTGCACTCCCTTGGCTATTCCTGTGAGACTCTCTGGATGCACTATGGGAGTTGTTGTGCAGGCCTCCCACCACTAAACATTCCTCCCAGGGAAGAGGGCTACCTATATGTTCGGTGAGTGGGAACCATACAATGGCTGCCACATGCTTCCGGGTAGGTGGGGGGAGTATAACATCCTGTTATGAGTTGTAGTGCTAGTTGCCTGGACACGTACAACCCTATATGTGTTGGCTACCTTTGGGATGATTCAGATGGGCTGAATGTTACATCTGTGAGACCTGTGTTAGGTATTGGGGTGCGGATGAATGGAATTGGGCCTAGGAAGGGTAGCTTTGTAGTTGTGCATGTCAGTACATAGCAGTGTAATGGTTTCCATTTGTTTGTACTTACCATCCTGCACTCCCCCGGCTATTCCTGTGAGACTCTCTGGATGCAGTATGGCAAGTACCTTCTCCTCCCATGCAGTGAATGTTCTTGGTGGAATGGGAGGGCCACTGCCAGTCCTCTGAGCCAGCTCACGGTTCTTGTTCCTCTTTTTTTTCACAAACCCTCTTCAAGATATGCCACCTCTTCATGATTCCATTTTTTGAGCGTGGAGTGGTCCCTACTGCATTGACCTTATCGACTATCCTTGACCACATTTGTGCTCTTGTGGCTAATGGTGTCTGTTGGACCAGGCTACCAAACACTTGTGGTTCTACTCTAATTATTAAAGCACCGATCGTAACAATGCGTTACATTTCAAGAGTTTCCATTAGGGATCACTCAAGAGACACTTGCCGTTTTCCCAAATGTTACGCCTCAGACGCATTGTGTCTGATAATCAAATCTTCAATCACAGAATCCAGGAAATGCATCAACGGTTCCTTGACAGAGGATATCCTGATAACATCCTTAAAGAAGCTCAAAACAGAGTCATGGACATCTCCAGACAAGACAGTCTCCTTAAGAAACCAAACAAGCTCAAGAACGCATGGTTCTGGTTTCCAAGTTCTCCACAGCCAGTCATAAATACAAAAAAATAATTCTGAAACACTGGCCGATTCTACAAATGGAGCCTGATATCCAGGACATCTTCCAAACTCCTCCATTGTTTGCCTACACTCGAAGCAAGAATCTAAAGGAAATCCTGTCTAATCCCATGCCCACCACAACTGTCTACAAAGGAACACAACCTTGTCTCAATTGCAACAATTGCAATAGCATCATAAGAGGCAACATCATTCAACATCCTATGCAAGGACACTCCATCAAGTTACAAGTCAACGCAACATGTGATTCTAAGAATTTGATTTATGCACTGAAATGCCCTTGCGGAAAAATCTATATCGGCAAAACAGAAAGAAAAATCAAAACACGTATGAACGAACATAAGACGAATATTCGCACAAAACAAGAGAAATCTAATGTTGCCATGCATTTTCACGAATGTCATCACACTGTTGCACAACTTCGATTCACAGTACTGGAACTCATTCACACTAGGGAAGGTATTGACAACCGCAAGCTCCTTCTTAAAAGAGAACTTGAATGGATTTATCGCTTACACACCTTAAAGCCACATGGGCTAAATGACCGTGTCGAATATAGCTGTTACCTATAATCTTCACATGCCTGTTGTAAATCTCTGTTTGCTGTTGACTCATTGCTCTTTACATGTACTTTTACCCCCTTTTTATCTTTTCCTCTATCTTTTCTTCCATGTTTGTCTCTAGTTTACCCTTCACATCAGTTATTTCACCATTTCAAGATGGCCCCCACACTTCTTCACTCTTTCACCCTTTCTTAGTAGTCCTATCTCTATGTTTCCCCAGTTGAACTACACCACACCTGGCCCATTTTTATTTTTACCTGCACCATTCTTATCGTCTATGTTACCTCGCGTCCACTCACACGGATGAACCCAACTTGACGCTTTCAAACAAGTCGACCGGAGCAGCGAGCGCTCTCGCTACTCTGTTGAAGTAAGTCTGTTTACGTTCGAGTGCCACACTGTTTTATTAACGCGTTCCTGCATCCACCTACCACCATGCGATATTCCTCGTTTTTCACCTCCTTCACTCTCCCCTCAGCCCACCCTCCACTTCCCATGATAGAGCACTCCCCACTATATTTCTCACTCGTGTAAACCTTTCATATGCACTTACATTGATCGACACTTTAACGTTAATATTATTATTGAACGGTATTTTTTTTGACTTCCACTTTTCTTTGACTTCCACTTGATTCTTTTATCCTAACTCGGGCCCGTTTTCACTCTTTCAGCTCTCCTTGACAAAGGGCGCTCACGCCCAAAATGCATTGGAGTTTGGACGTACAAATGAATACGTATGCATTTAACCTATGCCATTGATATGATGTAAATATCAGTGAGAACTGCAATTCTACAACTTTTGAACAATTAAAACTTTACGCATCTTTAAAGAAATTTTGGAATCAACTCATTTGATCCGTTTTGGAGTGCCTTACCAGGGGATGTATTTGCATGCTTATGCATACACCACACGTTCTACTCTAATTATCTCATCCACCATGACAGTTAACTCACTCTCTGTGAATTTTGGCATTTACTGTGGTGCCATGGTGTGTGATGTGCAAAGGGATTAGAGGTGCAGGGGTGTAAGTGGTGGAGGTGGGGGTTATGTGTATGGTGTGTTATGTGCAGAGGGGTTAGAGCTGCAGGTGTGGGAGCAGTGGTGGTGCTGTGTGTGGTGTGAGTAGTGATGGGGTGTTGATTTGGCTCTCCTTTCAGCTGTGGTGTTTGTCCCTTCGGTAGTGGAGTATTGCAAAGGATTCTGGTCGGGGAAGGGGCTGCTTTTATGCTCAGCTATGTGGGTGTGCTAAGATGGAGTATTGCTGTCAGGTGTGTTTTGTGGGTTGTCCTGGGATTTGTATTTTTGTAGTTGCCACATGGGTGTGTCATTGGGGTGTGTTAGGTGTTTTTGGGGGCAGGGCTAGTTTGCTGAGTGCACTTTGTGGCCTAGTTGTGAGTTTTTTCTGTCGACCACCATATTTTTCACGGAGCTTCCGCAGCGGGGGCTATGCTACAGCTCTTCCATCGGCTCTCCCATTAATCACTGTTTGCAACCGTGGCGGTCGGAAACAGCAGAACGTACCGCGGTCACATCGGAGATATCCTAATTTTCCGCGCGGTCTCTCCACTTTCCTGGCGGCGGTTTGGTGATTTTCCGCCTTGAATCCGACCGCCGCTGACGGATTTTAGCCTTCCTTGCCCTCTACAGGTGGTTTTTCGTAGCCTAGTTCCGCCGTGGTTGGATTGTTTGGGTGGTTAATCCTAATTGTACAGCCGGCTTTTCCATGGTAATGCAGGCGGTTGATTTCCACTGCCATGGCAGTCGGGGTGGTTTTCCGACTGCCATGCTAATAGACCCCATAGTTTTTTCCTAATTTCAGTTAATACTACAAAATCTTACATGTGATGTCCTATAGTGCTTCACTATTTCTCCTTTTACTTAAACTAGACACTAAATCAATGTGGGAGCAAAACATGTAGGGCAACATGTACATTTATAATTGATGTGCTTTTTTAACATATTTAAAAAATACGCTCATGTGCTCACATAAGTTACAGGGTGTGTATTGTGACTGAGTGAAAGTAACATAGACAAAGCATCAAATATACAACAAAAAATTATATACAATGGAAGGATTTTCATTGGGGGATCGACAACGTTTCGAACATTTAGTTAGTTAGGATCATCATCAGGACAGGGTGAGCAGTCTGAAACTGAATTAAAGCAAGCTCAAATTAGCACTTTGCCCTAATTAATTTTTCACTTAATGTAGTGACTTAGTGCTCCCAGTGACATGATGAAAACAGTTGGCATGCAGACTGTTTATTTTTATTACTTAGAAGGTATAATGCAGGCAGGAAACCTGGCGGTGAGGGCTGGGGCACGCAGAGTTGCACAGGATGGATTTTAATACGGGATCGCTACCACGCTGGGGACTGTGCAGTGTTGTTACACTTACTTTCTTTGGGGATAAGATTAATGGTGGAGGGAGGCAGACTGTGACATGAACACTGAAGTGGTTGCCTGAAACCACTGGCCTGCGGATACTGCTGGCGTAATTTCCGGATGAGTCAAAGTTGGGGGAGGAATTCTATAAATGGGCAGAAAGCAAAAGTCAGCTCAACGTTGCCAAGCCTATAAGGATTAGTCTAAGTGAGGTTAAGAAGGTATCTCTCTTACTCGCGGGTTGAACGGGTAACTCCACAACTTGCCAATCGTTCAGGAGGGAGTCACTTACACTGGAATCTAGGAAAAGAGAATAAATCAGTATCCAAAACGGCATGGTTGTGGAGTAGCAGAACCGATAATAACAATGCTTACTGGAGCTGTTCAAGGACTGGTGGTGTACATGATTTAAATTATCGTCACCATCGGTTCAGAAGCACGGCCAGTCGGTCGTCTGAGCTTGGGCCTAGGGGCAAGGTGATACAGTTACCAATTTAGCTATGCAGTGAAGGTACATCTATAGTGCGAGATAAAGGTTCAGGCGCTTACTCTATGGACTAAATATGTTAATCTGTGTTTCCTCTCCAGGTGGTATGGGCAATTATTGAGCTGCAAAATAATTGGTAAAGTGTAAGTTGAATAACAAACACACATGATGTGACTAGCCATATATTCTTACTTAGGCGTGCCCGCGGGCGCTGATGTTGGTCCGTAAGTTAAGGTTACCGTAAAGGCTGGGGGTGCCCTAGGAAGAGCTGTCTCCTTTGGGCGAGAAAATGCATTTTATAACAATTAGGCCGTGTGGTTATTCGCAGTTAGAGCACACTACCTTGCTGTATACAAATTCATGTGTGTTCCGGGTGCTGGAATTGAGAGGAAATGTTTTTTAACATTAAAGTATTAACAAGCAATTATACTTTCAACGTGGGTCAACGGGCTTTTTAAACCGGATCTGAAAGTTGTTCAAAACGGGGGATTTTTTACTCAATCAAGGACCTTGTATTGCCGATAAACTAGATTAGCTTTGAGAGTTGGGCCGGTGTACTTACTGAATCGCCGTGATCGGGGGCCTCGAGTACCCTCCTGGTCCTCGCCTTAGTCTACAAAGACGCTACCGCTGCATTTACGGAAACGGAAGGGCTGAGGGCAGTACTATATCAGTGTTCCGTAGTGTGAAATGTAAGCACATGCGCACTGGGGCTTCAAGTCCCGCTGAGGGGCGCATACAATTCTGCGCATGTCTAGAGTCAGACCTCATAGCGAACCAAGTTGTTTGTATGTTCTTGTGCGTGCTCCCAGTGGTGTGTATTTGGGATCAGAGTCAGTAATTTACCACAAGTATTACAAAATATATTTTTTAAATAGGGAAGCAATTATTATCCGTGTATATACTGCAATGGTGTGATGTGTCTACACTGTGGGCAGTAGGTACCTACGCATGCATGTTATCAGTTGCGGAGCACTCCTCAAATCAATCTTATGAGGCTAGTGTGAGTTACATATTGGGGGATGCACGATAATTCTCAGATGAAAATTGTATTGGAGGAACCGTGTGTAGTTACCATGCATTCCCGTGGCCCAATACATGGTTGGGGAGGCTCATATCCTAGGCATATATTGCAATTATTTGTGACAGGAGGCAACAAATTACAGAGTTAGGTGTGCGCATATACATTATACATAGCTTGAATACAAGGTGTCATATACAGGTGTTCCACTCATCGAGAGTGTTCAGTCCTTTTTCGATAGTTTTTCAGTTATAGATCCATTTGCATTCCAAACAGTTTAAAGTGGATTGCTGGTTACCACCCCGTGCATTCAGTACCATATTGTCTATCACCTGCCAGGTGAAGTCGTTTTCAGAGTGACCTTGCGCGAGAAAATGTTCCGTTAGCGGTGCCGTGAGGTCTTTACATCGGATTCTACTTCTGTGTTGTAAGATCCGGGTTTTGATCTACTGGGTTGTCTGACCAATGTAACACAGTTTGCAAGGGCACTCAATACAGTAGATTACATTTTTGGAATTGCAGTTGGTAAATGACTTTAAAATATGCTTGTAATTGTCATAGTCAAATACTTTAGTATTACTTGTGGAGTCGCATGCCATGCAGTGGTTACATTTGTAGTGCCCAAGGATAGGTGGCAGATTGAGATATGCCTAAATTCTGTTATTTATTCTGGTTGGTGTAAATGCCCTCACTGGGTGATCCTTTAAATTGCGTCCCCTCTTAAAGGAGAAGAGTGGTGTTCCTATTATTAGTTCTAGTGGATCTAAGATGGGCCAGTGTTTTCTCACTAGTTTTGTGAGTTTGTTGCTCACTGTGCTAAATGTTGTGACACAGGTGATTCTAGTTAGTGATTTTTTTCTTGTGGCTGGAGTTGGTGTTCTCGATGGGCGCACCACGCTCTTTTCATGGCACGTTGTACCAGTCTCCTGGGGTAGCCCCTAAGTGTGAGTTTTTTTAAATTCCTTGACAGAGGATATTGAATGTGTAGCTGTGGTGGACGCAGTTCAAGAGTATGATTCCGTTTTGTCTGAGGATGACTGGAAATCAGCTTATGAGAACGATGTGATATTACAGAAGATGATTGAATATACTACTCACAGCTGGCCTGAAGCTAGAGGTCTAAGTGGTGATTTGCGTGTTTTTGCACAAGTATCAGATGAATTGTCTGTTTAAAACATAATTGGTCGTCGGGGTACAAATTTGTTCCTCTCGCCGATTACACCCTTCCATCTACAATAAAGCACACCCGGAACATCAGGGATCTACAAAAACTGTGATTAAGATTAAACAACATTACTGGTGGCCTTCCCTAGATTCACAGGTTAAAGGTACAACTGGTAGCTGTCCAGAGTGCCTTCTGCCCGATAAACATTGGCGAACATTGAAATCTCCATTACACCCTACTGAGTTCCCCAGTACTCCATGGGAGAAAATTGGTTTAGATTTTTCAGGGCCTTATTCCATTCTTCAGGGCCTTATTCCATTCTTAATCAAGGTATGTGATTCTAGCTGTTGACTACTTCTCCAAATGGATGTATCATTGTTTTGTCGAATGTTCTGATACTGAGTCAACCATACCATTTTTGAATAAGATATTTTCTTTAGAAAGAGCACCGAAAGTGATCATTACAGATAATGGCACTCATTTTGTTTCAGAGAAAATTTGAAAGTGTTTGAAAAAATTAGACATTAAACATCTTAATGTAGCATTATACTCTCCCACATCTAATGGCTAAGTTGAAAGAGGGAATAAAGTAGTGAAAGAAGGTATTTAGACAGCATTAGCATCTGGGTTGGATATGGAGGAGTTTATCAACCAGAAAATTTGGGATCATAACAGATCACCCCACTGTACCATTGGGATATCTCCTTTTACTTTATTGAGAGGTAGAGAAGCACACACTGTTCTGTTTCAGACGTGGTTGAGAAAAATGTCTGGTCAAAATAAGGTCAATTTTAAGGAGGTGTCTGATAGAGTATTCACCAAGCAGACTCAAACGAAAATTAATTTTGATAAGAAATTCATTCTGAATGGCGAGGACGTCATGGTTGGAGACTGTGTTTTAATTAAAAATCCAATAAAATTTTGAAAGCGGGAATCAACATTTTTAACACCTGAACAAGGATACCAGATCAGTAAAGGAGCGGGGGGCATATTATCAAGGGATTTATCTCCACTTTTTTGGCTTTAAAAGCCAAGAAAGCGGAGATAAAAGTATCTCCCTATCAGCAACAGGGTGCTAACACGCAAATTCGCATGTTAGCACCCTTTTTCTCTAAGCTTCCTCTTGCATCTCTAATGAGATGCAAAGGGGGAGTTCCAGAGAAAAATAATAGGAGAAATGTTGTTAAGCGACATTTCTCCTATTATCAAGGATTTTGCGAACCCTGTTAGTGATAAAAAAGCAGCGCTAACTGCGGTTAGCACTGCTTTTTTTACACCTGGTATTTTCCTGACTTTGCCATGATATCCTATGGAAGGTGGATATCATGGCTAAGTTTGTGAGCCCCTATCATCAAGCTAACGCCAAACTTCGAGAGATTATCGTTAGTTTTCCAGCGATGATCTCTCATTTGGCAGTTAGCGTGAGGATTTTTATCACTTCTGAGATAAACCTTGCTAATAGCAAGTTATCTCTGCGATAATTTCCGGCGATGCTTAGCGTTAAAAAAATCGTTGCTAAGCATCGTTAGCGATAAATATCGCTAATCGTTGGTAATATGGCCCCTGCTTTTTTTAACTGTTCCCATGAGGCACAGGGTCAAGACTGATTTGCATAAAGCTGGGTCCAAACTGGGGTGGCGTAGTGGGCAAAAGAACGATGGATTTAAACCAGATCTTTTGACTGGGGGAGAATGTTTGCATTGTCAGCATTCCGTCCATCATTTGTTTGCTGCAACACTTTTCGCCCTAAGTGGGATGGGTATGCCCAGACGTGGGTCCCTTGCTCACTGTGCCACTGGATTCAAGCTAGCCTGGCTGAAGAAGGGTGACACACCCTGAAACCGGTCCCAGGATGCTTGTTTCCGGACCTGGCCTGGCAGTTTGGTCAGGACTGTTCCCATGAGGCACAGGGTCAAGACTGATTTGTATATGGCTGGGTCTAAACTGGGGTGGTGTAGTGGGCAAAAGAACAATGGATTTAACCCAGATCTTTTAACTGGGGGAGAATGTTTGCATTGTCAGCATTCCGTCCATCATTTGTTTGCTGTAACACATTTGTTGGAAAGTAGGGCAGGTGGAACAAGAGGCAGCTCGTTAAAGTTTCCCCTCAACAAGTTGAAATTATACTTCGTAGACAGAGAAATGTTAAGGATGATCTTGATTGGGAACACTGGTTAGACACAGTTAAACCTGTTCAATCTACTACATGTCAGTTTCTTCTTCTCAATCTGATTCTATTGTTCCTGTCCAATCAGTCGTTAATACGAACTTTTGCAGTTCCTCTAGGGGTCGTGTTATTAAAACACCAAAAAGATTTGATGATTTCATTAGATTTTAAGACTTGTTATGCAATTAGTTGATTCATGTTAATGTTTTAATATGTATTGTATTTTTCTCTTTTTATTTTTCTGTAAGGGGGATGGTGGTGTAATATGGGTAGAATGTTTTGCATCGTGCGGGTAGTGCAAAATGCCTTACAAATACATTCTGTATTCTTTTAAATGTGGCTCACGCATGGAGTGTCCACTAAATAGAGGTTCGAATGGTAATTGTTTCAGTGACCAACACTTACCTGCATCATTGGGTTTTAGCTATCTGGTCTACAAATGTTAGCAAGTTACTACCACATTACTTCCAATCGAAAATCCAGGTACCTGTCTTTATACTGCTTGCTGCCTCATCCCCCATGTCATTTTAATTGTTTCTTTTTTCAACTCTGCCATCTCAAAGTGAATCTTCTCTGCTTTATATTCATCCACATATTGACTATGATCAATGCTCTTATTTCTATGGACTTTGGGAATAGCCAAGTTCAAAAGACCTTTATTTGAATTTTATAAAATTCATAAAAGTACCACATAAAAACGATTCATTTACATAACAGAACATTCTACAAAAATACATGGTTAAAAATGTAATATAGTTTTAATGAGGCTAATTTCAGGGGTTTTCCATCATCTTGCGCACTCGTGTTATCAGTCTCAAGAAAGTGCTAGTGCGAAAGATTAATTCATCTGAATCCAGGGAAACCAACAATAAATAAGACTCCCCCAACGAGAGGGGTCTATGTTTCCTAAAATATGGGGTTAAAAACCAATTGATATATTTTAGATAAAATTTACAGAAGAATAGGAAGTGCAAATCATCTTGTGTGCTAACACCATCACACGGACATGGGTTATATTCTGTGCTATGTTGATAGCCCAGAGGGAAGGCCAACAGATTTTTCACAGAACCCGCTCTTAGGCGGAACAAGAGTGATCTCTCCCAGTTGGTCATGGGTAGAGTAAGATAGTGCGGGAGTGGTTGCCTACATAGTTCGTTCCCCATGTATCTTACAACAGTTGATTTTGATGATTCTCTTCCCATTCGTTCGGAGTTATAAAGTGCATACAGTGTTTGTTTAACCTCAATTTTATCCTTTGGCTCGATCCTGGTAGGGTCGGAGAAGAGACTGCCTCTGTCCACGGCGCTCAATGTTTTTAACACTCCAGAAAGCCATGGAATCGCCATGCCATGGTCACATTTTAAACCGTCCTTTATAATATTTTGTGTAAGAGTGGCTGAGTTATTCCTCCAAATCCTAACCCAGAATAGAGCTGGTCTAGATCTGATAAAATCGATTACATAGGAGAGGTTTAATTCATTATGACAGATAAATTCAGAAGATGAGATTGGGGCGCCCAGTATTTTCCTGCAAAATCTACTTTCTTCCCGCTGAATACCTGGGCTTCTTCCCAATCCCCAAACCTCAGCTCCACATGTAGCTAGCGGTAGACACTGTAGTCTAAAAAAAATTAAAATAGCTCTAGTGGCGCCTATTTTCTTTGGGCGCGGCAAGCTCAAAATGGAATTGGTGGCTTTCGAGAACATGCCCATGGCGTGGGCCAAATGCCCACTCTATGAGCCGTTCGCAGCGAAAACCAGACCTAAGTATGGAAATGTAGGCACAGATTCAAGTTTATCTGTCCCTATATGTATGGTATTGAGCTTCCGTTTCCCGGGGCCACATGGCATGATAAAAGATTTTTTTAAATTTACGCGCAGATCTAATCCCTCCATATGTTGAACAAGTAAGCGGAGGGCATTTGGTGTGCGGCCCATAAGCACCGCATCGTCTGCATATAATAACACTGGTAGTGGTTGCCCCAGGATTATTGGTACATCACTAGTCACTTCTTTCAGGATTCTTGCAAGGCCATTAATGTAAATGATGAACAACAGGGGTGCTAAAACGCACCCCTGTCTCACCCCCCTGCCGATGTTAATAGCTCCAGAGACTTCTCCACCCATCCCAATCCTGACCTGGGCTTTAAGATCCATGTGGAGATAGGCCAGGAAGTTAACAAGAGGCTCGTCTAGTCCATAATTCAAAAGGATAGCCCAGAGTATGGATCTATTCACTAGATCAAAGGCGGATGAAAGAGCCATAAAAGCAAGGTAAATAGGAGACGATCGAGCAACGCTGTACTTGTCGATTATCAATTTTAGGTTCAGACATTGCTCCACCGTCCCTACCCTGCTCCTGAATCCCATCTGACACGGGTCCAATAGGTCTATGTCTTCAGTCCATTCTAGCACCCTATTATAAATAACTCGCCCCAAAATTTTTAGAGTGTTATCCAAAAGGGAGATCGGACGATAGTTAACTGGATCCGACCTATCACCCTTTTTGAAGATTGGGACGATAGTGCTGGTTGCCCAGGTAGTGGGCATAGGCACTGTTGGCAAGCTGTTAAAGACGTTAAAAAGGATTGGTGCCCAAAGATCCGGGTTATGCTCAATAATATCAATGGGCAATCCATCGGGGCCTGGTGCCTTGTTGCCAAGGCTCTCTTTTATGGCTATTTTCACCTCATGGAGATCAATCTGTAGACCACGCGCCTGTCCTGGGGTGAAAGTTACCAATTCCTTGGATGGTGCGGTGTAAATTTTAGAGAAGTGGGCCTCCCAAACGCGACCAGCGACTCCCACTGTTCCGTCAGTAGTGTGGACTTTCCTCTAGCTATTTCAAGTTTATAGAATTTCCTGGCTGTCTGAACCATCGTTGTGTACCTAGGTTTGGTGGTTAGTGCCCTGCGTAGTTCCCTATTTGCCAGTGAACAGGCGGAATCAAACCACCTTGGTTCTTTCCTTTCCTTTCCTTTCCTTTGGTAACGGTGCTGACAAAAGAGTTTTTATGGTTAGACACAGTTCACCAAAATCAGCAATTATTCTGTGGTAGTTCCCATCCATGGATAAGTAGGAATTAATTCGCTGCGGGTGTTCCATTTTTACGCTTTCCAAGATTGCCCCACAGTCAACCCCCCTCCATTTTAATCGCAAGCCATCAACTGAAGGTGTGATGTCCCTTGCACCATTTAAGTTGGTATAAACCGGAGTAGGGGCTAAATGCAGAGTTACTGCAAGTGGGTTGTGATCTCCAAACGATGTCTCCATCACTGTAGACTTTGTTACACGATCTATTAAATATGGGGACATAAAGATAAAATCAATGGTGGAACTGCTGTCCCTGCCTCTGAACGTAGGAGCGTGGGAAGCGCTAGGGTTGTGGCTAGTTTTCATGGCATCACCAAGGTTGAACTCGGTTAGTATATTGGCGAGTTCAATACCCCTTCGTTCGGCTTGGTCTAAGCAGTTCCTATCCTTGATCCCATGATTCTTTGGTATTTTTGCGTTGAAGTCACCCCCAATTAAAATCCCTGTCCCATCATCAGCCTGTAGACTGATTTCCAGATTATGTAAAGTTTTGGAATGTGCCTCAAAGTTCTTATTAGGTACACAATAAAAATCATTATTGTAAAAATTAATTAAATAAATCCGGGTCTTTCGCTTGAATTCAAGAATTTGTATATTCGGGTTCCCTCTAGATAGGTCTCTAAAAGTACCACCAGCCAGTATCTTAATCCCAATAAATAAACCTCCGACTGCACGGCCAGAAATGGGCTTCGGTGCAGTCACACTAAAACAATGATAGCCCTCTATGTGTAAATTCACAACAGCCCAAGTCTCTTGAAACATTATAATGTCTGTACCATCCAATATCTTGACCCTTGGGGGTCTAAGAGCCTTGACTCTAGCCCTGCCACATTCCAACTAAGGATTAACAAGTCACAGTGACTAGGGTGACTGATTAGCTTATTCCTGGTACTCGTCACTATGTTCACATTAGTTTTCGGTGATGTGGGAATTATATGGTCATGTGTGGCTATAAGTGTGACAGTACAGTCAAGCATTGCTGTTCCCTGTGTAGCATTGACTTGTATTGATGGTAGATATTCCTCAGTAATATTACTTAACACTAGGCGACCACTGTTGCATTCCCTGTCAGCAACTAATGTTCCCTGAGTTATACTTGCTTCTACTGGTACTGGATGTTCCTTGTTGTCATTACTTATATCTTCACATCCATTGTTATTGCCTTCCCTATTGCCCAGTCAATCCTGCTCGTCTAAGCTTGAGAAGGCGTATTCGAACCGATTATAGGTTGGGATGTTATATATGGACCTTACCTCATTCTGAGGCAGATACCGATTTGGGTTAATCATTGGATGTAACCTCTCCCTTTGGTCGTACTGTTTCATTGTGGGGAGGTAGGGGTAGTACATCAGATGCGCTGGGGATGGGGCCTGATGACACTGCGCAGGTCCCTTCAGGTAATTAAGATCTTGGTCCTGGTGATAAAATGGAAACCTAATCCCGGTACCCAAATTAGGGTCCTGGTAACACACAATAGAGTTATTCCCCATGTTAGCATTAGGAGAAATCAAATGTCTATAAAAATAGCCCAGAGGGAGCAAAGTAGTGTTGAATTCCCAGGGTGAGGGTGGTGGGGCGCTAGCCAAAGTTTTTTGGGCCCACTGGGGGGGACTTAAAATGTATAATTATGCAGTCCCCCTCGAACTTTTTCCTCGGTGGGCCTACCCACCCTACTCTTTGGGTGTGAATAATCTCCCTTGCCCCTTCCATTGGAAAGTTGCAATTTGCAACTAACCAGTGAAGGGTCCTGTTCTTAAGGGATATGGGGTTTTCTTCTTGATCCTTCCTTAATTTGGGTACATTAACTATGACCAGCACATACGCCGCGCATTCAGGCGGTCGGCTGATGCGGGGAGGTATCTGTCCCATGTTGATTGCCATATTTTGGTCGGGCTGAGCCCTTAAAGCATTCTGAGCATTATTATTAGTTTGTCTAATTCGCATCTCCTTGCTTTTATCAACATTTTGTACCTTGCCTTCCTGTGTGGCGTCCTTAGTCGTATTATGAATAGCGGTAATTTTTGTTGATTGTTGGTTGGCAGCTATTCCTTTACCTGGCACTTGTGGAGTTTTGGCCTTTGTGGTTAGAATTGGGGAAGTAGGGTTCTTAGCCTTTGTGCATGTAGGTTTAGAGGAGCTCAATTTGGGTCCCACAGTCATTGAAGGCCCCTGACTGACGATATTTTTAATGGGAGAACTAAATTCAGCCAATTGCTTTTCAATGCGTATGAGTCTGGATTCTATCGGGGACCAGTAGATATTAAGTAGTTCGCCCATTCTTTCCAGAAGTTGATCATTAGCTTCAAAATTATCCCCTTTACCCAACGGCGACGCGGGGGCTCAAGGTTCTTTTATGCGCCTCTGGGCGCAGGATTAACGGCAACGGCCGCAAAGGATCCCGGGCAGCCTTTAGCTATGCCTTCCTATATTTTTCACCCGCTGATTCCAAAACATCCAGAATACAGTAGCTCAACTACTGCTGCCACCATGCAAATAGATTCAATTCAAATCTCCTTGCTTTGTTAATGGGTTTCCAACCATTTCAATCCTCCAGTCACCACCATGACCCTATCAGAATCTTCACTCTTATTCAGAGCACCTCCAATCCATGTTATGCTTTGTTTGCTCACAAGCAGGCTGTCCTGCACTAATTAGGATACAAGGTTTTGACAAGTTCTGAGTCTCTGGCTGTAAACTTTTGTTGATCATTTAGCTTTCTATGGGGCTTCAAATGCCATATCATATGTAATTTGGTTGCTCTTTTATGTAGTGTTGGCTGCCCCTTCTGAAAAGCATCAACTGACCCTTGTGGGTAGTAAATTGAGCTTTAAAATGCATGAATAAAAACTTAATGATAACTACTCTCTTCCTCATGTCTGCCTGTACAGTGACAGCATCTCAATGGCACACTGACACTTCTTCAGTGTTTACATATCATTATACATAGTTTTTTCAAATCCTAGCTCTACAAGTGAGCGATGATTATGGAGCCTAATAGAATTCCCATGGCCCTGGTAACAGTGTAGGCCTAAAATCATCCTCCTTTCAGGACGACTTGCATAAAGTGGCCTAAGAATGAACCATATGAATCAGATATACTAGCTGCCCCAGTTTATTCACATGGGTCCCTCCAGGTCGCAAAGGATCCCGATCGTGTGTGAAGTCCTACAGGGTTCACTACTGTCTCCTGTCATTTAAACCTTTCATGGAACCACTTGGTTCTCACAGATAGCAGCATCACAATTCACCAATATGCTGATACACAACTCTACTTGAAAGTCTCAATCTGATTTAGACATTCAATGCCTCAAATACTGCTTTTACATAATCCAGGCCTGAATGCCCAGTGTCTGCCTGAAGCTCAACCCAAACAAAACAGAATTCCTATAATTTGCCAAGAACAGCATACAAGATACAGCACAAACCTGGCTCACTTACACGAGCCTTGACAGCTTTGAACTCCAACTCTCACAGAGTGTACACTTGGACTCAACTTGAACACCAGCCTCTCCCATTAGGAACACATAGCCAAAGAAACAAGGACAGCCTGGTACCAGCACTCTCTTGTATGGAATGTCAAACTGTTTATTTTGGAAAGAGACTTCAGAACTGTTGTTCAAACCTTTGTACTCTTGCACCTGGATGGTGGAGATGCCCTACTCCAAGGCCTCCCAAACTCAAATCTGACACCCGGTTGGGGCATCTTACACTCAACATTGTGTCTCATCCAGGGTCTGAAAAAATATGATGACATCGCCCTCATCCTGGTGAAACTCCATTGGCTTTCCTTGCTGGCCCGCACCATCTTCAAAACCAGCTGCATCATTTACAAAGTCATCACGGCCAGCATCCCCCCTTATATTGCTGACAAGCTCCCGATCTCTGGTGGTTTGTAGCACACATGCAGCCAGGACACCATAAGACTGCAAACTAAGAAGTGTAAAAAAAAAAGACAACAGGCCTTTTCCATCTATGCTATGAGGAATGGGAACAATATGCATGAATCCAGCATGAATGCTCCACCGCTGCTCCAATTTAGGAAAGAGTTAAAGACCCACCCCTTTAAATAACACTACATCACAATCCTTTCACCACCCACAAGTCAGCTTCCTCTTCTATTACTCAATGAATTTAGGCTTGCCTTTGATCTTGTACTGTGCTCTGCTGCCTTTTGGCTTGGTTTGCACCGTAGAAATACCCTATACGGATCCCCCAGGATTTCACGATTTGCAAAATAATCACGAAATCTGCACATTTGTAAAAAGGCCGCACTTTTTTTACAAAAGTGCCTGTAAAATCAGGGCTGGACAGCAGAAAGTTTCAGCAGTCCTGTGTACTGCAAGAAGAGCTGAGCCACGCAGGCAGGGCAATTCCTGCATTGCGTTCTCATCATAAACGTGCAGGCAGCAAGGGGGCATTTTTTATAGTCACCTCCAGCTGTGTCAAGATAAAGACCAAGTGAAGGGGCCATCAGGCAGCTCCTTTTGATCAAGTATCCTGACTGGACGTGGCCAGGAACCTCACTTAAATGAAAATACAATGGTTGAGAAACAAAGAACACAGCTTGTTATCTCTTCACAGGTACTGCATACCATTGTCTTTGTTCAGTCCTTTTATGTAAGTAAGTGCATGCACTGCAAGAATGTTAGATGTGTTGGTCTATCCAAGTATTTAGAAAAATAACAAATTAAATAGTACTATTTTATTTCTTTCATAGCGCTACTCATCCCAATGCAGGGAGTCAGAGCGCTTCGCATAACATACACATTAGACATTGATAATAAATCATGTAAGTGTGTAAAACAATCTACAAGAAGTATTACATGAGTCAGTGAAGGTTATAAGGTATAGGAGTCACATGTCCTTCACAGCTCACTGTGCTAAATCAGAAGGATTATAATTTATGAACTGCAATTAACTAAAGGATCTCCGTGTTCAAACCAGTAACTAACATGGCTTGGTAGTTCGGACTGGACTGTTCCCATGAGGCACAGGGTCAGAGCTGATTTGCATATAGCCAGTGTCTAACCCAGGGTGGTGTGGAGTGCAAAAAAACTATGGATTTAGGCCCAGATCTCTGCACTGGGGTGAATGTATGACATTGTTCTACATTCTGTCCATCAACTGTGTTTTTTGCAAATTTCACCCCGAGTGGGCTGGGTATGCTTAGAAGTGAGTCCCAGGCTCTCCACACCACTGGAGTCAAGCTATCCAGGCTGATGAAGGCTGATAGCCAGAAACCGGTCCTTGGATGCTTGATTCCGGTCTGGGAAAGACATGGCTTGGTGGTTCGGACTGGACTGTTCCCATGAGGCACAGGGTCAGAGCTGATTCGCATATAGCCAGTGTCTAACCCAGGGTGGTGTGGAGTGCAAAATAATGATGGATTTAGGCCCAGATTTCTGTACTGGGGTGAATGTATGACATTGTTCTACATTCTGTCCATCAACTGTGTTTTTTGCAATTTTCACCCCGAGTGGGCTGGGTATGCTTAGACGTGAGTCCCAGGCTCTCCACACCACTGGAGTCAAGCTATCCAGGCTGATGAAGGCTGATAGCCAGAAACCGGTCCTTGGATGCTTGATTCCGGTTTGGGAAAGACATGGCTTGGTAGTTCGGACTGGACTGTTCCCATGAGGCACAGGGTCAGAGCTGAATGCATATAGCTAGTGTCTAACCCAGGGTGGTGTGGAGTGCAAAAAAAACGATGGATTTAGGCCCAGATCTCTGTACTGGGGTGAATGTATGACATTGTTCTACATTCTGTCCATCAACTGTGTTTTTTGCAACTTACTTACCAAGCGACATAAAATAAAAATCTCTCATCTGCATGTTATGTGATGTGCTTTGCAGCAGACACATTAACCTTCTATACTACTTTGATGCAAATCTATGACTACACAAAACAAAGATCTCTCCAACAAATGCTTTAACCTCCAGAGCTATCTCACCATCATTATTATTTCCTGGGATTTACTGGGCACCTTTGTAGCAGAAGCCTTAACCCTGTAAATATTTTAAAATGCAGGCTTTAAACAGAAGAGATGTACTGCCATGCTGCACCTTGTTGCTAATTTCTTTGTGGCAAGGCTTTGAAAAACTAACGTTATTAGTTGAGACTCAGATTTTACGTTAGGATTGCACCACTTTTTTGGGGCAAGCCCAAGCAAAATCTCATTTGTTGAATCTCATAATGTGCTTAAATATATTCATGATATACCTGATAAACCTATGTGTGAGGTCTTCATATCTGATGTCACTTCCAGAGAGATCACTTCCTGTGATCCTACACGCAATGCCACGTGTAGTGGCATCATATGCTATGGTGACAGCGCCATTATGTCACTTGCAAACTACCTAACTTGATTAGTCGCCCCCCCCTTCTTTTTTTAAGTACTTGTGCCCTGGAGGAGGGGGTGGTGGTAAGTGGAGGGTGAGGGGAAGGAGAGGTCAGTCAGTGTAATCAAATGTTCAACTTGCTGTTTACTACGCAGTTTAAAGTGCATGAGCAGCCGGGAGAGAATTGAATTGCATCAAACCACAATGTAGGCTTGTAAGCAGGATCAGAGGCGGGAGAGTGGAAGGGTCGATGCCACTGGTTAGGGTAGGCGTGTCTGCAACCTGTTCTGGGGCGAGAGTAGACAGAAAGCATGGAGCAGCGGTGGGTACCAACGCATCCATTCTCTTCTTGTTTTGGGACCCAGAAGGGGTTCATATCGGCCGGCAAGAGTGTCTTAGACTCTCGCGGGCACGTCAATTTGGAAGCATAGAGTTAGGATTGGCCCTGAGATCTTTATTTCTCTTGGGCCATATCGCTCCTGCGGAAGTCAGAGTCTCACACGTTCACTGATTGGCTGCAGCAACATGAGAAAAATGTTGCTGCCAGCCATTACAGGACTCGGGGACTTGGCACAGCAAACAAATACTCTCAGACACTTTAAACATGGCTATTTGAAAGTGGAATATTCTGCTAACACCGTTTCCTTTGATTTAAGACTGAAAAGCAATGATTACAAGTAAAATAAGGTGCCACAATAATGCTGCTAAATTTTTATTTTTGTGCTGCAAAATTTCTAATTTTGTGCTGCAAACTTTGCAAATCTATGCTGCATTATCCTGGGGGGTTCTGCAAATACATATGTACAGTCGCAGTGCTTGAATACAGTAATACCAAACACATCTGATACAGGGCCATCTAACATCAAAAAATCATTGGAATCACAATTTATTTTGCTCACCTAATCTGAAAAGTACTCTGCAACCACACACATGTTTAATTTGCTTTAAACGTGCTGCAGTTACACCCACAAGTAGAACCTTGAACTTAGTGCAATCTGCTAGCAAGAACAAATTCTGTAATACTTTTAGTAAGTTTAGGGTTGCGGCATATGGTGATGCCTGATCTTGTGAAATGCATGGTTCTGGGTACTCACAAATATTTTGCATATATATTGGCTGCAGTGCAGTGGGAAACATCCTTTACGACGCAACTTTTACCACGCAGTGCCTTTACAACGCAGGTTTTTCAACACAAGTCATTATAACGAATTGCGCTGGGGGGCGCTCTAGGATAGGTAATAGTTTAATTTACTATCCAACACCTTCCCTACTATCCACGGGGACTAGAGTTGGAATAGTAAATTAAACTATTCACTATCCAGCACCCCCCAACGCAAGTCATTGTAACGACTTGCGTAGAAAAACCTGCGTTGTAAAGGCATGCGTAGTAAAAGCATGCGTTTTAACAACGTACATCCCAGTGCAGTGGAGCAATAACCCTGTGAAATAGTTAATAAGAATGATGCAGGATAATTTACAATGATGCAAATATTGCGTGGGGTTTGATTACTAACGTGAAGATGTAATATTCTCTAAAGTAGGGAGTCTTCTCTCCATTCTGAGTTGCAGCCGCGTTAGGGCAGTTCTAATGTTGGTGTTTTTCCAAATCCTGGCGGAACATGTGATAGAAGATCTATGCTGTTTTTTTCAATTTGTTCCAGTGTGCCGCTGACCTCATAAGATATTTACTTTCTTGGCCATATATGCAAGTTCACTTTTAGTGATAACCTTTTACATGAGGCAGCTGCTCTTGGAAATATTGCTGCATGGAGGTTGAGCGAGTGTAGTTTATTGGTTGAACTTTATCTGGGCCCTCTCATGGCTGTCCTCTGGGATACTGCAAGGTTAATAACAAGAACTAGATTTGGCCACGTCACCCTGATCTGCCTCAAATCGTTTCCTATTGAAGTCAATAGCATATTTAACTGCAGTGCATAACTGGCCCAGAGACTATGTAAGCTCATGTAATCACCTACTAGACATCCATGTTTTCAAGAAAAAAGAACACTCAAACACGTTTTCTCTGGAAGCACATCCATGCAGCTGTGGCCCGTGCAGGCAAGAGCGGTTGAGCCGGGAGGGGGTTTCAACAGACGATGACTAGAGAAAATTAATTATTTAATTTTCCCTTATGGTCGTCTGCGAATCCCCCCCAACCCCGCCCCACCTCCCCACCAGTCTTACCTGCACAGTCGGTGACTGACTACACAGTATGGAAGCTACCTGCCACCACTCCTTTAAATAGTATCAAGCCCACATTAAAAGCTTTCAAAAGGAGCTAGAGATGTTTAATTGCAACATCACTGTTACATTATTTGTGGTAGGACAGGGTGAGCCACTAACGCTTTCACTCATCTATTTGACAGCTGGTGATGTTTGATAACAGTTAATTTCCATTGATATTATATTTTATATCTCACCCCGGATCTTCAGGCTAAATTATAATCTAATTTGTCTGTTTACCCACTGCTGCTATGCCTAGTAGATGTACATGTCTCTGCTCACTCTGATAATGAAAGCCATTTATGTATTAATGCAGCACGATTTAAAAAATTATAATAATAAACGATACAAGTAAGGGGCGAAAAGTTGAAAGCACATGTTGCACATGATAGACACAGTGGCACATAAAACTGAGGCAAGAGTAGTAGAAGCACCATAAAAGCGTGCTTTAAAACGTGAGATGAAGAAAGCACACACATAAAGTAATACTAATACATATAAACAAAGTTTCACTAATACATTTCTTATAGACATGTTGAATATTAATGTATACTGAAGAAATGTTGATGTTAAGTGAAGTGGCCTAGTGTTTTTGAAACTTTCTGTCAGTGTGCACCATTTTGGAAAAGTTGGTGCAGAAATGTGTAGAGATAAAATACAAGCTTGAAATTTCTCATAGTAATACTACAGATTTTATACTTAATGAACAATACAAAACGATTTTTGTGATGTAAAGTAAGAAAATTATACTTTTATATGAATGTTGAGAATAATTGTGGAACAAAGGGTATTTCTAACGTTAGCTATTTTCATGTAATATTTATTTGTGAACATTTTATATCTTCTTCATTTTAATTGACTTAATGATATTATATTTGATGTTGGTTTAAAGCTCATTTCATTTAAACATGTGATGTTACCTTTAAGGCTTTTTCTAAATGCTTTTTTCTAGTGCTGACCTTTCCCCTGACTTAATACAATGGTTCATTTTCTACAAATGAAATCTTGCTTATTTGTCCTGTACATGTCTACACCCTGACATTCCTGTATGTTTCTTCAGCGCCAGTATAGTAAAATACTTCTGTGGGAACAGAATTTGAGCCATCCCTACAGATGATTACTTTGGTTTCCTTTTCGAAACAAAGCCTTTGTGGACTCGTAATAATTCATTTCTCATGACTAGCATGGGAAACCATCTTGTTGTTGCAAGTGTCCTAGGTGACATATGTGAAGTTGATCATGTGACAGTCTTTCGATAGTGATGTGATGCCACATCACTGGACATTGTTGGGCACTTCATAAAAGAAGAGGTCCCAAAGGAGGGCACCTCAACACCATACTTTCTTTTTTCCTTGTGCGAGAGGATGCTATGCTGATGGGATTTTGATAATCGGTAGCTGATGGACTGAGCTTTCTTTGCCAAATCACTTCCATTTTTCATTCCATTTATTTTTTGGTTTTTGCTAATGGACTCGCACTTAATGGACTTTAAATTCAAACCCTTTCCCCATCTTTATAGGACTTGATCTGTTAGACAGCAAACTATCCTTCTGCTTTAATGATGGTGCAACTCATTTTGATTAAATCAGCTGAAAAGGACTGCTTAAATGTTTGGTGCTGTGATATTCTTAAATGAACTTCTTAAAAAATTGCTCATGGCAATGAATTTTGAATCTTTAATACAATAACTAAATTATTCAAATCTCTATCAGAGTCTTTTGTTGAGTCCTGTCAATTCTTCCCTATAAAATCTGCTGTTTACTGATGATTTCCATGTGTTGTAGTGAGAAACAGCAAACTCTGACAGAACATCAAGTGTTAGTTCTTTTCGAATAATCAAATCAAATAATAGTCCTCACTGGACAGGTAGTGTGGCATTTGGTTACTCTAATTTCCCTCAGTCCTATTGGCGGAGAACGATTTGTCAGAGGATCATTGCCTCTGTGGTGAATGGAAGCGCTGCAGTTTGTCTAATCGTAAAGGGCCCAGCACGCTTAGAGTCCCACAGGAGAGTAAGCACATAATAATATTTTTACTATGCATGCGCTGCAGCAGTATCTATAAAAAACAATATGTTACCCATTATGTGCCTAACACATGCTATATTATACCAGTGGTGTAACAAAACTTGAGAGGGCCCAGCTGCAAGATGTGCTGATGGGGCCCCCACCACATGTCTTCCCACTCAACTAAATCCAGTAAATATATATATTTGTGGTAGGAATTATGGTCTAGCTATAAGATTGCCCATAGTGAAACCAGCAGACGTAACGTCTATTTATACAAACCAGAAAAGTAAATATTTTTATTGAAAAACGATAAAAAAGTCCAATTAAAAAAACATTACATCTTTACCAGCAACATACCACTTGAATATAAATTAATTATTTACGTAACATAGAACTTAAAAACCAAACAAATGTGGATTCACAAAGTCATAAGGTTTGCAACCACAAAATGGCTTTTTAATATGAACTAAACCCATTCTGAAATTCAGTAAAGCCTTTAAGACTCCCCTTTCAGCAATAATTCCCCTACAACCAACTGGCATTATCATCATCTGCCCAATAAAACCATGGGCCTTATTTATGAAGGCCTTGCGCCGCCGGTGCGTCACTTTTAACATGGGAAAAAGTGACGCATATGTGGCGCAAGGCTTCCATAAATGAGGCCCCATGTGCTTAGTACCCTTCCTTGCAGGCCCATAGACAATGCTTTAGTATGTATGTATGTATGTATGTATGTATGTCTTTTAATGCTTGCTAAGCGCAACTGTCACCCCGAGGGTATCCTGGCGCTGAGATCAATTCAGCCATCTGGTGTGAGCTTATTCTGCTCTTGGGAAGAGATAAGTTTTGAGATCCCTTTTAAACGAAGTCAGATCTTGTCTGCTCCTCAGTGTCAGAGGTAGAGTGTTCCACATTGTGGCGGCTGTGAAACTAAAAGCACGGCCGCCCATTCTCACTCTGTTTATCCTCGGGATTCTCACTAGAAACGCTGAGTCGGATCTCAGAGGTCTAGCAGCCTGGTACCATAAGAACAGATTTTGCAGAGGTATTGGTCCTTGACCATGCAGAGCTCCAAAAGTCAAGCATAAGGCCTTATAGGAGATCCTCTGCTGGACCGGCAGCCAATGTAGGACTGCCAAGGCTCCGGAGGAAGAAGCCGAGCGCGGAAGGGATAGAGCTAATTTAGCCGCCATATTTTGGATCCTTTGTAACTTAAGGATCAGGGTCTTTGGAGCTCCCAGAAGTAGTGCGTTACAGTAGTCTAACCTACTGAGAATGGTGCTACGCACTACTTCTGTTCTAGCTTCCCGAGGGAGAAGCGGCAATATCTTCCGAAGAGCACGGAGTAGACCCATACACGTCCCTACAGTCCTGTTCACCGAGGCATCCAGTTGTAAATTAGATTCAAATATGACTCCCAAGTTGCGGGCCGATTCTGCGGCCTCCACCGAGCCTGGTATAGAGGTAGGCCAAAAGTCTTCCGGCAATGGACGAGGGAGCCGGTCTGAGGAGCAGTGCAATATCTCCGTCTTTGCCCCATTAAATTGGAGAGAATTAGCTTGCAACCACTCTGCTGTGGCCGACATACACTGATGGAAAGTGTCCCTCGACACTGCCTCTGAACCCTCAAAAGAAAAAATCAATTGAGTATCATCGGCATAATTGATGACTTGTATGCCGAAAGACTTTATTAGTTGTATCAAGGGCTGGAGGTACAGATTAAAAAGAATCGGACTTATCGCAGACCCCTGGGGAACACCCTGATTCACCAGACGTATGTCAGAGCGATACGGTGGTAATGTTACTGCCTGTTGTCTATTGGCAAGGTAAGATGTTAACCAGGATAGCGCCGAGCCAGTTATTCCCGCATCACAGAGACGGCCCAGTAGGACCTCATGGTTCACCGTGTCGAACGCGGCCGACATGTCCAGCAGCACTAAAAATGCTGACTTGCCCCTGTCGACACGTGTTCGCAGATCGTTCAACACGGTGACCAGCGCGGTCTCAGTACCGTGGCCCGGTCTGAAGCCAAATTGGGCTGCGTCCAGACAGGAGTTGGTTTCCAGGAAGTTGGCCAAGGCTCTCGTAACCCACTTCTCTAAGATTTTTATCGCGAATGGCAACAGCGAAATGGGCCTATAATTGGCTGAGCAGAGGGGGTCTAAAGTGGCCTTTTTTAACAGAGGTGTAATGATTGCCAACTTCCAGCAGTCTGGAACAGATGCAGTGACCAACGATTGGCAACAGATTAAGTGAAGCGGGGGAAACAGCTCGTCTTGGAAGGCCTTCCAGATCTTATGCGGCATGGGATCTAACGGTGAACCTGATGACACACAGTTAGCCAGGGCACAGAACTCCTCCAATGAAGGAATAGAAAAGCTTGGCAACTGGCAGGCCATCTCCTTGTTCTTACTTTCCTCAAATGTGGGGTTGGCCCGGGGACACAGAGGGATGGGACCCAGGTGGCATATGCTGTATAGACACTTCAAAACCCTTCAAGATATTCCGAATTTTGTCATCAAAAGCAAGGGCTAGTGAGTCACAAAGCTCCTGCAACACGGGGGTAGAAGGTACGGCGCATGCGGGGTTGGATAAGCTTTTTACCAGTTTAAACAAGGTCTGCGATTTGTTAGATGCTTTTGCCAACGTCTCTTCCAGAAATCTGGCTTTGGCATTTCTTAACTGGAGCTTATATTCCAATAACATACCTTTATAGGCAGCCCTGTCCTGCTCCGTATACCCTCTCCTCCATGTGCGTTCAGCTTGTTTACAGCGCAACTCAGCTGGCCGAGTTCCTCAGTGAACCAGCCACTAGTCCCTCTGGGTCTATCCCTCAGCTTCCGTAAAGGTGCTACCTCGTCCAGAGATGTCAGGATTTGCTGACAGAGGGCAGTGTAGCTCTCATCTACACTGTCCTTCATCCTAAAGGTTCCAGACAATAACATAGGTAGCTTTGTCTCCTTTAACAGGCGGGACCAAGATCGGTTAAATTTGATACTCCCCGAGCTATTAGGCTTCAAAAGGGCCGGCTTAGCCATAGTGAAAAGAATCAATGAATGGTCAGTCCAACATTGAGTGAGAATTTCCTTCACTATGACTAGTTCCTTATCTGCGAAAACCAAGTCCAGTACGTGCCCCTTTGTGTGGGTAGATGAAAGAACCAGTTGTTCAAGATGAATGTTATCACACGCTTGGCAGAGTTCTCGGAAAGCTAGATCTTGAGGGCCGGAGGGCCAGAGATTAAAATCGCCCAGAACTAGGAGCTTAGAGTGGGAATTTGAGAGGTCGTATATGAGATCGACCAAAGACTGAAGGGCCGCTGTAGTTGACGAAGGTGGCCTATAACATAGCAGGCCAGCCATCAGCGTGCCACCTTGGGCGGTGATAGAGAAGCCCAGAAGCTCAAAACCCTAAATCTCCTTTATCGCAAGCGGTAGGAGGGAGATTGAGTCTTTAAAAATGCATCCGACTCCGCCTCCTCGTCCCGAGCCACGAGGGATATGTCTTATAAGATATCCTGATGGACACGCCCAACCTAGTTCTACCTCGCAGTCTGATGTAATCCAGGTCTCGGTCACAAACAGAATGTCCAGGTGGGAGGAATCTAATAGCAGGGTAATTTCGGCATGATGCTTAACGAGGGAGCGTACGTTCAAAAGTCCACAGGAAAGTACCTGGGATTGTGCTCCCCCCATATTCTCAGCTGGTAGCACCAGTAAATCCGTCTGGAAGCCCGATAGATGAAAGGTAACCGTATGCGAAGCGCCGGGCGCGTCCGGGACGCAAACGGGCGCAAACGGGCTTACCTCTGGCGCACCTCCGGCGCGTCTACCGCGCGACCGCTGCGCGTCTGTTTGCACATGCCTATTTATGAAATTGCGCCGCCCGGGCTTCCGGCTACTAGAGCCTCTAGCCCCACCCAATATGGCGCCTGAAGTGGCCCAAGCGTTAGCCCCCACCTAAGATGGCGGTCGGGATAGCACCACCAGGAACCCTGGAGCCCTCTATCTAAAGCCCCGCTAAATGCGGGTGGAGGGACCGATTACCGTGCAAGTAAGCCTCTCTATACCCCCGCGTTGCTAGTCAGGTATTTTGCAACAATGCAGTAGCGCGATATACAAGCAAAAACAACGGCGCAAATAAAAGCAAAAAGTGGCAAGGATATACAAATGAAAGATTTTAAAAGTCAGCAGCAATAAATCGATTAAAACGCGCGATGGTGAAGATCTGCGGCACTTACCAAAGGAGCAGCTTAAATAAGCTCTCCAATGCCCCGGCTTCCGGCTACTAGAGCCTCTAGCCCCACCCAATATGGCGCCTGAAGTGGCCCAAGCGTTAGCCCCCACCTAAGATGGCGGTCGGGATAGCACCACCAGGAACCCTGGAGCCCTCTATCTAAAGCCCCGCTAAATGCGGGTGGAGGGACCGATTACCGTGCAAGTAAGCCTCTCTATACCCCCGCGTTGCTAGTCAGGTATTTTGCAACAATGCAGTAGCGCGATATACAAGCAAAAACAGCGGCGCAAATAAAAGCAAAAAGTGGCAAGGATATACAAATGAAAGATTTTAAAAGTCAGCAGCAATAAATCGATTAAAACGCGCGATGGTGAAGATCACAGACTCCCTTGTTATACATGAGAGAAAGATTTTAGTTTGGAAACTAAAATTGCAAATCTGCTGAATATTCCTGTGTGAAAACACAAACATACTTTATGGAAACATATACTTTTACGTTTTGCATGTCCTGGTAATCAAAAACACACACAGTTGTGTTTCAATACTGTGAGGCCTACCCCTCTTATAGGTTAAATTGGGAATTCCTTATTACACTATTAAGCTGTAATTTGTGATTGTCATGTTTTATATCATTGGAATGGTAATGATGAATCCTCTATATTGGTAAAGTCACATTTATCATTACCCTTTTAAGTGGGTATAAAATGCTGCTACAACCAGAACCCATGCATGGACGCCATTGCGCTGATCGAAACTGGTGCATCTCCCTCGACGCCGATGTATTGTCGCTGTTACGTGGACTTAGGGCGATACATTGCTGACTGTGTGGCACATCATCTCCAGTTTCCGAAGCAGCTCCGAATTTGGCTTGCTTGGCGTCGACCCATTGCCTGCCATCCTGTGCTTAGACGCCAACATATTGCCTTTTGTGTCCCTCATCTCGGCTCTGTCGACAACGTATCTAAGGTACTTTTCAGCGGGCTAAGGTTGGTCTCTGTATAAAACCTGTGCTTCATCGCAGTCGGCCTGAACTTTTGGATTTACCCCAGACTAAAGCAACCAGATAGCCCTCGTTGGTGCTTTAAGTTTTTAAGCACCACAATTTCATTCTTATCTTTTCAAAACTGATATTGATTGAATAGCTTTATTTCGATATATTAACATATCATAAAAGCATTACAATACAGAATAAAAATGATACATCATAATCAACTATAGACAATATAAAATCTACAGAGTCAATGATAAAACATTAATACAATTATTTGCCCAGGCATAGAAACTGCTTAGGGGCTGGATCCACTAACATTTACTGAAGCAAGAGTTTCCTTACAGTTCTTATCCGCCATGCCCAGCCCAGAAATTTAGCCAAGCAACAGGCGAACAAGGGACGTGCATCAGATCGTAATATGTCTAAAGCCTCCAAATGCGATCTAGTGCCGAGGCTCCTGCATAATGGTTTCAGCCATCTGGACCTGGACGCTATATAAGCGGGACATTCAAACAGCAGGTGGGCAGTTGACTCAACCTTTAATTCACAAAAAGGGCAGTATGGTATAGTTTGCAGCGGAGGCTTTCAACTTGAAGTTAGCTGCCCTAAAGGAAGGACTCCTACCCTGAATCTAAAATACAGCGATCTGTCCCACGGATTGAGGATCAAGTCCAGGTAGGGTTCTCTACAAGGAAGTTCCTTAATTAGTAGGAACTCTACAGCCGATCTACAAAGATTGGGATTACTCATTCTCGCATTAGACGCCCATGACCAATAAATTTTCTTGAGCAACTGTTTTGATGTAGCTGTTCTGTTAACCCAAGCATCCCCTAGACCTATTTCATAGAGAAGCCGCTTAACTTCCCTAAGCCAGGCAACCTTATGCCAGCCAGGTAAAGCAAGGAGTTCTCTTAGGGCATCAGCATAACTGCACAATTGTGGTACATTCCAAATCCGGGCCCATAACAGGAGGGGGCGTAGCCTGACTTGCTCACTTATTGGGCGTGTGCCTGCATCAAGCAGGAGGGGGAGTGTAGGGGTACTATGTGGTAACTTCATAAGATCCTTATGAAAGTTATTTTCAAGGTATGTTAAGGTGTTAACTCTCTGAACACCCCACAGTTCTGCGCCAAACAAGGCCGCACTCACCACCCTTGCCCTGTAGATATCTAATAATGCCCCAATGGGTTTTAAGGATGAGGCACGTTGTTCTCTTAGCAGGGCCCCTGTAATCCTCTTATGGGTCAGGAAGACTTTTTGGTGATGGGATTTCCAATTAATCGAGACAGAAAGTCGTATCCCCAAATAATCAAATTCTTCCACCCTTTCAAGTGGGACTAAGTCTAGGACAGGGGGAATTACAGTTTTCCTAGGGGGGTTCAGAACAAGGAATTTGGTTTTGCTTATGTTTATGGCTAGGCCCTTGATGTCACAAAAGTCCTTAAAGCTAGAAAGCAACCTTTGAATGCCAGCAGGGGTCTTTGAGATTAGGAGGGTGTCATCTGCAAATAGGAGCGTGGGTATTTTTCTGCCAGCCAGGGAGGGTGCATCTGATGGATGTTGCAGAAGATACTCAACCACTCCGTTTACATATAGTGAAAACAGGGTGGGAGCTAGCACACAACCCTGGCGGACGCCCCTATCTACAGGAATGCGAGATGTTTTTTGCCCCTGGTTACCCCACCTAATCTGAGCAAAGTTGCGTTCATGGAACATGATAAGCAATCCCAGCAAGTATGGAGGGATACCCAACCCTTCTAGGGTATTCCACAATTGGGCTCGTGGTACCAGGTCAAAGGCAGTCCGCAAATCTATAAAGACTAAATACAGACTGCCCTTGCACAATACAACCACTTTCCAATACAGCATTAATAGTCGAAATGTCTGTTCGATGGTACCTATTCCTGCTCTGAATCCGGCCTGGAAATCTGATAAAACCTGGTTTTCCTCCGCCCAATGGAGGATCCTACCTAGGACAACTTTACCCGCTACCTTTTGGGTTGAGTCGAGCAGACTAATTGGGCGGTAATTGGCTGGGTCGTCCCGACAGCCTTTCTTAAAGATCGGGACGACCTCAGCACCCCTCCAAGAGTCAGGTAGGCAGCCTCCCATTACAGCCTCGTTCAAAAGTGAGGCAATTAGTCTACTCCACACACATACATTTTCCTTCAGCAGATCGCCAGGAATGCCATCCGGGCCAGCAGCTTTGTTGGTAACAAGGCACCTAATTGCCCCCTCTACTTCCTTTACACTGAAGCGGCAATCATTGATTGTTAGGGCAACCGGCAGTCTGAGTGGGAAATCCATGTTAAGTTGTGATCCATCATGTAGGGATAGAATATAGTTTATAAAAATGGGCAAACCAAGCCTCCCCTGGGATGTTACAAGTCAGTTGTGCATCAATGGGCTTGTCCCTAGCTCTCATCAGGTCCCAGAACCCCTTTGAGTCTTTTTTAGAACTAGCCTCCATTAGGTCACTCCAGAAGTTGGAGTCGTGTACTTCCTTAGCAGAGGCTATAGTTTTTTTATATAGATTCCTGGCAAGTCTGATTTTACCTGGGACTTTGGATTTTACAGCAAGAATGAGTTCAGATTTGGCATCCCGACATTCTGCAGAATACCATTTGTCTCTAGACTTGGAGACACCTTCCGTTACGGCCCTTGGCCTGTTTTGCGGGATGATAAACAATTCGCTTAGTGCCGAAATGGTTTCTGTGAAGGTCGTCAAAACAGTATCATCGGTATTTTCCGGTGCATCTAAACTTGACATCACTGCTGTCATTATAGTCTTTGCACGTTCCATCCTGCCCTCGTCCGCTGCTACTTTTGTCCATTTTAACCGCTTGCCACAGTTTGAAGGAGCAAGTTCATGAGATGTTTTCCATGCAGAGGTGACTTTGACCAGTTTGCTGTCGTGCCACGGCGCGGTAAGAGTTAGAGACAAGGGATTGTGGTCACTATCACAGGACGCTATAACTTCCATATCTTGGAGGGACGGCCATAAATTATAATTCAGCATGATGTAGTCTATTCTGGAGGTGTGACCCACCCTATTATAAGTGTGCGCTCCCCTGAGATCTGAGTTGGAGCGACCATTAGTTGCTCTCAGGGCGTGTTCCATACAAAGTGAATTAATGTCTATGGCACTCTGCGTCCACTTTTGGATCGGGTCTAGGGCAAGCGTGGGAATGCCCCTCCTTGTGTCATCTTCCCAATAGTCCAGGATATCCTCACTCGCCAAAGGTTCAAAGCAACAGTTAAAGTCGCCTGCGAGGATTACATAGGAATCGGCGTTACAGGATTCAAGTTCACTATTTAATCCTGTTGATGGTAACGTTGAGATCCCTCCCCTGGCCCCCCTTAGATAGAGGTTAAACACTTCCAACTTCCTCCCCCCTCACAAGATATAGATAATCTCTGAAGATCGGGGGATTGGGTGAATTTGTGTTTTACACTTAAGCCCAGTGCAATACTGACCCAGATAAGAAGGCCGCCAGAAGGGCGACCTTTACTACCCTGATGTTGGGTGGCGGGAACAAAATAAGTTGTAAAGCCTACCCTGTGTCTAGGTTCAAGGCACCAGGTTTCCTGTAAGAGACAGATGCTAAAGGGATCCAAAAAGGAGTTCCAGTCAGGAATGTCAAAGTTGCGAGCAAGCCCTGCCACATTCCAGCTTAGAATCTTTAACTGAGTGCTACCTGGGGAGACCTGTAAAGGCAAGCTGGCTGGTGTATCGGGATCAGGCTCCACACCTAACGCCTCTGCAACAACTATATTTTGTCTAGGGTGGGGTTCGTTATGGGATCGGGTGGGGGCCATGGATATGAAAGGTCGCCTGCCATCCGGCAAAGCCATCCGGCAAAGCCATCCGATGGGATGGTACAGAAATCATAGGGGTAGCATCTAATTTGTGCGCTCCTGCTTGGGTTCCTAGATTGTTTAAAAAATTCCCAGCCTCCTCTATTAGCGGGGGATTAATCATAGGTTGGGTGAGTGTGGTCAATTTAATGTCCTCACAATCAGACGGCAGGAATAAGGGATTTAGAACCCCTCTGATTAAGGAAGCTTTTACTGGCGCTGGGGGAGCAGCTTGCCTTGGGAGTCAGTTGACATCCTCTAGGCAGCCAAACCTGTTCGTAGTTGGAAGGCCAAGCCAACGTCTCGACAAATCATGGTCTTTGTCTTTATTGGAGTACCCCCTCCATGGCCAGTGGCGTACCAGAGACCAATCGCCATCCTGTGTATGCGTATTGCGTGGGGGATAAAAGAAGGATAGTGGCCTAGGTACAATAGATAGGCCTTCGCCTTCAGTCGGCCATGAGCAAATGTGGTGTGCCGTGTATGGATCTTCAAATGTTACCACTATGCAGTCCCCAGGACTAGATTTCTTTGAGGGACCCACCCATCGAACTCGTCGGACCATTAATACATTGCCTTTCCGACCATTTGTGATCGGTCTGTTCACGTTGAGCCAGTGCATGATCTTGTTCTTTAGGGACCAGTGGCTCTCGTACTGGTCATTATCAATCGGAGGAACACCCGTCAGCACAACCACGTACTCATTGGCCTCCGGTGGGAGATCAATGTAGCCCCCTCGGAAATTATTCTTAATACGTGGGCCCTGGGTCGAATGGTGAACTGCTTTGCTGACGGTTGTTCTTAAAGGAGCACCAACATTGGGCTGAGCAGGGATTCTGGTGGTGGGGGGCTTTGTTTGTCTAGTTGGGGGATCAGCCAATCTTCGATCCGCACCAATGGTTCGTGGTTTGGGAACTGGTCGTGCTGTGGCAGGTGGTGGGGGGGTGGATTGTATGGCTTGTGGGACTGGGTCTTTCTCTATAATACCTTGGTTTTCTAGTCCACGCAAGCCAAGAGTAGCCAGGGCTATGATACTCTTTTCCATCTCTAGCAGATTGTTTTCAATGCGTGATAGCCTCAGATCTAGAGGAGAAAGAAGCTTCTTTAGTGATTCCCAGACTAAGCCTTTAAATTCCCCATCCCTCGCATCATGCCCCTCTAGGTGTGAGCCGTCTCCCTCAGCAGTTATGTTAAAAGATGTAGAGGCAGTTGTGTTAACAGATATAGAAGCTGATCCCTCTTCAGCTACCTCTATATGAGCCTGGGGCAACGATGCACACTCTCCTATAGCCTTATTCACAGGTACACTTCCCACATTGAGCTGACTATTACCATTTATATTGTTGCATAGAGGAATTTCAGGAGTTACCGGAGAGGGGGAAGTGGGTAACTGACCAGGAGAAGCCACAGGTAAAATCTGATTATCCAACTGGTTTGCCGAATACAAGGATAGAGCTGGGGTAAGAGGAATCGAACTATGATGGACAACTGCCTGTATAATTCCGCAACACGTATTAGCTGGACGCTCTGGAGTTACAGCAGCTGCTATGTGTCCCAAGGAGGATTTTTTGGATTTGGCAAAGTCCTGGGACAGTTTTCTAGCCGCGGCCAAGTCCAAGGAGACGCGAGTCTGCAGTTTGGAAATTTCGGTATCAATGGCTAGGTTTGTACGAGTAATAAAATCGTCCATGGGTCCATTTGTTTGCAATCCACCTTTAATGGCCCTATTACGTGCTGCCCGGGTACACATAACTAACAAAATGAAGAACCCACCTCAGCAAGAGTAGGGGAACAGTATTAAACAACCAAAGAGCAAGGGGGTTGGGCCAGTCCAGTCCTCTCCGTACTCGAACGGCCTCAAACGGCCCGCTCTTAGCCCGGTCTTCGCCCCGAGCTGCGTCCCGCGCTGCGGGAGTTTGCGATTGTGATGTAGAGGGCGTAATGGGCGTGATGGGCGGGGGGCAAGCCAGCAGGGAGAGCGGACCGGATGGTGGTTTACGGTCTAACAGGGACTCCTGGTAGTTGGAGTCCCCTGCATGTTCGCAGCCCCGCCGAGCCTCTCGCCCAAGCCGCCTTGCTGTCCCTCTACACTGGCAGGTGTGGTCTCACGCACTCCTGTGCGCTGCGGCACCCGCAAAGCGGGTGCGGCGAGATATGGGCGAAAACAAATCAAGCAAAGCAGACCGCCTGGTCAAGGATGCCTCCGTCGGTATACAAACTGGTGTCCCCAGTCAAAACTAAGAACTCTGGCTACACCTATTGGATTGTTGTCATTTTGGTTATAAAAAAATAAGCTACTTCTATAAACTGGTATTGAGTCTTTTGTGTTATTGTTTGAAGTGTTGCACAAATACTTAACATATTGACTCTTAAATTAAGCCTGCATGCTCTGTGCCAGGCTACCACAGAATGAATGTTGAGAATAATTGTTCGACAAAGGGTATTTCTAACGTTAGCTATTTTCATGTAATAATTATTTGTGAACATTTTATATCTTCTTCATTTGAATTGACTTAACGATATTATATTTGATGTTGGTTTAGAGCTCATTTCATTTAAACATGCGATGTTACCTTTAAGGCTTTTTCTAAATGCTTTTTTCTAGTGCTGTCCTTTCCCCTGACTTAATACAATGGTTCCTTTTCTACAAATGAAATCTTGCTTATTTGTCCTGTACATGTCTACACACTGACATTCCTGTATGTTTCTTCAGCGCCAGTATAGTAAAATACTTCTGTGGGAACAGAATTTGAGCCATCCCTACAGATGATTACTTTGGTTCCCTTTTCGAAACAAAGCCTATGTGGACTCTTAATATTTCATTTCTCATGACTAGCATGGGAAACCATCTTGTTGTTGCAAGTGTCCTAGGTGACATATGTGAATTTGATCATGTGACAGTCTTTCGATAGTGATGTGATGACATACCACTGGACATTGTTGGGAACTTCATAAAAGAAGAGGCCCCAAAGGAGGGCACCTCAACACCATACTTTTCTTTTTCCTAGTGCGAGAGGATACTATGCTGATGGGATTTTGATGATCGGTAGCTGATGGACTGAGCTTTCTTTGCCAAACCACTTCCATTTTTCATTCCATTTATTTTTTGGTTTTTGCTAATGGACTCGCACTTAATGGACTTTAAATTCAAACCCTTTCACCATCTTTATAGGACTTGAGCTGTTAGACAGCAAACTATCCTTCTGCTTTAATGATGGTGCAACTCATTTTGATTAAATCAGCTGAAAAGGCCTGCTTAAATGTTTGGTGCTGTGATATTCTTAAATGAACTTCTTAAAAAATTGCTCATGGCAATGAATTTTGAATCTTTAATACAATAACTAAATTATTCAAATCTCTATCAGAGTCTTTTGTTGAGTGCTGTCAATTCTTCCCTATGAAATCTGCTGTTTACTGATGATTTAAATGTGTTGTAGTGAGAAACAGCAAACTCTGACAGAACATCAAGTGTTAGTTCTTTTCGAATAATCAAATCAAATAATAGTCCTCACTGGACAGGTAGTGTGGCATTTGGTTACTCTAATTTCCCTCAGTTCTATTGGCGGAGAACAATTTGTCAGAGGATCATTGCCTCTGTGGTGAATGGAAGCGCTGCAGTTTGTCTAATCGTAAAGGGCCCAGCACGCTTAGAGTCCCACAGGAGAGTAAGCACATAATAACATTTTTACTATGCATGCGCTGCAGCAGTATCTATAAGAAACAATATGTTACCCATTATGTGCATAACGCATGCTATATTATACCAGTGGTCTAACAAAACTTGAGAGGGCCCAGCTGCAAGATGTGCTGATGGGGCACCCACCACATGTCTCCCCACTCCACTAAATCCAGTAAATATATATATTTGTGGTAGGAATTATGGTCTAGCTAAAAGATTGCCCATAGTGAAACCAGCAGACCTAACTTCTATTTATACAAACCAGAAAAGTAAATATTTTACTGAAAAACGATAAAAAAGTCCAATTCAAAAAACATTACATCTTTACCAGCAACATACCACTTGAATATAAATTAATTATTTACGTAACATAGAACTTAAAAACCAAACAAATGTGGATTCACAAAGTCATAAGGTTTGCAACCACAAAATGGCTTTTTAATATGCACTAAACCCATTCTGAAATTCAGTAAAGCATTTAAGACTCCCCTTTCAGCAATAATTCCCCTACAACCACCTGGCATTATCATCATCTGCCCAATAAAACCATGTGCTTAGTCCCCTTCCTTGCAGGCCCATAGACAATGCTTTAGTATCACAGACTCCCTTGTTATACATGAGAAAAAGATTTTAGTTTGGAAACTAAAATTGCAAATCTGCTGAATATTCCTGTGTGAAAACACAAACATACCTTATGGAAACATATACTTTTACGTTTTGCATGTCCTGGTAATCAAAAACACACACAATTGTGTTTCAATACTGTGAGGCCTACCCCTCCTATAGGTTAAATTGGGAATTCCTTATTACACTTTTAAGCTGTAATTTGTGATTTTCATGTTTTATATCATTGGAATGGTAATGATGAATCCTCTATATTGGTAAAGTCACATTTATCATTACCCTTTTAAGTGGGTATAAAATGCTGCTACAACCAGAACCCATGCATGGACGCCATTGCGCTGATCGAAACTGGTGCATCTCCCTCGACGCCGATGTATTGTCGCTGTTATGTGGACTTAGGGCGATACATTGCTGACTGTGTGGCACATCATCTCCAGTTTCCGAAGCAGCTCCGAATTTGCCTGGCTTGGCGTCGACCCATTGCCTGCCATCCTGTACTTAGACACCAACATATTGCCTTTTGTGTCCCTCATCTCAGCTCTGTCGACAACGTATCTAAGGTGCTTTTCAGCGGGCTAAGGTTGGTCTCTGTATAAAACCCGTGCTTCATCGCAGTCGGCCTGAACTTTTGGATTTACCCCAGACTAAAGCGACCAAATAGCCCAAGTTGGTACTTTAAGTTTTAAAGCACCACAATTTCATTCTTATCTTTTCAAAACTAATAACTCTGGCTACACCTATTGGATTTTTGTCATTTTGGTTATAAAAAAATAAGCTACTTCTATAAACTGGTATTGAGTCTTTTGTGTTATTGTTTGAAGTGTTGCACAAATACTTAACATATTGCCTATTAAATTAAGCCTGCATGCTCTGTGCCAGGCTACCACAGAATGAGCACAGATTATTTTATTCTGTGTATCAGATTTGACCTTACTAGGATTGTGATTCCTGCTTGGACAGGGTGCATACCTTGTCAGGGACTATCCCGGACTATGTGGGGAACACAGCCAGGGAATTGAGCAAGGACTGGGGACTGGGTAGAAAACGTATCGTGCACAGATAGAGTGGGACCATGCTGGCCAGGGTCACACAAGGACTCCGAGGAGAAAAAGGGATCCAAAGGGGAAGCCTGTACAAGATAGCTAAGACTCAGGAAAGAAGGGCACTCACAATGCAATTTAGCATTCAGTCTAACTACACCCAGGAAGGACTTGCAAGACACAAATGTAATACAACATTAACAATAAAGGGAATGTGGGGTAAAGCACTCAGGAGCTCCACACGGTAAGGACTGAAGCTCAGTGAGTTCCTCACCCAACATTGCTGTTACAGATACTGACTGAAAATACCCATGCCCACATATAGGATATGTGTGCAAAGGTAGTGTCTGTGGTGCTTATACCTACGGTGATGTTATAACTGCAACTCAAAGACAATACTCACAGTGAACAAGAAACACCACTTAGGTCGTCGGCTGTGCGCACAGATCCTGTCGATCAAACAGGAACATGCAAGGCAGTAACAGCAAAGGAGTAGAACTAAACACAAGCACAATAGACAAGGAGCTAGCATGGAGGAGTGCTTAACAGGAAATGAAGGAAATCACAAGGCACACTTGGCAGAAAGCAGGTAACAAACATACAAGGTAACATAAGCTAGACAGCAGAATAGAAATACAGCAAATTAGAACTGGAACCAAGAAAATGGGAAGAAAGGCAGGGACTGGAAAAGGATATACAGAAGGGTAAGCTACAAGAATACACTAGAATAGTGCAGGTTCGGGAATCAAGAAAACAAAGTAGAATGGAAGGCAGTGCGCGGTTGAGGGAACAAGAATTGAGCTAAGGCTCAGGAGTCAAGGTAGCACTGCAGGCAGTGCTGGTTCAGGAATAGAGAAATAATAAAGTTTCAGGAGTCAAGGTAGCACTGCAGGCAGTGCTAGTTCAGGAACAGGGAAATACTAAAGCTTCTGGAGTCAAGGTAGCACTGCAGGCAGCGCTGGTTTAAGAACAGGGAAATTACTAAAGCTTCAGTAGTCAAGGTAGCACTGCAGGCAGTGCTGGTTCAGGAACAGAGAAGTACTAAAGCTTCAGGAGTCAAGGTAGCACTGCAGGCAGTACTGGTTCAAGGAAACAGGAAATAGCCTCAGCTCAGGAAACAAGGAGTCAAGAGAGCACTGCAAGCAGTGCAAATCAGGAACAAGAAATAGCTAAAGCCCAGGAACAGGAACAAAGAGTAACTATAGCTCTTGAACTCAGGAAAAAAGGTAGCGCTGCAGACAATGCTAATTCGGGCACAAGGAATAGCTATAGCTCAGGAATCAAGGAACAAGGATTAACTACAGCTCAGGAATCAAGGAGTATCAAAAGCTCAGGAAACAATGATCAGTCTCACCAGAAAACAGCTACAATGACCAACCTTGGCCTGAAGGCAGCTGGGGCTTGAAAGAGCTCACAGTAATTACATGCTTCAGGTGTGAGCAGGCTAGCAGCAGACAGCCACAGTCAAGCTTAATTCCTCCACCCATCCTTGGCCTGCAGGGGTGGAGATGAAGCAGTGAGCAGGGTTCTAGGTAATGGAGTTGCTGGCATGAGCAGGATGGCTTCCACAAAACCCGGCATGGATTGGTAATGGATGTCAATTCCCAAATAGTGTCCAAATGGCTGAAAGTCAGTATATACATGAAGGGCAGGGTCTGGAAACGTATTAGAACACAGGAGAGTCCCACAGTTCAGCCCCCTGGTGGTGGACAAGAGAATGCTGAGAGCAAGTATTGACATACCTCTGCCAACTAGAAACCCAATTTCTAACAACTTTCATGAGAATCAGGCTGAATTGGAGAACTGTGGAGCTTTTTGATGCCTCCATTTTGGTGAGAGCAGACTGAAGCTTTGCATGTTATTCTGAAGTCAGTTTCAGGAAGAAACGTTAGTACATTTCCACGTGGGGAAAAATGGAAGTAAACATTCATGTTTTGGTGTCTTCAGAGATAAAACCATTTTTGCCATAAAGGGAAAATATTTTTTTTACAGATGCACAACTCTGCCAGACTACGCATCATCGCAGGTTAGGTATCAAAGGTACTACTAACTCAGTGCACCATAATTAATCGCCACGTAGCCATATGCAAGCAGAATTCAATAGAGAAAAGACATTGGTCAGAATGCGGTCCCCCCTTTACCACTCATTATCGCAGGGAACGTACAAGCTCAGCGCCAAAGATACTACTTACTCAGTGCACCATAAATCATTGCAAAGAAGAGTGAACAGTTTTATGTCACAGTGAGACATACTGTCCCTTTTACATGGAATTGATGCAGAATTCAATCGACTAAAGACATTACTTCAATTACTGTGCCTCCCCCCCAACCACGCATCATCACAGGGTACGTTCAAGCTCAGCGCCAAAGGTATTACTAACTCAGTGCAACAGAAATGATCGCCACATGACCGTATTGAATGAGATGACTTATTTAGAAAAAAATATATCATACTTTTTGGAGATATACTTCAACTTACTTTTGTGAATGGACAACCAATATTTATTAGAAAACTTGATTTTAAAGACTTTGCTACCAGTCCGTCCTGCTTGGACCACGCATCATCGCAGACTCCACAGAACTTTGTTGCTTCAGGTGCCACTAACTCTTTCCACCACTTATCATCGCTGCGTTCACACACACTAAATTACCAATATTGTGCAGCTGTAATCAATGTCACGTAGTCATGGTCTCTTGCTAAACGCTGCCTACTACCATCAGCACATGGCCGTATTCAGGCAGAATTTAACTGATTCTTCATTCCTTATGTATAAAGTGCAGTACGAAATAAAGTAACCTCCCTCAAACCTAAAAAAAATCGCCACTTGCCCTAACTAAGCCAGAATTCACAAGACAAAAAACATTACTATCAGTACGTCCTGCCCGGACCACACATCATCGCAAGCTCCACAGAACCTTGTTGTTTCAGGTACCACTAACTCAGTGGAAACCAAACTAAGTATAACACCTTTCAAAACCTTTACCAAATCCCTTTAGTATGCTTCCTTCAAAAATATATTTTATATCACTTATAGATGTAGTTGAATAATCAAATGCACGTAGCATACATGTTCAATCTTCCACTTCTACTATGATTGCTGATGAGGCACTCCACCCTAAGATGTACACTGCGGACAGCAAGGTTTACAACTTCAATTCACCTTTACATCTACACTATAGACAGTACGAAATTCAACCTTGGTTTATTTAATGCCAAGACAATCATACTGTATGTATTCAGATTTTGTTAACAAAAGTGAAAAAAAGCATTGTTCTATAACTGTTCTGACTGCTAGCTTCCATATACATTGTGCACAGTAGGGTTCACAACTTCAATTTACCCTACATCTACACTGCAGACAGAATTAAATTCAGCCTCGATTAATTTAAAGCAAAGAAAGAAGTAGTGCTGTTACAATGCTAGTATGTGCAAGCTCCTTCAATCATTGCATTCTGTGAACTATGATAACAAAGAATGTAGAAAATTGCGGCAAAATGTACCTCCACCACCGGCAATACCAATTAATTCTGGGACATCACCTTCAACATCGCCACCAGACATACGTACCCATTTTGAAAAAGTTAGAATGCACTACATGAAATGCAATCGTTTAATTTGTTATGGAGAGCATTCAGTAGACCTAGTTTACAGAGCAATTGATAACCACCGATGCTAGTTTCCCCCCTCCCCTCAAAGTTCATATAGTCCAGTATGCAACAGTAAATGGTTTAAGTGCAGCCCACTCAGACCACACATCATCACAGGGTGAGCACAAGATAAACACCAGACGTACCACTAACTCATTACACCGTAAATAATGACCAGGTGTCCTTGTTAAGGCAAAATTCAATAGTCAAAACACAGTTTTACCAGTGTGCTTTGACTGAACCACGCATCATCACAGGCTCCACACAAACCGCACCTACTTCAGTGCATCACAAACCATGAACCCTTTAAGATAGAATGTTCTGTACATTATTTCACATGCAATGTTCCTACCTTTGTACAACACAAGTCATAAACCGTTATGATTAACTATCTGTATATGATATCATGATTACAATTCCACTTGTAACATTGTTTGTCCTACAGTAGTAAGGGTAGTGGAGGGGTGTACACAGGAACCTCAGTTCACTAAAATGCCAGTGGTGGAGGAAGTGACATACAGGCCATTTAACCTTTACTTTCACTCACACACACATGCTTACAGATAAAAACATTCTCTCTCTCTCACACACACACACTCACTCTCACTTAAACACATTCTCATCTGCAAGAACGAACACAACATATATTTTAAAGCATTTTTACTTACTTCAGCTGCAACCGAGGGTCCAATTTCTGCTAACTGTAATCTATTGTTTATCACAGTAAAATAGAATAATAAAATATTATTCGTGCAATAGAAAATTGACAGGAGACAAGGAAAGTAGAAGTGGAGCCGCAATCGGCGTCCATATGGACGAGGTGCCCCTGTGTTCCATGGCTCTGATTTTGCCCCCCACTGGGACCAGGGGTCAAGGAACAAGCCCGGCGCCGCAGCGGCGAACTCTGGCGACCTTGAAATGCCGTCCCTGGGTGCACTTTATTTAATCTATGAATTGGGCAGATTTCGAAGCATACATGGGGAAATATCATGCACAACGCGATTTAATTAATGCATACGTTTCAGGCTTTTTATTTTCTGTGTGTGAGTCGGACCCAATATATTTACTTCTTATGGCCTTCATCCCTTCATCGGCTTACCCATTGGCATAAAATATCATTCATAGCCTAACAGAAAATACCGGCTGACAGTAAAGACTTCTGCACCCTTGAAAGATTCACTAACCGCTGTTAACTGGCAGCGGCTACTGCACAGTACTCCTATTCACAGCGAATGAAGCACAGCCATCCAAGTGTTGCTCACAGTCACAGACACACTGTAATTCGGTACCTGAAAGGCGCTGTCAAAAGTACAACCAGTGATTTTATACGAGAGGAAACACCCTGTAATTTGCTGCTGGCATAACCAATCCCTGGATTTTAATCTGTTCCAAAAAAAAGTGTGTATTTAGAGAGAAGGATCTAAAAAATATTTAGACAACAACAAACACTGGCTAGACATTCCACCGCATCCAAAGCAATGTGCAATTTCAAGGGCCGATTTAAACCCCTGTTATTTTATCGCATAACTCCCAAAAAGCATTTTTTTTTGCTACAAAAAAATGTACATTCGACGAGATTCTAACCAGCTGAGTCGCAAACTGCAGGTATGCACATCTCGATTGTATGTTTTCAGTCACTTTTACCCGAATGAGTTCTTTGCACACTGGAAACTCTTTCTTAATGCCTTTATTTACCCATACAGTGGAAAAGTAGGTTCTGCAAAGGTTAGGCGTGCTGTGATTTTATCTTTTATTTAACTGAAAGGTTTTGTTGATTCTAGTGAATGGAATAATGCTCCCTGATACACCGTAGGCTTCTGGAGCCAATCTAAACAACAGAAAAGCTGCGGAACAATCAGATGGAAAATAATAACTCACTGCCTACCTATCTTTCCTAATGGACCTGCTTAAATGGATACTTAATTTACTACTTAAATAACAGCGCTTCATATTTTTTTGTTGGTGGAAACATCAATACTTTTGACAAGCTGATTTACACTTATAGTACATTATAATTGCACACTCCACAAAAGATAGAATCTAGATAAGTGAGACACTGCATAGGCAGACCCCTGGAGAGAACGACACTAGGACTAGGTGGCCTTGCAAGGAAGGCCAGTGACAGAGAAGGATATGGGTGGTAAGCTGCGGGTAGAGGGTAACACAGGGGCAAGGAAGACTTGTGATGAGGAGCCACTGTCAAATGAAAAATTGGAGACTGAGGTTTAATGGGAAAAAGACAATGTGGGCACAGGTTGCTAATAAAGATACAATCAGAGAAGCACCATAAAGCAAACACTAATGTGGGCTGCCAGTGATACAGGGATATGAAGTCATAGACAAGGAAATTAGCCCAGATATGGGGAAAGGACTCACACTAGAACAGGCATGAGGACACGGAGACATGAACAGGGGGAATAAGAGAAGCTCCAATTGACACCTGCATGGACACAGACCCTTATACTCGATTGGGCATTTAGATATGGAGACGTTAACACTGTCACCTCGACAGGAAAAGCACAAGGACTTCTGCTGACGCCTGTGCATTGAGACAGAGAAATTAACACAGACACACTGACGAAGTAACATCACAAAGACATGGAGACGAGGAAGAGGCAACATTGATATCAACACTGCAAGAACACAGAGACATATATACTTGAATGTATAAGAAGAACAAGGCGCTTCCAATTTCTTCAACACATGGTCTGTGACTCAAGGATAGTAGTGACTGATCACAGACCTATCACAGGAAGGAAAATAGAGACATCCACACCGTGACTGGGGACATTGAGACACTCGTGCAGGCATAAAGAATGACATGAACACAGGGAGACGGGTACATTAACACAAACACAGGACCTCAGAGGCACAGGTACCGAAACTGATGCATGGGAGACACAAGGAGTAGACAAGGGGCAATGAAACATTGGAAATGGGAGACATAAGGTCTGGGATACCTTAGGACCAGGAGGCACTGAGATAGGCCAGTAACACTGCATTGACATAGACATGTGGACAGCGAGACACAAACACTGACATGAACTGATTGACATGACGCATGGGCAGGGACATGCATCTACTACCATAAAGAATAACACAAACGTAGAGAGGGAAGCAGTGACTTAGGGAATAGCCCTTTACAGGGACAAACACAGGCACACGAATATTGAGGCACATACATACCCTGTAAAACAAATGAACCAAAATATGACATGAAATCCCTGACACACCAGCAACTCCATCCACAACTCATCAAAAAGCCTGGCAACTCTCAGCACCCAGAAGCTAAGACATTAACAATCTTGGATGTTACCCTTAACCTAAAATAAACTCATCTACTACACAGATGTGCTTTAGTGCCTCACTGCCATCAGCATACACAAATTATCACATGATCTTACTACTGTATGGTTTACACACAGGCAGCCATATCCTTCATCATATTAAAAGCTATCCAGTAAAAGATTACTTGCCTTAATAATGCAAACACTCCTTTCATTTCCATGGAAAAAGACTGCTTTAATAGAACAGGTCTGCATTTGCAAGCAATGGCACCACAAAATGCAGCTACAATTCACTGCCTTACTAATACATTAGAGTGCCTAAAATACCACCATGTTTTAAAGTCACTGAACTCCAATATATCACATGTACGCAGTCATATTTAAGATCTGTAAACTGTAACACTTTTTCGAGTACCATTCTTATTGTGGTATATTACGGTATGTTAAACGTGTATTTGTAAAGCGCACTATCACTCACAAGGGTATCCTGGTGCTTAGCAGGTGTGTGTTACCTAGCCCTGACTATGGTAGATTGGAGGTTCTGATGTGATGTAGGAGGTTATTTCACGCTTAATATGATCTTGTTCTTTGTATGCATTAGATGTGTGTGAGGAGGAGGCTTCCAGACCAGAGGTGTCTGGATGATTGGTGGAAGGAAATGTGACTGTTCGAGTAGGTGGGACCCGAATTGGGCAGTGTCGTGAATGTGTGTGTGAGAAGTGTGAATTGAGTGTGTTTGTGTATTAGGAGCCAATGTAGTTCCCTGAGGTGAGGTGGGATGTGAGTTCTGTCTGGGAGGTTGAGGATAAGTCTAGCTGCCGAGTTCTGGATGGTTTGTAGGCATCTAGGGAGCTGCTTGATGATCGCGGTGTACATAGTGTTCAGATAGTCCAACTTGTTGGTCACTAGGGCTTGAGGGACAGTTTTTCTAGTGTTGCTTGGAAACCATTTGAAGATTTTTCTCACCATCTTCAGGATGTGGAAGCAAGAAGCAGTGGCGGGGTTGACATGTGCTATCAGGTACAGTTTGCTGTCAATGATTATTCTGAGGTTCCTAGTGTGTGATGTGGGTGTGGGTTGGAGTTCGGCTGGCAACCAGTTGGAGTCCAATGGTGAGGAGACCTTGCTGAAGATTGCTACTTTTATCTTGTCGGTCTGGAGCTTAAAACAGTTGGCTTTCATCCAGTTAGTCACTTTGGTCATGCAGGCAGTGAGCTTGTGTTGAGGTCTTAACCAACAGGGAGAGAGGATGTTGATGTTGAGTGTGCTGATGACATTGACAGAGAGATCATGTATGCATTGAAGAGGGTGGGGCTGAGGGATACATCTTGAGGCATTCTACAGATGAGTTTACAGGCCTAAGAGGAGTAAGGTACCAGGCTGACAGCTTGTGTTCTATCCATTAGGAAGGAGCGCACCCAGCAGTGAGTGAGTGCTTAAGGTTGCAATCTTGTGCAAAGGCCTGTGAGGATGGGGTGTGAGACCAAGTGAAATGCTGCAGAAAGGTCTAGGATAATAAAGGCTGTCATGTCTCCTCTGTCAAGGATCATGTGGATGTTGCCTGTGGCAGTAATGTGTGCTGTTTCTGCACTGTGGTAGGCCCTGAATCCAGACTACATGGCATTAAGGAGTTGGCATTGCTGAGGTGATTTGTTTCTCCAAGACCTTTGCCTTGTATGGTAGGAGGGAAATAGGTCTGTAGTTGCAAAGCATGGCTGGGACAGTGTAAGGTTTCTTGAGCAGAAGCATGACTGTGACATGTTTCCAGGTGTCCAGGAATGTGACTAAGTTGATGAAGGCATTGAGGATGGGTGCTAATGCTCCGCTGATTTGTATGAGTCATTTGGCGAAGGAGTATTGGGTGCAAGGGTGGAACCCCTGAGTGGATGGTCTTCATGATAACTGTGATTTCGACTGTGGAGATTGCAGGCCACAAGGTCAGGGTTCATTCAACAGCCATAATGGGAAGTTGAGTTGCAATAGTAACCGGGTCTTGTTGAGAGTCGAAGTTGCTATATAATAATAGTAATTTTGTTACAGTAGAACTCTGACAGGTTGCCGCAAATGTCTTGTAAGAAGGTGATGCTGCTGGAGGTGGCAGGAGTCATGGTGAAATCTTTGATAATGACAAAGATATGCTGCCATTGATGTGATCTGCAAGAGCTTTGCACTTGGGGCATATTCACAAGGATCTATTACCGAATTAACCGCACTTCAGCGCAGCCAAAGTCATGATAAATTTACCCCACCATTCACAAGCAAGTACTAACAGCCACAGCACCAGTTTTCCCACGATAGCAGCCGCAAAAAACATTGCCACAGAGGACCACCCCAACTATCGCTAATAAGACGCAGAGTAGGCGTTTCCGTGCCAAAAGCCATGACAACACCACACCTCAACATTCACAACGACCAGCCAGATCAACGATAAGAACTCAAAACATGCAATAAGGCACGTTAGCAGCAGGAAATTTACATCTGCTCTGACCTGGTGTAAAGTCGGACCACAGCCTGCACCACAAAAGGGAGCACAGCCACGCCGGAAAATAAACAGAAGCCATGGAGGTACTGATCATGCAGCTCAGACACCCAAGAGGGCCACAACACCCACCCCGCACCCCCCTGACCACCACAGAGGCAGCGCAGACAAAGTCAGCGGCCCCCCAGGAAATGCACCTGCCTCACAGGCACAACATCTGACAATGTCACTGTCCACTACAGGCTGAAAGGGACAACCATCCAATGCATCCTGGCCATCCTCGCCCAACAGGCCAACGGCCGTGCTGCACCTGTTGGCACCTGGCACAGCCCAACCAACACCCGCCAGAGTTGGCGTAGTCCTACAGCCAGCTACATCCAAGTTCCCCACACCTGTCCTGGACATCACCAACACCCTGGCACCCCACGCCCTGTACGGCCAACACAATGCGCAGGAACTGCTGGAGACCAAGCAAGGACCATATGCCATAGCCGGATGCACGCACATGTTGGGGGCAATCCAATGCACACATGTCCCACCTGTGCCCCCTGGTGACACAGCACACAATGAGCGCAACTGGAAGCACACATCACACATCTATGTGCAGGCAACATCAGAACACTGTGGGACTTACACCAATGTCGCCACCAAATGCACAGCCAGTGTGCATGATCCCTTTACCCTCTGACAGTCCATCAGCAACCAGTCTTCCCAGGGTGGGACCAAGGGGAATGCACAGCCCCTTGGCAAGTTCCCAATTAACAACCCACTCACCTCAACTCCACCACCATGCAATACACAACTCTGGCAATGCACACGTCACAAGTTGACAACCACCATGCACAACAACATGCCCACCCACCAGAAACGATAGAACAACCTACAATGGTAACCTGAGAAAGCCGTCAACATGACCAATCAACGGCAAAGCGCCAAAGCCACACAATAGACAAATGTGGGGAGAGGCGGCAACCAGGCATGTGTGAAGGATGCAGTAGAACCATGATTGGGAAAGTACACAATGCCAAGAGTGGCGGAAAAGTGCTGGACATACCTCAGTATGCAGAACACACCCATATAAATGACGAAATATACCTCTGGTGTATGGAGTGTAGTGGACAGTGGATGCAACCTTGTCACCCCAGCCAGTTGGGGTCACTGTGGACATGTTGCCTGTTACACCTTCCCCGTAAGTGTGAGCATAGTGGGATGGCCTGGCATATGCCAGGCCAGCGTAGGGGTGTGAATAAAAAGCACGTAGCCCTGAGCATGGTCCTCTTCTGGAAAGCTCAACATCTCTGCCAGGGCGCCGCCTCCAACCCCGCCATGCGGTTGATGTTATCCTCCTTAGCAGGAGTTGCCTGAGATCCTGTGTGCCTGCCATACTCCTGCCTGCTGGCCAGGCACCTGTCAGGCTTGAGCCCATGCTTCCAGGCCACACTGATCTGCATCCGACACCAGAGTGTGTCATGGAGGGCCCACCACATGCCTGTGTAACCTCCAAGCCCGAGGCCCGAGAGCCAGCAAGCCTTTTAGGCCACCGCTGTCCCCCGACGCTGGCCCACATTACTCCTTCCTCGTTTACATAGTCTACCAGCATCCTCTGTGTCCCAGTGGGTCCCACATGTGAAACTGTGTCCTGGCCCCTGAATGGCAGTGACCCCAAATTCAGGACAGTGGCCACAGCACCAGACTCCCTTCGATCTGTGAGGCATAGTTCCATATGCACATCTTTTGACACGTGGTGGCACTAACCCTGTTCAACGCCATCCGGCGACACTTGTTGCCACAAACCCTGTGCAATGCCATCCGGCAACACGTGCTGCCACAAACCTTGTTCAACGACATCCGGCGACAGGTGCTGCCACAAACCCTGTTCTAGGCCAGCTGGCGACACGTGGATGAGGGACCAGGACTACCCTGCGGACCAGTAGGTTTCACATCCAGCACCTAGTTGCGACTCACATACGGCAGAGTACACACCAGTGGTCGCACGGAGAGGAGTCTACTTGCATCAGCCTTCTTTTCCAGTAACAGTAACAACACTCCAATTTCTTTTGATAATCTAGCTTTCTTTCTCCTCTTGTCTAATTTCCCACCCAAAAATGTGAACACCTGACTCAGACCTTTCATTTATTTTGGTGTCACTGACACTACGAAATCAAGTATGATGCTCTGTATGCTTATTTGCCCTTTTTTAATTGCTTATACCTTTTTGATCATTAAAAATAAATCATCCAAATAATTTGTGATATCCTAAAAATCTGGCTGCCCTCTGACAACCCATTGCAAAAAAGTACTGAACATTTCAAACAATAAGCATGAAATGAAACACTCCAGAGGTAACATTTTGTTCACAAATATTGTCCCTTCATATTGGATATTTAAAAAGCTGAAATCATGTGGGTGAACCTGCATAAAACGAAATGAAGATTTAATAACACACTTTGCAAATTCATCCTCAGTTCACAGCCTCTTACCATGCAGACTGCATCCTCAACGAGAGCATTGTGTATTGATATGTACTATGGCTTAAAATGTTGCTCTTAATATTGAAATTGATTAACTAAGTAAAAATATAAATCTCAAAATATCCTATAGGATTTATATTTCAACAAATGTGATATACGTCACCATTGTGTTGGAGCAACCCGATATCTAAATTGAGCTGTAAGTTTGGTAGAGGCCAATGATAACAAGCATTGGCAAAGTCATAGCGTCTATGCAAGAGCTATTGGCCTTGCAAATCTGTTTTAGCCATTTTGTCCACCAACATGGCTCAAAGTTAGTGGGGTAAAGGAGAGAAGAGTGGAGTGTTGTAAAGTGGAGCAGAGTGGAGTGTTGTAGAGAGTGTCGTGGAGTGGCATAGAGTGGAGTGGTGTAGGGTGTTGTGGAGTGTCTTAGAGGAAGTAGGGTGTCATAGAGTGGAAGGCCAAAGAGTGGAGTAGAGGTGAGTGGCGTGGAGTGGAATAGAGTGTCAGAGTGGAGTAGAGTGGTGTAAAGAGGAGTAGCATAGAGTGTTGTTGAGTGGTAGAATGGTGCAGAGGGTGTTGTGTAGAGTGCAGGACAGTGTTGTAGAGTAGAGTGAAGTGGAGTAGATTGTTGTAGAGTGGAGTGGCATAGAGTGTAGGAGAGTAGGATGTTGCAGATTGGAGTGTTGTAGAGTGGAGTGGCATAGAACGTCAGAGTGGAGAGGTATGGAGCGGAATGGAGTGATGTAGAGTGATGGTGTGAAATAGAGTAGAGTGGTGTGTAATAGAAAAGAGTGGAGTATAGTGGCATAGATATGTGTATTGAGGGGGTGAGTAGAGGGTTGCACAGTGGAGTAGTGTTGGGAAGTGGCACTGAGTGGTGTAGAGTGTGGTAGAGTGGAGTGGCATAGAGAGGAGTATAGTGTCATAAAGAGGAGTAGATTTTAATGGAGTACAGCATCATAGAGTGAAGTGCGGTGTCAAAGAGTGGAGTGTCGGCTTTGAGTAAAGTGGTGAAGTCCATTAGCATAAAGTGCAGTGACATAGAGTAGAGTAGCGCAGAGAAGATTGCAGTGGCATATAGTGCAATGGTGTAGAGTGGAGTGGCACTGAGGGGAGTAAAGTGGTGTAGAGGGCAGCGGCATAAAGCAGAGTGGTTCCGAGTGCAGTGGCATAGAGTGCAGTGGTGAAGAATAGATTAGAGTGGCATAGTGTGGAGTGATGCGGAATAGATTGGCATAGAGAGCACTGGCGTAGAGTGCAGTAAAGTGGTGTAGAGTTGAGTGGTGCAGAGTAGAGCGCAGTGGCATAGAGTGTAGCAACATAGAGTAGAGTGGCATATCGTAGAGTGGCATAAAGCTCAGTGGTGGAGAGTGCAGCCTTGCAGAGTACAATGTCAGAGTACAGTGAACTAAAGTGCAGTGACATGGAGTGCATTGGTGTAGCGTGCATTGGCATAGAGTAGAGTGGTGCAGAGTACAGTAGTGGCAAAGAGTTCAGTGGTGCATTATCGAGTGGAGTAGAATGCACAGGCATATAGTAGAGAAGGGCTGAGTATAGAGGCGCAGAGTGAAGTGGCATAAAGTGCAGTGTCATTGAGAGCAGTGATGCACAGCAGAGTAGGGTGGCATAGAGTGGATTGACGTAGATTGTAGTGGTGTAGAGTGCATTGGTGTAGAGTACATTGGCACAGAGTGCAATAGAGTGGCATTGAGTAGAGTTGTGCAGAGTAGTGCAGTGGCACAGAGTAGATTGATGTGGAGTCCAGTGGTAGAGAGTGCATTATTGCAGAGTAGAGTGTCAAACAGTGCAGTGGTGTATATTGCAGTGGCATAGAGTGCATTGGTGTAGAGTGCAGTGGTGTAGAGTGGTGTGGTGTAAAGTGGGGTAGAGTGGAATGGTGTAGAGTAGAGTGGCGTAGAATGCAGTGGCGTAGAGTAGAGTGTTGCAGAGTAGAGTACACTGATGTACAGTGCAGTGGTGTAGAGTACAGTGGCATAAAGTGCAGTTGTGTAGAGTGCAGCAGCGTAGAGTGCAGCAGCATAGATAAGAGTGGCAAAGAGTGCTATGGGGTAGAGTGGTGTGGAGTGGCAGAAGGTAGACTGTGTGGCGTGGAGTGGAATCGTGCAGAGTGGAATAGAGTGGCATAGAACAGAATATTTCAGAGAAGACTGAAGTGTCATATAGTGCAGTGACATAGAGCACAGTGTTATAGAATGCAGTGGTGCCGAGTAGTTTAGAAGGATTGGTGTAGACTGCAGTGGCAACGAGTGCAGCAGTGCATAGTAGAGTAGTGTTGGGTAGAGTGCATTGGCATAGAGTACAGTGGTGTGAAGTAGAGATGTGTCAAGTGAGGTGCGGTAGAGTGGAGTGGTACAGAGTAGAGTGCAGTGATGCGGTGTGGAGTGGAGCAGAGTGGCATAGTGTGAAGTAGTGCAAAGTAGAGTTCAATGTCATGGAGTGGTGCAGTGTAGAGTGGAGTGGAGTAAAGTGGAGTATGCATGGTGTGGTAGTGTACTACCCATACAGACAACACATTGGCTATCTCTTGGTTCTTTGTAACCCAATGAAAACTTTATTTAAAGCCCCTCTCAAATGTCTTTGCAGCCTCTCTATCTGCATATTATGCCAACCTTTTCCACTACCCCACTATCTGTACTCGAGTAGTTACACTCCCCCCCTGACTGCTTGCCCCTAGCTCATTGTACCTGATCCCAAAACCAATGTGCTGAGAACAGGACCACTGGAAATGTTGCCACATTCATCTCAGTACTTCAAGGACTTTGGGTGTGCTGGTGCTAATTATATAATACCAACACACGCATCACACCAGAAACTGTCCATTTGCACCCAATTCCACCCCAATCTGGGTGTACCACTCAAAAACGGGCCAGTTCAGCAACTTACAGACTACATGATTTGTGAATTAATGTCTCTGCTACATTAGGGGCAATCCATTGCAGCCACAATTCACTATCTACATCCTCACAGTGCTTTCCAGGTTTCACCAGCAATTCTCTCTATAAACTCTCCATCACAACTGAATTGAACTATACTGCCGAAGTCTAACTGTGCTTTCCATATGTCATTTGTACATTTATATAAAGCAACACAAAGCATTTATGTAGCAGCTCATTCTTACTTGCATAAAAGAAGAAAGATGAAGTCTAAGGGGGATATTTACAACTAAATGTCGGAGCGCAGTGTTACGCTAAAATTGGTAATGCCCGACATTTTTAAAATGCAGGGATGTGCTGTATTTACAAAAAATACGGCACACCCCTGTGTTTCCCCTTGCGCTTGTACTAAAAAAGTGCCAGTGCGGGCACCCTTGCGCCATGTTGCAAGGGTGTCTGCACTGCAGGGGCAATTGTTTATGTGCAGGAATTGTCTCTGAGAGGATCTATGTAACAATACACCTTCCTGAAATAAACAATCTTGAAAGACAATTTGCACTTTCCATTGTGTTGCAGAAAGCAGCACACATGGAAAGAGCAAAAAACAATGAACAATTCATAATTTTTCCTTGCATCACCAGTCTAAAACCAGGTATTCCCTGGCCTTAGTTTTTGGCGCAGCCTCAGTCTTGTAAATATGGGGCAGCATCAAAAAGCAATGGGTGTTGTGGCAGAACCCCCACTGCCACACCCATTGTACACCCCTTTTAGGCTAAGTGAAAAGGGGCATTATTTATAAGGCGGCGTTAAGCCACGTTTAATAGCTTAACAATACTTTGCAAATAAGGAGAAGTGGAAATCACCACCAGAACATCGCTAAAAGTACCATTTCTGGTGGCGATATCCCCTTGTAACTGTGCCCCAAAAGTTTCTACTGCCACTGGTACCTTTTGCCTCTTTGCCAGTTTCCATTCCAGCCCATTTGACACCTACTTTGCCTGAATCTCCCTAAGTAAAAGCTTATAAATATTCACAGATTTTATTTTCATATGCTTCTTTGAATACTCCCCATTAAAAATGAATACCCATGCTATTATCATTATCATCCCTGTAAATGAGCATTTCTTTTTAACATATGCATTTCCCCTTCTTTTTTATCACCCTTGGACTTTTCATCTCTAGTAGCAACCACCTCACCATCTTTAGCCAAAACCACATTCTTTTCTCTTCTTTATAATCTTTGTTCCCATCCTTCTTATCCTCATCCATGGACATTCCCACACCTTTCTCGTCCGCTCTTTTAGTTATTGTGATACTCCTCTTCTTTCCCCCACAGTCACCTTGCCCCAAAAACTTAACCTTTGTCAATGTCCTTCTCTATTATTTGTTCTTTACTTTGATAGCTGACTACAAGTCCTTTGTACCTGGGTATAATGTTCTCAGCATCAAAACAATTACCACTTTCTTTTAATCTTGCCCATGTTTTTTTTTCTCTTTCGATCTTGTGTTCCAGTTTCCGTAAGGCACCAAATTTCTTCCCAATACATCAGCCCTTGACACCTCTCATTCCCTGCTCTTCCATCTTTTCCAGTTCTCACCCTTGGTTTGCCTGCCCTCTCGCCAGTCCACAATTTCCCAATGACCAAAGTCCATGTTCTCTCCCTTATAATCCAACTTGATCTCACCAACACTCAAATCCATTCTTTCTTTTGATACATACTTTTTACCTTTACCTGAATTTTCATCAGCCACATCCTTCATACTCCACAGCTTTCTCCTGTGATCACCTTTTAACCTCCAGTTGGGACTGGGAAGTGCTGCCTTGAACTACTCCCTCTCTTCAATCAGATGCTCATAAGCTGCCCTGGACTCTGCCAGTAGCCAGAAATGATCACTGGCCTCCACACTAGAGTCAGACGTCTTGTCTCTTCTTCATCTGGTACCCAAATCCATCTAACTTTAGTGTTCTTCAATCAATCAGACTTTTTGTAAAGCGTGACTACTCCCCCCTTAGTGTCTCAAGGTGCTGGGGGGTGGGGGAGGGGGGTTTGCGGTTCAGTCGAAGAGCCAGATCTTGAGGTCCTTCCTGAATTTAGACAGCGACAGTGATTGCCTGAGGTGTAGAGCCAGTGAGTTCCAGGTCTTCACAGCGAGGTAGGAGAAGGATCTTCCTCCAGCCGTGGCCGGAATGCAGTGTTCTACCTTTACAAAGATGTCCATGATGAGGGCTGTCTAACACTTTCTTCTGAGTCCAGTTCTAAATTGCTCCTGTTCTATACATCCCTTTACTCCCTCATAGACCCCATACTGTTCCCACTCGCTTACCACTTGCAGATTTCTGTCTAAACCTGGGTGCCATAGAGGACCCTCAACTCTACCACTGAACAATCGGATCCATATTTATTATTTTTTTACGTAGCAAGCCACTCCTCTGTGCTGCTAGAAAGGGAAAGGGCATGAAAGTTCTGTATTTAAAATGATATGGAGTATTCCTGCCCTTTACTAGCCCTGGCTCACTTTTGGCAGTCTAATGCCAATGCACGCACCCTTGCGATATGGTGCAAGGGTGCCTACATTGTAGGCAAGATTGTTTTTGTGCAGTAAGGCACACCGTCTGTCAGGTTTACCAAGGCACTCTTACCTGTTTGGTCTTGCCTCTTACCTGTTAGGCGCTTGGTAGGGTTTCGCAGAGACGTTATGGGCCAAACTCTTAGAAACCCTATCCTACAACCTGTGACTTATCTTAAACACTAAAGGTTGGTGAGAGTAGTTAGGGAGGAGGGCCGGATTTGAACATTAATGGAATTTCTTGTAGTCGACCGGCGAAGCAACAAGAAGCGCCCTTAGAAAAGATTCAACAAAGTTTGTCTTTAACACCTTTTGTACTAACTACAGACTAAGTTATTATTCTTAAAGTCAAAAGATTCCTACCTGCGATCTACTAAGTTGGGCTTCACGACCAAGATGTTGTCATGATTTGCGTTTCAGTAGTTGTGGAAGTTGTCGGTTGGATTGAAGCTCTTTTGGAGTAAATGTTGATTGAATCAGTAAAGCGTCAATTGTTCTGGGACAAAACAGCACAATTAAATAATGAGTATTTTCCTTAGTCTTGTCTCAAGATCTATCTATTGCTAACAGTATTTCTAATAGATTCACTTTCGTGGACTTACTTGTTCAATCCTTTACTCAAATGCTCCTCACGACAAACACCTTCTGAATTGAATTTAAATAAGAGCAAAAAACATACAAACTTTCTTATGTATTATATATGCTTCAAATGTTCATAAATATCCATCTTTAAGTTCAAATCTCCCTTTTTCTTTTAAAAAAAAAAAAGGAAAGTTCCAAAAATTGTTCTCCTTTCTTTTTCAACGTACCTCTCTTGCGATGGGCGCCTGAAGAAAATAAGAATGTTCTTAGCTTTGTTTCTCCTCTCCTTTAAGTTTCATCTTGCCGGTATGAAGCGAAGTTGAAGACTCTGGAAGCCAGAATAAAACCTGAGAGTTCCCTGGAAAACGAAGTCTCTCAGCGCAATGTTTTCCCAAAGAGATCCTAAAGGCTAAGCAAGTCCTAAGGCTGGGTGTGGCCTTAAATACTTCTGCCACACCCAAGCACGTCCTTCGATCCAAGCGCATATGGGCATCCTCAGGCTGTGTTCAAGAAATCACACAGCGCGAGAGAAGCCACATAGGCGAGTGTTTTCTTGCATGCTTTTTCCGTTTTAAAAGGCGGAAGACAAAGCATATGCATACAAGTGTCCTCAAGGTTTTTGAAACTGCCTGAAGTGTGAAACACTCTCTGGGCCTCATTTATGAAAAGTGACACATCGCTGCGTGAAAACAGCGATGCATCACTTTTCACTGCGCCCTCCTTGCGATACCAATGATGCGCCATATTTACAGTATGACGCATCATGGCGCAAGGAGTTACAGATACGTCAGTATTTCCGTCGTATCTGTGTGGCGCAAAAGTGACGCAATGCTGGAGTGTGTCACAAAAGTTACGCAACTCCAGCAATGTGCCCTTTCACATGGGGCAAGCCCCATGTGAAAAGGCCTGCGTCAGTCATATGCCTGCTGTGAGGCAGGTGTAAGTAATTGATGCATTTGTGTCCTAGAAGTGGTGCAGTGAAATCTTGTAGATTTCACTGCGTCACTTCTATGACCCTTTCTTGCGTCAGAACGCCCCCCCTGCATACATTATACCTGGCGTAGGTATAATGTAGCGCAGGGGTTTACAAAGTGATGCATCTACCTAGATGCTTCACTTTGTAAATATGGTGCAACAAGGCACATTGTTTACGCTGCTGGTGCGTCACAAAAAGTGACGGCGGCGTATAAGTGACGCACGGCCTCATAAATGAGGCCCCTCTCTGTATACAGAGCTAGCAAATTACTACAAACGTCTCGGTAAATGCTTTTGCCAACAATCATTGATAAAACCAAACACAATATTGCTTTCTTTTCCCAAATAAAACCAAGCAAATCATGCCCATTTTCCCAACTTGCACACTGTTGAACAACCCCAAATCTCCTAACACATTAACACTTTGAGGTGAAGGATACACGGGAAAGGGGCGGGTTTTTATAGGGAGCAATATGTAATCCTCATTATGTTTACAGGCAGTGCTTTACGTTGTTGAAGTTTTAACAGTTGGTGGTTGGTAGGGTAGATTCATGACACCGTCCTGCAGAAAAACAATCATCACAGACATTTTCCTCTTTCTCTGTCTGCTAAAGAATGTACCACACGTGGCATGAGTAACAAACAAGGAGGAATACATATTTTGATGCATTCCGAGGTCTCCCATTAATTGTAAACCTGGGAATGCACCACAATCCAAGGGTGGATGTGCGGGAACACCCATGCGCCAACAATGGAACTTCTCCCTGGGGCAGAGTAATGCAAGGCAGCGATTTGCACTTCCTTGTGTTACTCCAGGTTTATCAAGCTATGCAGGGCCACACAAGGAGGCCTTGCGTGGGTTGATAAATCTCACTTAGATTTTGCGTCGCTCTTGAGCCCTGTGTGGTGCAAGGGTGACACAAAACCTTGATAAATCTGGCCCCTGGAACTTTTATTCATACCATAGTTAATTTTATTTTTTGTTCCTTTGCCTTATTAGCTATCCACCTAGGCCTAGCTACAGAAAAATCTCCTATTTCTCCAAGCTGTGCTTATGACTTCAGTCAAAAGTCTGTCTTGCACACCACCCTAACACCTAACCAAATATGTCCTTATTACAACTACCAGTCCCACCTTCTGCTCTGTAGAGATGAGCGTCTGCCCGAATTGCCTGGGGGTGGGGGGTCCTTGCCTTACATGTCAACATTGTACGCCCCCGTTAAAACTTCCTTAACGTAAACACTTACATCTCATGTACCCTGGAAATATAATGGGTATGGTGTCACAAAGCTTAAATGTAAGATTTATGTTTGTATTTTATATGTTTCACTTTCAAAATACAAAAGATATAAGTAAGAAGTCCACCAACTCTTGCTGAACTAAGGACATTTAAGTACTAAATGAGAGTTTGTTATCACAGCTCCTAATGCATCTCACAATGTGGCCCAAGGGTCAGTAGAATGCCATCACCTGCACATACGAGGAAGGAGAGAGGGGAGGACACTCAACAACAATGCAAGCAAAACAGCAGCATGAAGATTCCATGCTGTGCTCAGTATCAATGTATTATTAAAGAAATTATCCATGTTTCACAGTTATAAAAGCAATCTCACATCGAGTCTTATTTGTCACCGCATACAACTGCAAAGTGATTTACGTTACACTCTAATGTGCATTTTTTGAGTCAAAAGTTGTAAACAAAAGGACAGAGAAAGGCCAGGAATGTGGCATATTTAAGTCAATACGGTGCAATCCTGCCCATTTCCTTGCGCTGGCGCCCTATTTGTTGCTTAAAACCAACTCAGGCAGCCGCGCACTATAGTACGTTGTCAGGAAGATTGTTCTTGTACTGGAAGGGGCACATTCCTGCACAAAAACAATTTCCTGAGGCTTTTTCCTCTTTGCAGAATGCAGCAGACATAGAGGAAAAAAACAAGGAGAAATAAAGTTATTTCCTCGTTACTCCTCACCTGGGGAGGCTTAGGTTTTTAGCACATTCCTAGGTCTACCACTTCTGGTAAATTTGGGAATTCATCAAAATCCATGGATGTTGCATGGGAATACCCATGCGACACCCATGGAAACTCCTTCCTGGCACATAATATTGCAATGCAGCGATTTGCGCTGCGCTGCATTACTTGAGATTCATGAAGCCATTCAGGGCCCCGCAAGTCCTTGTACATCTGGAAATGCGTCAAAGACCATGCGAGTCGCGTGGGAACACCCAACCCCAATGCCCATGGAATGCCTCCCTTGCGCAGAGTAAGGCAACACAGTGATTTGCGCTGCGTTGCAATAATCCATATTTGTGAAGCCATTCAAATCCACGCAAGGTAGCTTTGTGTGGCTTCATAAATATGATCTGGGGCTTTGCATCGTGCATGTACCACTTAGTATAGTGCAAGCATGATGCAAGACCCTCACAAATTTTCCCAAAACAGAACTATGCTTCTTTACATTGCCATCTCATCTGACCAGTGCAAATCCTTATGCTGCCATTATTGAGTTAGCTAATTGCAATTGCACATGTAATAGTACTGTCTGCTTGAAAAGGGTTTACATTTGCCTGACTCCTGGGGCAGAAAAAGTGCTATGGCAGGTCGAAGGCATCTGCACCATTGGGCACTCACCCCTTGATTTTATAGGTACAATTCCTATGACTCCCCTTACCCAAAACAGAGCTATGGCGAAAGAGGATTAGAGCGGCAACATCCTGCTGACTGAAAATGAGGAAACTCCCACACTCTTGCAGTGCAGTGGCTCTAGGAGCTTTTCCTTCCTAACTTGTTAGAAGATTTTGTGCATTGGGCTGCAGTTACATTTTCGTATAAGGCAGATATGCAGTGTGGGACCCTGTCTGGCAGTGACTTCTACCACCAACAATTGCCTAGCTTACAAAGCAAACCTAGGTAAGTAGGGAGCACCATTAACTACAAGAAATCAAAAGTGTTGCAGGCTGACTGGTTGGACCTTCTGAAGTCACCACAATTGGGCCTGGGAACAAAGCAATGGTACTCCAGTCTTAGTAGTCAAATACCAGTCATATCATTTGTATCTTTCGCTTATGATGTAGCACAAAATCCATTTTCATTTGTAGGGGTGCATTATAATTCACACCTGTAGAATGTATCCGCATATAATGTTATTTCATGTTAACCAAAGTGTTTGGATCTTGTAATGTAATAACATAAATGTGATGTATTTAGGCCACTATGTAGAATACGTGAAGAATTAATGTGGAAAATCAAACGTATCCATCAGAAAACACTAACAGAAACACTCATGTTGGGCAACTGTCAACCATTTATAATTGAATGTGTTCATTAATCATGTTATTTTGTATGTAGGTAAGAATATGAATAGAATGTGCCTTATTTTCTATGTAGTTTCTTAAAGCTCATGTTCCATTTCTCTTATGTTAGCTGACTCTTGTAGGCCTGAAATACAGTTTCCCTGGAAGATCTTGCATAAGAATTAATATTTAGAATTTCTTGTGCATGTTGGATTCTGTTCTTTCTCACGTTTGTGTTGCAAGTGGAAGAACGATCTTTGTTAGATAGAATAATGTCTTTGTTTTAAAAGTTAGGCAAGGAGAGAAGAGGATACATTGGGAGTTAGTGTTGATAAGGGGAACTGTTGTATTTTCTCAATGGAGAAGTCCTGGGAATCTAGGTCATCATGTTACTGTTCGGGAGCATCACCATCGTGTGGAAACTACCTATGATAATGTGGCCTGATCAGATGGTGCAACCCTGAAGGAATCCTGGGAAGACACCTGTAATATTGGAACATTGCAAGCTGGGAGAGAGCCCCACTTCTTCTTTGCCTTTGGAGAGAGAGCATTTTAGAACAAGCACTGTCTCAGTTGCTTCATGCTACCTGACCCATTGAAGTGGAAGGACTTCTAAGGAAGACTCCACAGACTGACACCTTTACCTATCCAGCCCCGAAGAATGCTTAAGTAGGGATGTCAAGTTAGTGCTAGTGTAGGGATAGATTAATGCTTTATTTCATCAACCCTTGATGTAGGGAAACTGGGACTCATGTTTTCTGATTTTCTGCATCCTAATTCTTGAACTAATTGTTGTGCATGTTGCACTGCCTCAACCGTATTCTCAGATGTGACTTTATGTTGGTTCTGATGTATTTCTACACCCTCTTCTTGAGGTGTCTGTAAGTTCAGTTATTTTTGGCATTGTAATAAATCAACTAACCTTACTTAGTAGTCTGTGGTTACTATGGGTCTAGAGAAACAGTGATTGATTTGTTTGACATTGTTAACAATTTCTCTCCCCTCCACATTTTCATGCTGAGAAAATCTACCATTGACTTGAGGTTCTAGAGCAGATCTAGAACACACAAGCTCAGCTCCTTCACTTACATACTCCGCTCCCTCAAAGATTATACATTTCTAGTTTGTTCTGGAACTGCAGTGTTTGCTAGACCCCCTGACACTAAGAAATTAGTCAATGTGCCAGCGTGAATATGAAAACCTGCAACCACTCCACACCCCACTGAGAAACAGTTGAGTGAAGTCTGTTTCAGGTAGCGATCAATCAAATGAGACATTACAAGATTAGGTAATGAAACTGTTAATATTGATAAATACGATGTTGATATACACCATGATACATGTATGTGTAACAAACTCACCTCACTGTTGTTAAACTCACTGAATATGACCTCCTGCTCAATCCTGAGTCAGAAATACTTAGTCAGGCAGACCCTGTACCCTGGGCCCAAGCAACTGATTGACAGATCACAGATGGGGGGTCACGTAACCCTTTGACAAATACACGAACAGGAAAACTAAGATCGACCCCACAGAGAGGCAGCCACACCACAATGGTCTCAGAAGATTGCCCCCCACTAGAACACATTTGGCCGAAGGGGCGCGCATTCCAAAAACATCATAAAATGAGATGCTACACTATGTTAGGAACAATCAGCCAATCAGAAGACAGTAAGCATACTACACGCAGTAATCACACGCTCCCCATTTTGGACATCTGAATACACACTAACTAGCTCCTTATTGTATCCACGCAAGATCGAGACCCACCTGTCTTTCTTATCAAGTGACCACATTTATGACTATGTGATTAGGCCCAGATTTCTGCCCTAAAAAGAATGCACAAAACACTTTATTACACTTTGTGAAATGTATTAAATGATGGCCTTAACCAATGTACTTTGAGACAGTCTTCAGACCCCAGCTTTGTTGCGTGCTTTCCCGGCCCTTGCCTTTAATTAAACCAACCATTTCTGTTTTGCCAAAACGCCTCGTATTTCATTTGTTCATTAAGAATCAACACACTCAATACAACTAGAAAATGAAGACTGCATTTTATGGATGTGTTTTAAAATCCATAACCTAGTCTCTGCACATGTGTTGGAAACTGTGTTACAGGTTGAGAGTTTGGTGTAGCCCTACTCAAACAGCAACCACAATTACTGTCAGGGTGAAGTCACAAGCATACCCTAAATTAACCTGTGCTTAACCCTCTGGTAGCTTGGAAGCAAGCAGTCAGGTTTAACTTAGAGGCAATGTGTAAATTATCTAGGCAGCACCACACAAGAATACTCCCACACGGATTTAGAAACATATAGTATGATTTAATAAATTGTTAGCAACCAAAAATAACGAAAATCTAATCAATAGAGCAGGAGATGTGCCAATAGAGCAGGAGATGTGCCGTTTAAAGATTTAAGTGAAAAAAGGTGCATAGAAGGAAAAAACAGGCCAGCTGTGGTTATCTGGTCGTGACGACTGGGACAAAATCATAAATTCAGGGCGACTGCAATGGAGCGTGGGCCAGATACAAAGACCAAGTAAAGGCTGCTGAAGAAAGTACCCTAAATCCTGATTGTGGAGATGTGTGAAATCCCACGTCGAGGATGTGTTGCACAGCAGCTGTTTTGAAGAGCTGTGGGGCTGCGGTGTCTAGGATGCTGTTGATGAGCGGTTTGCGATGTGAGGTCTGGCATTGAGGATGTGTTTTTTTTTTTTGCAGAGTTTAATATAGCGCGAACTAGAACCGAACCGAATCAGTTATCAGAGCGCTTTACATAGCACCAGTTATGTTACATGAGGACACACACTTTCATTTTTTTAGGCACGGGGAGATTAAGTGATTTGCCCAGAATCACAGGGGGTTTTTAGCGTCGTTACCGAGACTCGAACCCAGATCCCCAGGTCTGAGGTCGAGCGCCTTAGCCGTTAGGCCAACCCCTCTCCCCTAGTGTTGCGCAGTGGTGGTTCTGAAGACGCTGCAGGAGGGCAATTTGAAGTCCTGTGTGGTCCTCGAGGATGCAGTAGATGAGGGTCTTGCAATGCAGAGGTCTGCTTTGAGGATGTGTCGTGCAGCAGTGAATCTAAGGAGGCTGTGATGTGAAGTCATGTGCTGGCACTGCATTGTGCAATGGCAGTTCTGAAACAGAGCTGCAGGGAGATGCATCGCGCTGCATCAGTTCAACTCACGGGACCAAAGATGGTCTGGAAGAGCACCTTTAGGGCCACTTCAAATGGTCCAGGACTGGAGTGGCATCACTTGAGTGGCAGGAATCACAGTGTCCAGGTGTTGGGTTGAAGGTGGATGGAGCATTATCTGTCCTTGAGGCTCTGTTCAGGAGGCTAGTCAACTGGCCCTTGGAGTCACTCTGGTGGTTTTGGGATAAAGATGTAGGTCTAGACCTTCTTACTCAGGCAGCAGTTGTTGATAGCAGGACAGCAGGGCATCAGAGTAGCAGTCATTTTGGCTGAGTGGCACATCAGTTCTTCTAAGTATTCCACAGGTCTAGAAGTGTACTGAAGAGTTGGGTCTAAGGGTACCTACTTTATACCTGGTGGCCACTTTGAAATGGAAGGTTTTGGAGGTTTCGACCCCCCCCAGAGGTATTAGGAATTTCCTGCTCTCCACCCCAGAGGTCGTTCTTCAACAGCTATCATTTGTTCTTTTTAAATATAAGCATTCTCTCAGAGCGTGTGATAAGAAGGAATTGTTGTACCTGGCCCTTTCTGCAGGGTCACCCCAAATGTTTTGCCTTACTCGTCCATTTTTTAACTTGTTTTTTGTTAGCCTTAGGATTCTGTGCATTTACCACTGCTAACCAGTGCTAAAATGTGTGTGCTCTCTCCTTTAAACCTGGTGAAATTGGCTTACACCAAACTGGCACATTTGATTTACTTCTAAGTTATTGAGAAAGTGGTATACCATATGTCCAGGGCTGATAAATTGAATGCTACTAGTGGACCTGCAGCACCTATTTATCCACCCACTTAAGTAGCCCTTTTAAACATGTCTCAGGTCTGCCATTGTTGCCTCTGTGTGTTGTTTTACACTGCCATTTTGTCCTGGCAAAATAAACCGTTCAGGGGGGCTATCTTGGGACTGAGGTTTATTAAGAGGCTTATAGCTGCACTGGGCATAGTGATGATGTGGCCCTAGTGGGGACAAAGAATTATGCAACTATTTATTGCATGTAGGAAATCGCCAACTGCAATCCCACATTGAAGGCAAGTTGGATTGGCTGCCATATTCATGTACCACAATTGTTGTGTGGTTAGGTATAAGTGATGTAAGTATTTAAATTGTACCTAGTGGTATCTCACAGTTATTGCCATCTCACCAGCAATGCTAAGAAGGAGTCTGGAATATTAATTACTAGTGATTTATATATGAAAGATATCCGGCCCCTATTGAGAGGGAGAACTAAGCCAGTGGATAGATGAATGTGTGTCGCCACCGAGGAGTCTGTGTCAGAATGGTCCCCTCTACCAGCACAGTTCTCTCCTCTACCCAGCTTGTATCATAGTTCCATGTTCCCTAATTTGTGATTAACAAAGTTCTGCAGTGTTTTTGTGCATCCTTTGTAGAGACGGGAAAGACCATTATGGTATTTGAGTGTACCGGATGTTGCCTTTTATGCAAATAATACAAACAACTAGATGCCGATCTCAAACTTTCAAAAACCTGTAAATGAGTGGTCTAACAAGGGCTCCCAGAGGTGTTTCATGGACCAAGGCTTGATGAACACGATCCAGTTGCAAACAACAAAAATCTCCCATGCTGGGATGATAGTGTTGAGCCAGGATGTCAGGAGCTGGCCAGGATCTAGGGATTTGGTCCCTCAGCCCACCGCCCCCACCCCCACCAATTCACCTCCCCTTCGACAGCTAGAGTAGTTTCTTGCCCCAGCATGCTTACTGTCTGAGGTGAGGGTCAGTGGGGTGGCAGCAGGAGCAGCCGGGGGTGCCATGTGCATGTGCCAATCAGTTAGCCCCAGAGGCTTATCACCGGAGGGCCAATGAGAGGACCATTAACGTGCACCAGGCCCCTGATTATGCCAAGTCTATTTTCAAAGGACTAGAGGGCATATTTATGAGAGGCTTGCGTCATGTTTGCACTGCGCAAAGTGGTACATGCAGAACACAACAACCTGAGTCAGATTTATGAAGCCACGAAAAGCTACATTGCGTGGCTTTGAGTGGCCTCATAAATCTTCGATAAGGCACCTCACTCTGCACAAGGGAGGCGTTCCATGGGTGTTGCGGTGGGTTTTCCCAAACAACTCTCACGGGTTGAGATGCATTCCCAGATCTACAAGGACTTGTAAACCTGGGAATGTTCAAAACCTTACGCGTCCCAAGGTGAGGCATAACGGGAAGAAATAACTTTATTTATCCTGTTTATTCCTCTTTCCATGTGTCCTGCATTCTGCATTGTGCAAGGGTGCCTGCATTGGCGCTATGCTGCTGAAACAGCACCCGTGCATGGGTTGAGGACAGGAAAGCACCATATTGGATAAATACAGTGCATTCCTTCCCTTTCACTTTAATGTAGAGCAGCGCAGATGAGACCCTAGGTTCACTGGACTCAAGTGGGCACTCCATCCGTCTTCTCTGTATGCTGGCCGCCGCCATTTTGGTCATCACAGTGGAGCATCTCAGATCTGCTCCATTTACACATGGTCCCTGCCTGTCTCAAAACAGTGAGGGAGGGAATCAGCGGGAGTGGCAATATCAGTGTCGGGTCAGTATGAGCTGTGCATATTGGTGTATGTTGTGGGAATTTGGGGTATTATAAGGGCAGTGGCTGAAATACTACTAAGATGCATGCCTCATGTTGACTGCTTAATGCCTGCTTTTTTTAAAATAATGGCACATATTGAAGTGAATGCAAATTATTTATTCTTTACTGGATGTGCACCCAAAAATAAGCCATTGAACTCCATGTCCTCACTAATCTTGTCCAGGTATTCTTTCATAGCATATTAATGGGCATGTGCTAGCCAACTCTGGTATAGTTTACCTAAGCTATATGTGGTTACTGTTATGAGAGAGTATATATTATTTCAAAGTTCAAGTCTATTTGATTGAGGACCAGTAGCTTTAGAAAGGAACTAGTTCATACACATAGAGAAAATCCTCTGAATCAAATGCAGTCCGATTATAATTACCATTTTAAACCATAGTTTTTAATAAGTACTAAGTTCAGCCTCAGTAATTTTTTCTTTTCAATACCAACTTGGAAATTTTGTCAAATGATCTTTCACAATGGATGGTGTTTTTAGATCTCTTGTAGATGCAAACCCTATACATCTTGTCTGCTGGATCTTGTTTAAAAATATAATTTCCCTAGTTATCATGCATGCTCTAAATGAACCACTTGTGGTACCCCAAATTATTTTGTGTTCATTCATATTTTCTTTCCACTATTCATAACCTTTGACAGCAAGTGTTGCAACAAATTTAGCAGAATATATGAACTTGTGATTGGTAATCAGATTTTTTTGAAGTCTCTCCATTTTTTCCAAATAATGAAAAGCAGACAGAACTGACATGTCATCACTGTTAAATTAAGGGAAGCTTTCCTGCAAATATCTGGAACTATTTATTGGCAGAGCCCCACATTCCTGCCACTGTGTATTGTTATGTATTTCTTGTGGATTGCTCATTCTATCACTATAATGGCAACATGATTAAAACAAAACAGTTCTTGGTGATTTTCCAAATTCACACAGGGATCTTTATTTTCTAGAGTTGCATATGAGGATAAATCATCTAACAGCTGTTTAACAACATTTAAGCGTCAATAATTTGGAAAGGGTCAGTAATTATAACATCATTCTGGGAAACTTTTAAAACATAAGGAATTTGAATAATTTATGTCTGACCCATGATCTGATTAGGAACCTTTTTCCAAATTACACCGCACAGCACAGGATATACAGTGATGTTCACAGCATAATACTCTCAAAGTTCTCTGTGAAAAGAAGTATGCTGCTCGTTAGCCACTGTATCGATGTGGGCAGTGATGGCTGCTTGCTTGGCTTCCTTGAGGCGCAGGTGGTAGTTGTTGAAGGCTGCTTTGTGAGTGACTCTGTCAGAGGGGTCCTTAGTGGCGCACCATAGCTTCTTAAGTCAAAAGCATCTGCACTTGGTGGTTCTGAGCTCTGGGGTGTACCAACCTGCCTATTTGAGGTTTTGTTGACTTTTGCTGGTTTTAACTGGGTGACTCTGTTGAACCATTTGACGATCAAGGAGGAGAAGTTCTGGACACCCTGCTCAAGGTCTGTTGACTTTTCAGGTTGGGTGGTGCTGTGGGCCTGTTTCAACTGAGGTTCATTACCTTGCCCCCCCTGCAGTGGGGAGCAGTGGTGCTTGGCGGTGGTGTGCTGTGTGTCCGAGATGGTGAAGTGGATGAAGGCATAGTCGGTTCAGGTGAGTTCAGTGACATGCATGAATTTGACTTAGTCCCTGGGGGTAAAGATGGAGTTGAGTGTGTGTCTGGCTTTGTGCATGGGTTTGGTGACCAGTTAGGTAAGGCCAATGTTGTTTAGGTTCTCCAGGAGGGTGATGGTGTTGCCGTCGTTGGGGACATCAACATGGAAATTGAGGTCGCTGAGTAGGATTTAGTGGAAAGAATCAATGGGTAGGAGAGCGATGAGGTTGGAGATGTCATCTTATTGTGGCCTTGGCATCGGTCTGTAAGTGGATGTTGAGGTTGGTGAAGCATCGGATAGTTTCCCTGAAGATGAGGGCGATGCTCCCACTGTGCTTGCTTGTGCAATCTTGGTGTATCATCTAATAGCCTACGGGAGTGGCGGTGGCAATGTCGGAGTTCAAGAAGGGGTCGAGCCATGTTTCGGCCATGAAGGCAACATCCAGGGATAGGGTGGTGATGGTATCCCCGATTTCCATGGTGTGTTTGCAGAGGGAGTGGGTGTTGAGCTGGATACATTGGCACGGTTCCTGGTTGTTCATAGCATTCTGATTAGGAGCGGTGCGGGCCCGTCGTCATCCGATGTGGTAGACAAAGTGGCAGTGGCAGCAGGTGAATGGTTGTTTGGTTGATCACGGGAGACCATGAAGCAGCAGTGGCTGCGGTGCACGAGGTCCAGGGCCAAGAGCTCCTCTGAGGTACAGTGGTAGATGGTGAGAGGACCAGGTGTCCTGGCACTGGGCACGATCCAGGCATGGATAGCACACGTGGTCTTGTCTTTGGTGTTTGTTTAGTGACCCTGCGGAGAAAGTCGCACTGCAGCTTTCATTAAGTAGATCCTCGGGGAGGGCAGGGAGCTGGGTCGCAGGAGGAGGAAAACGGCAGGAAGGGGGCCAAGACGAGGAGAATCGGCTAAAAATAAAGGGCAGAAACAAGCAGAGAAGGCAAAAATAGTTTTCAGAAATGTTCAGAAAAAGGCAAGCAAAGAGGCAGAAACAATCAGAAAGAGGCAGACAAGCAGGAAAAAGGCAAACATGGAGGAGAAACTATCAGAAAAGACAAACATAGAGGCAGGACAAGCAGAGAAAGGCAGAAAATAGCAGGCAGAATGAGTGGAGAAAGGCAGAAAATAGCATGCAGAACAAGCAGAAATAGAGCAGGGGAGGTCCAACAGAAGGCAGCAGATGATGGTGAAACTGTGGGTAGGGTGGGCAGGAGACTGTCACAGGGAGCTGTCACAAGAACCTGCTCAATGGGGTCGTGCTGCAGGTTCCATTAAGTAGGTTCTGGGGGAGGGTGTGGTGCTAAATGGTGAGAGAAGGAAAATGGTGGGAGGAGGGAAATGGTGGCAACGAGGCTGAGACAGGCAGAAAAGGCAGAGAAGAGAGGGTAAAAACTAACAGTGGTGGCAAAAATAGAGGCAAAAACAAAAAATAGAGGCAAAAACAATTGGAAAAAGGCAAACAAGGAGCCAGAAACGATCAGGAAAAAGGCAAACAAGGAGGACAAAAAGATCAGAAAAAGGAAAACAAGGAGGCAGAAATTAACAGAAAAAAGCAAACAAGGAATCTAAATGGATCAGCAAAAGGCTGACACGGAAGCAGAAATGATAAGAAAAGACAAACAAGGAGGAGAAAATATCAGACAAGGCAAACAAAAAAGGCAGACCAAGAAGAGAAAGGCAGAACAAGCAGGAACAGAGCAGGGGAGGACCTTCACAAGGCAGCAGATGATGGGGAAACGGTGGGCAGGGTGGACAGGAGGCTGTCACAGGGGAGCTAGCTGAGGACCTGCTCAATGGGGTTGTGCTGTGGGCTCCATTAATTAGGGTCTAGGGGAGAGCGCGGAGCTGAGTGGCAAAAGGAGGGAAACAGGAGGAGTAAGAAAATGGTGGGAAGGCGGCTGAGACAGGCAGAAAAGGCAAAGAAGAGAGGGTAGAAACTAGCAGTGAAGGCAAAAATAGAGGCAACACTTATCAGAAAAAGGCAAACAAGGAAGCAGAAATGATCGAAGAAGGAAAAACAAGGAGGCCGAAACAATCAGAAAAAGGCAAACAAGGAGCAGGAATGATAAGAGAAAGGTGAACAAGGAGGCAGAAATGATCAGAAAAAGGCAGACAAGGAGGCAGAAATGATCGGGAAAAGGCAAACAAAGAGGCAGAAACGATCAGAAAAAGTAGATAAGGAGGCAGAAATGATCAGAAAAAGGCAAACAAGGAGGCTGAAAAAATCTGAAAAGGCACAAATAAATGTAGGACGAGTAGAGAAAGGACGAAAATAGCAGGTAGATTGAGTAGAAAAGAAAGCAGGGGAGGACCAACAGAAGGTAGCAGAGGGTGGTGGAACTGCAGGCAGGCTGGACAGGAGACTGTCACAGGCAGAGCTGGCACAAAGCCCTGCATTTTAATCCCCATTATAAAGAAAAAGACTCCAGTGGCAATACAAACATATGACCAAGGGGGAAGAAGATATCTGTTGTGAAACCAGCAGCAAGCAGACGCCATCTGTTGTGCTGATTCACTGAAGGATGGTTATTATTTCTTCTCTTTCAAAATCAGAATCGTTCTCATACTGTGGTAAATAAATAAATAATACCCTATTTTTGAATGAATAAATGAATAACAGATAGCTCAATAAATAAGAGTCAAGATTCGAGGTAGTAGGAGTTTTGCAGGTTTAATACAGCATAAGGACAGGAACAGGACGACCTGCACGGGAATAGGATGGCAAGGCCCGGCAGCTGCCGGGGACAGGATCGGGAATGACGGCGTAACGGCTAACTTTTAATAACAGTACATGAGCATATATACATAGCGCAAACACATAGCATTACATTGCAATGGGCGTAGCAGTGGGTGGAGCAGAAGGCGTGACGCGTAGCAGTCGCGAAAGATAAGGGTGAAAAGAGGTGTAACAGGGCATATACATAGACATGTGATGCAAACGTAACAGAATATGTCATGAATGGGGCGGAAACCATGGAGGGGGCTACCTGAGGAGCCGGGACCTCTAACCTGATGGTGCGCGCAAACTGGCAATGACGTATCACTAGGAGAAGCTGGGGGCTTCGAACTCTGTGCTAGGAGCAGAGACTGAAGTCTGGAGAGTCAGGGCGACATGTACCTAAACCCTATCTAGTATCTGATGTTTGGGAAACATGTTGATATAAACTAGAAGTCAGGAGGGGAAAGGCTAACAGACACTAAGACTGGACCATGCATTATTCTACATGTAGTGCGTGATGAAAAATATTAAATGACCATTAATACAGTATTTCTCTAACGTGGGGCCGTAAAGGCTAGACTATGACGGTAACTATTGATGCAGTTCAGTAGCTTTAGGAATGCAGAGGAGGAGGACTGAACTGATAATCTGGAATCATAACATACTCTTGGCAGACTCAGAGGCAGGGCCAAGCTGAACCGGGCACTGCGAGGCAGGAAGTAAGTGAAGGGTCGAAGATACAGGTGGGGGCTGTATCGCTCCTCAGCGAGGGTTCAGGAGACAGAAGCCGAATCTGGTGTCCGGGCCCTTTTGAGGCCTAGAAACGGGGACTTTTCAATGCATTAACGTGCACACTGAGAAACGTGGCAACGTAGCTTTACATAGGCCTGATATTCGTAGTATTCACGAGAACTGGAAACTGCCATACTAGAGGTGGACACAACTGTAATTGCGTCTTTAATCAAACATGGGGAATAACATATGCATATCAATCATGCACATATAACATATGATGGAGGACGCGTAGGGACACAGAACATGGCAAAATTTACTTTTCCACATTCCCTCCTTGTCACTACGTTTCCTTCAGGGCACATCAATATTCATGATACCATCTATCATTTCATACAGTATCATTTGCTCGTCTCGAATTCTTTTTGAACGGGATTTAGAACGGGGCTTGGGACTAGGAATACAAGAGGTAGCACAAATGCCGCAAATCGCAGGGCCACATTGTATACAGAGGCAGCAGCTGAATATGATCGCTACTGCAATACCTAGAAAGGACAAGACTTTCCATCCCCAGGCGGAAATTATATTCCAGAACCAACCGGACCATGTCCAGGTGCCTGGATCTTGGTGTAACAGATGGGCAATTTTATGGAGTCTGGTTATAGCTGAATAAACAGACGGTGCGTTATTTGGAATGAAAATGCAGCAACTAGATCCGATGACTCTACAGGCCCCGCCCCTATCGGCCAATATGACGTCAAGGACGAGACGATTTTGCAAAACTACAAATCTCATAGCAGATTGCTCTTCAGTTAAGTTACCTAGAGCAGAGGCAGTCTCATTTACTACAGCTTCAAGGGTTCTGGTTAACCTGCGGATTAGCTTACTATTCTGGATAGGTCCTATAAAGAAGAAGAAACCTCTATTGAAATCTGTATACTGTTCTAGAGCAGTTTCAGTATAGTCGATAATTGGGGACTCCCTTCTATGTCTAATGTGTACTAGATGTGTGTTTCTATGATAATCAGATGGGGCTAGGAAAACTGGTGGCAGTAGGAAGGCAATGTAACAGGTTCCCTCCCAATCGAGGGGCAGACGAACATATGCGGTTTGACCACAAATAAAATAAGAATGACGTGAAGCTTTGAAAATAGATTTCCCACTGTCACTATACTTGACAATAGTAGTACAATCACTATGTCCTACGTGTACGGAACCATTATTTCGGACACATAATTCGCCTTTGACTGGTAGTACTGAAATTGCAGGTAAATCTGGAGTGGAATCAGACTGAACATTCAGGACCATGAAATTCGAAGAATAATTACCTAAATTGTAAACTTCATTTTCTGGATCTAACCCGATTCTGTGGGGGAGACCTTGCTTGTCTGGAAAACATGTACTGTTAAGAAAAGACATATCTGTTGAGGATGACGTTAACGTGGACCATGCTCCACACGAACCATTATGTGAAAAAGGATAAGGAAAGAGTGGCAGAACTCCCTTCGGTGTCTGGAAAGGGGGGAGTCGACCACACACCCAACAATTAGTGGCATTGCTGGTTTGGTGTGAATAATGTAGCATGCGGATAAAAGAATTATTTCGCATAGCGAGGCGGTAAGAGAGTTCATGAGGAGGCAGATCACTAAACGTGTGTTCTACTGTAGCATTAGAAGACGTATTTACATGAGAAACTGGGAAACACAGGTAAAATGCATAACTGGTGCAGGAAATCATAATGCTGAGAAATAATATGAAACATAGAAAAATGATACATCGGATTGAGTTTTGACTAACTCTCTCACTATGGGGGTCTATTTTATACATGTCAGAAACAGTCTAACCGTTTCACCTAGGGGAGGACTTAGACAATCAAACTGGCTGACTTATTTTACTAGACCGGAGTTTCAGTTTATACTCCTGCTGCGGAGTTTTCTCTAACAGGGGAGGGTTTGTGGCAATGTCTTTTGCGGGACAGTCCTTGAGAACAATATTTTGGCAATCCTTCAAATCCTGGGAAATGTTCTTTGAGACGGGTTTCAGTCCATAAAACTTCTTCACGTGCGAAAGGTGCACCCAGCCTTTGCGACCTTCCAACTTCACGGCTGTACGGGTGGCGAGGAGGACCTGTCGGGGCTCCTTCCAGCGTGGCTCCAGCGGACTTGAGCGGTCAAAATTGCGAATTAAAACCATGGATCCTGGAACGATTTCATGCGGTGCCACCTCGGTATTGTCTGGAAATGCGGCGGCAACCTGTGAACGACAAGAGTTGAGGGCAGACATCAAGGAAGCTAGGTAATCTGTCAGCATATTACTTGAAACATCGGTAATACTTCGGGGTCTAGGAGTACCCCACATATTAGGGGGGCGGCCGAAAACGACCTCATACGGGGACAGACCTGATCTGGAATGTGCGACCATGCGCATATAGAACAAGGCAACTGGCAGAGCTACTAGCCAGTCCACACCTTTCTCTTTACAAATTTTTGCGATGCGAATTTTCAGGGTCTGGTTATGTCTCTCTACGAGACCGGCTGCTTCAGGATGGCGTACACAATGGAACTTCCACTGGTACCCTAACAATAGGGAAACGTGTTTCATTAACTCTGATGAGAATGGCTGGCCGTTATCAGAATATACGACCCTAGGGAGTCCATAACGGGGGAAGAACTCACGAACCAACTGCTTGGCAGTGGTCGCAGCTGTGTAATCTGGGACTGGATATGCTTCTGTCCACCTGGACAAAGCGCATACAACTACAAGGACATACTTGAAACCTCGACATCGCTCCATCTGAATATAATCCATCTGGAGGACTTCAAAAGGGTGGTCAGGAGGCTGGAATCCCCCTTGTTCCACCGGGACACTTTTACCTGGATTAAACTGACAACATATCATACAGGTACGGACTTTCTGCTTGGCTGCAGCTCGTAAATGCTTGTTGAACCAAATGTTCTGGATACTGTCTAACATAGCTTTTTCTCCTAAATGTGCTGGACTATGTGCGGTATTGATAATGACTTGAACCATAGAGTCGGGGAGAAACCATGTGGCTCTACCCTTCGTCACCCATCCTTGATCTGTCTGGACCCCTCCTTGTTCGGACCATTTCTTGATTTCTTCAGGAGTAGCATGTAACTGGATGTCTATGACATCTTGAGTGGGGTCCTTAACTGTCATACATGTAGTCGGATCTGGAGTGTGTGTCATGTTAACTGGAATGTCTGGAGTCTGTGCTGTAAGCTTGGCTGTGCGATCTGCTAGATCGTTACCCTGGGAAATAATGTCAGTAACTTTCGTATGTGCTTTGCACTTCATGATAGCAATGGATGTCGGTAAATGTATGGCATCTAACAGAGCTTGAATAAGGAGACCATGCTGAATCTTGGTTCCATGAGAAGTCATGAAACCTCTCTCCTGCCAGAGCACTCCAAAGTCGTGTACGACTCCAAATGCGTAGCGTGAATCTGTGTAAACATTAACTTTCAGGTTCTTGGCATGTATGCAGGCTTGTGTCAGAGCAACTAGCTCTGCTGCTTGAGCGGACAGGGTGTCAATACGGTGTGTTTCAATAACCTCGGTGTCGGTAGTCACTGCATATGCGGCGACTAGTTCTCCTGTACTTGTTCTCATACATGAACCATCCACATAAAGTGTCAGGTCGGGATCTGGTAACGGAATATCTGTCAGATCTTGTCTTGGCTTTGTCGTAATGCTAACTACTTCCACACAGTCATGTGTGGCAGAATTCGAAGTAACTGATGGTAACAATGTAGCAGGATTTAAAACGTTGCAGCGTCTGATTTCTATGTGTGGCTGGAACAGTGTCAATTCATAACCTGTTAAACGTGCAATTGTCAAATGCTGAGTCTGTGTTCGGTTTAAAAGAACTTCCACGGAGTGTGGAACTTGTACTGTCAGGGAGTGTCCTAAGACTATAGAATCACTTTGTCTGATAGCTAGTGCTGTGGCTGCAACTGACTTGAGGCACGCAGGCAGAGCCTGGGCTACAGGATCTAATGTGCTCGAAAAATAAGCACATGGCTTGTATTGTCCTGCTTGATCTTGTGTGAGAACAGATAATGCTGTACCTTCACGTTCAGTGACGAAAAGTGTAAAAGGCTTACTGTAGTTCGGTGTAGCTAGAACTGGAGCTTGACATAGGGCTTTCTTTAACTCATTGAAACCGAGTGTATGTTCAGATGTCCAAGGGAGGACAGTCGATACGGCTGCCTCCTGTGTCGTTAACTGTATCAGTGGCTTGGCTAGGAATGCATACTGAGGAATCCATTGTCGGCAATAAGAAGTGAGGCCGATAAAAGCACGTACCTCCTTCTGGGTCTTGGGCTGAGGAAGACTCGCTATTAACTGGATACGGTCTGGTGTCAACTGCCTACCCCTCTTGGACAGTAAGTGTCCCAAGTAGACCACTTGCTGGACACAGAATTGAAGCTTAGAAGGGGACACCTTGTGCCCCATCTCGGCTAGGAAATACAAGACTGTAAGGGATGCTCGCTCGCAATCACGTTCAGAACGGGCTGTGATCAGTAGATCATCGACATACTGGAGCAGGGCAGTGTCAGTTGGCATGTGAATGTTGTCTAGTTGTCTCTTGAGTGCTTGACTGTAAATACTAGGACTTTCTGTGAAACCTTGAGGAGCTCGTGTGAACATATAGCTCCTTCCATTTAAACAGAATCCGAAAAGAAACTGGCTGTCTGGATGAATGGGGACACTGAAAAATGCATTCTTGAGGTCTATGACAGTGAAAAATGAGGCTTCGGAATCAATGGCTGTCAATAGTGATGAAATGTCTGGGACAACTGGGTACTGAGGAATAATACATTTATTAAGTTCCCGTAGGTCAATCACTAATCGATATACTGGGGGTGCATTTGGATCAGTACGTTTCATGACTGGAATGATCGGAGAATTGCATACATTGGAGTCAGTTTCTACAACTACTCCTTGAGCGATGAGCTCGTCAATAATTTTGGATAAGGCTGCTACAGCCTCAGGTGGCAATCTGTACTGTCTGATTCGTGGTAACACTACACCTGGCTTGAGAGTCACACGATGGGGTGTGATTTGCATGTAACCTACATCAGTTGGACCTTGCGCCCATAAATGCTGCGGAACATTAGACAATCTGGGATCAAAATCTCGTAATACATAGTGACCCTTGAAGTCACGTAGGAACAGACGTATTCCCTCTGGGGAACAGCATATAACTGCACCTAATTCTTTCAGTGTTTTAATGCTTAATAGGTTTTCTGGACATGACTTAGTAAGTAACAGATCAGTAGTACGGGACAATGGACCTACTTCTAGAGTAACTGGCTTTGATATTTCATTTATGATAGGTTTTCCTGAAAATCCAAGGGAAACATTTCTTGAGCCTGAGAGCGGAGCCCCTGGAACTTCGGCGTGACTAATTGTGGTCCTACTTGCCCCTGTATCAATCAAAAACTTTCTATCTTTCCCTAGTACTCGACTGTGAACATAGGGACCTTCTTGATCTACAGGTATCTCGATGAGAGGCAAGCCTACCTCCCTCTCTAGGCTGTTTCATGAATACTGCTGGTACTCTGGATACTCAGACTGTGCATACTGGTACATCTGTTGTGTAACATGCTGTGTTGCAGCGATAGGCTGCGGTGCTGTAACTGTCTGTGGTGCATTCTGTGGCTGAGGAGTCTGTGAAACTTGTTCTTGTCTAGGCGGACGTGGTCTTTCTTTAGTCTTACCGGTAGCTATGTTATGTTTCAGAACTGCACACTCGTTTATAAAATGACCTGGCTGTTTACAATAATTGCAGTTCCCTTTAACGGGAGCTGCAGGATGACTGGCTTGATTCGGACCCCTCTTCTGACTGTCTTGAGGAACAGATTGTGCAACTAGTACTTTCATTTTCGTGTCTTTCATACGTTTTCTTTCGTGTTCTTGCTCTTCCCTGATTCTATTCTGGTGGTATTGGAGCATCTGTAACATCTGGGACGGGGTATTAGCTTGCCAGGTACTTTCGACTTTCAAAACTCGATTTTTAATTTGTGGGCTTGAATTCTCGACTAATTTAGTAACAAAAAGGTGAGGGTATGACTCACTACTTGTCTTGAGGCCACTGTTGATGCTAAAACATTTCTCAAATCTAGAATAAAAATCACTAATATCTTCGTCTTGTTTCTGTTTACAGGCTGAGATTGCATCCCAGTCTTCTTTTCTAGTTGTCAATAATCTGGGTAAAACTTGTATTAATAATTCTGGTAATTCTTTACATTTCGCTCCAAGACCGGTACCTGGTACTCGTGCCTTATCTTCAGCTTCTAGAACTGCCCAATCGATCTTTTTCTCTCCCACCTCCCATTCTTTTTCCTTGAGCTTTTCATACACCCCTGCGGGCAACAGAACCTTTAACATTTTAATTATATCTGGATACGTGTATTCTCCCATACGGAGCATGTCTTTTAATTCTCGGTGGAACCCTGCTGGATCTTTATCATGACAGGGGATTAATTTCTTCATCTCGAGGAGTTCCATCTTTGTAATCGGAGTGTAAACAAACACTCGTTCTAGTTCGCCACCCGTTCCTCTAACTGGGTGGACTTCTCGTAACGGATTCTGTCTCTCCATGTAAAATGGTTTACTTTCTGGGGGTGAGACATGAACAAAATGCGGGTTCAAAAACGTTCTATATTTGTGACGCTGTTCTAGAACGACACTAATTAAATCGGTACCTAAACCTTTCCATCTATACTGGAGTAACTCGTTCAGGATATCATGTAACGGGCCTGGATCAGAGTGCTGACCCTCATACAATGTAATGAGGTGCTGAATCATATACATACCCGCCAGTCGTTGCTCGGCTGGGGGCATTTTCAGAAACATTTGTGCCACTATTTCGTCTGGAAAAGTGGTAGAATCAGTAATCCATCGGACTGCTGATCGGACTAGTTCTTGTTCATGCATGGTACTCAACTCACTGTAACCGATTCGTGATCTCAGAATGTGATCGGTAGCTTGGAATACTTGTTCTAGAGAACCTTGTTCTGGTGCTGGATGATGGAAAGTAGACTTGTGTTCTAGGCGTAAATGACGATCTGGAAATCTAGATTTTCCTACATACGCTATTCTGTCGGGATTTTCGTCCTCTACCTCTTCAGTATCAGAGTTACTTTCTTTCTCGCTTACTTGTGCTGCTTTACGTTGATCGTGTAACCTTATTATTTCTTTACGAATTTTCTTGTACATACTGTCCATAGCACCGACGGTCTTGTGCTTACCCTCGGCTATATTATCACTCCACCTTGTCAGGATTCTCATTTCGGCTTGATCTTTAGACGGGTAATCTTGTTCTCTTATTAGACAATTGATCAGAAACTTTAATATCATGAGCTGGGTCTCAGCTTTCCTTTGAGACATGGCCTCGCCAATGCTTTCTGGATCATCCCCTGTACGGATGAAACGATATATTCTGTCTAGGTCTTCTTTCATATTCGGTAGGGTGACTAGATACTCGGCCACATTTCTTACACGTAATGAATATAAAACTATATTATCCTCGCCTGGGACTGGATCATAGCAGCATTCATTAAGGGCTTTTCTTATTTCTGCTACAGACTGATGTCTGGGCGTACGCTGTGACGCTTGCATATGTAATTCGGCTGTTGTTAAACGCTTGTGTGGCGGCGGGGTCTGAGGAGGACCTCCTCCTGCGGCCCCTAAACTAGAGTCGTCTACTGATCCTCTTCGTACTAGTGTGGCAGGAAATTGAAATGCGGGCTGAACTGGTATGGCGGGCTGGACCGGGGGTACCGTAACAGGTACTCCGGTGTCTGGAGGAGCGGGAAGTGCCTGATTTACAGGGACTGGCGGAGCGCGAACAGGATTTGCATATTCTGGGACTGTGTCGTCCAAATAGGACGAAATAAAAATATCAGCTGCGGTCGGTTTGTGACGTAGCTTGGTCGGAACTAATGGTGGCGGGAAATTACTGGATGACTCTGAGGTCGCTTTTGGCAAGCCCTCGGCAAGAAGAGGATACATACCCTTAATAAGAGCATGCCTCTGTCTGTCTGACTGTTCGGTTTTAACTCGTTCACCAATCTCGATTAATTCCCTTTCTTGGGCTCGTTCCAAGGATTCTCTACTTAAATCTGACTTTCTGATTTCTTTTTCGGTTCTTTTATGAGCTTCTTTGCGCCATAACTCGATGGCATCTTTCTGTGACTGTCTGGCTTTCTTTTTCCATAATGCTTCTTCTACTCGCATGATGCACTCGGCATCCCATGTGCCCGATACGGGCCATCTATACTTTTCTTCTAACTGTTTGGTATACTCTACCCATAAATCTAGATACAATATGGCGCTTATGCCATGCTTCTGATACATAAAATGACCTGGACTGTCCCTAGGCGGAACTGGAACTGCTGCTTCCAGCAGACCCTTTCTAGTTTTTAACTGACGTAACTTGGAAAACAAGGGCATGACTGGACTGTAATCTAGGCACAATACAATACACAATGAACACGATACTTATTCCCCATTCATACCACGACATTAAAATACATGAAAAACATTTAAAATAACAGTTCGAACAGAATACTACCTGGAATACGGAACACAGAATACATGAATTTTCTCGAGAACAGAACTGACTAGAACAGAAACCAGATGCACTGCTGAAACAGTACGAAACTTACCGGTCTCATAAAGAGACACGTCAGGACCCGCATCCACCGAAGTGAACACTTCGTTTGTGAGTCTGTGTACCACCAACCCACAGACCAGAGTCAATTAAATTGACCCTGTCTAGATACTACCCCAGTAACGGTACTTACCGGGCAGCAAGAACGGAAGGCCTCGGACTGGACTGGACTGCTACGACGACGGACGACGAACTTCGGACTTTAGTTACGGGTGGACCTCCGGATACCTCGGACCTTGGACTCTCGGCTTGGGCTCTGGTCGGGACTCGGCGCGTTCCTCCACCGTCTCGTCTGGATGCTGGACCGCCTCCTCCGTCTCCTCCGTGGGCCTGAGGGATACTTGAAGCAGAAATATCTGCCGGTGCGCAGAAGAGTTCCGTCACGACTGCAGAGGGTCAGGGGGTCGGCGTGGCTTCACCGACGCGTGGGGAAAGGGCAAGTCCCTGTTCGGGCGCCATTATGTGGTAAATAAATAAATAATACCCTATTTTTGAATGAATAAATGAATAACAGATAGCTCAATAAATAAGAGTCAAGATTCGAGGTAGTAGGAGTTTTGCAGGTTTAATACAGCATAAGGACAGGAACAGGACGACCTGCACGGGAATAGGATGGCAAGGCCCGGCAGCTGCCGGGGACAGGATCGGGAATGACGGCGTAACGGCTAACTTTTAATAACAGTACATGAGCATATATACATAGCGCAAACACATAGCATTACATTGCAATGGGCGTAGCAGTGGGTGGAGCAGAAGGCGTGACGCGTAGCAGTCGCGAAAGATAAGGGTGAAAAGAGGTGTAACAGGGCATATACATAGACATGTGATGCAAACGTAACAGAATATGTCATGAATGGGGCGGAAACCATGGAGGGGGCTACCTGAGGAGCCGGGACCTCTAACCTGATGGTGCGCGCAAACTGGCAATGACGTATCACTAGGAGAAGCTGGGGGCTTCGAACTCTGTGCTAGGAGCAGAGACTGAAGTCTGGAGAGTCAGGGCGACATGTACCTAAACCCTATCTAGTATCTGATGTTTGGGAAACATGTTGATATAAACTAGAAGTCAGGAGGGGAAAGGCTAACAGACACTAAGACTGGACCATGCATTATTCTACATGTAGTGCGTGATGAAAAATATTAAATGACCATTAATACAGTATTTCTCTAACGTGGGGCCGTAAAGGCTAGACTATGACGGTAACTATTGATGCAGTTCAGTAGCTTTAGGAATGCAGAGGAGGAGGACTGAACTGATAATCTGGAATCATAACATACTCTTGGCAGACTCAGAGGCAGGGCCAAGCTGAACCGGACACTGCGAGGCAGGAAGTAAGTGAAGGGTCGAAGATACAGGTGGGGGCTGTATCGCTCCTCAGCGAGGGTTCAGGAGACAGAAGCCGAATCTGGTGTCCGGGCCCTTTTGAGGCCTAGAAACGGGGACTTTTCAATGCATTAACGTGCACACTGAGAAACGTGGCAACGTAGCTTTACATAGGCCTGATATTCGTAGTATTCACGAGAACTGGAAACTGCCATACTAGAGGTGGACACAACTGTAATTGCGTCTTTAATCAAACATGGGGAATAACATATGCATATCAATCATGCACATATAACATATGATGGAGGACGCGTAGGGACACAGAACATGGCAAAATTTACTTTTCCACAATACAGTACAATTTCTTTTAACTGGATCACTTCACTTCATGTGATGTTGGTTATATCAGTGGTTCATAGCAAACTACAACAGTAGTGTCAATAGTTGGGATCATTAGAATCACCTCATGAGGTTCATCCACTGAAAATGGCACTTGGGCTGAAGCGTGAGACACAGCTGGCTCCTCAGCCCACGGAACTGGTTGTAAGATGCAACGGTTGTACTCTTCTTTGGGCAGCTACCAGAGTAGCGTGAGAATGTGCTGATCTACTCTGGAGGAACCTCAGCATCAATGGAGGTCTGCGATGCAGATGAGCCATATAGTGATTTTTGATGTGACTGATAGACACCTTGCTGTTTTTGTTTTCAGCAGGCTTTTAAGGCAATATTATTGTTCGACTACCTTCTACCCCAAGAACTGGAATGGATGGTCTGTACACTGCTATGAAGACGTGTTCTTATTTTCTTGTGCTAGCTCTCCCCCTTTGGGGAGCCACCCATTAGCAGATTTTAAGATCCTTACCTTCACTCTTGACAGAGTCAGAGATCTTCATGTTAGACAATTTAGATCTAATTTCTGGAAAGTTCTGTAATAGAGTTAAGTGCATCAATGGGTCACATGCTTTTGACACTGTCACCTTTCCAGGACAACAAGATCAGGCACTAGTACTCCAAAGAGCATTTCATATGGGACGTGGCCACCTAATACTCTTGTAGGAAAATTATGGGCTCTTTGAACCCATACAGATTATACAACCTGCTCATGTCTGTGTCTAATATCAAGGCTTCTTTAAGTGTAAATTTGGTCTACTCAATGATTCTGAATATAGCATTTGTTCTCCAAGAGCAGCGATAACATTCATGAGCACCATAAGGACAAACACAGGTTATTGTCTAAATGAAAGGTATGAACTGATCCCATTGCTACCAGGTACTGTATGTCTTTTAAGAATGCTCAAGCAGTGGAAGTAATTTGTGGCCAAACCCAAAGGAATAAAGAGCACAAATCAACAGAAAACACATATTTATAATGGTTTACATTTGAGTCATGTGGTCTAAGAAAATTACCCAATGGGTTTCTTGGAGATATTACGGTGGGATTAACTGCGCTGGTCTTGCTGCTCTAGAGTGTTTTATCTGTTGACAAATTGTATTTTGCTAAATATGCCCCTCTATATCATTGCAGTAGCAGTGACATATTTACTCTTCTATCAGCATGTGCAGAAGCTATCCCCTTGTGAGCTGTCCTGCTTAAATCATACCTTGCTCATTCATTTAGAATATATCTATTCCTAATTCCAGGTATAAAAACCATACTATCCTTTCAACATCACTGCTGCCAAATATTCTGCCTTGACCTTGTTTTGAGGGCAGGTGACAGTGGCCACCTGAAAGGTTTGCACTGAGGTGTCTTTTAGCCAAGTCTGCTGCACAGTTCCCATTAGCCTTGAATTACTTCACTTTTATAGGCTAGGCTATGCTTTACATGGACCAAAGAAAGCATATGCAGTAGGATATTTTACCTTTATTCTTTATTGTTTGCCCCTTTAAATCTCTCAATCTGTTCAAGTGCCATTGAGGTGAATACACATTATATCATTGGACACAAGATGCTGCATCTGATATAATAAGTGTAGAAACTGACAGATTAGCTTTCTATTGGGAAAGTTGCAGGGCATATATATCTGCATGTTGTGCAGTGGAATCACCCAAGACTTTAGTCTGATTACATAGTGCATTGAAATCATCATCTTCAAAAATTCCTCCACAAGCCGCCATGTTAAGGTGTTGGTTTTGCAAGTTCTGGTGCAGCTTCCCATAATTACCACCTCAGGCTGAGCATATGTGGCCTTTTGATTCAGGACTCAGGATTCAATAGTTAGGGCTATGTTGTCTTTTTATTTACATGTGTCAACTTGCTCGAGCCCATGCAAAGGATTATGGGACAATCGCTCCTGCATGCTCAGTTACTGCGAACACTGCATGCAAGAGAATCACCATAGTCTCAATATAACCAATAAAGTATATTCCATTTGAGAGACTTTATATTGCTGTTCCTTGAATTACTGTAATGTACCAGTGTTGTTTTTTTATGTTTTTGATTGGCATTTCATACAAGTGATTTCTCAACCCAAGATGGTTAAACTTCTTCCTGAATTGTCATTTTCTGTTTTTGCACTACATAAGGGTAATCCAACGGAGACCAGTTGCATTGCATTTGTGCTTACTTGATTGCTTTCTTATTGAACTCTCATAGATTCTATGCCTTATTCAGTTCCTGCTCATTATTTTTGCTGCTTGTAATGCTGCTTGGTCTGGACAGCTAGAAGGTTATTTCTGGTCTCCATGTTTTCATTCCTGCTGGATATTATTTTCTAGAGCAATTCTAGACTCACAGTTACATTCTGATGTAATGGTTTGTTTCCAGAAAAAAGTTGGCCTCTCCAATGCATGAAGAAACCCCTACACACAGTGCCAATAAGACCTGCTCTTGACAAATAAAGGATTAAGCACAACAAAGCTTCATTCACATAATATAAAATTATTCCATATTGTGTGCTGTAATCCCTGTGTTGATCATTTACTGCCTGTAGATCAGGGCTACACTGGAGATAATAGGCCAATTGTAAAAGAAGATCATGGAGTAAGGGAGAAGCCGTGCTGTATACTGCACTGGATGTGAATAGCAGGAGACATCTTGCTATTGTCCTGAACCCTGGGAATGAGTTAGTATACAGACAGATTGGATGAGTTAGATCAGGACTACAGCAAAATGTAAACAGAATTTGCCAAAAACTCCAATGACTTTACTGAATCTAAAGTGGCTACCATTAGCACTCTCGAAGCAGCAACTAATCACTTCAACCAATCGATGATTATTATAAGGTGTCTTGCGGTCCAACAGAAAAACAGCTTGATCTAGGGAGATAGATAGATATATAGATAGATAAATATTGAAGTTGAGTACAGAAAGGATTGAAATGATTGGCCTAGATCTCTTCAAAGCTTGCTGAGAACAGTAATGCAGGGCTCACACCTGTTGAGCCTCTCCGAAAGGCATTCTCAAAAACCTCTCATATTTTAAGGTAAGCACACTCCATAGAGCACTGTCAACTGCTGTATGGGGCCTTGCCAGATGCTAGTGTGTGGATTACTAGCAGAACATATGACAAACTAATGTTGGTCTCTGTAGAAAAATGGGCAGAGCCCAAGTACCAAGTGGAAACTAGTTGGCCCAAAACTCCACGTACCACAATTGGATTTATGAAAGACTCCTCATTGTATAGTTATCTACATAGTTGTGTTCTACGAAAACCTAAACATACATACATAACTTACTTGTCAAACTAATGGATTTAAAACTCCATAAACATATTTTAATTCACCTTTCAAGCACCGTTTCGATAAGAGCCTGGTCAGACACTGTGCAGAGAAGTATTCTTCAGTCACTAAGCATGTGGGAAACTTCCTCGGATGCTGGAAACTTAATTATGAAGAGTAAAATATTTAATAAAATATCTCAGTACTGCAACTATGACAGACATCCGCCAAGATGTATAAATGCAGTGAAGCATTTGGATCACTGACTAAATATCGAGGGACAAAATATAGACTAACCCAAAATATCGATGCCAAAATATCGACAGACAAAGGTAAGTACCAAAATATCGAATCCAAAATATTGTTTAAAAATATATACTTTGTAAAAATATCGAATTTCTTTAAAATAATGTAAAATTAAACAAATATTAAAAATAAATAGCTAAAATATACTTAAAAATACTTAAATTACCTTAAAATTATTAAATAATTAATTTAACTTATAAAAAAATAAACATACAATCATATATGTTAAAACATATATATATATATATATATATTAACATAATATTAATAAAAAATACACAATATTATTACCGTAGGATAGCGGGAGTGTAAAAAATACTATTCCCACTCCTGGGGCCTTATTTATGAAGGCCTTGCGCCACCGGTGCGTCACTAATTCCCATGTTAAAAGTGACGCACCGGCGGCGCAAGGCCTTCATAAATAAGGCCCCTGGAAGTGCAACAGTAGTGAAAGCTTTGGATAGCGTAGGGGTAAAAATGACTATTCCCACTCCAGAGAGTGCAACAGTAGGGAAAGCGTTGGATAGCGTAGGGATAAAAATTACTATCCCCACTCCAGTGAGTGCAACAGTAGGGAAAGCGTTGGATAGCGTAGGGGTAAAAATTACTATACTCACTCCATAGAGTGCAACAGTAGGGAAAGCGTAGGATAGCTAGGGATGAAAATTACTATTCCCACTCCAGTGAGTGCAACAGTAGGGAAAGCGTTGGATAGCGTAGGGTTAAAAATTACTATTCCCACTCCAGAGAGTGCAACAGTAGTGAAAGCTTTGGATAGCGTAGGGGTAAAAATGACTATTCCCACTCCAGAGAGTGCAACAGTAGGGAAAGCGTTGGATAGCGTAGGGATAAAAATTACTATCCCCACTCCAGTGAGTGCAACAGTAGGGAAAGCGTTGGATAGCGTAGGGGTAAAAATTACTATCCCCACTCCAGAGAGTGCAACAGTAGTGAAAGCTTTGGATAGCGTAGGGGTAAAAATGACTATTCCCACTCCAGAGAGTGCAACAGTAGGGAAAGCGTTGGATAGCGTAGGGATAAAAATTACTATCCCCACTCCAGTGAGTGCAACAGTAGGGAAAGCGTTGGATAGCGTAGGGGTAAAAATTACTATTCCCACTCCAGAGAGTGCAACAGTAGGGAAAGCGTAGGATAGCTAGGGATGAAAATTACTATTCCCACTCCAGTGAGTGCAACAGTAGGGAAAGCGTTGGATAGCGTAGGGTTAAAAATTACTATTCCCACTCCAGAGAGTGCAACAGTAGGGAAGGCGTTGGATAGTGTAGGGGTAAAAATTACTATTCCCACTCCAGAGAGTGCAACAGCATTAAAAGCGTTGGATAGCGTAGGGGTAAAAATTACTAATCTCACTACAGAGAGTGCAACAGTAGGGAAAGCGTTGGATAGCTTAGGGGTAAAAATTACTATTCCCACTCCAGTGAGTGCAACAGTAGGGAAAGCGTTGGATAGCATAGGGGTAAATTTTACTATTCCCACTCTAGTGAAAATAAATTAATAAAATCCACATAATTATCAATTAATCAATTAATAAAAATTAATTACCAATTAAGAATTAATTAATTACCAATTAAAAATTAATTAACAATTTATTCAAAATAAATACCAATAAATAAACATATTTAATTAATTATAATTAAATTACTTCCCACCCTATTCCCCTATAAACCCACATCTCGCTACAGAAAATAAATTAATATTATTCACATAATTATCAATTAATCAATTAATAAACATTAATTATCAATCAATAATTAATTAATTACCAATTAAAAATTAATTAACAATTTATTTAAAATAAATACCAATAAATAAATTTACATATTTAATTAATTATAATTAAATTACTTCCCACCCTATTCCCCTATAAACCCACAACCCACTACAGAAAATAAATTAATATTATTTACATAATTATCAATTAATACAAATCAATTAGGAATTATTTAATTTCCAATTAAAAATTAATTAAGAATGTATTCAAAATAAATACCAATAAATTAATTAACATATTTAATCAATTATAATTAAATTACTTCCCACCCTATTCCCCTATAAACCCACAACCCGCTACAGAGTTCAATTATGCAAAAATGAAATAACATAAAATTGATTACTTAAAATAAATTACAAAAAAATATACACTTTTCACACATATACTAACATACAATACACTCTAAAAAAATCGATATTATTAAAAATTCGATAATTTTAATAACCTATATTATGTACTTCGATATTTTGACTTTCTATATTTTTAAAATCGATATTACATTACTTACCTTAAAAACGATATTGTTGATGTCTATATTCTGTCCATTCGATATTTTGTTCATTCTATATTTTGGAGTCGATATTTGTGTTACTCGATATTTTGGACTCGATTTTTTGACCATATACCAAAGCATTTATTGGAACTGCCAAGTTGAATTCGGGGAGTGGGCAATGAACCTTTGAGTGAACTATTTAGAATAAAGTTCTTGCCCATTATGACCCTCAGTATTTAACAAGCACAAAAAAGATGTACAAATATTTTAAAGAACAGTGGCAAATCAAAATTAGACACAGAGCCACAGCAGGAAACTATTGGGATGATTAATGTAGTCTTTGGACCACTGTATACTTCCCATTTCAATTTTTTATATAGTAGTTGAAAGTAAAAAAAACATATACTTCTGATGGTAATTGAAATGCCTTTGCATCCACGGTATAGGATGAAATATATTGAATTTTCCACAAAGTACTACTAAGCACTTATGGTCAACGTCTAGGAGAGCGCTCTGCTGGAGCATGAGCAGATCCATCTTCAGTCTATTAAGACTTACACAGATCTTGATAGGATGGTACTGTCCCCTAAAGTTCCACAAAGGAATTATAGGCCAACAAAGTGGTAGGAGTGTAATTTCATATTAAAATAGTGTGCTTACTCTAGGATTACTTTAGTTGACACGACTAGGCAGCATCAGGCTGCATCCTTAAAATGAGTTCTTGTTTACTTTTCTGCATGAGCCCTGAATGTTCATTTTTTCAGTCTGTTTCAGAAACTCAGTTTAAGTCAGCTGCAAATCATTGTCTGTTCTTGCATGTAATGCATATTGTTTCATTAGCTTCACTGGGAGAGGATGTTCTGAAGCATGCAAGGCCAATTCGATAAGAGTATGTTAACAGGCCGATATTACTAACGTGAAAAAGTGGTTCATTGTTTTTCTCACACATGTTGCATTAATAACAAATTATGTACCCTGCCATTCGACACAAGTATGTGGTATTTTAAAATAATAATATGTTTGGTGCTGTGCAAGTAACATTCAGTACTGCACATTTACTTCATGTCAGTCTAATAAAATATGTTTGTTGAGTTTGTCTAAACCATTATGAAAGCTGTGCATTTTGGGATACAGCCAGACAATTTATGGGTCTCCAACTAGTAGCTTGTGAGCTACTATAACTCTCCACCTAGATATGAGTAGCTGATCTGTATACAGCCCAGCTTATTAAAGTAGACGTATTTTGCTTGGTTGAATTAATATACATATAACAAAATTGAAATTATACAACACTAATAATATTAGCTCTCAATGTGTTTCGTTGAGCATGAGTAGATCTCAGTACAGAAAAGGTTGGAGACCGCTTTTGCTTGCCTCTTAGGACGGGTTAGATGTCATATTTACTATTATTTGATGAACAGGCAGACTTGTATACAATTTGCTTTTAGCTTCACAACAGTGAGGGTTGGCCAGAGCTTAGCATAGGAATTTGAACGAGACAGACCTTATGTCAGTCTCCTTGACACTAAGAGAGGACTACCTTATGTTTTTGCTTATGATTTGAATATGCTACTTCCCTTGATCATTAACTAACTTTTGATTTCTGTAAAGATTACTTTGATTGTAGCATAAATTAACAGAACTGAGAACAGTGTCTCCAGCTTTTTCTTACTGTTATTGGCAGAATATGTCTGCCTATTGTATTTCCCTCCTGGGCGCAATTGTCCCGCATTCTGCGACCCATCCAGTCTTTTGTTTTTCTCTCTCTCTACCAGATGTTGATATTGCTTTTATGTTCTTCCTCCCATCATACTGTAAAGCGCTCTGATACCCATCGGGATCTTGTTCGTGCTATATAAAACTTTATGAATAAATAAATAAATAATAAATGTGATAGCAAGATTCTCCCTTTCCTGCGTCTAGACTCCATGGGCCGTATTTATGAAGGCCTTGCGCCGCCGGTGCATCACTTTTTCCAATTTTAAAAGTGACACACCGGCGGCGCAAGGCCTTCATAAATACGGCCCCATATATTTAGATGATTTTGGTCATCCACAAAAACAAGCATGAAATACAGAGCTGCGACAGAAGTAAGCAGGGAGAAGCAGCCATTTCTCTGAGGAGTGGATTGGTAAACAACACTAGGCTGAACTCTTAGTGCACTACCTCACTCGCCTCCACTTGCCAACCCAACAACCAGTTGTTATGCTCTAACCACAAAAACAGTGAACTAATCATTTTAACATGTGCTAGAGGTCTCCTTAAACCGGAAGTTCTGAACTACACTACACTCACCAGATCTTTGAACGACCCAATAGGATGGGCTCCATTCACTTCTGAAAACAAATGGCTCGCTACAAAGGAACTGCAAAAGGAGGAACCCACTAATTACCTTATGACTCATCGCAGCTAGTCTAATACATGGATGTCTATACAAGTTGACTATCAGGAACAGCATGGAATAAAGATACTGTTGGAAGAAGCACTAGTAATGCCCCTTTCCATCAAAGCTGACAGTGATGTAGAACAAGTGAGATTGTCTAATCCAGTCAGCACCATAGAAGAGGGGCTAGACAACTGCTGAAGAGGGTGGAGCAACAACAAAATTCAAGGTCATCCATCAACGATGATCAACAACTCCTACACAGAGGCTTGGTGACCCCCAACTCCCGCCTTAGCATGCTGCAGCGGAAGTAGTTTTTTTAGGGTTCCTCCTATTTGAAACTTGACAGATAAGAGATCATAGTTAACTGAAAGGCAAGAAGAAAGGTGGGTTGCAAGAAAACAGAGAGATGGATGGACGAGTGGATACATGAGAGGATCAAAGGCTGGATGAATGGATGGATGGATGAGTCGATGGATGAATGAGTGGGTTAAAGTATGGGTTGATGAAAGAATAGATGGCTGAGTGGATAAAAGGTTGGATGGATAGATGAAGGCATGTGTGTGAAACGATGGATGGATGAGTGGGTGAAAGGATGAATGGGTGTGAAAGGATGGATGGATGAGTTGATGAAAGGATCATTGGATGAGTGGGTAAAAGGTTGTGTAGATAGGTGGATGAAAGGACGGCAGAGTAAATGGAATCCGAGTTGATGGATGGATGGTAAATGGAAATATGGCAGGATGGATGGTTGGATCAGTGGGTAAAAGTATATCAGAGTAAATGGAAATCTGGGAGGATGGGTGGTTGGGTGATAGGATGGCAGAGTAAATGGAAATCTGAGACAATGAATGGATGGCAAAGTAAATGAAAATCTGAGAGGATGTATGGATGATGGATGGATGGCTGATGGATGAATGAAAACATGAATGGACAAAAGGAATAATTGATGGCTGATATCCTTTATTGATGGATGGGTACATCAAATTATTGGTGTATGGGTGGATGGGTGGATGGATGCATGCGTAGATGATGACTCTGTGAATGGATAAATACATGGATGGAATATCCAATAGATGGATGAATGGTGAAAGATTGAATGTTGGATGAAATAATCAACGGATGACAGAATGTAAAGGTGAAATGCTGGATATCAGCAGGTAGATGAAGGGTGAAAGGACAATTTAAAGATGATTGGATAGAAGTGACAAGGGAGATCTTCGACTGAGGTTTAGGCTTACTTGCTTCACATGGTTGGTCCTATCAGAGGTTTGGTTCAAAGTGTTTTTTTGCTTTTTTTTCTGGCCAGGTCTAAACTGGGGTGGCATGGTGAGCAACAGTATGATGGATTTAACCCAGATATCTTGACTGAAGGTGAATGTTTTGATTTGTTCTGCATTCTGTCCATCAATTGTGTGTCTTTTGCTTTCTCGCCCAGTGTGCCAGGTATGCCCAGACATGGGTCCCGGGCTCACTGTGACACTGGATTCATGCTATCCTGGTTGACGAGGAGCAAAACCCTGAAACTGGTCCTAGGATGCTTGTTTCCGGTCTAGGGAGTACCTGGCTTGGTACTCCCTAGACCGGAGACACATGTAGACAAGTGTGCAGAAGAGGCATCAGGAAAGTGATTGTATGATTCACTGAGTGTTAGGGCAGTTGTAGGCTTGGTGAAAAAGTGAGCAGGTCTTTCAACACAATTTGAACTTCACCAGGTGTAATCTGGTGTATTTCGCAACCTTCTTTAGAGGCCTCTGTTTAATTGGGTCACATTTTTTCCTGGCCTTTTGTGCCACTAGCGAAAAATGCATTTAGAAACTGATCTAGTAACTGTCCACCGCATAATTGAGTCCTCATTTCTGTTATTTTAAAGTTTGACAAATATCAGGTTAGGGTTAACCCCAGAGAGTGATTTTGGGAATATTCACTCTACAATGGATAGGTCATACAGGGATGCCTCAGATAACAGCTGACACACCAGGGACTCAATACAACGTTCAAGAGGTCCATGCTAATTGCCCTCATCTGCCCTTAAGATGAGGATGTTAGATTGGCATGCTCTTCCTGTGTGGTCCTCTGGTCTATCGTCAGCTGTTTTTAGGGCCCCCAATAACTCAGAAACTTGTCCGTCTATGGTCATGATGGCATATGTAGCAGAGCCGATCCAGTTTTCACTTCCTGTTTTCCGCCCACAAAGTGAATCATTGTGGGTCTGCTTGCAATACAATTTCACAGTGACATTAATTACCAATAATGCAGTGAGATTTTGAAAAGCATGATACACGACACACTTATATTGAGAGCATACGAAAAGTTTTTAATTTCCATTACATGCAATAGATAAGGATAAATGAAATACAATCAAGTGTAGTAAAAGTACCGTAAAAGTGTGCTTTTAAACAATGAGATTAAGGAAACATATGTAGAATATCATTTATACATTTAAACATAGGTGCACTAATGAAACATGCTCATGAATGGACGTTTGTGTTAAAATGAAGTGGCTTAGTAATATTGTGCCTACCGCTAATATGCGTCATTTAGACTAATCGGTGCAAAAATATGCAAACAATCTTGAACTTTTGCTACCTTTGGACTGCCTAGCCTATGCTACAGTTGGTGGCATATGAACTAAGGGGAATATTATCAAGGGTGTTTATCTCCGCTTTTTTGGCTTTAAAAGCCAAGAAAGCAGAGATAAAATTATCTCCCTATTACCTAGCTGTCGCTAACACCAGTTAGCGACAGCTAGTAGGAGATAGCGACCATCTTGGGCCCCACTTTGCATGTTAGTGATATTTATCACTAATGACATGCAAAGTGGGCGTGCCAAGATGTTAGCGACTGGAAACAGTCGCTAACATCGCTATCTCCTATTACCAACTTATGGAGATATTCGCGCTAAGCGCGAATATCTCCAAAAGCTAACACCTGCCCTGAGCAGTTCTTAGCCATGTTATCCAATGGGAGGTGGATAACATGGCTAAGAGCATTAGCTCGGTAATGCATGAATATCGCTGACTTTTCAGCGATATTCATGCATTGCGGCCGATTTTTATCGCATTTGCGATAACCTTGGTAATACCAAGGTTTATTTGCGATAAAAATCGCCGCAGCTCAGCGGTAAATTTTTGTCTCTAACCAAGCAATAGCGATAAATATCGCTATTGCTTGGTAATATGCTCCTGAGTTTTATGCTGATCTTATTCATACTTTGCTATGGACTCGCCCCTAACGGACTCTAACTGAATCCCTTCCATCCCTTTAGAGATTGTGCTGTTAGTCTATGAGTTATCCTTCTGTCTATTCGGTAGTCAGACTCTGACATTCTGCGGCTATGATTGTTGTGAAAAGGCCTGCTTAAAAGCTTGGCATAGTTATTAAAATTGTTATATTCCTAACTGAGCTGCTAATGCAATTACAGATTATGATGAATTTTGTATCTAACATACAATAATAAATTAATTACAAATCTTCTTGAATCTATTATTGAGTCTTGTCTTTTAGAAATGCAAGGTGCACCAGATAGGAAGTCAAAATCGTATAGTTTAGTCCATTAATTCATCTTTATTGGTAACAGGATTAAAAATGGTCATCAGACAAAGCGTTTCGTTCCTTTGACCCAAGGAACTACATCAGGGCTCAAAATATCAAGCGGAATGTGTTGTGACCTCTGACCCTCTGGGCCGGTCACACCACGCACCGCGCACACTCCCCGTGAGTGAGCCCAGGCTGCCACGATCCCGCCGCTGCCCGCAGCTGTGCTCCTGACCACTGGTGTGGTATCCGCCTCTGTAGCGCAGCGCTGCTTTTCACCTGCTGACTGTTGTTTTCTCCCCTGTTGGCCGTATCGTGACCAGCCACTGTCTCCTGTGATTTCCAGTTTGTTTCCCGCTGACTGTTGTTTTATCCTCTGTTGCCCGTATCGTGCCCAGCCACTGTCTCCTGTTATATTTAGTTTGTTCTCTTGTTGCCCTCACTGTGCCCAGCCATTGTCCTCTGGTTATTTGTTGTTCGCTGTTTTTCCCTCTTGCTGTGCCCCCGCAGCGTTTCCCGCCACCTCCCCGCTCCCCGCCGCTGCTCCCCTGCGGCCCCGCCCCCTTCCACCTGGGACCCTTCCCATTCGCCGCCCGCTCCCACCTCCCAGCTGCTCCTCCCTCCCACTGGACCATTTAGGGAGGAGTGCACGCGGTGGTGAGCAGTGACCTCTGACCCTCTGGGCCGGTCACACCACGCACCGCGCACACTCCCCGTGAGTGAGCCCAGGCTGCCCCGATCCCGCCGCTGCCCGCAGCTGTGCTCCTGACCACTGGTGTGGTATCCGCCTCTGTAGCGCAGCGCTGCTTTTCACCTGCTGACTGTTGTTTTCTCCCCTGTTGGCCGTATCGTGACCAGCCACTGTCTCCTGTGATTTCCAGTTTGTTTCCCCGCTGACTGTTGTTTTATCGTCTGTTGCCCGTATCGTGCCCAGCCACTGTCTCCTGTTATATTTAGTTTGTTCCCTTGTTGCCCTCACTGTGCCCAGCCATTGTCCTCTGGTTATTTGTTGTTCGCTGTTTTTCCCTCTTGCTGTGCCCCCGCCGCGTTTCCCGCCACCTCCCCGCTCCCCGCCGCTGCTCCCCTGCGGCCCCGCCCCCTTACACCTGGGACCCTTCCCATTCGCCACCCCGCTCCCACCTCCCAGCTGCTCCTCCCTCGCTCCACCCCCCCACACTCTCCACATATGGCAGAGTGGCAAAAGCGCAGCGTTGACGCGCAGTGGGCGCGCCAAAGGTAAGCCCGTCTGCACCCGTCCGCGCCTGGACCGCGCCCAGTGCCAGGACCCCTGGACCCCGCAGACACCAGCCCACCCGCCGGATCTACGACGCCACCGAACTAAACGCACTCAACACCGGACGATCCCCGGGATGCTACCGAGCCACTCCGAGACGCACCCACGGACTCTTCAGCTGCCACTCCTGCAAGTTCACCTGCCGCCGGACCTGCACTACACCAGCACCCAACAAACTGAACTCCAGCAGCAACCACCTGAAGTGCATCCTACTCAACACCCGCTCTGTCCACAGACACACCATCGAACTCTGGAACATCCTCGACACCACATCGCCAGACGTTGCCTTCCTCACGGAAACCTGGATGAACGCCTCTTCAGGGCCCGACATCGCCATCGCCATCCCGGACGGATACAAGATCACCCGGAGGGACCGCACCAACCAGACGGGTGGAGGCATCGCAATCATCCACAGGAACAGCATCCGCATCACGACCAACACCGACGACACCCTCACAACCGCCGAACTCCTGCACTTCCAGATCCACACCGACCCCAAGACCACCCTCAGAGACACCCTCATCTACAGACCCCCGGGACCTCTCACACAATTCAGCGAAGACATCGCCGACTTCATCAGCCCGCACGCCCTCCCCTCCGCCGACTACATCCTCCTCGGGGACCTCAACTTCCACCTGGAGAACAACAACGACCGCAACACCACCACCCTGCTGGACAACCTTGCCAACCTCGGCCTCAAGCAGCTGGTGACCACCCCCACCCACTACGCCGGACACACACTCAACGCCATCTTCTCATCCAGCAAGGACATCGTCTTCAGCCACGCCACCGGACTCCACTGGACGGACCACAGTTGCGTCCACTTCAGCTTCAGAAGAACCACGATCCACCACCAGCAACAGGTTGCACGCAGAAGCTGGAACAAGATCACAGCCGACCAGCTCGCCGCATCCCTGAGACAGCACCCACCCACCAGCTCAGCTAACCCCAGCCAAGCCGCCAACAACCTCACGAAGTGGATCAGCAACTGCGCAGACGACCTCGCCCCACTGAGGACCCCTCCCAGCAGACCCGGCAGCAAGAAAGCACCCTGGTTCACCAACAAACTCAAGAGCTCCAAGAAGAACTGCCAGCCCTCGAGAAAGCATGGCGCAAAGACCCGACACCAGACAACATGACTACCCTCAAGCTCGCCACCCGAAAACACCACCAACTGATCCACGCCACCAAGAAATCTGCATTCAAGGCACGACTGGACAACAACGCACACAACAGCAAGGAACTCTTCAACGTCGTCAAAGAGCTCTCCAATCCCAACGCCGGAAACAACGACATCACCCCATCTCAAGACCTCTGCAACTCCCTCGCCTCCTACTTCCACAACAAGATCGCAGACATACACCACAGCTTCAGCACACAACCGACGCACCCCACGACTGCACCAACGCCCTCCACCACCACCGTCTGCGCCTAGACCCCGATCAGCACCGAAGACACCATCCGTACGATGAACTCCTTCCACTCCGGATCTCCAACCGACCCCTGCCCGCACCACGTCTTCAACAAAGCCGACGCCATCATCGCACCCCATCTGCGGGACATCATCAACACCTCCTTTGACACCGCCACCTTCCCAGAAAGCTGGAAGCACGCCAAACTCAGCGCTCTACTGAAGAAGCCATCAGCGGACCCCACCGAACTCAAAAACTATTGCCCCATCTCGCTCCTCCCGTTTCCGGCCAAAGTCATCGAGAAGACCGTCAACAAGCAGCTGGCCGCCTTTCTCGAGATGAACGGATCCCTCGACCTCTCGCAGTCTGACTTCCGGGCCAACCACAGCACCGAAACCGCCCTCATCGCAGCCACAGACGACATCCGAGCCCTACTGGACAACGGGGAAACAGCGGCCCTCATCCTCCTGGACCTCTCCGCGGCGTTCGACACTGTCTGCCACCGCACCCTAGTGCAGCGCCTCAGCAACGTCGGAATCCAAGAGAAGGCACTAGAATGGATCATCTCCTTCCTCGCCGGAAGGACACAGAGAGTCTGCCTACCCCCGTTCAGATCAGAAGCCACCGAAGTCATCTGCGGCGTTCCTCAAGGCTCCTCGCTCAGCCCCACCCTCTTCAATGTCTACATGAGCCCCCTGGCGGCCATCGCACGCCAACGTAACCTCAACATCATCTCCTATGCCGACGACACCCAGCTGATCCTCTCCCTCACCAACGACCCCGCCACCGCCAGAACCAACCTACACGAAGGGATGAAAGACGTAGCCGAGTGGATGATGAACAGCTGCCTGAAACTGAACTCAGACAAGACGGAAGTTCTCATCCTGGGCTCCTCACCCTCCGCCTGGGACGACTCCTGGTGGCCGTCCGCCCTGGGCAGCGCACCCAATCCAACAGACCACGCACGCAACCTGGGCTTCATCCTGGACTCCTCCCTCTCCATGACCAGACAAGTCAACGCCGGCTCCTCGTCTTGCTTCAACATCCTACGCATGCTACGCAAGATCTTCCGGTGGATCCCCACCGAGACCAGGAAGATGGTCACCCAGGCCCTCGTCACCAGCCGACTGGACTACGGCAACGCCCTCTATGCCGGGACCACCGCCAAGCTCCAGAAGAGACTCCAGCAGATCCAGAACGCCTCAGCAAGACTCATCCTCGACATCCCACGACACAGCCACATCTCCGGACACCTAAGAGACCTGCACTGGCTCCCGGTCAACAAGAGAATCACCTTCCGTCTCCTCGCCCACGCACACAAAGCCCTACACAACCAAGGCCCAGGATACCTCAACAGCCGCCTCAACTTCTACACTCCCACTCGCCAGCTTCGATCGACCAGCCACGACCTCGCCGCCGTCCCCCGCATCCGAAGAGCCACCACAGGAGGAAGGTCCTTCTCCTTCCTGGCCGCCAAGACCTGGAACTCCCTCCCGACCCACCTCCGCCTGACCCAAGACCACCTCGCCTTCAGGAAGCAGCTCAAGACCTGGCTGTTCGAGCAGTAGCGGACCCCCCTCCCCCAAGCGCCTTGAGACCCTCCGGGTGAGTAGTGCGCTATATAAATGTTTTGATTGATTGATTGATTGTATTGCTTTGCGTTGTTGTAACAGCTACGTAGTATCTCAGGAAGTCACCCCAAAGTAAGGGTCCAATAAATCTAGTCCCGGTTCATAATTCGGGTCTGCTGTTTCCCGATGATTGCCAGTATGCCATAGTTTCATCGTGGTGAAAGAGTTCAGAGAATGTAGTTACCTTGTGAATACGGATATCTTTTAGAGGAGTAGACAGTTCATTTGTTGCTTGAATTGTATAGGTATTTTAGGAAAATAAACAGGGGAAATTGTAAAGGAGATTAAGCTGCTGCAAAGAGTGATATTTAAGTCACAGAGTGTCACGCTGTTATAGGGTGGTTGGTGTAAAGTCTGGCTGGGGTTGGTTAACTACGTTATAAAAATCAAACAGTAACTGGTTGAGATTACAGAACAAGTAGATTGTGCAAGAATACATTTTCATGAATTAACGGAATTAGTTTGTAAATACAAATTTGAATAAAGATTACATTTGTATAAGCTTTTTAAAAAAAAATTAGACTGCATTTATGAAAATGAAGGTAGAAGTACCATTGTCATGACGAATAAAGGATTATATCCATGTCTATCGCTTTTGTTCTTGCACATACTTACTGATATAGACGGGAATTATATGTCCCTAGTTATGGGTCATTTAATTTGAGGATTTTGAAAAATTTAAGAAGGAGACTATATGAGATGAAAGATCCTGTTAGACCAACTATAATTGAGGCTTTAAATACCTGGGAGCATATTGCTCATCAGAAGGACAAAGAGAAAAACCCCGGGAGGTATAGGAGAACTATGGATCCTTACGCAGAAGCTAGATGGGATGCACAACAGTAATTGTGGAGAGCAGATGAAATACAAGGGACAAGATTGTATCAGGTGTTAGAGGTTGAGGAATATACAAGAGAAAAGATAAAACGAAGAATTTAGGGACAGATAAGAGAGAATAAGGCAGAGAGTGGCATAGGCGACAAACTCTTAAATTACTTATTGTTAAATTGTCGACCACCCTATAATAAGTTGCCAAATAGAGACCTGATACAAGTAAATACACATGCGGGGGCTAAATGCTCCCTTTATACCCAAAAGAACCAATAACTATTTTACCTGTCGGTGGGAGACCAGAAATGCCAGTTCAAGTAAATGTGATTGATTCAAATACTCTAGCTTCTTTAACTGTTTTTGTTACTATTGGACCAGTTATACCCTTTTACAAGTCTTGGTCACAGGTGACTACGATTCACAATTTGACTACACCTACTGGATTAAATGCAGTACATGGAGGTTCTACAGTTGTGAGGGTAAAGTGAATGATTCATACGCTGATGGTTTTGAATCTGAATAATGCTTCTTCTGCAATGATGTCACTAAATCAGAGCCTAGTTGATTCAATGCAGAGAATCCAGTAGAGATTCCCGACATTTTATTGATTCTAATCAAATGAAATTTGTCGAGTGAATTTTTATGCTCCTGATATGACTGTGCCAGAATGGGTATTCTAATTATGGATAATTCCGTGCTGAACATACGATCTGGGATGAGTACCGATTTTTCAAATGGATATCTAAATTTAAATAATATGGGAGAAGAATCAGGGTTTACTCCTCAGGAATTCAAGTAATTTATTAAAGGATAAGGCACCCCGAAAGACCAGAATTCTGCAGGGGTTCAGTTTTAGTACCAGTTCCCCCAATAAATACTGACCCATTTCATTCATTGGCTAAAAGTCCGACAGTTTAGATTCAGTTGCAGGTCCAAGTTCAGCTCAAAATTCAATTCGGAAGAATAAAACAATCATGGATGTGAGCCGATTGAAAACTGAATAAGAAGAAATGACTCAAGGGTCACTTGGTTCTTCAAGATAAGACACTTTTGAGGAAGATGAACTAATGTTCCTCTGTAAAAGTATCACAAGGCAATCAAATGTGACTTATTAGAGATTATTTGAATTGGCTCAAAAATATGGAATAGACATTAGAGAGTCAAAGATGTTACGGAACAGTTACAGGATGTAATTTTCTGGTAAGGACATGAGAGCTCCAGGAAAGAAACTACAGATAATAGGGATAATGACATGAATTAGAAAATGAGAAAAATGAAAAGGTAGATGGTTAAAGAAGAAACAGGTGAAGCAAGGTTGAGAGCAGACACCATATGATCTCTTAGGTGGAGAGAATAGGGGATACAGAGGAGGAGGATATGTTCATGTACCATGGAACATACATGAGATTTTGACATTTATGAATGAGTTCCCTAGGTTACAAGGAAAACCAGTTGAATGGTATAGGGAAGTCAAACTGTTTGTGAAAATGTCTAAAGTTTTGTGGATTGATCTGAATACACTATTTGAAACTGTTGTTCCAGCAGATTTGTGAGCTGAATGAAAAATTGCTGTGGATTGGCCAGAGGGAGAGCCTCAAAGAAATAGAGAACAGATGCACCATCTCCATAGGTAATGAGAAATATCATTAGGCGAAAACTCACCTGAAGACTATGGTCTCTCCTAAAGAGATTGATTGGATGCAGATTGACAAACCGACCCAAGAGCTGAAAGAGTCAGTAAATGTTTGTTATGAGAGATTAGTACACATTTTTAAACAAACAGTATGGTGGATCAGACACTCTTCCAGAAAGAAATGTATGACAATTTGTTTAGAAATTTGTTTTGGGTTTGAGACCTGAGATTTCTAAAAAGGATCAGACTACAAATACCCTGTTGGCAGAGTAAATCTGTACATGAAATAGTAGGGCATATTATCAAGCAGGGCGTTAAAAATTATCGCTGTTTTAGCGGCAGAAAACTGCCACCAAAGCGGCGATAATGAGCTTGAAAATATGGCCTTGTGAATTTCAATAGGAACCCATGTTCTAGTGTGAACATGGGCTTCTATTGGAATTCTGCAGGGCATATTATCAATCCCATTATCGCCGCTTTAGCTGCAATTTTCTGCCGCTAAAACAGCGATTATTTAAACGCCCTGCTTGATAATTTGCCCAATTGTGTTTTGCAAAATATTGTTCAGATAATATTGATTTGAGGCACACAAAAATTAAGGAGAAATTAATGCTTACACAGACAAAACCAATTCAGAAAGGGCAGAATTCAATGGGTTTTGAAAACACAGGATGCAGTGTGTTAATGGAACTGTCCATCACACGGTAGAAGTTGTGGGAGTCTGGTGGATCCTAAAACAGGTATTGAGGTGCCTTTTTGTAAAAAGACAAATCCATGTCACGCTTGCGGTAAGCTGGGACATTGGCAACTTGAGTGTAAGGCTGTTTGGAATAACATAGATAAACAGATACAGAATGTGGATTGTGTACAGTCTCAAGGTAATAACATGGGACAGGCTCAACAGATGCAAGGACAGAGAATGCGAAGTTCTATTGTAACACAGCAAATGCAAATGTCACAAGCTCCAAAGCCAAAACTGAATGTTCAGGTACAAAGATACCAAGCAAATTACAATTCTTACAAAAATCAGAATGTAGCTCAGTAGCATTTGATTGAGCTGGATGCCAATGATTCAGAACCCTTCGCATGACTGTGTCTGAGGGGGGAGGAGTGGGCGCTTGGTGCAGCCATTGAGGTAGACCAGAGTGGTCCCTATGTGGATGAAGAAGTAGATGTGAATACTATATAATTCCTTGTAAACACTGGTGCTACCCGCTGTACTGTAAGAACAGCATATGTTCCAAACCTACCCCTTTCGGGAGAAAGTGTCCTAGTTGCAGGAGTTACTGACAGAAAGATATCAACTCCAATTTCAGAGCCAGTGACTGGTAAAATTGGATCCTTAGGGGATCATCATCGGTTTGTGGTGTGTGATACAAGTCCGTTGAATTTGCTTGGACGTGATTTACTTTGTGAAATGAAAAATTGAGTTACATATGAATGACAAAGACGTGGTTTTTAAACTTGCGCAACAGAAAACAAGTGTCATGATGTATTCTCTCCTGAAATGTGAGGATATGCCTGAAGATTTGAGAGAGACAGTTCTACCTGAAATCTGGGACTTTACAGGTGAAGCTATTTAACTTATCAAAGGTGTTGATTTAGTCCGAATTACAGTGAAATCAAATGAAAGGTTTCTTGGAAAACCACTATATAATTTGTCTTCAGATACAGTTCTTGGAATTACTCCTGTGATTGACTCAATCCATGAGCAAGGAATTCTGAGAGAAATCAGAGGTATTCCATGTAATTCACCTATCACGGGCTCACAGAAGACGAATGGCAACTATTGCATTATGCATGATTTGCACAAGGTGAATACTATTGTGGTATTATGTTGTCCTTTGGTACTGAATCCAACTGCAATTTCATTTCAAATTCCATGTGAGGTCCAATGATTTTCAGTCATTGTCCTGTGCCTGCCTTCTTTTCGATTCCATTGCATGAAGTTAGTCAATTTTTATTTTCACTTCATTTCAGCAGCCCTGTTTAATATGTTGCTGAGTTCCACAAGGGTATACAAAAAGCCTTTCAATATTTAATCAGATACTTTAAAAGAATCTTAAAACTCTCACAATGCCTAATCATTCTATGTTAGTTGAGTACGTTGATGTTAAACGTAGTAGTAAACAATTAGAGAAGCATGTAAAACTGATACTATTGCTTTACTGAATCATTTGGTAGAAAATTGACATAAAGTATATCCAACTAAGCTACAATTTTGCAAAACTGAAGTCCTGTACTGACAACATCACATTCAGAAGGGAGTGAGGAAAGTTTAGCAAGAATGAATTTCAGCAATTCCTAATATGAATCCGCCAACTACTCAAAAAGAAGTCTGCATGTTCTTAGGAATTGTGGGCTATTGCAGACAGTGTAGTCTGAGTTTTCCCTTAACAGCCAAGCCTCTTTAGAGGCTGACAGACAAAGATTTGTCAGATCCAGTACCCTGGGATAATGATTGCATGACAGCTTTCACAGAGCTGTGAAAGAGCCTTTGTAGAGCACCATCTTTGAGAATGCCTGATTATAAGAAGTGCTTTGTGTTGTTCTGCAATGAAATGGATGGTGCGCTCTTCATTTGTGACACCAATACATGGATGCAATCGTAGGCCTATTGCATACTTTTAACCAACCCTTGATCCTGTTGCAGTTGCTTTGACTGGATGTCTGGAAGTGGTTGCAGCCACATGTGTGAATCTTAAAAAAAGTGAAAGTATTGTGATGGGTCACCTACGGACAGTGTTTGTGCCCTATTCAGTGGGAAAACTGTGGACCTGTATGCGGACACAGTGTTTGACCGACAGCAGCCTGACTAAGTATGAATAGGTTTTGTTGGGTGCAGAAAATGTGACTTTGAAAAGGTGTACAGTGCTGAATCCAACAACCTTGATGCTGTTGCCCGAAAATGAGAGTGTGATGTATGATTTTTTAGATGTGACTGAGTTGTGCACGAAACCTCGTCCGGATATTTCTAAAGAGCCATTGCCTGAATTTATTGTTTGTTGGTGGATATTGTTTGAGAGACAATGAAGGATATTTGTAAGCTGTCTGTGCTGTGTGTACAGTGGGAGGTGTGGTGGATGCATCTTGGCTGCAAGGAGTGATTTTTGCGCATGTAGCAGAGCCTATAGCTTTGATATAAGCATGCACTCTTTCAGAAAAGCTTTGAGCTACAATTTACACTAATAGTTAGTATGGCTTTGGAGTCATACATGACTTTGGGCAATTGTAGTCACAGCAAGGAATGGAAAGTGTGTAAGGAACTTTTTGCAGTCTCTACAATTGCCTACCCAAATTGCTGTTGTGAAGTGTGTTGCTCATCATCAAGGTACTGAGCATGTTACAGCTGGTAACCGGTATGCAGATGAGATGGCGCGATATTGAATGCACACAGATTCAATTAAGAGATTCTGAAAAACACGTCTGACGTTACTGATTGTACCTTGAAGTTACCAACTTCGAGGACCTGATAAATGGTTAGAAAGATGCATAATGAAGTGACAGAATAAGAACGACAAGTTTGGAAGCAAGCAAGTAGTACCAAAAGAGAGGAAGATGTTTTGATTTTCATTGATGGCAGACCAGTATTACCTGAGAGTTGATTGTCACCATTGGCAAGAAATTATCAAGGTTCTGCACATGTTGGGAGATATGCAATGATGCACCTTTTTCAAAGGTGTGGTACATTTCCAAATTTAGAGCTACTGCAGAGATCTTGTGTCACCTATGTGTGATATGTCAGCAACAAAACCCAGGAAGAAGAACACGGGTTGTCATAAGTCATAATGGTTAATCGAATGCAGATATACTTTGTAGAAATGCCTCCTAGTAATGGCCTGAGAAATGTTTTGGTCATTGTTTGTATATTTTCTCAATGGTTTGAAGCCTATCCAACTCAAAGGAATGACGGTTTGACTGTGGTTAAGCTTTTATTAAGGGAACAGATTCCACAGTTCAGATTTACGACTTCTCTTGAGTCAGACTGCAAAACTCATTTTAACAGTGAGATCCTACAAATGGTATGTGCAGTAAAACAGGTTGAGAGATTGAGCAGAAGCTTCATTGAAGTTACCAACCAGAGGCTTCCGGTTGGCGGAACAGATCAATAGCCCAATTAAATCCAGACTGGTGAAAGTATGTGTTCCTACAACTTTGAAGTGGCTAGATGCATTGCCTCTCGTGTTGATGAATTTGAGAAGTACTCCAGACAGGAGAACAGGACTATAATCTCACAAAGTGAGCATGCAACGAGTGATGAGGCTGTCAGCTAACCTCACTAATTCATTATTCAATATTACAGATGATCTTAATATGGACTACTGCAACGGCTTCACTGATTTGGTACATTTTGTTTCTCACCAGGTTAAAGAAGCTGCCCTTGCAGTCCAACAGGAGCAGAGCTATTACCTCAGTCCTGCGACTGGGTAACAGTTAAGAAGCGAGTGCTAAGAACATGCCTGGAAGATCGCTGGAAGGGGCCTTTTCAAGTAATACTTGTCACCAACATCGCAGTGATTTATGGGGGTCTCCTGAGCTCAATACAGTCAGTTCATACTCACAGATATGACAGCACCTGTTCCTAATATGCCGGTGGTTACTGCCCAACAGGTGGATCAGGTTTGCCAAGCTGTTAGGGACCAGCATGCTACTGGGACAGCACTCGTTTGACCTAAGGGGGGTTTAAGAGAGTCAACTGTAAGTGCTGAAAGGGCACATTCGAGAATGTTGATTACGAATGGTATAGACTTCAACAAAGGGCAAATTGCACAGAGAAAATGAGTTGTACATGAAGATTGCTGCCCCAAAAGAGGTGACATTTTGAGAGGCTGCCTGACCACTGGATGAGTACCACCAACGATTCCTGAAGGCTCTGAGCCTTCAGACCAAAGTGACACAGACAATGAGTCAGCAGCTGTAAGGAGATCAAAAAGAGCAAAGCTAGCAAGTGAGAGGTATGCATCTCGTCAATGGACTTATCTGGCTGCTAATGAGTGGGAACAGGAATTTTACAAGTTTTTTGCTAACAATGTCTGTTGACTTGAACCTCCCTGAAGGGAAATGTGTTATTGATTTGAATTTCAATTTGGATGTACCAATTAAGGGACTGAGAGTTCTTTTTGAATATATTCATCAATGAAGCTGATATGGGAGTATCTCCATACATGAGAGGATTTTACCTTTGCCATAAGTTTCTTTGGAGAGAGACTTTTGCTGAAATTGCTCACACCATTGCTGTTATTTTTGATTTTCTTCAGGTAAAGTTCTGAATCTTGAATAACCATGTAGTCTGATTTTGGAATTACTTCCAAAGGCAAACGTGTATAATAAATAGCAATTCTTTCTATTACTGTTTTCATATTAGCTGCAATGCCTATTTTCCTAAATTTGCCACATTATGTGGCTCATTAGGATGGCGGACGGAAGAGCCACCGCGGCCCTGGAGTAGGCGGAAAAAGCCTTTTCCATGTCCGCCTGCCGCGGACACTCCGTCCGCCATATCAGGATAGGAAAACGTGTCAAAATTCCGTCCGCGAAGGAAAAGCACGCACCGCCGTCGAACTACACACGACCACGCGGCGGACGGAACACATCCGGAGGCTCCGCCGTACGTACTGACGTCTAAGACCGTCCCCCAAATCAAGATGGCGGAAAATACACATAAAACCGCAGCGGAAACACAACCTGTCTGATCACGGCGGATTCCCCACAGCAAAGAAAAGAGACACAGCAGAGAGACCCACCACAAGCTGCTCGCCACCATGGACCCAGCGCTACACGCTTTCCCGATGCTCTTCGCGATCCACCACGTCCTAGTCTTGGCCCACCATCGACGCCGACGCAGGTAAGGCACAGACCATTGGCTGCATGGAGGGGAATACCTGCAAGGGTCGTGACGTAGGGAGGGGGAGTGTCATGTTACCCAAACCACTGATGAGAAGCAAATAGAAATACACATTTGTAGTACGCAAGCATGAATGACAACGACAAACCACGAGACTTGATAGACTACCTTTATTGTACATAATAGGGGTATAATCACAGTGTATGCGTGAGCATGGGCAAAGTGGGCACCAGAGCAGCTACATCAGAGGCAGCATGTGAGAGGGCAGAATGCAGTATCAGAACATCAACAGGGCATTGTGGAGTACAGAGCAGGTCCATCAGAGGCAGCACATCAGAGGGCAGAATGCAGTATCAGAACATCAACAGGGCATTGTGGAGTACAGAGCAGCTACATCAGAGGCAGCACGTGAGAGGGGCCAAGTGAAACAACAGTCCATAGCACTGAACAGGTCCATCAGAGGCAGCACGTGAGAGGGGCCAAGTGCAACAACAGTCCATAGCACTGAACAGGTCCATCAGAGGCCGCACGTGAGAGGGACCAAGTGCAACAACAGTCCATAGCACTGAACAGGTCCATCAGAGGCAGCACGTGAGAGGGGCCAAGTGCAACAACAGTCCATAGCACTGAACAGGTCCATCAGAGGCAGCACGTGAGAGGGGCCAAGTGCATCAACAGTCCATAGCACTGAACAGGTCCATCAGAGGCAGCACGTGAGAGGGGCCAAGTGCATCAACAGTCCATAGCACTGAACAGGTCCATCAGAGGCAGCACGTGAGAGGGGCCAAGTGCAACAACAGTCCATAGCACTGAACAGGTTAATCAGAGGCAGCACGTGAGAGGGGCCAAGTGCAACAACAGTCCATAGCACTGAACAGGTCCATCAGAGGCAGCACGTGAGAGGGGCCAAGTGCATCAACAGTCCATAGCACTGAACAGGTCCATCAGAGGCAGCACGTGAGAGGGGCCAAGTGCAACAACAGTCCATAGCACTGAACAGGTCCATCAGAGGCAGCACGTGAGAGGGGCCAAGTGCATCAACAGTCCATAGCACTGAACAGGTCCATCAGAGGCAGCACATCAGAGGGCAGAATGCAGTATCAGAACATCAACAGGGCATTGTCGAGTACAGAGCAGGTACATCAGAGGCAGCACAAGTACGTGTCCCAACCAACCCGTCCCAGGGACCACAAGAGTGCAACGAAGTTCTCAATGGACACACCATGTGAAATAACATTTGAGTGAAGTGATCAGCACCTCACATCACAGAATCAGGGGGACTGCGTGAACTACCTGCCTCGGACACACTGCCAGCACCAGCAACAGGAGTGTGAGACACAGCCACAGCCCGAGTGACAGACACATGTGCCACGGACCCAGACACACTGCCAGCACCAGCAACAGGAGTGTGAGACACAGCCACAGCCCGAGTGACAGACACATGGGCCACGGACCCAGACATACTGCCAGCACCAGCAACAGGAGTGTGAGACACAGCCACAGCCCGAGTGACAGACACATGGGCCACACACCCAGACACACTGCCAGCACCAGCAACAGGAATGTGAGACACAGCCACAGATGTAGTCACTGACACGTGACCCACTGACCCAGACAGACTGCCAGCACCAGAAACAGGAGTGTGCAACACAGCCACAGATCTACTCACTGACACGTGAGCCATAGACCCAGATACACTGCCAGGACCAGCAACAGGAGAGGGCACAACAGAGACTGTGCCACTACATGATGCATGACAGCCAACAACAGACACAGTGCCACTATCTGATACATGAGAGTCAACTGCACCTGCGCCACTGGGACCACTGAAATGATGAGCCACAGGGCTGTATGGGCCAGGAGGCAGGGTGGCCCTGGGAGCTGGGGATAGCTGACCTTGAGCGACATCGGGGTGGGCAGGTGTCAATGGTGTGTGTCTGCGTTTCTTAGGGATGTGTGAGTGCACCCTGGACAGGACAGGACTGCCAAGTGGTGGGGACTCTAAAGAATTATCACCCACCATAGGTGGAGCATCTGCAGCCGGGGATCGGGTTTCTGGGGACGTGCTGGAGCCTGCTTGTCGTTTGCTGTGTGACTGCCGCCTGGACTCAGATTCATGTGTAATGGGGGATGCAACAACAGGGGACTCCCTCCTCTGCTTCTGACTGGGCTGGATGGGAGTGGAGGTATGGGGGGACTCCGCCGCGGAGACATCTGTTTGGCGTTCAGTTGAAAACATCAGCCTCAGTGCAGCCAGGGGTAAAGTATGCCTGTCCTTGATTGCGCCATTGTCCATGCTAGAAGCCTTGTCCGTAGGATGTGCCTTATCCTTAGGTGGAGTGTTGTCTCTGGATTTTGCCTGTGCCCTGGTCGCCGCCCTGTTCCTGCCAGCAGACTTGTCGTCTGTGGTGCACCTGTCTCCAGTAGACACCTGATCTGTGTGTGTGTCCCTGGCCTTGGGAGATGGACCTTGCTCTGTTGTGTGCCTGTCCTTGGGAGTCTCCCTGCTCTTAGGAGGTGCCTTTGTCTTTTGACTGTCCTTGTCCTTGGGAGTGGCACTTTCCTCTGTTGTGGGCCTGCCCTTGGGAGTCTCCCTGCTCTTAGGAGGTGCCTTTGTCTTTTGACTGTCCTTGTCCTTGGGAGGGTCCCTTTCCTCTGTTGTGGGCCTGCCCTTGGGAGTCTCCGTGCTCTTAGGAGGTGCCTTTGTCTTCTGACTGTCCTTGTCCTTGGGAGGGTCCCTTTCCTCTGTTGTGGGCCTGCCCTTGGGTGTCTCCCTGCTCTTAGGAGGTGCCTTTGTCTTTTGACTGTCCTTGTCCTTGGGAGGGTCCCTTTCCTCTGTTGTGGGCCTGCCCTTGGGAGTCTCCCTGCTCTTAGGAGGTGCCTTTGTCTTTTGACTGTCCTTGTCCTTGGGAGGGTCCCTTTCCTCTGTTGTGGGCCTGCCCTTGAGAGTCTCCCTGCTCTTAGGAGGTGCCTTTGTCTTTTGACTGTCCTTGTCCTTGGGAGGGTCCCTTTCCTCTGTTGTAGGTCTGCCCTTGGGAGTCTCCCTGCTCTTAGGAGGGTCCTTTGTCTTTTGAGTGGCCTTGTCCAAGGGACTGTCCCTGGACTTGTGAGTATCCCTTGCCTTGGGAGTACCTTTTGTGTTGAATGCCTGTGTAGCTCCTGAAGGCATGTCCCCCAACAACACTTGTGGATCGTGTGTGTGTACTCCAGTGTATCTGACGTTGTCTTCGTGAACAGATTTAGCTGATCTAGGGGATGGGGTCTGTGCCCTGCGTGCCCTGACATGCTGTCTGACGCTGCTTCTAGTGCAATAACCTGTATTTGAGTCCTGCTCTGAATAATCACTACCCCCTGAGACATCCAGTGGTGTAGATGGGGAAACAGAAGTAGCACCCTGGCCATGTGACTGTACTATTGCAGATGACACACTGCTTGCCAATGACTGCACTGTCCTGTGTAGACCAGCAAGATCGCCATGCATCCCTTCCATGAATGCCACCACCTGCCCCAACTTTCTATCATGGTCTAGGAAAGCATTTGTCATATTGGTCTGCCCCACACACAGCTGTCGCAGCAGATCAACGGCCTCAGCACACAGTGCATTTTGGCTCACCGTGGCAGGGGCAGCGGTGCCTGCACCGAACGCCACTCTGCTCCCCCTACTCCTGCGGCCACGAACAGTACATGGTGCAGTTGGCGGAAGTGTGGGCCCTGTGTGCTGTCATCCGACAGAAGGTGATGATTGCCCACTCCCAGTCTGTGACAACAGTGCAGGCTCACCAAGAGTTTCCGAAGATGAGGACGATGGTGTCTCCACATGCGAGTCCTCAGGGACGGTCCTGTCCCCCTCTCCGGCGCTGCCCTCCTCTGTGTCAGTCTGCGTGTGTGCGAAGTCTGACCCGGACTCATTTCCTTGACTGATCTCCTCCGTCTGTGGCCGAGTGTCCTCTGTCATAGCTGAAATGCACATAAAAGAGGTGTAAGTCATGGGCACACTCACGTACAGAAGGACAAGGATTGCCAAATTCCATAGCTGACAAAGTAATTGTAGCCCCCATCCTGCACACGGCCCACCTCTACCAGTCATCCTCACATTACATAAGCGTTGGTGGCCGTGACACATGTACAGCATGCGGACAGGGCAGGAGAACGTACATCTGCACACATTTCCTGCCATGGGGCCATGGACCACTAGGGGATGTGCTTCAACACTCAACTACTAAGCAATTGGCGTGTCAACATGGCGGACCTGGATGTCAAATGACACCCACCCAATGGGACCAACATGGCATCACAGAGATACATACGCAACACGGAACTCAATACTGTGTCTGTGCACCAATACATGCATTGCGCTCACAAGTTTCCTACACAGACAGTATGCTCCCCGCTAGTTTGCTGTTGATCGACACTCAGACGTTCGGACAGTTCAGGATGCGTCACTGCAATGATACGGTGCATGAGAGGGCTCATGGAGCATCGGGCCAGACGGGGCATCCTTGGAATCATCCCCAGTGTCACTTCCGCTACATTCTTGCTCAGCCTGGAAATGTCGTCCCAGCGTTTGTGGCAGTGTGTATGTCGTCTGTTGCACACCCCCAATGCCCGTACTGCCCGTGCAATGCTCCTCCACACATCCTTCCGAAGGTGCAGCTTGACCTACCATGATGGGAGACAAAAGGGTGTAAGTCAGTGGACAGTTGGCCTGTCACACACATAGGGGCAACACGTATCTGTCAGCAGCCATGCACAATCCGGAACATATGTCGAGCCCACAGTACACAGCTAAGATAGCAGTAGGCACGATTATTTGGCCCCCTCATGCACACCAACATGTCCCACACTGCACTTACCACCCGTCCGGGTGCGCCGTAGAGGCGTCCATAGTTGCGGAGCACACCGTCCACGAGGACATCAAGCTCCGCGGCGGTGAAGGGACGAGACCGGATCTCTTTGCCTCTCGACATGGCAAGATCACAGAGTATGGGACTAGAGCAGCAGTCGGTGGTCAGCTCAGCAGCAGCAGCAGGTCGAGGTGATGGTCACAAGCAGCAGTCGGTGGTCAGCTCAGCAGCAGCAGCAGGTCGAGGTGATGGTCACAGGCAGCAGTCGTTGGTCAGCTTAGCAGCAGCAGAAGGTCGAGGTGAACAGGCAGCACTGGTTCCCAGGGTAGGATGTGTGCTTTTGGACAACACACATATATAGGGCCCTCAGCACGTGTCAGTGGCATACGTCGCCAGCAATTGGTCAGCCCTGGAAGCGTGTTCGTGAAATGGGCCAATGACTGGCCCTGTTGTTGCGGTGCACTGCTTCCGCTACTTGCGATTGGGCATATGCGGCCAGCATCCCTCTTCCTATTGGCTGCATGTGCACGGACCGTCACGGGCACACATCGGCAACCGCGCGTGCAAGCTTCAGGCATGGATGCTTCAGTTGCAACAATGTTCTATCACTGGCGCCACCATGGCGGTGCACATACTCAGCGGGGGAGGTGCAGGCCTATACACCCAGTAGATGTACTCAATGGACATGCCAGTTCATGTCCCCTCTTACAGTCACATTGCATCATCCACCGTACATCGGCCGGAGCGGCAGGGCCAAGGACGGCCGTGCCGGCCATGTCCACAACCGCCGTGCCAGGCCGGGCCTAGGACGGCCGTGCCGGCCATGTACACAACCGCCGTGCCAGGCCATGTACACAACTGCCGTGCTGGCCATGTCCACAACCGCCGTGCCAGGCCGGGCCTAGGACGGCCGTGCCGGCCATGTACACAACCGCCGTGCCAGGCCATGTACACAACTGCCGTGCCGGCCATGTCCACAACCGCCGTGCCAGGCCGGTTGTGTACATGGCCGGCACGGCCGTCCTAGGCCCGGCCTGGCACGGCGGTTGTGGACATGGCCGGCACGGCCGTCCTTGGCCCGGCCGCTCCGGCCGGTGTACGGTGGATGATGCAATGTGACTGTAAGAGGGGACATGAACTGGCAAGTCCATTGAGTACATCTAAAGGGTGTATAGGCCTGCACCTCCCCCGCTGAGTACGTGCACCGCCATGGTGGCGCCAATGATAGAACATTGTTGCAACTGAAGCATCCGTGCCTGAAGCTTGCACGTGCGGTTGCCGATGTGTGCCCGTGATGGTCCGTGCACATGCAGCCAATGGGAAGAGGGCCGCTGGCCGCGTATGGCCTTTGGGAAGTAGCGGAAGTTGTGCACCGCCATGGCGGCGCCAATTATGTTATCTTGTCAGACGCTGCACCGTGATGTGTTGTGTGCAGTTGCGTCATGAGGGTTGTGAGCGTGATAGGGAAAGGTCATATGTCATACACTATTGCATGTGTGTCCATACTATGCCCATCGGTGGGCACACAATGGGCAACAGATGTACATTTGGACGTGTTGACGTCGGGTGTGACCCTACAAACGTTATTACATCTTCACAACTACACAGTACATCACGGCTGTATGGCCAAATTATGCATCTGTTGTCAGTGTGTGGTTCTGGCGAGGTGACTACAGTGGTGGTGGTACACATGCATTCAGTGTATGTGTTTTGGACGTTGTGTCACCATGCATGTAATTACCGTATGCACAACATTATTGGTGTTGGCATTGGTGCATGATGACATGGTGTGTGTGTATCATTATCGTTTGTGTGCATGCACTTGCATGTGTGTCTGTGATGTGGCTACTAAACATTAGGGTAAAGACACACGTATTGTCAGTAAGGTTCACATGTGACTACGTTGCGTTGACACACTTCCTGTTGCAAGTGGCTGCACTTTGTTAAAGGGGCACTCCGTATTGTATAGACTATCAGAGATGTCACACATATGACCATTCTCCCTAGAAAAGTTGTTGTTGCTAATGTTGGCTCACATGTGATGGAGTTGCACACGTATGCGTCGTTTGTAAGTTGACCCAAGTTACATTTCTCTCCCACACAGGAGGGCTCCAAATGTGCATCGGCCATACACTGTGCTGGAGGATATGGTTGACGAGGAGGTGATTGGGAAATTCCGGCTGGATCGACGACGGTTGATGGAGCTTGTTGCACAATTGTCTCCTCATCTGCAGCCACGAAGGACTTATCCTGGTTCCATTACACCCACAGCAAAGGTGATGGCGGCCCTACACTTTTTTGCTACTGGCACCTCTCAGTACACAGTTGGATATGCCGGGGGGATGTCACAGTCCATGTTCAGCACGGTACTTCGGGATGTTTTAAGAGCTATGATGCTGTACAAGAATGACTACATACATTTCCCACGGCCAGAAGAGTTGGCAGCAGTCAAAGCAGACTTCTATGCACTGGGCCACATACCACACGTTGTGGGTTCAATTGATGGCACACATATCGCTATCATTCCACCACGGGCACGTGAGCAGGTTTTTAGGAATCGCAAACACTTCCATTCGCTGAACGTGCAGGTGGTGTGCCTGGCAAACAACATCATCTCCCATGTGTGTGCAAGATTTCCTGGCTCCGCACATGACGCCCACATCATGCGGAGCAGCATTGTCCCCCAACTGATGGCAAATCTGCGACCCGGTCAAGCGTGGCTTGTTGGTGAATGTGCAGTGGGGACTTTTGTGATCTCTGTGTGGCATGGGGTACCCACAATTTCTTGTTGTGATATTTGTGTCTGTCATCCCCCTACTTAGGCGACTCGGCGTACCCAAACAGGCCATGGCTCCTCAGTCCCATACGTAATCCTACTACAGCGGGTGAAATGCGCTACAATGATGCACATGGAAGGACACGGAGAGTGATCGAACGTACCTTTGGACTGCTAAAGTCTAGGTTTAGGTGCCTGGATAAGACCGGAGGGGCCCTGCCTTACTCACCAGGAAAAGTATGCAGGATCGTGATTGCCTGCTGCATGCTCCACAACCTGGCAGTGCGCATTGACATTGAACTGCTCTTGGACCCTGAAGACAAAGAAGTTCCTCGGCCTCCCATCCCACCCATGTCGACTGATGAGGATAGTGGTGAGGAGGAAGGTGTGGACCAGAGGCGCCAGCTCATTGATCGCTACTTCCCTTGAATGTGAGTAACTTCCTCTTGTGCCAGTTGACAATGCCTTATGTATGTTTGCTGGTGTTGTGTGGATGTGGGGTGCATCAGCTGTGTGTTCTTGTTTGTGATGGTTGCATATGTGTGTCTTCATTTCTTTGGACATACAAGTCTCCATGATGTGTGTCCTCTCATCCCATGCTTTAGTGATGAGTGTAGTTTGTGTAATGTTGCTGTGCAGTGTGTTGTGATGTGTGTGAATCTGTTTCCTGACGTGTGTTTGCTGTCTCAGATTTTCCCTAGGTCACTCCCGCAGCGCCATGATCATGTACAACTAGGATCCCTGAACCTGTTTACGTCAGTTTCTGAAGGCAATCATGTGAATAAACATGGAGGCAAAACATCATTGAGTGTGTAAGTGAAATTTATTTACAGGTTGTGCTTTTGTGCTGGTGAATATTTACAAGTAAGTGGGTGGGGAGGGAGTTGGAGTTGAAGGTAATGGCAGATGAAATGTCCGTGCTGACACCACATTGGGGGGTGTCAGGCTAGTCCAGCAGACCAGTGGCAATGATTGTCTATGTGGGACAGGATACTTTCCAGGGTGAATGTCTGGCACAGGCAGTGACAAAGTCATTGGCAGCCCCTCTTGGAGCGTGTGGATGGCGCTCCAACACTGCTCTCACCCACTTCCAGCCTCGGGCGGCCCCTCCGTCTCTGAGGTGGAACAGAGTCAGCTGGGGGTGCAGGTTGGTCATGGGCCACATCCGTCGCCAGGGGCACAGGTGGTGGTGGTGGCGGTGGAGGCGGAGGTGACGGTGGCGGTGGAGGTGGCGGTGGCGCTACGACAATTGGTGGAGGGGGGGGGGGTTTCTGGGCAATCCATTCCCTCCACATTGTTGTCTGTTGGCCCGTGATGTGCACGATCTGGCCAAGGTACCCCGAGATTTCGCGCAACATGTTGGTGTTGTCCACTGAGTCCTGGTGTGCACGATCTGCATGTTCCTGGGAACGGTCGTATGACGCCTGGCACCTGGCAAGGGCTTGTAGGGACTCTGCCACAGGATGGGGTAGCTGTCCTTCCTCTGTACGGCGGGGTGTGGGTCGCCTTATTGCCTGATGTCCCGTCGCCTCTCTCCTTTGTGGCCCACTCACCCTGCTTGGGTGTGAGGCCGATGGACCTGCATCGTGCGCTGGGTTAGGCTGGGTGGCACAAGCAGGAGTCGTGGTACTGGTGGTACTGGTGGTACTGGTGGTACTGGTGGTGGTGGTGGGGACTCTGCAGATCACAGAGGCAGGTGTCGCTGGAGTCACACATGTGACGGTTGTCGGGCCCGGGAGTCCCTGTGAGCCAGATGGCCCTGGCTGTGTGCTTGGTCCCGCTCCATCCTCCGCACCGGAGCTGCCTGTGTCATCGTCACCAGAGAGTCCGGTATGTGTGGGAGGCGAGGCTTGCGGCCGGGTACTGGTTTCCCCAGTCAGTTCATGATCACCTGAGGGACAAGATAGAGCTGGTCAGTAATGTGGACATTACATGTTCATATGGATTTGTAGACATTTCTGTTTCCTGTCGCACACACCCCACCCTCCACCACCACCACCCTCCACGTGAACATGGGGGCCTGTTGGGAGTTGTAGTTTGGACCTCTCACACACCCCACCCTCCACCACCACCACCCTCCACGTGAACATGGGGGCCTGTTGGGAGTTGTAGTTTGGACCTCTCACACACCCCACCCTCCACCACCACCACCCTCCACGTGAACATGGGGGCCTGTTGGGAGTTGTAGTTTGTACCTCTCACACACCACACCCTCCACCACCACCACCCTCCACGTGAACATGGGGGCCTGTTGGGAGTTGTAGTTTGGACCTCTCACACACCCCACCCTCCACCATCACCACCCTGCCCGTGAACATGGGGGCCTGTTGGGAGTTGTAGTTTGAACCTCTCACACACCACACCCTCCACCACCACTACCCTCCCCGTGAACATGGGGGCCTGTTGGGAGTTGTAGTTTGGACCTCTCACACACCACACCCTCCACCACCTCCACCCTCCACGTGAACATGGGGGCCTGTTGGGAGTTGTAGTTTGGACCTCTCACACACCACACCCTCCACCACCTCCACCCTCCACGTGAACATGGGGGCCTGTTGGGAGTTGTAGTTTGGACCTCTCACACACCACACCCTCCACCACCACCACCCTCCACGTGAACATGGGGGCCTGTTGGGAGTTGTAGTTTGGACCTCTCACACACCACACCCTCCACCACCACCACCCTCCCCGTGAACATGGGGGCCTGTTGGTAGCCATGTACATGTTTGTGAGTAGGTGTCCGACGTGCATGGGTTGGGGCGTAGGTGATGTGTCTTCTCAGTTGTGTGAGCCTGACCATGTCGTACTGATCGTGGGGTTTGGTTTGTACTTACCAGCCTCTTCTCCTTCATCAAGTCCGTCTAGACTCTCTGGGTGAAGTATCACCAGCACCTTCTCCTCCCAATCGGTGAAGGGTATAGGCTCCGGAGGTGTTCCTCCGCCAGTATGATTGGCTCTTGCATAGTTTTTTGCGCGGATGCCTTTCACCCGGGTCTTCAGGTCATGCCACCGCCTCTGAATGTCATGCTTCGTCCTCGGCACGGTCCCTGACGCATTCACCCGAGTGACGATCCTGTCCCACATGTGGTTCTTTTGCGCCACGGACGTCTGCTGGACTTGGGCCCCGAAGATGTGGGGCTCAACACGGATGATTTCATCTACCATTACCTTCAACTCTGTCTCCGTGAATTTAGTTTTTTTTTTGGGTGCCATGGTGTGTGGTGCTCAGTGTGTGGGTTGAGTGAGTTGGGGGGTGCAGGTGTGTGGTGTGTGATGTGTAGGAATTGTGTGGTGGGTGTTTGTGTGGTGGGTGTGGTAGGGTGGTGGTTGTGTGTCTTCTATGTGAGTTAGCTGTATCTCGATTAGGGCCTCTTGCTAGCAGCAATGCTGTGATGCAAAGGATTGTGGTAGTGTGTGGGTGTCATTTTATAGTCGTGTCTCAATGGTTGTTGGCAGTCAGGTGGTAGGTGGGCGTGTTGACTAGTGTGCATTATTGGGTACTTGGGGCGTGTCATGCTGGTTTGTGCTTGGTGTTGGTGTATCGGGGGGGGGGCCTTGTCAATGTTCGTATGTTTGCTTTGTACTTGCGGTACACTTTCTGACATTTGTTTGACGTTAGGGATGTTGTGCGTGTTGGCCTTCCGCAGTGATGCACTGTTTATCGTTGCATTCTTTCCGCCGCGGACGTGGATGGCTGTGCGTTCCGTGGTACGGGCGGATTTATCCTAATTGCGGACACAGAGTATTCACAGGTATGGCGGTACATGTGTTTTTTTCCGCGGTCATTTCCGTCCACGGCGGGGGTTGTTCATTGGGCTCCGTCCGCCGCGGACGGAGTTAGATGTGTTCCGTCCACCGCGGACGGTGTTTGTTATGATCCGTCCGCCGCGGTCGGAATTTCGTGACATGATTATCCTAATCCCAACCGCGGAATCTCCGCGGCGCAGCCGGGAGTAAAATTTCCCCGACCATGGCGGACAGTACCCATTTCCGTCCGCCATCCTAATCGACCCTTATGTTTCTGTGGAAGATTCAAAGCTTACAATTTCTGTTGAAGTTACAAAGAGAAATGTTTCTGATTTAATTGACTTTTCTGCATAAAAGTTCTTGGAAAATAGACTGTAGCTCAAATGTTTATTCTATTTTACTAAATGAATACACAAATACTATGGATGTTGGTGATTACTATGTTTCTAAGTGAAAACCTTCATCAGTTGCTGAGGGTGTAACATTTCAACACTTCCACTGACATATAGAATACTTTGCAGTGTGCGAACTAAGTTGGTTTTGTGGTACAGATCAATTGATGTATTAATTATTCAAATCTTTTCTAAAGTTACTGTGCTTATACATTTAAATATGCATCCTAAAGGATCAACCATTGAGACTACCAGTTACATATTTAGAATGACACAATCTTTTAATATTATTTACAACAAGGGGTGGTGATGGACAGAGTCTCTGAATTAAGCAGAGTACTCTCACCCAGTCAAGAGATCAGGGCTAGATCCAACACCGTTTTTTAGCTCATTGCACCATCCCAGTTTCAGAACCTGGCTGTATGCAAATTAGTCTGTCCCTGGCCCAGTGCATCATGGGAACAGGGCAGACCAGACTACAAAAGCCAATTCTTACACTGGGAAGGAAACAAGCTTCCGGGGACCGGTTTCTGCCATTTCAGGCGTCTTCGGCCCGGCTTGCTTGAATCCTGATGGTGCAATGAGCAAGGGACTCACATCTGAGTATACCCTTCCACGCTTAGGGTGGACAAAATTATTTACAACAAGGGGTGGTGGATCTAGCCCTGATCTCTTGACTGGGTGAGAGTATTCTGCTTAATTCAGAGACTCTGTCCCTCACCACCCCTTGTTGTAAATATTTTTGTCCACCCTAAGCGTGGAAGGGTATACTCAGACATGAGCCCCTTGCTCATTGCACCATCAGGATTCAAGCAAGCCGGGCCGAAGACGGCTGTAATGCCAGAAAGCGGTCCCCGGAAGCTTGTTTCCTTCCCAGTGTAAGAATTGGCTTTTGTAGTTTGGTTTGCCCTGTTCCCATCATGCACTGGGACAGGAACAGACTAATTTGCATACAGCCAGGTTCTGAAACTGGGATGGTGCAGTGAGCTAAAAAACGGTGTTGGATCTAGCCCTGATCTCTTGACTGGGTGAGAGTATTCTGCTTAATTCAGAGACTCTGTCCCTCACCACCCCTTGTTGTAAATATTTTTGTCCACCCTAAGCGTGGAAGGGTATACTCAGACATGAGTCCCTTGCTCATTGCACCATCAGGATTCAAGCAAGCCGGGCCGAAGACGGCTGTAATGCCAGAAACCGGTCCCCGGAAGCTTGTTTCCTTCCCAGTGTAAGAATTGGCTTTTGTAGTTTGGTTTGCCCTGTTCCCATCATGCACTGGGACAGGAACAGACTAATTTGCATACAGCCAGGTTCTGAAACTGGGATGGTGCAGTGAGCTAAAAAACGGTGTTGGATCTAGCCCTGATCTCTTGACTGGGTGAGAGTATTCTGCTTAATTCAGAGACTCTGTCCCTCACCACCCCTTGTTGTAAATATTTTTGTCCACCCTAAGCGTGGAAGGGTATACTCAGACATGAGTCCCTTGCTCATTGCACCATCAGGATTCAAGCAAGCCGGGCCGAAGACGGCTGTAATGCCAGAAACCGGTCCCCGGAAGCTTGTTTCCTTCCCAGTGTAAGAATTGGCTTTTGTAGTTTGGTTTGCCCTGTTCCCATCATGCACTGGGACAGGAACAGACTAATTTGCATACAGCCAGGTTCTGAAACTGGGATGGTGCAGTGAGCTAAAAACGGTGTTGGATCTAGCCCTGATCTCTTGACTGGGTGAGAGTATTCTGCTTAATTCAGAGACTCTGTCCCTCACCACCCCTTGTTGTAAATATTTTTGTCCACCCTAAGCGTGGAAGGGTATACTCAGACATGAGTCCCTTGCTCATTGCACCATCAGGATTCAAGCAAGCCGGGCCGAAGACGGCTGTAATGCCAGAAACCGGTCCCCGGAAGCTTGTTTCCTTCCCAGTGTAAGAATTGGCTTTTGTAGTTTGGTTTGCCCTGTTCCCATCATGCACTGGGACAGGAACAGACTAATTTGCATACAGCCAGGTTCTGAAACTGGGATGGTGCAGTGAGCTAAAAAACGGTGTTGGATCTAGCCCTGATCTCTTGACTGGGTGAGAGTATTCTGCTTAATTCAGAGACTCTGTCCCTCACCACCCCTTGTTGTAAATATTTTTGTCCACCCTAAGCGTGGAAGGGTATACTCAGACATGAGTCCCTTGCTCATTGCACCATCAGGATTCAAGCAAGCCGGGCCGAAGACGGCTGTAATGCCAGAAACCGGTCCCCGGAAGCTTGTTTCCTTCCCAGTGTAAGAATTGGCTTTTGTAGGTTGGTTTGCCCTTTTCCCATCATGCACTGGGACAGGAACAGACTAATTTGCATACAGCCAGGTTCTGAAACTGGGATGGTGCAGTGAGCTAAAAAACGGTGTTGGATCTAGCCCTGATCTCTTGACTGGGTGAGAGTATTCTGCTTAATTCAGAGACTCTGTCCCTCACCACCCCTTGTTGTAAATACAATCTTTTAATATGGCATATGCAATCAGAAATAACCTGACATGCAAATTAATATGGATGGAAAATAATTATATAGATTTAGTAGAAAATATTGAAAGTCGTGAGAAAAATAATGTTAGTGTTTTGCCCGAATTAACTTCTTGGAGTCTGCCACTAGAAGAAAACTAAATGTTAGAAGGAATGGCTTCATTAGCTTTAGATTGGCAATGCAAAGTTAAGCTTTGTATATATCGAAAGAAATCAAATGTCAATTTAGTTTTTGTATGAGTTAGTGAATGTGAGCATACCTTTGAAATGCATAAAAAGTGAGAAAGATTATTAGAAGGTTTAGCTCCAATTCTCCCTGAAATATAATAGGTTTGTGGGAAGAGTGCCTAATATAAGTTACCCCAAAAAATTATATGGAAAATGAAATATAGGAATTGAGTTTCCCAAAATGTATCATGGTAAGTAGTTAAAAGAAGAACTAATAAATTACCATGTGAGAGAAAAGAGAAGTGCAAATGTGAGTTAAGTTGTAAGTGATATATTTGGATTTTGAACACCTTCAGTAGGAGTACCCTTAAATTATCAGGAAATTAGAAAGTTCTCTATTATTGTTGATAAACTTGCCACAAGTACAACTGGAGGGTTTTCGGTTGTAAATGAGGAGATGTTATTTATACTATCGATGGTGATTCAAGATTGACTTGTCCTTGATATCCTTCTTGCGAAGGAGGGCGGAATTTGCAGATTATTGAAAGTTCAACATTGTTGAGCCTATATACCTGACAGGAGTAAAGACCTGCTAGATTCCATCAAAAATATTTCTGAATTAAACAAAGGGTTGGGAAACTTAGGAAATGGATTAGTGATTTCTATTTTGAGTCCCATAGTGGTGATCTCTTTATGCATATTGTTGATGATATTATGTATCAAATTATGCAGATACCAAAGAATACAACTGGTGGAGTGAAAAAACCAAAAGATGATCTTAAGTTGGAAAATGCAGAATGTCATTTTTATGATTAAATAAAATTAAAGCTACATTGACTTTTTCTTAATGCCCTTTTTGTGAATTTGAGTTCTTATTTGAGAGACACCACGGATCTACTTAGACACCTAGAAGATCTTCCATGGCAAACATCATACCGTCTCATAACAATGGATGTGATGTCCCTTTATATGAACATTGACAATAACATCAGACTGTTAGCATGCAGTTTCTTTCTTAAAGAACGAGATATTCAATTTAAATTCCAAAACCAGATGCTGATGGGTATGATAGACATGTGCCTTACACAGAATGTGTTCTTATTTGGAGAAGAAATTTACCAGCAAGTAAAAGGATGTGCTATGGGGTTTTCTTTCAGTCCAGGTTATTCGTGCCTCACCATGGGGTGGTGGGAACAACAGATTGCATGGCACCCCAATAATGATAGATTCGTCAACAAAATCACAAAGTGGTTAAGATATATCAATGATCTTTTAATTGTGTGGGATGGTACAGATGAGGAATTTGAGGAGTATTTCAAGATCCTAAACTCAACAGAGGCTAATTTCAAATTCATATACTCTATTAGCAGTGAGAGGGTTATTTTTTTGGACACAGAAATTTATATTGCCAACAATAAAATAGAAACCACTCTCCACAGGAAAAAGACATCAATTAATGCCACCTTGCATGCCAAGAGTTTCCATAAAACCACAGTGACTGAGAATATCCCATACGGGGAATTTTTGAGCCTCCGGTGCATCTGCTTGGAAGAGAAAGATTGGATTAATCATAGCCAGAACACAATCAGGAGATAAAAAATGAGAAGACACATTGAAAATTAAATGAAAAAACAAGTAGCATATGAGAATCACACAATCAGAGATTCAGTAAGACTAATTTTGGATTATACTAGGGAATCCAAACAGAGTGTCCAAATTTTAATAAAAAATTGGAAGTTATTGCAACTTGATCTCATGGCTGGGCAAATTATGGGCAAACATCCTAATGTTACTTATCGACGTGCCCAAAATTTAAAGGACAAACTGATACATAGCCATCACCCAAAAATTGAAAGAAAGAAAGGAACTGAATGGTTGAAAACCAAAGGATTTATCAAATGCCAAATTTGCAAAGTTTGTCAAATTGCCAAGAATACAACTATGGCATCTTTGCCGAACAACAAAACATGGCAGGTCAAAGAGCTGATTACATGCAAGAGCCAGTATGTCGTATGTGTAATTGAATGCCCTTGTGCATTAAAATACATCTGCAGCACAAAATGTGAGTTGAAAAAACGGATACTTGAGCATGTACGAGCAACTGTAAACTGTGATAGGAGCAATGCAGTTGCGAAACATATGGAAACAAACCATGGAGGTGACTGGAAAACTTTACGGTTCTATGCACTTGAAATGATCTCCACCAGTGAGAGAGGTGGAGATCGGGAAAAGAAACCGAGGCAGAGAGAATCTCGACAAATCCTGAATTTTTGAACTCCCACTCCGTGGGGTCTTAATCAGAGTGAGGAACTATATGTGCATCGTTGAAGGAATTTAATTTTGCTTTTGTGCTGACTAAAATATATAAAATATATACTTTGTAAAAATAGTTAATTTTCCTTTATTTGGGGTGCAGACAATGTGTCAATCTCTAACTGTGGAGTGTGGATCCTTAAGCCAGCTTAGTATAGGTTCGAATTATTAGAGCAAATGACATTCTCCCTAAAGACCCTTTTCTCAACTGGTAGATTCACATTAAATCAGAAAACTTTTAGTGTCTCATGGCCCACTGGAGGGCTTAAAATATAGAAAATAAGCACATTGTGTGATAGTATATAGGACGGTTCCTTTGTGTTGGTGGTCCAAATCCTTTACCAGCAACAAATGGTGTGGCGCTTGATGTCCCAATGATCAGGGGACTAGCCTGACTTACACCTGGGTTTGGCCAGATGATAGGACTGATCATTGAGTCAATTTGATGGTAACCCATTGCTATATGTTTTGGATTTGTCAACCATGTGTGATTGATCTTAATTGTGCTGTTTCTTCCTATACACATTTTGTTCACCCCTTTTTGAGAGACGCTGTCTTCATGTGATTTATACACTCAGAGATTTTGATAACTCGGATTGACAGTGAAGCCACATAATCAAGCTGGCAGACCCTCTGTGTTTTCGTGTTATACACATAGAAGTAGCTGGGGATAATAATCAGGTATGGGTCTTTAAACTATATATCCCTTGGACCCTCTCTGAATTGTTTTGTTGTTGATTATTATTTCTTAAAGTTCAAAAATCTATTTATAACTAAGCAGCATTCATAGTCCTGTGCAAAATTGTGCAAAACTAGTGCAAAATGTTGTATAAAGTGCATAACGTATGATAAAATGTAATGTATAAATATTGTTAACAATAAAATAGCCATTGCTGGATCCTATTGGTAAAATCATATAAATAATTATTTTTTGAAATGCATCATAACAGTTCATGGTGCAAAATCCGAGGTGAAAAAAATATACATGTAATTATAATCTTTTTGTTATTTCATATATACAAACGGCTATATATATATATATATACACACACATACATATACATATCTATAAATATTCACTAGGTAAAACGAAGGTTATGGGACGTTACAGTTAGGAAACACAATCAAAAGAACCCCAGCAACTCACCAAAAAAAACAAAGAGCACAGAGACGTCATAGCTAGGCTGACACCCCACCCATACAAAACCAGAGAAACTCAGCAGCCACCGTCAACCGAGCCAACCACAACCCTTGCCCCGCAATGCACAAGTCCACAACCCCACACACTACACCACCCACGACACGGCCAGCAACACCAACGTTGGCATCACTCATGACATCCCAAATGACAGCACCGATGACACCACTGATTACATCATCCAATGACTGAGTGTTTTTAAAATGTTTATGAGTGTTAAATATAGTTACCAATTTGTGTTGATGAATCATTGGATGTATTAGTGCCTCTATCGATGATACAGTGGGTGTGTGACTGACTGTATAAATGAGTGATTAGGTGTCTCTGTGAATGTATGGGTTACTGACTATGTTGTCTGAATGTCTGTATCAGTCTGTCAGATGGTGTCTAAGTGGCTGTATGGGTTGGTGAGTGGGTACGTGTGTGGCTGTATGGGCGATTGAATGGTTTGAGTACCTCTATAGGTAAATGAGTGTCTGTGTGGGTGGGTGAAGGTGAGTGTGACAGCCTGCATGGATGAGTGAGTGGCTGAGTCAGTGGCTGTATGGGTTAGTGATTGTGTAAGTGAAGGGCTGTATAAGTGACTGGGTATGTGTATGGCTGCGTTGGTTAGTGAATAAATGTGTCAGGGGTATATGGGCGAGTAGCTGTATATGTGAAAGGCAGTATAGCTGAGTGTTGAAGTATATGAGTGACAGTATGTGTTTGAGGGATTGTGATAGTGCCTATATGGGTTAATGAGTGCATGTGTGAGGGGCTGTACGGGTGACTGAGTGTGTGTTAGTATCTGTATGAATACGTGAGTGGGTGTGTGTATAACTGGATAGTGAGTAAATAAAGTTGTGATTGACTCTGTTGGTGAGGTAGTAGGTGTGTGTGCAGCTCTATGAATGACTGACAGTGTGTGAGTGGCTTTATGGGTGTATGAGTTGATATGCCAGTGGCTGTATTAGTGAGTGAGTTGGTGTATGAGTGGCTGTATGGGAAACTGAGTGGATGTGTGTGTAGACCTATGAATCAGTGAGTTTGTGTGCAAGTACTGGAATGGGTGAGTCAATGGTTTTGATGTGAAATTCGAGAATGTGTTTGTGTGGAAGTTGGCGTGGGTGTTTGAAAGGTTATATTGTGGTGTTAGTGGGTGGGTCATGGATTCTGTGGATGATGTCATCAGTGATGTCACCCGAGACGCCATCAGCGATGTCACCGACCATGCCACGAGCGATGCAACACGCAAGGCCACAAGCAGCGCACCGCGGGGGTGCAAACGACACCCAGCCCAGCCAACCACAACCGCTGAACCTCCCCAGCTCAGCACGAGTGAAACATCAACCCAATTACAACCTCTCTGCAACCCCTAGCCTCCTCAGTGAATCTCCAAGGCTCCTCCAATTCTATTTCCCAACTATAACGCCCCTGAAATCCCCATCTTTTGCAGCGAATCCATACGTTTTTTGTGTCAAATCTGTTTTTATTGTTTTAAGATTACGTTTGACAGCGCAAACATCACATGTGGTAGCTCACAGTTTTGCAAAGGTATTCAACAACACGTTAGCGCATGGCTATGGTGTTATACAGGTGCATAAACATTGCTGTGAATGGAACAGAGGGGGCTCACCCAGGAACTAACTATGCTACTTTTCACCTATCCTGGTGCAGTCTTTAAGGCCACTATTGAGGGCCGATGTGTCTACTTCTCAACTGTCTGCATAGTCCAATGTTGACCCTGCATCTTGGGCATACAAACAGATGGTATACATTTGAAACAAGAAACAATAATGGTAGCAGCAGAAACTATATGCACATTTTAACTCCCTCACGCTTTTCCCGGTAGCCCCACCCTCCGCCCCCCCCCGATCTCGCTGGCACCCCCTCATCTATAGCTGCGCTGCTGTGATTGCCTCCATGCCCTGGGAGAGCAGAGGCAAGGTGCCACCAGATTTTTCCGTCAGTAGAACAGCCTGTGGTGTGCATCCACCCTTGTGATCTTCTCCCGCACCCTCGGCATGGCTCGTGTGTTCGTTAGTGTCCGACCACTGTAGCGCATCAAGCATCCGCTCCCAATGGGTACGATATAGGTTCCTTGTGTAACCCCAGCGTTTCCTCCCTGCGAATGGCAGTCCACTCTGCCCTAGCCCATGCCTGGAATGAGAAACTCCATGATTGCGTACACAGCCGGTCCTGCGCCTCTCATCTCCTTGTAAGGAGGCATTTTGCCACCACTAGCCCCAGATCCAAGAACCAGGACGTCACCTTTTCTTTGGGGGACCTTTTGCAATGATTCAGTATGTACTCGGGCCAGTCAAAAGGCATGATTCGGCCTGTGCAGCTCTGCAGCAGCCCACTGATTGCGCGCCAGTAAGTGCCCAACCCCGGACAGCTCCACAGCATGTGCAGGAACCCTACCCCCAGTTCACTGCACCGAGGACAGGGTGCGTCATTACGATGAAACTACTTGTTAATCAACTCAGGCGTGAGGTAAGCTCTGTGAACAATTAAGAGCTGGACTTGGTGGAATCGCATGTTTCTGGGGATGCGCATGGGGCCTTTAAGGATCCTCTCCCATTCCTTGTCTACTAGTGGTCGCCCCAGGTCCAGTTCCCATTTGCACCTAAGTGGGCCCAAGCTAACAGCTGTGTGTTCCCTCAGCGTTGCCGCAAACCAGCGGACCAGGTGCCTACCTCTCCCCATTACGTGCAGATACTGCATAGTTAAATGCTGGCTAAGCTCCGCGGTCACATCTCCCCACTAGGCGGTCAATTTCACTATTAGGGAGCGGTGTACTAAAAAAAACCCTGGTGGAAGCCCCTCTTCTGTTACTAAGGACTCATATGTCGAGAGCTCCCGATATAAGTCTCCGAGTGTATGAATGTCAGCCTCCCACCATTCCGTGAGCATAGAAGCTGTGAGCACCCCTTCGCCACCAGGCAAGCCCTCTAGGGGTATAGCCGGCGCATAAAGAAAAATGTTGTGGGTGAGATATAGAGCCCTTCGGAAGCACTTGTATGCCACTGCTAGGAGGTGCAGCGTTGGACGTGCAATCGCAGCAATGGGGTGGAAGAGTCTGGTTATGCGCTCTAATGAGTATGGCGGCAGTGCTGTGGCCGTATCGCCCGCCAACGTGCAACCCACTGCAGCTGAGCGGCTAGGTAGTAGTGCTCAAAACAAGGAGCAGCTAGGCCTCCCCGATCTGTCGGCAGATATAGCTTTGCCAGCGCCAGCCTGTGTCTAGAGGTGCCCCAGATAAAGTCCTGCAGCATCTTATTAAGCATGTTAAAAAAGGGGGCTGGAAAAAATACTGGCAAAATGACAAAGTAGTACAGTAGGCGGGGAAGCATGACCATTTTGGCAAGTGCCACTCTACCCGTGGTCGTCGGTGGGAGCGTACCTGTGACCTGAGCGCCATGACCGCCCTCCCAAGATTCCCATCAAATAAGTCAGTCGGATGGCGGTAGAACTGTATTTCCAGGTATCGGAAGGTATCTTCTTTCAACTGGACCCGTGTACCCCCGAGGCAGTATCCCGGATCCGTATTCCCTGCACTGAAAGCGTAAAGGCAGGATTTACCCGCATTTACTCGGAGCCCTGAGGTATTGGCAAAGGTGTGTAGTATCGGGGCCAGTTGCTCAGGGATGTGCTCCACGTCCCTCACAAACACCAACAAGTCATCAGCGTAGAGTGACACCTGACGGACTGCGTCTCCCATTGGTATACCGTCACAGAGAGTCGCTCGTATAGCTACCACTAAGGGCTCAATTGCCAGTGCGAACAGCAATGGGGAGAGAGAGCACCCCTGTCGGGTGCCCCGGCCCATCGCCACCGCTTAGGAAATGTAGGGGCCCAGCCGCATCCGGACCATGGGATTTTTGTATAGCAGGTCGACCATGTGGAGGAACCCCATGTCCAGCCCACAGCGCAGCAGCACCGCCGACAGGTAGCCCCGACTCCAGGAAATCAAATGCCTTCTCCAGGTCTAGGATGAGGCACCCCACCCTGGGCCACTCCTGTGCCGCCTCAGCTGCCACCCTGAAATACCTCCTGAGGTTCAATGAAGTGGACCTCGCAGGGGCAAACCCATTCTGATCAGCATGGACTAAGTGGGGGACCACCGGCGCCAACCCCTCCGCCAGCACCTTTGCGAAGATCTTATAATCCACATTGAGCATTGCCAGGGGTCTATTTGAGCCTAGTGCCGTGGGGTCCCTATCGGGCTTGGGCAGGAATGCCTCCAACATGGAAGGGGGCAAAGATCCTTCTTCCACTGCTGCATTGTACAACCTATGTAATAATGGCACCAGGGATTAACAGTAAGCCTTGTAATACTCGGCGGGCAAGCCATCCTGCCCCGGAGTTTTCCCAGAGGCTATTGACTGGATCCCCTCCCCAATTTCCTCTAATGAAAGAGGCGCGTTAAGTGACTCCTTCTGCTCCTCAGAGGCCGTGGGCAGCTGGATAGAGTCCAGGAACTCCTCTAGGAGGTAACCGGGGCCAATTCCTTTGGCCCTATATAGCTGTTTGTAGCGGTCTGTTAGGGCACAATGGATTTCGCGTTGCGAATACACCAGTGTTCCCCCCTCTGTGTGGAGCGCTCCAATCAGGGCACAGTGCCCCTCCTGTCTGATCAACCAAGCCAGGAGGCAGCCCGCTCTATCTGCTTTGGCATGCGTTCTGGCCGTATGTGCCGCATAGTTGTGGCATCTCAACGGCTCCAAAAGCTCTGCATGTTGGGCGCGAAGGTCTCCTAGCTTGTGTGAATGCCTTCCGGCTCACTCCCCTTCCCGCTCATAGCGCAATAATTCAGCTTCCAGGTGCGCAAGGGATACTGAGAGCGTCCTACGTATGTTCCACGCGGCACCCAAGCAATGCTCCTGGACTGCCGCTTTGTGGGCATCCCACTCTACCATTGCACACCTCGTCGTCCCTTCATTGATGTCGAAAAACACGAGAACAGCCATGGCCAGGGACAAGCAAAACTCCGAGTCCTCTAGCGCACTAGGCAGGAGGCGCCACGTGGGCACAGGCGGACGGCCTGCCTCCCAACCAATCTGCAACCACGGAGGGTTATGATCGGAGTGCGTTCTCCCCAGGTATTCTGATTGCACAAGTAGCGGGAGCAAAGACTGGGAATCCACTATCCTGTCCATCCGGACATGCAAGTCGTGAACCGCAGAATAGCTGGATGTAATATGTGCCACAGGTCCTGCAGCGCCCAGTGTGAAAGCCAGTCCTTAAGTGCTTGCGCGTTGGACGCCACCCCTGCGGCATACAGTGGAGGAAAAGACCTGTCTAGCTGAACATCTAGTACCCTATTAAAATCCCCCAGAGTAACCAAGGGGTATATTATCAAGGGGTTTATCTCCGCTTTTTTGGCTTTAAAAGCCAAGAAAGCGGAGATAAAATTATCTCCCTATTACCAAGCTGTCGCTAACACCAGTTAGTGACAGCTAATAGGAGATAGCGACCATCTTGGGCCCCGCTTTGCATGTCAGTGATATTTATCACTAATGACATGCAAAGTGGGCGTGCCAAGATGTTAGCGACTGGAAACAGTCGCTAACATCGCTATCTCCTATTACCAACTTTTGGAGATATTCGCGCTAAGCGCGAATATCTCCAAAAGCTAACACCTGCCCTGAGCAGTTCTTCACCATGTTATCCAATGGGAGGTGGATAACATGGCTAAGAGCATTTGCTCGATAATGCATGAATATCGCTGACTTTTCAGCGATATTCATGCATTGCGGCCGTTTTTTATCGCATTTGCGATAAACCTTGCTAATAGCAAGGTTTATCTGCGATAAAAATCGCCGATGTGCGGCGATAATTTTTGTCTCTAAACAAGTTAGAGACAAAAATTATCGCTAGTTGTTGGTAATATACCCCCAAGGGAGCCCAACAGAGGGGTGGAGGGCCTGGGTCAGCTGAGCCAGAAAGGACGTTTGCTCGACGTTAAGGGCATACAAGGATCCCAGCAGTATTTCCTGACTATCCAATTTCCCCCGCACCAGTGTGTACCTGCCCTCACTATCCACCATTTACTTCTTCACAGATAAAGGGAGTGCCCGCCCTCACCCAGATCAGCGTCCCCTGGCTCATGCGCCTAGAAGACAGTACCATTGATTTGCCCCCTCCAACGCCAGCGAAGCTTGTCAAGCTCCATCTGGGCAACTCCAACAGAGTGCTGCTGCAGGTAAGAGAAAATTAAATAACGTTTTGACGGTGTGTGCATACCATGTAATGTAATGTAATGTGTATACTTGTAAAGCGCACTGTTGCCATGTATGTTCCAGGTCACTCTGTTAGTGCGTGCCATCATGTATCAGGGTGAGTCATCGCATCACAAGACGAAGGGACCGCACAAGAGGGGGGAACTTGGGTCTTGGCATGAGGGAAACATGTCGATGTGCTGCCTTTCAAACAAGATAACAACTATGAACAGTATAACTAATGGGGCGGATCCCCAAAGGGGCATTCGTCCAAACCTGAAAAACACTAAAGAACACAGGTAGTGGTTAGCTATTCCAGTGTAGTGCCTGGTTGGGGTGTGTGTGGTGTCAGTGACGTGCCTGCGCTGTACCCCCTTTCTCATGCCTCCTGTATGTATGGGAGGTGTGCAATGTGTCACGGTCTAGCTTAATGCGCAGGCCCAGCATGAGCCATAGTCGTATGGAGCCTGCGGAGGTAATACCTGCGCCGTGCGTCCTGCCTCTGCACAACGAGCCATCCCCCGGCTATGTGCATGCGTTGCGCTGACTTGCAAGGACAACCCCAATATATTGCACGATATAACAACATGAGCACGGGCCCAGAAAAGACAAAACAGTTCTCAGCACATACACATTAGGCAGCCATGCATAGATGTAACCTAACATCATAATATCACATAAGCTGGTCAGCAGTCTGGGGCGTCACCACAGGCAAGTTCATGTTTTCGGAGATCACGGTGGACGGGGATGACGAACCACTGGCTCCCGGGTCAATGCATATGTAGGACTCCATTTGGCCGCTGCTGAGCCCTGCTCCGAGAGTTGCCACCGCCTCGAGGGCATCCTGGCGTTCCATCATGATTTTCTCCGGGCTGGGTACTACTGGGCCCAGTCTCGCAGTGCGGTGTGTCCCATACCTTCTGGGCTGTCTTGACCTCCTCTCCGGCCGGCCACCATTCTCCGAGCCTGGAGGCCTTGTTCCCGACTATTGCCCCGACTTCTCCAGCCAGTCCCACACCTTCAGCGGAGAGTCAAAGAAACGAGCTCCCTCCTTTGTGACCACTCGTAGGCGGGACGGGAACAGTAGGGAGTAGGGCAACTCCAGCTCCCTGAGGTGACTGCCATATAGGTGCTCCTCCTTTTGTGCACCGCTGCAGTATAATCCGGGAAGTCAGGTCACCTGATTTCCTGGTTTCACGCAACACCACGTCCCTGTCCCTATAATTGAAAAGCTCAAAGAGGAATGGGCGGGGTATGGCTTGGGTTTCTCACGGGCACTCTGTGCACCCTTTCCACAACAAACTGCTGTGACAGCGCCCCTTTGGGTAGGAGATCACGTAGCCAGCGCTCTACGTACTGCTCTGGATTTCTGCCCTCCTCGCCCTCCGGAAGGCCCACCATGAGAACATTGTTGCGCCGGGAGCGCCCTTCCGCATCTTCTATTCGGTCTTCAAGTGCGTGGACCTGTTCAATCATATCCTGTAGCACTTTAGTATGGTTTTGAACAACAGGCTGTAGCTCCTGGAACTTTTGGCTATGCCTTGCAACCCTTTCAGTTAGCTTATGGTGATCCGCGTGGAGGAGGGTGAAATCCAACGTGACCTTCTCGATCCGTGTCTCTAGGGACTCCTTGGTTTGCTCCAAAGTGGTGCCGATCCTCTCCACCGCTGCAAGCACAGTGTCAATTTTGGCAGCGAGGGCCGCCGCCTGCGGTTCCATACTTCCACTCTGGCGCCCCTGTGAAGGGTCAAGGCTTTCCCCCTTCGATTGTCTGTGCTGCGACTTGTACCGCAGCCGGATCAGCACTAACTGTTGCGCCGTTGGCATCCGCAGGCGGTCCTCAGTGTAGGCGGACACGGTTAGATGCAGGTCACCAAAGCCCGGGCCTCTTCCCACTGCCAGGCGTGGAGTCAGTCGCGCCTGTCCGTAGCCAGAGCTTTCAGCAGGGGGGGCTCCCCTCCGCAATTGTCAACCCAAGGAGCGCAATACGAGCCGACGCAGACCGACTCCTGTCCCCGTTGTCAGGGAGGCCAGCCTCCCCACACCTGCTACCGGCACCGGGTGTTGTTCCTGTGTAGTCCGTTTTTTCCTTTTTCCTTTGCAGCATGGGGATGCCCGGGCACCTCCTCGCTCACCCAGGGCGCAGCACCACTGCCCGCCCCCCTCCGGTAGGCTCCGCGCTGCTCCTCCATGTGCTCCTGGTGGGCGTCCACTCTTAGGGCACAGGGGCCTAGGGCACAGGGGCCTTGGGCACAGCCTCCCTGTAGTACCTCCTATCAACTGAGGCCTTCCCTATGGTGTACAGGGATTTCGCGCCCGGTGTGCACCGCGCTTGTCTTGCTCAAAATGCCACTGCTCCCAAAATGGTGCTCGCACCCCAAGTCTCCAGTTCACGGCAACTTAGGCTCTGGCAGATGGCATTCCTGGCCACATTCGCTGCAGTTTTCCACTCTTCTTGGCACTCCAGACACAGCCACTCTCAATGTCGCTTGTGCTAGGTAGCCACTCCCGGGGCGTCCCGCCTGGCGCCAGGAGGCTCCCCACTTACTTGTTGGTTGGGGTGTCGCGACCGCCCACTCCGCTGCTATTGTCCTGCTTCCTGCGTACACCGGACCGCTCTCAACAAGGCTGCCGGTGGACCCTCACTGCCCCAGACAGCAATCACTGCGGTATTTCTCACAGTGTCGCAGGGCAGGCACTGTACTTCTGTCTCTTGCCTATGGTATAGTAAGGTCCCTCAGTTCAGTGCAAGGCCCAAGCCCAACTCGCCTCTAGCAGGCTCGCTCTACAGTGTCAGGCCGCAGGAGCAGTTAGTATCGTCCGAGGCCCAGGGCATACCTTCCCTTCCCCGGCCTTGCCGCACCTCTTGTCTGCAGTTGCCCTCTGGCACTCGGTCAACAGCGGCGTCTCAGGCCTCAGACGCCTGCCTCTCATGGGGACATCCACCGCAGGTGCCCCAGGGCGCGGATCAGGCCATTGTTACTAGCGTCCCGCCACCGCCACAAGCCCGCCTCCACGTCTCATCACGGGCCCACTAGCAGCGACGGACAACGGGGGTTTCCATTGCGCAGCAGATCGTGGTGGCTCAACTCTGATGTGGTCACATAAAGGCTCCGTGCTACACCGGACAACATAGAGGCGGGTCAGCAACTCATCCCCGGCAGCCTCACCACTCCGTCTGAGGCCCCGGCAGCGGCCGTTACCTCCCATAGCAGTTTGTGCGCTTTTGCCCCCTGTGCCGCTCTGCTCCTCTGATTCAGAAAAGGGGGTGGTGATGAACAGAGTGTCTGAATTAAGCAGACCACTCTTACCCAGTCCAAAGATCAGGGCTTGATCCATCACCGTTATTTAGCTCACTGCCCCATCCCAGCTCAGAACCTGGCTATATGCAAATTAGTCTGTCCCTGGCCCAGTGCATCATGGGAACAGGGCAGACCAAACTACCAAGCCAATTCTTCACCAGAAAGGATACAAGCTACCAGGGACCGGTTTCTGGCATTTCAGCCTCGTCGGCCCGGCTTGCTTGAATCCTGATGGAGCAGTGAGCAAGGGACTCATGTCTGAGTATACCCTGCCACACCTATAGTGGCCAAAAACTATTCAGAAAAGGGGGTGGTGATGAACAGAGTGTCTGAATTAAGCAGACCACTCTTCCCCAGTCCAAAGATCAGGGCTTGATCCATCACCGTTATTTAGCTCACTGCCCCATCCCAGCTCAGAACCTGGCTATATGCAAATTAGTCTGTCCCTGGCCCAGTGCATCATGGGAACAGGGCAGACCAAACTACCAAGCCAATTCTTCACCAGAAAGGATACAAGCTACCGGGGACCAGTTTCTGGCATTTCAGCCTCGTCGGCCCGGCTTGCTTGAATCCTGATGGAGCAGTGAGCAAGGGACTCATGTCTGAGTATACCCTGCCACACCTATAGTGGCCAAAAACGATTCAGAAAAGGGGGTGGTGATGAACAGAGTGTCTGAATTAAGAAGACCACTCTTACCCAGTCCAAAGATCAGGGCTTAATCCATCACCGTTATTTAGCTCACAGCCCCATCCCAGCTCAGAACCTGGCTATATGCAAATTAGTCTGTCCCTGGCCCAGTGCATCATGGGAACAGGGCAGACCAAACTACCAAGCCAATTCTTCACCAGAAAGGATACAAGCTACCGGGGACCGGTTTCTGGCATTTCAGCCTCGTCGGCCCGGCTTGCTTGAATCCTGATGGAGCAGTGAGCAAGGGACTCTGGGCTGCAGATCTCCCCTCAACGCTGCATGCACGGGGAACTGCTAGGTTGCATCGGCTCCCCACTGCAGCCCCGGGCCCAGTCCCGCTCAGTACGGACTCCAAGCACACCTCAGCAGGGAAATATCAGGATAAACAGGGGTGAACAGACGGAGCACTAACAGCTCGCGTCCGCCATGATGGCTGGCTGGGCACGCCCCCCCGAATTTATATTAATGCAAAACCTTTGAGGTAGTAGGATATTCCTAACTTTAGACATTTTCTTGTAATAATATTTGTGAAAGTCTATATATTATATGTGAACTGATTTAAATTTATACAAATTAAGGTGGAGTTAAGGTTTATTTCATTTAAGTATGCAATGCTAACACAAAGGCCTTCTTTTGAGATACTTTTTCACTGGTATTTACCTTTCCCCTGCTCCATTACAATTGATCGTTTTTTGCAAATTGTAAAGTAACTTATTTGTTATGTACACTACAGTAACTTGTCATATTTAATTTCATTTTCAAATATTCACAGCAAAATGTTCCTGTTGGAATAAAATTCTAGCAATGACCATAAACTGCAACTTTGTATTTCTTTTTAGCAATGTTAGGCCTATGTGGACTCACAAAGCTTCATTTCTCACAGCAAGCATGGCTCGATGTTTTAATCATTTTAGGTGACATGATGTGACTATAAGCCATGTGTTGGTCTTTCACTGGTGGTGTGATACTACACCTGTAGGACTTTACCATAGAACTAATAAAAGAAGAAACCCCATTCCTAATATTAGACATTTTCCTGTTATAATAATTGTGAAAGCTTATACAGTATATGTGAATTGATTTAAATTCATTCCAATTAAGGTAGAGTCCAAGTTTATTTTGTTTAACTACGAGATGTTAACTTAAATGCCTTTTTTTTCGTCCTCCGTTAACAACGGTATTGACCTGTCCTCTGAATGAATACAAAAGGTCTTTGTTTGCTAAATAAAATGTACCTTGTTTGTTCTGTACACTACAGTCACTTGACATATATATTTCATTTCTTTTTCAAATGTTCATAACAAAATGTTGCTGTGGGAATAGAATTTCAGCTATGAACGTGAACTGCATATTTCTTGTTTAGCAACGTTGGGCCTATGTGGACTCACAAAGTTTCATTTCTCATGGCAATCAGGGGAAATTAGCTGGGTGTTTCAATCATTTCAGATGACATGACGTGACCATAAGCCATGTGATGGTCTTTCGCTGGTGGTGTGATACTACGCCACTAGGACTTTACCAAAGAACTTATAAAACGTATAAAAGAAGAAACCCCAAAGGAGGGGCAACGCAACACATACTCAGAGGCGAATGCGCAGACGCCTGCAGTCACCATTGGCCTTTTTATGCACAAAGCTTACAGACTTTTCTTTCGAGATGCTTGCAAATGCATGCTACATTGCATTACAGATTTAGATGCTATTTGATTTTTTAACGTTTGCTAACTTTGGACTGCCTAGTCTATGCTACAGTCGGTGGCATAAGGGCTGAGTTTTTTGCCAAACCTTTCTTAGATCTCATTCATACTTTGTTATGGACTCACCCTTAATGGATTCTAATGGAATCCCTCCCATCCCTTAACAGATTGAGCTGTTAGTCTATGAGTTAATCTTCTGCCTATATGGTTGTCGGACTCTGTAGTTCGGTGGCTATTATTGTTATGAAAACGCCTGCTTAAATACTTGGCATAGGTATTTAAATTGTTATATTGCTAACTGAGCTGCTTAAGCAATTGGTGATTAAGATTAATGTTGCATCTCTTATATAATAATCAATGTATTCCAAATCTGCCTGAGTCTATTATTGAGTCTTGTTGATTAGTCATTTGATTTTACTGATGTTTTAAATGCATTGCAGAAAGAATCATCAAGCCCTGATGGAACATCAGGTGTTGCTTCTCTTATTCTGGGTAGTGACTGCTAGTTATTAGTATGCATAATTCTTACTTGTCTTAACTTCTTAAGTAGGTTAGGATTTCCAGTTGCTATTCTTTATATTTCGTGTAAGGTCTTGAGAGTGGTGTATCTAAATATGATTTCTAATTTGGGAGTTGGCTGTCAATTAATCGTCCTCATTGGACAGCTAACTGAGTTTAGACATCCTAATTTCCACCCCTCCTATCAGAGGAGGAAGATTAATTTGATGATCATTGCCTCTATGGTTAATACATTCAGATTGAGCATCTAATCGTAAATGGTCCAGTATGATTGGTGGTGTAAATGAGTGTAGAATAATTACCAAACAGAACCAAATTGTATGTATAAATTAAAAACCAGTTCTGTTGGATCACTATGGAAGGCAGCACATTTCCTATCCTTTTCGTTTCAGTCAAAAGCAGGCAAGGATATTTTTTTCTTTTAGTGGCTTGTCCTGCTGTGCGGTTGTTGGGTATGCAGTTATGCCTGAAGCATTACTGTGGTATAGCAGGGGGAAAGGGTGACTTGGAGGAGGCTGCCCACAAACACAGAAAAATCACTCAGTTCTGTCTGGTCCTAGGTTGCACGTCCTAGGATGCATGTCCTAAGATGAAGGTGATCCTAATTATGAGTGTTTACCACTGCTCAATGCTCCACTCTTCAACCACATTAGATATGCGGCTTGACTGAGTAATCCCAATTGCCAGTTCCAGATGAGTATTCTGTTAAATTTTAGATTTAGTAATTTGCCTTGCAACTATTTGCTTATTATATATAATGAGGTTTTCGTCTACTTAATTCTGTTTGGTTTGTTTGTTTTTCAGCCTCGAGAAGGCTGCATTGTGCTGTAACACACATGCTGGTTGTACAAAAATGTTGGCTGTTCAAATACCCATGATGTTATGTAACACAGAATGATGCATTGGATTTTATAGGTGATTTAGTTTTTTGAAGCTCCAGAATACAGAGGCCTCTGGTTTCTTGGTTACACACAATCCATGATGTTATCAAATCATCCGCAGTGTTCACCTTTAAAATGGAGGAACCATCTTTGTCGACAACAACACATAGTTGATTTTGCAGTGTGTTTACAATGAACTTTCTGTGTCAACAGAAAATAAAATCCTCTGAAGCAGTGTATCCTGGTTTCGCCTGTCAGACAGTCCAGGAACAGGAAGTGGTCGTATGCAAGTGCCAGCGCTTGTTTGCACTCATAATCTGAATTATAATAATGGAAAACAGGCAGGATGCCATTTCATGCTGAAAACTGAAAGAGTCTTCTATTGAGGATGATACTTTTTCTTTCGCCAGCAGAGTTTATTCCATATAAATGTAAAATAATAGAAGTGGAAAGTGTGCATATAGTAAGCAGTGACTGACAAGAGATGGACTCAAACAACTGCAGCTCGATTCTATGCACCCCCATCGGCCTAAATCGGTAATGCCTTCACTAAACAACAAAACACAGTTGTAGTAGTTTCTTATAAGCATGTTGTTTTTAAATTCTCATAGTCCTATGATGTCACTACCATGGCACTAGAATGCTACTGTTTAAATCCAGGAGGTGGTCAGTTCCTGAAAGCTGTGGAGATGAACAGTCAATAAAGAACGTGCTCTTACACTTACCTTGTCTGATGTAATCAACCAAAAATTGACGACGAGGTTCCTCTCTCCACTCACGTGTGCAATGACAGTCTCTGGGAGTGATTTCTGTAGTCTGCCACGCACTGAAGTATTGTGTTTATCCATGGTAGTCGTCAACTGTGACCATCTGTTGTTTTCCCATTGGATTTACTCTCTACACTACTGGTGAGCGTGTTTGGGATTCACAACCTAGTACTCCAACGTAGCTGACATTTTGCTACTGTGACAGTGGAAACTATTTTTGTGTGTTGACTTGACTGTGGAAATATTTTTTGTGTTCACTCGACTGTGGTAGCTATTTTTGTTTTGACTCTAGCACAAATCTTACCTGTGTTCCAGCGCTGGGCTAGTAGAATTTTTTCTGTCTGTTTTAAGGGTTTCCATTATTCTATTTGGATTTACCCTTGCCAAGAGCATCCGTTTAGTTGGTTTAGTGATTTGATCCTTCCCACACCGGAGCTTTCTTTCTACTGATAACGCAGAAGAATCCTCAGGAGGTGTTGGTGAAGTCCGTGTTCCTCTGGTGATGATGTGGGTTCTTCCATCGAAGCTTTCTCCTAATAACGCGTCACTTGAATCATGAAGATCAACGTGTCAGTCAAACCTTTGTTCGTGACGTAGACGTTGCTAACAACAACGCGTCACTTGTCTACATCACAGCAACGCCTTACCGGTGAGCCTTTGGTGGTTTCCTCGACTGCCGTGTGGAGGAGCCTACGCAGCATGGGGACATAGTTGTTCTCTTGTTGCTATGGTTATCGCCTAGAACAACGCGTCACATTTTTCCAGCAGAGCAGCGTTGTAGCGGCGAGAGTCTTCGAGTTTCCTTGGTTACCGCGTGGAGCCGAGTTGCTGACACAACGTGGTCAAGCATGAGTTTCTAGTTGTCATTTCCTGAGCATTTGTTGTGCAGCGCATCAGAGTTTGGTGTGTTTCCTTTCACAATGAAGCAACTTGTCAGCAGGGTGGCTGTGCAGCGCATTAGAGGTTGGTGTGTGTCTACTGCTTACGGAGCAACGTGTCAACAGTGCGCTTCTATAAACAAAAACATGTGTATTTCATCTACTCAACTCAACACGGCGGTGTGTTAGATGTAAGAAACTGACACATTGTTAATTTCATTTGAAGCTATTTAACTTTTCAAGAACAAGTGTGTCACACGGTGAAATAACTAGTGTGTCATTCTGTGGAATAACAACAGTTTCAACATTTGGGATAATATTTTATCAATTTGAAATTGCTGTCTTATTTCTGTCTGTGGTAATTAGTCTTAATCTTTGCAGGTGGACTATTTTTTTTTTTTTCTTTTCCACAAGTAGTCTTTTAACGCTCTGACTGTTACTTTTTATTGTCGCTATGCAACATGTACAGCCTCCTCCTCCCTTTTTACAGCTTGCTGGTGATCCACCAGTCAAGTAGAAAGTGTGGTACAGAGCTTTTGTGAAATATTTAGGTGCCATGGGAGGTTCGAGGTTCAACGCAGAAAGGAAAGGTTTCATTCTAGAACATAATCTAGGTTTTGAGGGGTCGAGCAGTTTTGGAACATCTTCCTCCTTTAATTGTTGTTGAAGGTGAAGAGGAATTAAATGTTTATGATCAGGCTGTGGGTATTTGAAATTTGAAATTCCTAATGTTATTGTTTGGTTACTCAAAACCATTACATTAAAACCGAAGTACAAAGTTACAAAAATTTTAAAACAACAAGTGAGTCAGCAGGCAATTGTAAAGTGGCCCAGCATGTATCTGCAAAGTCTCTATTCATTTGTGCCCTGGATGGCCATCAGCTTGGACCGTGTCTGTTGGATGAACTTGCCGAATGAGGCCATCAGCTTTACTATGGTCAATGTGTATAATTGATAGACCACCTCCTTTGCGGTACGTGTCCCCACTTGTCTTAAGATGGGCCTGAGATAAAGGCTGCGTGCTGCGCGCAAGGCCGGGCAGCAAAGTAAAAGATGGGCCAGCGACTCACGTTTGTAGTTGCAGAGCCTGCATTCCAGGGCTCCCGATCCTGCCCGTTCAAAGGCATATAGTTCTTTAAGGGGCAAGGGGTGTAGTCTGTAGGCTAAAATATTGTGAAGGGCTGGGCGGCCCACGGTCTGCGTGAGATGGTGTTTGGGGTTGTGCACTCTGTGCGGCAGGCATAGGGACTCGTGGAAATCGTTTTGCCAACGACTCCAAATCCAGTTCCCGGGAGCGAATGCGAACTTGTTTTTAAATCGCGTTTTTGATTGCCGTGTAATTGACTAGCTCAGGGTCCCAAAGCTCGATGGCGAGGTTTATGCGATCCTTCGCCGCGGTAAGGGCGGCTGACCAAGGGTTCACAGATTCCGTGAAAATATATTTCAGGACTGCTTTCAGTGTCTTGTCTTGTGCCACTGTTGTGAGATAGTAATATTTGCTCAAGGCAGCAATCTCTTCCAGCTTTTGTAGGTTGAGTGAAAATTCTAGGCGGACAAGAGTGTTTCTGTGCACTTGGGTAGATGAAATAGTCTCTTATAGGCTCTGCAGTTGATTTTCTCCAGTTCCTTATTAAGTTTGCCCGGAAACGCTTGTTGGGCGTAATTGAGGGCTGGCATTAATTTTGTCTTAAGTACTCTTTGAATGGCCGTTGTAGATGGACTATGTAAGGTGGCTTGTAATTTGCAGAGGGCATAGGTGATGGTTTTCCCTTTACATTGGATTTTCTTTAAATGAGGGCCAGAAAGTCCAGACTCGTGGTAGCAGATGCCCACATAGGTATATTGCTGTGTGCTTTCCAAAGACAGGTGACCAAGCCTCCATTTGGCTAGTTTTTGTTTTTGGGATAGCGCCCAAAGATTACTATTTTTGACTTGGAAGGGTTAGCTGCCAGCCTGTTTTTATCGTTATAATTTGCCAGAGCAGTCAGCGCCTTTTGTAGGCCTATCTTGGTGTGGTCCAAGAGTACCAGGTCTTCGGTATATTGCATGAACTGGATTTTGGTCCCCCCGATCCTTGGAGTGGCTAAGGCTGCCCCGGACAGGGCTATCTCCATATTTGCTGTATATAGATTAAACAACAGTGGTGCTAAAACGCACCCTTGTTTTAGACCTCGACCCGTGTCAATCTTCTAAGATGCGTGGTCACTCGAAAGTTTGATTCTAACCCACGTTTTTTGGTACAGCGACTGAATTGCTCTTAGCAGGGTCGGATTGATAGTCCAATGTGCCAGCTTTCTCCATAGGATAGCGCGGTCTACCCCATCGAACGCTGCAGAGTAGTCAATAAAGCAGGCGAATAAAGGAAGGCTTTTGCGCAACCGTACTTGGTAGGCCTGGTAAGAAAATGCGGTGATGTTATCCACGGTTGAAGACCCGGGTCTAAATCCGGTTTGACAGAGGGGCAAAAGACCTTCTTCGCTTGCCCAATCTGCAAGATCTGACAAGATGGCACTGGCGTAGTCTTTGCCCTCGATGTCCAGGAGGGCAATCATTCGGTAGTTGGACGGGTCTGATTTGGGCCCTTTTTTGTGGATTGGGTGTAAGAGTGAGCCTCTCCAGGAGTCTGGCACATCCCCCAGGAGCCAACATTCGGCGTATAAGTGGGTCAGGTTTTCAGACCAGAATTCTATGTCTGCTTTAAACAATAGACCTGGGAGGCCGTTGGGGCCCGGAGTCCCGTTTTGCCTGATTTTTAAAAAAAGTTTTGGACACTAGCATTTTTCCAGGGGGGGCCTTCTTGTGGGTAATGGCATCTGGCTATTCTCTTGCTTTCTTGCGTTCTTTGAGTGAAGGGCGGCTTGGTCTTCGTTGTATAGAGCTTTTACGTGGGCGACCCAGGTGGAGGCCTCAAGGGAGTTTTCTCTGTGATTTGTGCCTCATCCGAGATTGCTTAAGTAGCTCCAGAACTCTTGCGATTTCCCGGGGCTCAGCAGGTCAAAAAATTTCAGCCATTGTGCTTTGCGATGTTCGCGTTTTGCGTTCCACACCTTCTTCGAATGGCTTTTTGCGGCCTCTTGTAGCTGTTTTTTGTCTGAAGCTGTGCCATTTTTCCTGAATGATTTTCGTTTTATATTCAGTTGTTTGGCGCTTTCTTTAATTGCCCGGTTGAATCCGAATGTGGATGGTGGGTGCCAACGGGTTACCTTTGCTGTGTCCCCTCTAAGTGTCGCCGCTAAGGTCCCGGTGATTCCGTCCCATGTTGCTATTGCACCCTTGTTGTGGTCTCTCTGTGACCAGAATGCCCACGAATTTGTCCAGTTATTGAACGTGATAGTTGCTGCCTGCCCCCATTTAATTCTTCTCGGTAGCCTTATTAGTACTTCGCCACTTGCGGCCCCAATGTATTGTAGCCTATGGCGTGTTTTTGCTGTTAGGTTCAATGTGAGTGTTAAGGCGGCATGGTCGCTGTCGCTGCACTGGTGAACTGAGAAATCTGACATCAAGGGTTGCAATTTGTCATTTAGGATGATATAGTCAATCGTCGTTTGATTGTTGTACGTGGGGGCAACAAAGGCCCCTGGGCTGTTCCTTAGATGGACTAAGTGTGCTGTTGCCAGTTTATAAGATTTTAATAAGGCGTTCAGTGCATTGCTACCCCCAGACTGGTGACTTTGTCTGGATGTGACCCCTATGTTGTGGATGTTGAGGTCACCGAGAATGATGCAATCCAATGACGGGAATTGTAGTAATAGGGCCTAAAGATGATTTATTAACGTGGGCAAGTTGGCTGAGGACCCATGCGGCTTATGGTAAATGTTGATCACTAAGATAGAAAAAGTTCTGTGGTTAGGAGGGGGCCTTTCAGAATGCCCGCCTGGAGCATGCTGGGTTGGTTATTTATTTCCGTGAATTCTAGATTCAGCGAGTGCTTGATATAGACACATCCCCCTGATGGTCTTCCGCATATGTTAGTATTTGTTGCAGGTTTGCTGTATTCTGCATATCCTCTTAGTGAGAGTGGATTAGTTACCCACGATTGTTGTATGCAGATAATATCTGCCTCCTCCAGGAATGTCACTGCGGTATGATTTTGTAACAGCGTTTTGAGTCCTCCGACATTCCAGGTCGTAATTTTCAAGCTCTTAGTGGTCAGAGTTTGGTTTATGTATTTCACTTGCCCATTAGTCGTGCGTTGAGAGAAAAGACCTATTTCTCCAGGGCAGGGCGTGTTATGAGCTGGGGTTTAATACTAACGGCAGCCAGGACCAGTCTTTACTCGCGCACCCCCTTATTACGCATGAGCGTTTGCCTTGACTCAGGTTTGTTGTTATCTTGATTGGGGTTCCGTTGGTTAAGCCTGTGCTCGTGCTGCCTTTGGACCCCTGGAGAATGGACGCTGCATGTGGGGCGTGGTCAGAGAGAACGTTCAAGCGTGTGTTCCCCCCAGTAGGCTGTTCCTGGTTTTCCGAGCTGAAGGGCGGGTAATAAGTTTTTAAGATTGAAGGGTATTTTTGTACGGGCTGAGGCTTTACTTTTATGCCCCAGCTTTCCAGTAGCGTATGTTGTCTCTTCAGTGCCTCTACCATGTTTGAGCTGATGAAAGTTAGCTCTGTAGTTTCATTTTTCTCCTCCGGGTCCGGTGGAAGGAAGGAAATGGTTTCAATATCGGTGGTTTTTGTCCCTTCCAGTCCTGGGATATTTGCGCAGAGTGTTAAGAGATTGCTACGGTTGAGAATGTCCCACTTGCCCTGTAAGACGTATTCAGGGTACAGCATTATTTTCCGGTCCTGGGGTGTTATTTGAGTTAGGTTGTTGCTAGAGTCCACGTCCTTCCAGTTTTTGGCCTGTATGCCAATGAGCGGTGGCTGTGCCACACTGGGCGAATGGATGTTTGCCTGGTTTATTGGCCCTGTTGTCTGCTGGGGTGCCGCCACGAGAGGTGGACTAAGTGGTCTGATGCTCAGTGACCAATTCCCAGCCTGCTCGGGTTTAAGACCAAAAGTGCCTTGGGATGCGCGCTGGGAAGTTTCCGACATTACATTGGTCGCTATTGATTTGTTGGTGACTAATTGCGCTTGTGTCACTCTGCTCGATGTGGTCTTTGTGTGAGCGGAGGGCTGGTAACTTGTTGGGCAAAACTCGTGGTCACTTGAAGGGGCTTGTTTTACTTCCCCATCGCATTGTCCTTGCGGGTCGGGCACTTGGTTTTGTGTTTTCGAAGCCAGAGCTGGCTGGGGGGCAGCAGAGTAGGCCAGCATGCTCGGGTCTATTGCTAAATTAGTTGTATGTAAGGCTTCCGCGGATGACTCAATTTTTCCTGTTGTTTTAGTTATGGCTGCCGGGTCGGTCACTTTCTGAGTCTCGGTGTGACCGGGCATCTGGTTGTCGGGGAATTGAACTGGTGGCGTGTAATTTATTTTTTTCTCTCCTTGTTGAGTTTTCTTAGTGTTTTCTTGTTTTTCCTGGATAGATTTTGGAGTTCTGGACTAGCCAGTTTGAGGGTATGATGAGAGTCTTGATTGTTAGCCTGAGTCAGGATAGCATTTGTTCCGCTCACTTTGATCGTCGCTGAGGGCACCGGGCCCGCGGTCTTCTCCCCTTCAGGAATTTCTATGCTGCAAAAAGGGTTTGTTGTGCCTTGTGTTTTTGGAAATGCATGGGCAATGTCCTGTGCGGGTAAATTCTGATTCTTGCTTGCTTCGTTCTTAAGATCCTCGATTAATGTGGTCATGATGTTTGGTAATTTTTCTAGACTGTGCAGAATTGGACTGTAACCACATGACTCTGGCTTTAAGTGAGTGCTGTCCTGTGCTCTGCGGATCAGAGAGTTCAGGTGATCCAATTTAGAATCTATCCTGGAGATCAGACCCGTGACAATTTGTAAAATATTGATTTGGGCGTCGAGCTTGTCCGTGTGCATTATTGCTGCACCTGTCATTGAGATGAGGGCCTCGTTGATCAGAGATAGATGGTTTGTGATCAATGGGGGCTTCTCCCCCTTGTCCACGCCTATACTCGCAGAAGTTGGAGGCTGGGCCATTTTGTCGTATTCCAGGGCACTCAATCTTGACAAGTTCGGGGGCTGGGTTTGTGGAATGGCAGGTGATGTCGGAGTTCTTCCTTCATTATCGACATAGATGCTATTAGGCACGTCGGGCATAAACGCTCCGTTTGGGGTGAAACTCAACTAAGGGTCCTCCAGGCGTTGGTGGATCAAAACTGGGAGGCTTGTATAGAAAGGCCTAGTTGGAACCAAATTTAGTGTTGGAGGTTTGAGAGATTTTCCACCGTAGAGAGTAATTATTTTTGGTAAAAGAGGAATGCCGAATGCCCTGGAGGCTGTGGGGCTTCGAATCTGCTCGTCCTCCATTGTCTTGTTAATGGATGAGTTGATCGAAGTCGGGCGGGGTTCAGCTGGTGTGGGTGCTTTGGGGCTCAGAAAATCTCTTATGTCTCTGTTTCCTACTGGCCTGGTGGATGTTTCCTTTGCGCTAAGGCAAGACTTGTGGGCTGTTGACTCAGGTGGGCTGTGGGTCTTCCCTGGTGGGGCTGCTGGTATCGGTACTGGAAATTTCGCTGGAAATTCCGGTGACGTCGGTGTTGCTCCGGTTGCTCCGGCTGCTCCTGTTTGTTCCCCATGTCTGAGCCCTGGCCCTAAGTAGGAACCCCCTATTCCTGGGGGTAGAATAGCTTCGCCTTCTGTCTCCTGGCTGATCTGTGAGGACGGGGCTTCTCCTGTAGTTGTATTAGGTTTGAATTACTGGTCCTCATTATTTTCAAAGTTTTGGTTATCTCACCTGTTTTGACTGGACACAGCGCCCACAACTTAGGTGGAGGGCGAGGAAACAGTCAACCACCCCAAGCTGCGGGTTGCCTCTGCCGCGGGATTACCTCTGCCGCTGAGTGCACTGGAGGCAGCTGGGAACCGGGGGGAGCCGCGGGGGGGGGGGGGGTTGGTGCTCGCTGCCATCGGATGGAAGCCTGCGGCTCTCTCGCTTGACTGAGTCCGGTCCGAACTGGTCCGGGACTGGCTGGCTGAGGTCCAGGTCCAGGTCCAGGCTCTCACCGGGCTGTCGCTCGCAGGGTGCGGGCCCCCCCCGGGCCGTTGGGTCTGGCAAGCTATTGAGACCACCGGTCTGCCGCGACCAGGTCAGCGACTTGGGCTCACCGCAGCACACTGCCTGCAACACTGCCTGCGTGAGTCGAACCGGAACCAGTAGTTGGGATTAGTTAGACAAGGGGTTGTGGGAGGCACGGAGCACAGGGGCAGACAGGCTGGCAGGAGGGCAGGGTGGGTAGGAGTGATGAGCCTCGCACCACTCTCTGGTAACTCTTTGGTAACTGGTAACTGCCCCCCACTGTGCTACCCCTCGTGCACCCAGAGCTCCCAGAGCTCCCCTAAGGCTCGATGGGAGGCGCACTAGATGTCTTGAGGAAAGGCAGGAAAGAGGCAGTGCGGGACCACAGACAGCCGTGGGCAGGGACCACAAGCTGACTCACCTGCCCGCGCTGATCATGCCGGGAGTCCGCCTCTCGTGACCCGCCTTATCGTCTCGCCTCCTGTTCCTGCTCCTTCTGCTCTCGCTGGCCGTTAGGAGTCAGTCTGGGAGTCAGGACCGGGTCATTCACGATCACTTGCGGTGTCGTGCTGTGGGTATGCTAGAGAAACAGTTTGATGTAAAGAGCAGCATAGTTATTGCTAGGCACAATTTTGTACAAGAAAACAAGAGTGTGACGAGAACATTGTGTCCTATGTTGCCTCTTTGCGTATTCTCGCTTCTGAATGTGAATTTGAACATTTTACATCCCAGTTAACACGAGACCAAATTGTTGTACATTGTTGGGAGAAAAAAGTTCAGGAGAAATTACTTACTTTAAAGAACCCTTCCTTAGATCAGACTATTACCATTGTCAAGAGTATTGAACTTTCTCCGAAAGCATCTAAGGAGCTTAAAGCAGAGAAGAATATTATAGCCATAGCTAAAGATCAAAAGGATTTTAGTGAAAAAAATATCAGCTAGACAAAGCTAAACTGCAAACAAAACAAAGAAGGAACATATTTGTGTCTAACAAGGTTGAGAAAAAATCTTGGTCAAAGAATGTATGTACTTAGGGGCCGATTATGATGGCGGACGGACCTGAGTCCGTTCGCCACCATAGAGTAGGGGGGAACGTCCGCATGGGCAGCGGCGTTCCCCCCGTGAAGATTAGGATGTGACCGCCAGGGTGGCGGTCACATCCTCTATCCTTAACATTGCGGCGGGTGCAGCTTCAAGCTGCACCCGCCGCAATGTAAAAAATGCATACTTTGCTTTTGTATGCAGAAAGCGGCAGGCACCGCGCGGTGCCTGCCGATCTCTGCATACAAATGCAGGGGGGTACCATAGGTACCCCCCATGTGCACCCCCCACCCCCTCTTCACCTAGGGGGCCCACAACGGGCCCTCGCAGTGAAGTTCAACATGCTTTTCCACGGCGGAAAATCAGCCGCGGAAAAGAATCTTCTCGAGCATTTCCTAATATGGTGGACGGTGTCTGAGAGACACCTCCACCATATTAGAGCTTTTCCGCCGCGGTTGTAAGCCAACCGCGTCGGAATTGCTGCGGACAGAAAACAGGACCCACCAGCCATCCTAATGTGGCGGTGGGTCTCTGGTGGGTCCGCTGCGGTTTTTCCGCATCCTCTGGGCCGGCGGCGTCTTCCGCCGGCCCGGAGGATGCGAAAAAACCGTAATCCTAATAGGCCCCTAATTGTGGGTTTCCTTCACATTTTCCCAATTCAAAAATATGTCCGACTAAGAATGCTTCTTGTCAGAAATGTGGGAAACAAGGTCACTTTGCCAAAATGTGTGGTTTTTGGGGGAGTATAAATGTTGTGTATTGTGAAGAAACTAAGAACGATTCTATGAGTGAAGTTGTTAGTTCTCTTACTGATATTGTAGTGGTTATTAAGGATGAGTCCGAACATTGTGTTGATCCCATTGTAGATGTATTGGTTGATGGGAAGTGTCTGTGACTAATGCCGGATTCTGGGGTGCAGATGAGTATGATTATGCATGAGCTATTTGAGAGTACTTGGGGTAACAGACCTCTAAAGCCTCCTGACAGAAGTCCCGTCTGTTATGAAGGGAACAAAATTGATTTGACATGTTTCTTTGAGACTTTCCTGGTTTTTAAAGACAGGCACATCCAACGGAAGATTTATGTGGCCAAAAAGTGTCTCAACATACTGGGTTGGTACCACCAGAGGTTATTCGGAATGACACTTAGGCCTGGCATTTCTGAACAGGTTTCTGTGGTGGGTGAACAACCTGAATGTGAAAATATAGTTTCTTGGTCTATGAAGTTTCCCAAAGTCTTTGGGGATAAACTTGGTTGTGTTAGAGGATTCAAACACTTTATTAAGGTCAAGGAGGGGATCTTCGGATTAAACATAAGCTACGTAATGTGCCCTTCAGCATCAGAGATGATCTTTCTTTAGAACTCAAGAAAATGTGTGAGTGGTGTTATTGAACCCATAGAATCTTCTCTTTGGTTAAGTCCCTTGGTCGTTGCAAGGAAAAGAAATGGTAATCTCAGGGTATATATTGATTTGCGCAGTCTCAGTAGAAAGATCTGGGGCCTCATTTATGAAAAGTGATGCATCGCTGCGTGAAAACAGCGGTGCGTCACTTTTCACTGCGCCCTCCTTGCACCATCAATGATGCGTCATATTTACAGTATGGCGCATCATTGTGCAAGGAGTTACAGATACGTCAGTATTTCTGATGTATCTGTATGGCGCAAAAGTGGAGCATTGCTGGAGTGTGTCACAAAAGTGACGCAACTCCAGCAATGTATCCTTTCACATGGGGCAAGCCCCATGTGAAAGGGCCTGCGTCAGTCTTACGCCTGCTGTGAGGCAGGCGTAAGAAATTGACACATTTGTATCCTAGAAGTGGCGCAGTGACATCACACAGATTTCACTGCGTCACTTCTACGACCCTTTCTTGCGTCAATACGCCCCCATTGCATACATTATACTTGGCGCAGGTATAATGTGGCGCAGGGGTTTACAAAGGGACGCATCTACCTAGATGCGTCACTTTTTAAATATGGCGCAACAAGGCGCATTTTTTACGCCACTGGTGCATCACCAAAAGTGATGCACCAGCGGCGTAAAAGTGATGCATAGCCTCATAAATGAGGCCCGTGGATTGACTCACAACCTCTTCCCCGTATTGATGACATACTTTCGAAATTTGCAGGTGCTAAGTATTTCTCAAACATTTATTTAGCTCCAACATACTACCAGGTAGAGCTCGACCCTTCTTGCAAGCATTTAACAGCTTTCGTATCACCGGTGGGTACTTTTCAATTTAGGAGGATGCCTTTCGGGTTAGCCTTATAGTCAACAGTTGGTCCTAGACACTAATTAACCATACAAATGAATTTGAAATTAGTCTGCTACAAGTAGTTTCCTTAGGTCACCTTTTGATTAAATCACTATGATCAACACAGAACAATGCATGAAATATATAACAGCCCCAACATTTATCAATTGGTATAAGAGAACCACACCTGAAACCAATAAGTCTACATAAAGTCCATGAGACTTTCTTATTTAATAAACAATTTCACAATCACAATTTATAAAATACAGTTATATACAAAAGGTTTCAATATCAATACCGTGCACAGAAAAGAGTGAGAATATGTGCTCAAGTGATTGATCAAAGGGATCAATAAAGAAGAGTGAGAAATGATTTATATACAAGAAAGGTGAGCCAGCCCTGACTCAACGGCTTGCAAAAAAATGTAACTCTTTTTCGCTGGCTTATGAATGAAAAAGTCCTCCCATATTTCTTATTTTGCACCAATTGGCAAAGGAAAAAAGGGGGGGAGGGAGAGGAAAGGGGAAGTTTCAGGTGCAGGCTCCAAGGGAAATATGTCGACGTTTCGACCCAGAACGAAATTGGCGGGTAATTGGATTCCTCAAATAAGGGTCTTCATCAGGACGGGGCGGGGAAGGGGCGAAGGGTTTCTCAATGTGCACGACAATAATTTGACCAGAAGGTCGGTGGGTATCCTTGTATGGTGTGCCACCAGTGCGTCGTTAATCCGCACCCAAAAGATTTCTCACTTTGCTGATTCTATCACCATGAGTCGTCTCATATTCAACTTCATTGGTTTTATTGTTTGCTCAAGTCGATTATCCGACTCCGGAAAAACAATTCTTGTCTCCTCCACGCGCAGTCGATATCTCCGTACTGCCTCGGTGAGCAATGCTCAAAGAATTGTTTTTCCGGAGTCAGATAATCTGGTGGCACACCATACAAGGATACCCACTGACCTTCTGGTCAAATTATTGTTGTGCACATTGAGAAACCCTTCGCCCCTTCCCCGCCCCGTCCTGATGAAGACCCTTATTTGAGGAATCCAATTACCCGCCAATTTCGTTCTGGGTCGAAACGTCGACATATTTCCCTTGGAGCCTGCACCTGCAACTTCCCCTTTCCTCTCCCTCCCCCCCTTTTTTCATTTGCCAATTGGTGCAAAATAAGAAATATGGGAGGACTTTTTCATTCATACGCCAGCAAAAAAGAGTTACATTTTTTTGCAAGCCGTTGAGTCAGGGCAGGCCCACCTTTCTTGTATATAAATCATTTCTCACTCTTCTTTATTGATCCCTTTGATCAATCACATGAGCACTTATTCTCACTCTTTTCTGTGCACGGTATTGATATTGAAACCTTTTGTATATAACTGTATTTTATAAATTGTGATTGTGAAATTGTATATTAAATAAGAAAGTCTCATGGACTTTATGTAGACTTATTGGTTTCAGGTGTGGTTCTCTTATACCAATTGATAAATGTTGGGGCTGTTATATATTTCATGCATTGTTCTGTGTTGATCATAGTGATTTAATCAAAAGGTGACCTAAGGAAACTACTTGTAGCAGACTAATTTCAAATTCATTTGTATGGTTAATTAGTGTCTAGGACCAACTGTTGACTATAACGCTTGATACCCAGGTCCTTTGACTATAATTGGGTCAACCCCTGTTTTATAACAGTTTTCGGGTTAGCCTTGGCAGCCCTGGTTTTCCAGCGTGTGATGGAGAAGGTGTTGAAGGGTGTTTCAGATACTGTTGTCTTCCAAGATGATATTCTGGTGGCTGGGAAGAACAAGGAGTTGCATGACAGAAATCTTGCTGATGTTTTGGGAAGATTGGAAGGTTACAGAATTGTTGCTAACAAGCTCAAGTGTGTCTATGGTGTTAATTCTATTGAATACCTGGGACGTCGCATTTCTGGAGATGGTATTGTGCCAAGGGAAGGTCTCATTGATGCCATTGCTAATGCTCCTTGTCCTAATTCAAAGGAACAGGTATCTTCTTTCTTGTGGTTGTGTGAATTTTACATGAAGTTCATTTCTAACTTTGCTGCAAAGACTGTTCAAATGAGGGAGCTTTTTAAGAAAAAAGCTGTATTTCTCTGGGATGACTTATGCCAGGAAGAATTTGTGCAGATCAAAAAAGAGTTAGCCTCTCATGCAATATTCTCACCCCGTTTGATCCCCTTTTTCATGTACGGTGTCTGTTGATGTGAGCCTTGATGGTCTTGGTGGTATGATCTCCCAGGTCAAACATGGTAAGTAGTTCACTGAGGGTTGGGCTTCATGAGCATTACGCCAGAGTGAGAAAAATGACTCTGTCATAGAACGAGAATTGCTTGCATGCTGTTGGGATGTTGAATGATTAAAATGTTTTTTGTGGGTAAAAGCGTTTACTCTTCTTACTGACTACGAGCCACTTATCCCTATTTTTGAGGGTAAGATTGTCAAAGACCACACGCCCAGAATTGCTAGGTTAAGCTCTAAATTATTGTAATACGATTTTGGGGTGGCATATATTCCTCGTGGGTGCAACCCAAAAATCTGATTATCTTTCTAGGTCTCCTCTATCATTAGGTAAATTTGAACATGACAGTGATGCTGATGAAGACAGTTTGATTGCTGTGGTCGATGTGTGTGGAGTGATTTGTTTCACTGAACGTGATTGGTTTTGTGCTATGGAGTTAGATCCTCTGCTTAAAAGGGTGAAAGAGTTCATCATTTCTGGTTGGCCTCAGTAAAAGCATCTGGACAATGATTTACATGCTTTTGCCAAAGTATCGGATGAGCTTCCATTGGAGGGTGGAGATATAATCATGCGTGGAGATAAATTTGTTCCTCCAGAATCTCTTAGAGGTCGCATCATTGACTATGGTCGTGAGGGACAGCTTGGACAGACGAACACTAAGAAAAGGATTTGCAGTGTTTACTGGTGGCCTTCCATGGACCGTCAAATAAATGATGTGGTGGAGATGTGTATAACATGTTCCACCAGTGATAAGGTTGTAAAAATGTTGTCACCTCCTGTACAACAAGTTGAAGCATCTGAGGGTCTCTGGATGAGGTTGGCTATCGCCTTTGTGGGACCTTTCAATGTGCTGATTATTTCAGCAATTGGTGGGAGGTTCATGTCATGACAGATCCCAACTCACATGAGGTTATCAGGTTTCTCCAGAGTTTTTTGCCCGAGAAGGTTTCCCAACAGAGATCTTCTCTGACAATGGAGTACAATTTACTTCTAAGGAGATGTCTCTTTTTCTGTCTCAGTCTGGCATCACCCACTGGCGTGTGGCTTTGTATCACCCACAGGCCAGTGGTTTTATTGAGTGCAACAACCGTATTCTTGTTGAGTGTGTTCAGTGGGCTGTTTCCTCTTGCATTGACATTAAAGAAAGTGTCCAGTGTATGTTGTGGGCACACCATACTACCCCTAGTTCCATCACAGGTTCTAGTCCTTTCGCTTTACTCAGAGGTAGAGAAGCTTCATTTCACACGTGTCCTGCTTGGATGAAAAAGTGGGGTTTAGTGTCAAAGTGCCTGGAGACACAGGGAGGCAGAGACGTACAATACTTTCCCACGGTCCCGACACAGCATGTTGTTTCCCGCAATGATGTATCTAATTGTAAATCCTCAGCTTCTGTGGGGGATTGGATCAAGATCAAGTCTCTTCTAAATGTTCTTAACCCCTTCGACGCTAATGACAAAGCCAGCTCGTCATGGGCGTTACCTGCGCTACGCGGCTGACGAGCTGGCTTTGTCATAAACAGCGCGATTTTCAAAAATCAGCGCACAGCGGGAAAACGCGGTAGCGCGGTAGCGGTTAAGGGGCTTTCTAAGTTTGGTCCTCCTGTTAAGGTGGATGCCACTTCTCGTTTTGCTGTTAGAGTCAATGTGAAAAATTGGTGGAATCTTTCTAGGATATATAAGATTGCAATGAAGGTGGTTCTATAATTGGGTCTTGAGACAACCAACACCGTCCAATCTGACTCTGTTCCAAAAAGGGCTAATGTACATGAGAATATGCTTCAGTCTTCTCAGGTTGGAAAGTCTTCTTTGAGATATGTTCCTCGGAGGAGGATTGGCAGTACAAGTGTTCCGCCAAAATGTTTAAATCTTTAATTTAATCTTTAATTATTCTGTTTATGTGGTGCTGTAATATCTGCCTATATGTACATATTTTCTTTAGTTCTTTCTACCTTTGCAATGCATTTACATTTGTATATTTTTTCTTTCTTTTCCTTACTTCTATACTTCCTCTTTTGTTTATTTATGGAAAGAGAAGAGATGTTGTAGTAGTTTCTTATAAGCTTGTTGTTCTTACATACTCATAGTCCTATGATGTCACTATCATGGCAATAGAATGTTACTGTTTGAATCCAGGAGGTGGTCAGTTCCTGGAAGCAGTGAAGATGAACAGTCAATAAAGTACATGCTCTAACACTTACCTTGTCTGGTGTAATCACTACAACAGTGCCTTGTATAATCATGCTTTATTCACTTGGAATTAGGAATGCTGGCAACTATTAATGGATTCCTGGGTGTTACTGCACAGGTTTTGTATGTTTAAAAGGTTATACAGGCTGTCAGGTGCTATGCTGCCTTTTCAGCCATCCGTGGTCTTTTGCGCAGCAGACTGTGGATAATGTACTTCGGATTGTACACTGTGAAGTCTCTGATTCTGTGAGCACATTTATCTTGTGAAGATGCAATACTCTTATCATGGTCACTGCATGAGGAAATGGACATCGTTCCCGAGAGGACACAGACAGGGCCGAATTTGGACAGAAAATAGGCCCAGGCTCCAATTTAAAGTATACCCCCGAGTAAAACAGATAGCTATTAAGCATTGGCAATGTCAACAGGTGTAGCTTTAATGTGCTAATGCAAGGAAACAGCATTTATGAACGCCTGTATTTGTGCTTGCTATTGGACTGAAGCCCAAAGCTTTTTTTAATGTGAAAACATAACTTTGGAAAAACAATGGATAGAGGCCAATGGAGAAAACAATGAGAAAATAAACACAGAGGAAACACCCGGAAATAAACATGTAGGGAAAGTCAATACGAAAGATGCAAAGGAAAAAACAGTGGGGTAGACACAGGGGAAAAAACAAAACATAGATGAAAAGGCTCAACAGGAATGATACAGTTAGGAGAACAAATACTGTGGACAGGTCAAAGTGTGGACGGCAAGCAAGGTACAAGATATTGTTTCATGATAGGTCACAAAACACTTCTGTGAATGCCTGCCTGCAAGGTTTGAGGTTATAACTGATACGAATTTATATCAACCAAAAATATTTTACTAAAGACAACAAGGGAAGACTGCCAGCACAAATCATCTGAAGAGAGTACCCAAGACACAAGCCAGCAAGTACAAATCTATATACAAAAGGGAATGGCGTATGGGATCAAAGTTTTCTGAGAGTTTAACAAATCAAATGTTCATCCTCATTGAACAAACACAAAATTGTTTCTTCTTTTCAGTCCATTATGAGATGGGAGCCATAATGTAGTATCCAAAATAGTTTTATTGTTATTTTTTAGACATCTCAACTCAGTCCAGCCAACGCGTTTCATTCTGAAGAGAACTTCACCATGGTTGATCAATCCTTTGTGTTTGTCATTACAGGAAATTTTGCAATAGACCAGAATACAGGGTGTTTGTAGAATGAGTCCCTTCTTAGTGGGCACTGTGAAAACCACAGAGCAGTGATATAAGTGTATCCCAGGAGAAGGCAGCGGATTCCTGGGACCTTCGTTGGCAAAGAGTACAACAGGGCTAGAAGTACCGGTTTCCATTAGGCACCTGAAGCCAATACTGCAGTGCTTAGGGGGAGCAGCCCAGCCAGGGTGCAGGATGACCTGACCTGCAGAAGCTGGCTCTTGCTTGGATGGCTGGCTTTGTCAGGCCTCGCACCGCACGTAGGGTTGATGCAGGTGGCAGTGCCCCCCTACCCGTGGATGACATCATGGAGGAGAAGCCTCGGACAGTTGCAATGCTAATGTTGAGGTGAGCACAAGTCTGATTCAGGAAGGCTCCCACCACCATGGATAGGGTAGTGGGGAGCCTTATTTCCTCTATTATTTCTGCTCCATACTGAGCTGAGACTATTCCTGTGCTAGTAATATTCTGGAGAGCACAAGATCTGAGGCTCAGGGGTTCACGTCTGTTTTTGGAAAGTATAATTTCACTGTTCCGCCTTCTTCAGTGCAGCTCAGAGTTGTCACGGGCGGCTCTGAGCGCAATGGTAAGGTGTTGGACTTCTAGAGTGGCTGTGAAGGCATGCAAAGTTTGTGGGTTCTGATCCCACCAGAGTAGGTATAGGATGAAGGGCTCCAATTAATGACATCTAAGTTAATTTAGTAGTCCTAAATTCATGCAAGGAATTTGCCAGGCAGTAAATCCATAGACCGTTTTACCGTGGCTCTGCTGCCCTGTTATCTAGTGGTGGGAAACTCAGTGTTCCTTTTTGAAAGGTAAAATCGTGCTTTACAAAGGGCAAATGTATTTGTTTTAGCCCCCCTTTTAAAGCCTTACAAAAACAGCCAGTCTGTTGATGTGGTCTTGAAACCATGGCAGAAAATACAATGTATAAGGATCAATTGCAACAGGACAGCTGATTACGTTAAAACGACCACTCACTCAGAATCATGGGAGCGGTGCACTGGAGCACGTGATGATTTGGCATTACAATACTGACTACTTAGGGTATTTTCAAGAGAAATAAGGCCACGCTTCGGACTCGTGTAGGAATATTTCAACCTTCAGCAGTGTGATTGCAAGGCACCTAACTCACAGACCTTGAGAGGCCTACTGATAATTCTGTTCAATGGGGAAACACTTTAAACTTAAGAAGCGGGCTTTGCTAAAACAATATGGCAATATTTCTACTGCAAGCATTTCAATCTAAAATCTGTCTTGTGTGGTAGTTTTATTAAAGTGTAAAGTGCAAAGTAAAATGACTGTCATACATAGCAAGCAATTATAACATCCGAGAAGAAGGCGAGGCTTACAAAAGAAAATATTTAAAATTTGGTAAGCCGTGCTGATCTATAACTATATATGTTTGTTAGACAAATAAAACTACTAACAGTCATGTAATATGGAATGTCAAGGAGGCTTCAAAACTTCTTGTTCTGCAGGAGTTTGCATTTTGTGACGTTTTGCATTGCTATCTATGTATTTGGTGACTGGGGACCATAATAATAATCGCTTCATAGGGAGAGAAGCAGGGTACACAAACACTGTATCTAATCTATTAAAGCAGACTGCAAACCACCAAGCTTGGAAAGACAATTTGGATAGATACTTCCAAATTTTGGTGATTTATTGAAATGCAAATGCTATGAGCAAGTCAAGAATTCTTATGCTTGAGGAGCAATTTTCCCAATCATCTGACACGGAACCCAAGAAGATGTCAACGTAGGAAAAAGGAACTTCATAATCAACAATTACGATTCGTTTCCAAACTTTCTCCCAAAAATCATGAACGTAGGGACAAGTGAAGAGTAAGTGTTTTAAACTGGCACGTGCTAACGAGCAGGACCAACAAGCATCTGATAAATCATTGTTCATTTTATGTAGGGTTTTAGGAGAGAGGAAGAGCCTATTATATATATAAAAAAAAGTGTTCAAATAGTGTTGGCTGCTCTGGAAGTTTCCCAGAACTTAGACCAGATTTTAGTCCAAGTGAGAACTGACCAATCTTTTTCAAAGTCTTGTTCCCAAGCTAATTCTATATTAGTCTTATCTCTAGAGTTATTGGACTTGCGTAGATAAGAGTAAATGGTGAAAGCTCTAGGATTTGCGTGAAGAAGATTACAAAAATGATGAATATTCTGGGATATATGAGGAGGAGATGATGGAACCTGGTTAGAGGCATGGCATAAGGCAACATATAATGATTGGTATTCATTTCGGAATGACGGAGGAAAGTTAAATCGAAGGCTGGCTTGAGGGAAGGACATTACTTTGATATTTTCAAATAATTGATTTACCCAGATTAAGCCCTTTTGTCTCCACGTTTTCCAGTAGAAAGGCTAACTCTTGATCAAAATAAATTTATTATGCCATAAAATGGACTTTAAAAATGTTTTGAGATTATTAGAAATAAATGATAGAACCGATTCTAATAATCAGCTTGAGTGTTTAAGAATGGGAGTCGATGTATGCTGAGGTTTGCGTGTGAACAACAAGTATTCTTGAACAGAAAAGGGAGACAAATAAGATTGTTCAAGTGATATCCAAAGAGGTGGAACCTGCAGGGAATCCAATATCCAATTGGAAGCTGGGCACAACAAAAACGCTTTGTGATAGTTGGAAAAATCAGGAAAATTAACTCCTCCCTCTGCTTTGGGATGCATACATTTTAATAAAGACATGCAAACTATTTTATTGCCCCAATGAAAAGAAGAGAGTATGGACTTCATTATCTTGAAACATTTAGAGGGTATAGCTATTGGGATGTTAGAAATAATGTAAAGAATAATAGGAGAGAGCATAATTTTAATGGTATCTAAACGTCCCCAACATGACAAATAGAGAGGGTGCCACTTGCCCATCAAATCAGACAGGTTTGACAAACATTTCTCTTTATTCGTGGAACTGAAGGGATTCATTTTTTATTTATTTATGTTTATTTTATTTAAGGAGTTTTATATAGCGCTAGCCAGTCCCAGGGGTATCAGAGCGCTTTACAACAGATTATGAAGCAGAAATCACACAATAAGGCAAAAGTGTACTTGTCGGATTCGGAAGTCAATTAATTGACAGGGAAAAATGTAAACCAAAACACTTTATATGATTGGGATTCCAAGTACAGTTAGAATTGATCAAATCTTCTTTGAACGTAAACTTGGTCAGGGCCAGGAGCATGCATTTATTGTCATTTAGTTTATATCCAGAGACAAAAGAATATTTATTCACTTCTTGTAGAAAGGCTGTGATGGAAGATTGAGTTTTTGAAATAAATAATAAGATATTGTCAGCGTATGCAGCAGGTTTCAATTGTAATGTATTAGAATTAAAACTGCGTATTCCCTGATTTTGATGTATTTTTGAAAGGAAGTGTTCTAAGGCTAGTTTGAAAAGAAAAGGGGGCAAGGGGCAACCTTGCTTCACCCCTCTGTCCAAGGTGAAATAAGAAGAAGTAGTACCATTGACAAAAAACACTGCTTTAGGATTTGAATACAGGAGAGAAATCAAAGAAATAATTTTTAGACCGAATCCAAACCATCTCAGAGACTGAAAAAGGAAAGGCCAATGGACTCTATCGAATGCTTTCTCTGCATCCAATGCAATTGCCGCTAAAGACTCGGAGGTATGGGAAGACTGAAATAGAATGGCAAAGAATGCCCTGGTATTATCTGTAATGGAGCAACCCTTAACAATACCTGATTGTTCCCTGCCCAGGCGTTCTGGTAGGTAGGAGTCCATTCTCAAGTCCAAGGCCCTGGAGAAAATGTTGTAGTCTATGTTGACCAGGGCGATAGGTCTATAATTCTAACAATAGCGCACATCTTTACCATCCTTGGGAATGAGGCAAATCAAGGCTTCAAGAAAAATCCAGAGACTTCTCCAGTTCGTAAAAAAGAAGATATAAGATTTGACATTTTAGGGAGGAGTAACTGAGAGAAGTGTATACAAATTCTACAGTGAATCCACCTGGACCCGGAGCTTTGTCTTGCTTAAGTATATGTAATGCTTTGTGCAATTCGTCTTTTGAAATGTCCACTTCTAATGAATCAAAGTTTAGATGTGTGTCAAAAGATTTCGGAATAGTGGAGAAATATTCTGTGATTCGAGTGTGTAAGGCAGAGGTATCTGGTTGGTATAATGATTTGTAAAAATGATTAAATTCCTCCATGATCTTGAAATCTTTATATTTAAGAATCTGTTGGGAGTCTAGAATTGATTCAATGTTAAATCTGTTGTGTTTGCTAGAAGTTTGACTGATTTATTCTGCCCTCCATAAAATTGTGCACTGAATTTTAAAAGATATAGGGCCAGATGTAGCTCGCCAATTACCGGTCGGTAACAGCTGATTTCGGCCGTTACCGACCGGTATTTGGGAATTGACATGTAGGGGCATATTACTTACAGAATCGGTATATTTACCGATTCGGTAAATTTACAGATTCGGTAAAATACCGAATCGGTAAATATACCGATTCTGTAAATCAATATGTAGGTGGCACTGTAATCAGTGCCACAGGCCCTTACCGAATCGTTATTTACCATGGAATACTATTCCATGGTAAATAACGAATTCCAGTGTACATGCACATCTGTGCATGTACACCTGTGCCATGTGGCACACAGACATGCCCTAAGGGCATGTATATGTGTCACATGGCACATAAGCCCGTAACAGGGGTGCAACAGGGTGTCAAAGTGACACCCTGTCCCCCTTGTAAAATCGGTAATTTTACCGATTCGGTAATTACCGAATCGGTATTTGCTATTGAATCCTATGGGCTTCAAGGCCCATAGGAATCAATGGCAGATACCGATTCGGTAATTACCGAATCGGTAATTACCGAATCTTACAGATTCGGAATTTTTACCGAATTATTTACCTACATAGCAAATACCGAATTGTAAATACCGAATCGGTAAAATTCGGTATTTACCATTCGGTAAATTGCTATTACCTACATCTGGGCCATAATGAGGCATTTTTTGTAGATTTTTTATTGAATTTAAACTTGGAGTCAATGAGTTCAGCTAAACAGTCTTTTGATTTAGAAGTGAAGTAGGAGTGTTCCAATTTCTTCATTTTTGCGAAGAGGTCAGTGGATTTTTTCTGGGCAGCATGTCTTTTCTTGGTGACATAATTAATGATTTAGTCTCTTGCTGTTGCCTTAAAGGTGTCCCAAATAGTATGAAAAGGTAAGACATCTGATTCTGATACTTTACAGGAAGTGGCATCAGATCTAAAGCCCTCATATATATGTGTAGCAGGGCAATCATGTGTAGGTTAGAGCGCATTGTTTGGATAATAGGACAGTGAGCCATGGAAGATGATATGTGACTTTTACACCTTGCAAACCCCCAGTTTTCTGCAACATATGTAATACATTAATTTACAAACATATAATTTATTGTACATGTAATATGCACATGTTGATGTAAAGCATTCTGATACCCTGAATTGGAATGAGTAGGGCTATACAAGAAAAAATAGTGGTACTTAACCCCTTCGGCGCTAATGACAAGGTCAGCTCATCATGGGCGTAACCTGCGCTACGCGGATGACGAGCTGACCTTGTCACGTAACGCGGGATTTTCAAAATCGCAGCGCGCAGCGGGAAAACCGCTAGCGCGTATGCAGTTAAATTATTTCAACACCTCCTCAGGGGATGTAAGCTCTAAATAAATGAAATGTGCTGTGTGTAAATACTGGGAAAGACCAACACATCTGATATTCTTACAGTGAATGCATATCTCCTAAACAGAGACTGAACAAAGTGAAAAGCTGCCTCTCTTAAGTATGTGCGAAGTGCTAACAAGGTGTGAGCCTTTCTTTTCCCTCCCCTTCATCTGCATCAGGTGTGGGGCTCCTGACTGCTCCCATCCAAGAGACTGATCCAAAGGAGACCTGATGACCCCTCACATTCGGCCTTTGTTATGGGCCCAGCAGGAGTCTTAAATAAAACAGCCCCATCCCCACCTGCACGTTGTTGCTTGTTGCAGATGGAAAGCAGACAATGTGCAAGTGCTGCTGAAAGTGTCTGGGTGTTTGGAAATTACACCAGGAAGAGTTCAGCACATTATTCAGTGGGGCCCAATTTCTTGGCTGGGTGGACGGCGCTCACCCTGTTAAAAAAGTGGGTGGACGCCGTCCACCAGCGTGTACCCCCCAACTCGTGCCCTGCTGACTCCAATCCACTCTGGGTCTAGTTGACAGCTACACTTTGTGCATACTATCCAGACAGCCATCCCACAGGAAGTGTTGGGTGTCACAGGGTTACATCTGCATACTGATGGTCTTATTGGGCTGGGAGAGAGAGGGGTGTTCACACTTTACATTTGTATAGGTAGTGTCATGTCCTCACATAAAGGGCTGATTTACCCCGTACTGATACCTGGAGCCAGGGCAGGGGTTGAAAGGGGGTGTTGTGCACTTCTAAGGGTTCTTTGAAAGTGCTCTTAGATCAAACACATTTTGAGAAGAAGTAAAGGGGCTCTGCCCCAATGTTTTCAGAGCACTTTTGGAACTGGGACTGAAACTCTGTCAGAAGAACTGCTGCACTGCTCAAAGAACTCAACTGGACTGCTCTTCTGCTGTTGCCCTGCCCTGGGAGGACCTGTGGACTGCTCCATTGTCCTGTGGGGGAAAATGCAAAGGAAATGGGTCCCGGGTCCCAGCAGCCCAAAAACAAAGGTACAGTGGGACCCCCTTCTCCAAATGAAGTTTCCTCCCTGCCTTGGTAGAGGGCTCTCGGGGAATTACGCAACTGTCTCCCGCTGGCAGGCGGGGGTACCTCAGATCTTTCTGGCAGCTGCCTGGGGAAAATCTGCACACGGGAGAAGGCTATGTCTCTCAGCCAGGCACCATAGTGCGTGCCCCCTATGGGACCTGCCTTGAGGCCACGGGATCTGTGATCACTTTACGGAGGCCCCTGAGTGCGGTAGAGGATTGATGCTAGGAACTTGTTCTTTTGCACAAACCTTGCAGTACCACCATACATATAGTTGGCGTGCAGGAGCTCCTGCAGCCAACACTTTAGGCGCAAACACATTCATTGTAACTGGGCAATTGTGATTACCATAATCCTGCTAATGTTCCTTTATGGTTACTAATGTTTCTATGATGACCTGTGGTGATTCATGCATTTTGCTCCTAACCTAACTGTTGCATTTCATGCCCTGAAAGAATGATATGGGTCATTTTGCTTTGCTTTACCAGGATAACCAGTACTATGCCAGTGATTACATAATATGCACAGTATTTATGATTTATGACGGTTATAGTCTATATGTATATAAATATATATATGTATATATATATATTCTTTATATATATATTTTTTTTTCATGTAACCCCGTGTGGAGTCACTTTTGTTGTCGATTTATTGTGCTAATGTATGATTGCATTGCACAAACACTTTACACTTTGCCTCTGGGGATAAACCTCACTGCTTTGTGACAAGCTACCAGAGGCTGAGCACAGGTTACCTTTGGTGTGTAAGTTTGTTGCCCTGAATAGAGTGGTGGGTTCTGCCTGGCGTACGTGCATACCCTAGCCAACCAGAAACCACATTTCTAACAGGCATCATGTACAGAAATGTTACAAGGAAAAGGACATCCATTAAGAACCTCCTTTTGGCAATAATATTACAGCATGATAGTTTATCTTCATGCAGAATATTTTATAAGCACAAAATGGTAGCGTTTGTAAGGTATGGGGCTTGGCAGGTTATTGAGCTGGGTGTTTGGGAGATGGAGAGTTGTAGAAATACCAGGGCAAAGGTGTCTGAGGAGTAAGACACACCTATGTTTGAGGATTTACAATGAAAAATACATTTATCAACAGCTGAAACGTAGTTACTATCAACATTTTGTGTTGCATCAGCTCAAGCAATAGGCCAGCTGAACAAGAAAGCAGGGTGGTAGTCTGTTTTCAAATGAGCCGCTTTCCAAAACAGGTTTAGGCTGGCGTGTTGTGAAAGAAGGTATGAAACATTGCAGTGAAGTCTTTCGTTGCCTACAGCAAGTCTCTAAATAAAGAAACCAAGTTAAATTTAAAAATGGGAGTTCGGCCTGCCATTGTGGCCTAATTCCTGTTGGAGGGAAGAGATATTGCCCGGAAAAAGGTGAAGTGCCCTCCAAGTGCTTTTCACTTCTCAACAGTAAACTGAATTCATGGTTTTGCACCAGACAGCGAAAGTTCTCATCAATGCTTCCCTGGGGTAAGTCCACCGGTCGCAGCGCATTTTATGCAGCTCAGTGACGCATCCCAGTGCAGTCATGAGGACCATAAAGGCTGGAAAGCACACAAGAATAGCAGGACTTAGGGGCATATTTACAAGACCCTTGCGCTACTTTTACGTCACGTTTCCCAAATGACGCAAAAGTGGCGCAAGGGGCTTGTAAATCTGCCCCTTAAGCTTTTACGGTCTAGCGTAAGAGCATAAATCTAAGGTCTAAACATGGGCTAGCATCGCAGTGGCTAGCTAACAACTGTAACTCTATACCTATTAATTTCATCTTCCCGTCGCCACAGCTTGGCACGAACATGGGGCCTCATTTATGAAAAGTGACGCATCACTGCGTGAAAACAGCGATGCATCATTGCGCAAGGAGTTACAGATACGTCGACGTATCTGTATGGCGCAAAAGTGACACAACTCAAAGGGCCTGCGTCAGTCTTACGCCTGCTGTGAGGCAGGTGTAAGAAATTGACGCATTTGTGTCCTAGAAGTGGCGCAGTGAAATCACATAGTTTTCACTGCGTTACTTCTTCGACCCTTTCCTGCGTCAAAACGCCCCCCTTTTCATACATTATACCTGGCGCAGGTATAATGTGGCGCAGGCGTTTACAAAGTGACCCATCTACCTGAGGCCCAGAAAGCAGGTTCAAGCTTCTGTTGTCACCACCGTTAAACAGATTACCTCACGCGGTAGTTGGTAGTTTATAGCTAGACCAGGGGTTTATTAAATATTGGAGATCCATTTGTAAGATACTTTATATGGTCATTTACAAACTGAGGGTACAAGGTGGGTGTCTGGTAGCAGCTACAGCTTGGTGGAGGGCAATCAGGCGGCACCCAAAGGGCTGGCCTGGGGAGGTAGTGATGTGGATGTTGTGGGTCTGCTTTTATGTTCTGGTGGCCTGAATGTAGGTAGCCCCCCTTACCCTACAAATCACATCTACCACGTAGCTTCAGAACTTGTAACTAAACTAGGGTTTAAATAAAGGCCATTTTGGTTTTCGGATTCACTAATGGAGTCCCTCATTTTGGCCTAGGCCTCGGTGCTGTATTCATGCTCTGCCCTGAAGGAAGGAAATAAAGAAAATCAAATACATATAGAGAACTCAGAGGACCAGTCGACTTTTTAACGTTTGCGTAATAGAGACAAAGACCAGGGTATAAGCATGCAGAGTTAGGAAAAGTCATCAGAGCAAGGTGACAGGACCACTTTAGTGCCAGCTTAGATATAACAGCCGTATAGTGCTAAAACGCAACAAATGACTATTTAAAACCACTGCCTATACTGTAGGCTTCCGCTGTTTTGATGGCACTCACTACCACAAATCACAGGAAATATAATTGCACATTCTTATATAGGTGTTAAGGGGCCAGATGTACGACCTTCAGTGTCTGCAACTTGCTAATTGTGAGTCACAAAACTGATGCACAACAGTGTTGAGACATGGTTTGTGAATCCCAAAAAGGTCGCAGAGGAACTGCCTCATCAATATTGATGAGGCAGGTTGCATTTAGTGACCCATTAGGAAGGGAGGGCACTCACAGGAATGGTGGCCTGCTGGGTTCAGCGGTACGGGGTGCACAACGGGCACACAGGAACCCCGCCATGGTGGTACTTTATCGGAACAATAATCTCGCTGTGATGGGAAAAAAGCCCTGTTGGAGGGCATCCAGGCAGATCTGACAACCATATCACAATTGGTGCTCCCAGCAGATATAATTGATCTGAAATCATAACGCGATACGAGTGGCGCAGAGCATTGAGCCAGGGAGCAGTTAAGAGATCCAGGCAAAATACGAGCAGGACAAGGAGCAACTTCCGTAAGGGCATGCCTTGGGAATTCGTGAACCAGTCCCCCATAAATCTGAGGATGCCAGGTTATCATGCAGACGCCCAGGTTCACCTAGAGTAGGGATCAACACGTTCTTCCAGAACAATGTAAGGGCACTCAAGCTGCTGTGTTTCTCTTAGCTTTGGGGGGAGCTGCCGTAGGTCAGTAAACCACCGCTAAAGTGGCCAGGAGTCACAAGGTTTAACAATAAATATCTTCACACAAGGACATAAAAGGACAATTGCCCTAACAAGGTCCTTGGGATGCCTCTCGGCAGGGACAGTTGAGGACAAACAAAGGAATAAGATATGGTCAGTGCTTGGAGGACACATCCCTTGCAGCCTAGCCATGGCCAAGGGGCCTCAAGCGACGGACCTTCGGTAGCAAGGAAAGCTTTGAAGCTGCAACCCATTGTACCAAGTATTCAACAGAAGAGCTGTCACAGCAGTATACGTGATTTGTACCAAGCATTAACGAGATGTTATGGCTGTAAGGAGGATGCATTGCAGGATTGTGCCAGTTATGGTTATTAATATGGAATAAAGATAAGATGTACACTGTATAACCAATTATGAACAAAATGCGTTACATTGAAGTGGATGATAAGCAGGAGCTGAGCATGTTATAGTGATGCCATAGTGATGACGTATGTACCAGGATAAACCTCAGACGTTCTAACACCACAAAAAAGTCTAGGTGTCCATAATTGATGTGAAAGAAAAGAACAGTGGAAGGGCTCCTGAGATGGTCTTCCAGCTGGGGGATGTTGTGCTTTACAGCACTTCACATGAGCCTAAGATTAAATTGCACAAGGTCATATTTTTTCTTTTTTAGACACAGGAAGATAAAGGGGCATATAATCAAGAACAGCGTTAAAAAATATCGCCGGTTTAGCAGCAGAAAACTGCAGTTAAAGCGGCGATGATGGACTTGATAATATGCCGTTGAGAATTCCAATAGAAGTCCATGTTCTGGTGTGAACTTGGGCTTCTATTGGAATTCTCAAGGACATATTATCAAGCCCATTATCGCAGCTGCAAACACAAAGAGGTGGGCATGCCAACACATTAACAGGGTCAGCTCTTGTTCTAAGAGTCTGTGCAGGCGTCGATCCAGTCCTTTAAAATATATGATATGTAAATTATTAAAAAAATATCAAATAAAATATGATAGTCTATTATAAGTTCAAAAAGTGTATGTAACGCAATGAGGCGTGTCACAAAAGTACATTAGATTATATCTCTGTATTGAGAGGCATTTATTAAAAGGAAGAGTTTTTAAACATGTTCTGAGAAACATTCTATGTGCCTGACAACAATGCTATTAGTTAGTAGGTTTTTGGTTGAGGGCGGTGCAAGCCCCACTCAGGCAATAACCGCAATCCTTCTCAAGGTTAACTACCAAAGTCACTAAATTAACCTGTGCCTAACTCTCTGGTAGTTTGGCACAAAAGCAGTCAAAGTGTATAGTATTTACGCAGCACACAAACAGTAACAAAGTGAAAACACAATACAAGAAAAATACCACATCAATTTGGGTATCATAAAAAGAATGATATCTGAACAACAAAAATCCAATCAGTGATATGTAATTTCAAAGTGTTAGGTAAAAATAGGTGTTAGAACCACATAGCACTAATTGTTGCTATCCAGTTGCATAGGAGCAGGACAAAATCACAAGTTCAGGCCGACTGCGATAGAGTGTAGGTCACACACAGGGCCAGGCTAGTCCCATTGAGAATTGTACCTTATGTTCTTGGTGCAAGGCCTGCGTCACACTGGATCAGTTATGATGAGGCCGCCAATTAGAAGCTGGTGATGCGATGGCCTACCTTGATTTGCGTCACGCTGTTTTGGTTTTGATCAGGCAGCTGATCAGGTGTTATGAGGGGCTCCGATGCAAGGTCCTTCGCTGAGTGGCACTGTGCTGTATCGGTTCAGATGTAACCCACAGTTAGGCATTGAGGAGTAGTCTCTGATGTCAGCCACGGAACCAGGAGCTGGGGAGGTACCTCTTGGGTATCAGAAAACTCTCTCCAACAGAGTCCAGCCGAGCTCAGGAAGGCCCAGGCAGGTCCACTGCAGCAGGTCTGGTGGGGAGTTGTAGGAAGGCCTCTGGAGCTTGTTGTATCCCTGTTGCTTAGACAGGAGGTCAGTGAACTGACCCTTGGAGTCCCTCAGATTAGCCTGGGATAAAAGAAGCAGGTCCAGTCTTCCTTCTTAGAGATAAAGCAGTCTTCAAGGAGCAGGGCAGGTCTCTAGCAGGAACAGGACAGTCTTTTGTTGGGAGGGCAGTCCTTATTCTGTAATGTCCGCAGGTCTAGGAGCGTACTGAAGAGCTGCTCAAAGGGTCCAATATGTATACCTGGTGCTAGCTTTTGAAGTGGTGGAACCATCTAGGCTACCCCCACATTTGGTTCTGGAAAGTTCCTCCCTTCCCCTGCCATGGCTCCAGGACATCTGGGGTGACAAAAGACTAATGTCAGGTTCCTTTCCGCCCCAGCAAACCAGGAAGGTTGGCCCATACTGCAAACACCTGGTCCCCTTTTGTCTCACTGCCAGGGCGGAATACAAAAATCTCAACAGCTAAGCTATTCACAGTCATTTGACTCAGGGGTAAACCACCATTACAACAAACCTTTTACCCGTATACCATCACCCCACATACCATGACAACGCAACTACCAATACTCCGCAATGCCATTACAACGCATGCCATCACATTTTATATGCTTTTACCACACACGCATTTACAGCGAAACTCTTTGTAAATGCATAAATGGTAAAAGCATATGTTTTTTATATGTAGGTATATGGTAAGTATAGGGGTTTTGGGTTTAGGGGTATTTGTTTTAGGGGTTCAGGGGTAATTTTCAGTGTAAGTGTATGTTTGGGTTTTGGGGTGCTCGAGTATTTTTAGGGTTTAGGGTCTGTTTAGGTTTTGGGGTACTGGGGTATTTTTAGGGTTTTGGGGTGCAGAGGATATTTTCAGGGTTCAGGGTGCATTTAGGTTTTGGGGTGAAAGGGTATTTTTAGGGTACAAGGTGGGTTTAGGATTTAGGGTGCAGGGGTATTTTTAGTTTTCAGGGTTTGTTTGGGTTTAGGGGTGCAGGGGTATTTTTATGGGTCAGGTTGGGTTAGTGTTTTGGGGTGCAGGGGTATTTTTAAGGATCAGGGTGGGTTTGGGTTTCGGGGTGCTCAGGGTAATTTTAGGGTAAAGGGTGGTTTAAGGGTGCCAAGGGTAATTTAAAATTAGGTGAGTATGGGTATTGGGGTGGTATGGGTAATTTAAAAATTATGGGGAAGTTTAGTTTGTGGCATACAAATGGACATTTATGGGTTTTAGTGGGTATTTTAAAATAATTAAACTATATATATATATATATATATAATAAAAAAAAGTATACACACACACACACACACACACACATATATATATATATATATATAGACATCCAAGGTTTTGCTTCAAAGCAACAGGCGCACTCAGGAAATCTTTGCAGTAAAGGAAGTTTATTTCCAGTTACACGCTACGTGTTTCGACAATCTTATGTCTTGATCACACGTGAAAACAAACTGATTCAACAGGCATGTCATACAAAACCATAGACACAAAGGAGGTAATTAGAGTACCTAGAATACAAGTCATGTGACCTTTCATCTAACTGCTTCCGCCATATTGGAACGGAGTTACTTGCTGGCAAACCATATAATGTTCTGCCTAACAATACGTGGCGGGATAGATTATGACTCTAAATAATGGCGATATGTTACGCTTATGTTGAGCTGTGCTATCAATTACTTGTGGGCAGGTGCCCATACGATCAGAGCGAACAATATTACGTTTGGCTAGTAGAGTACTGAAAAGCCCTGTGCTCAGTGTATAGAGGGTAGAAAGTCTCCGGGTGTATGTCGGACTAGTGCCATTTACAATCATTGTGCCAACGTCCTCAATTGCCAGTACAGCAAACAGGACAACTATGTTAGTATGATTACCCAATAAAGGGTAAGAAAAGGAGACTTGCACTGTCGCCAGAGAGTATCTGGTGACCTCTTACCAATGAAGAAATCTAGGTGATTGTCGGTCTAGTGCCCCTAGAAAATACGCCCAATTTTCTGTTACCTCCTATTAGTAAATAAGAATCATCATGTATCATGCCTCTCGAACACAGAATACGGTGCAAATTAATGTTCATGTAGTGAAGTGAATATCTACTTTCATACAGGTGCCAGTGTCTTTCATCCAGATGACAGGAAGGTCCAAGGAACGTGAAGTGAACGTGACAGAAGTGAATCTCTCTTTCGTTTCTCCTATAAAAAACATATACAAATATACAGTTAAAAATCTCCTTGATAAAATTGTTGTACAATTCTAAGAGAACTTCAACAGTTTCTAAGTTAACACAGGTTCTAAGAAAAATACTCAAATAGATCATAATCGACTTATTCTGATGGTACATGTTTGGCAATTGTGACAGTGAAAGATCTAACAGGAATGAAACAGATCTAATCCATATGTAAATGAGTCGCAAGTTTCTCATCTAGGTTGTGCCCCCCCAGGGAACTTGGTTTCGAGTTCCATTATCCATCGCAATTCTAGCTCACGGTTCCCGCCCCTTCTTCCAATGTTGACTTGTTCCACCACAAAATATCTAAGGAGAGAGTTATTAGATTGGTGGTGTTCTTGGAAATGTCTCGCAATGAGGTATCGATTATCTGCATGTTTGATGGCTCTGAGATGTTCCTGTACTCTTTTCTTGGCCATGCATGTGGTGCTGCCCACATACTTTTGTTTGCAGGGGCATTCAAGGACATAAACGACATAAGTAGTATTGCATGTCAGGAACTGTTTGATCTTTTTCGGTTCCTCCCTGCCTGGTACGTGAACTTCTTTGACCATTACGCTTGCTTTACAGGCCGTGCAATGACCACATGGATAAAAACCCTTAAGGCCTTCAAGAGAATCTCACAAGAGACCAGAGGGAGTTCATTCTCTTGTTGTCAGATGACACAAGCATTGTTTTAAGACCATCTGATAAAGGGGGTAATATCGTACTATGGGGAAGGGAGATGTATATTAATGAAGCATTAAGACAGCTCTTTCATGAAAAATTTACAATGACAAACTACAGCGATAGTATCATAGTATATATATATATATATATATATATATATATATATATATATATATATATTACCTACTGGCGGTCGCCAGTAGGTAGTTATAGTTAGGACCTACTTTCCATAGGAAATCCACAACATTCTATTTGGAATAACTTTGGCGTCGGTGGACGAATCTTCGCGAATTTCTCCAAGAAAATGGCCTGCTCAGTTCCGCTCCTTCCCTGAAAGTTTGGGGGTGATTCGGCAAGTGGGGGCCAAGAAAAAAGGGGGTCCCAAAACGTGTTTTCCCCATGCAATTTTCCATAGGGACCTTTAGCCAGGGCTACAGCCCGAACGGCTGAGCGGAATTACACTAAATTTGGCAGAGAGGTAGAGTTCGGTTCGCAGATTGTGCTTTGTGTTAAATGGTGTAAATCCATTCAGTAGTTCCTTAGAAAATCACAAGTAAAATCATAGCGATATCTAGAGAAGGAGTACAGCAGTCGTACGGAAATCCGTACAATTACGAGCACGAACTGCTTGCTGATTGGCTGTCAACTGTGCGTGAACACTCCAAAACCAGGAAGTGTTGGCAGCCATCTTGTTCGTCGCTAGAAGCGACTCACAAGAAAACAGTAAAACAAAGTTGAGAAATAAGGAAAGGGGGTAGGGTAGAAACATCCTGACCCTCTAGGCTTGCTCAGGGGGTCGTAGATGGATCTTTAGGCTCAATTTTTATTTATTTTTTTAAATAAAAAATCGGGGGGTACGCGTATGGTATACGTATGCGGTGGAAAAGGGAAATAAAAAATAGAAGTACGTTCTATTCATTAGGTCCCGGGGGCAAATTTCGGGGGCAATTTATTTCATAGTGGGGGGCTTTTAAGGTGCCCCGAGCACCGGGGAACGCCAACCCTCTGTGGTTTTATTTTGAAGTATAGGGGGGGGTTACGATCCTCAGTCCCCCGACGAGGCTTTTTGAAAGTGTATTTTCAGCTCTCCCTCTCTCTCTCCCCGTACACGTCACGGGGACCGCCACCTTCCTGGGGCAGTAATATGTAAAATGACCTTTAAGCACAAAGTACCTGCACTCCCCGGGGTTTTTTAATGTTGGGAGGGGGTCACGGTGCCCCCCTCCTGGAACCCTTGGTGGCCCTGGGGTCCACCATCTACCAGGGTCGGTTCCTGCAGTGTCTCGGGGTGCGTACTTCCGGGATACTGCTGTTTGGTATGGTAGGGAGGTACCGTCGCCGCTTTCTCTTTACCACAGGAAACCGCTTTCCTATTTGAAAAAGAGAGCAAGTTAATCTGTTCTCTCTTTCAAGAAAGCAGATTGTTTTTTGAAAGAGAGAGCAGCTTATAAGGTGATGTCTCTGATATGGCAATTCGGGCTCACGAAGGACGCGGGGAGCCACGTGCGATCGTGGGGCCATTGGGGCTAAAAAAAAAAAAAGTTATTTTTTTAGAACTAACTTCACTGGTCAAAAAAAGAGCTATATTTCTATGATAGTATGTAAAGCTTTCCTTTTTTTTGTGCACAAAGTTGTACTCTCTACGCATGCACAGCCTCGTTTCCAAGCCCATGTTTTTTTCTTTTTCTTCAAGTTCGGCAAGCAAACCTCTCCTCATTTCAGGTATTAAATTTGCCGCTTTCTTTTTCCGAGCCATGTGTGTCATCCGCTGCTATACTTTTGTAATATATTAAAAAACATATTGTATTTATATTTATTTGAAATGTGGTGTCGAGGCGCGAAAACGTTGATTACATACTCCGTCCACCGCCATTTTAGTAGTTTTCCTCCGTTATTTTTATTGTACCTGTTACTTTCATTTTACCTTTCGCATATTTTCTTTGTGATCCATGAGATTTCCTGCCACAGACACTGTGCTTACCTTGTATAAACACTGCGGCCACCGGAGTTCACAACTTGTATTCAACTGTGCTTCTACATGTCAAAGCAGACAGCATTTTCTATAAGTTTAAAAGAGAAAGAGAAATGATGTCACAGAGAGTGAGAGAGATAAAGAGAGAGAAAACAACATTAAAACTGTATCGCAGAGTCTGGAGTAGAGATTTTTTCTTGAAAAGTCAGACGTTGATTTACAAGCTCCTTGCGTCACTTTTCCCATGTTAAAAGTGACAGAAAAGTGGCGTAATAAGCTTGTAGATCTTTTTGTCAGGCTGTTGTAACCTATCTGTTGTCACTGCTCGAAGGTAATTAAACATTTTACACAGTGAAGCTGCTGCACACTACCCACTGTCTCCTTTCACAAATGAAAGTAACACTACAATTTTACGTGTGCAGTGTGCCTACTACATTTCAGTTCTGCTATAGTGCTGCGTTCAAGTGGTGTCTATATGGAAGTGCCTATTGCATCACTGACACAAAAGTTGCACAACGGGATTGTAAATATTGCGACTTATTTTTAATGCATTGTAATGAAGGCATTGTATATCTAAACTGTTCAAAGGTGTTTCAAATGTGGTATTTTGGTCTAGTGTCTGTCTTGTAGAGGATCCAAGGGAAATATAACGTTTTTTTGTAGAGCCACTACCTTTCTGTCTGTTACCATAGTAACAGTTCATGAATCACTTGTGTGAGTAGATAGGTTAGAAGTTCACCACAATATGTTGGTAATTGAAATACTTACTGTGCTGGAGATTTATGTTTATTTTTTTCATAGGAACCGTTAGTCGTAGAAGAAGTTTGTGGAAAAGTTTTATTAAGGATTCCTTCCTGTTCGGGGAGTATTAGGGTAACGTGCTCCAAGCGGGACTTTACGAAGTTTAATGTTCATTGGCTGTAAAGTATTAAAAGTAGAAGGCTTGGCAGTCATTCCTTGCTCGTCTTTGGAGAACATGGACATTTCATTAGCTAAAGTGTCCCGAACACAAGTTTGCTCCTTATTGGGTGGGAACGGTTCACTGTTGTCAGTGATATTGTGATGCATTTTCCAAAAGAGTATGGGGAAAAAAAGTAGTAGAGGGTAAGTTAGGAAAACTATTAACTGTGTACAGTGCCCATAAGGTGGTGGAGAGGAATTATGAGGTAAACAATTTTTTATATATGTTTCAAGGGCCATTTATATAATTGCTGTGTAGTGTATATTTCACGGCGGAAAAATGACAGTGTTTTGCGCTGTTTTCTTTTATCAAGTTTGTAGGAGACATACTTATTAGGAGTGCTATTTACTTATAATGTGGTGTTTACTTTCATGATGGGGAGGTGTGGTTGCACAGCAAAAAATTCAGTCTAAGTTTAAAACAGTTTTTATTAAGCAAATACAAATAAACTTTCTTCAGAAACTGTTGCAGTGTATATGAAAGGGGTGACAATTAAAAATGGAATTTCATATAATATCAGTTAAGTGTAGCTATATAGTTCATTTTTGTGCTACAGTTTGTAAAAGTGTAGCCCCACATTCTTGTTGCTGTTAGAGGGCATCAGTTACTTTTAGATAAAGTAGAATAGAAGTGCTACAACAAACACTTCCCGCACTACATTATCTTAGATCAAGAGAACAAGTAAAACAGTAAAATGTAAATTGTTTCATATTACATAGAAATGCAGGCATTATTATTTTTTAAATTTGAATTCTGTACAATTCAGAAACATGCTGTCGTAGTGTTTACAAGTTGCAGACTGTTCCGCTAATAAATCACATACTCACCAAAGAATATATAGAATGTTACATTTATAATATATAGTAAACGTCCTATATATTCTTTAGGGAGAAGGTGACTAGGAATCGCAAATAAGAATAGAAATTAGAAAATAACAATCAGAAATGTAGGGTTTATTAAATATTTAAAGTAAGAAAGTATGCATGATAGCTATGTTTTAATATATTTAAAAATATCTGATCAAGTTTTTATAAAAATGTAATAATTATATTACAGATGGCGCTGAAAAATCTCCCATTCCTCTTCTGTAGCAATAGGAAAATCTATTATAATATAACGATTGATACCATTGTTACAGTAAAAAGAAAAGGAAAATAAAGTTATGTACTTAACAGAACAGCCATAATGAAATAGTTTTGAGCGGTAATTATTTACTGAACTTCTTTTCTCCGGGAGGTGAAAAAATTCAATCTTCTTGGCGACGGGTCATAAACTCCTCTGAGATCATGACGGTGAGAATAATAATATGTATATATTCTCACAGCATATGATCACAAGGGGAAAATAGACTGAAAGCAACAGAGATTGGCGATTTAGAAATAACTCGGGAAAACGAAACTAAATGCACAGTAGGTGTGGTTTATATAGTTTTTTGTTGTTTCGTAGTCTATGGAAGGAAGATGTGGCTCCGACTATGTAGATGGCACGTTTTGCAGTTTACACGTGCTGAAATTAGGGTGAGAGGAGGTCTGCCATTCTTTCACAGGATGATGTCATCAGTGATGTCATCAGTGATGTCATTTGAGATGTCATCAGTGATGTCATGAGTAATGCCACTGACCATGTCATGAGTGATGTAATATGTGACGTCATCAACAGTGCATTGCGGGCGCGCGAGTTATAGTTAGCTGAACTAACTAAAACGGGGGAATTTCAATGGTTTTGTATGAGTGAAATTTCCAGGTAACTATAACATGTGGGAAACGTATGTTTTTTTCAGTGTATTTGAAAGGTTTTTTAAATGCTAATTCCTAACTATAACGTGTCTGAAATCTATGGTTTTTTCAGTGAATATATATATATATCTATAAATATAAATGTGCGCTTCACACTCCTACCGGGCAAACCTCCCCCAACGATGGATCACAGCACTCACGAGGGCAGGCTCAAAGCTTTATTAAACAAACCTTCGGCACAGACGCGTTTCAGCTAAACTGCCTTTGTCAACATTGACAAAGGCAGTTTAGCCGAAACACGTCTGTGCCAAAGGTTCGTTTAATAAAGCTTTGAACCTGCACTCGTGAGTGCTGTGATCCTTGGGAGGAGTTTTGTCCGGTAGGAGTGTGAAGCGCATTGGTTATGCGGGAGCACCCCAGCATGAACGGCATCCACCCGTGAGTGCACTTGGCTGGTGCGAGGTGGAGCGGTAATATATATATATATATATATCAGAAACAACTACTCCCAAGGAAAGAGCAGCGGCCACACAGGGGATGAGTTGAAGACGCTTTAATGGATTCCAAACGGCATAATGCATTTCGGCCGCAGCGGGCCTTCTTCGGATGCCTTAATGTTCAGGTGGCCCTTAAACCACATAAATATGTAGGTCTAGCTTATAGATGGGAACCCACTCTGCCCCCTTTCCTTAATACTTGCTCACCATCCCATAGTTTGTGGGAACTACAGGTACCAGGCTGCACCGGAGGTTCAGGTAGGTGCTGCAGGGGGGAAACACTGTTCCAGTGAAATAGCGGGTTGCTGGTCACACAATGATGTAAAGATCGCCAAATTCCGTCTTGTGATGATCTCCCAGCGTCTTCTCTAAAACCCAAATACCGCTTCAGCCGCTCGCACCGGGTACCTTGGTAGGCAGAGGCAGGAGTGTAAATACATCCCTGCCCACGTTTCGCCGCCATCAGGTGTCCAGGATTGAAGTGGCGGGCCACGGAACTCCCGATCCCTCGGAGCAAAGAAAATTCTGCAGAAGCAGTAGCCAGTAAAGTCCGTGGCCTCCGTATCACGTTACTGGCAAACATGAAAAATATCATATCAAATATATATATTCTTCATTAACGATATATTCTTCACCTGGACAGGTAGTAGACAAGAGCTAGAAGAATATATCACTAACCTAATGAAGAATGATGTGAATCTTCATTTCACCAGTACCATCAGTACACAAGAAGTACCATATCTAGACTTACTAGTATATGCTGATGGTGGCACTTTAAAAACTAGACTATTTCGTAAACCAACAGCGGGTAATGCAACTCTGCATTTCTTTAGTCAACACCCATGCTGCCTACTGAACAGCATTCCATATAAAGAGTGTCCTAGATTAAAAAGAAATAACACCACTAACCAACACTATAGAAAAGCCACAAAGGATGATGTGGATCACTTCAAACAAAGAGGATATCCACAGCAGGTCTTGGAGATGGCAGTAGCGAGGGCAGAAGAGCGAAAAAGGGAAGATCTTTTGAACAAACCTGTGAAAATGGAAAGTGATGATACAACCAGACTAATTTTAACTTTCTCGTCAGACTCAGGACATATCCACCAGATTCTAAAGAATCATTGGAGTATACTCCAGCCAGACATGACTATAGGTCAGAAAATTACCAAACTGCCAAGCAACCGATAGGAAAAATGTTTCACTTAGGGATATGCTAGTGCATAGCCATTTTACTAAAAGAGACCCGAGTCTCTATGAGGTAAAGGGATCATATCCATGTCTAAAATGTAAGGCGTGCAAAAACTGTAGCACAGTAAAAACCTATACTGTTCCAGGGAGTAAACAAACCAAGGAGGTCAGCAGGCTTCTCAACTGCAACTCAGATTTCACAGTTTATTGTCTAATGTGCCCATGGAACCTACGCTACATGGGAAGCACAATACATCAGACAAAGAAAAGGATCTTCGAGCACATGCGTTCCGATAATTAAGAAGGATAGCAGCTACCCTGTGCCAGGCATTTTGCTGAGATGCATAAAAGCAACTGCAATCTACTGAAATTCTTCTGCCTGGATCGGGTCTCACCTCTAACAAGAGGAGGTGATCGCATAAGAACACTCAGACAGTTGGAATCAAAGTATATAATGGAACTCCGCACCTTAGCACCAAATGGCCTTAACTGTGAAGAAGAAACGTGGATACATGTGGGTTAGGAATTGGGAAAAGAGAGAGAAGGAGGAAAACCCTGAAATATAAGAGGTAGAAAAATATGAGAAGAAAAGTATCTAAAATGAACAAGTGGAAACAATTGGGAAATTGAGTAATTTAAGAGGAGAATGATTGTGCTATATGATGGTGTGAAATTTGCAGTCAATAACCTTAATGAATTGATACCTAGGAAAGAAGAGGTCAATTCATTAGTAATTTTAGTTGAGATTTTGTTGCCTTTGACACAATATATATCTCATGGGGAAGAACCAGTGAAAAGAGCACCTCGGTGAGCTATATGAATTGTTGAATATTTAGAAGTTGCATTGAATAAGCATGCCCTACTCCGCAGAAATTGAGAATATGATATAATCCTTTTATTTGCTGAATTAATTGACCGTTTTTAATTGCGCCAGAATCCCATATATGAGAACAATGTCAAGCTGATATTTATCAGAATGTTGAGACTGTAAGCGCCCATCCAGGGCTAGATACTAAAGGGCCGTAATGAGTGAAGACACTTTATCCATAGTAAAGTATGTAGAAACGAATAGCACAATATTGGCCCACACAGGGCAAAATTTACTAAAATATAAGAAAAAAATCTTTTATGTATTCTTTGAACACAGTAATAAATGCATGATGGTAGGATAATACTATAAACATCATGATGTTAGATTATAGAGGAGAGTGTTCACATGTGCAGTATAAAATGGCCGCCATGGAACTCACAGAAATCGGGAGAGACACTGATACTCAGTCCTCTTTCTGTCTCAACTGATGAGAAAATGATGGGAAGTGATGTGTATATATTTGCAAGAAAATAATGTTTACATCGACATTGACAAAGGCCAGCATGGCCGAAACGCGTTTGTCTGCCAAGGGGAGCAGAATAAAGTGATTTGAATTATATGAGAAAGTGTGCACCACGCTTTTGTTCTAATTGCGTTTGAAGGAATATATATATATATAACATCGGGAGACAAACCTTGACACGGTGGCTCAGTAGTAAGCAGGTTTTTGGGTTAGAGAGTTGAGTGCACATGGGCGCTCTTCTGGTTGTTTATCATATCAATTGAGGATAAGTCGCCCCTCAGTATACCTTATTGCAGAAATGTCGGCTGACAACGTTAAGGATTGGGAGGCAGCAGCATTAACAATGTTTTCTGACAGCTTACCTATTCCTAGCAACATACGGGGAAGATTAAATGAAGATACCAGTAACAACAACAGTACTTTAAAAGATATATTCAAATTACTAGAAAATAAATTAAAAAGTGAACAAGCCAAATAATGGGAGTCCAAGTCCCTCCAAAGGTACATAGACGTCAATCGCATTCCAAGGGGCTTACGTATTTTAACTTCTCCCAGTTACGAAAATCTGAATCCGGAGTTAATGAGATAGTGGGCAGAGAGTAATTTAGAAGCTTCTCGTCGGTTAGTCCTAACACTTATAAAATATGCTGACATCGACCGAGCGCAATTACTTACAGAGATAGCAACATTATATGAGCAGTTGGAGACAATGGGGGAAAAGGATGAAAAAACAAAACTCACCAATGAAATGAATATACGGCTCAAGAAAGAGGAAGCAAAAATCATGGAGAGGAAAACATACAAGTTTCAGCGTGATCGCAATGATTACGAGTTAGGTCAAATGTTTACGTTTTCAAAAAAATATGATGCCCTACGAGGACCGTCTGCTACAAGTCATTCCAAGCCCAAATTAAACAGGAAATCTAAAGATCAAACTGATTCCACGGTATCAGAGGTCAGCTCGGGAGCCGGGACTGAATCTGAATCCGAGCTTCGCAATGAAGATGCATTAGGTCAATTGGCAAAACCCTCACCTGGAGAGGAGATCCGTTTTTTATGCCAGGAAAGGATGAAATTGCTCAGGCCGCAAATACAAAGAAATTACAAAGACAATGGGCAACTACAAGCGAAGGCAAAGGTACAGGGCGAGGAAGAGGAACAACATTTCAAAAAAAGAGGAGAGGCAGGGGCCAATGGGCAGCCAAGGAATAACTGCAAGCAATGACACCAACCGTACAATTGTGAATCTAACTCCTATTCAGCTCTCTGATGAAGAAGAAAAGATCCTCAAACTTGGTCTTTCTTTTGCTCCTTCATGCAATTTCAACTATACAACCACGAGATGTGACCTATATAAAGCAGTGAGAAAACTCAAACTCTGCAAATATTATGCATGAAAACCAAACAAAATCAACACTGCTCATCAGTCGACTAAAACCAGTATAACCATCGTACCAGGGACCCCCATCCCAGGGAAATTAGTTGAATTATGGGAAACAGAAGGTGCAGGATACAATCAATGTGAGGAACTGGTTGGTGAGGGAAGATTGATCACTACACCTGTAAATTTACTGACATCAAAAACTCCCTTTAAACCCCTATCAGTCTTCAACCCTCTGATGCCACGAGATGCTATTGACATTTTCCACGAAAATATGGTCAAACAACTAAAAGACCTTCAAAGAAAGGTTTGTACTCAGAAGAGGATTTATGACAAACAAACACATTAGTATGAAGCATTAGTATCCCGAATGACTAAAGAAAAGGAAATTATCATTCAGGGAAGTAAAAAAGGAGGTAACATCGTCCTCATAACAAGAACCAATTATGACAAAGATGCTTACCTCCAATTGAATGATCATCAATGTTATGAAAGAATCAACACAGTAACATTAACAACTATTAAATCTTAGTACCATCACAAACTGATCAAATGGAAAAGCAAAAAATGATTACTGAAGATGAATTTAAATATCTTAAAGTTGAAAACCCAGTGACACCCTTGATTTATTTTATTCCAAAAGTGCACAAGGATTTGAAGAACCCCCCTGGTAGACCGATCATCTCAGCCAGGGGGGGTTTGCTGGAAAATACATCTATCTATATAGACTATTTTCTCCAAAGCTTTGTTCGTAATCTTGCATCTTTTGTACAGGACACAGGCGATGTTTTGCTCAAAATCCAGCAAATTGAATGGGCAGAAGGGTATTGAATGATGGCACTTGACTGGACTGCTCTCTACACTAGTATCGTGCATGCAGATGTACTAGCTGCAGTCGAAAACTATCTTTCACAACCTTCTGATCACTTCTTGGAACACAAAACTATGCTTCTACAGATGCTTGAATTCTGTCTGAAAAATAATGTATTTATGTACAATAACCTTTTATACCGACAGCTACAAGGAGTGGCAATGGGGGCCAGTTTCTCTCCAAGTTTCGCCTGTCTTCACATGGGGGCTTGGGAGGAACTGTTCCTCAAAGCTAAACACCAAGAGGTCTTTGAAAGCAATGTGATAGCATGGTTTAGTTTTATTGATGATTTATTTGTGGTATGGAGAGGCAGCAAGGAGCAGGCTAGTGAGTTCATTGCAGACATTAACAACAATGAGTACAATTTGACTTTTACAGTAACCATGAGTCAAACCTCTGTCACCTTCTTAGACACTGAGGTGTATATTAAGTATAATAAAATGGAAATCAGGTTGTACCTCAAGAGCACCACAGGGAACACCATTTTGCATGCTGGGAGTGTGCATCCTGCACACCTAAATGCCAGCATTCCCTACTGTGAAAGGCTGCGCATTAGGAGGGTCTGCAGCAACACTCAAGATCTGGAGGCAGCGCAATATGCCAGCAGGTGCATATTTCTAAAGAGGGGAAACTTGGGACAGGCAATTGAAAGTGCCTGTATTAAATCTATGAGGCACAACAGACAAGACTTATTGGACAGATACAAAAATGATATCCGAACAGAAAGTACAACTGTCATGACTAGTCCTGCTCAAACTAAGACAGCAAACAACACCTTTAGGATCATAACTGGGTATAGCAGGCAGCATAAAGCAATCTACAAGATTATTAATCGTAATTGGCCCACTATCCTAAATGATCCTATCATTGGTTCAACCCTACCTCTTAGAGCTTCTCTTACTTTTAGTAAGGCCCCTTCGTTGAAAGACCGGCTGGTGGACACCAGTCCGGAAATAATTGAAAAAACATCGTGGCTGCAGACCAATAGTGGCTTCTTTAGGTGCAAGACCTGCAAGTCATGTGTACATGGTATCAATACGAAAACATATAAGGATGGGTTCAGTAACAACAAACATTGCATTACCAAATACTGACTTGCAAGACAGAATTTGCTATCTACATACTGCAATGTCCATGTATGTTGAGGTATGTGGGAAGCACAAAATTGGCGGTCCATTAAAGCATACTTCAACATTTGAGAGCGATAGCCAACCAGGACAATACCTATCGGTGGATAGGCATTTTAGAGACTTGCACCAAGGAGACAACAGAGGCCTAAAATACTATATAATCGATGCAGTCAGTGCCAGTAGACGAGGAGGGGACAGGGAAGCCAAACTCAGAAAGCTTGAAACCAGATACATACTACATCTTGATCCCAAGCACCCAGGGGGGCTTAACGTGACTGAAGATATGTACACGTGTTTGCCTTTAGGTTATAGTATCACAGATGATAGAATGGATTTTATCGTAGTAAGGTAGCCAGCTGACATTACCTTAATGACAATAATTTATGGTTTTAGGTATTTATGCTTGGATCAAATTATGAATCACTCTTATAGCCAATCTCTTCAATGTTTAGGATATCCCCGGCTGGGGGTTATCAGTTCAGTAAGTGCATCTGTGATACTTTTTCAGTGACGAGTTGAATATGTACATCAGGGAGAATAGGAATTGTTTGAAAACCTGTTAATCACTACAATGTGATTCTTTAAAACGAATGAAGTACTGATGATGAAATTTGTTTAGATGTAACTTTTTTTAACATGTTCGTAACTTTTTATATATTGACTATTCACTTTATTCTTTTTTCACTTGTTAGGACACATATATTAAGAGTTAAGGACACTATTAATTCACTTTTACAGACCCTGAAGCATTACATAACTGTCCTTATTAGGAGAACGTTGTATGCCAATAGATTTCAAGATATTAGTGGGGACTGGCATTAAGCTTATATTGTATATTTGCACATAGATGCATCTTTTCACTTTACCTAAGTACTGTGTAGAAGGACTTAATTAGAGCAGCCAACATTCACTGGTATTTAACCCATGAACCACAGGAACCACAATATATATGGGGTTGGACAGCCACATACGCCTATGTGTATTATATGTACATTGCGATCTTATACTGTATCAACATTGTTTTAACATATTACATACTGCGGTGGAGTGCAATGGGGATGCAGTGAGGCACCCAGATATTTTAATTCAAGAGCATGTTTACATTGCTAATTTGCACTGACAACACATTTGCACTTTATGGGCAGCCACATTAGCCTGTGTGTATTATGTTTACATTGTGTTTTACACTGTAGCATTGTCTGAGCATTTTATATACTGTGACTGAGTGCAATAGGGATGCAGTGAGGCATCCAGATATTTTAAGTCTATAATACCTTAACATTGCCAATTTGCACTATCATCACGCTAGCACTTTACATGATACCAGGTTGTAGCTTATCATAAATAATAGCAGCCAATCAAAAGAGGCATTTACGCTGTGATTGCAACAAACAATATTATACACAAATGGATGCATAATTTCATTATGTTGATTAGCAAACTATGGGCCCGATGTAGGTAAATCTTTTTTAGCACTTCTTAAATACCGAATCATACCGAATCGGTATTTAAGAAGTGATAAAAAAGAGGAGGGCAGATGTAGGTAATTTTATTTTTATAATTACCGAATCGGTATTTACCGATTCGGTAAATACCGAATCGGTAATGCCCATTGATTCCTATGGGCATTGAAGCCCATAGGAATCAATGGGCATTACCGAATCGGTATTTACCAAATTGGTAAATACCGAATTTTGCAAGGGTGCAGAGGGTGTCACTTTGACACCCTCTGGCACCCCAATTACAGGCATGTGTGCCATGTGGCACACATACATGCCCTAAGGGCATGTCTGTGTGTCACATGGCACAGGTGTGCATGCACAGATGTGCATGCACACCTGGATTCGGTATTTTACCACCCAATTGGATTGGGTGGTAAAATACCGACTCCTAAAGGCCTGTGGCACTGTTTGCAGTGCCACCTACATGTGAGATTTACCGAATCGGTAAAATTACTGATTCTGTAAAAAAGGTCCCCTACATCTCAATGACCCATTTACCGGTCGGTAACGGCCGAATTCGGCCGTTACCGACCGGTAATGGCCACCTACATCGGGCCCTATATGTATTAATATGTCGAAGCTATTTAAATCAATTTTATGTGAAATAAGTTGCTGCTATCAGTGGTGATGTGACATGCTCAGTGGTGGAGGACCAGGATAATGTGATGAATGAACACACAATCGCAGCACGATTATATTAGGTTGCCACTGCTCAATTACAACAACTGTTCATTATCAACATGAGCATTGATTTATTTGCGATTTTTGCACAATGTGTATATTTATCGTGTATGAACTTTTAAAGCCAAGAGATATGACATGCTTAGTGGTGGAGGACCAGGATAATGTGATGAATAACACACAATCCCAGCACGACTAGATTAGGTTGGCACAGCTCAATTACAACAATTGTTCATTTTCAACATGAGCATTGATTTATTTGCGATTTTTGCACATTGTGTATATTTATCGTGTATGAACTTTAAAAGCCGAGAGTATTAGATGGTCAGGCAACCGACCTCACAAATCTTTCTTCTATGTTCATGTTGCAGCAAATCACGGGGTCTTAATCAATTAAACACGGTCACTTTAAATATGAGCACTGTGATTTTAAACGTTGTCATGTGATCAAGGCTCCATGGAGCAGAAACGTTATGCGATTTAATTCGCAGGGAACTAAATAAATTTGCACTTATATGAAGGTCCGTGTCTGAGGTTTTTGTCAAAGCAAGGCGGGAATCGTTGTTTGCTGACAAGAAAACAGTGAATTGGGTATATATATATATATATATATATATATATATATATATATATATATATATATATATATATATATATTACGTAGGTATATATAGTTAGGATTGTTTTCCATAGGGAAATTGCAACATTCTATTGGGAATAACTTTGGTGCCGGTTGAGGAATCCTCCTCAAATTTTCCTTAACTTTGCCTCGCGGCGCTCCTTCCCTGAAAGTTTGGGGGGGATTCGTCAAGCAGGGGCCGAGATAAAAGGGGGGTCCCAAAACGTGTTTTCCCTATGTTAATTTCCATAGGGCGGTTGGACTCACTTTTAGTCCGAACGGCTGAATGGTTTTCCACCAAACTTGGCAAAAGTATGGCACACTTGAAGTCATCTTGATTGGAATAAAGTGGTAACACTTAATACATTTAATTTGAAAAGGAACAAAATGAGGGGTTTCATTTTGCCATAGAAATTTTATATATATATATATATATTCACTGAAAAAACCATAGGTTACACACCAGTTATAGTTAGGAATTAGCATTTAAAAAACCTTTGAAATTCACTGAAAAAACCATAGGTTTCACACCAGTTACAGTTAGCTGGAAATTCTACTCACATAAAACTATTGAAATTCCCACGTTATAGTTAGTTGGACTCACTATAACTTGCACGTCTGCAATGCACTGCTGATGACGTCACATATTACAACACTCATGCATATATTTAAATATTTAAACATTACTCGCTAATATATGTATTCACTAAGATACACTTAATAAGCCAGTTAACCAATCAATTTTTTTTAAAAAACACTGAAAAAAACATAGGTTTCAGGCCTTATATAGTTAGGAATTAGCATTTAAAAAACCTTTGAAATTCACTGAAAAAACCATAGGTTTCAGGCCTTATATATTTAGGAATTAGCATTTAAAAAACCTTTGAAATTCACTGAAAAAACCATAGGTTTCAGGCCTTATATAGTTAGGAATCAGCATTTGAAAAACCTTTGAAATTCACTGAAAAAAACATAGGTTTCAGGAGTTATATAGTTAGGAATTAGTTTTTAAAAAACCTTTGAAATTCACTCAAAAAACCATAGGTTTCAGGAGTTATATAGTTAGGAATTAGTTTTTAAAAAACCTTTGAAATTCACTCAAAAAACTATAAGTGTTAGTGGTGTTATAGTTAGCTGGACATTTTACTCATACAAAACCAATGAAATTGCTCCTATATAGTTAGTTGTACTAACTATATTTCGCGCACCCGCAATCCACTGCTGATGATGTCACATATTAGATCATTCATGACATGGAATCGGGGAGCCCTTATCTTCCGACGCCCGCTGTCCCCTCCCTGGCGCTAAACCGAGTCCGGGTGGTGAAGATCCGGCAGCTGGAGTTTTGAGGCGGACTGCGGCCTTTGCCTCACGGAGCCAGCGGCCTCGAGTGGAAGGATGCGTGGGGCGAAAACACCAGCAGGCGGCTGGGATTGACACCTGACACCGGGGACCCTAACACGGTCACTTTAAATATGAGCACTGTGATTTTAAACGTTGTCATGTGATCAAGGCTCCATGGAGCAGAAACGTTATGCGATTTAATTCGCAGGGAACTAAATAAATTTGCACTTATATGAAGGTCCGTGTCTGAGGTTTTTGTCAAAGCAAGGCGGGAATCGTTGTTTGCTGACAAGAAAACAGTGAATTGGGTATATATATATATATATATATATATATATATATATATATATATATATATATATATATATATTACGTAGGTATATATAGTTAGGATTGTTTTCCATAGGGAAATTGCAACATTCTATTGGGAATAACTTTGGTGCCGGTTGAGGAATCCTCCTCAAATTTTCCTTAACTTTGCCTCGCGGCGCTCCTTCCCTGAAAGTTTGGGGGGGATTCGTCAAGCAGGGGCCGAGATAAAAGGGGGGTCCCAAAACGTGTTTTCCCTATGTTAATTTCCATAGGGCGGTTGGACTCACTTTTAGTCCGAACGGCTGAATGGTTTTCCACCAAACTTGGCAAAAGTATGGCACACTTGAAGTCATCTTGATTGGAATAAAGTGGTAACACTTAATACATTTAATTTGAAAAGGAACAAAATGAGGGGTTTCATTTTGCCATAGAAATTTTATATATATATATATATATTCACTGAAAAAACCATAGGTTACACACCAGTTATAGTTAGGAATTAGCATTTAAAAAACCTTTGAAATTCACTGAAAAAACCATAGGTTTCACACCAGTTACAGTTAGCTGGAAATTCTACTCACATAAAACTATTGAAATTCCCACGTTATAGTTAGTTGGACTCACTATAACTTGCACGTCTGCAATGCACTGCTGATGACGTCACATATTACAACACTCATGCATATATTTAAATATTTAAACATTACTCGCTAATATATGTATTCACTAAGATACACTTAATAAGCCAGTTAACCAATCAATTTTTTTTAAAAAACACTGAAAAAAACATAGGTTTCAGGCCTTATATAGTTAGGAATTAGCATTTAAAAAACCTTTGAAATTCACTGAAAAAACCATAGGTTTCAGGCCTTATATATTTAGGAATTAGCATTTAAAAAACCTTTGAAATTCACTGAAAAAACCATAGGTTTCAGGCCTTATATAGTTAGGAATCAGCATTTGAAAAACCTTTGAAATTCACTGAAAAAAACATAGGTTTCAGGAGTTATATAGTTAGGAATTAGTTTTTAAAAAACCTTTGAAATTCACTCAAAAAACCATAGGTTTCAGGAGTTATATAGTTAGGAATTAGTTTTTAAAAAACCTTTGAAATTCACTCAAAAAACTATAAGTGTTAGTGGTGTTATAGTTAGCTGGACATTTTACTCATACAAAACCAATGAAATTGCTCCTATATAGTTAGTTGTACTAACTATATTTCGCGCACCCGCAATCCACTGCTGATGATGTCACATATTAGATCATTCATGACATGGAATCGGGGAGCCCTTATCTTCCGACGCCCGCTGTCCCCTCCCTGGCGCTAAACCGAGTCCGGGTGGTGAAGATCCGGCAGCTGGAGTTTTGAGGCGGACTGCGGCCTTTGCCTCACGGAGCCAGCGGCCTCGAGTGGAAGGATGCGTGGGGCGAAAACACCAGCAGGCGGCTGGGATTGACACCTGACACCGGGGACCCTAACATCGCGGACCGCGGCGCCTTCTGCCGCCCGGCTCTGAGTTTGGACTGGGCCCGGGCGGCGACGACTGCGGGACCAAGACGCGACCTGCCTGAGCCCCCCGGTGGGAGGGGCCCCGTAGCCGGCACCCCCCGAGGAGACACCTGCGGGATTCTCAGCACACCCGCTCTGATCTCTGTTGCGCTCCGCTGCGGTGGGGGCGGCTGGCGCGTGTGAGGTCGGCCGGGGCTGCCTGTAGGCCTGGACACATTGGGAGCCCCCGGAGAGTGAGGACTGGGCCCTCGATTCGCGCCGAAAATCAGCGGCCCTGTGTGGACATCGGCGGGTGGCCCCCTGCCCTGCTGGCCCCGGGTGGCGAGGAGCTGCACCAGTGGGGCGGGCCCGGCTGGCCCCTGCGCGCCTGCGCAACTGTGAGGCACGACTGCTGGGCACCGGTGAGGAGCGGGCGACAACCCTGCTTGCCGTGTTGTGCAATTGTGAGCGGTGGGTCCTGTGGCGCCGAGGGCTGGGCGCGGCGCTGGACACTGGCAGCTGGGCCCCTAGTGTGCGGTTGGCCGCGTGCAGGCAGACTGGGCAGAGTCTTGAGATCCTCTCGGGCTGCTGGTGGGGCTCGCTGGACAACGGGGCTCCCTCTGCTGGGGGTCACTGCACCAGCCGGACCCCTCTTGATCTGTGGCCTCATCCTGATTGGCGGGGGGGCCTGCTCCGCGGGCGGAGGGCCCATACCGGCTGCAGAGACTGACCGTTTTGGCCCTGCCTGGGTGCCGGCCTGGTGGGGTGTCTTGAGGGTGGCCACCTACCGTCCTCAGCGACCATGCGGGGTAAGAAGAACATGACGGTGCAGCAGTCCAACACGATGGATAACTACACGGCGGGCCCTTCCGGCGACGATCTGCCCCACCCTGGACCATCTGAGGAGCCCCGGGAGCCGTCCCTCTCCTCCCTTACGCAGGCCATTCAATCCCTGGGCACCACGCTGGAGTCCAACATATACAAGATGTCCATTGAGTTGACGCTCCAGAGGGCTGACCTGAATAAGACGTCGGAGAAGGCTACACATAACGAGGCTGCTATCACAGACTTACAGGGGACCGTCAAGTCACTGCAACAACAGGTCCAGCGGCTCACACACCAGCATCAACAGGTGGCGGCTCGGCTGGAGGACCAGGAAGGGAGGGCCCGGAGGAACAACCTACGCGTGGTAGGCGTGCCGGAATAAATTGAAGGGGCCAGTGCAGAGCTGTTCCTAGAGGACCTTATCCTGAACACTCTAAAACCCAAGAGACTATCTAAATTCTTCGTCATAGAACGGGCGCACAGGGCGCCGGTCCCGCCTCCGCGTGCGGGGCTCCCGCCGCGGACCATTATTGCGCGAGTGCTCAACTACCGCGACCGAGACGCAATCCTGCAGGCGGCACGGCGGCACGGGGACTTGCGGGTGGAGGACGCTACGATACGTTTCTTCCCGGACTTTACGCTCAAGGTCCAGCAGGAGCGTCGATCCTTTGACGCAGTCAAGAGAAAACTGAGAGAGTGCGACCTTCGCTACATGATGTTCTTCCCGGCGCGCCTCAAAGTGCTGGCGGAGGGCAAATCCTTCTTTTTCACCACCCCGGAGGAGGCACATGCCTGGCTGGAGGAGCACGGGCGACGCCGGAGGGGCCCAGAGGGGCCCGGAGAGGGAGGGCAGTTGGAGGAGTTCGGCCCCCCGGTCCTCCGTGGAGGTGCCGGTGAGCCTCCGGCAGCATCGGGAGGATCCATCCCCGGGGGCGAGGAGGCGGACCCGCAGCCTCTCAGCGTCTCCGGATCTGGAGTGAGGAGTCGGACTGTCTCAACTATGGTTGGCGAGCTCCTATGGACATGTAATGTATGACGAAACTGTAAATGATTGCCGTGACTGTGAACATTCCTCGTTTGGCTCCCTCATGCGGGGGTGGTGGTGAGACTGTTTTGAGCGGGGGTCATGTATGTATCGGGCTTGCATGGACCAACAGCGTACTGGTGATGGCTGTTCGCCCTTGCCCTGATGGATGGGCACTATTTTTTGGTCGGGGGAGGTTCCTTATTCCTCGTGGGCATCCGGTTCTGGCTGGGATGTTTGTGGTTTAACTATTGGTACTTCATATGGGGTTTAGGGGGGAGAGCCCCGGAGGGTGGGATTGGCTGCACCACTCACCCCAAAGGTTATCGTTTTTAAGGGCTACAGGCGCTCTGCTGATTGGGGATGTCTGGCGCGGTTGGCCGGAGTGGCAGGGTAGCAGGGTGGGGGGCTGTTATGGGGGGAGAACGGGGGGCTTGGTTCAGTTGCTTACTTGTGGTTCCTGCAGTTTATCATGGTTCTGATTCCATCGACACATCTATGGGGCGGGGAGGGGCGGATGGAGGGAAGGGATGGTTCTTCCACGTTCAGCACTGGCAGGGGACATGGCAGGCACGCACGCATATAAGACGCAACACATATGCATTTTATCCTGGAATGTGAATGGCCTGCAGAATAAAATTAAACAAACGGTCGTTCTGCAGTACCTCCGTAGGCACGCTCCTGATGTCGTCCTCCTACAGGAGACACATCTGTTGGGGAATCACTGTAGGGCCCTGGACAGATTCGGGTACACCCTCCATGCACATTCAGGTTTCACGACTGGTTCAAGGGGTGTGGGTATACTTGTAAAAAATACTCTGCCTTTGGTTCTGTGACGAAGCTGGTTTGATCCCCAGGGTCACTATGTGGTGATATCTGCGCAATGGGAGGGCCGCCCTCTGAACTTCTGCTCACTATACATACCACCAAGGTTGCACACGTCCACTCTGCCAGATGTAGGGAGGTTGCTGCTGGAGTTTCCCCCGGGGACGTTAGTACTGGGAGGGGACATGAACAATGTGATGGCCAGGGACCTGGATAGGTCGTCGCCGGAGCTGGGTGGAGGGGAAACTCGCCACCTCAGGGACTTACCACAAGCACTGGGTCTCCTAGATCTATGGAGAACGCACAATCTGTACCTCAGACAATACACGCACCTGTCGGCTGCTCATGGGTCCTCCTCTAGGATCGACTATATCTTCACGCGTGCAGACAGCATGCACCTGTTTCGAGATGGACACCTGCATGCTCGAGGAATCTCAGATCATGCACCGGTGGGGGTTCAATTATTAGGTCCCGCCTGAGACTGGAGCGTCCCCCCTCGGCTTGACTCTTTTCTCTTTAAAGATGAGGACTTCCAAGAGCGCTTCAGGGAGAGGGTGGATCAATATTTTGCGGATACTGTAGGCTCCTTGGAATCCGCCGGGATAGTGTGGGAGGCATATAAAACAGTGGCAAGAGACTTTGTACAAGCGGAAGTAGGGCGGAGGCGCAAGGATAAATATGCACAGGTGGAACGTTTGGAGGAAGAGATTATGGCTCTGAACAATGAGACGGGGCTCACCCCGGAGTGAGACCAAGGCAGGTGCGCCTACTTAGCAAGGAGGTGAGAGATCTCCAGATGGAACAGGCGCGGGCGCACGCGCTAGCCACCCAGCGCAGAGTATATGACGTGGGTGACAAGGCGAACCGAATGATCGCCTGGTTGGAAAGGAGAGACCGGGATTCTAGTTGGGTACCACATAGAGAACGCCCGGATGGATCGGTAAGCACCACAAGTAGGGCCATAGCGGAGGACTTTGCGTGCTATTATGAGGAAGTCTACCGCTCCCATACGTCTCGTGATGGCCAGGACTGTCGCGACTTCCTTGCCCCTTGCAACTGCCGGTCCTGGAGGCGGCGGATAGAGAAGTGCTGGAAGCTGAAATCACAGTCAAGGAAGTAGAAGAGGCCATGGGGGATTTACAGACTGGGAAGGCCCCGGGACCCAACGAGTTTCCGGCGGAGGCTTTCGGCTGTGTGGCCAGCCACGTTGCATCACATTTATGCAGTATGCTCCTTGAGGCGCGAGACGTGGGTCACCTCCTGAGGGATCTGCGATTGGCCACGATCGTGGTGATCCACAAAGCTGGGAAACCGCGAGGCGTCTGTAGCTCCTACAGGCCTATCTCCCTTCTCAACTATGAGACGAAGGTCCTCGGAAAGATCCTTGCTACGCGTCTGGGGGCGGTGATCCAATCGTTGGTCCACCCGGACCAGTCGGGTTTCATGCCCCATCGGGGCACGAGACTTAATCTGTGCCGGCTGTTCGGGGTCCTACAGACAGTTGCCGCGCCCGCGGGAGTTCCGGCGTCCTTGCTCTCCCTTGACGCCCATATGGCCTTTGACAGTGTTGAATGGTGCTATGTCTATGCTGTACTGGAGAAATTGGGTTTTGGAACTAACTTCTGCACATGGGTGAAACTGCTGTATGTGGAGCCACTGGCGCGAGTCCGAGTGAACGGGGCCACGTCTCGGGAGTTCCGATTGGGGCGTGGCACGAGACAGGGGTGCCCCCTGTCCCCGACCCTCTTTGCCCTGGCACTTGAGCTGTTGGCGCACTGGGTGAGGTCGGACCCAGGGGTGTGGGGGATAGCAATGGATGGCGGTTGGGAAGAGCGCATTTCGCTCTACGCCGACGACATCCTGCTGTACACCCGGAAGCCGGAGGACTCAATTCGGCGTCTAATGAGCATATTACATACTTTTGGGGAATATTCCGGATACAAGATCAACTGGAGTAAATCCCTTGGCTATGTTTTGGCGGGACCCCAACCGCCCGTGGTAGTGGGATGTGAAGGTCTGGTGTGGCAGGAGGCATTCCGCTACCTAGGGATATGGATTACGTCGACGGCCTTGGAGTTCTTCCGGCTTAATATACAGCCACAAATTGACCGTCTGCACGGTGACGTGCAACACTGGCGCACCCTCCCGGTCTCCCTTATGGGGAGGGCGGTACTCTTCAAAATGATGGCCCTGCCGCGACTGTTGTACGTGCTGCGGAGCTCCCCCTTTCCGGTCCCGGACCAGGTTTTCAAAATGGTGGAGGCGGAACAACGCTCCCTTCTGTGGAGCGGTGGATGCCCGCGTATTGCCCTTGGTAAGCTACAGCGCGGTCCCTATGAGGGAGGACTGGCGGTTCCTGACATTCGTCTCTACTACTGGGCGACCCAGCTCGCTATCGTTAACGGTTGGGTCTTTGCCCCGCAAGAGGAACCGGCATACAGGGTGGATCGTGCGGCCATGGGTGTGGGTACCTATCTGGCGGCCCTTTACTCTGGAAGACGGCTGACTCTGCCCTTGCCCCCCCAGACCGCGGTGGTGGTCCAGATATGGAAGCGAGCAACGAGGTTGCTCGGCTGGGAGAGGAAGCTCACGGCTCAGACGCCCCTATGGAAGGGGGACTTCCTGAGGGAGGTAGTTAAACTCTGCGACCTGCATGCATGGAGCCTCATCGGTATAGATCTCTTGGGTGATGTCTGGAAGAGAAGGAAAGTAGTGGAGTTCACGACTTTGCAGTCTGAATTCCAGATGGGAAAGGGCGAATTCCTCCACTACCAACAATTCACACATGCCATAAATTCACATATGACACAGGGGGACCAGCTACCTGAGTACGCCCCGCTCGAAGACAGGCTGCTTCTGGACCCAATGATTGACAAGGCCATATCACTCACCTACAAGAAACTGATCAATAATCTCCCGGATATACTCGGGCCACTGCGGGAAAAATGGGAATCCGATCTGGGCTTACTAGAGGATGACGATTGGAGCGAGGCCTTACAGTGCCCCAGGGAGGTGGCGATTCGGGCGAGATTCCGTTTAGTACAGCTCCGTATACTACATATGTCTTACACCCCACCCACGGTGCAATTTAAATTGGGATACGCAACATCACACTTCTGCCTGAGAGGGTGCGGGTACGAGGGAACATTCTTCCACATCCTCTGGGACTGCCCCAAAATTCGTTCCTACTGGGTAAGGTTAAAGGACATAATGGAGGAGGTGGTTGGGGCGGAGGTACCGCTGGAGGCCAAGTGGCACCTATTGGGAGCCACGGGTCAGATAACATGGCCCAGGGGAGACAAGGTGTGGTTGGCCTTTACGAGCATGGTGACCAAGAGAAATATTGTACGTCTTTAGGGAAGTGACCTGCTTCCAACAATAGAGGAATGGGAGCGGGACTTGGATTGGTGCCAGAGGGCAGAAAAGGTCATCTATAACAGTAGGGGCTGCCCCAGAAAATGGGAAAAGATCTGGCAGGCCTGGAGAAGGTATAGGGGAGGGTGGATGGATCAATAATCACACAAAAACCTAGTCCTAAGGGCAATTAATCTTATAGATCTGTGAACATCTGCGGATTGCCAAAAGATCATTCCAATCACACCTCTGATTCTAGAGATTATTACCATGTTCCAGTCTATTGCCAAATTAAAAGTAGCCAATCTCTGATAAACATTTAACCATACAACACAGTACAAACATTCACTAGAAGGACAACATTTGAAAAAAAGTGTGAATAGCTAGATGACACCTCACGGGCGCACCACCAATGGGACCCCTGGTTGGTACTCACCAGGATGGCCCTGTTCTCATCATCGGTGTCACCTAGCTTAACGTAAACGTGTCCGAAACCCAAAGGAAAAGGAGACAGTGAATGGTGCAGTGTACGCAAAACTTATATGTGACAAGGACTAACAACGTTCAACATATAACACAAAAAATACTGTGCATACAAGATACAGAAACCTTTTACTCGCATTCTCTTGTTGCCAACAGTAAACATATATACATAAAAAGGAGAGATGCGAATACTACCTATCGATTCGCACTCAGCTCACAGCTGCACAGTATTTTTTGTGTTATATGTTGAACGTTGTTAGTCCTTGTCACATATAAGTTTTGCGTACACTGCACCATTCACTGTCTCCTTTTCCTTTGGGTTTCAGACACGTTTACGTTAAGCTAGGTGACACCGATGATGAGATCAGGGCCATCCTGGTGAGTACCAACCAGGGGTCCCATTGGTGGTGCGCCCGTGAGGTGTCATCTAGCTATTCACACTTTTTTTCAAATGTTGTCCTTCTAGTGAATGTTTGTACTGTGTTGTATGGTTACATGTTTATCAGAGATTGGCTACTTTTAATTTGGCAATAGACTGGAACATGGTAATAATCTCTAGAATCAGAGGTGTGATTGGAATGATCTTTTGGCAATCCGCAGATGTTCACAGATCTATAAGATTAATTGCCCTTAGGACTAGGTTTTTGTGTGATTATTGATTGACTGAGTGGAGGGCGACCTAGTCCTGTACTTCCCTCTTAACTCCTAATATATGGATATAGAGAGAGTGGATGGATGCCTCGGAGGATGAGTAGCGGGGTCCTGCCTGGAAGACATCGCCCGGAACAAGTTTGTGTTCCCTCTTTCTGGGGAGACTATGGTTCTGGGCTCAGCTGCAGTCTGCAATTCTGAAGGGGGGGTAGGGGGTGGAGGGGGGTCCGGGGGGAGGCTGGTAAGAGGGGGGGAGGTGGTCTGAAGACCGAAGTTGGGCTAGAGGGCACACTGGACTGGAGGTGGATCATCCCAATAATCGTCAATGCTTGGAATGCTGTGCTTTTGACATTGTAAGCTAATTCTGCTCTTTCACTGCTCTAAGGATGTGTATTATGGTGGAATTGTTTTTCTTTCAATAAAAAGATGTTTTAAAAAAATATATATATGGGCTGTGCTCTATCTTTTAAATGATTTATTGTGGTACATGTTTTAAGGTAACATGATTGTTTTTAACATTTTTAACTAGGATCACACTGAGTGTCTGTGTAAATTAAAGAATAATATTTGCACATTTTTGTATAATGTCTCCTCACAGTTTGCATCTGTTTGCTTATAGGGTACTGTTTCTTTATGCATTGTGTCTCATGTTTGTATGTAATGCTGGCAAAAAACGAATGGTGCATATTGGAAATGTATTTTGGAAATGAGTCAGGTTTCTGCATTGTAATGTAGTGGTCATATATATGGGCTGTGCTCTGTGTCTTAAACGATTTACTATGCTACATTTTTTTCTAAAAATGTATGGCTTTAACATTTTTGACTAGGATCACATGTCTGTCAGGCCTCTTAGTTCCCAAATAGGCTCTAAGCTGTGCAATAAAGATCCAGGGTGTGCTGTTGAAATGAAAAAGGAATGTTTATTTATTTATTTATTTAGTTAGAGTTTTATAGAGCGCGAACTTGACCCGTTAGGGTATCAGAGCGCTTTACAGGAATCAAGTCACACATGTAATCACATGTTATGTCTTGCTTATATATATATGGTCTGTTTTTTGCCAGTAGAGACAGTGAGATAGTATGAGCACAGACACACATAGTGCAAGCAGAGACAGACATGATAGATTACATATAACATCCTGGTCATGTGTCTAAGATCACACTGTGAGTCAAGCTTGATTTTAAATGTATCTGGGTGAATAATTGACTTAGTTAATGTGTTTAAAAATATGGGAATACATGTATTCTTGAAGTCAGTTAGGCTTTAGGATATTTACTATTGGAGAATCTTAGGCAGCATGTCTGTCAGGCCTCTTAGTTCACAAATAGGCTTTAAGCTGTGTAATAAAGATCCAGGGTGTGCTGTTGAAATGAATAAGGAATGTTATGTCTTTCTTGTATATATATATATATGGTCTGTTTTTTGCCAGTAGAGACAGTGAGATAGTATGAGCACAGACACACATAGTGGAGGCAGAGACTGACATGGTAGATTACATTTAACATCCTGGTCATGTGTCTAAGATCACACTGTGAGTCAAGCTTGATTTTAAATGAATCTGGGTGAATAATGTGCTTAGTTGATGTGTTTAAACATATGGGAATACATGTATTCTTGAAGTCAGTTAGGCTTTAGGATATGTACTAGTAGAGAATCTTAGGCAACATGTCTGTCAGGCCTCTTAGTTCCCAAATAGGCTCTAAGCTGAGCAATAAAGATCCAGGGTATGCTGTTGAAATGAAAAGGGAATGTTATGTCTTGCTTGTATATATATATGGCTGTTTTATGCCAGTAGGGACAGTGAGATAGTATGAGCACAGGCACACATAGTGCAAGCAGACACAGACATGCTAGATTACATGTAACATCCTGGTCATGTGTCTAAGATCACACTGTGAGTCAAGCTTAATTTTAAATGAATCTGGGTGAATAATTTGCTTAGTTCATGTGTTTAAAAATATGGGAATACATGTATTCTTGAAGTCAGTTAGGCTTTAGGATATGTACTAGTAGAGAATCTTAGGCAGCATGTCTGTCAGGCCTCTTAGTTCACAAATAGGCTCTAAGCTGTGTAATAAAGGTCCAGGGTGTGCTGTTGAAATATATAAGGAATGTTATGTCTTGCTTGTATATATATGGTCTGTTTTTTGCCAGTAGAGACAGTGAGATAGTATGAGCACAGACACACATAGTGCATGTAGAGACAGACATGGTAGATTACATGTAACATCCTGGTCATGTGTCTAAGATCACACTGTGAGTCAAGCTTGATTTTAAATGAATCTGGGAGAATTTGCTTAGTTGATGTGTTTACAAATATGGGAATACATGTATTCTTGAAGTCAGTTAGGCTTTAGGATATGTACTAGTAGAGAATCGTAGGCAGCATGTGTGTCAGGCCTCTTAGTTCCCAAATAGGCTCTAAGCTGTGCAATAAAGATCCAGGGTGTGCTGTTGAAATGAATAAGGAATGTTATGTCTTGCTTATATATATATGGTCTGTTTTTTGACAGTAGTGACAGTGAGATAGTATGAGCACAGACACACATAGTGGAGGCAGAGACAGACATGGTAGATTACATGTAACATCCTGGTCATGTGTCTAAGATCACACTGTGAGTCAAGCTTGATTTTAAATGTATCTGGGTAAATAATTTGCTTAGTTGATGTGTTTAAAAATATGGGAATACATGTATTTTTGAAGTCAGTTAGGCTTTAGGATATGTACTAGTAGAGAATCTTAGGCAACATGTCTGTCAGGCCTCTTAGTTCCCAAATAGGCTCTAAGCTGAGCAATAAAGATCCAGGGTGTGCTGTTGAAATGAAAAGGGAATGTTATGTCTTGCTTGTATATATATATGGCTGTTTTATGCCAGTAGGGACAGTGAGATAGTATGAGCACAGGCACACATAGTGCAAGCAGACACAGACATGCTAGATTACATGTAACATCCTGGTCATGTGTCTAAGATCACACTGTGAGTCAAGCTTAATTTTAAATGAATCTGGGTGAATAATTTGCTTAGTTCATGTGTTTAAAAATATGGGAATACATGTATTCTTGAAGTCAGTTAGGCTTTAGGATATGTACTAGTAGAGAATCTTAGGCAGCATGTCTGTCAGGCCTCTTAGTTCACAAATAGGCTCTAAGCTGTGTAATAAAGGTCCAGGGTGTGCTGTTGAAATATATAAGGAATGTTATGTCTTGCTTGTATATATATGGTCTGTTTTTTGGCAGTAGAGACAGTGAGATAGTATGAGCACAGACACACATAGTGCATGTAGAGACAGACATGGTAGATTACATGTAACATCCTGGTCATGTGTCTAAGATCACACTGTGAGTCAAGCTTGATTTTAAATGAATCTGGGAGAATTTGCTTAGTTGATGTGTTTACAAATATGGGAATACATGTATTCTTGAAGTCAGTTAGGCTTTAGGATATGTACTAGTAGAGAATCGTAGGCAGCATGTGTGTCAGGCCTCTTAGTTCCCAAATAGGCTCTAAGCTGTGCAATACAGATCCAGGGTGTGCTGTTGAAATGAATAAGGAATGTTATGTCTTGCTTATATATATATGGTCTGTTTTTTGACAGTTTTGACAGTGAGATAGTATGAGCACAGACACACATAGTGGAGGCAGAGACAGACATGGTAGATTACATGTAACATCCTGGTCATGTGTCTAAGATCACACTGTGAGTCAAGCTTGATTTTAAATGTATCTGGGTGAATAATTTGCTTAGTTGATGTGTTTAAAAATATGGGAATACATGTATTCTTGAAGTCAGTTAGGCTTTAGGATATGTACTAGTAGAGAATCTTAGGCAGCATGTCTGTCAGGCCTCTTAGTTCACAAATAGGCTCTAAGCTGTGTAATAAAGGTCCAGGGTGTGCTGCTGAAATATATAAGGAATGTTATGTCTTGCTTATATATATATATGGTCTGTTTTTGCCAGTAGACACAGTGAGATAGTGTGAGCACAGACACACATAGTGCAAGCAGAGACAGACATGATAGATTACATATAACATCCTGGTCATGTGTCTAAGATCACACTGCGAGTCAAGCTTGATTTAAAATGTATCTGGGTGAATAATTTACTTAGTTGATGTGTTTAAAAATATGGGAATACATGTATTCTTGAAGTCAGTTAGGCTTTAGGATATGTACTATTAGAGAATCTTAGGCAGCGTGTCTGTCAGGCCTCTTAGTTCACAAATAGGCTCTAAGCGGTGTAATAAAGGTCCAGGGTGTGCTGTTGAAATATATAAGGAATGTTATGTCTTGCTTATATATATATGGTCTGTGTTTTTTGCCAGTAGAGACAGTGAGATAGTATGAGCACAGACACACATAGTGCAAGCAGAGACAGACATGATAGATTACATATAACATCCTGTTTATGTGTCTAAGATCACACTGCGAGTCAAGCTTGATTTTAAATGTATCTGGGTGAATAATTTACTTAGTTGATGTGTTTAAAAATATGGGAATACATGTATTCTTGAAGTCAGTTAGGCTTTAGGATATGTACTAGTAGAGAATCTTAGGCAGCATGTCTGTCAGGCCTCTTAGTTCACAAATAGGCTCTAAGCTGTGTAATAAAGGTCCAGGGTGTGCTGTTGAAATATATAAGGAATGTTATGTCTTGCTTGTATATATATGGTCTGTTTTTTGGCAGTAGAGACAGTGAGATAGTATGAGCGCAGACACATATAGTGCATGTAGAGACAGACATGGTAGATTACATGTAACATCCTGGTCATGTGTCTAAGATCACACTGTGATTCAAGCTTGATTTTAAATGAATCTGGGAGAATTTGCTTAGTTGATGTGTTTACAAATATGGGAATACATGTATTCTTGAAGTCAGTTAGGCTTTAGGATATGTACTAGTAGAGAATCGTAGGCAGCATGTGTGTCAGGCCTCTTAGTTCCCAAATAGGCTCTAAGCTGTGCAATACAGATCCAGGGTGTGCTGTTGAAATGAATAAGGAATGTTATGTCTTGCTTATATATATATGGTCTGTTTTTTGACAGTTTTGACAGTGAGATAGTATGAGCACAGACACACATAGTGGAGGCAGAGACAGACATGGTAGATTACATGTAACATCCTGGTCATGTGTCTAAGATCACACTGTGAGTCAAGCTTGATTTTAAATGTATCTGGGTGAATAATTTGCTTAGTTGATGTGTTTAAAAATATGGGAATACATGTATTCTTGAAGTCAGTTAGGCTTTAGGATATGTACTAGTAGAGAATCTTAGGCAGCATGTCTGTCAGGCCTCTTAGTTCACAAATAGGCTCTAAGCTGTGTAATAAAGGTCCAGGGTGTGCTGTTGAAATATATAAGGAATGTTATGTCTTGCTTATATATATATGGTCTGTTTTTGCCAGTAGACACAGTGAGATAGTATGAGCACAGACACACATAGTGCAAGCAGAGACAGACATGATAGATTACATATAACATCCTGGTCATGTGTCTAAGATCACACTGCGAGTCAAGCTTGATTTTAAATGTATCTGGCTGAAAAATTTACTTAGTTGATGTGTTTAAAAATATGGGAATACATGTATTCTTGAAGTCAGTTAGGCTTTAGGATATGTACTATTAGAGAATCTTAGGCAGCGTGTCTGTCAGGCCTCTTAGTTCACAAATAGGCTCTAAGCTGTGTAATAAAGATCCAGGGTGTGCTGTTGAAATGAATAATGAATGTTATGTCTTGCTTGTATATATATATGGTCTGTTTTTTGCCAGTAGAGATAGTGAGATAGTATGAGCACAGACACACATAGTGGAGGCAGAGACTGACATGGTAGATTACATGTAACATCCTGGTCATGTGTCTAAGATCACACTGTGAGTCGAGCTTGATTTTAAATCAATCTGGGTGAATAATTTGCTTAGTTGATGTGTTTAAACATATGGGAATACATGTATTCTTGAAGTCAATTAGGCTTTAGGATATGTACTAGTAGAGAATCTTAGGCAGCATGTCTGTCAGGCCTCTTAGTTCCCAAATAGGCTCTAAGCTATGCAATAAAGATCCAGGGTGTGCTGTTGAAATGAATAAGGAATGTTATGTCTTGCTTATATATATATGGTCTGTTTTTTGCCAGTAGAGACAGTGAGATATTATGAGCACAGACAGTCATAGTGGAGGCAGAGACAGACATGGTAGATTACATGTAACATCCTGGTCATGTGTCTAAGATCACACTGTGAGTCAAGCTTCATTTTAAATGAATCTGGGTGAATAATTTGCTTAGTTGATGTGTTTAAAAATATGGGAATACATATATTCTTGAAGTCAGTTAGGCTTTAGGATATGTACTAGTAGAGAATCTTAGGCAGCATGTCTGTCAGGCCTCTTAGTTCCCAAATAGGCTCTAAGCTGTGAAATAAAGATCCAGGGTGTGCTGTTGAAATGAAAAGGGAATGTTATGTCTTGCTTGTGTATATATATATATATATATATATATATATATATATATATATATGGTCTGTTTTATGCCAGTAGGGACAGTAAGATAGTATGACCACAGGCACACATAGTGCAAGCAGACACAGACATGCTAGATTACATGTAACATCCTGGTCATGTGTCTAAGATCACACTGTGAATCAAGCTTAATTTTAAATGAATCTGGGTGAATAATTTGCTTAGTTGATGTGTTTAAAAATATGGGAATACATGTATTCTTGAAGTCAGTTAGGCTTTAGGATATGTACTAGTAGAGAATCTTAGGCAGCATGTCTGTCAGGCCTCTTAGTTCACAACTAGGCTCTAAGCTGTGTAATAAAGGTCCAGGGTGTGCTGTTGAAATATATAAGGAATGTTATGTCTTGCTTATATATATATATATATATATGGTCTGTTTTTTGCCAGTAGAGACAGTGAGATAGTATGAGCACAGACACACATAGTGCATGCAGAGACAGACATGGTAGATTACATGTAACATCCTGGTCATGTTTCTAAGATCACACTGTGAGTCAAGCTTGAGTTTAAATGAATGTGGGAGAATTTGCTTAGTTGATGTGTTTACAAATATGGGAATACATGTATTCTTGAAGTCAGTTAGGCTTTAGGATATGTACTAGCAGAGAATCTTAGGCAGCATGTGTGTCAGGCCTCTTTGTTCCCAAATAGGCTCTAAGCTGTGCAATACAGATCCAGGGGGTGCTGTTGAAATGAATAAGGAATGTTATGTCTTGCTTATATATATATGGTCTGTTTTTTGCCAGTAGAGACAGTGAGATAGTATGAGCACAGACACACATAGTGGAGGCAGAGGCAGACGTGGTAGATTACATGTAACATCCTGGTCATGTGTCTAAGATCACACTGAGAGTCAAGCTTGATTTTAAATGTATCTGGGTGAATAATTTGCTTAGTTGATGTGTTTAAAAATTTGGGAATACATGTATTCTTGAAGTCAGTTAGGCTTTAGGATATGTACTAGTAGAGAATCTTAGGCAGCATGTCTGTCAGGCCTCTTAGTTCCCAAATAGGCTCTAAGCTGTGCAATAAAGATCCAGGGTGTGCTGTTGAAATGAAAAGGGAATGTTATGTCTTGCTTGTATATATATATGGTCTGTTTTTTGCCAGTAGAGACAGTGAGATAGTATGAGCACAGGCACACATAGTGCAAGCAGACACAGACATGGTAGATTACATGTCAAATCCTGGTGAAAAACTTTAAAAGTGCTCATTTTACTAAAACCATTGATCACAGTCATTTCTTTAAGACAGAGAACTTAGCCCATGTGTTGAATATTAGACAGATTTGTTGGCATGAGCTGGAAGCCATTTTGTATTTCTGGCAGCCATTTTCTTTTCCATGTGCTCTCTCCTACCTTTCTGTTAACTGTCCTAGTAGCTTGTCTAGAGACAAACTATGTTTAACATACTCTACTTCTCACATGCCCAGAAGGGCCTAACTAACAGAATGCACCTACTTCTCTAGTATAAGTGTCAGACTATTTTGACCAGGATCACAGAGAGTGTCTGGGTGAAAGAAAGAATTATATTTGCACGTTTTTCTTTAATATGTAAAGATGGTGCAGAGAGACGGTGAAAAGGATTTTTACTGTTGTGGTACTTGTAGCATTTGCTGTTTTGGGCTACACAAAAACATGGAGTTCAGATACAACACAGAAAGGACATATAGTATTAACAGTTTCATAAACTGTAATACAAAATATGTGGTGTATTGTATTATATGTATATGTGGAAAAATATACATAGGGAGTACCATCAGATCCCTAAAGGATAGAATACAGGAGCACATACGTGCCATTAGGAACAATAACACACAATACCCATTGGCAGTACACTTTAACAAAACCCACAGTGCAAATGATCTACACAAGCTTGGTTTTCATGGTATTGAGAACGTAGACATGGGCCCTAGAGGTGGTGACAAACTATCTTGCTTACGCAAGACAGAAAGCCTATGGATAATTAAGCTACGTGCAGTCGAGTGTGGGATCAACATTGTCAAGGATCTTCATAAATTTCTTTGAACTGCAGATTATGATAACTAAGATAATGTTGACCCTATCTAATCAGGAGAGCCACACAATGCCAATATAAATACATATATGTAAAGAATGTGATTGGGCTCTTATTTTTCTGTGGTGCACCATGATAAGGAATGATTCAATATAAACTGCTATTCAATGGTGATCAGTTATGTAAAGAATCATGGGCTAACTGATCAATCATCCTTCATAGCGTGATACATAGGTGCTTCTCTAAATGCCTATATGTGATTTTCTCTCTCATTGATACTATTTAAGAATAATGTTTTATACATTTTTTAAACTGTAATGGTGGACACAAGACTGCTGGTGTCTGTCTTTTATGTTGGTGGAACGTTTATATTTTCTAATTAGCATGCCCTATGTTGATGGAGACTATAGTGCTAACACAATGCTTATAAAATACCTTTATGTTTTAAACATTCTATGAAAATACAAAGAAGATTGAATTCTATTTAGAAAAATTATCCGTAAAAAAACTGGACCATATACATCGTTCGCATAAATAATATATTGAGATCCAAATTGGATAACAATTAATTGGATTGCTTATTTACCACAAAATACCAATAACTAATTGTTCTTGAATAAAAGGCTAAGGACTTTTTGATTTGGATGTTAGTTCAGTCGTACTATGCTTAGCAATGGCGACCTCGGGAATAGCAACCAAAATACGGTCTCAGCCGGCTAGTCCTTTGCCTATGTCCTTGACACCATTGGTCCCGGATGTTGCCTATTAGAAGCGGAATGCCAAAGCCGGCATTGCACACGAGAAAGGAATACGAGTGGACCCCGTGGTTAGCGCTTGCAGAAGGAGAAGAGGTGAGGCTCAATATGTAACTATCATTTTAAAGGGTATTAACCTGAGGGGTTTTCGGACTCTAAACTTTATATTTTGCTAATGTACGTGGTCTAACACTCACGTTTGTCGATTAAACAGACAAACGGTTTTGACGTATAACGGAGGGGACGGTTAATTCTGTCTGTCTGTGATATAAATGACTCTCAAAGTATCGCCGATCTGATTGGGCAACATTAAGTGGTGACTCCAATGTTTATATTCTTTTTTCTTTTTTCATTCAGAAGCTGTCGGTCTTAAACTACATGCTTTTAGATAAACTTAAAATGCTATCGAATAACAAGGAGGAGCTAGCGCTCTTTTCACATCTTGCTTAGAATGGCCTAATATTGAAAACTGATGTTGATATACATATTTATTAGCAATGCGGTGGCAAGTATATTCTTCTTATACAGTTTTATCCAATTTTCTTCCCTTTTTTTTTTGTTGCTAAAATCCTACTGCATCGATGAAAGTCTACATTTGGATTTATCAGGATTCAAATGGTCAGCACCATTCCATAAAGGATGGACCTGGATATTATGATCGATGTCTAAATTGGAAGAGGATCCATATAAAAAAAAGCTTCTTTCACACTTGGGCCATAACTATCATATTGATGGTAAGGCTTACATTCATAAAAAGGACTTAATTGAAAATGTTTTTTAGAAACACATCTAAAATTAACTTAGATGATGTGCTCGCTTACAAGTTCGTGTTGTCAGGCAATGACACAGCTATTATATGAGGTTTACTTAATGGTACTCTCCGAGTGCATACTACAATGTATTGCTTAAACAATGGACTAGGATGCTTAGTTGGCTTTTTGACTGCAATTTAAAAGTCACGTTTCTTTCACTAATGACGGTACCATTCTTGCAGAACAAAAACAGGACTGGACATTTACAGTACCAATTGGCGAATGTTTGGTCATACATCCGGGATATCATCCATTTAATACAGACAAGTGCAACTATAGAACATTCATAATTTTACACTTTTGAAGAAATTGATGACGAGGTGAGATATTATATCTCGTGGGTGCATGTTTTTCTTGCACCTGGTGATGGATATGGTTCAAAATGTCTAAACCAAAATCTGTACATAAAGTCACCTTAATTCAAATAATCTTCACTCCAATTCGAATTCTGGTTATGTCACTTTTATTGGCAATTCATTATGCTAATTAAATATTGTTTGGCTGAGCATTTATTTCTCTGGTTTTTCCACCAGCATAGATAGATGGTCTCTGGGACACTTGATTCACTAGGGTGTCTTTTATATACATACAATAACCATAATTGGTTTACAATTTGTATAAAAATTAGGTTGATTTTCTTTTGAAGTCACAAGGGATTTTGCATGTTCGATGTATGTTGAAAAAAGTAACAACTGGATACAAACCAGTCAACACCTGACGGAAATGGACAAATACTTTCCTTGCAGCCTTGAGAAAGCCCTGTGGGGGAAACGCGCGTCGGCTGCTGTTTTCTTCTGGTGAACTGTGGAAATTAAAAACAGACCTTAACCTAAGAAGATCTGTCTGAATCATTTGATTTTGCACTTTGAGATTTTTTTTCTTTTTATTTATTAGAATTTTACAGGGTGCTGAGATGTCACTGAACTTTCTGGAATATTAACTGCATTATTGAATTTGAATAGAACAATATTGGTGTGCTCAGGTGCATTGTGTGCTTATGTATATTCCGGGCTCTTTGAACCCTGGGATTGATTGACACCTTGGTGGGTAGGTGTTATACACCTTGGGAGCACCCCAGCCATAGTTGCTTTTTGCTACTAACGGATGCTTTTCTCACAACTGGCATAAAATTGTGATGTGCGGCTCAAATTAAGCAAACCCATTCAGTGTTTATAGACTGAAATGACATGGTAGATGCCTTTGTATATTCTCTCTGCCTGCACCATCTCTCTCTTTGCTTGTGTCATCTCTCTCTTTGCGTGTGACATCTCACTCCGTGCCTGCACCATGTCTCTCTTTGCGTGTGTCATCTCACTCCCTGCCTGTACTATCTCACACGCAAAGAGAGAGATGACACACTCAAAGAGAGAGATGGTGCAGGCAGAGAGTGACATGACACACGCAAAGAGAGAGATGATGCAGGCAGAGAGTGAGATAACGCACACAAAGAGAGAGATGATGCAGGCGGTGAGAGACATGATGCAGGGAGAGGGTGAGATAGCGCAGGCAGAGAGAGATGACACATGCAAAGAGAGAGATGGTGCAGGCAGAGAGTGAGATGACACACGCAAAGAGAGAGATGACGCAGGTAGAGAGTGAGATGACACACGCAAAGAGAGAGATGATGCAGGCACAGAGTAAGATGACACACCAAAGAGAGAGATGTTCCCTGTGCCTGTGGCATCTCTCTCTTTGTGAGATGACACACACAAAGAGAGAGATGGTGCAGGCAAAGAGTGAGATGACACACGCAAAGAGAGAGATGATGCTGGCAGAGAGTGAGATAACACACACAAAGAGAGAGATGATGCAGGCGGTGAGAGACATGATGCAGGCAGAGGGTGAGATACCGTAGGCAGAGAGAGATGACACACACAAAGAGAGAGATGATGCAGGCACAGAGTGAGATAACACATGGAATAAGAGAGATGTTCCCTGTGCCTGTGGCATCTCTCTCTCTCTGAGATGACACACACACAGAGAGAGATGGCACAGGCAGAGAGTAAGATGACACACGCAAAGAGAGAGATGATGCAGGCAGAGAGTGAGATGACACACACAAAGAGAGAGATGATGCAGGCGGTGAGAGACATGAAGCAGGCAGACGGTGAGATAGCGCAGGCAGAGAGAGATGACACATGCAAAGAGAGAGATGATGCAGACAGAGATTGAGATGACACACGCAAAGAGAGAGATGACGCAGGTAGAGAGTGCTGATGGAGCTTGGTACGCTACTGGTATAGGAGTGCAGTTTTCTCAACAACAAAAAAGAAATACATATTTTTTGAGGAAGATGTAAAACATTACATCATTTTTAAAGTTAAAAAAATAAGTATAATAGAGTTCCAAAATATTGAAAAATATAATAGAAAAAATATAGGTTTTATAAACATTAAAACATGAAATTAGCATTTAAAAAAGCTTGGAAATTCACAAAAAAAACTGAGGTTTCAGGGACGTTATAGTTAGTTGAGCATTTGATTCATATAAAACCAGGGAAATTCGCCTGTTATAGTTAGTTGAGCTAACTATAGCTCGCACACCCGCAATGCACTGGTGATGACATCACATATTACATCACTCATGACATCTATAGGAAACTTTAGACATGGCTACAGCCCGAACTGCTGAACGGAATTACACCAAATTTGGCAAAAAGGTAGCCCTTGTTTCAGAAAGAACTCTTTTTGTTAAATATTGTAAATCTGTTGAGGAGTTCCTGGGAAATTAAAAAAAAGGGGTCGAAAAATGAAACAAAAATGTAAGGTGTTTTTATTATAAATCTAGGTTATATGTTTGGATCTTGGTTGGCTCTAAAAAGTGCCCTTGTGTTTATTGAGAGATTTTGGTGCCTACATGAGAGTGCCTATGCAGAGTGTAAAGTTGTTGAGAAACACTATGTTTCTCTCATCTGTGAAATGTACACCATCTCTCCTGTAGATACCATCTATATTAAAATGCAGATTGTTGTTGTGTATGTTGTTGTATATGGACCCCATACTATAATCTTGACATTTTTCCTAGCTTTCTCAATCTGTGGACAAAATTGATTGGACCAGTTCCATTTCTGTCTTTGCATATGTTAGAGTAGACAAAGGCAGTTTGGGGGAAAAGTAACATCCATTTTGCAAAGGTGTCCGTCATTAGCATTTCCAGACCTACCCCAGTCAATGTGCCTAGGTCATTGCCACCACAGTGCACAATTATGAGGTCAGGGTGTTGGATATGCAAAAAGAATTTAACCAATGGCATCAATTGATGCCACTTTAATCCTCTCTGTCCAGTCCATTTAATGTCTACATTTTGCAAAGCTAGGTCTTTGTCAATACCTCTGCTTTCAGCATACCTTTTGCACCAGAAAATATAACTGTGTCCCACAATCCACACTCTAAGCATCTTGAAGGAAAGTCTGTGTGCACTCAAAAGATGTCTGGAGGTGAAATAGGCAGTTGGTAAAATAAGAGGTCTCTAAAATGGTCAACAAGATGCAGTTTTAAAAAAAGAAGAGAAGTGATTGGATGTTTGAGAACATGATAGAGTGAAAAATAGGGTGCATGTTTCTGTGTTTAAGAAGCATGTTTCTTATTGGCTATTAAAAACTGTTTGAAAGGTACATTAGATAGGATAAGATGATTTTTGAAAAGTCAAGCACACTTGCTGTTTGAATTTGCAACATTGTGTGCTGAACTTGTGACCTGTGTGTTCAGTTGTGTGTTCCATGAACTGTTACTATGGAAAGAGGCATTAAGCAGAATGGGGGTAGGGTTGGAAGTTATGTGTGGCATTAAAATGTGTAATTCTTATGAATATTAAAGTAATATGTAATTGCAGTGAGTTTTTCCAAGTCTCTTGTATGGTTAGAAGTAGTGTGTTATGAAAAATAAATGGAAACATTGTGTGTAATATACTTATGAAGTCTCGTCTGGATCCACGGTTCCATCACTTACAGTGCACGGACCAGGCGCAACTCCAGAAAATTCCAGAAGCAATTTTGGTTCAGTTAGAGGTCACTTGGCAAGGGTTGCTATGTGTAACCAATAGTAATGTGTCTCAGAACTTAAATGAATCTGGGAAGCAATGTTATTTGATATTTACATGTATATGTGTGCAGAATGAGAGGGAAACTTTGCAATTTTTTGGTTTTGCAAAGAGCAGTGCATTATATTCATTGTGTGCATAAGAAAATCTGGTGTGTGATTCAGATACTTCATAATCTACAAATCAATTTGAAAGGTGAGTTATTAATTTGTGAGGTGTACTATGTGGTGCCTTTGTTTTTAAACATGAAATATAATTCATAACATTTGAAGTTAGTCACATTTCTTGTATTGAAGAAATATTTATTTCACTTTTCCTGTAATGTGTTTAAATGTTGTTCAATATACACTTTGCATAGTATTATGTGTGTTTTGGAATAGGGATTGCTCATTATGACTGATTGTTCTAATGTGAGGATATGTACATTAGTAGTATAGTGCATACTTTTAGGTGTTTTAAAATTGGAAATGTATATGTCGAGTTAAGGTATTAGTGATGAGAGTAGTTTTTATAAATGTCTAAAGAGGTATAGTTAAAATATGCAACATCATTTTTGGTGTTTGGTTTCAATTTGAAGCTTGCATTGTGAAGTTATGTGGTGTGGATAGTGTTCTGAAGAGAGATACTCATTTATGTTTTTCAGTGTTATGGTGAGACCTATAGTAGAGAAATGTGAATGGTTTCTCCTTTGTATTTGGCTACGTATAATATTAAAAGTAGTTGTAGAAAGGTAATGTAGCAGTAGAGATTTATGCAGTAGTTTTATACTATAAAGAATTTGCTTGCTAAGCAGGTATTGTCTTGTTTCTATTGAGACACTCCTCCAATCACCCATCGAGCACCATACATTTATTCATTCAGTGTAGTCATACCTAAGTACTTATAAATTCTCTATGCACTGTGTTTGGTATACTCAAATGTGCACAATGTATGTGGTCCCCTAACCCCCTGCAGGCTACTGAGTCAGTCCTGCAAAAATCCAAGAAATAGTGATGCTTGTCTGGAATCACACTGTGAGTCTGTGTCCACTTCTACAATCATCCTGGCAGAAGCATGCCCTTATCTAATCACACTGCTAATACGTTAGTACTTATAAACTCACCTTGCTGTCAAATACTAGCACTCTAGTTACCCAGTCACTGTCTATGCACTTGCACAGGGACTCAGGCATTGAGACAAGGAGTGGTACAGTCAAATGTGCACAATGTATGTGGTCCCCTAGCCCACTGCAGACTACTGAGTCAGTCCTGCAAAAATTCCAGGTAATAGTCACGCAAGTCAGGAATTACACTGTGAGTCTGTTTCCACTCCTACAATCATTCTGACAGAAGCATATTGTTATATAATCACTCTGCTGAAACATTAGCCCTTATGAACTTTCCTGCTGTCAACTATTAGCACCCTAGGTATCCAGTCACTGTCTATGCACTTGCACAATGACTTAGGCATTGAGACAAGCAGTGTTACAGTTAAATGTGCACAATGTATGCTGTGCCCAAACCCCCTGCAAACTACTGAGTTAGTCCTGCAAAAATCCAGGTAATAGTCATGCTTATCTGGAATCACATTGTGAGTCTCTGTCCACTCCTACAATCATGTTGACAGAAGCATGCCCTTATCTAATCACTCTGCTAAAACATAGGTTTTTATAAACTCACCTTGCTGTCAACTCTTAGAACTCTAGGTACCCAGTCACTGTCTATGCACTTGCACAATGACCCAGGCTTTGAGACAAGCAGTGGTACAGTCAAATGTGCACAATGTATGGGGGCCCCATAGTCCCTGCAGACTAATGAGTTAGTCCTGCAAAAATCCAGGTAATAGTCATGCTTGTCCAGAATCACACTGTGAGTCTGTGTCCACTCCTACAATCATCCCGACAGAAGCATGCCCCTATCTATTCCCTCTGCTAAAATATAAGTACTTATAAACTCACCTTGCTGTGAACTACTAGCACACTAGGTACCCAGTCACTGTCGATGCACTTGCACAGTGACTCAGGCATTGAGACAAGCAGTGGCACAGTCAAATGTGCACAATGTATGCAGCCCCCTAACCCACTGCAGACTACTGAGTCAGTCCTGCAAAAATCCAGTTAATAGTCATGCTTGTCTGGAATCACACTGTGAGTCTGTGTCCACTCCTACAATCATCCTGACATAAGCATGTCCTTATCTAATCACTCTGCTAAAACATAGGTACTTATAGACTCACCTTGCTGTCAACTACTAGCACTCTAGGTACCCAGTCACTGTCTATGCACTTGCACAATGACTCAGGCATTGAGACAAGGAGTGGTACAGTCAAATGTGCACAATGTATGCGGTTCCCTAACCCACTGCAGACTACTGAATCAGTCCTGCAAAAATCCAGGTAATAGTCACGCAAGTCAGGAATTACACTGTGAGTCTGTTTCCACTCCTACAATCATTCTGACAGATGCATATCCTTATCTAATCACTCTGCTGAAACATAAGCGTGTATGAACTTATCCTGCTGTCAACTACTAGCACTCTAGGTACCCAGTCACTGTCTATGCACTTTCAAAATGACTTAGGCATTGGCACAAGCAGAGTTACAGTTAAATGTGCACAATGTATGCGGTGCCCTAACCCCCTGCAGACTACTGAGTTAGTCCTGCAAAAATTCAGGTAATAGTCATGCTTATCTGTAATCACATTGTGAGTCTCTGTCCACTCCTACAATCATGTTGACAGAAGCATGCCCTTATCTAATCACTCTGCTAAAACATAACTTTTCATAAACTCACCTTGCTGTCAACTACTAGAACTCTAGGCACCCAGTCACTGTCTATGCACTTGCACAATGACTCAGGCTTTGAGACAAGCAGTGGTACAGTCAAATGTGCACAATGTATGGGGGCCCCTAAGTCACTGCAGACTAATGAGTTAGTCCTGCAAAAATCCAGGTAATAGTCATACTTGTCTGGAATCACAATGTGAGTCGGTGTCCACTCGTACAATCATCCCGACAGAAGCATGCCCCTATCTATTCCCTCTGCTAAAATATAAGTACTTATAAACTCACCTTGATGTCAACTATTAGCACTCTAGGTACCCAGTCACTGTCTATGCACTTGAACAATGATTCAGACATTGAGGCAAGCAGTGATACAGTCAAATGTGCACAATGTATGAGGTCCCCTAAACCCCTGCAGACTACTGAGTCAGACCTGCAAAAATTCCAGGTAATAGTGATGCTAGTCTGGAATCACACTGTGAGTCTGTGTCCACTCCTACAATCCTCTTGACAGAAGCATGTCCTCATCTAATCACTCTGCTAAAACGTAAGCACTTATTAACTCACCTTGCTGTGAACTACTAGCACTCTAGGTACCGAGTCACTGTCTCTGCACTTGCACCGTGACTCAGGCATTGAGACAAGCAGTGGTACAGTCAAATGTGAACAATGTATGCGGTCCCCCAACCCACTGCAGACTACTGAGTCAGTCCTGCAAAAATCCAGGTAATAGTCAGGCTTGCCTGGAATCACACTGTGAGTCTGTGTCCACCCCTAAAATCCTCCTGACAGAAGCATGTCCTTATAAAATCACTCTGCTAAAACATAAGTACTTATAATCTCACATTGCTGTCAACTACTAGCACTCTAGGTACCCAGTCACTGTCTATACACTTGCACAATGACTCAGGCATTGAGACAAGCAGTGGTACAGTCAAGTGTGCACAATCTATGCGGTCCCCTAACTCACTGCAGACTACTAAGTCAGTCCTGAAAAGATCCAGGTAATAGTCATGCTTATCTGGAATCACATTGTGAGTCTCTGTCCACTCCTGCAATCATGTTGACAGAAGCATGCCCTTATCTAATCACTCTGCTAAAACATACGTTTTTATAAACTCACCTTTCTGTCAACTACTAGAACTCTAGGTACCCAGTCACTGTCTATGCACTTGCACAATGACCCAGGCTTTGAGACAAGCAGTCGTACAGTCAAATGTGCACAATGTATGGGGGCCCCTGAGTCCCTGCAGACTAATGAGTTAGTCCTGCAAAAATCCAGTTAATAGTCATGCTTGTCTGGAATCACAATGTGAGTCTGTGTCCACTCCTACAATCATCCCGACAGAAGCATGCCCCTATCTATTCCCTCTGCTAAAATATAAGTACTTATAAACTCACCTTGCTGTGAACTACTAGCACACTAGGTACCCGGTCACTGTCTATGCACTTGAACAGTGACTCAGGCATTGCGACAAGCAGTGGTAGAGTCAAATGTGCACAATGTATGCGGTTCCCTAACTCACTGCAGACTATTAAGTCAGTCCTGCAAAAATCTAGGTAACAGTGATGCTTGTCTGGAATCACACTGTGAGTCTATGTCCATTCCTACAATCACCTTAACAGAAGCATGTCCTCATCTAATCACTCTTCTAGAACATAAGTACTTTAAACTCACCGTGCTGTGAACTACTAGCACTCTAGCTACCCGCTCACTGTCTATGCACTTGCACAGGGACTGAGGCATTGAGACAAGCAGCGGTACAGTCAAATGTGCACAATGTATGCCATCCTCTAACCCACTGCAGACTACTGAGTCAGTCGTGCAAAAATCCAAGAAATAGTGATGCCTATCTGGAATCACACTGTGAGTCTGTGTCCACTCCTTCCATCATCCTGGCAGAAACATGTCCTTATCTAATCAATCTGCTAAAACATAAGCACTTATAAACTCACCTTGCTGTCAACTACTAGCACTCTAGGTACCCAGTGACTGTCTAGGCACTTGCACAGTGACTCAGGCATTGAAACAAGCAGTGGTACAGTCAAATGTGCACAATGTATGCCGCCCCCTAACCCACTGCAGACTACTGAGTCAGTCCTGCAAAAATCCAGTTAATAGTCATGCTTGTCTGGAATCACACTGTGAGTCTGTGTCCACTCCTACAATCATCCTGACATAAGCTTGTCCTTATTTAATCACTCTGCTAAAACATAAGAACTTATAAACTCACATTCCTGTCAACTACTAGCACTCTAGGTACCCAGTCACTGTCTATGCACTTGCACAATGACTCAGGCATTGAGACAAGGAGTGGTACAGTCAAATGTGCACAATGTATGCGGTTCCCTAACCCACTGCAGATTACTGAGTCAGTCCTGCAAAAATCCAGGTAATAGTCACGCAAGTCAGGAATTACACTGTGCGTCTGTTTCCACTCCTACAATCATTCTGAGAGATGCATATCCTTATCTAATCACTCTGCTAAAACATAAACGTGTATCGACTTATCCTGCTGTCAACTACTAGCACTCTAGGTACCCAGTCACTGTCTATGCACTTGCAAAATGACTCAGGCATTGAGACAAGCAGTGTTACAGTTAAATGTGCACAACGTATGCGGTGCCCTAACCCCTTGCAGACTACTGAGTTAGTCCTGCAAAAATCCAGGTAATAATCATGCTTATCTGGATTCACATTGTGAGTCTCTGTCCACTCCTACAATCATGTTGACAGAAGCATGCCCTTATCTATTCACTCTGCTAAAACATACGTTTTTATAAACTCACCTTGCTGTCAACTACTAGAACTCTAGGCACCCAATCACTGTCTATGCACTTGCACAATGACTCAGGCTTTGAGACTAGCAGAGGTACAGTCAAATGTGCAGAATGTATGGGGGCCCCTAAGTCTCTGCAGACTAATGAGTCAGTCCTGCAAAAATCCAGGTAATAGTCATGCGTGTCTGGAATCACACTGTGAGTCTGTGTCCACTCCTACAATCCTCTTGACAGAAGCATGTTCTCATCTAATCACTCTGCTAAAACGTAAGTACTTATAAACTCACCTTGCTGTGAACTACTAGCACACTAGGTACCCAGTCACTGTCTATGCACTTGCACAGTGACTCAGGCATTGAAACAAGCAGTGGTACACTCAAATGTGCACAATGTATGTGGTCCCCTAACTCACTGCAGACTACTAAGTCAGTCCTGCAAAAATCCAGGTAAAAGTCACGCTTGTCTGGAATCACACTGTGAGTCTGTGTCTACCCCTACAATCCTCCTGACAGAAGCATGTCGGTATAAAATCACTCTGCTAAAACAAAAGTACTTATAAACTCACCTTGCTGTCAACTACTAGCACTCTAGGTGCCCTGTCACTGTCTGTGCACTTGCACAGTGACTCAGGCATTGATACAAGCAGTGGCACAGTCAAATGTACACAATGTATGCGGTCCCCTAACCCCCGGCCGACCACTGAGTCATTCCTGCAAAAATCCAGGTAATAGTCATGCTTGTCTGGAATCACACTGTGAGTCTGTGTCCACTCCTACAATAATCTTGACAGAAGCATGTCCTCATCTAATCACTCTGCTAAAACGTAAGTACTTATAAACTCACCTTGCTGTGAACTACTAGCAGTCTAGGTACCGAGTCACTGTCTCTGCACTTGCACCGTGACTCAGGCATTGAGACAAGCAGTGGTACAGTCAAATGTGAACAATGTATGCGGTCCCCCAACCCACTGCAGACTACTGAGTCAGTCCTGCAAAAATCCAGTTAATAGTCAGGCTTGTCTGGAATCACACTGTGAGTCTGTGTCCACCCCTAAAATCCTCCTGACAGAAGCATGTCCTTATAAAATCACTCTGCTAAAACATAAGTACTTATAAACTCACCTTGCTGTCAACTACTAGCACTCTAGGTACCCAGTCACTGTCTATACACTTGCACAATGACTCAGGCATTGAGACAAGCAGTGGTACAGTCAAGTGTGCACAATCTATGCGGTCCCCTAACTCACTGCAGACTACTAAGTCAGTCCTGCAAAAATCCAGGTAATAGTCATGCTTATCTGGAATCACATTGTGAGTCTCTGTCCACTCCTGCAATCATGTTGACAGAAGCATGCCCTTATCTAATCACTCTGCTAAAACATACGTTTTTATAAACTCACCTTTCTGTCAACTACTAGAACTCTAGGTACCCAGTCACTGTCTATGCACTTGCACAATGACCCAGGCTTTGAGACAAGCAGTCGTACAGTCAAATGTGCACAATGTATGGGGGCCCCTGAGTCCCTGCAGACTAATGAGTTAGTCCTGCAAAAATCCAGTTAATAGTCATGCTTGTCTGGAATCACAATGTGAGTCTGTGTCCACTCCTACAATCATCCCGACAGAAGCATGCCCCTATCTATTCCCTCTGCTAAAATATAAGTACTTATAAACTCACCTTGCTGTGAACTACTAGCACACTAGGTACCCGGTCACTGTCTATGCACTTGAACAGTGACTCAGGCATTGCGACAAGCAGTGGTAGAGTCAAATGTGCACAATGTATGCGGTTCCCTAACTCACTGCAGACTACTAAGTCAGTCCTGCAAAAATCTAGGTAACAGTGATGCTTGTCTGGAATCACACTGTGAGTATATGTCCACTCCTACAATCACCTTAACAGAAGCATGTCCTCATCTAATCACTCTGCTAGAACATAAGTACTTTAAACTCACCGTGCTGTGAACTACTAGCACTCTAGCTACCCGCTCACTGTCTATGCACTTGCACAGGGACTGAGGCATTGAGACAAGCAGTGGTACAGTCAAATGTGCACAATGTATGCCGTCCTCTAACCCACTGCAGACTACTGAGTCAGTCGTGCAAAAATCCAAGAAATAATGATGCCTATCTGGAATCACACTGTGAGTCTGTGTCCACTCCTTCCATCATCCTGGCAGAAACATGTCCTTATCTAATCAATCTGCTAAAACATAAGCACTTATAAACTCACCTTGCTGTCAACTACTAGCACTCTAGGGACCCAGTGACTGTCTAGGCACTTGCACAGTGACTCAGGCATTGAAACAAGCAGTGGTACAGTCAAATGTGCACAATGTATGCCGCCCCCTAACCCACTGCAGACTACTGAGTTAGTCCTGCAAAAATCCAGGTAATAATCATGCTTATCTGGATTCACATTGTGAGTCTCTGTCCACTCCTACAATCATGTTGACAGAAGCATGCCCTTATCTATTCACTCTGCTAAAACATACGTTTTTATAAACTCACCTTGCTGTCAACTACTAGAACTCTAGGCACCCAGTCACTGTCTATGCACTTGCACAATGACTCAGGCTTTGAGACAAGCAGAGGTACAGTCAAATGTGCAGAATGTATGGGGGCCCCTAAGTCTCTGCAGACTAATGAGTCAGTCCTGCAAAAATCCAGGTAATAGTCATGCGTGTCTGGAATGACACTGTGAGTCTGTGTCCACTCCTACAATCCTCTTGACAGAAGCATGTTCTCATCTAATCACTCTGCTAAAACGTAAGTACTTATAAACTCACCTTGCTGTGAACTACTAGCACACTAGGTACCCAGTCACTGTCTATGCACTTGCACAGTGACTCAGGCATTGAAACAAGCAGTGGTACAGTCAAATGTGCACAATGTATGTGGTCCCCTAACTCACTGCAGACTACTAAGTCAGTCCTGCAAAAATCCAGGTAAAAGTCACGCTTGTCTGGAATCACACTGTGAGTCTGTGTCTACCCCTACAATCCTCCTGACAGAAGCATGTCGGTATAAAATCACTCTGCTAAAACAAAAGTACTTATAAACTCACCTTGCTGTCAACTACTAGCACTCTAGGTGCCCTGTCACTGTCTGTGCACTTGCACAGTGACTCAGGCATTGATACAAGCAGTGGCACAGTCAAATGTGCACAATGTATGCGGTCCCCTAACCCCCTGCCGACCACTGAGTCATTCCTGCAAAAATCCAGGTAATAGTCATGCTTGTCTGGAATCACACTGTGAGTCTGTGTCCACTCCTACAATCCTCTTGACAGAAGCATGTCCTCATCTAATCACTCTGCTAAAACGTAAGTACTTATAAACTCACCTTGCTGTGAACTACTAGCACTCTAGGTACCGAGTCACTGTCTCTGCACTTGCACCGTGACTCAGGCATTGAGACAAGCAGTGGTACAGTCAAATGTGAACAATGTATGCGGTCCCCCAACCCACTGCAGACTACTGAGTCAGTCCTGCAAAAATCCAGGTAATAGTCAGGCTTGTCTGGAATCACACTGTGAGTCTGTGTCCACCCCTAAAATCCTCCTGACAGAAGCATGTCCTTATAAAATCACTCTGCTAAAACATAAGTACTTATAAACTCACCTTGCTGTCAACTACTAGCACTCTAGGTACCCAGTCACTGTCTATACACTTGCACAATGACTCAGGCATTGAGACAAGCAGTGGTACAGTCAAGTGTGCACAATCTATGCGGTCCCCTAACTCACTGCAGACTACTAAGTCAGTCCTGCAAAAATCCAGGTAATAGTCATGCTTATCTGGAATCACATTGTGAGTCTCTGTCCACTCCTGCAATCATGTTGACAGAAGCATGCCCTTATCTAATCACTCTGCTAAAACATACGTTTTTATAAACTCACCTTTCTGTCAACTACTAGAACTCTAGGTACCCAGTCACTGTCTATGCACTTGCACAATGACCCAGGCTTTGAGACAAGCAGTCGTACAGTCAAATGTGCACAATGTATGGGGGCCCCTGAGTCCCTGCAGACTAATGAGTTAGTCCTGCAAAAATCCAGTTAATAGTCATGCTTGTCTGGAATCACAATGTGAGTCTGTGTCCACTCCTACAATCATCCCGACAGAAGCATGCCCCTATCTATTCCCTCTGCTAAAATATAAGTACTTATAAACTCACCTTGCTGTGAACTACTAGCACACTAGGTACCCGGTCACTGTCTATGCACTTGAACAGTGACTCAGGCATTGCGACAAGCAGTGGTAGAGTCAAATGTGCACAATGTATGCGGTTCCCTAACTCACTGCAGACTACTAAGTCAGTCCTGCAAAAATCTAGGTAACAGTGATGCTTGTCTGGAATCACACTGTGAGTATATGTCCACTCCTACAATCACCTTAACAGAAGCATGTCCTCATCTAATCACTCTGCTAGAACATAAGTACTTTAAACTCACCGTGCTGTGAACTACTAGCACTCTAGCTACCCGCTCACTGTCTATGCACTTGCACAGGGACTGAGGCATTGAGACAAGCAGTGGTACAGTCAAATGTGCACAATGTATGCCGTCCTCTAACCCACTGCAGACTACTGAGTCAGTCGTGCAAAAATCCAAGAAATAATGATGCCTATCTGGAATCACACTGTGAGTCTGTGTCCACTCCTTCCATCATCCTGGCAGAAACATGTCCTTATCTAATCAATCTGCTAAAACATAAGCACTTATAAACTCACCTTGCTGTCAACTACTAGCACTCTAGGAACCCAGTGACTGTCTAGGCACTTGCACAGTGACTCAGGCATTGAAACAAGCAGTGGTACAGTCAAATGTGCACAATGTATGCCGCCCCCTAACCCACTGCAGACTACTGAGTTAGTCCTGCAAAAATCCAGGTAATAATCATGCTTATCTGGATTCACATTGTGAGTCTCTGTCCACTCCTACAATCATGTTGACAGAAGCATGCCCTTATCTATTCACTCTGCTAAAACATACGTTTTTATAAACTCACCTTGCTGTCAACTACTAGAACTCTAGGCACCCAGTCACTGTCTATGCACTTGCACAATGACTCAGGCTTTGAGACAAGCAGAGGTAAAGTCAAATGTGCAGAATGTATGGGGGCCCCTAAGTCTCTGCAGACTAATGAGTCAGTCCTGCAAAAATCCAGGTAATAGTCATGCGTGTCTGGAATGACACTGTGAGTCTGTGTCCACTCCTACAATCCTCTTGACAGAAGCATGTTCTCATCTAATCACTCTGCTAAAACGTAAGTACTTATAAACTCACCTTGCTGTGAACTACTAGCACACTAGGTACCCAGTCACTGTCTATGCACTTGCACAGTGACTCAGGCATTGAAACAAGCAGTGGTACAGTCAAATGTGCACAATGTATGTGGTCCCCTAACTCACTGCAGACTACTAAGTCAGTCCTGCAAAAATCCAGGTAAAAGTCACGCTTGTCTGGAATCACACTGTGAGTCTGTGTCTACCCCTACAATCCTCCTGACAGAAGCATGTCGGTATAAAATCACTCTGCTAAAACAAAAGTACTTATAAACTCACCTTGCTGTCAACTACTAGCACTCTAGGTGCCCTGTCACTGTCTGTGCACTTGCACAGTGACTCAGGCATTGATACAAGCAGTGGCACAGTCAAATGTGCACAATGTATGCGGTCCCCTAACCCCCTGCCGACCACTGAGTCATTCCTGCAAAAATCCAGGTAATAGTCATGCTTGTCTGGAATCACACTGTGAGTCTGTGTCCACTCCTACAATCCTCTTGACAGAAGCATGTCCTCATCTAATCACTCTGCTAAAACGTAAGTACTTATAAACTCACCTTGCTGTGAACTACTAGCACTCTAGGTACCGAGTCACTGTCTCTGCACTTGCACCGTGACTCAGGCATTGAGACAAGCAGTGGTACAGTCAAATGTGAACAATGTATGCGGTCCCCCAACCCACTGCAGACTACTGAGTCAGTCCTGCAAAAATCCAGGTAATAGTCAGGCTTGTCTGGAATCACACTGTGAGTCTGTGTCCACCCCTAAAATCCTCCTGACAGAAGCATGTCCTTATAAAATCACTCTGCTAAAACATAAGTACTTATAAACTCACCTTGCTGTCAACTACTAGCACTCTAGGTACCCAGTCACTGTCTATACACTTGCACAATGACTCAGGCATTGAGACAAGCAGTGGTACAGTCAAGTGTGCAAAATCTATGCGGTCCCCTAACTCACTGCAGACTACTAAGTCAGTCCTGCAAAAATCCAGGTAATAGTCATGCTTATCTGGAATCACATTGTGAGTCTCTGTCCACTCCTGCAATCATGTTGACAGAAGCATGCCCTTATCTAATCACTCTGCTAAAACATACGTTTTTATAAACTCACCTTTCTGTCAACTACTAGAACTCTAGGTACCCAGTCACTGTCTATGCACTTGCACAATGACCCAGGCTTTGAGACAAGCAGTCGTACAGTCAAATGTGCACAATGTATGGGGGGCCCTGAGTCCCTGCAGACTAATGAGTTAGTCCTGCAAAAATCCAGTTAATAGTCATGCTTGTCTGGAATCACAATGTGAGTCTGTGTCCACTCCTACAATCATCCCGACAGAAGCATGCCCCTATCTATTCCCTCTGCTAAAATATAAGTACTTATAAACTCACCTTGCTGTGAACTACTAGCACACTAGGTACCCGGTCACTGTCTATGCACTTGAACAGTGACTCAGGCATTGCGACAAGCAGTGGTAGAGTCAAATGTGCACAATGTATGCGGTTCCCTAACTCACTGCAGACTACTAAGTCAGTCCTGCAAAAATCTAGGTAACAGTGATGCTTGTCTGGAATCACACTGTGAGTCTATGTCCACTCCTACAATCACCTTAACAGAAGCATGTCCTCATCTAATCACTCTGCTAGAACATAAGTACTTTAAACTCACCGTGCTGTGAACTACTAGCACTCTAGCTACCCGCTCACTGTCTATGCACTTGCACAGGGACTGAGGCATTGAGACAAGCAGTGGTACAGTCAAATGTGCACAATGTATGCCGTCCTCTAACCCACTGCAGACTACTGAGTCAGTCGTGCAAAAATCCAAGAAATAATGATGCCTATCTGGAATCACACTGTGAGTCTGTGTCCACTCCTGCCATCATCCTGGCAGAAACATGTCCTTATCTAATCAATCTGCTAAAACATAAGCACTTATAAACTCACCTTTCTGTCAACTACTAGCACTCTAGGTACCCAGTGACTGTCTAGGCACTTGCACAGTGACTCAGGCATTGAAACAAGCAGTGGTACAGTCAAATGTGCACAATGTATGCGGTTCCCTAACCCACTGCAGACTACTGAGTCAGTCCTGCAAAAATCCAGGTAATAGTCACGCAAGTCAGGAATTACACTGTGCGTCTGTTTCCACTCCTACAATCATTCTGAGAGATGCATATCCTTATCTAATCACTCTGCTAAAACATAAACGCGTATCGACTTATCCTGCTGTCAACTACTAGCACTCTAGGTACCCAGTCACTGTCTATGCACTTGCAAAATGACTCAGGCATTGAGACAAGCAGTGTTACAGTTAAATGTGCACAACGTATGCGGTGCCCTAACCCCTTGCAGACTACTGAGTTAGTCCTGCAAAAATCCAGGTAATAGTCATGCTTATCTGGATTCACATTGTGAGTCTCTGTCCACTCCTACAATCATGTTGACAGAAGCATGCCCTTATCTATTCACTCTGCTAAAACATACGTTTTTATAAACTCACCTTGCTGTCAACTACTAGAACTCTAGGCACCCAGTCACTGTCTATGCACTTGCACAATGACTCAGGCTTTGAGACAAGCAGAGGTACAGTCAAATGTGCAGAATGTATGGGGGCCCCTAAGTCCCTGCAGACTAATGAGTCAGTCCTGCAAAAATCCAGGTAATAGTCATGCGTGTCTGGAATCACACTGTGAGTCTGTGTCCACTCCTACAATCCTCTTGACAGAAGCATGTTCTCATCTAATCACTCTGCTAAAACGTAAGTACTTATAAACTCACCTTGCTGTGAACTACTAGCACACTAGGTACCCAGTCACTGTCTATGCACTTGCACAGTGACTCAGGCATTGAAACAAGCAGTGGTACAGTCAAATGTGCACAATGTATGTGGTCCCCTAACTCACTGCAGACTACGAAGTCAGTCCTGCAAAAATCCAGGTAAAAGTCACGCTTGTCTGGAATCACACTGTGAGTCTGTGTCTACCCCTACAATCCTCCTGACAGAAGCATGTCGGTATAAAATCACTCTGCTAAAACAAAAGTACTTTAAACTCACCGTGCTGTGAACTACTAGCACTCTAGCTACCCGCTCACTGTCTATGCACTTGCACAGGGACTGAGGCATTGAGACAAGCAGTGGTACAGTCAAATGTGCACAATGTATGCTGTCCTCTAACCCACTGCAGACTACTGAGTCAGTCGTGCAAAAATCCAAGAAATAATGATGCCTATCTGGAATCACACTGTGAGTCTGTGTCCACTCCTGCCATCATCCTGGCAGAAACATGTCCTTATCTAATCAATCTGCTAAAACATAAGCACTTATAAACTCACCTTGCTGTCAACTACTAGCACTCTAGGTACCCAGTGACTGTCTAGGCACTTGCACAGTGACTCAGGCATTGAAACAAGCAGTGGTACAGTCAAATGTGCACAATGTATGCGGTTCCCTAACCCACTGCAGACTACTGAGTCAGTCCTGCAAAAATCCAGGTAATAGTCACGCAAGTCAGGAATTACACTGTGCGTCTGTTTCCACTCCTACAATCATTCTGAGAGATGCATATCCTTATCTAATCACTCTGCTAAAACATAAACGCGTATCGACTTATCCTGCTGTCAACTACTAGCACTCTAGGTACCCAGTCACTGTCTATGCACTTGCAAAATGACTCAGGCATTGAGACAAGCAGTGTTACAGTTAAATGTGCACAACGTATGCGGTGCCCTAACCCCTTGCAGACTACTGAGTTAGTCCTGCAAAAATCCAGGTAATAGTCATGCTTATCTGGATTCACATTGTGAGTCTCTGTCCACTCCTACAATCATGTTGACAGAAGCATGCCCTTATCTATTCACTCTGCTAAAACATACGTTTTTATAAACTCACCTTGCTGTCAACTACTAGAACTCTAGGCACCCAGTCACTGTCTATGCACTTGCACAATGACTCAGGCTTTGAGACAAGCAGAGGTACAGTCAAATGTGCAGAATGTATGGGGGCCCCTAAGTCCCTGCAGACTAATGAGTCAGTCCTGCAAAAATCCAGGTAATAGTCATGCGTGTCTGGAATCACACTGTGAGTCTGTGTCCACTCCTACAATCCTCTTGACAGAAGCATGTTCTCATCTAATCACTCTGCTAAAACGTAAGTACTTATAAACTCACCTTGCTGTGAACTACTAGCACACTAGGTACCCAGTCACTGTCTATGCACTTGCACAGTGACTCAGGCATTGAAACAAGCAGTGGTACAGTCAAATGTGCACAATGTATGTGGTCCCCTAACTCACTGCAGACTACTAAGTCAGTCCTGCAAAAATCCAGGTAAAAGTCACGCTTGTCTGGAATCACACTGTGAGTCTGTGTCCACCCCTACAATCCTCCTGACAGAAGCATGTCGGTATAAAATCACTCTGCTAAAACAAAAGTACTTATAAACTCACCTTGCTGTCAACTACTAGCACTCTAGGTCCCCAGTCACTGTCTGTGCACTTGCACAGTGACTCAGGCATTGAGACAAGCAGTGGTACAGTCAAATGTGAACAATGTATGCGGTCCCCTAACCCACTGCAGACTACTGAGTCAGTCCTGCAAAAATCCAGGTAATAATCAGGCTTGTCTGGAATCACACTGTGATTCTGAGTCCACCCCTAAAATACTCCTGACAGAAGCATGTCCTTATAAAATCACTCTGCTAAAACAAAAGTACTTATAAACTCACCTTGCTGTCATCTACTAGCACTCTAGGTGCCCAGTCACTGTCTATGCACTTGCACAGTGACTAGGCATTGATACAAGCAGTGGTACAGTCAAATGTGCACAATGGATGCGGTCCCCTAACCCCCTGAAGACCACTGAGTCAGTCCTGAAAAAATCCAGGTAATAGTCATGTTTGTCTGGAATCACACTGTGAGTCTTTGTCCACTCCTACAATCATCTTGACAGAAGCATGTCCTTATCTAAACACTCTGCTAAAACATAAGTACTTATAAACTCACCTTGCTGTGAACTACTAGCACTCTAGGTACTGAGTCAGTGTCTATGCACTTGCACAGTGACTCAGGCATTGAGACAAGCAGTGGTACAGTCAAATGTGATGTGGTCCCCTAACCCACTGCAGACTACTGAGTCAGTCCTGCAAAAATCCAGGTAATAGTCAGGCTTGTCTGGAATCACACTGTGAGTCTGTGTCCACCCCTAAAATCCTCCTGACCGAAGCACCCCGCTAAAACATAAGTACTTATTAACTCACCTTGCTGTCAACTACTAGCACTCAAGGTACCCAGTCACTGCCTATACACTTGCACAATGATTTAGGTATTGAGACAAGCAGTGGTACAGTCACATGTGCACAATGTCTATTTACAATGTAATAAAGGATGGACATAATATAATGATAGTGATTTGGTTTTTAGATATTGTTTGCCTAACGAATTACCAAATTCATACCTACTAATTTTAAACCCAAAGGGGCATATTATCAAGGGATTTATCTCCACTTTTTTGGCTTTAAAAGCCAAGAAAGCGGAGATAAAATGATCTCCCTATTACCTAGCTGTCGCTAACAGCAGTTAGCGACAGCTAGTAGGAGATAGCGACCATCTTGGGCCCCACTTTGCATGTCAGAGATATTTATCACTAATGACATGCAAAGTGGGCGTGCCAAGATGTTAGCGACTGGAAACAGTCGCTAACATCGCTATCTCCTATTACCAACTTTTGGAGAGATTCGCGCTAAGCGCGAATATCTCCAAAAGCTAACACCTTCCCTGAGCAGTTCTTAGCCATGTTATCCAATGGGAGGTGGATAACATGGCTAAGAGCATTAGCTCGGTAATGCATGAATATCGCTGACTTTACAGCGATATTCATGCATTTCGGCCAATTTTTATCGCATAGGAGATAAACCTTGATAATAGCAAGGATCCTAAGCTATAAAAATCGCCGCTACACAGCGATAAAATTATTGCCGCTAAGCCAACATAGCGATAATTATCGCTAGTTGTTGGTAATATGCCCCAACGTTCTAAGAACATAATTAGGCCCATTGGGAATATGTTAATATGTATTAATACAATTACTTTGGACAATTTCAGTATGAAGGATTTCTGGAATATCATTTGGCCTAGAGGAAAGATATTTACATTAATGAGGCATTTTTTCTGGAATATTCTGGCAGCAAAAATTCAAAGGATATCATTTAGAGAATATGAAAATTATAAAGAATTGTTGATTGAATTATTGTTTCTGTTCGTTCATATTGCAGTGACAAAAGTCTCTTAGAAAGAAGCATTTTATATTTGTGAGGTTTGTATTATATGATATGTTGTTTTTATGCAATGTGCAGAGATAGTTGACTATGTTGACAATATTTTGGACACAGATTTGTTTTTTTTAAACAATCTTATTGTATATTATAATTGTTTTTTTCTTTTCTTTTACAGATCCTAATTCTAAAGTTTGAAAGCTTTTATAATTAAAATTATATAAAACAACTAAAAAAAAAATTTGAGAATATTTTGATATCTAGTACTGTGAAGGTAAGATTAAGTAATCGAAAGACTATCCATGCACTACTACATTCAGCTGTGCACTATATATATATAAACCTCTAACCAGGTACTTAGTAAAGTACTACCCGTGCAGCCTATGAATCCTCCTGTCTGTCTCATGCACTTCTCCAATCACACATCCAGCATGATCTACTTATCCTATTACTCCACCAATACCTAAGCACTTACAAAATGACCTTGCAGTCTGTTTGCAGCACTGTAATCTTTCCAATTACTAGATATGTACTTATGGAATGCCCTACCTACTAAGAGAAGTATACATACAACATTCTATACACTATGCATTCAGACCTCTAACCACATACATACCATTGGTACAATCTAGTAAATACCCATGCTGCCTAGGAATTCTCTTAATTCTCTTGCTAGCCGCATGTACTTCTCTAATCACCCTTCCAGCACTATGTACTTATATATTCACATTGACAATATCTATTCACTTATAAATTCACCAGACACCCTGTTTGTAGCACTGTAATCATTCCACGTATTAGTCATGTCCTTTTGGAACGGCCTGGCTACTAAGACAAATATACCTACAATATTCTGTGCAGAATGTATGTATGTATGTAGGCGTACAACTATAAATATACTATTGCCACACTGCACTAAATACCCAAGTAGTATCCATGCACCCTAGGAATCTTCCTGTCAATCTCATGCACTTCTTCAATCGCCCATCCAGGACTATATACTTATGTTATGATTCCACCAATTCCTAACCACTTATAAATTGAGCATAAACTCTGTTTGCAGTACTGTAATCATTCTAGTTACTAGTCATGTAATTAAGGAATAGCCTAGCCAGTTTCACTAGTACAGCTACTATATTCTGTGCACTAAGCATGCAGACTTCCAGCCAACTACATACTATTGAGACACTCTGGTAAATACCTAGTTAGTACCCATGCAGTGTAGGAATCCCCCTGACAATCCCATGCACTTTTCAAATTAGTCATTAAGCACTATCTATTTAGCCTATCACTCCGCCAATTCCTAAGCACTTATAACTTCACTATACACTCTGTTTGCAGTACTCTAATTATTCTAGTTACTAGTCATAAACTTATGGAATGGCCTAGCTACTAACACAAGTACAGCTACAATAGTTTGTCCACTGTCCATGTAGTTTTCTAACTAGCTACATTCTATTGATACACTCTTCTAAATACCCAGTTAGTACCCATGCAGTCTAGGAATCGTCCAGTCTGTACCATGCACTTCTTTAATCACTTATATAACACTATCTACTTATCCTATTACTCCACCAATACATAAGCACTTATAAATTAACTGTGCACTGTGTGTGCAAGACTGTCATAATTCCAATTGCTAGTGGTCTTATTATAGAATGACCTAGGCACCAACACAAGTACACGTACAATATTTGGTGTACATTCTCTACAAACCTCTAAGCACATACATACTATTGGTACACTCCACTAACTACTGAAGTAGTACCCATGCAGCCTAGAATATCTCCTGTCAGTCTCATGCACTTCGTCAAACAGCCATCCAGCACTAAGTTCTTATTGTATCACTCCGTCAATACCTAAGCACTTATGACGCAGATTTACAAGCCCCCTGCGCCACCAGTACGTCACTTTTTGTGACGTAGTGATGGCGCCCGGGACTCCTCAATATTTACAAGGAAAGGAAAAGCCACCCTACGTAGATTTTCCTCTCCTTGAAAATACGGCCCATTCAAATGCAGCACTTTGCATTGAAGGGGCGTTCCATGGGTGTTACTGTGTATGTTCCCACACAACACCCATTGAACAAGACACATCTCAAGATTTAAGAGAAATCGTAAATCTGGAGATATGTATGAATGCTGCACCACCCTAGAGGTGGTGTAGCGAGGCGCATTGAGGAGAAATGTTTTCATTTCTCCTAGTTTTTTCCTCTTTCAACGTTTGCTGCATTCCACAGCACACATTGAAGGAGGAAAATGCTTTTAGTAATTGTTTTTGTGCAGGAAGGTGTCCCTTCCTGCACAAAAACAATCTCCCAACAACACAGACATTCTTGCACCATGGTGCAAGGGTGCCTACGCCAGTACATGGCTGCAGTTTGTGCGCCAGTGCAGAGGGAAGCACAGAATTGCGACATATTCATGTAAATATGTCACATCCCTGTGCTTCGTAAGTTTGCAGCGCGGTGCAGCTAAAGGGCATGCAGTGTCACGCTGCAGCACTTTATCATAGATCAAATATGGTACTCTGTATTTTATAGTGAGTGATCAAAGGTTATACTAGTGTGTGATGAGGTGTATCAGGTTGTCATGTGGATGATGTCATCAGTGATGTCATTTGAGAGGTCATCAGTGATGTCATCAGTGATGTCACTGACCACGTCGTGAATGATGTAATATGTGACATCATCAGCAGTGCATTGCGGGCGCGCGAGTTATAGTTAGCAGCACTAACTATAACGAGGAATTTCTATTGTTTTGTACTAGTGAAATGTCCAGCTAACTATAACAGCCATGAAACCTATGGGCCTCATTTATGAGGCCGTGCGTCACTTTTACGCCGCCGGTGAGTCACTTTTTGTGACGCATCAGTTGCGTAAAAAATGCGCCTTGTTGCGCCATATTTACAAAGTTGCAAAAAACACAGTTGATAGACAGAATGTAGAACAATGTCATACATTCACCCCAGTACAAGGATCTGGGCCTAAATTTATCGTTTTTTTGCACTCCACACCACCCTGGGTTAGACACTGGCTATATGCAAATCAGCTCTGACCCTGTGCCTCATGGGAACAGTCCAGTACAAAATACCAAGCCATGTCTTTCCCAGACCGGAATCAAACATCCAAGGACCGGTTTCTGGCTATCAGACTTCAACAGCCTGGATAGCTTGACTCCATCATCCCCTTTTGTATCGCTTTGTTCGCCCTAAGTGTGGCAGGGTATGCTCAGAGGTGAGTCCCTTGCTCACTTGGCCACTGGATTCAAGATAGCCTGGCTGATGAGGATTATGAATCCGAAACCGGTCCCAGGATGCTTGTTTCCAGTCCGTGGAAGACATGGCTTGGCAGTTCGGGCTGGACTGTTCCCATGAGGCACAGGGTCAGACTGATTTGCATATAGCCATGTCTGAAATGGGGTGGCTGAGTGGGCTAAAGAATGGTGAAGGATTAAACCCAAATCAGCTGACTGGTGGTGAGTGTTTGATTTGCTCAAACGCTCCGTCCATCATCCCCTTTTGTATATTTACAAAGTGACGCATCTAGGTAGATGGGTCACTTTGTAAACTCCTGCGCCACATTATACCTGCGCCATGTATAATTTATGCAAGGGGGCGTTTTGACGCAAGAAAGGATCGTGGAAGTGCCCCATGTGAAAGGACACATTGCTGGAGTTGCGTCACTTTCGTGACACACTCCAGCAATGCTTCACTTTTGTGCCTACAGATACGTCAGAAATACTGACGTATCTGTAACTCCTTGCGACATGATGCGTCATACTGTAAATATGACGCATCATTGGTGTCGCAAGGATGGCGCAATGAAAAGTGACGCATCGCTGTTTTCACGCAGCGATGCGTCACTTTTCATAAATGAGGCCCTATGTTTTTTCAGTGAATTTCTAAGGTCTCTGAAACCTATGTTTTTTTCAGTGAATATATATATATATATATATATATATATATATATTTTTAGGTAAAGCACTTTTACACAGTTTATGCCTTCACCACACATGCCTTTGCATTGTAATGGAAGGCGTGGTAAAGTCATAAGCAGAGTAAAGGTTTGCGGGGTGATGGTATTGCGCTGTAATTGCACTTGCATTGTAGAAAATATGGGGTGATGGTATGCGGGGTAATATCTAGCGGGATAATGACACAAATTCGACCCAGGACACTGGCAGCAGGCAACTAATGGTTAGGGCAAGAAAATACTAAGGGGCAGATTTATGAGGCACTTGCGCCACGTTTACGCCGCTGTTGCGTCACGCAAGGCGGCGTAAATGTGGCGCATCCCTACGAACGATTTACAACGTGACGCATCTAGGCAGATGCGTCACGTTGTAAAGCCCTGCGCCGCTTGTGGGCGTTCCGGCGCAGGGTGGGCGTTCCGGGGCAGGTGCGCCTCGCAAAAGTGGCTGAGTGAAATCTATAAGATTTCACTCAGTCACTTTCAGGCCAATGCTGCGTCAAAAGCCTGCGCCTGCTTGAAGCAGGCGTAGGTCTTGACGCAGCATTGTGGAGATGGGGCACCCCCGAGCCTTGCTGGAGCTACGTCGCACTTGCGACGCAACTCCAGCAATGCGTCACCTTTACGGCACAGATGCGTCACGCATCTGTGCTGTTTTTGCCCCATGGTGCGCCGCATCATAAATGCGGCGCACCATGGGTGGCGGAGCTGTGGCGCACTGTGGCGCATGTTAACTGGCGCATCCCTGGGGATGCGCCAGTTAACATAAATCTGCCCCTAACTTTCTAAAAGAGGCATTTTTGGAATTGTGACTTCAAACCCGACTTTACCACTACATTTTAAATTACAATCCACTTGGGTCCAAATATGATATTTCTACCTTCTACTTGCTCCAAATCAAGAGCTAGCACTTATTAAATGTAATAAGATAACCCAATGTTATCCAATAGGAGAGTTAGGCCTTACAGTAGTGAAGAACAAATGTAGGACTTTTCACTACCAGGACATGTAAAACAGATGTCCTACTTTTAAATACAATGCACCCCACCCTGTGGGCTTTTTAGGGCCTACCTTAGAGATGCCTTATATGTATTGAAGAGTAAGGCTTAGGCATATCAAAAGGTGTATTTTGCCAGCTCAAAGTGGCAGTTTTAAAACTTCACTGTCATGTACTTCCCACTAATCCGTCGGATCTGTGTGTTTGTTGGACAACATAAACTTTGGGTGAGGTGCCCAGACTGAATCCAAGCCCCCACGTAGGATATGATGGCATGGAGACCAGCTAGCTCACAGTGCCACCATACGTCCTGCAACACTAGCAGAGAACAAATGGTTTCTGGCAACCACTGAACATGACAACCCTGACCCCTCAGGGATCCAGGTAACAGATCAGAATCTTTGGCTCAGTCACTCATGCTTACTTGTGCTCAGAGAAATATACAGAGACTACACAGTGGGACATTTTCCATATATATATTGAACCAATGTTATTCTTGTATAGAATACATTCACTGTGATAATCAGTAGACAGAAGCAGATGAAAGTGATTACAAGCAGCAAAAGAGTAAATAGTAGATGCAGTCCATGGTGCTAAAACAGTGTGTATATAGGCAGATATATGATACAAGGTAGTAATCAGGGGTATTCCTACTATGCGAACCCTACTTTGCGTGTACCTAGAGTGCGTGCAAGTGTAAAGACAAGAATCCCCCCAAGGGACAAATCAACCCCTTAACTGGCAGTGGTAAAGTCTCAGCATGCAGGGACCCTTGATGTCAGCTGAAGTGCCTCCTTTGCTAATCTTTTGAGATGCTCATTATTTTTACTAGAAAGCATCCTTTGGTTGTATATATAAATTAGCAATGTTATGGATATGTAGATAGCCCTGTTGCCCCTTGGGTGAAGATGGAACATTTGTACATAGTGCAAAAAAATGCCTTGTGCATGGTGTTCAAAGCATAATGATAATGTTATGCGAAACTAGATGTATAAACAGAGGTTGTTTTAGGGAAACTATTCCAACATTGTCACATATACAATTATGTGCAAAAGGTCACTGACGAAATGTTATTGTGCAAAATTAGGACAATGTAAGAAAATGTGCAGCTTCGTTACATAGGTCCAACACGGGCCCATAACACCCACTCCACATACTAAGGGTCGATGTATAAAAGCTGTCTAGAAAAGGCGGGATGCCATAATGAAATGCAAACTGAAAAGGTCTAAAAGCACTGTTTGAAATCATATTATCTAAAAGCAAACTTCTCTTTAACAAAACCAATTAAAAATCACTCAGAAAACTGTGGTGCCTTGAAAAGCAGAAACAAATATTGTTTTTAATCATTTTGCTTAAAAACCAGGCCAAATTGGACCCTCCACATGGAAAAGCCAATTGTTTAGTTGTTTCGAGTGGTAGTAGCAGCATTGCTGTCTCAGGCAACTGCAGATGACATTCCCAGAGGCGCACCACGAAGCATGTTTATGGAGCAAAGGTGATTTCATCCAGTTCCCACAGCAGTCGCTGAGAGAGGGACTGCATCCTGTAAGCATATCATGGAGCCGTTATCCAGTTCACTATGAGCCAAAGCATCCCAGGATGGCTCGAAGAATGCATTTATCAGCAATAGAATACGCTGGGGGTAACAATACCCATGGGCCTTTAAGGGGTCCAGCAGTACTTCAATGACCTGAGGTGCAACTCCAATATCGAAGGCATAGATCCAATATGCATTCATAGCTGTAAAGCAGGCAGCAGAATACAGGTAGGATGCGGTGAAGCCAAACAGGCTTGAGGGAGAAGAACCAGTGCTCATTCAGATCTCGAAACCAAGGAATGTGCTGAAGCAGTGTAACATGCACTCACAGCATCGATGCACAGCCAGTGCTGTCTCCATTCCAGGTTGAACTGAGAAGTCCATTTTGGAGGAAATAAAATTAAGTTCAAAATACCCACCACAAGTAGCAGAACAAGCGGGAGACCTCCAAAAATGCTTCCCAATACGGAGTGTATGAAAGGTGCTATCAGTCCAGAGCCAAAATATTTTTTACAGTGCACTATTCCCTTCGTATCAGACATATTAAAGATATGGCGGACCAGCTCCCAAACTGAAGTGGGAAGTTAGTATGGAGTAGCATCTGTATCTCGGACAAGGACCATTCAACCTGGAGATCAAAGGTCTCTCTGGCTGATGTTAGGGCCACATCGTTTTCAAAAAGCATGGATTTCAGTTTGCTCAGAGATTCAAAGCATATAGGCCATACTGTTGCCTCCATAACTGTGCGGGCAGGTGGAAACAGCACTTGCGTGCTACATGTGACTATGGAATTAACCATTACCAGATATGCAATGCCTGATTCAATTCCACAACAACATTGATCATTCAGCATCAAATAGCTCCAATTCGGGAGCAGATTGATAACCGGATGAATCACGGCAGCCAGTGAACCCTTCAGAAAACAAGACAAGTTCACAACTGAAGCGTTGCTTGCTCCATTAAGTGAAATGTGCTTGCATACTAAGGATCCACTCAAAGCATTCTCAGAGTCTGAACCACTGAGAAAGACTTCCGTATCCCCATTTCTGCATCTAAATTTGAATGGCAATTCCCAGTATTTGTGCACATAGCCTTCCCTTACCAATTCATTTCCAAGGCCGGACTGGGATCACAAACCGGCCCGTGAGCAGGTATGGGGGTACCTGTGGCAAGCACTGCTGTTGTTTTTGTTCTAGGGGGCTGATATTGCAGCACTGCTGCAAAACCGGCCCCCAGTAAAAAAACAAAGATCACTGCACCGATTCAAAAGCAAACCCTGCTAGCGGCTGCAAGAACAAACTCATCGTGGGACCACGGCTGAAGATTCAATGCAAGTGCCGCAGGGAAGACCGAGGTGTTATACTGCCCAAGGCCCAGAATACAATCTCTTCTACCCAGCAACTTCTGGCCAAAGGACTTTTCTCCACTGGACCAGCCTGTGAAGGTAGTACGGAATCTGGGTGTGATGTTCAATAGCGACCTCATCCTGGATGCGCAGGTCTCAAAGGTGGCAGCTGGCTGCTTGACCATCATTCGCGTCCTGAGAAAAATCCTGCCCCTGTTACCGCCCCCTGCTCGGATAGAGGTGGTGCGTTGCACCGTGCTCAGTAGGTTAGACTACTGCAACGCCTTGCTGCTGGAGTCCCCTAGTTACCTTATGGATAGACTCCAGAGACTCCAGTCTGCAGCTGCAAAATTAGCCCTCGGGTGGCCAACTAGATCTTCCTCCTCAGGGGGTCTGGCTCAGTTGCATTGGCTCCCAGTGAGGCAGAGGGTGACATTTACGTCCCTCTGTCTGACCTTTAAAGCCCTCCACGGGTTAGGCCCTGCCTGCCTTCAAAGGAAGTTTTCATGGCATGTGCTGGCCCGCAATAAATAAATAAATAAATAATCCCCGACCCTCGCGTATCACACCAGGGAACAAAGTCTACAAGGATGCTGGGGCTGCAATAAGAAACTGATGCATCACCGCCCCGCAAGGTAAGGAACTGACGCATAATCTCCCCTGGAGTAAGGAACAGACGCATCATCTCTCCTCTGCATGGCACTAAGGAACCAATGCATCACCTCCCCTGGAGTAAAGAAACAAAGCACCACCTTCCCTATGGTTGTTCTTGCTTTTGAAACATCCAAGGTACTTTGTGTTAAAAGTGTTGCAGCTGCAATTTGCTTTGAACAGAACTGTTTCTACCTTTTGAAAGTCTTATTTGTATTACTGTAGTGTGGATTTTCGTTGTTTTGGTCTTGTTTGGTTTACATAAAGATTACTTTTTTTCTAAATTGGTGTGGTGTCCATTTGCAGTGTTTTCACTGTATTACTGTTTGAGTGCACAAATGAATGCTTTACACACTGCCTCTGAGATAAGCTGTCTGCTTGTGCCAAGCTACCAAGGGGGTGAGCAGGGGTTATTTTAGAAGTGTATCCCCCTTACTCTGACTAGTAAGAAGGGTCCCTACTTGGACAATGGTGCAAACCATTGCCAAAAAGAGACCCCCATTTCAAACACTTATTATATATAATATAAAGCATCCTTTTGATGTACGTATAGATTAGCAATGTTATTGATATGTAGATAGCCCTGTCGCTCAGTGGATGAATATAGAATGACATTTGTAGATTGTGCATAAAAAGGCCTTGTAAATGATTTTCAAGGCATCATGATAGCGAAGCTAGATGTGAAAATAGAAGTCGTTTCAGAGAAACGAATCCCCCATTGTCACACATGCAAATATGTGCAAAGGGTCACAGCAGAAATTGTACTGTGCAAAATTTAGACAATCTAAGAAAATGTGCAGCTTTGTTACTTGGGCCTAGCCCGGGCACATAGTAGCACTACTTGTTGCAATGACAGGTCTGAGAGATGTTTTAAAGTGCTACTTAAGTGTGTGGCACAATGAGTGCTGCCGGCCCACTATTAGCATTTAATTTACAGGCCCTGGGCATATATAGTACCATATACTAGAAATTTAAATATGTCAATCATGTATTAGCCAATTGTACCATGTTGAAAGGGAGGTGAAACATTCTAAATAATGAAGTTCAAACAACGACTTACCTTAGCAACGAAGTCTTAACAACGAAGATTCACCTTCAACCAAGTCGTGAACCACGAAGTCCTGAACCACAACTTTTCAACAAAGTCCTTTACAACGAAGAATCAGACATATTCTGAAGTCCACAACAGGCTTACGTCTTGTTTGTATCCGCGAGGTATGTGAGGTATGTTACTTTTCTCCACCCCCCCACCCCTCATTTACACTTTGATTCGGTAGTGTTGGAGTGCTACGTCACTCATCTCTGCCCAGCACTACCCACGCCCGACTTTTAGTCAATAGGAAGTAAAAACAGGAAAACATTAGCAAAATACTGTCTTTTTAGTGTTTTCAAGATCCTTACATGAAAAGAAAGGAAGGGAGGACACTGAAGTAACACAAAGACAGTTGCGTTTAAAAGTTAACAGCCCTCCAACATTGTGCAATTACTACTTGGAAAAGGCTGACTCATTCGCTCTGCGCAGCTGGCCTGTTTACTTGAAAACACAACAAAGGCAAGTAACCTTCATTGCTCCCTGAAGTGTGAGAAATCTGCCGTGACAGTGCAGAAACATGCACTTCACTCGGCCTCCCGCCTTCACTTTTAAACCTCGCCACACCTTCCTCTAAATCCACCAGGCAGACATGATTAAAAGGCTATGTGTTATGTTGCTATTGTTGTCATTTGAAGTTGGCACGAGTGCTGCCGTGCTCGTGTCTACTTCAAATGTCACTGTGTGTGGGATGGCATCTTTTAAAATGTGAGTGGAGCTTATACGCATGGCGGGTGAAGGTTGACATTATTCTTAACTGTACCTGTGACTTGAATGGATGTATTTAAAGGCGCTCTGCAATCTTCTGAGTTCCTGTTTCCTTTCTTTTGGATTATGGTGCAGCAGGAACTTATCTCACTACACTGGTGACGATCTGGAAAGCTCCATATCTCACTACACTGGCGACGATCCAGAAAGCTCAATGTCTCAAACCTTTTGTCATTGGTGTGGTACTGAAAATTCTGCATCCATGTTATTTAAATCATCGAATCATGACGATTTTGGTAACATCAGACCGAAAATAGCGAAAGTAAGGTGTGCATGTATTTTCATCACGTTTGAGTGAGAAGATCACCATTAAATCAGGGATTCCGTCCTGAACCCTCGGGTTCCATTTTGTACATGGCAGCCATTTTAGAGTTGCCCTCACATAGGCTGATGATTAAGGCCAAGCGAGTCTTAAGGACACGTACACCTTCAGCTGACTTCTCTGTGACCTGGGCAAGCTGAGTCCACTGCCCGAAGCCAAACCTGTTCGACCAGTTCCTTTCCCAGTAGCTGATCAAGATTAAGCATCAAGGCACAGGAGATCATAAACCTTTATTGCACACAACTATGTCTTATCTTACTCACACCTGTCTCTGCTCCTTTCTTTATGGCCTGTTTACGATCGGGATGTGCCGGGTTTTTATTATGGGTTTGTGCAGCTTGTGTAAGAAGGAATGTTGGGTTTTGCATGCCTGCAAAAGCTAGGACTGCCCCTTACTTTTTGTACTGAGTCATGTAACACTAAAAACATATAAAAGGCCTCTGTCCTCTGTGTTCCTCAGACTACCTCATTCAGTTGCTACGGCTTGTGTGTGAGGTGGCCTCACTATGTTAAGTATAATAAAGATGTATTTTTCATATTACAGCTTCTGTGCCAAGTTCTTTGTTATATTAGTAAGTATTCCCTGAGAACGAAAATCTCAGTACTTCATTGGTAAACATTGTGTTATAATGGTAGACGCAAGCAATTGTGGATTAGGTGTGGTATGAATTCAAGAAGAATGGGGTAAAGAATGGATTGTAGCTTATGCCTCAAGAACATTATGAGAATCTGAACAACATTACTCAGTAATTGAAAGAGAACTACTAGCATGTGTGTAGGGGGGAAACATTTTAGACCATTTTTATGGAAACTAAAATCACCAATAAGTCTGATCACAAGCCTTTGGTTCATATATTGTCACCTGATGGTGGGCGTACATTGTCATCAAGGTTGGCCAGACTTTCTTCTAGACTACAAAACTTCCAATATACTCTAGAGTATGTCCCTGGTAAAGCTAATGTTCATGCTGACTGCATGTCAAGATTGCCTCTTCAGTATCTGGAATCAGATTGCATAGATACTGATTAATGTGAGGTTGCACATGTTGTGTGTGACGTGAATTTGTTGTCTAATGACAATGCCATTATTCAAGAGCAATTGTGGAACGAAGAGATGGGAAAGGATCAAGAACTTAAAAGGGTGAAAGAATTCATACTAGAAGGTTGGCCAGAAGAAAGAGAGCTCATAGGGAGTCTAGTTAGTTACTTTAAGGTTTGTGATGAATTGGCTATAGAGAATGATATAATTCTGAGGGTTGATACATTTATTCCACCCTTTAGTCTCAGGAAAATGTTTGTTGATGTTGCTCATGAAGGGCATTTTGGTATCTCTATCACCAGGAGACGATTGAAGGATAGTTTCTGGTGGCCAGGCATTAATTCCTATGTTAAGCATCATTTAAGACTCTGTGATTTATGCACCAACAGTGATAAGTAAGCGAAAGTTTTAACCGCTACCCCACAACTGGTGGATTTACCTGCTTCACCCTGGTGCAAATTAGGCATTGACATAATTGGTCCCTTTAGTGTTTTACTACATCAACACTCTTTTGGGATGGTGCTAATGGATTATTTACCAATGTGGCCTGAGATTAAGATGGTCAGAGAAGTTAATTCAGAAGCCATTATACAATTTCTAGATGATATTTTCTGTAGGGAAGGCATCCCTCAAGAGTTGGTTACAGACAATGGGCCACAGTTTGTTAGCAAACAGATGGAAAATTATTTGACTAGATGTGGTATTACTCACAAAAGGATTGCTTTCTTCCATCCAGAAGATAATGGTCAAATTGAGAGCTTTAATAGGGTTGTCAAATAGGCTATCCAGTTAGCAGTCAAGGGTGGACTGTGTTGGAACAAAGCTTTACAATCCATGTTGGCATCTTACAGAACATCACCCAATGCTGCAACTTTGAATAGACCATTTGTATTATTAAGAGGCCGTAAACACAGCACAAAACTGGTTCCATGGTGGTTAAAAAACAAGAACAAAGCACAAGAAGAAATTGCTGAGATAGATTTCAAAGAAATTCATCCTAAAATGGATGCTTACAAAAGCAAAATGAAAGCTAACTTGCTGAAAACCAGAATTGTTAGGAACTTTTCTGTCCAAGTTAGAGACTTAGTACGGTTGAAGAAAGGTGGTCTTATACATAAGGGTTTGTATAACTGGTCGGATCCTGTGCGAGTGGTGGAAGTGTTTAGGAATGCTGTACGGGTCGAGGATGGGAGTGTTTGGAATTAAATAGAGTTTCAATTTATAAAGGTAAGGTGGCTCTTAGTGATAGCATTGCCTCTAATGTATTTTTGGATGTGAATGAAAATCATGTGAGCAACTCGTGCACAGAATTACCTGTTGAAGAACAATGTGTACCTGCTCCACCATGTTCGACTAGGAATCCAAGAATTTGTAAATTACCTACTAAATTCAAAGATTATGTTCTTTCTTAATTTTCTTGTTTAACCCCTTGGCCGTGGGGGTAATCCCGCCGCGGCGCTGGGGGTGAGGGGGACCGCGCGGCGCTGCCATGCTGGTGATGGAACCACTCCTTCACCAGCCACAGGCGTGCTGTGCTTGTGACAGAGTGGTTCCGTCACGGCCCCACCCGCCTAATAGAACGCTCAGCGCAGGCGCGGAATTCATGCCGCGCATGCGTGGCGGCCGGGCCATGATGGAACCACTCTGTCATTAGCACAGCCCACTCGTGGCTGGTGATGGAGTGGTTCCGTCCTCAGCATCCAAGGGGTTAATAAAAGGGGGAGGTATGTTATGTTGTTATTGTTGTCATTTGTAGTTGGTACGAGTGCTGCCGTGCTCGTGTCTACTTCAAATCTCACCATGTGTGGGATGGCAATTTTTAAAATGTGAGTGGAGCATATAGGCATGGCGGATGGTGGTTGAGATTATTCTCAACTGTACCTGTGACTTGAATGGATGTATTAAAAGACGCCTTGCAATCTTTGGAGTTCCTGTTTCCTTTCTTTAGGATTATGGTGCAGCAGGAACTTATTTCACTACACTATGCCTGTGGAAATCCATCTTGAAGTATTTGGGCCGTCGCCTTTGAAGTTTTCGGTCTGAAGGCCAAAAGCCGTGACCCCTGGCTCCGCGATTTAATCAGCAGCCAGCTCAGGTTTTTTGGTTTTTTTCCGTCAAGCGGAGTTTTTTTCTTTTGAAAAACAATCATAGTATGTTTTTAAGCTTCTGGTTCAAACAATTCATAAAACAGGAACTGTAAGAACTTAAGGAATTAATTTATTGTTTTCAAAACATACTACTTGCAGCGGTCAAATGGACAGGGCCCTTTGAACTGTCATGTGGGACTGTTCTTTAAAATGTTATTCAAATTTTTGAATTATGGTGATAGATTTCCCTTAGAAAAGCTCTATAGCCAGCTCAGCTTTAACATGTTTTCCACACGGATGAATAAAGCAGAGGTGTCACGAATCCCATGTGAAGCCTGCAGCTGGGCTCAGATCCCAGTGTCATGCAAAGCTTGTTCTGCCCACCCCTTTCATGTCACCCACTTGGACTTAAAATAACTACACTTGGAATAAGCCAGTTGAAGTCAACTTCTGAGCTCACCCTGCAGACTGCGTGTAGGAACAAAAGTCCACAGCTATTTTATTTCAGCCTTACAAGTTTAATTGTGCTTGTGCAGAGGGGCACAGCTTGATGTGTTTTTGTTCGTCACTTGTTAGGTGTGTAAGCAGATAAGCACAGCCTTTCATCTCACTCTGCTTGATTGTGCTCCCTGATGGACACAGCTTGTACACGTTTATTTAAAATAGCATACTGGCGTCAATTAGTAATGGGTAATATCAACTTTTTTTCGTGGTTTAGGAAGTCGTTGTAAAAAAAGTAGTTGGTAAGTATTGTTTGTTGTTTAGCTTTTGTTGTTCAGGAAGTCGTGGTTTAGGCAGTAGTTGTTAAGTCATACAATCTTAAGGGAGAGAGCATAAGCTCTTTAGCACTGGTTAGCAGTGGTAAAGTGTACAGAGTTCTAGTGCCAACAAGAACGAAATTCAGGAAACAGGAGGGGGGAAGGCAAAAAGTTGGGGGGTGATCTTGCAGAAAGGACCAAGTTCAACAGTGAGGTAAAAAGAAAGTCAGTTGTCATGTTCACCCTGCATGTGGCCTAGATTCTTATTATGGTTGGGGCAATATTTTAGGATGTTAAATCAAACACAAGAGAGATTTTTGTACAACACACATGCTGCACTCATGTATTTGAAGGTGTTCTCATATGTGATAATGAATTCAGAAGGGCCCATTGAAATCAAGTATTTGGCTGGAGTCACACAGTTTGGCCAGGCAATGAAGCTGGGATTGATTCCAGATACTCCAGTGTCATACTTTGCAATCTAGCCACTAGATGGGTATCTTTTTCTGACGTCAAAGATTAATGCTTTGTCATTAATGCTTAGAGGGTGTGATTACAGTGTGGGTGACAGCAAGACTTCACATCTTATTTTTGGAGCTTATATCAGTGCAAACCTTGCCCAAGGAGATAAAAATGATTCACAACACACGGACTAGTTTACTTTATTTCTGTATCAGCACATGGCAGTTAACAGGATGCTGAGTCAAGGAGGAGATTTAAATCTGGCTCCCCATTGTGTCCAGACAGCAGCTGTAGCCACTAGGCAACATCATCTTCTGTAAAAGCTCAGCTTGTTTTGGGCTTGAGGTTCCAGGAGGACCTTGAGCTCAGCCAGAGTCAGACTTCTGACTCGAGCCAGGTCGAACTTTCAGCTCTACAAACACATACATAAACACTGACATATTCACACAAATATGCAGGCATACCCACACATGCCCAAATACACAGACAGGGCCGACAGTCATATTCTCATAAACCTTGTCGGAACCCATCATCCCGACTCAGTCGCGACCAATTACGATGCTCGCGGTCAGAAGGGGAACCGTTTGGTCATTCTGAATTCGTTCTGACCAGCATTTGGAGAATCTGAGTCGGTCTAAGCCAATTCGTACAGCTCAAAACAGGTTTTCCAATGGACCGATTAAGATGTCGGTTTCTGATAGCCTTTCCCACTCGGTTTGTCCGGCACAAAAAGGCTGTCAAAACAGACTTTGGGTGCCCCTAGCAGGCCCTCCATCATTTTGTGGCCTCCGGTTTGTGGTCAAGGGGGTACACAAGGCTTGGGGAGTCGACCACAGGGAGCAAGATTTTCTGCAGACACCCATTCTCCCCATAGGAGCATGTGTTGTCGGTCGGAACACAGGCTCCCATTGAAGTCAATGGGAGTCCTTCTGAACGGTGTTCAGAGCATCATATTCGGTCAGGCGGAACTGCCGACCGCATGTCGATCGGAATCAAATTAAACAAGGAGTTGGGCGGTTTAGTTTTCAACTGAAATCATAATCAGGCCCATAGTTAGAAACCCCTTCCCAGATATACACATCTGTATGCAGCCAAAGGGATATATTTAGGCAGCCCTTGAAACACTCAGTCAGGTCCAGTCACATATAAATACACACACACAGTTACATACACAATAACATGATCCCAGAAACCTTCACTCGCCTGTATACAAATTCAAAATTTCACTCGTGTACCCCAGCCGTGGTCTGTAGGGGAGTACCTGCCGGGGCGGTGATGTGGGGAGGGGGAGGGGCAAGGTGGGGGTTAGTAATGTATGGATAATGGATGTTTGCAGGTAAGTAAACATATAAATAAATCAAACGAATTTCTTTGCATGCACTGCATCCCCAAATGCAATGCAGTGCATGCAATAAAATTTGTTTGATTTATTTATATGTTTACTTACCTGCAGACATCCATTATCCATACATTACTAAGCCCCACCCTGCCCCTCCCTCTCCCCACGTCACCACCCAAGCAGGTACTCCCCTACCGACCGTGGATGGTGTACCCACAATGTCTGTTCACAGTATGTACACACCACATGAATGGTAACAATAACCTTAGCAAAAGTCAGAGGCCCAGCAAAGAATAAACTGAAGTTATTTGGAAGGGGCATATTCATGGCTCCCCCACGCACAGCAAAATCTTGCAAAAGAGAATATCATCTAGAACAACACACAAAGTACAGAGGGAGCTGGGGTGCACCCTCATGCAATAACACAGAAGCATTTGGCAAGAGCGGAGATATTGATCACATTACACAAGGGTGCATCTACCCATTAAGAGGTGAAGGGACACCAAAGATCAAGGGACCATTTTGTACCATAAAGTGGCGTAACAAAGGGGTGCAGGGGTGCGGACTGCCCCAGTCAGCACAAGTTTTGGGGGCAGCGTCCTGTTCCCACTCTCGCCAGCACCCCCTTGACCCCTTCAATTGGCTGCAGCGGGGCGGCAAATAGAAGAATCCCACCAGCACCCTCACCCCGCTCTTTGATGCAGCCATCACGGGGTGGCAATCATGGACACCACCATGGGTGGCGAAAGGGGTAGCTACGCCATTGGTATCATAGCCTCTTCCAGGCAATTTTAAGATATCAGGAACAGTATATTGGGGAATGCGGGTAAAATGAAAAAATATGACATGTCAAATGGCCACTGTACTCTGTGTGGTGGAAGAGGAGGCAGAGTCCCCCGTTCCCTGTGCCCACCAACATAGATGCATTACCGCTGGCATCCAATGACGTTGAGGTCTGCGTCTCTGGCTGTGATTCCTCAAGCAGACTCCGGCCCCCCTCCGAGGAGCTGGTCACATCTGTGTCACTTTTGCTTGTGTGCAGCAGTTGTGCGTGATGCCTCACCACTGGTGTCCATCCCCTGTCCTTCCGTGCCCACAGGAGATGCTGTATGAGATAGAGAGATGTTGGCTTCAACAGAACATTCATATGCAAGCAAAGCATCACTAAAGATGATGATATTTCCCTGTTACACACCACCCTGTACAAAAACATTATGCAACCTCAATTTTTGCCTTGATCCTTTGCCTATCAACAAGCTAACTGGGCACAAGTCCGCCCTGTGATGCCCACACAGCTCAACATCCTTTCTATGGCTGCGTTCAACCAGACACATAAATAGCACTGAGCACACTTAGGGCCCTGAGATGTACCCCACCACATGTTGCCACTGCCATATCTGGGTGGAGCAGAAGGGGACAACACAGATACAGATGACAACATAACAGTCCACACTTGCCATAAGCTCATGCCATACACCATGTTGTACTGTGGGGAACAGCTACTGTTGTACATTGGTGTCAGATGTCTAAACATTAAGATACTGAGGTCAGGCAATGCATGCATTGATGAAAGCACACTCAGAATCTGCACACTGCCGTGTTCTTACATGGGATTTCCCAATGCTGATGAGACCTGAAGACCAGGACTATCAATGCAATGTCAATGCCCATTACTCAAAGGACATTAGGAAGTACAGGTAGTGCAAATGCATGACAGCTGCACCCAACACAGAGGCCACTTACAAGACCCTGCATCACACTACCAACATCATATTGCCCAGCACTGGCACAGGATGTGAACACATGCAAACGCACACAGCCAAATTTACCCTTCCAAGAATACTCACCCCTAGCTTGCTGCTGATGCACCTTCAAACGTGCATCCAGCTCAGGCTATGTCTCGGCCAGGATGCAGGCTATTAGTGGTGTCATACTCCGCCGCGCCAATCTGCCAGTCCGCAGTAGCAGCCCCAGCATCATCTCCGCCACGTTCTTCCTGAGCCGGCAGATGTCATCCCACCTCTTGTGACAGTGGGTGCGGCGTTGGTTGGAAACACCCAGAGCACACACCTTGCATGCAATAGCCCTCCACAAGGCCTTATCCTGGTGTACTTTGAGCTGCAGCCATGGGAGACAAGAGGTGGAAAACATTAATGACACAGTGTTATGTACCAATATCTCGCCTTTGATGGAGCAAGGTTTCATATGTATAACTTGTAACTAATTAATCAACATGTTTTGTTTACTAATATTTGCATTATACAACATATTTAGTATCTAGGGGAAGCTTGCCTATGTGCTTTTACTAACAGTAACCCGAGTGTCCTAAAATGGCCACCAAAACGCTGAAATTTTCTGCGCATGCGTCCGCCACATCTACGTGTTGTGAAGTATCTGTCGCGTTGGTGGGAAATTCTTGATTCTGCGCACTAGTGCCAAGATGGCCGCTGCATGCTTACTCATACGAAAGCACATGCTGCTGCTTGTACCAACCTTTTGTTCGTTCTGCTTAACTATTAATGCTATAGTATAAATAAAGTAATGGGACTAGAGTAGAGATAAGTGGTATACATTGCTTTCATTTATTTTTGTATTCTAATATGTTTTCTTTGACTTTGTTACTAGCTTGTATTTTTGCCTGAAGGGTGACTTGAATTGCCATATTGAATCCACTCTGTGCATGTGCCAAGAACTGTGAGAGACCTCAAGCAATGGCATTGAACTGCTGCCAATGAACTGTCTTTCCGGCAATGCGCCCTGGGAACCACAACCTATAAACCTGGAAAAGGAAGAAGAATTGCTACTTTATTAAACTTTGTATATTAAAATGAAATAATATTGGTGGGTGGAATAAAGACATGTGAAAATAAATTATGGGCAGGAACTTGATCAATATAATTCAATGAGAAATTACCTCATCTTAGTATGGTGTGATGATCTCTCCTAGGGCCCGATGTAGGTAACCAAATACCGGTCGGTAACGGCCGATTTCGGCCGTTACCGACTGGTATTTGGTTTTTGAGATGTAGGGGGCCCAAATGTTACCGATTTGGTAAATTTACCGAATCGGTAAATCTAGATGTAGGTGGCACTGAAAACAGTGCCACAGGCCCTTAAGAATTCGTTATTTACCATGAAATACTATTTCATGGTAAATAACGAATTCCTGTATACATGCACATCTGTGCATGTACACCTGTGCCTAAGGGCATGTATGTCTGTCACATGGCACACAAGCCAGAATCAGGGGTGCAACAAGGTGTCAAAGTGACACCCTGTCCCCCTTGACAATTCGGTAATTTTACTGAATCGGTATTTACCGATTGGGTAATTGCCATTGATTCCTATGGGCCTCAAGGCCCATAGGAATCAATGGCAATTACCGAATCGGTAAATACAGATTCGATAATTACCGAATCTTAACGATTCGGTAATTGTTACCGAATATTTACCTACATGGCATTTACCGATTTGTAAATACCGAATCGGTAAAATTCGGTATTTACAAATCGGTAAATGCCATTTACCTACATCTGGCCCTCAGTCTTTTAGAAGAAGCACACACGTCTGCCCAATCAAATCCTGCACTCCTCCCTCCCAACATGTGGGCAGAGGCAAAGCCCCTCTCATGGTTAGTCCCACATAATTGTCTGGAGACAGCGGCACTGTCACGCCAGACCACAAAAAATCGCCCACATTTAAAAATAAGGGCAGTTTTGCAGTATAGGTGTTTTGCAAGGTATGGAACACAACTTGCATTTGAGCTTGTTGCAGGTAATGTTTAGGGTAAAAGTTCCCCAGGATACCATAAAACAGGCCCACAAACAGCCACAGATTAGCCCAAACGTTGTCCTGTAGGACCAGCCCTTCTGGCACTGCCAGACTTCACAGTTATGAGATGGTGTGCTAGATTGGGTTCGTAATCTAGATTTATATAGTATTTCATGTTTTTGTGTTTCTGTCTTTAGTGCGGATTGAGCCTTATAATGAAATATCTACGTTTGTACAAGAGGCCATCTGGTGACCGATGCCTCAATGCATCTGAAACCCCCAGCAGACGTCTAAACAAAACAATACTCTAGAACCTCGCTGATGATTGTTAGCAATTCGGGCCTGAGTACAAAGGGCTGTTTGTTTTCTAGACTAGAAGGGTCCATTTCACAGCAGAAAGAGATTCATCCTCAAATGCCCACAGATAACAAAAAATGTTTGATACCGCAAACCATTGGGAAATACTTTATCACACAATGATTACAAAGTATTGCTAACAAAAAATACCCAACATTTAAAATGGAATACCTGCAGGGGACTGCGTGGGGGACTGCATTATCTATTATTCAAAGTTTCTCGAGCTAAGATAGCATCATTAAAACATGACTAATTAATTGCATTATCTTTAATAATTTTATTGTAGAAGATCACAGCATTTACCAAATAAGAAGATAACGAAAGAGCAACATTATGTGTGCGCATACCGTTAAGCCAACGTAGAGCCATTTCTGAGGACAGATACATGTGAATAAGTAATTCAAAGAAGAAGAAAGGGAATTACATTTTCCTAGAACTTCATTAGAATGCCACTCTACTCATGCATCCCTAATCAGAGATTCTCAGGAGTTATAACTCTCATATCTATTTCAAGCAATGGATAAAAGATGACATTTAGTTTCTCATGTATAAGCTGGGTTTTGTGTTTCTCTTCAGTGATGGGAATATTTAAAAAGCAGAACTTTCTCTCCATAATAATTGTTCATGCTAGAGAAGAAGGGTATGGCATATTCTAATGGTTATTCTAATGGTGTAGGTCTTGTGTCCTCTGTGTGAATTAAGTGATAATGAATCAGCGTGGGTTATAATTCAAACTATTTCCATGCAAAAGCATTAACAAAGCTGATCGCTTTTCAGATTTCTTAGCTGTAGGCGGGATAAAAAAGCCTTCGGTTATAATTTGGAATACGGAATTGAATCAATGTCATCCCAGCATTGACGTCTCAAATTGCACTCCATACTCAGAAGAAAGGCGTTGCCATTATATCCTGAATCTAATCTACTATTTATGTTAGACTAGACGAGTCTAATGCGCATTGATGATTGATCCCTCTGATCTGATGGGTGCCTACTTGAATATCACCCATATTTCTTGCCAGGACCCAATTCTTTTGATTGACATGCACTATACGGCGTTTTAGAAGCCTGGCCAATAGTTGAGAACAATATCTCTTTCAATGAACAATTAAACACTTGACAGGCTGAATCAAAATCACGGAGGACAGTTAACGGAGGACAGTTAACAGAGGACACTTAACGCCTGCTGGTGATAGAAGAACAAAATAAAATTCGAAAAAGGGCATATGGTTCCAGATGTGGAGGTTGAAAATTACGGAAATTAAGGGGCATATTACCAAGCAGGGTGATAGGTAATTATCGCCGCTTTAGCGGCCGTTTTCGGCCGCTAAGCGGCGATAATTCTATTGCTCTGTTAGCAAGCTGTCGCTAACAGCAGTTAGCGACAGCTTTAGGTGATCGGTTTGGGTCCCGCTTTGCATTTCAGCGATATTTTTCGCTAATGACATGCAAAGTGGGCGTACCCAACCTGTTAGCGACTGAAAGCAGTCGCTAACGTCGCTATCGCCTATTAGCAAGGCAGGCGTAGCAATGGAAATATTCCCGCTATTGCCAAAAACTAACGCCTGCTCTGACCAGTTCTTAGCCATGTTATTCAATGGAAGGTGGATAACATGGCTAAGAGCATTTTGTCGCTAATGCGTGAATATCGCTGTATTCTCAGCGATATTCACGCTATCGCCGGAAAATGTATCGCTTTGGAGATAAACGTTGCTAATAGCACGTTATCTCAGCGATAATTTCCGGCGATGCTTAGCGATAAAAAAATTGTTGCCAAGTCTAGTTAGCAATAAATATCGCTAATCGTTGGTAATATGCCCCTAAGTGTAGGTAAAAATAGACGAAAAATAGTGTGGGGGTAGAGAAACAGAAAAATTCTAAAGACTTAAAAAGTGGGATGAGAAAAGATAGGGGTAAAAATGGAAAAGGAGAGAAGGACAGGATCATGTGAAGTCAAAGTAACACAGAGTAGTAAGAAAGAATATGGTAATCAATACGTATGAAGCATGAGGGTAACGAGTCCAAGGACAGGAGTACAGAAACATGGAGTGAAACCAGGAACAGCAATTGGAGTGGATAGCATATAGGAAGGCCAACTGGCACCTGCTGGACATTCGCTCCTTAAAGCCCTCCAGCATGCTGTCTCCCCAGAACAATTCCTAACTATCAGTGAAGCTACAACTTTACTTCTCAGAAGCCATAAACAGACCAGCCGGTAGAGACCTCTTATTCATGCGCCTGTTAGGCCTACCACTGGCCAACTTCAACTCATGGGCCCACCCAGGCAAGGCGAGGACCTGCAGGCTGCAATTATAAGAAAGAATCATCGTTACACCTTCTGTGCTGCTGTCCTACACTTGATGCCCCCCGGAGGTTTCTCCTGAAATCAATTTATCTAAAGAAGGGTGGGGCATATTACCAAGGAATAGCGATATTTATCGCATAATGCGCTTAGCACATTTTTTTTATCGCTGCCTATCGCTGGATATGTTAGCGGAGAAAACATGCTATTAGCAACGTTTTCTCCATTGTGCTGAAGTATCCAGCGATAGCGGCGAAATGCGTGAATATCGCTGAGAATACAGCGATATTCACGCATTAGCGACGAAATGCTCTTAGCCATGTTATCCACCTCCCATTGTATGACATGGCTAAGAACTGGTCTGGGAAGGTGTTACTATTTGAGATATTCGCGCTTAGTGCGAATATTTCCATCGCTACGCCTGCCTTGCTAATAGGCGATAGCGACGTTAGCGACTGCTTTCAGTTGCTAACTGGTTGGGTACGCCCACTTTGCATGTCATTAGCGATAAACATCGCTGACATGCAAAGCGGGTCCCAAACTGCTCGCTATCACCTAAAAGCTGTCGCTAACATCAGTTAGCGACAGCTTGCTAATAGGGCGATAGAATTATAACTGCTTAGCGGCCGAAAACGGCCGCTAAAGCGGCGATAATTGCCTATCGCCCTGCTTGATAATATGCCCCGAAGTTCGTTCTTGCCTGGAGGCCTTCTCGATTTGCTTCTCCCACAATTATAAAAGAACCCTATTGAGGTGCGGCAAGTACGACAAGGAGCTCGGTGACCTACTCCACCATCGTCCTGTAGATTCTCAGTCTGCCACCTTCTCTCAAAAACTGATAACGGACTATTACACGGCGAGACCTAGGAACAGGCATGACATGTGTCTCTCCGTTTAAACACAACACATTGAGAGAGAAGTGAACCCACTGCCAACCTTTAACCATTCTCGTTCCCAGTATGTATCTTGCTCAGGTCCAGTCTGATTTATTTTCAACTGCCACTTAAACTGCCAGTAAAAGTTAGAATATTAAAAAGATGTAAAATTCATCACAGAATAGTTTGAGATTTTTGGAAATATGCACTGTGACGTTAGGATTCTAAGAAAAGTTATTAGGCCTGCTGATAAGCACAGGAGCAGTGATCAAGGATACTGCATATTTGTAGTGGTATGCAAGCAGTTGTTTGTGATTACAATTAAATTGTGTCCTTTGGATTTAGCTGTGTTGAAAAACATGACCCCCCAGGTATAATGCTGTTTCTAAACAATGCATGCCATGTCAGGGTTCTCAACACTTATGACCCTTGGTGCCAACACAGGTCACTGGTGCTCACTGTTTGCTGTACACTGAGGGACCGCTTGAGTGGTCACAGAGAAAAACTACCTGGGCAGGTTCTACATCATATCCTTCTTTTTTCATCCTTCTAAATGCCTTTTGCAGGATCCTTTTCATATCAATGCCACTCAGATTTGGTAAGCTTCTCTTCTCCCTGGAGCACTAAGAGGAATTTGCTGTCTGGTTGCCAAAATCCAATCCCACATATCGTGGACTAACATGTGTCAGAGCACTCTTCTGTAGTGAGGATGCTGACATGAAATCAAATCTTAGGATGAGGCTGCAAAAAATCTCAGGTGGGTCAGGTTCACATCCCAATGACCTTATGACAAAATAAAACATTACTAATAAGAACATAAGGCAAGATGTAGAAAACTATTTTATGGTCACAAAACCGGCTGATTCTCAGAATTGCAAATGCATAACGATTCGGTATTTGGAAGGGGAGTGTTTAGGGAGTCCCTTTCAAATGCCAAATACAAATGGGTTTGATAGGGATGGGCGAAAGATGAATCTTGGAGGCAGGATGTGTTTCTCAATTTTGGTGTTTATTTGAAGGAAAGTCTGGAGAAACAGCTGCAAAACAAATTATATTGAAGGAAAAAGCAGGAGGGACAGAAAATAATTGAGGCTGTTGTAAACTCTTTGAGTCTCTCTATTCTTTCACTGGTAATCTTCTCCTTCTTCTCTTTCTTTTAGGCTCATGCTTCCATGGTGGGTTGTCCCTGGTTCGCCTGGAAGGAAGACAAGAAGAGTACGATAAGTAAGTCAGTCTAGGAGATGTTGTTTTCCTTTTTTTAAGGGATAGGGACCATTACCTCACCCAGTGGTGTTGGGGAGTACTTCTTTTTAGTGAAGATGGTAAAGCAGGAAGTCCTCCACCTTTTCAGTGGTTATATGCTTCTTTACGTGTTAGGTCTCCTCCTTTCAGTACTAGGATTTTGGGAAGGGAGAGTGTGTGATGGGATAGTGTGTAAGGGAAAGTAAACATGTGCAATAGTGTCTCTGTCCATGCCATAATTAATTCAATTTAAACAGTACAGGATTAGCTGTGCTCCTCTTGTTCTCTCTGCTTAAGACATTCCTCTTGACCACTCTTTTGAACCCAGACTCGGGCCTCTTTACCACTAGGGTATGCCCTCTGCCCCAAGTGGCGTAAACAAATTTCTGCCTAAAAAAAAACATTAAATGAAAACACTCAATGGGTTGGGTTGCAACCTCTAGAGACTGGCACCCTCGTGATTAGAGCACCAAAACTTTCTTTTTGATTTCCCAATCCTCACGTGTCACGTTTCACGCCCCCCTTTTCTTATACTGTCCCGCACACCTCCCCACCCTGCCCGAACACGTACCAGGAAAGCCGTAACTCTCCTGAGTTGCGGCAGGGGAGTCATGCTTCCCAGGGCAACCCATACTCTTCGCTCTAGGTCTCTGGAGCCCCGTCGTCCATGCGTTCTGCCTCCTGTCCCTGTGCAGCTGGTGGTGGGCTGCCTTTGCCGGTTCCCTGTGCGATGCCTCCAACAGCCTCGAACTCGGTGGAGCGGGTCCCGTTCTCCTCCTCCTGACCATGACTTCTTCTAACGCTCTGCTCTCCAGTGTCTTCCGGCCCCGCCCACTCTGCTCCACTCCATTTGTCCTCGCTCAACTCTCCGCTCCCCTCCGTAATAGGCTGCTCACTTGGGAAGACCGGCCTTCTCCTTCAGTCAGTGAATACACGTCGACAACTTTAACATTGTCCTCTTCTGTTTTGCAGGAAAGGAGCTGTTGGATCCGCTCGCTGTGCTGTGATGAAAGAGGTAAGTTAGGGGTGATTATGGAGGTTGGGTCTGGGTCCTCTAGGGATGATAGAGTGTTTTCAGGGAGCGTGGTATGGCCTCCCCCACAAGGATTTATTAATGTTTTGTTACTGAATTGCAGTTGAAAACATTAATATTTTGCCAAAACCTCGAAGGAGGTGGCAATCCATTCACAAATGGGAAGGGGTCCTCATGAGACTCTTTCCCATTGAGAATGTTAAAATAAATATTTTGTAAGAGCAGGCAGTAGTTAAACATTTTACTTTCTTTCTCGAAACACGTCTCATTTTCCTTTAAGGAAAATGGGCTGCTTTTAAAAAAAAGTTTGAAAAGGAGAATGGCCTGCATTTAATTAAAACAAAAAGGATTGCTTCATTGAAAAGCAGTCACAGACAGGGTGGGCGGCTGACCCCAGCAACCATCATCCCTGTGATGGCCATCATTTCTAATGGGCCCTCACTTATTAATATTCATGCGATAGGTTTAATTGCGATCCACTCAGAATCATTATTTAATAGTTGAAAGTTTTCTTACATTAGGAATTGTGATTTCCTAATTGGAACTTAGTAATAATCGTAAATAGTAAATCACAATTCCTGCCTTTTGTATGTCTGGCCCATAATGCATTGGCATTCACAGTGATGGTCATTAACAGCTAACTCATTAAGTAAAGAGGTTTTTAAAACGTAAAGCCAAGCACAAAGAGAGGTTAGCTTTGGGATAAAATGCCTGTTCAAGATAGATTCTGGCAAGAAATCAATTTGCTTTGAGTGAAGCAGACCGGCCAGATGGAGTCAATTTGAAATACAGGTAGAACGGGATGTAGGTGGTACAAGCAACCCACATAGTACATATGTGTATGAAATTGTAGGCTTTTTCTACTTGTCAGAACAATGTGCTTTAAAATTAAGTTAGAATTAGTATCTATTGCAGCTTTCAACTTATAAGGTTAAGTCGAAACCTCAGGTCTTTTGTGTGTAATACGCTGCACATGCCCAAGGCACACTAAGGACCTTATGTACAGAATTTAGGGCCAGATGTAGGTAATCCCATTTTACCGACTCTAAAATACCGAATTTTACCGATTCTGTATTTTAGAATCGGGTAAATGGGATGTAGGTAAAAATTAGGTAATTTTTACCGATTCGGGAAAATTCTGTATTAGCCTTTCGGAATTTACCGATTCGGTATTTACCAAATCGGTATTTACCGAATCGGTAATTCCCATTCAATCCTATGGGTCTTTTGGCCCATAGGAATGAATGGGAAATACCGATTCTTTAAATACCGAATCGGTAAATAACGAATCGGCTAGGAAAGAAAAGTGAAACTCAGCAGTCAGCCAATCAGGTGCAACCACCCCCCTCCCAACCAGGAAGTGGCTACACCCAGGCAGCTGGAAGCAATTAGAAGGTTCTGGAGAGGGTGTGAGAGCAGAGCTGAGTCCCTGGGCCACAGGAAAACGTTTGTGCTTTTAAATGTGGAAAATATCAAGCAGCAGTGAAAAGGAACTTCCTCTTTTTTTATTTTGAATATTTTTATTTATCATTGCAAGATAAACATACATAAGAAAAAAATACATAAGAAATTCATAAAGCGTTAGCACCTTATACAGTAGTTAATGATACAGAGGAACACTTGAAAAGCAATTTATTTTTTCAAAATTCAAAAATAAATAAATAATGATTGTAGCCAGCATTACCCAAACAATAATATTACATGAAAGGTCTCCAAATGTTCTCTCTTTTCCTTAGAGATTGAGGTCCCCTTAGTTTTGCTAATGAAAGTTCCATCGACTGTATCTCCTTCAATCAATCAATCAATCAATCAATCAATCAATCAATCAATCAATCAATCAATCAATGACACTTATAGAGCGCGCTACCTACCCGAAGGGTCTCAAGGCGCTGGGGGGGGGGGTGCCGCTACTGCTCGAATAGCCAGGTCTTCAGCTTCTTCCTGAAGGAGAGGTGGTCTTGGGTCAGGCGCAGGTCGGTCGGGAGGGAGTTCCAGGTCTTGGCGGCCAGGTAGGAGAAGGACCTTCCTCCTGATGTCGCTCTTCGGATGCGGGGGACAGCGGCGAGGGCGAGGTTGGCTGATCGGAGGTGGCGTTTGGGAGCGTGGAAGTTGATTCGGCTGTTGAGGTAGCTCGGGCCTTGGTTGTGTAGGGCTTTGTGTGCGTGGGTGAGGAGGCGGAACGTGATTCTTTTGTTGACGGGGAGCCAGTGAAGGTCTCTCAGATGTCCGGAGATGTGGCTGGTTCGTGGGAGGTCGAGGATGAGTCTGGCTGAGGCGTTCTGGATCCGCTGGAGTCTCTTCTGGAGTTTGGCGGTGGTCCCGGCGTAGAGGGCGTTGCCGTAGTCCAGCCGGCTGGTGACGAGGGCCTGGGTGACGGTCTTCCTGGTCTCGGTGGGGATCCACCAGAAGATCTTCCGTAGCATGCGCAGGATGTTGAAGCGCGCCGAGGAGACGTTGTTGACTTGCCTGGTCATGGAGAGGGAGGAGTCCAGGATGAAGCCCAGGTTGCGTGCGTGGTCCGTCGGTTTGGGTGCGGTACCCAGGGCGGGGGGCCACCAGGAGTCGTCCCAGGCGGAGGGCGAGGAGCCCAGGATGAGGACCTCCGTCTTGTCCGAGTTTAGTTTCAGGCGGCTGGTCGTCATCCACTCGGCTACCTCTTTCATCCCTTCGTGCAGGTTGGCTCTGGCGGCGGCGGGGTTGTTGGTCAGGGAGAGGATCAGCTGGGTGTCGTCGGCGTAGGAGATAATGCTGAGGTTGTGTTTGCGTACGATGGCCGCGAGGGGGCTCATGTAGACGTTGAAGAGGGTTGGGCTCAGAGAGGATCCTTGGGGGACGCCGCAGATGACTTCGGTGGCCTCTGACTTGTACGGTGGTAGGCGGACTCTCTGTGTTCTTCCGTCGAGGAAGGAGATGATCCATTCCAGTGCCTTCCCCTGGACTCCGGCGTTGTCGAGGCGCTGCACTAGGGTGCGGTGGCAGACCGTGTCGAAGGCCGCGGAGAGGTCAAGGAGGATGAGGGCCGCTGTTTCTCCATTGTCCATCAGGGCTCGGATGTCATCGGTGGCGGCGATGAGGGCGGTCTCGGTGCTGTGATTGGCTCGGAAGCCGGACTGTGAGGGGTCGAGGGATCCGTTCGTCTCGAGGAAGGCGGCCATCTGCTTGTTGACGTTCTTCTCAATGACTTTGGCTGGAAACGGGAGGAGCGAGATGGGGCGGTAGTTCTTGAGGTCGGTGGGGTCCGCTGTTGGTTTCTTGAGTAGAGCGCTTAGTTCGGCGTGCTTCCAGCTCTCCGGGAAGGTGGCGGTGTCGAAGGATGTGTTGATGATGTCTCGCAGGTGGGGTGCGATGACTGCGTCGGCCTGGTTGAAGACGTGGTGAGGGCAGGGGTCGGTTGGTGATCCGGAGTGGATGGAGTTCATCGTGCGGATGGTGTCTTCGGTGCTGATCGGGGTCCAGGCGTGGAGGGTGGTGGTGGGGGGTGGTTGTTCGGTCATGGTGTGCGTTGGTTGGATGTTGAAGCTGTTGTGTATGTCCGTGATCTTGTTGTGGAAGTATGAAGCGAGGGAGTTGCAGAGGTCTTGCGATGGGGTGATGTCGTTGTTTCCTGCGCTGGGGTTGGAAAGCTCTTTCACGATGTTGAAGAGTTCCTTGCAGTTGTGTGCGTTGTTGTCCAGCCGGTCCTTGAATGCTGTTTTCTTGGCGGCGCGGATCAGCTGGTGGTGTTTCCGGGTGGCGAGTTTGAAGGAGGTCCTGTTGTCCGGTGTCGGTTCCCTTTTCCAGACTTTCTCGAGGGCTCGGCAGTTCTTCTTGGAGCTCTTGAGTTCGTCGGTGAACCATGGGGCCTTCTTGCTGCCGGGTCTGCTAGGCGGGGTCCTCAGAGGGGCGAGCTCGTCCGCGCAGATGCTGATCCACTTCGTGAGGTTGTCGGCGGCCTGGCTGGGGTCTGCTGAGCTGGCAGGAGGGTGCTGGCTCCTTGCTTAAAGCCCACCATTCCGAGATTTGCGGGGGGCTAGGAGAGATCCATGCACTAGCTATGACCAGTCGTGCACAAGCAATTACGACAGTAATGAGGTCTTTGAATGTGTTCTGCAAGTCGAGTAGAATCCGCGGTGCAGTGGATTTCAGGCAGGTTATTTGTTTATGGGAAAGTATGTTTTCTATTTTTTTCCAAAATTTGGTCAAAGAGGGGCATGAGGAAAACATGTGCACTAGATCGACGGCATGTAAATCGCATTTAGGACACTTCATGCGGCTGCTAACATCATTGTTGCCTGCCCAGCTAGATATTCTTTGCGGAGTATAGTAAAGTTGGCAAATAGTTCTATAGTGCTGTAATCTTAGGCTAGAGGACTGGACCACATAATTGATTTGATGTAAAGAGCCCGAAATTTGGTTTGGTGTTATATTTATACCCATCCTATTGGTCCATTTAATAGCAAGTTTGCCACAGTCGTTCATTTTTAAATTTATTGGATATGCGTACCCCTCACTAATAATCGATTTTGTTTTGTCAGAGTATAAACAATTTAAAATCTCTGATTGGCTAACTTCTTTAATTTTCATTTTACGCACTAGTTAGTCTCTAATTTGCATGTATTTAAAGTACATGCCATCATTCAGTTTATATATAGTTTTTAATATTGTAAAATCTAAGAGGCCCTCATGTCCGAAAAGGGTTCCTAATTTACGAACCCCACGTCTAGCCCAGGAAGTCCCTGCACCATCTGAAAAAATTCCAGGAAGACCTGGGTTATCCCATAGAGGTTAGTCTGAGTGAAAGAAGGAGAATGTCCCATAATTCATAATGGTATTCCAGATGGCGATAGTTTCTCTAGCAGTCTTAAATTTAACCCGTTTGAAAAAATTGGGATCATGGACCCTTAATAAAAAGTAGTTGCTATCAGAGCCTAACATGAATTCATAAAAAAAAATTGAGGCAGTTTAGTGGTGACAAAACTTCGAAGACGAGAAAAAAAAGTAGCAAAAAAATATAATTTAAAATCAGGGAACTTCAATCCACTTTTCTCAGTAGAGAGTTTCAATGATTGGATTGATCTACGAGCTTTCTTATAGCCCCATATGTAGCTACTACATAACCCATCAAGTCTTTTGAAAAAAAAAACACTGCAAAGTCGAAGGGGGATGCATCTAAATAAGTAAAGAAATTTGGGGACAATTTTCATTTTAATTAGGGTAATCCGACCAGCAAGGCTCAGTAGGATCTTGTGCCACTTTTTAAAAGATAAAGCGACTTCTTTCAGGAGTGGACTGTAATTAAGAGCGATTAGATTCCCAAGATAAGCTGACATTTTTATTCCAAGGTACGTGGTGCTGTTACAAATGCCAAGGACTGGGGTCAGTGTTTTATAATTGACTATAATTTGCGTCTTATTTAAACTCAATTTATACCCCGAGACCTTCCAAAAATTCTTCTGATTCGCTAGTAATCAAGGGTAGTGATTTAGCAACATCAGTTGTGAAGATGGCTATGTCGTCCGCATATGCGGTTATTTTTAAAACATGTCTGCCAAATTGAAAGGAATAATGTTTGCTTGATTCAAGAGTGCATTTAAAAATGGTTCTAAAGAAAGAGCAAACAGCAGGGGTGAGAGAGGACACCCTTGCCGGGTTCCTCTTGCTATTTGAAATTTGGTAGAGTCCATACCTGCATAACTCATCTTAGCTGTGTGTTGGTCGTACAGGGATCTGATCCAGCCAATGTAGTTACTTTGAAAACCGAATGCCCTAAGAACAGCCCACAGATATTCCCACCCCACTCGGTCGAACGCTTTTTCCGCATCAAGCATTATCATACAGAGTGGGGCGAGCTCAGTAGAAGCTACATCGAAGGCTGTAATAGCCATGTTGACATGGGCCGTTGTGTCTCTCCCTGTGACAAACTCATGCTGTTGGATGTTAACCAGCTCTGACATATGGGGGGTTAACCGAGTGGCCAGTATCTTGGCAAAAGCCTTGGCATCGGTGTTTATCAAAGAAATGAGCCTGTAGGACCCGCGCTCGTTGGCTGGTTTCTGGGTTTTTTTTTAAATACAATTTTAGCCATGTTCCATGTAGCTGGAGTTTTCCCTGTTTCCTTAATGGAATTGATAACTAAACAAAAAAGGGGAGCTAGTTCCTGTATACATATTTTATAATGTTCGATTGGGATTGAATCTTCCCCAGCCGCTTTACCGGACGGAAGAGATGCTATTGCTGATCTTATCTCCATAATGGAGATATCATCCTCCAATTGATTGAACCTTTCACCGTCATTTTGATTGACCAGATTTTTATTAATGTAGGATAAGATATGATCACTGGAAGGGGAGTTCTCAGGTGTATATAGCCTAGTGTAGTAATTAACAAATTGATTTAATATATCTTCCGATTGAGTGTAACAGACCGCATTGACATCTTTAATAACTTTGATCATAGTCTTGGCTTTCTTGTCAGCGACTTTGTATGCTAATAATTTTCCTATTTTGTCCCCACTTTCGTACTGCGAAAGATGATACTGATGCAGTTTCTGGCTATGTCTCTCTGTCAAGTTATTTATAGTAACAAGCTTCAAATTAATCAAATCCATCGCTATCTGATCAACATTAGGTGTATCTTGCAGCAGTGCTTGTATTAGCTGGTTTTCCAAAGATATAAGTTTTGAAGTCAATGTTTTAACCTCTTTCTGTCTTTCTGAATTTATCCGTAAGACATATTGTTGTGCGAAGCCCCTAATGCTAGCTTTACAAGCATCCCAAACGTGTATTACTGCCACAGAGTTTAAATTAGTCTGTACAAATTCAGTAATGTGTAGCTTAAGCTGGGCAGTACAAGTTGTGTCTGAAAAGAGATATCTCGGGAAAGTGAATTGTCTGAACTCTTGTTTTTTAGTCGGTATATTAATTTCCATCAGTTTAGCATTATGATCAGACGTCACTCTGGGACATAATTCTATTGTACAGTTATTCGTGATTCTATCTGCGGCCCAAACCATATCAATTCGGGAGCATAGTTTGTGAGGTGCTGAATAATATGTAAACTCGGCAGCATTGGGATGTATGGTACGCTAAGCATCTTTCAAATTATGTATACAACTTAGTTCTAATATCGCCGCTCTGACTTTACACATCAGTGTTAGAGCATGGCGTCGAGTAGTATCTAAATGATAATTCATCACACAGTTAAAATCGCCCTTAATGAGTAGTTTGCCTTCCCAATTTAATAATTCAATAGTTAATCTATCATACATAATTGGTTCATCAATATTAGGGCCGAAAACCACACAGAATACATATTAAGAATGCTCCAGTTCTGCCTGAATAATATCCCATCTACCCTTTGAATCAGCCATTGTCCGTGTAATTTCTAAATTCAAATGTTTACAATTCATTATTGCGACCCTCCGTATGGAAGCGCCCAAAGTTGAACAAATAATAAGATCATACCCCAATTGACCAAGCAATTTTTTATCTTTTACACCAATATGAGTTTCTGTAAGCAACGCAAGATGGGGTTTGTACATATTAAGCTCTTCCTGAACCAATCTACGTTTATTTTTGCTATTGAGGCCGGCTACATTCCAACTTAAACAATTAAGGAAAAACATTTTCTAAAAAGAGACCAATAGCATAATGATATATATCCCTCTGTTTTAAATCATTATATAAAGTAATGATTGTATTTTGTCCTTGCTTCCAAACTGGATCTCGAGCAATGATTGTTTTTTCCCTTTTTAGCTCCACCCAAACCAACCCCTCACCCGCCCTCCCTAGTACAATTGGGGAGAACACCCCACTAACCTTGCTGCCGCTAGATAGGCAGCTCTGAGAAGCAGCAGCAGAGAGGCTACAACCGAAACCCTAGCCAAAAAAAAAACTGAAAAAAGAAAGGGATTTCCTAATTGGAACGTAGTAAGAATCGTAAATAGTAAATCACAATTCCTGCCTTTTGTATGTCTGGCCCATAATGCATTGGCATTCACAGTGATAGTCATAAACAGCTAACTCATTAAGTAAAGAGGTTTATAAAACTTAAAGCCAAGCACAAAGAAAGGGTTAGCTTTGGGATAAAATGCCTGTTCAAGATAGATTCTGGCAAGAAATCGATTTGCTTTGAGTGAAGCAGACCGGCCAGATGGAGTCAATTGGAAATACAGGTAGAACGGGATGTAGGTGGTACAAGCAACCCACATAGTACATATGTGTATGAAATTGTAGGCTTTTTCTACTTGTCAGAACAATGTGCTTTAAAATTAAGTGAGAATTAGTATCTATTGCAGCTTTCAACTTATAAGGTTAAGTAGATCCTGGGATGTAGGTAAAAATTCGTTAATTTTTACAGATTCTGGAAAATTCTGCATTAGCCTTTCGGAATTTACCAATTCGGTATTTACCAAATCGGTATTTACCGAATCGGTAATTCCCATTCAATCCTATGGTCCTTTTGGCCCATAGAAATGAATGGGAAATACCGATTCTGTAAATACCGAATCGGTAAACAACGAATCGCCTAGGAAAGAAAAGTGAAACTCAGCAGTCAGCCAATCAGGTGCAACCACCCCCCTCCCAACCAGGAAGTGGCTACACCCAGGCAGCTGGAAGCAATTAGAAGGTTTTGGAGAGGGTGTGAGAGCAGAGCTGAGTCCCTGGGCCACAGGAAAACGTTTGTGCTTTTAAATTTGGAAAATGGCAAGCAGCAGTGAAAAGCAACTTCCAGAGAGGAAGAGAAAAATAAAATTCAGCACCATGGAGCTGCAGGTACTCGTGGAGGAGGTGGTGCAAGAACACCATAAATTGTTTGGAAAGCAGTCCCTGGCTGTGGCTGAATCTGCCAAAAAAAAGATTTGGCTGGAAATACAGTCCAAGGTGAATGCAGTAGGAATGACTCAACGGGACATAGATGACCTGAAAAAGAGGTGGTACGACCTCAGGAGCTTGACTAAGAAGAAAATTGCAGAGCTCCACAAAGAAGCAAACCGAACTGGAGGAGGGAAGAACCGTGCACCTCCCCTGACTGAGCTGGAGGAGCTGGTGGAGTCCACCATAGAACCAGAGAGCGTCTGTGGACTAGGAGATGCAGACAGTACAGTCAGAGCTGCCACCAGAAAAGGTAAGAAGCATGCACAGCAATCAAACCCACCCCATCACCTTCCCTTTCCCCTATGTGGCAGTGCTAACCCCACTCCAGTAGAGGTAGCAGTATACATGAGCAATGCATTATGGGAGATGTAGTCATTGAAAGACCTACCATGTCATACAGCACACCAAGCAACAAGTTATGCAAAACATATCGGTCATAATCAAGCTGAGGCAATATGTACAGTGTTTCAGTGAGAAGAATTTAATTGTATAAGCAGTGAGGCAGGAGCACAGACCTAATGTACGCTTTTATGTCCACTGGCGAGACATCTCGCAGGCGTACCACGGAGAAGGAAGGTACTGCACCACAGAGGGATGACAGCCAGGAGGCAGGCACAAGTGCAGGGAATGCAAAACAACAGTTAATGGACAGAATGCAGAACAATGTCATACATTCACCCCAGTACAGAGATCTGGGCCTAAATCCATCGTTTTTTTGCACTTCACACCACCCCAGTTCAGACATGGCCATATGCAAATCAGCCTTGACCCTGTGCCTCATGGGAACAGTCCAGCCCGAACTGCCAAGCCATGTCTTTCCTGGATCGGAATCAAGCATCCTAGGACCGGTTTCTGGCTGTCAGCCGTCTTCAGCCAGGATAGCTTGACTCCAGTGGTGTGGAGAGCATGGGACTCACGTCTGCGCATACCCATCCCACTCAGGGTGACAAATGCAAAACAACAGTTGATGGACAGAATGCAGAACAATGTCATACATTCACCCCAGTACAGAGATCTGGGCCGAAATCCATCATTTTTTTGCACTCCACACTACCCCAGTTCAGACATGGCCATATGCAAATCAGCCTTGACCCTGTGCCTCATGGGAACAGTCCAGCCCGAACTGCCAAGCCATGTCTTTCCTGGATCGGAATCAAGCATCCTAGGACCGGTTTCTGGCTATCAGCCGTCTTCAGCCAGGATAGCTTGACTCCAGTGGTGTGGAGAGCATGCGACTCACGTCTGAGCATACCCATCCCACTCGGGGTGACAAATGCAAAAACATTTGATGGACAGAATGCAGAACAATGTCATACATTCACCCCAGTACAGAGATCTGGGCCTAAATCCATTGTTTTTTTGCACTTCACACCACCCCAGTTCAGACATGGCCATATGAAAATCAGCCTTGACCCTGTGCCTCATGGGAACAGTCCGGCCCGAACTGCCAAGCCATGTCTTTCCTGGACCGGAATCAAGCATCCTAGGACCGGTTTCTGGCTATCAGCCGTCTTCAGCCAGGATATCTTGACTCCAGTGGTGTAGAGAGCATGGGACTCACGTCTGAGCATACCCATCCCACTCGGGGTGACAAATGCAAAACAACAGTTGATGGACAGAATGCAGAACAATGTCATACATTCACCCCAGTACAGAGATCTGGGCCTAAATCCATTGTTTTTTTGCACTCCACACCACCCCAGTTCAGACATGGCCATATGCAAATCAGCCTTGACCCTGTGCCTCATGGGAACAGTCCAGCCCGAACTGCCAAGCCATGTCTTTCCTGGACCGGAATCAAGCATCCTAGGACCGGTTTCTGGCTATCAGCCGTCTTCAGCCAGGATAGCTTGACTCCAGTGGTGTGGAGAGCATGGGACTCACGTCTGAGCATACCCATCCCACTCGGGGTGACAAATGCAAAACAACAGTTGATGGACAGAATGCAGAACAATGTCATACATTCACCCCAGTACAGAGATATGGGCCCAAATCCATTGTTTTTTTGCACTCCACACCACCCCAGTTCGGACATGGCCATATGGAAATCAGCCTTGACCCTGTGCCTCATGGGAACAGTCCAGCCCGAACTGCCAAGCCATGTCTTTCCTGGACCGGAATCAAGCATCCTAGGACTGGTTTCTGGCTATCTGCCGTCTTCAGCCAGGATAGCTTGACTCCAGTGGTGTGGAAAGCATGGGGCTCACGTCTGAGCATACCCATCCCACTCCCAGTGCAGGGAATGTCACAGAGGACACTGGTGCACCAACAACACAGCCACCATCCCAAGAGCTTGAAATGTCTCCACAGCTGCAGTCCTCCCCAGAGCGTTCAGGATCCCCTCAGCTACTGTCCTCATCTGAACTGCCTGCGTCACTGCTGCAAACAACACCTGCAGCTCAAAAGAGTAGGAGGCATACAGTTGCCCTACTGGTTGAAATGGAAACATCAGCAGGTGACATGGAGGGGGATGACACTGCAACCTTGGCAGGGGAAGGAAGCACTGCCACACAGCAGTGCAGCGCAGAGGGTGCCCGCACAGGTATCAGACGCCACAGGCCTAGAGATAGCAGTGCTGCACAACATGCGGAGGGTCCCAGTGTCTTCCGTGGGCTGGAGCGTAGCACGGTAAAGATTCAAAGAATACAGGGGAAGGCCATCCAGTCTGTGCAAAGCCAGATGAGGCACCTGAATGCAAAAATGGAAAACATAGGGAAGGGCATCAGTGCACTGGTTGATGAGAACAAAGAGATGGTATCAAACATAAGAGAGATGGCTGCAGGGAAGCAGGAGATGGCCACAGGGGTGTGGGACATGACACAATCATTGCAGCTTCTGTGCACAAAACTGGACCAGGACAGGTCACCAAGGCGCAAGGACAGGCAGCAAGCGCAGCAACACACTAAGGCAGTGAACCGCCTGGCCACATCCACTTCCCTTCTATGCAGACGATGCATCAACATGCAAGAGGGACTTACACACAGCAGCAATGTTATGTTATGTTATTCAGTTTTTGTATAGCGTACAGCTACTCACAAGGAGTGTCCCGACGCTTTCCACCCTCAACTCATAGGAAATAACACAACACAGCTAAAAAACAGACAACAAAACAATGCAGAAACAGTGGGAAGTTAAAAACAGACTAGGAGTTAAAAAGCCAGGTCTTCAGGCCCCTCCTAAACTGGAGCAGATTGGCAGTACTCCGAAGAGAAAATGGAAGCAGATTCCAAAGCTGGGGGGCTCTGCAGCCAAAGGACCGCCCTCCCGCACGGGCCTTCCTCACCCGTGGAACCACCGCTTTACAAAGAGCTTCCGAACGGAGGGAACGAGCTGGACGATAGAAAGTTAGTCTCTGCTGCAGATAGCCCGCTCCTGATCCATGCAGAGCTTTATGCATCAGGGTCAAGGATTTAAACTGGATCCTCTTCCTGATGGGGAGCCAATGAAGCGTCTGGAGCAGGCCGGAAACTCGAGCTCGTCTCCCTAAGCCAAAGATCGCCCGGGCAGCAGAGTTCTGCACCACCTGCAGGCGCTGGACCAGATAGTCAGGAAGGCCGAGAAAAAGAGCGTTGGCATAATCTAGCCTCGAACCGACCAGAGCCTGCACAGTAATCCTCCTGTGCTCCTCAGATAACAAAGGCAAAAATTTGCGGAGCATTTTCAGTAGTCCGTAGCAAGTGCCGGCCAGGCCAAGAATGTGAGTTCGGAGCGACAGCTGATTGTCTAGCTTGACGCCCAAATTTTTGGCCACCACGGAGGACTGTGAGGGAGGACTCATGTCGGACGGCCACCAATGCTGCCACTCCGGATCGGCAACGCAACCAAAAAATAAAATCTCGGACTTGCCTGAGTTGGCCCTCAGACCGTTCCGCTGGAACCAGTCGAAGACCAGCGCCAGGCAGTCCCGGATTCTCTCTCCCACAAACTCTTGATCTTTCCCGCATGTGAAGAGGAGTTGCGTGTCGTCGGCATAGGAGACGATCTGGGCCCCATACGCCTCCACCAAGGCCGCCAGAGGGGACATAAAGATGTTAAATAATGTGGGGCTCAACACAGAACCCTGTGGAACCCCTACTCCCAATGGCGGCATCTCGGCGGAGCTCTGGGAAACCCAGACCGTCTGGCGGCGGCCTTCCAGGAAAGAAGTAAACCACCTGAGCACCGTCCCCCTCAGGCCGATGTCATAAAGCCTGGTTAGAAGCGCCTTATGGGGGACGGTGTCGAAAGCCGCCGAAAGATCTAACATGACCAACATGGCCCTTCCGCCGACATCCAGAGTCTCCCTGATGATCTCAGTCACCTCTATCAAGGCTGTTTCCGTACTAAAATTAGGACGGAAGCCCGATTGAGATGGATGGAGCAGATTATTGGCTTCCAAAAAACTAGAAAGCACCCCATGGGCATGTTTTTCCGTCAGCTTCGCCAGTGCTGGTAACAGCGAGATTGGCCTGTAGTTCGCCAAAACTTCGGTGTCAAGGCCCGGTTTTTTTAGGAGGGGGATCACCATCGCTCTTTTCCAAGAGCTGGGGACCCGTCCCTCCCTCAGGGAGGCATTAAGGATAAAGTTGACCAAAGGGTTCACCACTGCCGCCATCCCGGCCAAAAATTTGGCAGGGCAGGGGTCAAGTGGCGAATCAGATTTGAGGTTGGCCAACAGCGTATGAGAGGCCTCGCTGGAAACAGTGGGGAAGTCGGACAGCACTGCCGCCGAAATCTGCGGCAGTCCACAGTCCACCCTCACACCGCTACCTCCGTCCGGTTCCTCCGCGAAGGTGGCCTGAATGGCCTTGATCTTATTTGTGAAGAAACCAGCGAGATCACATGCCCAGGCATCCGCCGAAGCTGGTTGGGGCGGATGGGAGCTGGGGATCGTAAACTCCCTCACAATATTAAAGATCTCCTTACAGGAGTTCGCAGATGCCTCTATCCTCCTAGCCAGATACTCCCTCTTGGCACCGAGAATGTCCCGATGGTAAGTCTTCAACACCGCCTTGTAGGCAAGTTTAGCCTCCCCATCGTACACCAGGCGCCAGGCCCTCTCGGCCACCTTGCACTGCCTACGAGCCACACGGAGCGCCTCCGTAAACCACGGGGCCGAATACCGAACCACCGTGGACCGGGGGACAACCTTGGGGGCAAGATCATCCAGCCGATCGGTAAGCCAACGCTGCAGAGTCTCCGTGTCGCTATCCAAGTCACCCGAGAGAGGACAAGGGTGCTCCAGCAGCGCCTGCTCGAGCAAGACGGGAGTTATTCTATAAAGCGCTCTCGAGGCCGGTCTAAGCGAGGTAGGCGCTCTGTGATCCGGACGCGCACGTTCCAGCACCAAAAAACTAATCAACCAGTGATCAGTCCAGAGCATCTGCAGAGTAGCAACCTCCATAAGTGGAACCGATGAAAACACCTGATCCAGGGTGTGCCCCTTCTCATGTGTAGGCCCTGTCACGCATGGAATAAGACCAAGCGGAGATGTAACATCCAGCAATTTGGCCGCATCAGGGTCATCCGCCACATCCAGGTGGAAATTAAAATCACCGGCCACAATGCAGTGCTGGGTAGACAACGCCAACTCTGAGACGACAGTCTGTAGATCCTCCAAAAAGGAACCCACAGGACCTGGTGGTCTATAGACCAGCAGCCCCTTCAGGGCCTGGCCCGGGGACAATCTGATCATAAAGGCAATCGACTCGGCATTCCCAATAGGATTCAAGGGAAGCACAGAGCAGGAGACGCTCTTTTTCACCACGACCGCTACTCCCCCTCCCCTACCCTTCGCTCTGTCCTGACGGAAGATGTTATATTCCGGCGGGATAGCAGAGAAGACGTCCGGATGGGAAGCCTCTCCGAGCCAAGTTTCCGTCAGTAACAGGCACAGGGGATTTTCCCTGACCAAAAGGTCATGGATGTGCAGGGCATGACGACCTACCGACCTTGTGTTCAGCAGCATACAAAGATGCCGCGCATCAGCAATTGCCTGGCGGGAAACTGAAACACAAGACAAGGCAGGCGTCCAGCCGCAGGACGGGCAGCAACGTCTACCCCTAAACCGCCCCGGGAAAACGGAGCGGCAGGAGCTAGAATAGCCCCGCATGTCCCGCAGTGACGCAGAGGAATAGCAGATCATCGCAGCCAGAGTCGTGCCGGTCAAAGTCCCCCGCCGCCCCGCCGCCTCCGGGACGCTGACGGGCGCAGACGGGCAGGACTCCGGCATGACTCAGGCACAGCGAGGGCGTCAACCTGCGCGTCACGCTGCGCGTATGAGAGCGACTTTAAATAGGCTCTCACGTCACCCTGCGCGCGCGGAGTCCGCTCTAAGATGGCGGCCGCCGCAGGATGAAGTCCCCCAACCCAAAATGGCGCCGAGAAAGATCCCCTGAGCCCGGACCCACCAAAGTGGCAATGAGGTGTCCAGGGGCCTTGCGAGGGTGACGAGTGCTGTAGAGGTGCTGCTTAATGCACAGTCAGCACATACTGCTGCTCTGGACATACCTGAAAGTGAGGAATGCACCAGTAGGAGCACCATGACAAGCCCCCCTGTTGTTGAGACACGGAGGAGCAGCAGGTGCCATGGTGATCCAACAACCCACACACGCAGTGAGGACAGCCAGCCACTTTCATCTGGCACCGGTAGTAAATGACTTACGCTGCCCACACTCCATGACCTTTAATGTGGAAGTGAGCCAGGACTACCATTATTACATGGATAACATTTGTGTTGCACATTTGTGCCCTTGAGTACCTGCGTAGTGCCAATGATTAAACTACGTTGGGTACATACTCCACCTGCCTGTGTCTCTTTACTTACTCAAAAGTAGTTTCATGTGATCTCTGCCCGTCTCTGTCTGCCATCTGTTGCTGGCACAACTGCTGCTGTGTTGGGTTCAGGCAGTGCATGTTCATCATCGTGGTCCTCATAGTAGCTCAATTCCACCTCTGTGCCCTTCTTTGTAGCAAGGTTGTGCAAGATTGCGCAACTTGTAATCATCTTACAGCAGATGAGTGGTGAGTACTGCCGTGTCCCTCCGCTTTTGTGAAGGCAGCGCAACATGCTTTTTAACAGCCCAAAGGTGCGCTCCAAAACGTTCCTAGTGGATTTGTGTGCCACGTTGTATCATCTCTGCTTCGGGGTTGAAGGGGTGAGGTAGGGTGTCTTGATGAACGAGCGGACAGCAAATGCGCTATCCCCTATTTGTAAATGAGAGAGCCATTAATCACATGCACACAAACACATATATCTGCAATATCTATCAGGGTGTGCCACAGTGTTTTACCTAGCAGGTATCCTTCTCCAAATTCCCCCGCTGTCAGGCGTGTGTAGATCCCACTGTTCTGAAAGATGTAGGAGTCGTGGGTACTTCCTGGTAACTTGGCCACTATGTCTGTGATAATGTTGTTGGCATCACAGATTACCTGTACATTAATAGAGTGGGTTGACTTCCTGTTTCTGTAAATGTACTCTGTGGCAGCAGGTGGGCATATTGGGATGTGGGTGCCATCAATACAGCCGATGACGTGTGGGAACTGTGCAATTTGATAAAAGTCGGTCTTGGTCTTGAGCAGTTCCACAAGTGTGTTAGGGAAGCAGAGATAATGATGCATCCTCTGCATCATGGCCTCTAAGAACTTCCTGAAGAAACAGGACAGGCAGCTCTGGGACACCCCACCTACCGCAGCAATCACCCCCTGGTAACTCCCAGATGCAAGCAGGTGTAGGCTACAGAGCACCTGCATATGGGGTGGGATGGCATGCGCCCTTGGAGTTGAGTGCTCCAAAACTGGGTGAAGGTCCCTAATCAAGTCCAGGATGGTTTGGGGGTGTAGCCTGTATCTTTGCAATATCTCTGGCTCAGTGAGTTGAAAGAGCGTTATCCTCTATCTGTAGACTTGCTCCTCCCTTCTCCAGACCCTCTCTCCTGCTGCCTGTAGCCGTAGCCGCCTTGCTATCACATAGAATGCTGCCATTCTGGTCACACTGTTGCATATTGGGGGCTTTTTTATAGCCTGCACCTGGTTACCACCTTCTTTCAATCCATGGTAATTACCGACTCTTAAATACTGAATTTCATGAAATTCAGTATTTTAGAAGTTACCTACATCTCAAGACTCATTTTTTACCATTTCTTATTTACCGAATCGGTATTTTCCGATTCGGTAAATTCTGAATCGGTAAATTCCGATTCGGTAAATTACTGACTCGTATTTACCGAATCGGTCTTTTTCGGGCTCCTACATCACAAAAGCCCAATACTGGTCAGTAATGGCCGAAATTCGGTATTTTCGGCCGTTACCGACCAGTATTTGCCTACCTACATCTGGCCCCAAGTGATTACAATTTCCTAATTGTGATTCTTTGCTAATTGCAACCAGGAAATCACAATTCCTAATGTCCAAAAATATAGAAGTTGGAAATAGCGATTCCTAATAGGGTTCCAAAAAACCTGCCTCATGAATATCAATAAGGGGGCGCTAGAGGGCGCATGGCAAGATGGCTGCACCATACTGCGGCTCTGCCCAGCTGATCTACAATCCGCCTAATATTTGCCCATAAATTGCTGCATCGAAGTCTGAAATGCTGCTGATCTGACTGCTGAATTATTCAGGAGTGCGGTAGGGGAGCTGGGAACTGTCGGAACATCCGATCGGGGCAGTAATCCGAGCTAGAACTTGGACGGCACCTAAAGGGGAAAATGGCGAATGTCATTGTACTGCAGCGCATTCAGTGAGCGGTGCGGTCGTAGAGCGAGATCGTGCCCTGTGTGGCAGCTGGAGTGTGAAGGGAGTGCCTCACCTGTGATCGACGGCTGCTTTCTGTGGGTTGTCAGAACCGCGGACTGTGGCAGCAATCAGAGCTGGAATCCGGAAGTCCTCAGAGCGACATGGCGGCTACCAAGGACCGGCGGCAGGCTTGGTGAGCGGTGCGGACAGAGAGTGAGGCTGTGCCCTTGTGTCCCGCTGACGTGTGGAGGGAGTTATTCGTCTGAGATCGGCAGCTGCTCGACCCCTTGCTGGTCCTGTGTTGGAGGAGGACCCCAGACAATGCGCAGATGAAGGTCAGTGCAGCCGCAAACGACGCGCGATGTGTGCGCTGAATCAGAAGAGCTGGAGGCAGCCATCAGAAGGAGAGCTGCTTCAACTTTAAGGCCCACCGTCCCCTCAGTGAAAGAGCGACATGTGGAACTTGGTGCGGTGAGTAGGGCACGGTCTGGTCTAGGCCTGTGGCGGCAGATGCATGCCTAGGTGCTGGGCTGCAGCCTACAAGCCGCGAGTGAAGAGCGTGTAAGCTGGGACTGGCGGCCTAAATGAAGACAAGTCTCTCAGCATTGGGGGGCTGCTGACATTTGGGGCTTTGTGAGATGGCCTGGGGTGTGCACCCGCAAAATTTTGCCTGACAAAGTGCAGTGATAACCAGGGAGTTACTGGGACTCTAATTGCTGACCACATGCTAGCGGAAAGCCGAGATGGACATTAACTGTGGTATGGTGGCCCATGAACTATAGTACTCAGGCAATCACACGCTACAAGGCTGTGGAGGGGGCTACCCCCTATAAAGTAGCAACACGCGGTGCGGGCCAGCTTGGGATTAGGGTGCCGGGCGGCTATCTGGGTGAGGGGTAGTCTGCTCTCTGCACTCGCGGGGTGCTGGATCACGACGCCTCTTCCTGCACGAGCCCATACAATACAGCTCATTTGCAGGGGTTGGACTCGCTATTACACTATATACAAAATAGGCAAAACAAATAAATCCCAGCCCTGCCTCACATTTGAGGCACAAAAGTCTAGCAAGACACACCAAAAAGCAGCATCGGACTGTGAGGCAGACACTCAGGGATAGGCCCCGTCCACTCTTGAGTCGACACTATTGGCGATGCAGCAAAGCCTGCAATCTATTGAAGGTACTATAGCAGCAGTGAAACACTGACTGGATCACATGGCAGTGCAGCTGGAGAAGCAGAATACCAGAATGGGGGAGGCAAAACAATGGGTCTCTGCTGCGGAGGATGGTCTCCTCCTCGCTCTATAATCATGAGACTCTTAAGCTATAAGGACCGGAATTCAATTTTGAGGATGACAAGAGACAAGAGCACCATTGAACATCAGCCATTCTTCCCTGATTTCACGGTGGCTGTGCAGGCGGTGAGTAGGAAGTTCAGCCCAGTGAAGAAGTTTCTGCAGTCAGAGGGTGTCCTATATGCTATTTTATATCCGGCTCGCCTGCGCATTGGACATAATGGAGACTCCAAGCTGTTCACTAATCCAAAAGCGTCGTTGGAACATACCAAACAACTGAAGCGGAGGTGGCGGGGGCCCCCGTCTACGTTGGATGATGACGAGCAGTGAGGTGGTCAGGCGGTCTCGCATAGACTCGTGCCATTTATCTCCTGAGGGACATGTACTCTAGATGCTAGATGAGGTTGTCTGCTTCAATTGCTGTATGGAACTGCTGGGTAACTCTGATATCTTTCCCTGTGTTTTATCTGGGTTGCTCGCTCTGAGCCGATGCTTCAGTTCTCCAGGCATGGTACCGTAATTGATCAGCCACTTCTTACTAGTTAGGAGGCCAGTAGCACTCTGACGCCCTCCAGAAGGGTGAACCCCGAATGCATAGCTTTGATATTGTTTACTGTTGCGGATGGTTGAGACAGGGAAGGGATGGCTTTTGTAAAGATGGGCCTGCTGCTGTGGGTGGGGGATTGCACTGTATTTTGACATGGTTGCTGAGTCTCGTATACTATATACGTGTGATGGCGTTTTTCCAATCATCTATGTTCCTCCAGTGCAGTTTGAATGAGTGGTAAAGTGCGGTCAGTGTCCTGGAATTTGCCGGGATTGAACACTCCTAAGAAAATTCGGCCCATAATGGCATAACTGGACTGGTTGGAGGTCCAGAAAGCATTATTACAAGAGACCATTATATTATGCATTATACGCCAGTGCAATTGCGGAGGTTTGGGTTGCGGGAGCATGCATGTTGTGCGAGGTGTGGACAAGACGATGCAGACTTTGTGCATTTGGCGTGGCATTGTGCAGGAATACTTGCATTCTGGACCAATGTCGTAAAAGTGCTCACTGATGTAGTGCTGGAGGAGGCGGCATGTGCGCCTGACGTTTGTCTGCTGGGCTGGGTGTTGGCTTTGAAGCCCTGTAATCGGAGTCTAGTTGCAGTCTTGACATTGTTGGCAAAAAGAGCTGTGGCACAATGCTAGGGAGCTAAAACTACCACTACGGAGAAGAAGTGGGTCCAAGATATGGTCTATTGCAGAGAACATCTTGGTATCTATGCAGAGGAGATATCAGAGGCTTCACAACCCAAGGATTTACTTACTGAGCCACCCTAAACTGTGAACTGCAGTGAATTTGTAGCAATAATGGATGGGTTGCCACAGCTGTGGCGGCTGGACTTCACTGTCGGAAACATCTTAAATATGATGTTCCGTTGCTTGGGGTTCGGGATTTTGTATACAGCGCAAGGGGTGGGGGGTTGGGGGTCTGTTACTGTGGGGGTTGTTCTTGCTGCGATTTATGTGATGTAAACCGAAAACAATGCTTATACTGTTTTATACTGCTGTGGTAATGCTGCTCCTGAGGCTTTGGGATCTGTTTATGATTTGATGTAAGCTGTTAAAAAACTGAATTTAAAAAAAATAATGAATATCAATGAGGTAGGTCACAGTTTCCGACCCATAAGGAATAGTAGCCATCACATGAATGGTGGCCTGCTGAGGTCAGTAGCCCACCATGTCTGTGAGCATCTTTATTATTTTTAAATGTAGCCCACTTTCGTTAAAGGAAAGCCGGATATATTTAAAGAGAAAAAAATTAATTGTTTAAGTTTCATTTTTTACAAATAGACAGTGGCCTGTTGAACCAACGTCTTACTCTTAAAAAATATTTCTTGCAACATTCACAAAGAGGAATGGGTCCCGTGGTGACCCCCTTCTCGTTTGTGAATGGTTACCACCACCCTTGAGGTGCCAGTAAAAAATAAATATTTGCGACAGTAATTTGGTTGCAAAACATTCATACATACCTATGCGAATCGGTATTAGGAAAGGATGCCGTAAACATGCCCATTCCAAATATCGATTTGCAGACCCAAATTGCGATTTGGTAAAAGAGTACCAAATCATAATGTGGCTTGTGTACATTTAAAAAATCTTTTTTGCTGTCGTAAATGACCCGATTCTGTGAATCAGGTCATTTACGACCTCAAAAAAGGTTTGGTACATATGTCCCTAAATCCATTAGATCTGCTATAATTCTGTGCTATTATGATGAAAAAATTGTGATGTTGCCACGGAATGTAATTCTTTCATTCATTCATTTGTCTTAAACTATGATTCTGATCAACTATATTCAGGATGTATTTCCAAATAAGCACTCTTCTTTGTTGATTTAATCAGCACATGTCAGTTTCTTCCCAGTTAGTGAAGAATGCATGTCTGTTTTAATCTAAACAGGATAGAGTTGGTAGAAGTTGGCCCAAAAGTGTAGATAAGTTAGTTGTGCAATTTTCAGCACAAGCTTGCCATCTTTTCAGTGAGACTATTTTGCTCTAAAACCACCACTCCTCCACCATTCCAGGATACTACTATCCTGATCAGAAAGGCTTCTCCTGGGTGAAGGAGCTGTGCTGTGTGTAGGACAGAAGCCAGCTCTGCTTTGATCTACTACTTCAACCTAAAAGTCCTGGAGTACGTAAAGGTCTCGGCTCCTAGTCTTTGTATCTTGCAGGTGTCAGTGAACAATAAACTCAAGAACATAGGTACACATTCACACAACCTGTCTACATACTTTTCTATGAGGTCTTAAGTATGAAAAATGTTCACTGCAGACTCATCATTTACACGGAATCACTAAAAAAGTTGACTTAAAGTAGCTGCTGTCGACTGGAAAGACACAGCAACCTTTTCGGCACCAGTTCCGACTTCAGGAAACTGCAAACAATCACTGAAAGGTGAATTTGTTCACTGGACAAACTCTACCACTGGTCATTTAAGTCAAATCCTTGACTAATTCAACCTAGATAACTCACTCAACTTACAAACCTAAAAAGATTTCTTTGAGTCATTATTTCACTACCAATAGCCGTTAACAGCCATTAATAACCCCTTATTCTAGGACAATATGTTTGATCCTGTTTGGAATATGTGTGCTTTATTTTGCGTAAAAGTGTAGTGTTTAGTAATCATTTATTATTTCTGAAACTTTTTTGGTTTGAATGTTACACTATATATATATATATATATATATATATATATATATATATATATATATATATATATGCACATGCTCAAAATGGTTCTTCAGTGAAACTTCCAGCATTAAGATATTCTCTGTCTATTTAAGTTAACCAAGTTAGCAAACAGAGAGCTATTGGTGCCTTCCAGAAACATGGGGGCATATTTATAACTTTTGTGGCACAGAGCAGCACAGCAAGTCACCTTGCTGCACTGACCTGCATCTCAGGGAAAGGGCAGAAATATGCTGTATTTATCCAATACAGTGGAATATTGTCCTTTTCAATTGCGCTGGAGTTGTTTTGACAGCCTAGTACCAATGCAGGCTCCCTCGCACCATGGTGCAAGGGTACCTGTGTTGTAGGCAGGATTGTTTTTGTGCAGGAAGGGTAACCTTCCAGCACAAAAACAATCCTGAGACAGCACACATAGAAAGAGGAAAAAACGATGCAGAATGAAGATATTTTTTCTTGTTAAGTCTCTCCTGGGAAGGCGTAAGAAGTTGGAGGTTTACAAGTCCTTGTAAATCTGAGAATGCGTCAAAATCCATGGGAGTTGCGACGGAACACTGACTGCAAAGCTCATGGATTGCCTACTCAGGGCAGAGTAGTGCAATGCAGAGATTTGCACTGCGTTGAGCTACTCCAGATTTATGAGTCCAAATGAGCCATGCAAAGTGTCTTTGTGTGGCTTAATGAATCTGACTTAGACGGTTGTGTCGCATATGTACCATATTGCGTGGTGCAAACGTGACACAAGCCTTTCATAAATGAGGCCCCTTGTCTATTGTTAGTTTGAATGGTTATCATAGTACTGCAATAACTTCAATACATGACTGTTAGACCTGGCACCTTGGTGTGGGTCTCCCTTTAATTTTTTTGCTGTTGCCTTGTGTGTTTTTGCTGGTTATAGATGCTTTGGGCACTGTGCCACTGCTGTCCAGTGCCACAGTGCAAGTGCTCCCTATTGAAAATTGATGTATGGATTAGTGACTTCATGATTGGCTGGTTTGGTGTACTTGTCAGACCCTGGTACAGTGCACTGAGTGTGCCCAGGGCTTGTAAACCAAATGCTGCTGGTGGGCTTGCAGCACTGGTTGTGCCACTCACAGAAGCAGCCGGTAAAAGGGTGTCTCAGGTCTGCCATTGCAGAGCCTGTGTGCAGTCTGGTACTGCCATGCTGACTGGGCAAGTACACCCACTTGCCAGTCCCTAAACCTTCCCTTTTCTGCATATTAGTCACCCCTATGGTAGGCCCAATGGCAGGGTGCATTGTAGGTCAAAGGTAGGACATGCCCTGGTGTGTGTTGCATGTCCTAATAGTGAATTACAGCCATTTTCGTTTTTCACTATTACAAGCCCACCTGTTCCCCATAGGCCAGAATGGGCAGTTTGATTATTACATCTTATAATCCTAACTGACTCAGGGAACTAGGTAGAAATTTGAGTTTAGTATGCCCGCACTCAGAATCATGAAATACATATTTTAGTGAAGTTGGTTTTATCAGTCTGTGTTTGAAAATACCACTTTTAGAAAGTAGGTACTTTCATTCCTAACTATCCAAGCCTGCCCCTGCAAAGTTGTGTATTCCTTGTCTGGAGTTTGAGTGACAGGGTCTGGGAGATCCAAGGAGGCAAGGTGGGTCAGCACAGGGCTGAATATAGAGATCTGCATGCAGATGGGTGGGAGGAGTTGCATCTGGGACCTGAATAGGGCTGTGCCTTCCATCCACAATACAGGCTCCATGTCCTGTGGTGCATCTGATGTCCCTGCCCTGCCCTGTGAAACGAAAGAAGGAGTTATGTAAACAGAGTGCCTCAGGTCTGACCAGAACTGGTTTGGACTAGGCAAAGGCATCTCTGCCTTCAGAGAACAAAGAGAAAATGTGTATAAAAAGGGGGGCCCAGATCCCTTTTGGGACACAGGAAGAAACCTTTGCTGAGGAGAGGAACCAGAGGAACTGAGGAAGAGACTATCCCTAAACTGAGTGCTGTCTGGAGGATTGGCCTGCAGTGGTTGCGTGACGGCCAAAGAAAGGAGAAAGGACTTTGTGCTACTTTCATTCAACTCGTGAAAGATCTCCAAGGGCTTGAGATAGAGCTTGCCTCCTGCTGAAGTCTCAGGGACAACAGACTTCACCCACCAGCTCCCCAAGAGTTCTTTGGAAGTGCCTACAGTTGTGTTGGGCTTTCTGAGGGACTGCATGTAGCAAGGAGCTGGAAGCACGACTCACGGAGAAGCGTGTCGCAGCCGCAGTCGTCGCATCACTGAAGAAGGGTGTAGCCACTGGAGCTGTCGCTTCGCCTCGCAGAACTATAGCAAAAAAATGATGCCAGGGGATCAATACTCGCTCTATTTGTAGGAGGACAAAGGCAAAGGGAAGGTTTAGGCACTGGCAAGTGGGTGCACTTGGCCAAGTCGACATGGCACTGCTAGACTGCACACAGGCCTTGCAATGGCAGGCCTGAGACACACTTTACAAGCTGCTTCTGTGGGTGGCACAACCAGTGCTGCAAGCCCACCAGCAGCATTTGTTTTACAAGCCCTGGGCATACATGGTGCACTGTACTAGGGGCTGACAGATAAATCAATAACTCAATCATGGAATCAATTTAACATGGGAAGCACTTGCACTGTGGCACTGATTAGCAGTGGCACAGTGCCCAAAGCAGAAATCCAGCAAAACTATATTAAAACAGAGGAGGCAATCCGTCAAAAATGGAAGGGAGACTCACGCCAATGATGTCAGGTCTAACACTGATGATAATGATGCTGAGGCATGAACCACTTAATGCCACTGTGATTGAGTTCCAATCAGCAAGAGCAGTGGCTACTGAAGTCAAGGCAATACAGACATTCAAGTGAATCTTAAGACTGCAGCGGTAAGGAGGTCTGCAAAATAAGGTAAGGTGGTGAAATTGGCCCGTACATCTAAATATGTGTTGCAAGAGCATGGCAGGGAAACCATAGACATGCAAGCCTTATCCCAACTGGGAGGAAAGTTTATTAGCACTTCCACTTTAATCAAATTCAGGCAGACGTGGTTCAGCACCAGCACTGATTGCAGACTAGAAAAACAAGTAAGCAGTAGACGCCCGTGATGTACGGGGCAGCACTGAGGTGTACATTTTAGTTTCATTATAAAATATAGCGCCTCTTAGGCAATCACTCTCCTTGGCAGTGGACCCTTCTGCCATGTTAATACTATTTGACTTTTGGCCAAGAGAAGTCTCAGGGCTGTCAATATTCAATAATGCTTTGGGGAAGCACAACAGAGGGAGCAGATTGAGGAGAACTGATGTGATTTGAGAGATCATTGATAGAACCTCTGTGCAGACAGTTAAAATTAGCTGGGTGTGTAAACATCTGTGGCACATAGGGTCACAGTCAGGATTAAGTTTGTGTATAGGAGAGTGGGTATGTAATACATACATGTCAAAAATCTATTAATTTGGATCTATGATTTAATAAGATGGTTGAAGTTTGAGCAAACCAGAAGTCTCAAAATATATTACTTAGGGGTCAATTACAATGTCAGTCGGAAAGCAATCCAACCAAATTAGTCTCCAAATCGGATTTGGGGAGTCCGGCTGACCGATTACAATTGTTCCTAATAAAATTCGGTTGGACGCCCATTGACTTCAATGGAAGCCTGTGTTCCGACCGAATATACAGCCTCCCTTTGAAGAAAGGTGTGGGTGGGGAAAATAATGCACCCTGTGGCGGGCACTCAATGGTGCCTGTCACACTATGCATGGTCTGAAATGTGGTCCCTTGGGTACCCCCACGGGCCCCATTCGGAATGCTCTGGCTCTAGGGGTCCTGCACGGGCTCCCAAAGTCAGATTCTGACAGTCAATCCTTCTCGGAACAACCGATTCAGAAAGCCTGTCCGAATCTAACATTGTAACCACTCGGTCGGAAACCTGGACCGGTGACCTGTACAAGTCGGCTACGTACAACTTGGTACCTCCAAATGTCATTAGGAACCTAGTTGGAACTGACTCAAAAAGTCCAAACATCTTAATAGGTCATTCAGAAAGCTTTCCGAATTGATCGGAAAGACGGGTTCCAAATCGGATTAGGCAGACCTGAATCCGATTCAAATCCTTTCCGACTGACATCGTATTTAGCCCCAAAGCAACGGATGGGACATGTTTGTTGCAACAGAGGTTTAGGACAAATAGAGATTCGATACCTATCTGCGATTCAAGGGTGTACGAATTTTGGTGGTGAGCGGTGTGAATTCCAAAGATTCACTAGAGAAAATTGGATAGGTAGCTCCTGCAGCATGTGCCTCAGTGTGAAATAGACAAGTATCATCAGTGATGTAGCAGGATGACCCTCATTGAACTGATCTAAAGTAAAAATAATTGGATTTAGGGAAGAGGTCTCTCTTACAGAGTCTTCGTGACAAATCTTTCCTATGACAGAGGGACTACAGGGTTATCCAAGATTGGCATATCCGTGAAATACAATCCAGGAAGTGAGACTTCTTTTTCCATAACATACCACTCACATAATGTGCATTGATCAGTTCATATTAGAGCGGTGTGCATTGAGCTTGCCAGAGCCGTTTTTACAACAACTGATTCTAGTTGGTCCTCTTCAATGAGTTGATGGGGTAGATGTGTGGGTGGGTGATATCAATGCCCTCAGAATATTATTTTACAAACCCTGGGATAGAAACCTTCCATTCTCCAATAGAAGCACACATGTGATTGGCCCCCAACCCAGATTATTCTGGAAATAAATGGGCGTAACTTGGAAAAGAATGTTCGATGCAGGGGAACAGGATAATAATGAAAATGTAAAGGAATTTGGGCAGTATGTCCATTTTAACAATTGCATTTCTATCTTCCAAAGGGCAGGGATCTCTTAATCCAGCACCCCACCCGTACTGCTGTTGATTTAATTACAGGGCTACAGTTGTTTAGCAAAACCGCGTCTTTATCTTGATCAATATAGATGCCAAGGTAGCGCAATGAATCAGTTCACTAATGACTCATCAGGAAGCCCAGTTGGAGCTGCCTAGCAGCAGGGGTAAGTGGGAGCAACTCTGATATGCTCCAATTTATTTTAATGCCTGAAAGAGATCCAGATTGGCGGATCTTGTCTGGTAGCCCAAGCAGATTGGTGCTGGCTTGTTGACTACAGCATAATATCATCTACAAAAAAAAGTGAAATTTCCCAGCAAGAAAAGCAATACTTTTTTTTTAATGAAGCTTCTTGGGGTGGTTTGCAAGGGGTTCTATAGAAATGGCAAGAAAGTAAAGTCAGATGTCACCCATTTTGAGTGCCTCTGCTAATATGAAATCTACCGTAAGGGCATTTGCTAATACCACACCTGTCCAAAAGTGCAGTGTGTAGATGTTAAATGTAGAAGACATGGGAGCCAACGCCCATCCTCTGAATTATGGTGAATGCAAACAACCATTCTAGTGAATCAACTTCCTTTTCAACGTCCAGAATGTGCAGAGGGTATCTCAGGTTTAAAGCCATACTGATCTGTGAGGACACGCTTATCTATGAGAGCCATAAGTTTAGTATCTATTTTGACCTGGATTTTCTTGCTGAGGTTTAATTGGGACAAAGGTAGGTAGGAAACACAAGGTATTGGGTCTCTACTAGGCTTAAGTAAAAGAGTGATGACAGCTTCGCCAGTGAACACATGCAGGGCTCCACTTTCCAAAACTTCTTCATACACGGTCAGTAGAAGTGGGGTCATAATGTATTTTCACGGCATGTAAAATTTAACAGTAGGCCATCACGGCACAGGCTTTACCACCAGCCAGGCAATCAATGGTTTCGATTATGTCCTCCTTGCTCAAAGGTTCAAGTAGGGGGGCATACAGTCCTCTATCCAGACAAGTGCCACCTATTTCAAATAAGAGGCCATGCTTGTGCTGTCTGTAGTGGGGCATGTGAAGTTAAGTCTACCAAAGTGATCAAGTAATGTTTTCAATATGCATATCGATGCCGGAAAGGGCCAGCCTCCCATTTGGAGTTTAGGTTGATGAGGCATTTGTGCCTTTTGTTTTTTTGCCTCAGGACCCAGGACAAAGTTCTGCCAGGCCTTTCCCTCTCCCAATATTTCCATGCTTGTGTATTTTTTCCGCAGAAATGTAACATTACAGGCTGCTGCCTCAGGAAAGAGAAGAAATTACTTATTTATGTATTTTAGTATTGTCTTGGAGTTTTCCTCAGTATGCTAGTCATAGAGGCACTTGATTGTACTTTCAGTCTGATATAGTTGTATCTGGATCGACAGCAACATGCCAGATTGCTTGGAGATCAAAATCCCATGGATGTACAAAGTGCTTCATTTGTAATAGAATGAAGGGCAGTACCCAAAACTCTTCTCAGGAGCCACAGCCACTGTTTTTAAATGCAGTACTCTGAAAACCAAGGTTTCACAGTCTGGAATCCACCTCAGGCCTCTATAATTCTGTGAGAACTTGGGTTACTGGTTGAGGGGGATCAAACCCTACTCAAGCAGAGGCCACAATTCTGTTCAGGGTGAAACACAAGTAAACCCCAAATTAACCTGCTGAACCCTCTGGTAGATTGGCACAAAAGCTGTCAGATTTAACTTAGAGGCAATGTGTAAAGCATTTATGCAGTACACAAACAGTAATGAAGTGAAAACACAACACAAGAACAATCCCACACTAATTTAGAAAAATAGAAAATAGAGTAAAATGTAATAAATGATTTGCCAACAAAATGACAAAAATCCAATGAGTAGAACCGGAAATATGCAATTTTAGTCATTTTGTGAAAATCAAGACCTAACAAGCAGAAAGTATCAACCGTAGTTATCTGGTCACTGTAGACTGGGTTCAAGTCACAAGTTCAGGCTCGCCTTGATGGAATGCTGGCAGGATACAGGACTGAGTTCACTTCACTAAGAATGTATCATAGATATGTTAAGTCCTTTCATCGAGGTGCATTTTATGGTGTTGAGGAGCCGTCTCCAAGGAGCTGCGGTGCGAGGTCCAGTGTGTAGATGCATTGCGCAGCGGCGAAGTCGATGACAATTGACAAGTAGCTGTGATGAGAGGTCCTGCATCATCATCGAGGAACCTGGTAGGGCTGGAGTAGAGTTGACGTGCAATGCATCAGCGCAGGTGGACAGGATACGTTGCGCACTGTCTGTGTCTGCCTGTGTAGGCATAAAAGAAGCCATCAGTGGTTGTGAGGTCTTGTGCTGAGATGTGTCAGCATTGTGGGTGAGCTGTGTCATGCTGAGCTGGATTTGATGGTGAGCAGTGTTGTGCTATAGGGAGATGTATAAATGTTGAAGAAGCCTGTTACATCTATGTGGCTTTGATCAGGGGACCAGCCAACTGACCCTTGGAGAATTACTGGGAATTGGGGTCCAAATAGGCAGACTAGATTCAGCATGGCAGCTCACAGCAGCAGAGGAGTCATGGTGCAGAAGTAGCAGGCCTTGCGACAGCAAAGTAATCCTGGGTCAGCAAGTAGGTCTGCAGGACTGAATTCCCAGCTAGGCAGCCCTTCTTCCTGGCAGAGTCCACAGGTCCACAGGTGATCTGAAGAGTTAGGTGTGAGGGCCAACTGTTTATCCTTGGTGCCAGCTTTAAAGTAGAATACGTTTCTAGAGATATCCTCCTACAAAGGTGTCTAGAATGTCCTGCCTCCCTGCCCTTGCACCAGCATGTCTGTGAGCATAAAAGAATAGTGTGAAACCTATTTTGAGAGTGCTGACTCTTTCTGATGTGCAAGTGTGCTAGGTGGCAGCTCTGCCTCCCTATCAAGTCATAGATGGCCCATCCTGCAACACCTATTCCCCCTTTGTCTTACTGTCTGGGAGTAATGCAGAAAGACCAACTGCCAGCTACACCTAAGCATGTGACCCAGTGTGAATGATTGGGTTGTTGGTTGACTAGGGTGTGAGCCATGGTCAAGCAGCATCCACAATCCTTGTCAGAGTAAGGCACAAGCAAATCCTAAATAAACTTGTGCTCATCCCCCTGGTAGTTTGGCACAGACCAGTCAGGCTTAACTTAGAGGCAATGTGTAAAGCATTTGTATAACACTTCAAAGAGTAATGCAGTGACAACACCAAACAAAAAGGATCCCACACCAGGTTAGAGAAATAGAGCAGGATGAATAAATAAAACAAGACAAATACAACAAAACTCCAATCAGTGGAACTGGAGATCAGAGTTTTTAAAGAATGTTTGTGAGTATAGCACCAAAAAGCACTAACTCAGGCTATTCGGTTGCACTGGACCATGGCAAAGTCAAACTTTCAGGGCAGCCGCTATGGAGCGCAGGTCAGATACAGTCACCAGGTCAGACCCGCTGAAGTTTACCTTCTCAAGTCCGTGCCGAGAATTCTATTTGCATTGAATCAGGAAGTGCAACGAAGGAGGTTGTCAGCATAGTGCAAAGAGCAGTTGTGGCCGGCATGACACGTGGGTGGGAGGGCGTGGAGACACGCAGAGAGGAGTCACGCGGAGGGTTTAATAAAAAAAATATTTTATAACTGGCTCTCGCACCTGTGCCTAATCCCATTTCTAAATTTAAAAAAGACACTTGCTCCAAACTCACTTACTCGTGCACATTTACTAAAAAAAAATCCTACAGATCCCATAATGCATTTTACCCACGAGCAGAAGTGGGATTAAGCTGGTTATAAGCGGAGCCATTTGGGGAGAGAGAATGGTGTTAGACCTTTTAGTTAACAGCGTGGCGTGGAAAGGTCTAGTATGCCAGACTCGGCGCGTTTAAGGTAAAGGGGAACTGCTATTTTTATGTAGTGGGTAAACTAGGGAGGGTTGGTGTTATTTTCTTTATATTTTGTTTATATTAATGGCAATTGAGAGGTGACACAAAGTATGGTAGATTTAAAGAGGTTAAGTTTGGATTCAGTCAAGTGTCAAAATCTTTTGAGATTTAGAGTGTTCACATTTGATCGGTCAGTTAAAGAGTTGTTTCTGATTTCTTAACAGCAAACCCCTGACGAAGAATATAGTTGTTCGAAATGCATTGGGTTATTATATATGTCCGCATCGAAAATTGATTGACAGCACGTGCCAATGTATATGCCTGGATGGGCATCAGAAGGCATTTGAATATGTGTAAATAAAGCATTCTGGTCAATATTGCTGTCTTTGGAGTGATTCTATAAAGACATGCAGAGATAGATGAAAATATAGTTTACTGGATGGTTTACCGCAGATAAAATTGGTTTACAACGGATGACATGGTTCACTTTGATATACCTCTTGTACAAGCAGTGCAGCAGCTTGGTGCACGAATAAAAGCACTTTTTGGCAGTATCTACGATATGCTGTGGTGGGATGATACACAGCACTGTTTTGCACGCAAACTTTTTGGGTGATTCCAGCAAAAACTTAAAGAGCACAAAGTAAGGTGTGCAGCCGCTATTACTTCCCTTGCTTTGCAATTTCATTAATCATACCTATGCGAGCATGCACCCCAAAGGTTTACAAGGATGATAAAAAACTTACTAGACCACTTAAAAAGCATAATCTCAGAGACAGTGAAACAGCTAAAATTTTGAGTGTTTTACAGAGGATACTGATTGTATACTGATTGTTAACAGATCTAAGAACATGGGGGAAGCCTCTGATCGTATGAACTTGTATTTGGACTAACAACATGACGTTTGTTTTCTTGGGACAATTCTTCTGTATTATTAGCATGTTGATGTTTTTTAATATTGTGTAGGTCACGGCATGTAATTTTTGATTTATGTCCTACAAAATTTTTATGTTCACAGTCATGTGCAGAGAGCGTTTTCTAAGTATGGGGTCATGAGTTAGGGGGATTTTTTTGCTTCTGCTAGTGGGTAAAATGCATTATGGGATCTGTAGGAATTTGTTTTAGTAAATGTGCACACGTAAGTGAGTTTGGAGCAAGGGTCTTTTTTTAATTCAGAAATGGGATTTGGCACATGTGCGAGAGCCAGTTATAAGCGGAGCCAATTGGGGAGAGAGAATGGCATTTGATCTTTTAGTTAACAGCGTGGCATGGAAAGGTCGAGTATGCCGGACTCGGCACGTTTAAGGTAAAGGGGAACTGCTATTTTTATGTAGTGGGTAAACTTGGAAGGGTTGGTGTTATTTTTTTTATATTTTGTTTGTATTAATGGCAATGGGGAGATTTAAGGAGGCTAAGTTTGGATTAATGCAAGTGTCGATGAAATCTTTTGAGATTTAGAGAGTTCACATTTGATCGGTCAGTTAAAGAGCTGTTTCTGATTTCTTTACAGCAAACCCCTGACAAAGAACATAGTTGTTCGAAATGCTTTGGGGTATTATAGATGTCCGCATCAAAATTTGATTGACAGCACGTGCCAATGTATAAACCTGGATGGGCTTCAGAAGGCATTTGAATATGCGTAAATAAAGCATTCTGGTCAATATTGCTGTCTCCGGAGTGATTCTATAAAGACATGCAGAGATGGATGAAAATATAGTTCACTGGATGGTTTACCGCGGATTAAATTGGTTTACAACGGATGATACGGTTCACTTTGATATTCCTCTTTTACAAGCAGTGCAGCAGTTTGGTGCCAAAACTAAGGAACTTTCTCACAGTGCCATTTTCAAAATTGTAATGAAAAGTGTGACTTTACCATTAAAGAGGGCTTATCATTACAATGTCATAGCCATCAAACATGATATATCCATCAGCTCCCGTTTGGAAATTACAACTTATAAAATGTAATAAGGAGTTCCAAATGTTATCCTATGGGAGGGGTAGGCCTCACAGTAGTGAAAAATTAAGGTAGGCGTTTTTCACTACCAGGACATGTAAAACTTGAAAGTACATGTCCAGATTTTTATTTACACTGCACTCTGTTCTATAGACTTCCTAGGGCCTACCTAAGGGATGACTTACATGTAATACAAGGGGAGTATAAAGCTTGGTAAGGGGCTTTTTAATGCCAAGTCAAAGTGGTAGTTTAATACTGCATACAGGGTGCAATGGCAGGACTGGGGCATGTTTTGAAGCGAGGCTTAAGTGGGTGGCACAATAATGCTGCAGGTCCACAGGCCCTAGGTATATGGTATACCACTCTACGAGAGACTTGTAAGTAAATTAAACATGTCAATTGGGTGTAAGCCAATTAAACTATGTTTAAAGGAAAGACAATAGGCAATTTAGCACTGGTTAGAAGTGTCAAAGTGCACAGAGTCCTAGGGCCAACAAAAACAAATTCAGCAAACAGTGGAGGGTGAAAGGCAATAGGTGTGGAAAGGGACCTTGCAGAGAGGGCCAGGCCAAACACCCAGGATGCAGACTGCAGGCTCCAAATGATTGGGACAAGAAAATGCAAACTTTCAAAAAGTGGACTTTTCAGAATTCAGACTTAAAATCAGACTTTACCATTAACCCCTTCGATGCTTGTGACGGAACCATTCAGTCATGCCTCACGATTGAGCTGTGCCGATGACGGAATGGTTCCGTCACGACCACACCCAGTTATGGAATGTCCAGCACCGGGGGGAAATCGGCGCCGCACGCAAGGTGTTAAAGACAGTTTAAAATTACAATTCTTTAGACACCAAACTCGTCCCACCTGATCCCAATTTCAAATTATCACTTATTTAATATAATAAGGCAACCCAACATTATTATTTGGGAGCCGTAGGCCTTGCAGTAGTGAAAAACAAAGAGTGTTTCACTACCAGGATATGTAAATGTTAGAAGTATATGTCCAACTTTTTAAATAAACTGTACCGTGCCCAATGGCTGTTTAGGGCCTGCCCGAGGTGTGACTTATATCTATGAAAAATAATGTTTTAGGCCGGGCAAGAGGTTTATTTCTTAAGGTATAAATGACACATTAAAACTGCACACACTGGCTGTAACTGCAGGCCTGAGACATTTTTAAAGGACTACGAATGTGGGTGGCACAATCAGTGCTGCAAATCCACTAGCAAAAGGAACGATTGATGGACGGAATGCTGAACAATGCAAACATTCACCCTCAGTCACAAAGATCTGGGATTAATCCATTGTTCTTTTGCTCACCAAGCAACCCCAGTTTGGACCCAGACATATGCAAATCAGTCTTAACCCTTTTCCTCATGGGTACAGTCCAGTTCGACTACCAAGCCAGATCCTCCCTGGACCAGAAACAAGCATCCTGGGTTCGGTTTCGGGGCATCACCCCTCATCAGTCAGGCTAGCTTGAATCCATTGGCACCATGAGCATGGGACCCACATCTGGGCATACACTTCCAATTTAGAATGACAAAAGCAAAAGGAACAATTGATGGACAGAATACTGAACAATGCAAACATTCACCACAGTCACAAAGATCTGGGTTTAATCCATCGTTCTTTTTCTCACCATGGCACCCCACTGTGGAAACAGCCATGGCAGTTCGGGCTGGACTGTTCCCATGTGGAACAGGGCCAAGACTGATTTTCATATGGCTGAGTCCAAACTGGGATGGCGTGGTAAACATAAGAACAATGGATTAAACCTAGATCTTTGTGACTGTGTGTGAATGTTTGCATTGTTCAGCAAAATGACCCAAAACCGGTCCAAGGATGCTTGTCTCCGGTCCAAGTAGGACCTACCTTGGCAGTTTTGCGCTGGACTCTTCATATGAGGAACAGGGTCAAGACTAATTTGCATATGGCTGGATCATAACTAAGGGGACATGGTGAGCAAAAGAACAATGGAATAAACCCAGATCTTTGTGACTGTTCGGCAGTCCGCCCATCATTTGTTCCTTTTGCAGAGCTACCAGTAGTATTGAATTTAAATGCTCTGTGTACAGGGAGTACCACTTTATTAGGGACTTACATGTACATTAAATGTGCCAATTGGGTATAAGCCAATTTTACCATGTTTAAAAAAAATAGCACAAGCACCTTGGTACTGGTTAGCAGGGGTAAAGTGGATAGAGTCCTAAAGGCAACAAAAACATATTCAGCAAAAATAGGAGGAATAAGGCAAAATGTTTTGTTAAAGGCCACCTTAATGCTGGAAAGTCTTACAAATCTACTGTTAGACACTCTATACCCCTTTATCCCATTGCTGCTGCTCCCGCGCTTGGTCCCTTTATGACAGTTTTTCAGTTATTCTCTTCCTCCTTTTTTCCTATTTGTTTGTTTTTCCCATTCTTGCTCTTGGGAAATCTCTGCTGAGGATAAATAACGGCCAGTCCCCATAATTGAGTGGGGGGGGGGGGGTTGCCCCTACAGGCAACCACTAGTTAGAATTAACTAGTGGATACACAGAATGAAAGCTTCCCATGCAGTGGCATCTTAAACTACAGAATCTGCGCCTATATCAAAGTGTTTCATTATGGCCATCCTAATGTTGGCACAAAACACTGCACCCAGTAGCACATCTGCAACAAAGTGCCACTGGTAATAATGCAAAGTGTCTGTCCTCAAGATTGGCTAATTCTACAGGAGAGTTCTGATAAAGGGTTATCTTTTTTCACATTTTAAGTTACAATTTCACAAGCTTTTAAAGCTTGCTATTTACCTTCCTCTTCAAATTCTTTTTTCCCTTTTAAGATTGTGGCCTCTTGATTTTTAAGGGATTTAAATAGTTGAAACCAAAAAAGCAAAGACTTTTGAGATCTCCCTTTTATTTGAAAGTAGAAAGTATCCTTCAAACTTTCTCAGACAACCCGAGGATTCTCATACTGCGTCTACACCTCCTTTGTCTGCTTCTGATGATGCACTCTTTTAAGATTCAGATTTCTGTGGATGGTGTGCTCAACCTCTTAGACTCCCCCTTAAGGTGGATGCCTGACCATGTTCTCAACCTCTTAGACTCCCTCTTAACGTGGATCCATTACCATGTTCTGAAAAAGGCACATTTTCCTAGTTCTGAGTTCTCAAAATCGTCTGGCATGGTCGTGCCTCTCCCTACCACCTTGCTCTGCACTCCCAACTCTCTACTGTGCTGTCGGGCCGCAAAGCTGAAAGCCCGTTCTCAGGGCCCAAGCTGTTAGGAAGATGGGCTACCTGTGGCATCCAGCATGTTGGCATGTGGTCTTCCTTTCTATTGGTTAATGATACACCACAATAATGTATAGTTTCTCTGTCATATGATTGGTTGTGTGTTCATTCTCTCTTACAAATTAGATGTGCATTCATTTGTATGTAAGTCAGTTGTTGGACTCCCCTGTGCCCTGTTGTACTACAGAGAAGTTGTCTGCTGATCTTCAATAAATACTTCAACCACAAGTTGCATTTAGGAGAGTAATTGGATACTACACTACCATTGCTGTTCTGACCTTTTTGGCCATCCCTGCTGACCCCATCAGTTCACTCTTGTGGACAATGGAACACTGCCCAGGAGATCACCACCACTGCTGTCAGTAGTCTCCATTCATGGTGACCATGGTGCTTGGGTAGGCCGCATAAGAGGACCAGGTAAAGGTGAGCAGGCAGGGTGGCTCGCTTTTCTGCGAGGGTGTATATGGGCCAGTGTGGAAGACAGGCAGAATGGAAATGTCTGGTGTGGCTTGTGGCCTGACAGGAGTCAAGTAAAAGCCAGGTATTAAGTCATAGAACAGCAAGACCGCAGAAGCTAAGATCAACAACAATGCTAGTGAAATGTAGACATCACAAAGGTGCCTATAAGAACGTTTTGTAGTTTATACAGTGAAACTTACTTGGCAGCAGTCTGTTTGTACTAGCTACAAATGCCTCATATTAATGTCTCCTTTTTACTGTTTCGTGGTGTTTTTTAACTGAAGGTCACTAGACAGCAATAGGCCAATTAGGTCGGCTGAAACTGATTTGTACAATTTTGTACTTTGCTTGGGTTTATTGCGTAAACACTGTTTACTTCAGCACTCATTCTGATTTGTTTTCCATTTTGCAGGGCAAATTACTGTAAAATACCTCAATTTAGTTTTACTGTTAGAGAAGTGTATTATTATAAAGCTGCTCTATTAGGTCATTCAACAGTATGACCATTATAAAAGGACGGCCCTGGCTGCTGTCAATAAGGTACTTAGCAAGAGTATTTAAGAAGCTAATTACCGTATCCTGTGGACCAGCGTCCAAAGCATAAACACAGATCCCTACAGCTACGGAGAGAGACATTTCTCCTTCTATGTTAAGACATCCTTCCAGGATCACTGCCTATTTATGAGCCTTCAGCAGGGACATCTTAAGGATTTTGGGGGCCCTGGGCCAAACGTATCTTGGGGGCCCCTGTTCAGAACAGCTTTCAATTTATGAAACAGTTTCACCTCTTTCTTGCCCTCTTTGGCCAGGTCACTGACAGTGTACAGGCACACTCCTCTAAATTCTAAATGAGTTTAGGTCTAATAGTCAGGGATAGAGAGGTGTGTTTTAAATGTTGTAACACAGCAGCAGCTCACTAAAATTACTGCAAATAATCTCTGAGACAGCCTCCCATTTCTCATATATGTGAGTTCCTCTTTTGATCTAAAAGAAGCTTTTTTTATGGGTGTTGCATTTTTACCTAAACACATTTCTCTTCAAAATGTCGGTAATATACTCCTGCATTAAAAATAAATTAAAGTAAAATGTAATTTAAAACAATTTGGAACTATTCAAGGTCTTCAGGGCAAGACTCTCTGCAGAACAGAGCTGGCATGGGGCCCAATGAAAGGCTGGGGCCCTGGGTCAGAGCCCACTTTGCCCATGGCTTGAAACGTCTTGCTGAAGCACCTCGAAGCTAACTGCCTGAGGGGAAATGAGGAAAGTTTGAGAATTTCAATTACGAATGTAGAACTAAGGGGCATATTATCAAGACCTGCGATAAAATTATTGCCGCTTTAGCGCCAGGAAACTGCCACTAAAGCGACGATAATGGGCTTGAAAATATGTCCTTGTGAATTCCCATAGCAGCCCAGGTTCGGGTGTTAACCTGGGCTGCTATGGGAATTCACAAGGGCATATTATCAAGCCCATTTTCGCCGTTTTAGCAGCAGTTTCCTGGCGCTAAAGAGGTGATAATTTTATCGCAGGTTTTGATAATATGCCCCAAAGTGTCAAATCAGGCCTCGTATTTTCAGCAGGCATTGGCTAATCAAAATGACCTTCCCTAATTCAGGGAAGAAAATGCGGTCAGGGAGTACTCGAGACACGGGGTGAAATTCACACTGTAAACAACAGTCATCCTGCTAGCCCATGCCAGGGCGCTGATGGCGCCCTGTACGACAATCACTTTTGTCGCCCCCACATCGCATGACCACCTCTTCGGATTCTCCCTCTACCCCCTGCAAAAGTGCCCCATATCTCTCCCATCATAAGATATTGCTAAACACAGTGCCCCCCTGAGGTCACAGCGCCCCCCTCCACAGGTCAGCGCCCAGTGGGCCGCACTGCCTTAAAGCCGGCCCTGAGTCCATCAGTCTTGGAGTCTGAAAAGAAAAGTCTCTTTCATTCCTTACTTCATGGGGCCATACACATTAATAATAGAGTAATTCCAATGGCTACACCGAAATTTGACATGATAAATGTAATTTAATCATCAACCCATCAAGGGGCTGGGGAATTCAATGTTTTTAAGAACAAGAATGTATCTAGCACCTCATTGGCCAGTTACCCAGAGTCATTTGACTATACACTTACTAACGTAGTTTCTTAATTTTCAGTCTTGCAAAAGCTCCCGGTACAGTACAGCCTTCTTCAATATTCTCAGAAGAGAAAAACTGTTCTGGTGACCCCTGCATCATGAAGGAGTTTCCTTCATTAGCAATGAGCGTGTCCCCTCTTGCTCTAAATGTCGAGTCGGATATTTCCATTACTCCAATTCTGCATTATTTTATTTATCTACTATTTCAAATGGCGGCAAGGCCAAAATGGCCTGAGAGACCATGCATGTAATACACATAATTTTAAACTCCACCTTGTCTTTGCTGGAGAGAACGATCACAGAGAACAATCATCTTTCTTAATTTGTAACCGAGGTACTGACGCTTTTTGCCAGCAAAAACAGAGATAGTGCAGCATCTAAGTACCATGTGGATCTGCATAAATCAACACAAGCTGCCAGTTCTATTACACCTGAACTCCAAGCAAAGCTCAGTTGGGCCCCTATGTAATAAAGAGTGAAAAGGTGGCAACAACCTCAATTTAATCACAAACTTGCTCAGACTTTTTTCACCAAACAGGCAATAGTGATAATAATGAGCTAGCAGATCTTACATATATAGGGGCATATTATCAAGGACGGGAGATACATTATCGCCGCTTTTATCGGCAGGAAACTGCCGATAACGGGCTTGATAATATGGTCTATAGAATTCCTATGGAAGCCCATGTTAGATGTGAAGAAATCTAACATGGGCATCAACAGGAATTCTATAGAGCATATTATCAAGCCCATTATCGCCATTTTATCGGCAGTTTCCTGCCGATAAAAAGGCGATAATGTATCGCCCGTCCTTGATAATATGCCCCATAAATCCTTAACAACCACCACACCGCTAAACGCAGAAATAATGTGTGTCATCTTAATATTAATCAAAATCATAAGGTAAAACTTGGCAAAGGAAGGAAAAGGCAACAAATGTCCATGGATAAGGTATATTCTCTAAGTAAGTTGTTCAAGGAACAAACATGTAAAATTCACCATGAATCTGAGATTTATAGCAAGGCCTCTACCCTCTATAGGGTACATGGGGGGAATGCACCACATACAGAAACAATTGCCCCTCCATGTAACCTATATTTACTAAAAACGATGGAGAGAATTTCTGTCCACTTGCCAAACCATACAAGGGAGTGAAGGAAAGCACACAAGAATAAGACGTTACAACTAAAAGTGTCCACATATATTTAGATTGGTGTTTGTATCTAATAATTATAACAAAAGCTCGCAGCCAACCTTGGGGACCACGCAACAATCTCCATCCTCCCTAATTAGTGTTTGAAATCTGTGCCTGTGGCACCTATTGTATACCGAAATGCAGTACCCTATGTTATTTACCGACCTTAATCACTGGTAACAGTGGAACTGTGGAGTAGTGTGGCTCACTGGTTAGAGGCGGCAGACCCGGGAGCAGAAGTCGGCCCGGGACCAGGGTTCAATTCCCGACGCGGCAGGGTCGTGGACTTGGGTCAGTGGACTCGATAATTCTCGCTTCGGTGCTTACTCTAATCAGGGGTTCCACTCGGCAACTCTGGGCATTAGCTTGCCTAACCTCCACAAAGGCCCCATCAATTCCGGGGATGCCTGGCTCCACCTTGGGGACTCCCAGCAGGAATCATCCCACAGGGAAAGCCAGGACGGGTTCCCCAGAGTTATACAGCGCCAGCAAACCTACGGACGGGTAGCAGTGCGCTTTACAAGCTCAAATACACAAATACATAACAGTGCAATGCAAGCCATAAAATTTAACCAGACTGAAAAAGGCTATGCCCTATCCTCCGATGCGGGAATAAAAAGTGAAAACACAGTGGATTTCAGTACTGCTATATCAAGGGAGATTATTCAACATGAAACTGCAAGAGCCTTATATCTGGATGTCATTGATCTATTTCTAAGTCCCACTATGAAATATCCTATTAACTGAGCTTCTCAATGTGTTGTAGACTTTATATGGTCCTAAGCCACTGTTGCATCTATTTGACAAACACACAAAAGGTCAGGCGAGGAATTGTTGTAATTTGTCTAACCACTGGCAATCACTCAGGGTAGCAATCCAACTCATCGTTCTTTTGCCCACCATGCACCCTGGTTTGGACCTCGTCATATGTAAATAAGTCTTAACCCTGCTCCGAAATTAACAGTCCAGTCCGAGTTACCATGCCAGGTCAATTTCAAGGACATCAACTTAATTAAATTCGTAAGTCTTACCAACAGTCATCAGGTCTTTACCGGTACTAAATTTTATAAGGATCACTGAAAGAATATCGATGGCAAAAATAAAGACCTACAAAAATATCGAGTAAAAAATATAGAATGCCAAAATATCGACTTATTATCTTCAAACAGGTAAGTACAAAAATATCGAATCAAAAATATAGACCTACAAAACTATAGATAGTCAAAATATCGAATTTTTTAAATAGTTAAAAGTAATTTTAAATTAATGAAATAATAAATATAACTAACTTAAACATACTTAAAATACTTTAATAACATTAAAATAAATAAATAATTAATATAAATAAAAATATATATTTTTTAAAAACATACATATATATATATATATATATATATTTTCGAGTTCCACAAGGGAAAATGAAACACACACCTCTTGATTGATAATTACAGGGGTTTATTTTCCACCTGAACCCAACGCGTTTCGCTTCTCACGAAGCTTGCTCACGAGATGTTGAGCCAAATTCCAAGTCCTTCTTTTAACACTGTAGCACAGGTCACTTCCTGTGTTACTTTCAGATGCATTCTGGTTAGTGTAGTGTCCACTACACTTTCTTCACCAGAAAGTTCAAAATATGTGTCCTCTAACTCATTTATGAGAGTGCACTTTATGAATTGCAGATGTATCTAGTGATAATCTCTTTGGTGAGAATGTGTGATATTTAAATCTCTCTGGTGAGATTTTAAATTTGATTTGTCTCACTGCGTTCATCCGGCTTCTATTCGTTCAGTCTCTGTAGTCTAATCATTCCCCCCTAGAGGGCCAATGTTTACAGAGTTTACGGTCTTAATACAATCAGTTCTTAACCTTCATGTATATCTTTTTAAAGGTGTACATACAGTTTTTCCGTAAGATTCAACCCTCTTGGCTCGAGGGTTCTGAAGTTTATGATATGTTTCGATTCTTTTCTCCTTAGTTTTTTGAAACGATCACCTCCCCTCTCTGTGGCGGGTATCTGTTCAATAGCGCAATATCTGAGTAGTTCCGAGTTGATGTTATGGAATTGTTCCATGTGTTTTGCCACGGCGTTGGAGCGATCATTTTTGGTAGTTGCTTTTGTGTGCTCTAAGATTCGTTTTTTGGCTTCAAAAGTTGTACTGCCAATATATCTATTTTGGCACTGGCATTCTATTAAATACACTACGAATGTACTCTTGCAAGTCAAATGCTGGTGTATTTTCCATTTAGTGCCTTTTCTGATTTGAATCTCTTTAGTTGTCATTGCAATTTTGCACACCTTGCAGTGTCTACAGGGAAAGAAACCTGCTCGCTGGAGCCAGTTGTTCCTTGGTGTTTCCTTGTAGTGACTGTTGACCAATTGATCTCCCAAGTTCCTTGTTCTTCTATACGTGATATTTGGGTGGTCACCTATGATTTGTGCCAACGTTGTATCTGATTTCAGGATGGGCCAGTGCTTTTGTATGATTTTTGATAATTTGTTGTTTTCAGCACTGTGGGTTGTAATCAGTCTTATTACTTCTGTTTCCACTTTCTCATGTTGGGCTTTATGGAGTATTTCCTTGCGATCCTGTGATAGAACTCTGTTCAGACTTTATTCCACTACTTTCTTGGGATAGCCTCTTGCGAGGAATCTTTTGCTTGTATTCTTGCTATGCAGTTGGAATTCTTCCTCGGCTGAACAATTGCGCCTTAGCCGGAGGAATTCCCCATATGGGATGCTCCATTTCAATTTCTTGTTGTGGAAGCTGGCACCGTGTAGGATCGAATTGGTGGCCGTTTTTTTGCGATGTAATGTCGTTTGCAACCTTCCATTTGAAATGTAGATTTCCGTATCCAAGAAGTTCACCCTCTCCGAGCTTATTTCCCATGTGAATTTCAAGTTCGTGGTGGTGTTATTCAGTTTTTCAAAGTAACTGGCAAATTCATCAGTGGTACCATCCCAGATTAAAAGCAGATCATCTATGAACCGCAGCCATAGAACAACTTTCTCCCGCCATTGGTAGTTGGTAGTATGCCATGCCAAATGATGTTCAAACCACCCCATGGTCAAGTTCGCATACATCTGCAATTCATAAAGTGCACTCTCATAAATGAGTTAGAGGACACATATTTTGAACTTTCTGGTGAAGAAAGTGTAGTGGACACTACACTAACCAGAATGCATCTGAAGGTAACACAGGAAGTGACCTGTGCTACAGTGTTAAAAGAAGGACTAGGAATTTGGCTCAACATCCCGTGAGCAAGCTTCGTGAGAAGCGAAACACGTTGGGTTAAGGTGGAAAATAAACCCCTGTAATTATTAATCAAGACGAGTGTGTGCATTTCATTTTCCCTTGTGGAACTCGAAAATATATTTAACGGCTGAACCAGCCGTAGAAAATACGCACCACGCTATTAACTGAGCGCCGGCACCGAAATTGGGTCACAACTGCAGCTATCAATTTATCTGGTGCAAGGCATCCTTCGTGGATGGAAAACTTGGTGATGAGCTGAGGACGGAAAAACGGCACGAGACGAAGCGGGGCGCATTACCTTTAGCACGGAAGGAAAAACAAAGCTGCAACACCAAACGCGAGCACTTAAGGAGAAATCCTAAGGGGGAACCGGACGGCGAATGGAACAGCTGAGAAATCAGAGCCGAGCTGCGCTGCAAAAGAAGAACCAGTAAGACGCCCCGTCTTTACTCGCTATAAACAAACAGAACTGTTTTGTATATACGCCCACACGCTCAAGCCATAAACACGCGGAACAAGCGCCCAGACGTAGTTAGTGAATGAACAACTTCTGCCAATTGCTCAAAGACCCCCTGCAAAACAAAGTAACATTGGGGGGAAGTCACGTGTAAAGTTAACACGCACAACAACTTGAAGCAGAAAAAGGGCTTGTCTTGAACACACAGTGGGGCAAATATAGAAAATATAGATAATATTTTCCAACCATGGAGCAAAGAGAAGCACAATGAATCGCAGATATAGATGAACTGTTCTCAGGCGTCACATCCGGCAATATTCGCAAAGAGAGGGGTCAAATACCGACATCTTCCCACATCAATAAAGATAAACTTAGGCATTGGGAACAACTCTCCAAACGTGAAATCAACAAATGGTGGGAACTTCTCACACTACAGAAATATGTTGAGGCCAAAAGAATCCCAAGAAGACTCCGCCTTACTCTCATGCCCAGCCACCAAGACACTAGCACTGACCTCCTCCAGGAAAGGGGGGAACATTTACTCGACTCCTCAATGGGTCTAATGATGATACTCATAAAACATATAGACAAATATCTAAAGGAAATTAAAAATGAATTGAAAACAGTAGAAGAGGATGTGAATTCACTGACACTGGATGAAGAACACCTCAAATTAAAGACAGAAATCTTAAAAAACCTGGAGAGACATGAGGGAAGAGTAAAAAACTGAAAACAGTTTAAGTTCCTACGTGATAAAGCTGACTTTGAAGAGGGCAGAATATTTACATTTGGAAAGAAACAAGAACAGAAGCAAGTGTCACATCCAACAAAATCAGGAGAGGAAACCTCCAGCTTCGACTCACTATCCAGCCTGGAAGGCAGTGAGACGGAAGGAGCAGCGGCAATGACAGAAACAAGGGAAAAAAATCCCAGGGGCATATTACCAAGCAATAGCGATAGTTATCGCTATTGCTTGGTTAGAGACAAAATTTTACCCCTGAGCTGCGGCGATTTTTATCGCAGATAAACCTTGGTATTACCAAGGTTTATCGCAAATGCGATAAAAAACGGCCGCAATGCATGAATATCGCTGAAAAGTCAGCGATATTCATGCATTACCGAGCTAATGCTCTTAGCCATGTTATCCACCTCCCATTGGATAACATGGCTAAGAACTGCTCAGGGCAGGTGTTAGCTTTTGGAGATATGCGCTTAGAGAGGCGTAACATTGACAAATACAGACATCTCAAAACAACTCCAGGTAGAGGACTTACAAGGACTACGCACTTTAATGACAATGGGAGCCACCACCACATCACAAGAGGCAGAAGCAATTGCCACACTGGAAGAAACTCCATTAAATCAAGGAGCCAGTGAAAGTGGTCTAAAGCTCAAATCTAAATTCAACCCACAACTCCCTCCTGGCAACAAAATTGATCTCTTTCAAGAACAGGTAGTGGAAGATTTGTATAAAATGACACCGAACAGGAACAAACAGAATGTAACGAAAGAAGAAGCAGAGATACTAAAGAAATTAGAAGATGACTTGACAATAGAAATCAAACCGGCCGATAAAGGCGGAAACATTGTCATCATGGATAAATCAGACTATGCGGCCGAAGCAAAGCGTCAACTAATGGATAAAGAGTGCTACATAGAAGTAGAGACTGATCCCACGAAAGCTCTGCAATTGACAGTCCAGACAAAACTCCAAAAGTGGCATGAGCAAGGACTCATAGATGATCATGAAATGAAATATCTAGACAATAAAAATTCCACACTGCCAACATTCTACCACTTGCCGACAGTGCATAAGAACAAACAGAAACCACCCGGCAGGCCGATAGTATCTGCAAAGAATTCGCTAATGGAGCCATTGTCAAACTATATTGACCAATTTTTAGCCCCGCTAGTAAAAGAACTACCGTACTATCTAAACGACACGGCAGACCTCTTGAAAAAATTAGAAACTGTCACCTGGGCGCCAAACTACAAACTGATCACTATGGACGTTGTGTCATTATACACAAATATAGAACATCAAGTGGGTACGCAAGCGTGCAAATACTATCTGGCAAAACGAAACATGATATAAAGAGATCACAATGAGATGCTAAATGATATGATCTCTCTATGCCTGAATCAAAACATCTTCCTGTTTGACAAAAAAATCAGATAAGAGGCTGCGCCATGGGCTTTTCTTTCTCGCCGAATTATGCGAACTTGACCTTGGGATGGTTTGAACATCATTTGGCATGGCATACTACCAACTACCAATGGCTGGAGAAAGTTGTTCTATGGCTGCGGTTCATAGATGATCTGCTTTTAATCTGGGATGGTACCACTGATGAATTTGCCAGTTACTTTGAAAAACTGAATAACACCACCACGAACTTGAAATTCACATGGGAAATAAGCTCGGAGAGGGTGAACTTCTTGGATACGGAAATCTACATTTCAAATGGAAGGTTGCAAACGACATTACATCGCAAAAATACGGCCACCTATTCGATCCTACATGGTGCCAGCTTCCACAACAAGAAATTGAAATGGAGCATCCCATATGGGGAATTCCTCCGGCTAAGGCGCAATTGTTCAGCCGAGGAAGAATTCCAACTGCATAGCAAGAATACAAGCAAAAGATTCCTCGCAAGAGGCTATCCCAAGAAAGTAGTGGAACAAAGTCTGAACAGAGTTCTATCACAGGATCGTAAGGAAATACTCCATAAAGCCAAACATGAGAAAGTGGAAACAGAAGTAATAAGACTGATTACAACCCACAGTGCTGAAAACAACACATTCTCAAAAATCATACAAAAGCACTGGCCCATCCTGAAATCAGATACAACGTTGGCACAAATCATAGGTGACCACCCAAATATCACGTAGAGAAGAACAAGGAACTTGGAAGATCAATTGGTCAACATTCACTACAAGGAAACACCAAGGAACAACTGGCTCCAGCGAGCAGGTTTCTTTCCCTGTAGACACTGCAAGGTGTGCAAAATTGCAATGACAACTAAAGAGATTCAAATCAGAAAAGGCACTAAATGGAAAATACACTAGCATTTGACTTGCAAGAGTACATTCGTAGTGTATTTAATAGAATGCCCGTGCCAAAATAGATATATTGGCAGTACAACTTTTGAAGCCAAAAAACGAATCTTAGAGCACACAAAAGCAACTACCAAAAATGATCGCTCCAACGCCGTGGCAAAACACATGGAACAATTCCATAACAGCAACTGGAAACTACTCAGATATTGTGCCATTGAACAGATACCCGCCACAAAGAGGGGAGGTGATCGTCTCAAAAAACTAAGGAGAAAAGAATCGAAACATATCATAAACTTCAGAACCCTCGAGCCAAGAGGGTTGAATCTTACGGAAAAACTGTATGTACACCTTTAAAAAGACATACATGAAGGTTAAGAACTGATTAAATTAAGACCGTAAACTCTGTAAACATTGGCCCACTAGAGGGGAATGATTAGAGTACAGAGACTGAACGAATATAAGCCGGAAGAACGCAGTGAGACAAATTAAATTTAAAATCTCACCAGAGAGATTTAAATATCACACATTCTCACCAAAGAGATTATCACCAGATACATCTGCAATTTATAAAGTGCACTCTCATAAATGAGTTAGAGGACACATATTTTGAACTTTCTGGTGAAGAAAGTGTAGTGGACACTACACTAACCAGAATGCATCTGAAGGTAACACAGGAAGTGACCTGTGCTACTGTGTTAAAAGAAGGACTTGGAATTTGGCTCAACATCCCGTGAGCAAGCTTCGTGAGAAGCGAAACGCGTTGGGTTCAGGTGGAAAATAAACCCCTGTAATTATTAATCAAGACGAGTGTGTGCGTTTCATTTTCCCTTGTGGAACTCGAAAATATATTTAACGGCTGACCCAGCCATAGAAAATACGCACCACGCTATTAACTGAGCGCCAGCACCGAAATTGGGTCACAACTGCAGCTATATATAAACATAGTATTAATAAAAAATATACAATATATTTACCATACGATAGGGAGAGTGTTAAATTTACTATTCCCACTCCAGTGAGTGCAACAGTAGGGAAAGCGTTGGATAGCGGGAGGGTCCCACTCCAGAGCATGCAACAGTAGGGAAAACGTTGGATAGCGTAGGGGTAAAAATTACTATTCCCACTCCAGTGAGTGCAACAGTAAGGAAAGTGTTGGATAGCGTAGGGGTAAAAATTACTATTCCCACTCCAGAGAGTGCAACAGTAGGGAAATATTTGGATAGCATAGGGGTAAAAATTACTATTCCCACTCCAGTGAGTGCAACAGTAGGGAAAGCGTTGGATAGCGTAGGGGTAAAAATTACTATTCACACTCCAGTGAGTGCAACAGTAAGGTAAGCGTTGGATAGCGTAGAGGTAAAAATTACTATTCCCACTCCAGAGAGTGCAACAGTAGGGAAAGCGTTGGATAGCGTAGGGGTAAAAATTACTATTCCAACTCCTGTGAGTGCAACAGTAGGGAAAACGTTGGATAGCGTAGGCATTAAATTTAATATTCAAACTCCAGTGAGTGCAAGAGTAGGGAAAGCATTGGATACCGGAAAGGTAAAAATTACTATTCCCACTCCAAAGAGTGCAACAGTAGGGAAAGCGTTGGATGGTGACCGCTCAGCCCTCCACAGGGCTTGGTCGCCCCACTCACTGCTGCCGCTCCTGCCTGCCTTTGCCGCCTCCTGCCTGCAGATTCCTTCGCTCGCTGCCCGCTGCTCCTGGGAATTTCCCTCTGCTCCTGGGAATTTCCCGCTGCCCGCTGCTTCTTGGAATTTCCCGCCGCTGCCTCGCTGCGGCCCGCCCCCCTGTGATTCCATTCGCCGCCCCGCTCCCGCCACCCAGCTGCTCCTCCCTCCCGGCTTCTTACTTATGACGCCCCCAGAGCGACCGCGCAGCGGACGCGCGCAGCGGGAGCGCCGATTGAGCGCGGAAGGTGCGCCAAAGGTAAGCCCGTCTGTGCCCGTCCGCCCCTGGCCTGCGCCCAGCGCCAGGACCCCTGGCCCTCCCCGCCGAGGCAAGACGACCCGACTGACCTATGACGCCGCCACTCTCAACGCACTCAATGCCGGCCGGACCCACGCCTGCTGCCGAGCCACCCCGAGACGCACCCACGGACCCTTCACCTGCTGCACCTGCAAGTTCACCTGCCTCCGAACCTGCCCCGCACCCGCCAAGACAAACACCAGCAGCAACCACCTCAAGTGCATCCTGATCAACACTCGCTCCGTCCACAGACACGCCGTGGAACTCTGGAACCTCCTCGACGCTACATCACCGGACGTCGCCTTCCTCACGGAAACCTGGATGAACGCCTCCTCTGCACCCGACATCGCCATTGCCATCCCGGACGGGTACAAGATCATCAGGAGGGACCGCATCAACCAGACCGGAGGTGGCATCGCCATCGTCCACAGGAACACCATCCGCATCACGACCGATGCCAACGACTCCTTCGCCGCAGCCGAACATCTCCACTTCCAGATTCACACCGACCCTAAGACGACCCTCAGAGGCACCCTCGTCTACAGACCCCCGGGACCACGCACACAATTCAGCGAAGACATCACAGACTTCATCAGCCCGCACGCCCTCCCCTCCACTGACTACATCCTCCTCGGGGACCTCAACTTCCACCTGGAGAACAACAAGGACCGCAACACCACCGCCCTGCTGGAAAACCTCGCCAACCTCGGACTCAAGCAACTGGTCAACACCCCCACCCACTACGCTGGCCACACGCTTGATCCCGTCTTCTCTTCCAGCAAGTACATCACCTTCAGCCACGCCACCGGACTCCACTGGACCGACCACAGCTGCGTCCACTTCAGCTTTAAAAGATCCACGACTCACCACCACCCGCAACAGGTACCACACAGGAATTGGAGCAACATCACCGCAGACCAGCTCACCACCTCCCTCAGCCAGAGACCACCCGCCAACACAACGGACCCCAACGAAGCAGCCCGCAACTTCACACAGTGGCTGACCGCCTGCGCCGACGACCTCGCGCCACTAAAGAACCCTCCCAGCAGACCCAGAAGCAAGAAGGCATCCTGGTTAACCAACGACCTCAAGGACTCCAAGAAGACCTGCCTCACCCTTGAGAAAGCCTGGCTCCTCGACCGGACCACCGACAACATGACCGCCCTCAAACACGCTACCCGCAAGCACCACCAGCTCATCCGCACCACCAAGAAGAAATCTCTGAAGGAACGACTGGACAACAACGCCCACGACAGCAAAGAGCTCTTCACTATCGTCAAGGAGTTCTCCAACCCCAGCACCGGCACCAACAACATCACTCCGTCACAAGACCTCTGCGACTCCCTCGCCTCGTTCTTCCACCGCAAGATCGCCTACATGCACAACAGCTTCGGCGCCCCACCCATGCACCCAACCGTCGAACCAACGCCCCCCACCGCCACCCTTCGCACCTGGACCACGGTGACCACCGAAGACACAGCCCGCACGATGAACACCATCCACTCCGGATCACCGACCGACCCCTGCCCACACCACGTCTTCAACAAGGCCAACTCCACCATCGCACCCCACCTCCGGAACATCATCAACACCTCCTTCAACACCGCCACCTTCCCGGAGAGCTGGAAGCACGCCGAGATCAGCGCCCTCCTGAAGAAACCTACAGCGGACCCCACCGATCTCAAAAACTTCCGCCCCATCTCGCTCCTCCCTTTTCCTGCTAAAGTCATCGAGAAGATCGTCAACAGACAGCTGACCGCCTTCCTCGAGACGAACGGATCCCTCGAACCCTCGCAGTCCGGCTTCAGAGCCAACCACAGCACCGAGACCGCCCTCATCGCAGCCACGGACGACATCCGGAACCTGCTCGACAAGGGGGAAACAGTGGCCCTCATCCTCCAGGACCTCTCTGCTGCGTTCGACACGGTCTGCCACCGCACCCTAGTCCATTTCTGGAAAACAATGGTCCAAAGCAATTTCAAAGGTATGCAATAATAACGAAACAAACCATAATCGGCTGCTCTATATTTGTCCAAGTCCAGCCGGACAAGGAGTTTATTATCATATTGATAGTGGAATTTAGTAAAATCTTAGTGCATAAGCAACATATCAAACATAAAGAACACAATCCTGTGTTGTAACTCGGAAAAGAAAACACTTAGGAGATAAAGGAGAGTTTCGGAAAAAGAAAGGAAGATTTCCAGGCAGAGAAGAAGTGAGCAAGCTGGACACTTATTAAATTCAATTTTGCAAGTGTTTGCCAGACTAGTACATACAGAACTTAATACAAATTGGCTTTACTGTATGGCTACTTAAAAGGTCAACCGCACCCTAGTCCAGCGCCTCAGCAACATTGATATCCAAGAGAAGGCACTGGAGTGGATCATCTCGTTCCTCGCCGGAAGAACACAAAGGGGTCGATTCCGATCCGGTAAAATGCGCTCCGAATCGTCGTACGGAGCGTTTTTTCCCCGTACGAATCGTACCCGTAAACGTCCCGTACGTACGACGAAGTACGATCCGTACCTGGAGCCGAACTCCGTACGAGTCGTACAGGACTCCGTACAACTCAAATCTCCGTACGAGTCTCACTCGGAACCCGCTGTACACAACATCACTACAGTTCGCGGCTGGTTTTTACGACCCAGCAAGTACGATTCGTGTCGGGTACGCACCGTACGACCCTTTTCCTACGGGAGCCGAAAACAGTCGTAAACGCAGAGTTCGCGCCGAAACAGATACGGAACGCCCCCCCCGGGTACGGCACGTACCCCCCATGATCGCAGGGGTACGTGCCGTACCCCTGTGATCATGCGGGGTACGTGCCGTACACCCAGCGTACATGGGGTACGCACCGTACCCCATGTACGGTGGGTGTACGGCACGTACCCCATGTACGCTGGGTGTACGGCACGTACCCCGCATGATCACAGGGGTACGGCGCGTACCCCTGCGATCATGGGGGGTACGCGCCGTACGGTGTGTAGGTGATTGTGCGCTTTTTCCGTACGAATCGACGTGTACCGTACGAATCGCGCCCGGGTCGGACGATCGGGATCGGAATCGTCCGGTCGTACGGCGTCCGTACGAGTCGTACGAAACGGCTCCGGATACGAATCGTACGGACGGGGATTTTACCAGATCGGAATCGACCCCAAAGAGTCCACCTCCCCCCGTTTCGCTCCGAGGCCACCGAAGTCATCTGCGGCATCCCGCAAGGATCTTCACTCAGCCCCACCCTTTTCAACATCTACATGAAACCTCTCGCAGCCATCGCACGCCAGCACAACCTCAACATCATCTCTTACGCCGACGACAGCTGATCCTCTCCCTCACCAGGAGACCCCGACACCGCCAGAACCTGCCTACACGAAGGGATGAAAGACGTCGCCGAGTGGATGAAGGACAGCCACCTGAAACTGAACTCGGACAAGACGGAAGTCCTCATCCTGGGATCTTCGCCTCCGCCTGGGACGACTCCTGGTGGCCCCCAGCCCTGGGCACCGCACCCAAGCCAACCGACCACGCACGCAACCTGGGCTTCATCCTGGACCCCTCCCTCTCGATGACCAGACAAGTCAACGCCGTCTCCTCATCGTGCTTCAACACCCTGCGTATGCTTCGCAAGATCTTCCGCTGGATCCCGACCGAGACCAGGAAGACTGTCACCCAGGCACTCGTCACCAGCCGACTGAACTACGGAAACGCCCTCTACGCCGGAACCACAGCCAAGCTACAGAAAAGACTCCAGCGCATCTAGAACGCCTCCGCCCGACTCATCCTGGATGTCCCCCGACGCAGCCACATCTCCAGCCACCTGAGGAACCTGCACTGGCTCCCCGTCGACAAGAGGATCACGTTCCGGCTCCTCACCCACGCACACAAGTCTCTCCACGACCTGGGCCCCAAGTACCTCAACGACCGCCTGACCTTCTACACGCCCACCCCCCAGCTACGGTCCACCAGCCTCGCCCTCGCAGCCGTACCACGCATCCGAAGAGCCACCGCCGGAGGAATATCCTTCTCTTACCTGGCTGCCAAGACTTGGAACTCCCTCCCCATCCACCTTCGGCTGACCCAGGACCATCTCGCCTTCAGGAAACAACTCAAGACCTGGCTGTTCGAGCAGTAGCATACCCCTCCCCCCAAGCGCCTTGAGACCCTCCCGGGTGAGTAGTGCGCTATACAAATGGCATGATTAATTGATTGATTGATTGATAGCGTAGAGGCAAAAATTACTATTCCCACTCCAGAGAGTGCAACAGTAGGGAAAGCGTTGGATAGCGTATGGGTAAAAATTACTATTCCCACTCCAGAGAATGCAACAGTAGGGAAAGCGTTGGATAGCGGGAGGGTAAAAATTACTATTCCCACTCCAGAGAGTGCAACAGTAGGGAAAGCGTTGGATAGCGTAGGGGTAAAAAATACTATTGCCACTCCACAGAGTGCAACAGTAGGGTAAGCGTTGGATAGCAGGAAGGTAAAAATTACTATTCCCACTCCAGTGAGTGCAACAGTAGGGAAAACGTTGGATAGCGTAGGCATAAAATTTACTATTCCCACTCCAGTGAGTGCAACAGTAGGGAAAGCATTGGATACCGGGAAGGTAAAAATTACTATTCCCACTCCAAAGAGTGCAACAGTAGGGAAAGCGTTGGATAGCGTAGAGGCAAAAATTACTATTCCCACTCCAGAGAGTGCAACAGTAGGGAAAGCGTTGGATAGCGTAGGGGTAAAAATTACTATTCCCACTCCAGAGAATGCAACAGTAGGGAAAGCGTTGGATAGCGGGAGGGTAAAAATTACTATTCCCACTCCAGAGAGTGCAACAGTAGGGAAAGCGATGGATAGCGTAGGAGTAAAAATTACTATTTCCACTCCAGAGAGTGCAACAGTAGGGTAAGCGTTGGATAGCGTAGGGGTAAAAATTACTATTCCCACTCCAGTGAGTGCAACAGTAGGGAAAGCGTTGGATAGCGTAGGGGTAAAAATTACTATTCCCACTCCAGAGAGTGCAACAGTAGTGAAAGCGTCGGATAGCAGGAAGGTAAAAATTACTATTCCCACTCCAAATAGAGCAACAGTAGGGAAAGCGTAAAAAATAAATTAAATATTAATACCAATTACAAATTATTTAAAATTAATTCCCAATTTAAGATATTATAATAATTATTCAATTAAAAATAATAAAATTAATTTAATTACTAAAAAATAATTACCTATCAATACAAAATGTTTACCAATAACAATACATTATTTAAAAAAATTAAAAAATGAACAATTAATTCAAAATGAATACCAATTTATATATTAAAATTATTAATTATTTACAATTAAATGACTTCACACCCAATTCCCCTATAAACCCACAACCCACTACAAAAATTAAATAATTAAAATTCACAGAATTATCAATTAATCAATTAATAAAAATTAATTACCAATTATATATTCATAAGTAGCAATAAATAATGTAACATATTTAATTAATTATAAATAAATTACTTCCCACCCTATTCCCCTATAAACCCACAACCCGCTCCAGAAAATAAATAAATAAAATTAACATAATTATCAATTAATCAATTAAAAATTTGTATTACCAATTATAATTTAATTAATTACCAATTAAAAATTAATTAAAACTGATTTTTAAATAACTATCAATAGAAAAATTAAAACATTTAATTAATTATAATTAAATTACTTCCCACCCTATTCCCCTATAAACCCACAACACGCTCCAGAAAATAAATGAATAAAATTTAACATAATTATCAATTAATAAAAATTAATTACCAATTATATTTTAATTAATTGCCAATTAAAAATAATTAACAATTAATGGTAAATAAATGCCAATAAATTAAAATATTTAATTAATTATAATTAAATTACTTCCCACCCTATTCTCCTATAAACCCACAACCCGCTCCAGAATAATATTACGCAAAAATTAAATAACATAAATTTACTTACTTACTTACCCTAAATTCGATATTTTTGCTGTCTATTTTCTGTCCCTCGATATTTTTGTTGTCTATATTCTGTCCATTCGATATTCTGTCTATTCTATATTTTTAAATCGATATTATTGTCATTCTATTCGATATTTTTGTAGTCTATATTCTGTCTTCTCTATATTCTGTCTACTCGATATTTTAAACTCAATATTTAGCTACCTCGATATTTTTGTGGTCGATATTATGTCTGCATACCATTTTATAACACCAAAATTAGCAGTCTGATTCTAGACAATGTGGACTCCTTTAAGATAATGGGAATCAACATGGTTGCTTTCTCGCCACACGAGATGGTAGCATTGACAAACGTACAACCTATACCCCACACTCCACAAAGATCACATAGAGCTTAAAGCTCACACCTCACCATTTTTAACCCCTTCGCTGCTAGGCCTTTTCCCCTCCTGTGCTAAGGCTTTTTTTGGCGTTTTGGAGTAGTGCGCGTTTAGGCCCTTGTAACTTTTTGACCACATAAGGTATCCGTGCCAAATTTGCGTCCTTTTCTTCCAACATCATGTGGATTCTAAAGGTGCCCAGGGTTTGTGTATTCCCTTGGAGGGGTCCCAGAAATTAACCAAAATATAGTGATTTTTTTGGGTTTTTTCAGAAAAATTGGAAAAATGGGCTGCAAATGAAAGCCTCTGGGTTTTTCCCTGAAAATGGTATCACAAAAGGGTTTGTGGGGTGAAATTTCCATTTTCTCAGCTTTCAGGGAATGACAGTCTTTTGTCAGAGAACCGACATTTTTTACTCAGTTTTGGCATTTTTCTGGGACATAGCCTATTTTTGCTATTTTTAGAGCTTACCACCTCCTTCCAGTTAATGGTAGAAATGAGTTTGAAAGCAATAATGGATCCTGGAAAGCTTTACATTTTCGAAAAGTAGACAAACCTCTGAATTCAGAAAGGGGTCATTTGTCTAAATCCATGAAGGTTTCGTTATAGAAACTAACAGTTAGATATTGGAATATTTGAAAATTTGTTGAAAAAAACAGCCTTTTGTCTCAACGTTTTCACCTATAACTTTTCCTAATTTTGACAGCTCTTGGAAAGCAATATACCGTTACATCTGTTAGACCTTCCTGGTTGTGGGGATATATAGGACTTGTAGTTTCACCAAGAACCCGACGAACCCAGATCCAAAAACTGAGCAGCAACTTGCAATGGTATTTTTTCATTTACTGGGTATAGTGCACTTTGTCTTGGAAAATGTATACATGGAATAATCTGTATTAAGGACACCTATGTATTTCTGAATTGGGTACAAATTATAGAGTTCAGAAACAGTATATAATTGCACATTTTCAAAGTTGGGAATACTCATACTAGCATGAGAATTATTGGTCATTTTTCATAAAGATTTTTTTTTTACACAATGTCTTTCATTCAAAGGGAGAAATGCATGAAAGCTCAATTGGTAATAACAGTTGATTTACAAATCTGAATTACCCCACGTGTCTCGATAAAAACGGTACCTCACTTGTGTGGGTCGCCCTTGTGCCTGCGACAGGAAACGGCGCAAAATGCAACGTGGTCACACCTAAATTTTGCAGTTACAAATTGACCCTTTTTTGGCAAAGTGCCTACCTGTAGTTTTTGCACCCTAGCTCTGCCGGCACCTAGGGAAACCTAGCAAACCTATACATTTTTGAAAAGTAGAAACCCAGGGAAATTCAGGATGGGGTAACTCGACTGCCTACCACCAGGTTTTGTTACCCAGAATCCCTTGCAAAGCTAAGATTTTGACAAAAAAAACACATTTTCCTCACATTTCTGTGGTGGAAAGTTCTGGAATCTGCGTGGATCAACAAATTTCCACCCACCCAGCGTGCCCCCAGGTCTCCCGAAAAAAATGGTACCTCACTTGCGTGGGTAGGCATAGTGGCTGCGACATGAAACAGCGCAAAACGCAGCATGGTCGCACCTCAATTTCCCAGTGAAATTTAGCACGTTTTGGACAAAAAGACTACCTTTTGTTTTTGCGCCGTAGCTCTGCCAGCACCTAGGGAAACCTAGCAAACCTATACATTTTTTAAAGCTAGACACCCAGGGGAATTTAGGATGGGGTGACTCGTCTGCCTACCTCCAGGTTTTGTTACCCAGAATCCCTTGCAAACATACAAATTTGACAAAAAAAACACATTTTCCTCACATTTCTGTGGTGGAAAGTTCTGGAATCTGTGTGGATCAACAAATTTCAACCCACCCAGCGTGCCCCCAGGTCTCCCCAAAAAAATGGTACCTCACTTGCGTGGGTAGGCATAGTGGCTGCGACATAAAACAGCGCAAAACGCAGCATGGTCGCACCTCAATTTCCCAGTGAAATTTAGGACGCTTTGGACAAAAAGACAACCTTTTCTTTTTGCGCCGAAGCTCTGCCAGCACCTAGGGAAACCTAGCAAACCTATACATTTTTAAAAACTAGACACCCAGGGGAATTCAGGATGGGGTGACTCGTCTGCCTACCCCCAGGTTTTGTTACCCAGAATCCCTTGCAAACATAAAGATTTGACAAAAAAAACACATTTTCCTCACATTTCTGTGGTGGAAAGTTCTGGAATCTGCGTGGATCAACAAATTTCCATCCACCCAGCGTGCCCCCAGGTCTCCCCAAAAAAATGGTACCTCACTTGCGTGGGTAGGCATAGTGGCTGCGACATGAAACAGCGCAAAACGCAGCATGGTCGCACCTCAATTTCCCAGTGAAATTTAGTACGCTTTGGACAAAAAGACTACCTTTTTTTTTTGCGCCGAAGCTCTGCCAGCACCTAGGGAAACCTAGCAAACCTATACATTTTTGAAAACTAGACACCCAGGGAAATTCAGGATGGGGTGACTCGTCTGCCTACCTCCAGGTTTTGTTACCCAGAATCCCTTGCAAACATAAAAATTTGACAAAAAAACACATTTTCCTCACATTTCTGTGGTGGAAAGTTCTGGAATCTGTGTGGATCAACAAATTTCCACCCACCCAGAGTGCCCCCAGGTCTCCCGAAAAAAATGGTACCTCACTTACGTGGGTAGGCATAGTGGCTGCGACATAAAATAGCGCAAAACGCAGCATGGTCGCACCTCAATTTCCCAGTGAAATTTTGCACGTTTTGGACAAAAAGACTACCTTTTCTTTTTGCGCCGAAGCTCTGTCAGCACCTAGGGAAACCTAGCAAACCTATACATTTTTAAAAACTAGACACCCAGGTTAATTTAGGATGGGGTGACTCGTCTGCCTACCACCAGGTTTTGTTATCCAGAATCCCTTGCAAAGCTAAGATTTTGACAAAAAAAACACATTTTCCTCACATTTCTGTGGTGGAAAGTTCTGGAATCTGCGTGGATCAACAAATTTCCACCCACCCAGCGTTTCCCCAGGTCTCCCGATAAAAACGGTACCTCACTTGTGTGGGTCGGCCTTGTGCCTATGACAGGAAACGGCACAAAATGCAACGTGGTCGCACCTCAATTTCCCAGTGAAATCTTAAGCTCTTTGGACAAAGAGACTACCTTTTGTTTTTGAGCCGTAGCTCAGCCAGCACCTAGGGAAACCTAGAAAACCTATACATTTTTGAAAACTAGACACCCAGGGGAATTCAGGATGGGGTGAGTCGTCTGCCTACCCCCAGGTTTTGTTACCCAGAATCCCTTGCAAACCTAAAACTTTTACCAAAAAAACACATTTTCCTCACATTTCTGTGGTGGAAAGTTCTGGAATCTGCGTGGATCAACAAATTTCCACCCACCCAGCGTGCCCCCAGGTCTCCCGAAAAAAATGGTACCTCACTTGCGTGGGTAGGCATAGTGGCTGCGACATGAAACAGCGCAAAACGCAGCATGGTCGCACCTCAATTTCCCAGTGAAATTTAGCACGTTTCGGACAAAAAGACTACCTTTTGTTTTTGCGCCGTAGCTCTGCCAGCACCTAGGGAAATCTAGCAAACCTATACATTTTTGAAAATTAGACACCCAGGGCAATTTAGGATGGGATGACTCGTCTGCCTACCCCCAGGTTTTGTTACCCAGAATCCCTTGCAAACCTAAAAATTTGACAAAAAAAACACATTTTCTTCACATTTCTGTGGTGGAAAGTTCTGGAATCTGTGTGGATCAACAAATTTCAACCCACCCAGCGTGCCCCCAGGTCTCCCGAAAAAATGGTACCTCACTTGCGTGGGTAGGCATAGTGGCTGCGACATAAAACAGCGCAAAACGCAGCATGGTCGCACCTCAATTTCCCAGTGAAATTTAGGACGCTTTGGACAAAAAGACTACCTTTTCTTTTTGCGCCGAAGCTCTGCCAGCACCTAGGGAAACCTAGCAAACCTATACATTTTTGAAAACTAGACACCCAGGGGAAATCAGGATGGGGTGACTCGTCTGCCTAACCCCAGGTTTTGTTACCCAGAATCCCTTGCAAACATAAAAATTTGACAAAAAAAACAAATTTTCCTCACATTTCTGTGGTGGAAAGTTCTGGAATCTGCGTGGATCAACAAATTTCCACCCACCCAGCGTGCCCCCAGGTCTCCCAAAAAAAATGGTAACTCACTTGCGTGGGTAGGCATAGTGGCTGCGACATGAAACAGCGCAAAACGCAGCATGGTCGCACCTCAATTTCCCAGTGAAATTTAGTACGCTTTGGACAAAAAGACTACCTTTTTTTTTTGCGCCGAAGCTCTGCCAGCACCTAGGGAAACCTAGCAAACCTATACATTTTTTAAAACTAGACACCCAGGGGAATTCAGGATGGGGTGACTCGTCTGCCTACCCCCAGGTTTTGTTACCCAGAATCCCTTGCAAAAATAAAAATTTGACCAAAAAACACATTTTCCTCACATTTCTGTGGTGGAAAGTTCTGGAATCTGCATGGATCAACAAATTTCCACCCACCCAGCGTGCCCCCAGGTCTCCCAAAATAAATGGTACCTCACTTGCGTGGGTAGGCATAGTGGCTGCGACATGAAACAGCGCAAAACGCAGCATGGTCGCACCTCAATTTCCCAGTGAAATTTAGAACGTTTCGGACAAAAAGACTACCTTTTGTTTTTGCGCCGTAGCTCTGCCAGCACCTAGGGAAACCTAGCAAACCTATACATTTTTGAAAACTAGACACCCAGGGCAATTCAGGATGGGGTGACTCTTCTGCCTACCCCCAGGTTTTGTTACCCAGAATCCCTTGCAAACCTAAAAATTTGACAAAAAAAACACATTTTCCTTACATTTCTGTGGTGGAAAGTTCTGGAATCTGCGTGGATCAACAAATTTCCACCCACCCAGCGTGCCCCCAGGTCTCCCGAAAAAAATGGTACCTCACTTGCGTGGGTAGGCATAGTGGCTGCGACATGAAACAGCGCAAAACGCAGCATGGTCACACCTCAATTTCCCAGTGAAATTTAGCATGTTGCGGACAAAAAGACTACCTTTTGTTTTTGCGCCGTAGCTCTACCAGCACCTAGGGAAATCTAGCAAACCTATACGTTTTTGAAAACTAGACACCCAGGGCAATTCAGGAAGGGGTGACTCGTCTGCCTACCCCCAGGTTTTATTACCCAGAATCCCTTGCAAACATAAAAATTTGACAAAAAAACACATTTTCCTCACATTTCTGTGGTGGAAAGTTCTGGAATCTCCGTGGATCAACGAATTTCCACCCACCCAGCGTGCCCCCAGGTCTGCCAAAAAAATTGGTACCTCACTTGCGTGGGTAGGCATAGTGGCTGCGACATGAAACAGCGCAAAACGCAGCATGGTCGCACCTCAATTTCCCAGTGAAATTTAGCACGTTTTGGACAAAAAGACTACCTTTTGTTTTTGCGCCGTAGCTCTGCCAGCACCTAGGGAACCTAGCAAACCTATACATTTTTGAAAACTAGACACCCAGGTTAATTTAGGATGGGGTGACTCGTCTGCCTACCTCCAGGTTTTGTTACCCAGAATCCCTTGCAAACATAAAAATTTGACCAAAAAAACACATTTTCCTCACATTTCTGTGGTGGAAAGTTCTGGAATCTGTGTGGATCAACAAATTTCCACCCACCCAGAGTGCCCCCAGGTCTCCCGAAAAAAATGGTACCTCACTTACGTGGGTAGGCATAGTGGCTGCGACATAAAATAGCGCAAAACGCAGCATGGTCGCACCTCAATTTCCCAGTGAAATTTAGCACGTTTTGGACAAAAAGACTACCTTTTTTTTTTTTGCGCCAAAGCTCTGTCAGCACCTAGGGAAACCTAGCAAACCTATACATTTTTGAAAACTAGACACCCAGGGGAATTCAGGATGGGGTGAGTCGTCTGCCTACCCCCAGGTTTTGTTACCCAGAATCCCTTGCAAACCTAAAACTTTTACCAAAAAAACACATTTTCCTCACATTTCTGTGGTGGAAAGTTCTGGAATCTGCGTGGATCAACAAATTTCCACCCACCCAGCGTGCCCCCAGGTCTCCCGAAAAAAATGGTACCTCACTTGCGTGGGTAGGCATAGTGGCTGCGACATGAAACAGCGCAAAACGCAGCATGGTCGCACCTCAATTTCCCAGTGAAATTTAGCACGTTTCGGACAAAAAGACTACCTTTTGTTTTTGCGCCGTAGCTCTGCCAGCACCTAGGGAAATCTAGCAAACCTATACATTTTTGAAAATTAGACACCCAGGGCAATTTAGGATGGGATGACTCGTCTGCCTACCCCCAGGTTTTGTTACCCAGAATCCCTTGCAAACCTAACAATTTGACAAAAAAAACACATTTTCTTCACATTTCTGTGGTGGAAAGTTCTGGAATCTGTGTGGATCAACAAATTTCAACCCACCCAGCGTGCCCCCAGGTCTCCCGAAAAAATGGTACCTCACTTGCGTGGGTAGGCATAGTGGCTGCGACATAAAACAGCGCAAAACGCAGCATGGTCGCACCTCAATTTCCCAGTGAAATTTAGTACGCTTTGGACAAAAAGACTACCTTTTTTTTTTGCGCCGAAGCTCTGCCAGCACCTAGGGAAACCTAGCAAACCTATACATTTTTTAAAACTAGACACCCAGGGGAATTCAGGATGGGGTGACTCGTCTGCCTACCCCCAGGTTTTGTTACCCAGAATCCCTTGCAAAAATAAAAATTTGACCAAAAAACACATTTTCCTCACATTTCTGTGGTGGAAAGTTCTGGAATCTGCATGGATCAACAAATTTCCACCCACCCAGCGTGCCCCCAGGTCTCCCAAAATAAATGGTACCTCACTTGCGTGGGTAGGCATAGTGGCTGCGACATGAAACAGCGCAAAACGCAGCATGGTCGCACCTCAATTTCCCAGTGAAATTTAGTACGTTTCGGACAAAAAGACTACCTTTTGTTTTTGCGCCGTAGCTCTGCCAGCACCTAGGGAAACCTAGCAAACCTATACATTTTTGAAAACTAGACACCCAGGGCAATTCAGGATGGGGTGACTCTTCTGCCTACCCCCAGGTTTTGTTACCCAGAATCCCTTGCAAACCTAAAAATTTGACAAAAAAAACACATTTTCCTTACATTTCTGTGGTGGAAAGTTCTGGAATCTGCGTGGATCAACAAATTTCCACCCACCCAGCGTGCCCCCAGGTCTCCCGAAAAAAATGGTACCTCACTTGCGTGGGTAGGCATAGTGGCTGCGACATGAAACAGCGCAAAACGCAGCATGGTCACACCTCAATTTCCCAGTGAAATTTAGCATGTTGCGGACAAAAAGACTACCTTTTGTTTTTGCGCCGTAGCTCTGCCAGCACCTAGGGAAATCTAGCAAACCTATACGTTTTTGAAAACTAGACACCCAGGGCAATTCAGGAAGGGGTGACTCGTCTGCCTACCCCCAGGTTTTGTTACCCAGAATCCCTTGCAAACATAAAAATTTGACAAAAAAACACATTTTCCTCACATTTCTGTGGTGGAAAGTTCTGGAATCTCCGTGGATCAACGAATTTCCACCCACCCAGCGTGCCCCCAGGTCTGCCAAAAAAATTGGTACCTCACTTGCGTGGGTAGGCATAGTGGCTGCGACATGAAACAGCGCAAAACGCAGCATGGTCGCACCTCAATTTCCCAGTGAAATTTAGCACGTTTTGGACAAAAAGACTACCTTTTGTTTTTGCGCCGTAGCTCTGCCAGCACCTAGGGAACCTAGCAAACCTATACATTTTTGAAAACTAGACACCCAGGTTAATTTAGGATGGGGTGACTCGTCTGCCTACCTCCAGGTTTTGTTACCCAGAATCCCTTGCAAACATAAAAATTTGACAAAAAAAACACATTTTCCTCACATTTCTGTGGTGGAAAGTTCTGGAATCTGTGTGGATCAACAAATTTCCACCCACCCAGAGTGCCCCCAGGTCTCCCGAAAAAAATGGTACCTCACTTACGTGGGTAGGCATAGTGGCTGCGACATAAAATAGCGCAAAACGCAGCATGGTCACACCTCAATTTCCCAGTGAAATTTAGCACGTTTTGGACAAAAAGACTACCTTTTTTTTTTTTTGCGCCAAAGCTCTGTCAGCACCTAGGGAAACCTAGAAACCTATACATTTTTGAAAACTAGACACCCAGGGGAATTCAGGATGGGGTGACTCGTCTGCCTACCCCCAGGTTTTGTTACCCAGAATCCCTTGCAAACATAAAAATTTGACCAAAAAAAACACATTTTCCTCACATTTCTGTGAAGGAAAGTTCTGGAATCTGCGTGGATCAACAAATTTCCACCCACCCAGCGTGCCCCCAGGTCTCCCGAAAAAAATGGTACCTCACGTGCATGGGTAGGCATAGTGGCTGCGACATGAAACAGCGCAAAACGCAGCATGGTTGCACCTCAATTTCCCAGTGAAATTTAGCACGCTTTGGACAAAAAGACTACCTTTTCTTTTTGCGCCGAAGCTCTGCCAGCATCTAGGGAAACCTAGAAAACCTATACATTTTTGAAAACTAGACACTCAGGGGAATTCAGGATGGGGTGACTCGTCTGCCTACCCCCAGGTTTTGTTACCCAGAATCCCTTGCAAACATAAAAATTTGATTAAAAAAACACATTTTCCTGACATTTCTGTGGTGGAAAGTTCTGGAATCTGCGTGGATCAACAAATTTCCACCCACCCAGCGTGCCCCCAGGTCTCCCGAAAAAAATGGTACCTCACTTGCGTGGGTAGGCATAGTGGCTGCGACATGAAACAGCGCAAAACGCAGCATGGTCGCACCTCAATTTCCCAGTGAAATTTAGCACGTTTTGGACAAAAAGACTACCTTTTGTTTTTGCGCCATAGCTCTTCCAGCACCTAGGGAAACCTAGCAAACCTATACATTTCTGAAAACTAGACACCCAGGGGAATTCAGAATGGGGTGACTCGTCTGCCTTCCCCCAGGTTTTGTTACCCAGAATTCCTTGCAAACATAAAAAGTTGACAAAAAAAACACATTTTCCTCACATTTCTATGGTGGAAAGTTCTGGAATCTGCTTGGATCCACAAAATTCCACCCACCCAGCGTGCCCCCAGGTCTCCTGAAAAAAATGGTGGTGATCTTAACATTTTCACCATTGTTAAATTCACCAGCTTCTGCAAGAGGGGTTACCTGGGTTTCTGGCCCCGTGCGAGACAGCCATCTATGGAAACCTACCAAACCCACACATTTCTGAAAAGTAGACACCCGGGGGCTTCCAAGGAGGTATGGCTTGTGTGGATCCTCCAACGTTCCTTTACCCAGAATCCCTTGCAAACCTCAATTTTAGCAGAAAAAAATCAATTTTTTCACACGTTGTAGTCTGGAAAAGCGTGGCATCACTGGCTCACACAAATTACCTCCCACCCAGCGTTTTCTCAGGTCTCCCGATAAAAACGGTACCTCACTTGCGTGGGTAGCCATAGTGGCTGCAACAGGAAAAGGTCCAAATCGTACGGTGGTGAATTTCAAATACCCTGAAGCAATATAACTTTGATTTGGAGGGGGGCACCTGAGTTTTTGGCCCGGGGCTGGGTGGTATTCTTTGGAAAGTAGCAAACCCAAACAGTTCTGAAAACTAGACACCCAGGAGATTACAGGGAGGTATGGCATGCGTGGGTCCCCCAATGTTTTCCTACCCAGAACTCCTTGCAAACCTTAAAATTAGGTAAAAATAGCACTTTTCCAAACTTTTTGGCGTGGGATCGCCGTGCCGGCAAAAAAGTCCTACCACCCTGCGTTCCCCTTGTTCTCCCGAGTAAAAGGATACCTCACTTGTGTGGGTGCCCCAAAGCAGAACACGCCAAAAATGAATTTTGAAAAAAGTAGTTTTTAGTCATATTTAAGTTTTACAAATTAAACCCCCTAGCCTGAGTCACATGCCTTTGGCCCACCCACACAAGTGAGGTATCATTTTACTCGGGAGAACAAGGGAAACGCTGGGTGGTAGGACATTTGTGCCGGCAGCGAGATCCCACCCAAAAAAGTACGGAAAAGTCGTTTTTTTGACCAAAATTTAAGGTTTGCAGGGGTTTCTGGGTAGGAAAACATTGGGGGACCCACGCATGCCATACCTCCCTGGACTCCCCTGGGTGTCTAGTTCTCAGAACTGTTTGGGTTTGGTAGTTTCCAAAGATGCCCGCCAAGCCCCAGGCCAAAAGCTCAGGTGACCCCTCAAAAAATAAGATTATTTGGCTAAATGTAATGTTTTGGTCTCCACAGTATGAATTGGGCCTTTTCCTAAAGCAGCCACTATGCCTACCCACGCAAGTGAGGTACCATTTTTATCGGGAGACCTTGGGGAACGCTGGGTGGGAGGTAATTTGTGTGAGCCCAGTGATGCCACGCTTTCCCACACTAAGACGTGTGAAAAAACGGATTTTTTCCAAGCAAAAAATGAGGTTTGCAAGGGATTCTGGGTAAAGGAACGTTGGAGGATCCACGCAAGCCATACCTCCTTGGAAGCCCCCGGGTGTCTACTTTTCAGAAATGTGTGGGTTTGGTAGGTTTCCGTAGATGGCTGTCTCGCACGGGGCCAAAAACCCAGGTAACCCCTCTTGCAAAAGCTGGTGAACTTAACATTTTCACCATTGTTAAATTCACCAGCTTTTGCAAGAGGGGTTCCCTGGGTTTCTGGCCCCGTGCGAGACAGCCATCTATGGAAACCTACCAAACCTACACATTTCTGAAAAGTAGACACCCGGAGGCTTCCAAGGAGGTATGGCTTGCGTGGATCCTCCAACGTTCCTTTACCCAGGATCCCTTGCAAACCTCAATTTTAGGGAAAAAAAATAAATTTTTTCACACGTTGTAGTCTGGGAAAGCGTGGCATCACTGGGCTCACACAAATTACCTCCCACCCAGCATTCCCCCAGGTCTCCCGATAAAAACGGTATCTCACTTGCGTGGGTAGCCATAGTGGCTGCAACAGGAAAAGGTCCAAATTGAAAGTATGATAAACTGAACCACTGACTCACAGCTCGTGAGCTGTAAAGCCACGTCAAGGCCCCAACCTCTTTACAGGCCATTCATACACCTTTCGTATGCGTGACACATACAAAACATTCACACCGCCAGCCGCGGACCCATCACATTCCAACACTCACACCAGCAAACAGCGCCATTCAAGGGCCCATCACTTTCACACGCCCACATTTCTGACACTGCAACTGAAAGTAACTACTCACACACCGCCTGCCAAGCGCCAGTCCACCCACACCACCATCCAAGCACCAGACCATGCACACCGCCAGCCAAACACCACTCAGCGCACACCGACAGCCAAGTACCACTCCACACACACCACCAGCCAAGCATCACTCCACGCACACAACCAGCCAAGCGCCACTCCACAAACACAACACCAGCCAAGCACCACTCCGTGCACAGACAGCCAAGTACCACTCCACGCACACCGTCCAGCCAAGCGCCACTCCACACACACCGCCAGCCAAGCACCACTCCACACACACCGCCAGCCAAGCACCACTCCGTGCACAGACAGCTAAGTACCACTCCACGCACACCATCCAGCCAAGCGCCACTCCACACACACCGCCAGCCAAGCACCACTCCACACACACCGCCAGCCAAGCACCACTCCGTGCACAGACAGCCAAGTACCACTCCATGCACACCACCAGCCAAGCGCCCCTCCACACACACCACCAGCCAAGCACCACTCCACAAACACAACACCAGCCAAGCACCACTCCGTGCACAGACAGCCAAGTACCACTCCACGCACACCAGCAGCCAAGCGCAACTCCAGACACACGACCAGCCAAGCGCCACTCAACACACACCACCAGCCAAGCACAACTCCACACACACCGCCAGCCAAGCACCACTCCACGAACACCACCAGCCAAAGACAAATCCAAACACAACACCAGGCAAGCGCAAGAGCACGCACACCGCCAACCAAACACCAGACCACGCACACCGCTAGTCAAGCACCAGTCCACAGACACCGCCAGACAAGCACCAGTCCACAGACACCGGCAGCCAAGCGCCAAACCATGCACACAGTCAGACAATGGACACTACACGCAAACCAACATCATACTTTAGTTTTTTTTTAAATAAAAGAGAAACAAAAACAAATTGCAAATTGATACAAATCTACTAACTCGACAACTAAATCTAAAAAGACTACACAAATACAAACTTTGAAACTGAACAATAACTTTTACAGAATAAAGACCAACCAGTTAACTTTACCACTCATTGATACTCCCAAAAATTATTTTTCGTGTGGTACAATCTAAAACAAGCAGGTACACACAGCCCGGGGTTTGAAGGGCAGTCGGGGCAGTACATGCGAACCTCCTTCCGCAAACCTCTTCGCCAACAGACTCTACATCTCCAACTGGGAAAGTCTTTTGAGGTTGTAGGAGGAATTGTATCAGGAAAGTGGCGATCTTTCAATCTGGCAACATCCTCCACCACTCCAACTCTAGGAACACTTGCCTGTTCCACTAAAACAAGGCTGCCTATTCCTGAAACTTTACAAAAGTCATCTTTGACTGGGGCCAAGATTTCTGGAACACAATAAAAGCATTAAAGGTTGCCAAGTGGAAAAGATGGATAGCCAACTTCTTGTACCAAATGTAAGCCTTACGAAGAGAAGCATACGGTTCCAACCTCTGATCAACTCTATCAACACGACCCATGTACTTATTGTAGTCCAGTATGCACACAGGTTTGTGCACTTCTGCAACCTGACCCCGAACAGTCCGCGGTTCAGTGCTTTCATCATGTATTTTATTCAACATGTAGACATCTCTCCTGTCTGTAAACTTCACAGCTAGAAGCTCCTCACAACGCAATGCACTGCACTGTCCCCGAGCAAGCTTTCGGCAAACAAGTTCTTTTGGGAAACCTTTACGGTTTGAGCGGATTGTGCCACAAGCAACAGTGTCCACTTTGGCCAATTCCCTGAACAACCGCACACCAGTGTAGAAGTTATCGACATACAAATGATGGCCTTTGTTAAACATTCCATGACCAAGTTCCCACACAATTTTCTCAGTCACTCCAAAAGTCGACGGACAACCAGGGGGGTTAATGCTGGATTCCTTACCAGTGTACACCCTGAAATTAGAGACATATCCAGTCTCACTGTCACACAGCATATACAGTTTGATTCCATAGCGTGCCCTCTTACTAGGAATGTATTGCCAAAATACCAAGCGGCCCTTGAACAACAGCAAAGACTCATCCACTGCAATTTCTTTCCCGGGATAAAAGATCTCAGAAAATCGATCAACCAAATGATCAATGACAGGCCGAATCTTGAAAAGACGGTCACAATCAGAGTGATCTCGTGGCAAAGCAAGACTATTGTCAACAAAATGCATCATCCGCAGCAGAAGCAAATACCTATCACGACTCATGACTGCCGGAAATATAGATGTTGCCATCAAGGGACTAGTAGACCAATATGAAGCCATTGATGGTTTCCTAAGCAAGCCCATCAAAAGAGTTAAACCCAAAAACTTTTTCATCTCCTCCAAATTGGTGGGAGTCCACCGGGTAGCTCTAGCGTGGGGCTTAAGGCTGGCACTGTTCACCCTCAAAAAAAATTCAGCATACAAATTAGTCTGCTCTACAATCTCTGCCAAAAACACATCATCCATAAACAACTTGAAAAAATCAATAGGCAAAAAGTTTTCAGTGTTCACCCTACACCCTGGAACACCAGTAAATTCAGGCAATGCCGGCTGCACCATGCCTGGTGCAACCCAGAGGTCAGAACTTTTATCGTCAAGTCTTGCAGCCGCAGGCCGCCGCCCAGCTGCCTCTTGTCTCACTACACCAACTGGAAGTCTAGCAGCCCCAGGCTGCAGCCCAGATGTCTCTTGCTGCACAATTGGCACATCAATGTCCTCCGCAACCACAGGCACAACAATGTCCTCCCAAACCGTAAACACAGCAATGTCCTCCCCAACCACAGGCACATCATCCACACCAAAAGTAGCTTCATCAGCACTCAAAGTGTCTTCATCATCAGATGAAGCCATGTGTAGAGAAAACTCACTACGTGAATCTTCACCTCCCACCTCTGGCTCAGAATCAGAGTCAGACTCTGGACCATGGTCAGAGGAAGAATCAAAAAGCATTCCAACAACTTGCTGAGCAGTAATCCGGCGGCTAGCCATTATCCTTACAAATAAAGGAGTCTGCACAAACAACTCAACAACCCCAACACTGCGCAAAGTAAGATAAAAATGTAAGACTTTTTCACAAAAAAATATATTTAGAAAAAATATACAATTCACTTACAAGACACAACTACACTCACCAGCACCTACTCTGCAAAGACACAGCAAATAGGCAACGATATCCCACTAGAAAGAAGAAAAAAAAACTTACATCTACAGAAGGACACATCAAAAACAAATGCAAAACATGTTTTACAATCACAACAAACAGCAACAAAACATACTCGTATTACTACACACTTTGCAAAATAAACAATTACATTACAATTGAACAAAAAAAAGGTCTCTTACCAAACACATGCAACTACAGAAACAGCAGAACAACAGAACCACCAGTAACAGAACCGCACACTGCAACAATCTAAAGAGAAAAAAAAACAATACACATTAGAAGAAACAAAAACAACACACATTACAACAGGCTATGTCACAGGGTATGTCACAAATGGGGTGTCTGTCCCCAAGGGAGGAAGATTATAAATCATTATAAACGGCCCCCTGGAAGCAACCCTACGGAGGGCAGAGAGGCCAAATAAAGACACGGCAGAACATACTGAAAACAAATGGGCCCAAGGAAGCAACCCTTGGCCAAGGGGTCGCTCCCTATAAAAAAAAAATAACCCTGGAGTCTAGTGGGCTTTTATATTCCCCCCCCCCCCCCCCCCCCCCGGGGCAGAAAAGTCTAAAAAAATATTAGGGCCTCTAGGAAGCGACCCTTCCCCAAGGGGTCGCTTCCTTTTCAAATAAAAAACAAATCCCTGGTGACTAGTGGGCTTTTCTGCTCGCCCTGGGTGCAGATCGGCCGAAAAAACGGCCGATCTGCCCCAGGGGGGGCAGAAAAGTCTGAAAATATTTTATCCCCTAAGGAAGCGACCCTTGCCCAAGGGGTCGCTTCCTTTATAAATAAAAAACAATCCCTGGTGTCTAGTGGGCTTTTCTGCCCCCCCCCTGGGTGCAGATCAGCCGAAAAAACGGCCAATCTGCCCCAGGGGGGGCAGAAAAGTCTGAAAAATATTTTATCCCCCTAAGGAAGCGACCCTTGCCCAAGGGGTCGCTTCCTTTATAAATAAAAAACAATCCCTGGTGTCTAGTGGGCTTTTCTGCCCCCCCTGGGTGCAGATCGGCCAAACAAAACGGCCGATCTGCCCCAGGGGGGGCAGAAAAGTCAGAAACATTATTTGGCCCCAAAAGGAAGCGACCCTTGCCCAAGGGGTCGCTTCCTCGACAAATAAATATGCCCAAAAACAATCCCTGGTGTCTAGTGGGCTTTTCTGCCCCCCCTGGGTGCAGATCGGCCAAACAAAACGGCCGATCTGCCCCAGGGGGGGCAAAAAACTCTAAAACATTACTTGGCCCCCTAAGGAAGCGACCCTTGCCCAAGGGGTCGCTTCCTGCACAAAAAAAACAAACACAAGCAATCCCTGGTGTCTAGTGGGGCATTCCTGGTGCACGATCGCGACGCTGTGCGCGATCGTGCACCAGGAATGCCGTGCATTGGGACATCAGGGGAGAGGAAACACAGTTTCCTCCCCCCCGATGCCTCAAGGCACCGAAAAACGGCCCCCCGCCCCACCAGAGCAGCAAACACGCACCTCGTTGCTGGACGTGCTGAAAACAAATGGCTTCCAGCGCGTCCAGCGCTTCCTGATGACGTCGGCGCGCGCTGTGCGCGCTGACGTCACCAGGAAGCGTGGGGGGGCCAGGGGGTGGCAGCGGAAAGTCTTCCGCTGCCACCCCTGCAAAAAAAAAAAGATCGCTGCACAGGGGGGGGGGGGGAGCGCCAGCGCTCCCCCCCAGGGCTGTACTGATGACGGAGCGGTTCCGTCATCAGCACAGCCCAACCGATGCTGATGACGGAACCGCTCCGTCATCAGCATCGAAGGGGTTAAACTTCAAACAATACCATGCATAGTGCATGGCATTATGTGGTAACCTGTGGAAATTACTCTAGTTCAGTGAGAGAAAGAAACAGCCTCACAGCTGAAGAACCTATACCAAGAACAGGGTATGATCTTGCTGAGGCACTAGGGGGAAGAATCAAAGACAAACCCTAAGGAAACAAAAAAAAACATTAATATATGATCATTTTGAAGAACACAACGATATTATTCCGGTTTTTAGCAATTATTCTATTTAAATTGTGTTAGATCACTAAATATTTTCTTGTTGACATAAATTTACATGAATAATAATAAACATGCAGAAAGATTGACGCAGTAAAATGAATATTATGCCTGAAGATATAAATTCACCAATAAGTAGCCATAAAAAGTATAAATAACTTAATGGAACCCAGCTTTTTTTTTTCAAACAAACATACAAAAAATTGCTGTGTCCTAATCGATTTTATCAGAGGTAATTTTCATAGTCCATTAATAAATAGTCTTAATGTCAATGAATGTAGTGCCAGAGAAGAGTGTGTTGATATTCCTAGAATCACTTACTATTTGTTGTCCCATTGTCATTTAGGAAGTAGGGGAATGTCATATGTTACTGTGGCACTCCTTCACTCACAATAGATATAACCCACGCATGTCGATGTCCTTCGGGCGGGCTTTACAGGACGGGGCAATCGTCAGGAGCTAAACATATAATGTTGAGAGGACGACACCCTTGTCTTTTCTTTTTAAAACCGTGTGCAGAGGAAATGCAAATCTCATGCCAATATAGAAAGGAGAGCTTCTATGCAGAGACAAGTTTGATTCATGGCAGTGTGATCCGTCATGGAGCGAGGGTAGGCTAAACCTGTCTGTCAAGTTTCTGGAATATGTGGCATAGAGAATACATTATTTGCACTTCTTTGGCCAGGTAACCAATCTGGATCTCCTGTCATGACGGATCAGGCCGCCATTAATCCAACTCATGCCTTGATAGAAGCTCTTCTTTCTTTGTTTCTCTTTCTTGCCCAACTAAGTAGGCGTCGTCATCCAACTGGCCGTATACCATCCGACCGCTCAGAATGATTTACTTTTAAGTCAGGCAATAGAGCATGCCTGATCAACTATATTTCGCTGAACCTGGAAGCCTGGCATATAATTATGGTTGACTGACTGGAAAGCAACCACGATCCATTTGTTACAAGTTTTGCACGAATATCAAAATACTATTTCATCTCCTCCACAGACTTAGACATGGGAAGAATTATATATACCCCAATATAGCAGGAACACATTTAGGTGAAAAAGGGTGAATTATGTACGTTTATTCCTCCGACATTATATAATTCTGTCATGAGTGAACTGGAAGGGATTTTGCTCTCCAAAGACAGCCACAATTTTCAATGCATTACCATTTTTTTCAACCAATGATTACCAAAACAGTGCTGTTTTTTTCTGTCCCAACTAGTTGAAAAAAAGTTTTGCCTCTATTAGGATAGGAATGATGATGAATGCATGCGCTCAAAATCAATACTCAGCCTACTAAATAGAAAATGCTGTAGATCTTCTCATAGGGGCTCAGAACTCAAAAATGCAAGTCAAGTATAAGAAAGCGTTGATAAGAAAGAAGTGACTAGGGCAGAAAAAGACTTAAGATGGTCGGAAAAAGGGTTTTTCTTCTTTGAATGGCAGTACCAAAATTGGGAAATTGTAACTTGGGGCAACATAAGTCAGCCAAGCATTCTAGAAGAATCTATTAGTAGCAGTGGCTCATCTGCTAGGCCGGAAGAGCGTTGCCACACAAATAAAATTATCTCCGTGTTATTTTTCGTTTGAATAGGCAAAAAAAAAAAAAAAGCAGATAATTTATGTTTCTTCCTGTAGCCGAGTCTTGGGGAGTGGGGCCACAGCACTGCAGCAGGGGGATGAGGAGTGGTAGGCCCTGCTGTCAGTGTGCATGAGGTTTGGCCGGCTGTTTCAGGCTGGCCAAGCCATCATGCATTTTGACATCTCTTCAACCCAGCTGCGTTGCTGGTTGGAAAGATCAGCAGGCAAATGCTTTCCCACCTCCTGATGGAACGCAGAATAAGCCAGCTCCACCCAATGCCGACACTGCTCTCATGGGGCCTCATTTATGAAAAGTGACGCATCGCTGCGTGAAAGCAGCGATGCGTCACTTCTCAGTGCGCACTCCTTGCGACATACCTGATGCGTCATATTTACAGTATGACACATCATGTCGCAAGGAGTTACAGATACGTCAGTATTTCTGACGTATCTGTAAGCGCAAAAGTGACGCATTGCTGGAGTGTGTCACAAAAGTGACGCAACTCCAGCAATGCATCCTTTCACATGGGGCAAGCCCCATGTGAAAGGGCTTGCGTCAGTCTTACGCCTGCTGTGAGGCAGGCGCAAGATTTTGACGCAACGGCGTCCTAGAAGTGACGCAGTGAAATCTCATACATTTCACTGCGTCACTTCTACGAGGCTTTTTGCGGGAGAACGCCCCCCCTGCATACATTATACCTGGCGCAGGTATAATGTGGGGCAGGGGTTTACAAAGTGACGCATCTATCTAGATGCGTCACTTTGTAAATATGGTGCAACAAGGCACATTATTTTCGCTGCTTGTGCGTCACAAAAAGTGACGCACCGCGGCGTAAAAGTGACGCACGGCCTCATAAATGAGGCCCATGGTGAGAGCAGCCTCGGGATTGACTGCAGGGGAACCTGGGAGATTCAACCTGTGCCCATAGGAAAAGGCCAGCAAGCAGCTGACCAGCAGGTGTGTTTTTTTCTACTGTTTTGCTTGTTGCAGGCTCCCCATGCTGTCCCCACCCTGTCTCCCCTCACTGCCCCCCATGCTACCCCACCACATATCCTTCACACCAGCCACTAGTGTCTATTATGCTAAATAAATGGATGGCTCAATCATTTGAAGAAGTTATATCTCTCAACCCCTTGTGACAAAAGTAAAACAGCAGGTACCACTGTAGCCTGGTTACAAACCATAAGCCAGTATTCCGTCATCACCTTATCTGAAGTGCAATGCGAAAACTGTCACAAAACCAAAAGAAGGCACCTGGTCAAGATAGCATTCCTGGAGATCTCTTTCATGGCAATCAATTAATCTGGGCTCCAATTCTGAGGTATTCAATACAATTAAACAGCTTACTATGCTAAAACCAAGTCTGCGACCACTTATGGGGCCGGTGTTTGGGGTATATTACATGCAGATTGTCTCCAATCTATTGAAAACAATTTTTTTAAGTCTTTGGTGTCTCTTCCACAATCCTGCACAGATTTGTATTTTTTTATTTTTTTTATATTAGTCCTCATACGCCAAAGATATTCTCGAAGTTCATTCAACTGTTACCATCCACTGATAGCAACTGTACCCAGGGAAGCTTATAAACTTCGAAGATCTTATTGGAAGCAATTTTTGTAGATACCCAGCTGACATAATAATCAATTCAGTTCATCTAACTGACCACCATGGAACTGATCTTAGGGTACATCAATCCACAAAAAGGCATAATCATTGGACCTTGTTCTTAAAGTTTATCCAGCCAGGAAATGCAGGGAATACAGAAATGTTTTTTACTCTTCCAATTTATACTATCTAATTTCAAGGTATATTTAATTGAATTAATCCAGTCTAAATATGCTGGTGCGGAATCTTTTATCCACCATTTACAGATTTCTGCAACTACCTAGAAATTAATTTGCATGCTTGAATTCTACTCCCCTAGCTCCAGAAGGACCCAACATAACCTAATGTGATCAATTGCCCAGACACGCAGGATTTCTGTTTAGTAAGTCTTATACCCTTTGAGTGGATTTCTATTTGAAGCGTCCCCCACCCTAGGTCCAGTCTATTGATTTAATTATAATTTCCATCCTGCCTCACAATTGTTCCAACGAGCAACACAATAAGTATACCTGGTCCTGGCTGTATGAGTATTTTTATCTCCACTGCAAATTGCTATACTATTTATTAAATATTAACTGCATACCCCCTTCATTGGTTTGCAGCAAATTTCCCTATCCTACTGCAGGATAGTTACCACCCCGACCACTGGACTGTCACTGTAATTTTCTGCAAGTAAGTCTAAATGCTCCGTAGTACGAATGTATACTCGGCGCCCTAGGCACTAAGATAAGGCATTCAATTCCCTTTGTTCCTTTCAGAATAAGAAACCAATCCGGCCATATCGGTTCGATATCCCAGTCATACCGATTCAAGCTCCTTCTACTCTGTTCAGATGGATTGTTCCACTATCATACCCAACTAGAGAGTAAGCTATGCTCTAACTGATATGTCCACGCATGTAATTGAATGCCCCTCACCTCTGTGAATAATATCCAGCGCAGCACACACCTGGTTTTGATGCTAAGCGCCCCCCCCTATTTTAAGCTAAACGTGCATGAAAATGAAACATGCCACTGGGAGCACAAAGATCACTATGCTAAGAAATAGTTGTGTAGGTCTCCTTGCTAATTCCACTTACCTCCCTGCAGTTTCAGGCAGCTCATCAATCCTGAAGATGATCTAAAATTATCATAGATCGAAACGTCGTCGACCCACCCAAGGAAATACCCCCACTCCATTGTATATATTTTTGTGGTTTAGACCTTGTTGTTGTGTGACATTCTGTTTCGTTTTCACTATGTTCACTTGTGTCACGTTATGCACTCTGTCACTCATATGAGCACCTGAAACGCCATGATATATGCTAAAAATGAAAATAAATGAATGAGTTTATGTTTACCTACACTTTTAGCTCCCCAGCGTGAATTAATTATATGCTTTATATTCTCTCAAGGACCTCATTAGGCCTCCCTAAACCATTGTTCTTCTAAAAATACGTTTCCACCCCAGGTTCGCTTTATGGGGTACCCTTGTTTTCAAAATATACTTCATGCGCAGTGGCTAAACTGCAAGGGTATGACTCACTGAGTGGTTTTTAAACAAAAAGCTAAGGATTATCAAGATCCTCTTTCTGCTCCAAGAATTAAGCAGACCATGTCTCTAACTATAGGCACAACATACACGGAAGAATACGTTGCCAGCAAACTTACAGGTCCATCCCTGTTTCAGGGCCCCTTAATCAACCCTAGGGCCCCTCTAGATACAGCGAGCGAGAAACTAGCTGAGCTCGAACGTCTAAAGAAAAAACATACGTACAGAGTTGCATGCCCGCATGCTTACAGACTACCTAAGAGCCGAAGTCATTCCCATAGGCCTTCAGGTACGCAACGTTCCAGCAGTCTTCATCCAAGACCCTAAATTTAAGTTAGGATTCTCACACATAGGAACGACTTGCTCACGCCATTGGATGGTGCTTGGTATCGATACTGCTTTAGAACACAGTAAGAGAGAACTAGAAGAGATACAAGCACTAGAACAAGCAATCCGCGAATTGGACAGCTTAGCAGACGCTAAGTCTGCTCTAGAAAAAATAGACCGTACAATAAAAGATTTTGAAGGTTTTGAACTCCACAAAAAAACTACAAAAGTCACTAAAGATATCAAACAATATAACAAAGAAAAGACATACCCATACCTCCGGGAAGATTTCTTTACTGTAGGCCCGCAGGAACAACAGAGATTTCCCACAGGCACCTAGGGCCGTTTCAAAAATAGAGCACCTGGTACTTTTTCTGACTCTTCAGCAGAATCCGACGGATCTGAGGGAGCAGAAGGCCCCAGTACCTCCTCTAACGCGAACCCCCATTTTTTAGACAGGGGCCAATCCAGGAACACAGATCCCCCACGAGGGAGAGGGAGAGAGAGGGGACGATCCAGGCCCAGATACAACTTCCCGCCGGGAGAACGCCAGACCAGGAACAGGCACTACCAATGGGGCTACCAATACTAGGCATTGAGACAAGACCACATACCAATATGGAAACTATACCCATATTCAACCTCTCACAACATCAATTAAACTCTACAGATATAGCTCTTCTCAGTAGGGGTCTATCGTTCATGATTGCTGAAAAACCAAACTGGTTTAACATACAGTCAGAAATCATGCAATTCTTTAGAAAAGTGAGGCTACAAACCTTCTATAAAGACCGTGATGGCCCTAAAAAGAATGACACCACAGGTCTTCGCCCTCCATCTACTTTTAACCCATCAAGAGGCACTATGCCTCCGGAAGTGCTCACTTTTGAACACCTAGTACTCCGAGACTTAGGAAAACTTGAAGAAAACTATAAATTCACCTCTTACAATATCAGCATAGAGGAGAAAAACAGCCTGGCTAGGCTAAAACAAAATACTGATATTGTCATAAAACCTTGTGACAAAGGAGGCGGGATCGCCATCCAAGATCGCACTACTAATGAAAAAGAAATCATGCGCCAAATTAGCAATAAGGAACATTATGAACAACTAAGGGGCAACCCTGCTAAAGGCATAAGTGAAACGATCCTCCTTATTACTCAAGAAGCACTTGACCATGGCTTCATTAGCAAAAATGAATTCCTGTTTCTGAACAACAAAGATCCCCGTACCCCAGTACTTTACACACTCCCTAAGGTGCACAAAGATGCAGCACAACCACCTGGTAGACCAATTCTTTCAGGTTGCGGATCAATTGTGGAACCCCTGGGGAAATACATTGATTTTTTCATTAAAGACTTAGTTCATGACACTGCCACCTACATTAAGGATACTATGCATCTCATTAAGCTTATTGAATCACAGCCGTTTCATCCCAACAGTGAAATTCTTGTAACTCTTGACATAGAGTCACTTTATACGAACATCCCGCAACAGAAAGGGATAGCTGTGATCAAAAACATCTAGATAACCGTCCGGCACCCCATCAAGTGCCCACAGAGTTTATAGTCAGCCTCCTTGAAATTGCCTTAACTAAAAACTACTTTTTATTCAAAGACATGTACTACAGACAATGCAAGGGTGCTTCCATGGGGGCGATTTTTGCCCCCAACTTTGCCATTCTTTTTGTGGATGACCTTGAGTCTAACATCATCCTAACCGAAAGCAACCCCTACTATGATCAAATTAAATTATGCCGCAGGTACATCGATGATGAGACATTACGTAGCTTCTGTGACTGGCTAAACACTAATCAACCTGATCTTAAATTTACCTTCTCACATGATAGACATCAAGTTGACTACCTAGATGTAACTATTAAATGCGATGATGAGCAATTGTATACCACCTTATTTCGTAAGCCCACAGAACGTAATACTCTCCTAGAATACCGTAGCACACACCCAAGGGCACTGAGGAACGGTCTCCCTTGCGGCCAGTTTCTGAGGATCAGAAGAAATTGTAAATACAAAAATGATTTTTTCTTAGAAGCTGAAATCCTTTGCAAGAAATTAACTTCCAGGGGCTTCCCTAGAAAACTAGTTAGAAGGGCAATGAAAAGAGCGTGGTATACGCATAGGGAACACCTGCTTGAACCACAACCCAAAAAAGCACTATCAAAAATCACCTGCGTTACAACATTCAATACAGTCAGCAATAAGTTACCCAAACTCATTAAAAAACATTGGACTGTACTGGACCCCTTAGAACTTAATACAGGTCTTCCCCTTTTTTCCTTCAAAAGGGGTCGTAACCTTAAAGATCACCTTGTAAGAGCAGCAGTTGCGCCCAGTAGGAACAATACAATAGATATCAGTCTCAACCTACCACCCGTCTTAGGACATTTTAAGTTTAATAACTGCATGTCATGCGAATTCACAAAGAACACAAAAGTATTCGAGTATGAAAGTTGTAAGCACACTCTTAAATTGTTCACCAATTGCAACTCAAAAAATGTCATTTATTCCATTGAATGTCCTTGCAAACTGCTCTATATTGGCCAAACAACCCAACAAGTCAAGACACGGATTTCTCAGCACAGGAGCAGGATCCGGTGCAAAGTAACAACTGCCCCCCTTGTTGAACATTTTCTTGAACTTGGACACTCGGAAAACGATCTAAAGTGGCAGGTTATTGATAAACTTGCACCAAATGCAAGGGATGGAAATCAGCAGACTATCCTGAATCGCCTGGAATGCAAATGGATTTACTATTGCAAGACTATTGAAAAAGGACTCAATTCCCTTGATGAATGGAATATGTGTATCTGAATACTATCCACCAAATGTCATCCTGTTACCCACTATATGAATATGCTGTGTAACCTTACAATACTGGTAATTTTAAAGTCTTTGTTAAGATATCCTATTATAACTGTGTACATACAATGATGGATGCCCCATTGTAACTCTGTTCCGGCATTGACTCTAATATTACACCATACACCCAAGTTTCAATTTATATCTAGTAACTCCTCATTTCCGAGGTGTTACAAATCTATGAAATCCACCTCATTTCTCTCTAAACAATAATGCCCTCTCTCTGAATAGTGCATAAGTCTCTGCTCATGCGCGCTGGATTACACTACACTCCATTGCCACGCATGAATTACGAGTCTCTTAACGCGCATGCGCGTAAACAGGACGTTTTTGCGCCTGCGCGCACAATCCGGAAGTTTTGAAATCGCGCTATCACTCGCATTCCATTGTGAGAGCAGCTAAGTAGCGAGGCACTCGGACCCCCCTCTTCCAGCTGCCAGACCGCCGGGATTAAGTAAGTCCGTTGCCTGTCATGCCCTTAAATCCACCGCATTAGTTTCCTTTAACTTAACTATTGCACTCTTGCTCCTCAGCTCCAGGCGGCTGGATTTAAATCGCGCTACCACTCGCGCTCCATTGTGAGAGCAGCTAAGCAGCGAGGTACTCGGACCTCCCCTTTCCAGCCACCAGACCGCCGTGATTAAGTAAGTCCGTCGCCTGTCACACCCTTAAATCCACCGCATTAGTTTCCCTTAACTAAACTATTGCACTCTTGCTCCCCAGCTCAAGGCGGCTCGATTTATATAGGACAAGTTACCTTCCTCCACAGCGAGCAAGCCGCTATTAGAACCCCAATTACGAGCTACGGTTTTAATAAGACCCAGTAAGTCCTTCTGATTTTTATTTTACACCACCAAGGTCCTGCAACTACCTAGAAATTAATTTGCATGCTTGAATTTTACTCCCCTAGCTCCAGAAGGACCCAACATAACCTAATGTGATCAATTGCCCAGACACGCAGGATTTTTGTTTAGTAAGTCTTATACCCTTTGAGTGGATTTCTATTTGAAGCCTCCCCCACCCTAGGTCTAGTCTATTGATTAACCATGTGCGTAAAATCTGTTTTTGGGTAAATTCGCAATCCGCGAACTCTCGCGAACTTGCCGAAAATTCGTAAATCCGTGCGAAGCGGATTTTTTGCTTGGTCGCACTTGCCAACTAGAATACTATACAATTTCGCATTAGTAAACACTTGCGAACACTTAGATGCGGCGGGCAGCGACAATCTTGCAATTGCGAGATTGCAAAATTTGCAATTTCGCACAAGAAATCCACCAGCAGGCAGCATAAACCTTGAAAATTATGATTGTTATCAGAATAACTCCTCAGGTTGACATTTGCCTGCACTTTATTTTTGCAAGGAGTCCATTTTGAGGGTGGGGGGGGGGTGGGAGGAAGGAAGTGCCCCACAGTCTCCAACTTCCTGTTCCTGTCCAGCAGGCTCCTCCCAGTGCTTTCTTCATGTGCTGGTCACTTTGATTTGGATCTTGACCTGGAAGGATTACTTTTTGTGGATGCTGATGGATATTTGGAATTTTGCAAAACTGAAAGCACTCAGCAGGTGCAAAAGTTCAATCTTATCATTAGTAACCATTGCCTGTAGGGCCTGGAAGGAATACTTTTTGTGGATGCTGATGGATATTTGGATTTTTGCAAAACTGAAAGCACTCAGCAGGTGCAAAAGTTCAATCTTATCATTAGTAACCATTCCCTGTAGTGCTTCCTGAGGGGCCCCTTCAGAGTTCAGTTGCCTACTTGCAACTATTCTATGACCCTGCTCTGACCCTCACAGCAGGCTCAGAGAATAGGTACAAGTATACAACATAGGTCCTGTTAAAAAAATTACACTGCAACAGAAAGCAATTACAGATAAGGAAGCAGGTGCCAGCCTGGAAGTTCAAATTCAGTGACACATTAATCAGCCCCTAATTCATTCATGTCAGTTGAGGCAGGGCAAATGGCTTTTCCCCCCATAATCTACAGTGATGAACTAGAGGGTGGCATGGTAAGCCAGAGGGTGGCATGGGTGAGCCAGAGGGTGGCAGTGGTGAAACAGAGGGTGGCAGTGGTGAAACAGAGGGTGCTGTGATGAACCAGACGTAGAAACAACATGGTCGCGACCGTTGCTACCCGACAAGTAAGTTCACGTTTGCGAACTGGTAAAAAACCCTTGCGAAATGGCAGAAACACATGCGAACACACAAAAAAAAGGAATCCGCAAAATTCGCGAGAGTTCGCGGATTTTGCGGATTGCGAATCCGTAAATACGCAATTTCGCGGATTGCCAATTCGCAAAATCCGCCCATGCTTACTATTGATTTAATTATAATTTCTATCTTGCCTCACAATTGTTCCAACGAGCAACACAATAAGTATACCTGGTCCTGGCTGTATGAGTATTTTTATCTCCACTGCAAATTGCTATACTATTTATTAAATATTAACTGCATACCCCCCTTCATTGGTTTGCAGCAGATTTCCCTATCCTACTGCAGGATAGTTACCACCCCGACCACTGGACTGTCACTGTATTTTTCTACAAGTAAGTCTAAATGCTCCGTAGTACGAATGTATACTCAGCGCCCTAGGCACTAAGATAAGGCATTCAATTCCCTTTGTTCCTTTCAGAATAAGAAACCAATCCGGCCATATCGGTTCGATATCCCGGTCATACCGATTCAAGCTCCTTCTACTCTGTTCAGATGGATTGTTCCACTATCATACCCAACTAGAGAGTAAGTTATGCTCTAACTGATATGTCCACGCATGTAATTGAATGCCCCTCACCTCTGTGAATAATATCCAGCGCAGCACACACCTGGTTTTGATGCTAAGCGCCCCCCCCCTATTTTAAGCTAAACGTGCATGAAAATGAAACATGCCACTGAGAGCACAAAGATCACTACGCTAAGAAATTGTTGTGTAGGTCTCCTTGCTAATTCCACTTACCTCCCTGCAGTTTCAGGCAGCTCATCAGTCCTGAAGATGATCTAAAATTATCATAGATCGAAACGTCGTCGACCCACCCAAGGAAATACCCCCACTCCATTGTATATATTTTTGTGGTTTAGACCTTGTTGTTGTGTGACATTCTGTTTCGTTTTCACTATGTTCACTTGTGTCACGTTATGCACTCTGTCACTCATATGAGCACCCGAAACGCCATGATATATGCTAAAAATGAAAATAAATGAATGAGTTTAGGCTTACCTACACTTTTAGCTCCCCAGCGTGAATTAATTATACGCTTTATATTCTCTCAAGGACCTCATTAGGCCACCCTTGAACCATTGTTCTTCTAAAAATACCTTTATATTAAAGGCTCAATATTACCGGAGGGAGAAAAACGACACTAAAAAGTCAGTTCTCACCTACCAGTTAGTCCCCTCCATTTTAGAGGGAGGTTATTTCTACTTAGAGGATTTGCCAATACTACAACACAAATTCATATTACTGCGATTTCGCCTAAATATGATACCTTTGATGCTTGGGTTCCCAGCGAAAAGGTTTAAACATTCTGAGCTGCTCCACTGTCCCTGTGACAGGAAGTCACCCCAATCTGACCTTCATTTAACATTCTTCTGTGGTTTCTATTAGAGATAAAGGAAAATAAACGTCTTACCAATCCTAAAGCTCCATAATTCCAAACAATGTAGGGTTGGCATTGTATTTTTTAAAATCACTTCCTGACCCCCTAGTCTGTTTTGAAGTAGAGTCTTTTTTATGGTCCTGTCTGAAAACAAGAAAGTCCTTGGGACACTAGTCAGGCCTTGGTGTTTTACTGTTTTAAGATTTCTTTTAGTGTTTTATTATAATTCATTTTAACCTTTATTTTAATGTTGCAACAGCGAATCTACACATTGAACTTCATAATGATTTTTTTTTTTTTATAATTCTTTGGTATTCCTGGAATCTCTGCAATGTCATGGTATGCTGGCTACTGGTGTATTTTTTAAAACTTTATCTGTTATTTTTTTTGCACTTTTATGATCCTATTTGATAATAATCGAATAAAGTTTCTGATCTGATCAATACAATTATACTGACATTTGTTACCCGTGCCTAATTGCCTAAAACCATTACATGTTTGCATATACAACTTCTAAAATCATGAATTACAATCGAATTATATATACAACAAAGGATTATGTCAAATATTATGCAAACAGAGCTCTTTCCTGAATATATTACCCAATTATTTTATGCTAAACACACATAATTTAAAAACAAGTAGTCAGGACAATGTTTTTCAAATTCAAGGATTCAAGAACTCAACAATTTTTTTCCAAATAAACCCATGTACTTGGCAAATTGGATGTTCAAAACTACATTTTCCAGAATCAAATTTTCAATCACCGTTTGTCTGAATGAGTCCGTGCGCTCATTCTCTCCCGCCTGGATTATGCTAATGCACTTTCTGTGGGGATTCCGGCATACTCCCTTAGCAAACTTCAGGTGGTGCAAAATGCGGCGGCGTGGCTTTTGGGAGAGATTCCTTTAAGAAGTAGCATGCGAGGTTATCTCCGCTCTCTTCATTGGCTTCCTATGGTGGCCCGGGTGAAACTTAAATTGATCACCATTGCCCATCGTGCCCTGCATGGCCTTGGGCCAACCTACTTGCCAAAATGGTTTTCTTTTTATGTTCCAGGGAGACTGCTCAGCTCCTCGACTCTTCGCTTGGCAAAGGTTCCCCTCTTTCATCGGCACATGCTGGGTGGCTGTTCCCTCACCATTCTGGCGGCCCAGGCCTGGAACGCTTTGCCACTTGTCCTTCGCAATATTGAAGATCCTGTGGCTTTTAAAAAATTGCTAAAAACTCATCTTTTTGTTTAGTATGGACGTGCTCTCAGTCCCTCTGTGCTCGCGCCGGGACACTCCTTGGAGTAGCTGCACGCGTTAGAAAACTAATTAACATAATATAACATACATCAGAAACAAGTAGATACCAAAGCAATCATAGATAAGTCCAATAGAAATGTATCAAGCCTATAAACATAAGGATGCCTGTAGATTGAGTCCAATTCGATTTATTGTATTTACATGAAGTATTCAGCACAAAAGCAAGTGTTGTTACAATACACAGACACAGCCGACATGTGTTTCATCACACAGGTGACTCTTCAAGGTTATTGGTAAAGAAATAGATTCAGAGACGTGTAGCTATAAACTCCAAGTAAATAAGGCCTGAAAGCGAGATGTCCGGATGATCTGTTATTCAATCGTAGTCAGTGGAACTGAGGTCATAACCAAAGTTGAGGAAATTACAAGTCCCATAATAGCTATCCAATTAGCATATTTATTCATATGCAGTCTCTAAGACCAGTGAGAACAGATAAAACCTGAGCAAGGTAAATAAAGAAGACAAATGTATCTGTCCACTTCACTACCAAAAAGACCTGTGTTATACCTGGCATAATTGGTGTGAGTCTCCCTTCTATTTTTGACGGATTGCCTCCTCTGTTTTAATATGTTTTTGCTGGTTTTATGCTTTGGGAACTGTGCCACTGCTAATCAGTGCCACAGTGCAAGTGCTCCCTATGTTAAATTAATGTACTGATTGGTTATTCCATGATTGGGTTATTTGATTTATCTGTCAGCCCCTAGTACGGTGCACCATGTGTGCCCATGCCTTGTAGATCAAATGCTGCTGGTGGGCTTGCAGCACTGGTTGTGCCACCCACAGAAGCAGCTTGTAAAGTGTGTCTCTGGCCTGCCATTGCAAGGACTGTGTGCAGTCTAGCACTGCCATGTCGACTTGGCCAAGTGCACCCACTTGCCAGTCCCTAAACCTTCCCTTTGCTTCATATTAGACACCCCTATGGTAGTCCTAAGGGCAGGGTGCATTGTAAGTATTAGGTAGGACATGCTCTGATGCGTGTAGCATGTTCTAATAGTGAATTACAGCCATTTTTGTTTTTCACTATTGAAGGCTACCTGTTCTCATAGTTTAGAATGGGCCGTTAGATTATTACATTCTTATAATCCTAACTGACTCAGGAAACGTGGTAGAAATTCATATTTAGTATGCCTGAACTCAGAATAATAAAGTACATCTTTTAGTAAAGTTTATTTTAATATTGTGTTTGGAAATACCACTTTTAGAAAGTAGGTATTTGTTGGCCTAACCATTTGAGAATGCCTCTGCTGGGTTGTGTGTTCCTTGTCTGGGTTTGTGTGGGGCTGGGGAAATCCAAGAGACAGGCTGGGGCAGCCCAGTTGTGAATAGAGAGATCTGCATCTAGATGGGGGGGAAGAGTTGCACCTGGGACCTGAATAGGGCTGGGCATTCCCTCTGCAATGCTGGGTCCACTGCCTGTGGCTTGTCTGATGTCTCTACCCTGCACTGTGAAAGGAGAGGAGGAATCATGTCAACAGAGTGCTCCAGAGCTGTATCTTCCCTCCCCTGTGCTGGCTCCACCTCCTATGGGGCAGCTGATGTCTCTGCCCTGCACAGTGAAAGGAAGAAGAGAGTCATGTAAACAAAGTGCTCAGGAACTGGTTTGGACTAGGCAGAGGCCTATCTGCCTTCAAAGAACAAAGGATTTTGGGGTATAAATATTGGGACCCTGATCCCAAGAAATTAGATCACTTCTGGAACAAGAAACCTTTTTGACAAGGAGAAGAACCAAGGAAGCTGCAGGAGTTATACTGCCCCTCTGCCAGTGTGCTGTTTGCTGGATTGGCCTGCAGTGGTTGCTTCATTGCCAAGGGAAAGGAGAAGGATCTTTGTGAGGACTTTCATCTACAGAATATTCTCCAAGGGCTTGAACTGAGCTTGCCTCCTGCTGAAGTCTCAGGGCCAAAAGACTTCACCTCCAGCTCCCTCCTGAATTTCCTTGCTGGGAATTCTGACTTCAGTCACTTGGAAGCTGGAAGCGTGACGCATCGAGAAGACGCGTGTCGCCGCCGCAGCTGAAATCATCGCGACACCAGAGAAGAGTGCCTTCGTCGCACCTCCCTGGAAGTGTGTGTTCATCGGTGCTGCCTGCTGTCGCATCACCGGAGAAGCATGACGCCATCGAGAGAGTTGCCATCGCATCACCGGAGAAGCGTGTTGCAGGGCCTGTCGCGGCTCAAAAGTACAGAGTCGTCACAACGCTGCCGGGGCGACCTTGCATCGTCATCGCATCGCCGTATCAAGGGCGCCATCTTCTCGCATCACAACCATATCATCGCATCGCATCAAGGCACCATCTTGCGCACCGCAACGAGAATCTACGCATCACCTCCGCACCGGTACGGCTCACAACGAGTCCCCTACTCTAATCAAGCATTGAGGAAGGACGCAACTGTTCCCCCAGGTCACGAAACCAACACATCTCCCCTTTTGCGAGCTTTTTCTTCACTTTGCGTTACGCATCTAGGTACTTTGTTGAGAACTTTGTCACATTTACCAACAACTTGTACTAAGAGACTTTAATCATCTTTTAAGTAATCTTAAGTGTAGTATTGTGGATTTTTGTTGTTTGTGGTCTTGTGTTTAAGTCTATATAAAGAATAAATATTTTAATAAAACCTGTGTTTTGCCCATCTGTAGTGTTTTTACTGTATTACTGTGTATATTCACAAATGCTTAACACACTGCCTCTGAGAGAAGCCTGTCTGCTCGTGCCAAGCTACCAAGGGGGTGAGCAGGGGTTATTAAGGAGTGTAATCCCCTTATCCTGACTTAGAAGTAAGGGTCCCTATTTGGACAAAGGTGAATACTTTTGCCAACTAGAGATCCCCAGATCTAACAACCTGGAACACAGCTATTTCGTGATGTCACCTACATGAATGCTCATAAATTCATTCTGATGTGTTGCAAGTGACACACCAGGAAACTGAAATGTATATTGGCGAGTTAGTAAAAACACAATCTAATATAAGTGAGTCACATCACCCTGCAAGACCATATAGTAAAACAGGTGGTTAATTCAATCAATGCCAAATATCAGAGGCAAGATGTGTTAGGTGACCTGGTAATCTCTTATGAAAGACCAGTACCCTCCTTATAGGAACAGAGACTTCGTAAACTCCTAAATCTGCGCAAAATGTCAGATGTATGACATTACAACGCATGCTTTTACATCGCATGCTTTTACAACGCGAGTTTTACAACACATACCATTACAACGCATAGTGCTTTGGGGCTCTGGATAGTGAATAGTATAATTTACTATACCAACTCCAGTCCCCGTGGATAGTAGGGAAGGTGTTGGATAGTAAATTAAATCTATTCCCTATCCTAGAGCGCCCCCCAGCGCAATGCGTTGTAATGGTTTGCGATGTAAATACCGCGTTGTAAATGCACTATGTTGTAAAAGTTGTGTTGTAAGTGTTGTTCACCCAAAATGTCAGATGCTTAGGGTCCACTAGCTGCACAGGTTCCCTCCCGCCGCCCCTGTAGTGGATGTAGGTCATCGTCTGAGTCTTCGTCAGAATCAGGCTCAATGTCGATGTTGTGCAGTGTCCTCTGCAATGCAATGTTGTGCAGGATGGCTCAGGTTGCTATGATTTTGCAGAATGTGTCTGGCCTGTAGAGGAGTGCGCCGTCAGACTTGTGTATGATGCGGAAGCAGGACTTTAGGATGACAAGTGTGCGCTCAATGAGTAAGCCTGTTGTCTTGTCTGCTCTGTTGTATCATCTCTCACCTTGTGTCTTTGTGGACAGGTAAGGAGTGAGAAGCCTGGGCCATGGCGCAAATGCACTGTCACCTTAAGAGCATTAAAGAGGAAACTATTAGGTCACATCACACATACACTCCTGGCCAGTGCATTAATTGAGTTTGAGACTCTCTTACCTAGTCGGAACCCATCTCTGAATCCCCCCTGTGCCAGTAAGTTGCGTATACCACTGCGGTGGAACATGATGGAGTCGTAGATGATGCCTGGGATCTGGCCACAAGGTTGGTGATGACAAAGGAGGCATCACCCAACACCTGCAATTCAGGGAGTGTGTGCTCTTCCTGTAGAAGTATTCTGAAATTGAAGGGGGGCATATTGCAATATATGTGATATTGACACAGCCAAGGACATTGCACTTATCTGTGTCTTTTGCTATATTGTCCTCAATACAGTTAATCTCCTCTAGCAGTTTATCCCTGTTACTCTTAGGATATTTAATGAGAATCTCTACCATGCCCCTCACCGAGGCGTTGGTAAAATCAGCCAAATCTTTCAGGAGGTTCGAGTTTGGGTTCTCATATGAGGGGACTGTGTAGATTCTCAGTTCCCTTGGTATCCTGTCCACGTCCAAATGGCGTTGTAAGGAAGTGGCCTCCCACCACTTCCTTATCTCTTTCTCATAGGCTTTCTTTAGCTTCGTGAATCACCCCCTCAGGTTCTCAGGGTCCCTGCTGGGGTGTAAATCGCTCTCTGCTCTTTGCATTTATCAAGCGGTCCCAGCACACCAGCTCACTGCAGCAAGAGAAGGCACTACAATTACCAGCGGGCCACGGGAGTGGCCGTGCCCACATGGGCAGTGTGAACAGCGTTTAAAGGGTGCAAAAAATGAGCGTGTCAGGATCCCTAAGCCTAAGCCTCTGATGAAGTGGTCTCACACGAAACGTGTAGGGCTAAGGCTGGACAGTATTTCAGTGAAGTTTGTTCTCAGTCCTCGCAACAGCCTCCAATAAAGATCAGTGGCAAACAACGTATCTGTGACGTGGCTTACTCTACAGCAGGCAAATTTTGTTTTGGATGTGTAGCGGTCTCGCCTGAGCCACGGAGTAAGCCTGGATGCTCTTCAGCATTTCTACATCGACACCCTAACAACGCCGGTGTTTGGATAATAGGAGCCGTTTTTGGAGGAATGAGAGTGGTGCGGGGGCCCAAGACGGACAACACAACCCACTGAGGTTTTAATTGCATTTATCAAGAGGTCCGAGCACGCCAGCTCACTGCAGCAAGAGAAGGCACTACAATTACCAGCAGGCCACGGGAGTGGTTCGCACCCACATGGGCGGTGTGAACAACGTTGAAAGGGTGCTAAAAATGAACGTGTCAGGATCCCTAAGCCAGTGCCTCTGATGAAGTGGTCTCACACGAAACGCGTCAGGCGGAGGCTGGACAGTATTTCAGTGAAGTTAGTTTGTTCTCAATCCTCGCAGCAGCCTCCAATAAAGATCATTGGCAAACAACTTACTCTACAGCAGGCAAACTTTGTTTTGGATATATATATATATATATATATATATATATATTACCTACTGGCGGTCGCCAGTAGGTATATATAGTTAGGATTTTTTCTCTATGGGTTTTTTGAAAATTCTATGTCTAATAACTTTGGCGTTTGTGGACGGAATTGGCTGAAATTTTCAGGAAAATGGCACATTTTGTTTCTGAGCAGCCCTTGAAAATTTGGGGGGGGTTCGTCCAGTGGGGGCCGAGAAAAAAGGGGGGTCCCAAAACGTGTTTTTAACATTGAGTTTTCCATAGGGCGGTTGGCCTCACTTTTAGCCCGAACGGCTGAATGGATTTGCACGAAACTTGGCAAAATTGTAGGGACTGGTAGCCCGATGTGCCTTTTGTAGGTCTCAATATATGTGCTCCAGTGGATTTTGAGAAATTAACGTTTAAAAAAAGATATATATCTGTAACAGCGGACCGGGCAGCGCACTGGTTCGCGGACTTTTCGCGCAACGGAGCTTTGTGAAGCGAAGCTGATTGGTTCTCCGGCGTCTGTCAACATTCCAAACAGTCCGTAGCGGCCGCCATCTTGTCTCTCGGTAGGATCGAGAGACAAGAGGAGGCCGAAGCGAAGGGGCAAATGACCATAAGGGGGCATAGTACATTGTCGCTCACCCCCTAGGTTTGATGTGGAGGTTTTAAAAGGGCCCCGCGGGGCAAAAAAAAATAAAAATAATAATAATCGAACAGCTGAATGGATTTGCACGAAACTTGGCAAAATTGTAGGGACTGGTAGCCCGATGTGCCTTTGCTAGATCTCAATATATGTGCTCCAGTGGATTTTGAGAAATTAACGTTCAAAAAAAGGTATATATCTGTAACAGCGCACCGCTTCGCGTACTTTTCGCGTTACGGAGCTTTGCGAAGCGAAGCTGATTGGCTCTCCGGTGTCTGTAAACATTCCAAACAGTCCGTAGCGGCCGCCATCTTGTCTCTCGGTAGGATCGAACAGCTGAATGGATTTGCACGAAACTTGGCAAAATTGTAGGGACTGGTAGCCCGATGTGCCTTTGCTAGGTCTCAATATATGTGCTCCAGTGGATTTTGAGAAATTAACGTTTAAAAAAAGATATATATCTGTAACAGCGGACCGGGCAGCGCACTGGTTCGCGGACTTTTCGCGCAACGGAGCTTTGTGAAGCGAAGCTGATTGGTTCTCCGGCGTCTGTCAACATTCCAAACAGTCCGTAGCGGCCGCCATCTTGTCTCTCGGTAGGATCGAGAGACAAGAGGAGGCCGAAGCGAAGGGGCAAATGACCATAAGGGGGCATAGTACATTGTCGCTCACCCCCTAGGTTTGATGTGGAGGTTTTAAAAGGGCCCCGCGGGGCAAAAAAAAATAAAAATAATAATAATCGAACAGCTGAATGGATTTGCACGAAACTTGGCAAAATTGTAGGGACTGGTAGCCCGATGTGCCTTTGCTAGATCTCAATATATGTGCTCCAGTGGATTTTGAGAAATTAACGATAAAAAAAAAGGTATATATCTGTAACAGCGCACCGCTTCGCGTACTTTTCGCGTTACGGAGCTTTGCGAAGCGAAGCTGATTGGCTCTCCGGTGTCTGTAAACATTCCAAACAGTCCGTAGCGGCCGCCATCTTGTCTCTCGGTAGGATCGAACAGCTGAATGGATTTGCACGAAACTTGGCAAAATTGTAGGGACTGGTAGCCCGATGTGCCTTTGCTAGGTCTCAATATATGTGCTTCAGTGCATTTTGAGAAATTAACGTTCAGAAACAAGATATATATCTGTAACAGCGCTCCGCTTCGCGGAGATAAAATTATATGTGTATTACCTAGCTGTTGCTAACACCAGTTAGCGACGGCTAGTAGAAGATAGCGACCATCTTGGGCCCCACTTTGCATGTGAGTGATATTTATCACTAATGACATGCAAAGTGGGCATGCCAAGATGTTAGCGACTGGAAACAGTCGCTAACATCGCTATCTCCTATTATCAACTTTTGGAAATATTCGAGATAAGGGCGAATATCTCTAAAAGCTACCACCTGCCCTGAGCAGTTCTTAGCCATGTTATCCAATGGGAGGTGGATAACATGGCTAAGAGCATTAGCTCGGTAATGCATGAATATCGCTGAGTTTTCAGCGATATTAATGCATTGCGGTCGTTTTTTATCGTATTTCCGATAAACCTTGATAATAGCAAGGTTTATCTGCGATAATTTCTGACGGTAAAAGAATCGTTGCTAAGCATCGTTAGGGATAAATATCGCTTAACTTTGGTAATATGCCCCAACGTCTGTTAACGTTCGATTCGAAGGAAATCAGGAAGTGTTGAAAAACATTGTCTGCGCCATCTTGTCTTTTTTCAAATGCCACACTTTTGTCGTGCACGGCAGCCATTTTAGATGCCTTGACCAGACCCACTCTGTGCACGCTGTCGATCCTTAGCATGGCTCCCCACCCTCGCAAACATCTCCCCCAGGCAGTGGTCACCCCCGCTCTCTGTCTTATGCATGGGTAATAAACCTCCCCCATCTGCGCTGCTGTTCCCTGAGAATCACACCCTGTGCCCGCCCGACACCTCCCTTTCGCCCTATTCACTACCGCACCCTCTGACACTCCTTTTCCTCTGTGTCCGATTGTCCAGGCTGGTCCTAGGGTATCAGCTAGCCCTGCAGATGTAGTTTATGGCCACAGCTGTAAAGAATCACCCCTCTTCAAAGGAGTTATAGTAGATCAAGGCCCACACTCGATGAGATTCGTCACAGCAGAAGCGTTGCTATTATCTGAAAACCATCCTGTATTGTGATTGGGGAGGGGACCGAGCCTGAAGCGGAAGATTCCAGGGATGACTGTTTGTACATCAAAGTTTTTACAATTATGTGTCACATTAAAAATATATAGCACTCCGACAAAGTAGTAAGATTATAAAACTTTAATAATTTATAAATATATACAAGAAAACAAAAATAGTAATAACATATAAACATTTTTAGGGAAAAACAACGAAGTAGCGGTCGGCTGTGCGAATAGTCCCAACGCAGCACAACGTCCAGATTTCCGGCGTGGGGCGTCGCGGGGGGTGGGTCATCAGTAGCAAACTGTTGTGCGAATAGTTCCAAGGCAGCAGAACACGTTGAAATCTAGATGACACGAAAGTGATGTCTAGTAAGTTGCCACCCAGCAAATAACGGCATGGGGCGTCGCGGGGGGTGGGTCATCAGTAGCAAACTGTTGCGCGAATAGTTCCAAGGCAGCAGAACGATGGCACCAAGGTGATGTCCAGTAAGTTGCCGCACTGGTTTTGGTATCCTACAATGCTGCTCCGAATAACGGCGTGGAGCGCCCCGGGGGAGGCGGCGTGAACGGGCCTCTCCAGGTGGAGTGTCATCTGTTGTAGTGGGGCGCCCCTTTACCGTTTCAGTTGCCATTCCGTCCGTTTTTGGTCCACTGTGTCAAAAGCCGCAATTCAGCTGAGTTGCGCCCACTCTTGCGGTGCAGCGATAGGCGGCTGTCACAGGACTCTCAAAATGGCGGCAGGCTCTTTCCTTTTTGGGCCTGGTCCACTGAAATGGCCCTGGGACACCTTGGAAATCGGACGCTTGTCTGCTAGGTCTTGGACCTCATTCTCGAAAGCGTCCCCTCCGCCTTGAGAATTCATCAAAAGTTTTGGGGGCTCCGACTCCTGCAGGCTTCTGGTGGGGAGCGGCTGCCATGATTGCTCGCAGAATGACCACGACTGAGCTACGAGATGGTGGTGCTTTCATGCTGACGCCAGCTTCAGTCTGAAACATCCAGAAACAAGGTGGGGCTTTCATCGTTTGGGGAAAAAAAAAAGTTTTCATCCTATGAAAAGTGTTGTTTTTAGGTCACATGATCAAGCCTTCCATCATTAGGAAACCAAAAGTAAAATGAACCAATGAAAAGTTTTATAAACAAGTCACATGACCTGTTATGCGGCATCGGGTGTAAAATTAGGAGAAAATACGTTGGCACGTGAGGCGGCGTCAGTAGCGGACCGATGTGCGAATAGGCCGAAGGCAACACAACGCGCCAAGATCTGGATGGCACCGAGGTGGTGTCCAGCAAGTTGCAGCACTGGTGTGGCCATCCTACAATGCTGAAAGTCGGCGTGGGGCGCCCCGTTGGCCTGTGAGTTTGCGTCAGTAGCGGACCGATGTGCGAATAGGCCGAAGGCAGCACAACGCGCCAAGATCCGGATGGCACCGAGGTGGTGTCTAGTAAGTTGTCGCACTGGTGTGGCCATCCAACAATGCTGAAAGTCGGCGTGGGGCGCCCCGTTGGCCTGTGAGTTTGCGTCAGTAGCGGACCGATGTGCGAATAGGCCGAAGGCAGCACAACGCGCCAAGATCCGGATGGCACCGAGGTGGTGTCTAGTAAGTTGCCGCACTGGTGTGGCCATCCTACAATGCTGAAAGTCGGCGTGGGGCGCCCCGTTGGCCTGTGAGTTTGCGTCAGTAGCGGACCGATGTGCGAATAGGTCGAAGGCAGCACAACGCGCCAAGATCCGGATGGCACCGAGGTGGTGTCTAGTAAGTTGTCGCACTTCTGTGGCCATCCTACAATGTTGAAAGTCGGCGTGGGGCGCCCCGTTGGCCTGTGAGATGGCGTCAGTAGCGGACCGATGTGCGAATGGGGCCAAAGGCAGCGCAACAATATTTTCTGATTTGAAGACACCACAAGGCGCTGAGATGCCAAGATCCGGATGGCACCGAGGTGGTGTCTAGCAAGTTGTGGCACTGGTGTGGCCATCGTACAATGGTAAAAGTCGGCGTGGGGCGCCCTGTTGGCCTGTGAGATGGTGTCAGTAGCGGACTGATGTGTGAATGGGGCCAAAGGCAGCGCAACAATATTTTCTACTATATTTTCGGAGTAGAAGACACCACAAGGCGCTGAGATGCCAAGATCCGGATGGCACCGAGGTGATGTGTAAGTTGCGGACGGATGTGCGAATGGGGCCAAAGGCAGCTCAACAATATTTTCTGAAGAGAATACACCACAAGGCGCTGAGATGCCAAGATCCGGATGGCACCGAGGTGATGTCTAAGTTGCGGACCGATGTGCGAATGGGGCCAAAGGTAGCGTAACAAGATTTTCTGTATGGAAGATACCACTAGGCGTTGAGATGCCAAGATTCGGATGGCACCGAGGTGATGTCTAGGAAGTTGTGCCACTGGTGTGGCCATCGTACAATGGTAAAAGTCGGCGTGGGGCGCCCTATTGGCCTGTGAGATGGTGTCAGTAGCGGACTGATGTGCGAATGGGGCCAAAGGCAGCGCAACAATATTTTCTGACTGACACCACAAGGCGCTGAGATGCCAAGATCCGGATGGCATCGAGGTGATGTCTAAGTTGCGGACTGATGTGCGAATGGGGCCAAAGGCAGCGTAACAATATTTTCTGTATGGAAGATACCACTAGGCGTTGAGATGCCAAGATTCGGATGGCACCGAGGTGATGTCTAGCAAGTTGGTGTGGTCATCCTACAATGCTGAAACTCGGCGTGGGTCACCCCATTAGCCTGTGAGATGGCGTCAGTAGCGGACCGATGTGCGAATAGGCCGAAGGCAGCACAACGCGCCAAGATCCGGATGTCACCGTGGTGGTTTCATAGTTGAGAGGCACTTCATCTGCAGTGGGGCGCCGAGATCCGGATGGCACCGAGGTGATGTCTAGCAAGTTGCTGTACTTGTGTGGTCATCCTACAATGCTGAAACTCGGCGTGGGTCGCCCCATTAGCCTGTGAGATAGCTGTTCTTTGGATTTGGGCCTGGTCCACTAAAATGGCCCTGGGACACCTAAGAACTCGAACGCTCGATTTTTTTTTCCTTTCCTGTACATGCAAAAAAAGGTAAATGCCCGGTATGTTACACGCTTCATCTGCCACGATGAACTCTCCAGAGGAACCGAAAAAATATATAGTTGTGGTAACTATACCATGCATCGTCATATGGAGAGGTGGCACCAATTAATTATAGTGCTGCATAAAAGAGAGATTTGGAGGAGAACCCCTGACCTGCTAGTACATTCATCAAAGAAGTGGCACTGAGAGCTTCAGAGGCAAGGGAAACGGTCCCAAATATTTAGAAGAACTTTGGAAAGATTAAAATGACATGTTTAGATTGTGGTAAATTAATTTCATGTGGGCAGATGAGTGTTACTCTAATAAATACAGCATATGAACATCATCATAGTCGATGGTTGGTAGAGACATTTTGACTATATCCTGGACCTGCCCGTCCTCGCCCAAAATGGCGCCGGAATAAATGGGACTCGTAACTCCTTGTTGTGTACTGGTTGCAGAACCTTGAAATCACGAGATACGTATGCAGTTTTGAAGCACATGGCGGGCGGGGACGAGAATTGATTGAATATTTCGACATCCCTATTGATATTAAGTTCTGATGTGTTATTGATTACTGTACTGTTGAAAATTCGAATTAACGTCACCCATGGTACTTGCCCGCAAATGTATATCTAGATAATTTTATTGTAACTGGCCCTGTCGTATTTTAATTATAAAATGTACGTCCACCGATTCCGTAACTGTTAGACACCTTAGTTTTTGCAACCTAATGGCCCGCCCGTTACGTTCCTCTACAGTGTAAATGTCTATTCATCATATACGATTACAGTTTGCTCCGTGGCAGGCCCACGTGGTTATAGGCTCGTATTTGTATAATGAAATTTTCACAATAAAGGTTTTTAAAAGAAAACATGGTAGTAGTGTATACATTGGTAAAGTTTTTAATAATAGTCACTGTTTTAGAATCATTAAAAGGCAAGTGAAATAAAGCAGACCAATTACATGAAGGGTAAAAGGTATAATACGAAGGAACGCAGTAAAGATAAATGGTCAAGGGCTGTTGTGTTTTCTATTCCTGCAACATAAAGTGATCGATAAGAATCTCATATTCAGGCGTATCGGCGACTAAGACAGCAGGTCGACCCTCTTTTGCTCAACGGCTCCGTCATGGGACGAAGAAACGCTCTTTTTCTCGAAAAAAGAATATATTTTACTTGCAGGACAGTTGTAAAATTTCCGGGAAAGTACATTAGCCTGGAACATTATAACATATATTTAAGAGAAAATAATGTTCGGAAGTAATTAAAAGCGTAATTTTTAGGTGATATGACCAAGGCTTTCATCATTAGAATAAGAAAAGTAAAATGAACCAATGAAAAGTTTTATTAACAAGTCACATGACTTGTTATGCTTACGTTACGCGCTGCGCGCCCCGGATGACTTCCGGATGCGCTAACGCGGCGCGTCATATGACGCATTACGCGACAACGCAGGTCCAGAATATAGTCAAAATGTCTCCACCAACCAGCGGTCGAAACACAACCCCTTTCAGCAGGCTAAATAGTTCTGTTAAATGACAACAGAAAGGACAGGCAACAAGAACCATCAGTCAAAGAGGGGAGGGCTAGTTCTTCTCTACCGGGTTACATTGGGGCGCTACCGGAACTGATCGAATTGGTAGTCTACAGTGTTTCTGGATGTTTCAGACCGAAGCTGGGGTTAGCATGAGAGCAGCACCATTTCGTAGCTCCGTTGTGGCCATTCTGCAACCAATCATGGCAGCCGCTCTTTATCGTTATTTTGGGCGGGGTGGGTGGCGGAGCCGAGCTGTTTTGCAGCCATCATTGTGTGGAGTTCAGTTCATCTCACTAGTTTTGTATTTGTCATGAGGGGTTGTTCCTAATGTTTCTATTTTAGCGAGGTCAAAAAGAGATCCCATTAGTGGCCTACTGATTTTGCTCGATTCCTTTTCTTTTTTTTTACACGATTTTTCGTTATCTGCAAAGACTAAACAGAGTATTGCGACTCTGTGTTTGTTTGTAAATAGAGAATGAACCAAAGAGAACTAATTCTAAAACAGTAAATACTTGGATAACAATCAATCAAATGGAGAGAGAAGCAGGCACGACGGATTACAACGGGGGCAAAGGCCTGCATAAACACGAAAATGTTTTCACTTACCACGTACTTGACATTCGACAGCTTATGATATTTGCTATTAAAAAACCATTGAAATTCACTGAAAAAACCATAGGTTATAGACCATATATAGTTAGGAATTAGCATTTACAAAACCTTGAAAATTCACTGAAAAAACCATAGGTTATAGACCATATATAGTTAGGAATTAGCATTTAAAAAACCTTATTTTACTCACACAAAACCATTGAAATTCCATATATAGTTAGTTGCACTAACTATATATCGCGCACCCGCAATCCACTGCTGATCATGTCACATATTACATCATTCATGACATGGTCAGTGACATCACTGATGACATCACTGATGACATCTCAAATGACATCACTGATGACATCACTGATGACATCTCAAATGACATCACTGATGACATCACTGATGACATCATCCAGTGACTGTGTGTTTCTGTAAAGTTTAAATATGTTTGATATATTGAAGAATGAGTGGATGTATAAGTGTCTGGATGAAGGATTTAGTAGGTGCGTGACTGACTGTGAGTGAGTGAATAAAAGTGTCGTACTAAATGCATGGGTTAGTGACTAAACAGTCTGAATGTGTGCATCAGTATGTCTGTTGTGATGTAAACTGCTGCATGTGTTGATCATTAGCTATACGAGAGGCTATATGTGTTATTGATTGGTTGCCCAAGTATTTGTATGGGAGATTGAGTTTGTGTGGGGGTGGCTGGGAGGTGTGTGACTCTGTGCATAGATGTGTCAGCAGTTGATTCACTAGGTGTATGAGTTCAAGAGTGCATGTGGAAACAGCTACATGGGCAGTTGACTGTGTGCATGAGTGTATTGATGAGTGAATGGATATCTCAATGCTACATGTCATAGTAAGTACATATGTAAAACACAGTACATGTGAGAGTTGGCATATATAATTAACTGTGCATGAGAGCCACTGAATGTGTGAGTGGCTGTATGGATCATTGTGAACTTGTATCAGGGATTGTGTAAGAGAGTAAATATGTGTTAGTATATGCTTGAATAAGTAAGGTGTGTATAACTGTATAGTTAAGGAAATGGAGGTGAGATTGTTTCTTTGCATGACTGACTAGGTGTGTGAGTAACTCCATGGATGAGTGACAGTGTGTGAGTGTCTGTATACACTGAGTGTATCTAAGGTTATATTGGAGTCTGAAGAGGTTTATCGTATTAGCACAAGAATGATGTCAAATGAGATGTCATCAGTGATGTCATCAGTGATGTCATTTGAGATGTCATCAGTGATGTCATCAGTGATGTCACTGACCATGTCATGAATGATGTAATATGTGACATGATCAGCAGTGGATTGCGGGTGCGCGATATATAGTTAGTGCAACTAACTATATATGGAATTTCAATGGTTTTGTGTGAGTAAAATAAGGTTTTTTAAATGCTAATTCCTAACTATATATGGTCTATAACCTATGGTTTTTTCAGTGAATATATATATATATATATATATATATAATATATATATATATATATATATATATATATATATATATATATATATGTATATATATATATATATGTGTATATATAGTCTCAGTCCGCGGCGACGGGCATCTCCTCTGTCCGAGATGCCCGTCGCCGCGGACTGAGACTTCCCGCAGAGTATGATTGAATAGTATCGATTCAGAACCTGGATGGAAGAATTTAACATTTTGAGACCAGATTCAGAGATAAAGGGAAATATTTGAGTTACCCTGAGAAATGTTAACACTTATTGGGAACGGTGGATAGTTATAGTGAGAACAGAATAAGATTCATTGGAGAGTAAAAGGGAAGTTGAGGTCCGGCAGCTGAATAAACAAATAATATAGATATCGAGTACTATTGTTTATTAATTTGATGTGCACTGGAAAAAGAAAGTGTATTTATAAAAGCTATTGAAAGCCCTGATGATATCCGTCATTGGACGAAACGCGTCGGCTGTCTGATGTTTTTTGATCATCTTGGATTTACTTAAAGCATTGGAGTTGATTTTGGAAACTGTCGTCAGTGTGTGACTGATACTTGAATATATATATACTTGAATATATTGCCTCGATGAACGTGTGTTTGTCCAGGTTTCTGGAATGGCTGTGTCCCACCACCTCCAAGCCGGGAAGAAAGCAGCGGTGTGGGCGCCATTTGGCTCCCCCTCGGGCTTAGGTGAATGTTCACTATAGCCCCCGTAATTTGGACTCCCGCACTTTGTTGGTGGTTGTTGCGGTTTTTTGGGGACTTGAGGAGGTCGCATTCACAAGCAGAGAGCGGCATACATTCAACCCTGCGGAGCCCAGTATGCCGGTTTTCCACCCTTGCCTAACCTGAACTTACCTGGGATCGACATTGCATTCTGGGCAAGGTAGTTCATCCTTGCTTCTACCATGTGAAGCAGAGTGACTCTGGCAACAGCTGAGGGGCGGAACCGGCAACATTCACCCAATGCGGTAAAGGCAGAACACTTTAAAATCCCCAGTGTACCGCAGACTTGTTTTATTGCTCCTGCTTTCACCCGGCGCTGACGAGGCTTAACTGAAGCCGAAATGCATACGCCCTAATGTGAATAAATTGGCCTCCGAAAGTTCCCCTGCTGTGGCCCTTTTCTTTTTGTTGGAGGAGAAGTTATAATATATATTACCTACTGGCGGTCGCCAGTAGGTATATATAGTTAGGATTTTTTCTCTATGGGTTTTTTGAAAATTCTATGTCTAATAACTTTGGCGTTTGTGGATGGAATTGGCTGAAATTTTCAGGAAAATGGCACATTTTGTTTCTGAGCAGCCCTTGAAAATTTGGGGGGGGTTCGTCAAGGGGGGGCCGAGAAAAAAGGGGGGTCCCAAAACGTGTTTTTAACATTGAGTTTTCCATAGGGCGGTTGGCCTCACTTTTAGCCCGAACGGCTGAATGGATTTGCACGAAACTTGGCAAAATTGTAGGGACTGGTAGCCCGATGTGCCTTTTGTAGGTCTCAATATATGTGCTCCAGTGGATTTTGAGAAATTAACGTTTAAAAAAAGATATATATCTGTAACAGCGGACCGGGCAGCGCTCTGGTTCGCGGACTTTTCGCGCAACGGAGCTTTGTGAAGCGAAGCTGATTGGTTCTCCGGCGTCTGTCAACATTCCAAACAGTCCGTAGCGGCCGCCATCTTGTCTCTCGGTAGGATCGAGAGACAAGAGGAGGTCAAAACAAAGGGGGAAATAACTATAAGGGGGCATAGTAGATCCTCGCTGACCCCCTAGGTTTGATGTGGAGGTTTTAAAAGGGCCCCGCGGGGCAAAAAAAAAACAAAATAATAATAATCGAACGGCTGAATGGATTTGCACGAAACTTGGCAAAATATTAGGGACTGGTAGCCCGATGTGCCTTTGCTAGGTCTCAATATATGTGCTCCAGTGGATTTTGAGAAATTAACGTTCAAAAAAAGATATATATCTGTAACAGCGCTCCGCTTCGCGTACTTTTCGCGTTACGGAGCTTTGCGAAGCTGATTGGTTCTCCGGCGTCTGTCAACATTCCAAACAGTCCGTAGCGGCCGCCATCTTGTCCCTCGGTAGGATTGAGAGACAAGAGGAGGCCAAAGCGAAGGGGGAAATGACCATAAGGGGGCATAGTAGATCCTTCCTGACCTCTTAGGTTTGATGTACCATTTTGCCAAGTTTGGTGTAATTCCGTTCAGCCATTCAGGCTGTAGACGTATGTAAATGTCCTATGGAAAATTGCATGGGGAAAACACATTTGAAAGTGTTGAAATTTAGAACCAATTAAAATGTTACTTTGGTTTTGTATTTGTGTGTGATGAAAGTTAATTGGTTATGTATATATGTCAAATGAGAGGAAACCACAGCCATTTTGTGATACTACTGTCTGAGGTACATTTGTGAGGAATTTTTGGTGGTGAATTTCTGGTGTTTGATTTACACAGTACTAACACTTCTGCTACTTTTAAAAAGGTGAGTTGTTAATTTGTAAGGGGAACTATGTTGTACACTTGAAGATAATTTGAAAAATGTTTTCTGTTATTTATTTGCAGTCCTTCTGTTATACTAAATACTTGATAAAGTTAGTTTTATATTATGTATTACTAAAGACGATAAATAAAAGTGATTATTTTTTTCTGCAATTTACAGCAAGCAATTTCAAAATAAAATGGCTCACAATGAAGAGACCGTGGCAATTTCTTTTGAATTGTCCAACACATTGATTGAAATTGAGAGCACCAATAATGAAATATTGTCACAAGGAGGACATGACTTGTATGATTCCATTAGATTGATTGAAATGGACAGCACCAAGAATGAAATATTGTCACAAGGAGATGACTTGAATGATTCCACTACATTGATTGAAATTGAGAGCACCAATAATGAAATATTGTCACAAGGAGGAGATGGCTTGTATGATTCCATTAGATTGATTGAAATGGACAGCACCAATAATGAAATATTGTCACAAGGAGGAGATGACTTGAATGATTCCACTACATTGATTGAAATTGAGAGCACCAATAATGAAATATTGTCACGAGGAGATGACTTGAATGATTCCACTACATTGATTGAAATTGACAGCACCAATAATGAAATATTGTCACAAGGAGGAGATGACTTGAATGATTTTTTTGATCAATCTCTTGATGGCGAATTTATCGAGTGTTTGGAGACCATAGAGTTACAAGAATCATCATTGGAGACTTTTAATGAGGACATTGCTGATGAGGACATGTTACTAGTTCTTTCAAATTTAGAAAATTCTGAAGAATAAATTTATATTTAGAAATCAAAAATTGTTTGAGACATTATTCATTTTTATTTTTAATTTATGAGGTTGTAGCGAAGTGATTGTAGTATAAAATGAGACTTATAGTATAGAGTGCAACATTTTTATGTTACATGGTAAGTTTACTCATATTTACTTCCCTTCTGCCACTATATTATCTCCAATGTGTATTTGACATGTCTTCTTCATCTCCGGCCTCCTTTCTCTCACTGTGTGTCTCCGATGCATCTTATCGCTGGTATTTTGTGTAATTACAGAAGAGAGTAAAATAAAATAGTTCGGAACGTGAAAAGGGGGCAAAGTAGAGTACTCCTCACCCCCTAGGCCTTTTTAGGCGGTCCCAAAAGGATCAGTTTCTGCTTTCCTGAGAGATTATGGTATGAGTTCCATATACCACAATAACTTGCATTACAACATGCAAGATATCTATCTCCTATTACCAACTTTTGGAGATATTCGCGCTAAGCGCGAATATCTCCAAAAAGTAACACCTGCCCTGAGCAGTTCTTAGCCATGTTATCCAATGGGAGGTGGATAACATGGCTAAGAGTATTAGCTCGGTAATGCATGAATATCGCTGAGTTTTTAGCGATATTCATGCATTGCGGCCGTTTATTATCGCATTTGCGATAAACCTTGATAATAGTAAGGTTTATCTTCGATAATTTCTGACGATGCTTAGTGGTAAAAAATTGGTTGGTAAGCATCGTTAGCGATAAATATCGCTTAACTTTGGTAATATGCCCCAACGTCTGTTAACGTTCGATTCGAAGGAAATGAGGAAGTGTTGAAAAACATTGTCTGCGCCATCTTGCCTTTTTTGAAATGCCACACTTTTGTCGTGCACGGCAGCCATTTTAGATGTCTTGACCAGACCCACTCTCTGCACGCTGTCGATTCGTAGCATGGCTCCTCACCCACGCAAGCATCTTCCCTAGGCACTGGTCACCACCGCTCTCTGGCGTATGCATGGGCAATAAACCTCCCCCCATCTGCGCTGCTCTTCCCTGAGAATCACACTCTGTGCCCGCCCGACACCTCCCTTTCGCCCTATTCACTACCGCACCCTCTGACACTCCTCTTTCTCTGTGTCCGATTGTCCAGGCTATCAGCTAGCCCTGCAGATGTAGTTTATGGCCCCAGCTGTAAAGAATCACCCCTCTTCAAAGGAGTTATAGTAGATCAAGGCCCACACTCGATGAGATCCGTCACACCACACGTGTTCCTACTATCTGAAAACCATCCTGTATTGTGATTGGGGAGGGGACCGAGCCTGAAGCGGAAGATTCCAGGAATGACTCTTTGTACATCAAAGTTTTTACAATTATGTGTCACATTAAAAATATATAGCACTCCAACAAAGTAGTAGGAATATAAAACTTTAATAACATATAAATATATACAACAAAACAAAAACAGTAAAAACATTTAAACAACGAAGAGACCGTGGCAATTTCTTTTTAATTATCCAATAGATTTATTGAAATTGACAGCACCAATAATGAAATATTCTTGTCAGTAGCGGTCTGTTGTGCGAATAGTTCCAAGGCAGCAGAACGCGCTGAAATCTAGATGGCACGAAAGTGATGTCTAGTAAGTTGCCGCCCAGCAAAAAACGGCGTGGGGCGCCGCGGGGGTGAGTGAGTCCAGTAGGCACCACAGCTATTCTTACCGGCATTGCAGAATTACTGCTGGGGACAATGCCTGTGCTGTAGCAGGGTCACAGCAGAAACAAAAAGGATTCTGTTGAAGATGTTGTTGGTTTTCAATTTGAAAACAGTTCTGGTGTCAACTGCTATGCTAATGTAGTGGTTAATGTTTTGTTTTCTCTAGAAAATGTAAAAGAGGGGGAGGCAGTCCAAAGTTCCGTTAAAAGGGCAAAGGAAAGGATCGGTGGTTTGAACTATCAGTCAAAAAGGGGAGGGGGTGCAATAATTTTTCCTACCGGGTCACACTGTGCTTTCACCGGAAGTGAGGTCTGCAGGATTCTAGTAATTCAAAGTGAGGCTGGCGCCAGCATGGGAGCGCCGACGTCCCGCGGATACAGTTTCGTCACTCCACGGGCGATCATGGCAGTCATTCCCCATCGGGGGTCGGAGACTCCCGCGGCTCCTCTAGAATCTTCAAGGTCGTGGAGGACTACGGTGGTGGAGTCAACCAGTGACCGGGCCATTTCTTTATGTTGGGCCCGCTCTTGCCAGGTCGACCGCCATTTTGAGAGTTCGGCAGCTACCGGCGATCGCGGGGTCACATGAGCGGACGGGCTCCACCCTGCCGGGCGAGACGTTGCAGCATGGCCACAGTGGAAGAACCCTTTTCCGGGCGCCTGGAGCGCTGAGGGTGCAGCTGGGAAGCCTCCACCTGGGGAGGCGGGAGAGGCCTGTTCGCACCGTCTCTCCCTCCCAGTGCACCCCACGGCGTCTCGCTTGAGATTTGTTATGGCCGGACCAGGCGATGAGGACGAGGGGGGTCGGAGGCATGTGCAAGACATCCCCCCCCAGTGTTGTCGCAGCCATTATAAAAGAAAGAAGTGTCCCGTCCGTCTTCGGGCCGGGCTTCCGGTGGATGTCGGCCGGACGCCCCTGGCTCTGGCCCATGAACGGGTTTCTTGGTTTATCGGCTGCAGCCGGATCCCGTCGGCCTCGGCCCCCCGACCGTTGGTGGTCGGACCGGAAGAGCATGTGGCGGGTCTACCTGCAACTCTCAAGGGCCACCGCGGCCGGACTGGGAGAGAGAGGGGAGGGTCGAGGAGACATTCCCCCCCCCTGCAACTGTTCAGCGTTGTAAAGGCAATCCCCTGGCCGGGTCCCGCTGGCCTCGGCCTCTCCTTCGGCTACACCCTACGTTAGGATCTCCTGGCCGAGGCGTGGCAGCAGGACCTGCCTTATATGGGCTGCTCCCGGCTGGGCGTAGCCGGAACCCTGCCCCACCTTGGAAGTTTCCAGAGTGGGGGTGGATGTTCTACTGACTTGCATTTTCCCTAGTCTATCGATTTTTTTGGCGTGGCAGGCGGTGGGACAGCGAGGGGTGATTTGGTTTCTCTTACTGTTTTTCTGGTCTCTCACCACTGGCATATTTTAACGTTTTCTTGTTTCTAGGACATTAATAGGTTTTATCATTACATTATGTTATCGTTTCTTTGTTCGTTGTTTAATAAAAGTTCATGTTCATCAGTGGCCTACTGATTTTCGTTTTCCTATTTTTTTCTTTCCAGGTTGTTTCATGGTAAAGTTTCTGTTAACAGGATACAGTGATCACTTCGTTATTATTGCATATGTCCTTTTCACTAGGGGTGCTCTCTGGTCGGGCCAGATGACGTATCTCTAGTAAATGGTCCGGGTGAAAAAGGTGCATCAATCAGTGGGGAGTAGATAGGCATGACAGATTACAACGGGGGAGAACGGTCCGCATTACGTACCCTTTCACTACTTGCAAAGATTTTCCTACGTTTATTTGCAAACAGGGAATACCTCCAAAAAGAACTAATTCCCAAACAGTCAATGTTCGGACAATCAATCAATCAATGAGGAATGAAATAGGTACGACGTGTTAAAGGCTTGCGTTACCTACCCTTCACTATCTGCAAAGGGAGATAGAATATTCCTATTCTTCCTCGTTTGCAGGTAGAGAAGATCCTTAAGAGAATTAACTTCGAACAATTCAATGCTCGATTGAAACAATCAACAAGGGGTACTGTGAACACAAATGAACGCCGCTTATATACATACGCATTGCTATTTTCAACAGGTTGTTCCTAATGTTTCTATTTTAGCGAGGTCAAAAGAGATCCCATTAGTGGCCTACTGATTTTGCTCGATTCCTTTTGTTTTTTTACACGATTTTTCGCTATCTGCAAAGACTAAACAGAGTATTGCGACTCTGTGCTTGTTTGTAAATAGAGAATGAACCAAAGAGAACAATCAATCAAATGGAGAGAGAAGCAGGCACGACGGATTACAAAGGGGGCAAAGGGCTGCGTTAACTACCCTTCACTATCTGCAAAGAGAGAGTACTCCTAATAGAAATGAGGGGTGGGGGGCAGCAATCAAAGCAGATCAGTGTGCATAAACACGAAAAAAAAAATTCTTACCACGTACTTGACATTCGACAGCTTATGATATTTGCTATTAAAAAACCATTGAAATTCACTGAAAAAACCATAGGTTATAGACCATATATAGTTAGGAATTAGCATTTACAAAACCTTGAAAATTCACTGAAAAAACCATAGGTTATAGACCATATATAGTTAGGAATTAGCATTTACAAAACCTTGAAAATTCACTGAAAAAACCATAGGTTATAGACCATATATAGTTAGGAATTAGCATTTAAAAAACCTTATTTTACTCACACAAAACCATTGAAATTCCATATATAGTTAGTTGCACTAACTATATATCGCGCACCCGCAATCCACTGCTGATGATGTCACATATTACATCATTCATGACATGGTCAGTGACATCACTGATGACATCACTGATGACATCTCAAATGACATCACTGATGACATCACTGATGACATCTCATTTGACATCAATGACCACATCACTGATGATATCATTCATGTGACAATACAATGCATCTCCTCACACTTTAATATAACCTCTGTTACACCCAGTGTTAAATACAGAGTATAATTTTTGAAACCATTGACACACCAATACTAGTTACTACATACGCACTCAGTGATTCCTATGTTTACACACACATTCACTCATTTACCCATACAATCATTCATACATACAATCACTCATCTTTACAACACTATCATATGCACTCATACACCTATACAGACTCTCACACTCTGTCACTCATCCATGGAGTTACTCACACACCTAGTCAGTCCTGTAAAGAATCAATCACACTTCCATTTTCTAATCTATACAGTTAAACATAGAGCACCTTACATTTTGAAACATATACTAACACATAATTACTCTCTTATACAATCATTGATACAAGTACACATTGATCTGCACAGAGTCACACACCTCCCAGCCAGCCACACACACACTCAGTCTCCCATACAAATACTTGGGCAATCAATCAATAACCCATATAGTTACTCATATAGCTACTGATCAACACATGCAGCAGTTTACAGAACAACAGACATAATGATGCACAAATTAAGACAGTTTAGTCACTAACCCATGCACTCAGTGAGACACATTTAATCACTCACTCATACAGTCAGTCACGCACCTACTAAATCCTTCATCCAGACACTTCTACATCTACTCATTCTTCAATATGTAAAACATATTTAAACTTTACAGAAACACACAGTCACTGGATGATGTCATCAGTGATGTCATCAGTGATGTCATTTGAGATGTCATCAGTGATGTCATCAGTGATGTCACTGACCATGTCATGAATGATGTAATATGTGACATCATCAGCAGTGGATTGCGGGTGCGCGATATATAGTTAGTGCAACTAACTATATATGGAATTTCAATGGTTTTGTGTGAGTAAAATAAGGTTTTTTAAATGCTAATTCCTAACTATATATGGTCTATAACCTATGGTTTTTTCAGTGAATTTTCAAGGTTTTGTAAATGCTAATTCCTAACTATATATGGTCTATAACCCATGGTTTTTTCAGTGAATTTTCAAGGTTTTGTAAATGCTAATTCCTAACTATATATGGTCTATAACCTATGGTTTTTTCAGTGAATATATATATATATATATTCAAGTATATATATATTCAAGTATCAGTCACACACTGACGACAGTTTCCAAAATCAACTCCAATGCTTTATATATATATATATATATATTCACTGAAAAAACCATAGGTTATAGACCATATATAGTTAGGAATTAGCATTTACAAAACCTTGAAAATTCACTGAAAAAACCATAGGTTATAGACCATATATAGTTAGGAATTAGCATTTAAAAAACCTTATTTTACTCACACAAAACCATTGAAATTCCATATATAGTTAGTTGCACTAACTATATATGGCGCACCCGCAATCCACTGCTGATCATGTCACATATTACATCATTCATGACATGGTCAGTGACATCACTGATGACATCACTGATGACATCTCAAATGACATCACTGATGACATCACTGATGACAACATCCAGTGACTGTATTTTTCTGTAAAGTTAAAATATGTCTTGAGTGGATGTATAAGTGTCTGGATGAAGGATTTAGTAGGTGCATGACTGACTGTATGAGTGAGTGATTAAATGTGTCTCACTGAATGCATGGGTTAGTGACTAAACTGTCTTAATTTGTGCATCATTATGTCTGTTGTTCTGTAAACTGCTGCATGTGTTGATCATTAGCTATACGAGAGGCTATATGTGTTATTAATTGGTTGCCCAAGTATTTCTATGGGAGATTGAGTTTGTGTGGGGGTGGCTGGAAGGTGTGAGACTCTATGCATAGATGTGTGAGCAGTTTATTCACTAGGTGTATGAGTTCAAGAGTGCATGTGGAAACAGCTACATGGGCAGTTGACTGTGTGCATGAGTGTATTGATGAGTGAATGGATATCTCAATGCTACATGTCATAGTAAGTACATATGTAAAACACAGTACATGTGAGAGTTGGCATATATAAATAACTGTGCATGAGAGCCACTGAATGAGTGAGTGGTTGTATCGATCATTGTGAACTTGTATCAGGGATTGTATAAGAGAGTAAATATGTGTTAGTATATGTTTCAATAAGTAAGGTGTGTTTAACTGTATAGTTGAAGAAATGGAGGTGAGATTGTTTCTTTGCATGACTGACTGGGTGTGTGAGTAACTCCATGGATGAGTGGCAGTGTGTGAGTGTCTGTATACACTGAGTGTATCTAAGGTTATATTAGAGTCTGAAGAGGTTTATCGTATTAGCACAAGAATGATGTCAAATGAGATGTCATCAGTGATGTCATCAGTGATGTCATTTGAGATGTCATCAGTGATGTCATCAGTGATGTCACTGACCATGTCATGAATGATGTAATATGTGACATGATCAGCAGTGGATTGCGGGTGCGCCATATATAGTTAGTGCAACTAACTATATATGGAATTTCAATGGTTTTGTGTGAGTAAAATAAGGTTTTTTAAATGCTAATTCCTAACTATATATGGTCTATAACCTATGGTTTTTTCAGTGAATTTTCAAGGTTTTGTAAATGCTAATTCCTAACTATATATGGTCTATAACCTATGGTTTTTTCAGTGAATTTCAATGGTTTTTTAATAGCAAATATCATAAGCTGTCGAATGTCAAGTACGTGGTAAGTAAAAACATTTTCGTGTTTATGCACACTGATCTGCTTTGAATGCTGCCCCCCACCCCTCATTTCTATTAGGAGTACTCTCTCTTTGCAGATAGTGAAGGGTAGTTAACGCAGCCCTTTGCCCCCTTTGTAATCCGTCGTGCCTGCTTCTCTCTCCATTTGATTGATTGTTCTCTTTGGTTCATTCTCTATTTACAAACAAGCACAGAGTCGCAATACTCTGTTTAGTCTTTGCAGATAGCGAAAAATCGTGTAAAAAAACAAAAGGAATCGAGCAAAATCAGTAGGCCACTAATGGGATCTCTTTTTGACCTCGCTAAAATAGAAACATTAGGAACAACCTGTTGAAAATAGCAATGCGTATGTACATAAGCGGCGTTCATTTGTGTTCACAGTACCCCTTGTTGATTGTTTCAATCGAGCATTGAATTGTTCGATGTTAATTCTCTTAAGGATCTTCTCTACCTGCAAACGAGGAAGAATAGGAATATTCTCTCTCCCTTTGCAGATAGTGAAGGGTAGGTAACGCAAGCCTTTAACACGTCGTACCTATTTCATTCCTCATTGATTGATTGATTGTCCGAACATTGACTGTTTGGGAATTAGTTCTTTTTGGAGGTATTCCCTGTTTGCAAATAAACGTAGGAAAATCTTTGCAAGTAGTGAAAGGGTACGTAATGCGGACCTTTCTCCCCCGTTGTAATCTGTCATGCCTATCTACTCCCCACTGATTGATGCACCTGTTTCACCCGGACCATTTACTAGACATACGTCATCTGGCCCGACCAGAGAGCACCCCTAGTGAAAAGGACATATGCAATAATAACGAAGTGATCACTGTATCCTGTTAACAGAAACTTTAGCATGAAACAACCTGGAAAGAAAAGAATAGGAAAACGAAAATCAGTAGGCCACTGATGAACATGAACTTTTATTAAACAACGAACAAAGAAACGATAACATAACGTAATGATAAAAACTATTAATGTCCTAGAAACAAGAAAACGTTAAAATATGCCAGTGGTGAGAGACCAGAAAAACAGTAAGAGAAACCAAATCACCCCTCGCTGTCCCACCGCCTGCCACGCCAAAAAAATCGATAGACTAGGGAAAATGCAAGTCAGTAGAACATCCGCCCCCACTCTGGAAACTTCCAAGGTGGGGCAGGGTTCCGGCTACGCCCAGCCGGGAGCAGCCCATATAAGGCAGGTCCTGCTGCCACGCCTCGGCCAGGAGATCCTAACGTAGGGTGTAGCCGGAGGAGAGGCCGAGACCAACGGGACCCGGCCAGGGGATTGCCTTTACAACGCTGAACAGTTGCAGGGGGGGGGAATGTCTCCTCGACCCTCCCCTCTCTCTCCCAGTCCGGCCGCGGTGGCCCTTGAGAGTTGCAGGTAGTCCCGCCACATGCTCTTCCGGTCCGGCCACCAACGGTCGGGGGGCCGAGGCCGACGGAATCCGGCTGCAGCCGATAAACCAAGAAACCCGTTCATGGGGCCAGAGCCAGGGGCGTCCGGCCGACATCTACCGGAAGCCCGGCCCGAAGACGGACGGGACACTTCTTCTTTCTTGTATAATTGCTGCAACAACCCTGGGGGGGGATGTCTTGCACATGCCTCCGACCCCCCCCCCTCGTCCTCATCGCCTGGTCCGGCCATAACAAATCTCAAGCGAGACGCCGTGGGGTGCACTGGGAGGGAGAGACGGTGCGAACAGGCCTCTCCCGCCTCCCCAGTGGAGGCTTCCCAGCTGCACCCTCAGCGGTCCAGGCGCCCGGAAAAGAGTTCTTCCACTGTGGCCATGCTGCAACGTCTCGCCCGGCAGGGTGGAGCCCGTCCGCTCATTTGACCCCGCGATCGCCAGTAGCTACCGAACTCTCAAAATGGCGGTCGACCTGGCAAGAGCGGGCCCAGCATAAAGAAATGGCCCGGTCACTGGTTGACTCCACCACCGTAGTCCTCCACGACCTTGAAGATTCTAGAGGAGCCGCGGGAGTCTCCGACCCCCGATGGGGAATGACTGCCATGATCACCCGTGGAGTGACGAAACTGTATCCGCGGGACGTCGGCGCCAGCCTCACTTTGAATTACTAGAATCCTGCAGACCTCACTTCCGGTGAAAGCACAGTGTGACCCGGTAGGAAAAATTGTTGCACCCCCTCCCCTTTTTGACTGATAGTTCAAACCACCGATCCTTTCCTTTGCCCTTTTAACGGAACTTTGGACTGCCTCCCCCTCTTTTACATTTTCTAGAGAAAACAAAACATTAACCACTACATTAGCATAGCAGTTGACACCAGAACTGTTTTCAAATTGAAAACCAACAACATCTTCAACAGAATCCTTTTTGTTTCTGCTGTGACCCTGCTCCAGCACAGGCATTGTCCCCAGCAGTAATTCTGCAATGCCGGTAAGAATAGCTGTGGTGCCTACTGGACTCACTCACCCCCGCGGCGCCCCACGCCGTTATTTGCTGGGCGGCAACTTGCTAGACATCACCTTCGTGACATCCAGATTTCAGCGCGTTCTGCTGCCTTGGAACTATTCGCACAACAGACCGCTACTGACAAGAATATTTCATTATTGGTGCTGTCAATTTCAATAAATCTATTGGATAATTCAAAAGAAATTGCCACGGTCTCTTCGTTGTTTAAATGTTTTTACTGTTTTTGTTTTGTTGTATATATTTATATGTTATTAAAGTTTTATATTCCTACTACTTTGTTGGAGTGCTATATATTTTTTATGTGACACATAATTGTAAAAACTTTGATGTACAAAGAGTCATTCCTGGAATCTTCCGCTTCAGGCTCGGTCCCCTCCCCAATCACAATACAGGATAGTTTTCAGATAGTAGGAACACGTGTGGTGTGACGGATCTCATCGGGTGTGGGCCTTGATCTACTATAACTCCTTTGAAGAGGGGTGATTCTTTACAGCTGGGGCCATAAACTACATCTGCAGGGCTAGCTGATAGCCTGGACAATCGGACACAGAGGAAGAGGAGTGTCACAGGGTGCGGTAGTGAATAGGGCGAAAGGGAGGTGTCGGGCGGGCACAGTGTGATTCTCAGGGAAGAGCAGCGCAGATGGGGGGAGGTTTATTGCCCATGCATAAGACAGAGAGCGGGGGTGACCAGTGCCTGGGGAAGATGCTTGCGAGGGTGAGGAGCCATGCTACGAATCGACAGCGTGCAGAGAGTGGGTCTGGTCAAGACATCTAAAATGGCTGCCGTGCACGACAAAAGTGTGGCATTTCAAAAAAGGCAAGATGGCGCAGACAATGTTTTTCAACACTTCCTCATTTCCTTCGAATCGAACGTTAACAGACGTTGGGGCATATTACCAAAGTTAAGCGATATTTATCGCTAACGATGCTTACCAACCAATTTTTTACCACTAAGCATCGTCAGAAATTATCGAAGATAAACCTTACTATTATCAAGGTTTATCGCAAATGCGATAATAAACGGCCGCAATGCATGAATATCGCTAAAAACTCAGCGATATTCATGCATTACCGAGCTAATACTCTTAGCCATGTTATCCACCTCCCATTGGATAACATGGCTAAGAACTGCTCAGGGCAGGTGTTACTTTTTGGAGATATTCGCGCTTAGCGCGAATATCTCCAAAAGTTGGTAATAGGAGATAGATATCTTGCATGTTGTAATGCAAGTTATTGTGGTATATGGAACTCATACCATAATCTCTCAGGAAAGCAGAAACTGATCCTTTTGGGACCGCCTAAAAAGGCCTAGGGGGTGAGGAGTACTCTACTTTGCCCCCTTTTCACGTTCCGAACTATTTTATTTTACTCTCTTCTGTAATTACACAAAATACCAGCGATAAGATGCATCGGAGACACACAGTGAGAGAAAGGAGGCCGGAGATGAAGAAGACATGTCAAATACACATTGGAGATAATATAGTGGCAGAAGGGAAGTAAATATGAGTAAACTTACCATGTAACATAAAAATGTTGCACTCTATACTATAAGTCTCATTTTATACTACAATCACTTCGCTACAACCTCATAAATTAAAAATAAAAATAAATAATGTCTCAAACAATTTTTGATTTCTAAATATAAATTTATTCTTCAGAATTTTCTAAATTTGAAACAACTAGTAACATGTCCTCATCAGTAATTTCCTCTTCAATCATCTCATCTGGAATCTCCTCATTAAAAGTCTGCAATGATGATTCTTGTAACTCTATGGTCTCCAAACACTCGATAAATTCGCCATCAAGAGATTGATCAAAAAAATCATTCAAGTCATCTCCTCCTTCTGACAATATTTCATTATTGGTGCTGTCCATTTCAATCAATGTAGTGGAATCATTCAAGTCATCTCCTCGTGACAATATTTCATTATTGGTGCTCTCAATTTCAATCAATGTAGTGGAATCATTCAAGTCATCTCCTCCTTGTGACAATATTTCATTATTGGTGCTGTCCATTTCAATCAATCTAATGGAATCATACAAGCCATCTCCTCCTTGTGACAATATTTCATTATTGGTGCTCTCAATTTCAATCAATGTAGTGGAATCATTCAAGTCATCTCCTTGTGACAATATTTCATTCTTGGTGCTGTCCATTTCAATCAATCTAATGGAATCATACAAGTCATGTCCTCCTTGTGACAATATTTCATTATTGGTGCTCTCAATTTCAATCAATGTAGTGGACAATTCAAAAGAAATTGCCACGGTCTCTTCATTGTGAGCCATTTTATTTTGAAATTGCTTGCTGTAAATTGCAGAAAAAAATAATCACTTTCATTTATCGTTTTTAGTAATACATAATATAAAACTAACTTCATCAAGTATTTAGTATAACAGAAGGACTGCAAATAAATAACAGAAAACATTTTTCAAATTATCTTCAAGTGTACAACATAGTTCCCCTTACAAATTAACAACTCACCTTTTTAAAAGTAGCAGAAGTGTTAGTACTGTGTAAATCAAACACCAGAAATTCACCACCAAAAATTCCTCACAAATGTACCTCAGACAGTAGTATCACAAAATGGCTGTGGTTTCCTCTCATTTGACATATATACATAACCAATTAACTTTCATCACACACAAATACAAAACCAAAGTAACATTTTAATTGGTTCTAAATTTCAACACTTTCAAATGTGTTTTCCCCATGCAATTTTCCATAGGACATTTACATACGTCTACAGCCTGAATGGCTGAACGGAATTACACCAAACTTGGCAAAATGGTACATCAAACCTAAGAGGTCAGGAAGGATCTACTATGCCCCCTTATGGTCATTTCCCCCTTCGCTTTGGCCTCCTCTTGTCTCTCAATCCTACCGAGAGACAAGATGGCGGCCGCTACGGACTGTTTGGAATGTTGACAGACGCCGGAGAACCAATCAGCTTCGCAAAGCTCCGTAACGCGAAAAGTACGCGAAGCGGAGCGCTGTTACAGATATATATCTTTTTTTGAACGTTAATTTCTCAAAATCCACTGGAGCACATATATTGAGACCTAGCAAAGGCACATCGGGCTACCAGTCCCTAATATTTTACCAAGTTTCGTGCAAATCCATTCAGCCGTTCGATTATTATTATTATTATTTTTTTTTGCCCCGCGGGGCCCTTTTAAAACCTCCACATCAAACCTAGGGGGTCAGCGAGGATCTACTATTCCCCCTTATGGTCATTTGCCCCTTCGCTTTCGCCTCCTCTTGTCTCTCGATCCTACCGAGAGACAAGATGGCGGCCGCTACGGACTGTTTGGAATGTTGACAGACGCCGGAGAACCAATCAGCTTCGCTTCACAAAGCTCCGTTGCGCGAAAAGTACGCGTCCTGGGACGCTGCCCGGTCCGCTGTTACAGATATATATCTTTTTTTAAACGTTAATTTCTCAAAATCCACTGGAGCACATATATTGAGACCTACAAAAGGCACATCGGGCTACCAGTCCCTACAATTTTGCCAAGTTTCGTGCAAATCCATTCAGCCGTTCGGGCTAAAAGTGAGGCCAACCGCCCTATGGAAAACTCAATGTTAAAAACACGTTTTGGGACCCCCCTTTTTTCTCGGCCCCCACTGGACGAACCCCCCCCAAATTTTCAAGGGCTGCTCAGAAACAAAATGTGCCATTTTCCTGAAAATTTCAGCCGATTCCGTCCACAAACGCCAAAGTTATTAGACATAGAATTTTCAAAAAACCCATAGAGAAAAAATCCTAACTATATATACCTACTGGCGACCGCCAGTAGGTAATATATATATATATATATATATATATATATATATATATATATATTACCTACCGCCAGTAGGTAATATATATATATATATATATATATATATATATATATTACCTACTGGCGGTCGCCAGTAGGTATATATAGTTAGGATTTTTTCTCTATGGGTTTTTTGAAAATTCTATGTCTAATAACTTTGGCGTTTGTGGACGGAATCGGCTGAAATTTTCAGGAAAATGGCACATTTTGTTTCTGAGCAGCCCTTGAAAATTTGGGGGGGGGTTCGTCCAGTGGGGGCCGAGAAAAAAGGGGGGTCCCAAAACGTGTTTTTAACATTGAGTTTTCCATAGGGCGGTTGGCCTCACTTTTAGCCCGAACGGCTGAATGGATTTGCACGAAACTTGGCAAAATTGTAGGGACTGGTAGCCCGATGTGCCTTTTGTAGGTCTCAATATATGTGCTCCAGTGGATTTTGAGAAATTAACGTTTAAAAAAAGATATATATCTGTAACAGCGGACCGGTTAGCGCTCTGGTTCGCGTACTTTTCGCGCAACGGAGCTTTGTGAAGCGAAGCTGATTGGTTCTCCGGCGTCTGTCAACATTCCAAACAGTCCGTAGCGGCCGCCATCTTGTCTCTCGGTAGGATCGAGAGACAAGAGGAGGTCAAAACAAAGGGGGAAATAACTATAAGGGGGCATAGTAGATCCTCGCTGACCCCCTAGGTTTGATGTGGAGGTTTTAAAAGGGCCCCGCGGGGCAAAAAAAAATAATAATAATAATAATCGAACGGCTGAATGGATTTGCACGAAACTTGGCAAAATTGTAGGGACTGGTAGCCCGATGTGCCTTTGCTAGGTCTCAATATATGTGCTTCAGTGGATTTTGAGAAATTAACGTTCAAAAAAAGATATATATCTGTAACAGCGCACCGCTTCGCGTACTTTTCGCGTTACGGAGCTTTGCGAAGCGAAGCTGATTGGCTCTCCGGTGTCTGTAAACATTCCAAACAGTACGTAGCGGCCGCCATCTTGTCTCTCGGTAGGATCGAGAGACAAGAGGAGGCCAAAGCGAAGGGGCAAATGACCATAAGGGGGCATAGTAGATCCTCGCTGACCCCCTAGGTTTGATGTGGAGGTTTTAAAAGGGCCCCGCGGGGCAAAAAAAAAAATAATAATAATAATCGAACGGCTGATGACCATAAGGGGGCATAGTAGATCCTCGCTGACCCCCTAGGTTTGATGTGGAGGTTTTAAAAGGGCCCCGCGGGGCAAAAAAAAATAATAATAATAATAATCGAACGGCTGAATGGATTTGCACGAAACTTGGTAAAATATTAGGGACTGGTAGCCCGATGTGCCTTTGCTATGTCTCAATATATGTGCTTCAGTGCATTTTGAGAAATTAACGTTCAAAAACAAGATATATATCTGTAACAGCGCTCCGCTTCGCGGAGATAAAATTATATGTGTATTACCTAGCTGTTGCTAACACCAGTTAGCGACGGCTAGTAGGAGATAGCGACCATCTTGGGTCCCACTTTGCATGTGAGTGATATTTATCACTAATGACATGCAAAGTGGGCATGCCAAGATGTTAGCGACTGGAAACAGTCGCTAACATCGCTATCTCCTATTATCAACTTTTGGAAATATTCGAGATAAGCGCGAATATCTCCAAAAAGTAACAGCTGCCCTGAGCAGTTCTTAGCCATGTTATCCAATGGGAGGTGGATAACATGGCTAAGAGCATTAGCTCGGTAATGCATGAATATCGCGGAGTTTTCAGCGACATTAATGCATTGCGCTCGTTTTACTGGCGGTCGCCAGTAGGTATATATAGTTAGGATTTTTTCTCTATGGGTTTTTTGAAAATTCTATGTCTAATAACTTTGGCGTTTGTGGACGGAATCGGCTGAAATTTTCAGGAAAATGGCACATTTTGTTTCTGAGCAGCCCTTGAAAATTTGGGGGGGGTTCGTCCAGTGGGGGCCGAGAAAAAAGGGGGGTCCCAAAACGTGTTTTTAACATTGAGTTTTCCATAGGGCGGTTGGCCTCACTTTTAGCCCGAACGGCTGAATGGATTTGCACGAAACTTGGCAAAATTGTAGGGACTGGTAGCCCGATGTGCCTTTTGTAGGTCTCAATATATGTGCTCCAGTGGATTTTGAGAAATTAACGTTTAAAAAAAGATATATATCTGTAACAGCGGACCGGTTAGCGCTCTGGTTCGCGGACTTTTCGCGCAACGGAGCTTTGTGAAGCGAAGCTGATTGGTTCTCCGGCGTCTGTCAACATTCCAAACAGTCCGTAGCGGCCGCCATCTTGTCTCTCGGTAGGATCGAGAGACAAGAGGAGGTCAAAACAAAGGGGGAAATAACTATAAGGGGGCATAGTAGATCCTCGCTGACCCCCTAGGTTTGATGTGGAGGTTTTAAAAGGGCCCCGCGGGGCAAAAAAAAATAATAATAATAATAATCGAACGGCTGAATGGATTTGCACGAAACTTGGCAAAATTGTAGGGACTGGTAGCCCGATGTGCCTTTGCTAGGTCTCAATATATGTGCTTCAGTGGATTTTGAGAAATTAACGTTCAAAAAAAGATATATATCTGTAACAGCGCACCGCTTCGCGTACTTTTCGCGTTACGGAGCTTTGCGAAGCGAAGCTGATTGGCTCTCCGGTGTCTGTAAACATTCCAAACAGTACGTAGCGGCCGCCATCTTGTCTCTCGGTAGGATCGAGAGACAAGAGGAGGCCAAAGCGAAGGGGCAAATGACCATAAGGGGGCATAGTAGATCCTCGCTGACCCCCTAGGTTTGATGTGGAGGTTTTAAAAGGGCCCCGCGGGGCAAAAAAAAAAATAATAATAATAATCGAACGGCTGATGACCATAAGGGGGCATAGTAGATCCTCGCTGACCCCCTAGGTTTGATGTGGAGGTTTTAAAAGGGCCCCGCGGGGCAAAAAAAAAAAATAATAATAATAATCGAACGGCTGAATGGATTTGCACGAAACTTGGTAAAATATTAGGGACTGGTAGCCCGATGTGCCTTTGCTATGTCTCAATATATGTGCTTCAGTGCATTTTGAGAAATTAACGTTCAAAAACAAGATATATATCTGTAACAGCGCTCCGCTTCGCGGAGATAAAATTATATGTGTATTACCTAGCTGTTGCTAACACCAGTTAGCGACGGCTAGTAGGAGATAGCGACCATCTTGGGTCCCACTTTGCATGTGAGTGATATTTATCACTAATGACATGCAAAGTGGGCATGCCAAGATGTTAGCGACTGGAAACAGTCGCTAACATCGCTATCTCCTATTATCAACTTTTGGAAATATTCGAGATAAGCGCGAATATCTCCAAAAAGTAACAGCTGCCCTGAGCAGTTCTTAGCCATGTTATCCAATGGGAGGTGGATAACATGGCTAAGAGCATTAGCTCGGTAATGCATGAATATCGCGGAGTTTTCAGCGACATTAATGCATTGCGCTCGTTTTTTATCGTATTTGCGATAAACCTTGATAATAGCAAGGTTTATCTGCGATAATTTCTGACGGTAAAAAAATCGTTGCTAAGCATCGTTAGGGATAAATATCGCTTAACCTTGGTAATATGCCCCAACGTCTGTTAACGTTCGATTCGAAGGAAATCAGGAATTGTTGAAAAACATTGTGTGCGCCATCTTGTCTTTTTTCAAATGCCACACTTTTGTCGTGCACGGCAGCCATTTTAGATGCCTTGACCAGATCCACTCTGTGAACGCTGTCGATCCTTAGCATGGCTCCCCACCCTCGCAAGCATCTCCCCCAGGCAGTGGTCACCCCCGCTCTCTGTTTTATGCATGGGTAATAAACCTCCCCCCATCTGCGCTGTTCTTCCCTGAGAATCACACCCTGTGCCCGCCCGACACCTCCCTTTCGCCCTATTCACTACCGCACCCTCTGACACTCCTTTTCCTCTGTGTCCGATTGTCCAGGCCGGTCCTAGGCTATCAGCTAGCCCTGCAGATGTAGTTTATGGCCACAGCTGTAAAGAATCACCCGTCTTCAAAGGAGTTATAGTAGATCAAGGCCCACACTCGATGAGATCCGTCACAGCAGAAGCGTTGCTATTATCTGAAAACCATTCTGTATTGTGATTGGGGAGGGGACCGAGCGTGAAGCGGAAGATTCCAGGGATGACTCTTTGTACATCAAAGTTTTTACAATTATGTGTCACATTAAAAATATATAGCACTCCGACAAAGTAGTAAGATTATAAAACTTTAATAATTTATAAATATATACAAGAAAACAAAAATAGTAATAACATATAAACATTTTTAGAGAAAAACAACGAAGTAGCGGTCGGCTGTGCGAATAGTCCCAACGCAGCACAACGTCCAGATTTCCGGCGTGGGGCGTCGCGGGGGGTGGGTGATCAGTAGCAAACTGTTGTGCGAATAGTTCCAAGGCAGCAGAACGCGCCGAAATCTAGATGACACAAAAGTGATGTCTAGTAAGTTGCCACCCAGCAAATAACGGCGTGGGGCGTCGCGGGGGGTGGGTCATCAGTAGCAAACTGTTGTGCGAATAGTTCCAAGGCAGCAGAACGATGGCACCAAGGTGATGTCCAGTAAGTTGCCGCACTGGTTTTGGTATCCTACAATGCTGCTCCGAATAACGGCGTGGGGCGCCCCGGGGGAGGCGGCGTGAACGGGCCTCTCCAGGTGGAGTCTTGTCTGTTGTAGTGGGGCGCCCCTTTACCGTTTCAGTTGCCATTCCGTCCGCTTTTGGTCCACTGTGTCAAAATCCGCCATTCAGCTGAGTTGCGCCCACTCTTGCGGTGCAGCGATAGGCGGCTGTCACAGGACTCTCAAAATGGCGGCAGGCTGTTTCCTTTTTGGGCCTGGTCCACTGAAATGGCCCTGGGACACCTTGGAAATCGGACGCTTGTCTGCTAGGTCTTGGACCCCATTCTCGAAAGCGTCCCCTCCGCCTTGAGAATTCATCAAAAGTTTTGGGGGCCCCGACTCCTGCAGGCTTCTGGTGGGGAGCGGCTGCCATGATTGCTCGCGGAATGACCACGACGGAGCTACGAGATGGTGGTGCTCTCATGGTGACGCCAGCTTCAGTCTGAAACATCCAGAAACAAGGTGGGGCTTTCATCGTTTGGGGGAAAAAAAAAGTTTTCATCCAATGAAAAGTGTTGTTTTTAGGTCATATGATCAAGCCTTCCATCATTAGGAAACCAAAAGTAAAATGAACCAATGAAAAGTTTTATAAACAAGTCACATGACCTGTTATGCGGCATAGGGTATAAAATGCGGAGAAAATACGTTGGCACGTGAGGCGGCGTCAGTAGCGGACCGATGTGCGAATAGGCCGAAGGCAATACAACGCGCCAAGATCCGGATGGCATCGAGGTGGTGTCATAGTTGAGAGTTCTGAGCAGCGGTTGTAACACTGTCTGAAGCTTATTTGCAGCTGCTGCAGCTTCACTACGCGCCAAGATCCGGATGGCACCGAGGTGGTGTGTAGGAAGTTGCCGCACTGGTGTGGCCATCCTACATTGCTGAAAGTCGGCGTGGGGCGCCCCGTTGGCCTGTGAGTTTGCGTCAGTAGCGGACCGATGTGCGAATAGGCCGAAGGCAGCACAACGCGCCAAGATCCGGATGGCACCGAGGTGGTGTCTAGTAAGTTGTCGCACTTCTGTGGCCATCCTACAATGTTGAAAGTCGGCGTGGGGCGCCCCGTTGGCCTGTGAGATGGTGTCAGTAGCGGACTGATGTGTGAATGGGGCCAAAGGCAGCGCAACAATATTTTCTACTATATTTCCGTTGTAGAAGAGACCACAAGGCGCTGAGATGCCAAGATCCGGATGGCACCGAGGTGGTGTCTTGCAAGTTGTGGTACTGGTGTGGCCATCCTACAATGCTGAAAGTCGGCGTGGGGCGCCCCGTTGGCCTGTGAGATGGCGTCAGTAGCGGACCGATGTGCGAATAGGCCGAAGGCAGCACAACAATATTTTCTGACTGACACCACAAGGCGCTGAGATGCCAAGATCCGGATGGCACCGAGGTGATGTCTAAGTTGCGGACTGATGTGCGAATGGGGCCAAAGGCAGCGTAACAATATTTTTTGTATGGAAGATACCACTAGGCGTTGAGATGCCAAGATTCGGATGGCACTGAGGTGATGTCTAGCAAGTTGGTGTGGTCATCCTACAATGCTGAAACTCGGCGTGGGTCACCCCATTAGCCTGTGAGATGGCGTCAGTAGCGGACCGATGTGCGAATAGGCCGAAGGCAGCACAACGCGCCAAGATCCGGATGTCACCGTGGTGGTTTCATAGTTGAGAGGCACTTCATCTGCAGTGGGGCGCCGAGATCCGGATGGCACCGAGGTGATGTCTAGCAAGTTGCTGTACTGGTGTGGTCATCCTACAATGCTGAAACTCGGCGTGGGTCGCCCCATTAGCCTGTGAGATGGCGTCAGTAGCGGACCGATGTGCGAATAGGCCGAAGGCAGCACAACGCGCCAAGATCCGGATGTCACCGTGGTGGTTTCATAGTTGAGAGGCACTTCATCTGCAGTGGGGCGCCGAGATCCGGATGGCACCGAGGTGATGTCTAGCAAGTTGCTGTACTGGTGTGGTCATCCTACAATGCTGAAACTCGGCGTGGGTCGCCCCATTAGCCTGTGAGATGGCGTCAGTAGCGGACCGATGTGCGAATAGGCCGAAGGCAGCACAACGCGCCAAGATCCGGATGTCACCGTGGTGGTTTCATAGTTGAGAGGCACTTCATCTGCAGTGGGGCGCCGAGATCCGGATGGCACCGAGGTGATGTCTAGCAAGTTGCTGTACTGGTGTGGTCATCCTACAATGGTGAAACTCGGCGTGGGTCGCCCCATTAGCCTGTGAGATGGCGTCAGTAGCGGACCGATGTGCGAATAGGCCGAAGGCAGCACAACGCGCCAAGATCCGGATGTCACCGTGGTGGTTTCATAGTTGAGAGGCACTTCATCTGCAGTGGGGCGCCGAGATCCGGATGGCACCGAGGTGATGTCTAGCAAGTTGCTGTACTTGTGTGGTCATCCTACAATGCTGAAACTCGGCGTGGGTCGCCCCATTAGCCTGTGAGATAGCAGTTCTTTGGATTTGGGCCTGGCTCGTCTGCTGTAGTGGGGCGCCCCTTTACCGTTTCAGTTGCCATTCAGCTGAGTTTCGGCTGCTCTTGATGCTACAGCGACAGGCGGCTGCAACAGGACTCTCAAAATGGCGGCCTGTTCTTTGGATTTGGGCCTGGTCCACTAAAATGGCCCTGGGACACCTTAGAACTCGGACGCTCGATTTTTTTTTCCTTTCCTGTACATGCAAAAAAAGGTAAATGCCCGGTACGTTACACGCTTCATCTGCCACGATGAACTCTCTAGAGGAACCGAAAAAAAATATAGTTGTGGTAACTATACCATGCATCGTCATATGGAGAGGTGGCACCAATTAATTATAGTGCTGCATAAAAGAGAGATTTGGAGGAGAACCCCTGACCTGCTAGTACATTCATCAAAGAAGTGGCACTGAGAGCTTCAGAGGCAAGGGAAACGGTCCCAAATATTTAGAAGAACTTTGGAAAGATTAAAATGACATGTTTAGATTGTGGCAAATTTATTTCATGTGGACATCTGAGTGTTACTCTAATAAATACAGCATATGAACATCATCATAGTCGATGGTTGGTAGAGACATTTTGACTATATCCTGGACCTGCCCGTCCTCGCCCAAAATGGCGCCAGAATAAATGGGACTCGTAACTCCTTGTTGTGTACTGGTTGCAGAACCTTGAAATCACGAGATACGTATGCAGTTTTGAAGCACATGGCGGGCGGGGACGAGAATTGATTGAATATTTCGACATCCCTATTGATATTAAGTTCTGATGTGTTATTGATTACTGTACTGTTGAAAGTTCGAATTAACGTCACCCATGGTACTTGCCCGCTAATGTATATCTAGATAATTTTATTGTAACTGGCCCTGTCGTATTTTAATTATAAAATGTACGTCCACCGATTCCGTAACTGTTAGACACCTTAGTTCTTGCAACCTAATGGCACGCCCGTTACGTTCCTCTACAGTGTAAATGTCTATTTATCATATACGATTACAGTTTGCTCCGTGGCCGGCCCACGTGGTTATAGGCTCGTATTTGTATAATGAAATTTTCACAATAAAGGTTTTTAAAAGAAAACATGGTAGTAGTATATACATTGGTAAAGTTTTTAATAATAGTCACTGTTTTAGAATCATTAAAAGGCAAGTGAAATAAAGCAGACCAATTACATGAAGGGTAAAAGGTATAATACGAAGGAACGCAGTAAAGATAAATGGTCAAGGGCTGTTGTGTTTTCTATTCCTGCAACATAAAGTGATCGATAAGAATCTCATATTCAGGCGTATCGGCGACTAAGACAGCAGGTCGACCCTCTTTTGCTCAACGGCTCCGTCATGGGACGAAGAAACGCTCTTTTTCTCGAAAAAAGAATATATTTTACTTGCAGGACAGTTGTAAAATTTCCGGGAAAGTACATTAGCCTGGAACATTATAACATATATTTAAGAAAAAATAATGTTCGGAAGTAATGAAAAGCGTAATTTTTAGGTCATATGACCAAGCCTTTCATCATTACAATAAGAAAAGTAAAATGAACCAATGAAAAGTTTTATTAACAAGTCACATGACTTGTTATGCTTACGTTACGCGCTGCGCGCCCCGGATGACTTCCGGATGCGCTAACGCGGCGCGTCATATGACGCATTACGCGACAACGCAGGTACAGAATATAGTCAAAATGTCTCCACCAACCAGCGGTCGGAACACAACCCCTTTCAGCAGGCTAAATAGTTCTGTTAAATGACAACAGAAGGGACAGGCAACAAGAACCATCAGTCAAAGAGGGGAGGGCTAGTTCTTCTCTACCGGGTTACATTGGGGCGCTACCGGAACTGATCGAATTGGTAGTCTACAGTGTTTCTGGATGTTTCAGACTGAAGCTGGGGTTAGCATGAGAGCAGCACCATTTCGTAGCTCCGTCGTGGTCATTCCGCAACCAATCATGGCAGCCGTTCTTTATCGTTATTTTGGGCGGGGTGGGTGGCGGAGCAGAGCTGTTTTGCAGCCATCATTGTGTGGAGTTCAGTTCATCTCACTAGTTTTGTATTTGTCATGAGGGGTTGTTCCTAATGTTTCTATTTTAGCGAGGTCAAAAAGAGATCCCATTAGTGGCCTACTGATTTTGCTCGATTCCTTTTCTTTTTTTTTACACGATTTTTCGTTATCTGCAAAGACTAAACAGAGTATTGCGACTCTGTGTTTGTTTGTAAATAGAGAATGAACCAAAGAGAACTAATTCTAAAACAGTAAATACTTGGATAACAATGAATCAAATGGAGAGAGAAGCAGGCACGACGGATTACAATGGGGGCAAAGACCTGCGTTAACTACCTTTCACTATCTGCAAAGAGAGAGTACTCCTAATAGAAATGAGGGGGGGGGGGCACCATTCAAAGCAGATCAGTGTGCATAAACACGAAAATGTTTTCACTTACCACGTACTTGACATTCGACAGCTTATGATATTTGCTATTAAAAAACCATTGAAATTCACTGAAAAAACCATAGGTTATAGACCATATATAGTTAGGAATTAGCATTTACAAAACCTTGAAAATTCACTGAAAAAACCATAGGTTATAGACCATATATAGTTAGGAATTAGCATTTAAAAAACCTTATTTTACTCACACAAAACCATTGAAATTCCATATATAGTTAGTTGCACTAACTATATATCGCGCACCTGCAATCCACTGCTGATGATGTCACATATTACATCATTCATGACATGGTCAGTGACATCACTGATGACATCACTGATGACATCTCAAATGACATCACTGATGACATCACTGATGACAACATCCAGTGACTGTATGTTTCTGTAAAGTTAAAATGTGTCTTACATATTGAAGAATGAGTGGAAGTATAAGTGTCTGGACAAAGGATTTAGTAGGTGCATGACTGAATGCATGAGTGAGTGATTAAATGTGTCTCACTGAGTGCATGGGTTAGTGACTAAAGTGTCTTAATTTGTGCATCATTATGTCTGTTGTTCTGTAAACTGCTGCATGTTTTGATCAGTAGCTACATGATTAACTATATGGGTTACTGATTGATTGTCCAAGTATTTGTATGGGAGACTGAGTGTGTGTGTGGCTGGCTGGGAGGTGTGTGACTCTGTGCAGATCAATGTGTACTTGTATCAATGATTGTATAACAAGGTAAGTATGTGTTAGTATATGTTTGAAAATGTAAGGTGCTCTATGTTTAACTGTATAGACAAGAAAATGGAAGTGTCATTGATTCTTTACAGGACTGACTAGGTGTGTGAGTAACTCCATGGATGAGTGGCAGACTGTGAGTGTCTGTATAGGTGTATGAGTGCATATGATAGTGTTGTAAAGATGAGTGATTGTATGTATGAATGATAGTATGGGTGAATGAGTGAAGGTGTGTGTAGACGTAGGAATCAGTGAGTGCGTATGTAGTAACTAGTATTGGTGTGTCAATGGTTTCAAAAATTATATTCTGTATTTAACACTGGGTGAAACAGAGGTTATATTAAAATGTGAGGAGATGCATTGTATTGTCACATGAATGATATCATCAGTGATGTGGTCATTGATGTCAAATGAGATGTCATCAGTGATGTCATCAGTGATGTCATTTGAGATGTCATCAGTGATGTCATCAGTGATGTCACTGACCATGTCATGAATGATGTAATATGTGACATCATCAGCAGTGGATTGCAGGTGCGCGATATATAGTTAGTGCAACTAACTATATATGGAATTTCAATGGTTTTGTGTGAGTAAAATAAGGTTTTTTAAATGCTAATTCCTAACTATATATGGTCTATAACCTATGGTTTTTTCAGTGAATATATATATATATATGTGAGAGAAGAACCACTTTACTGGAAAGTAAGTTGCGAGGACACAGCGGGGATCATTTCAGGAGACACCTTTATTCACAAGTACAGCTTGGCATGATGCATTTCGGCGTATCCGCCTTCTTCAGACGCCGCTGTTACTGCATCCTATCCTTCTCCCTCCTTTGTAATTCCTCAAGCGCTCCCATTGGTGGGAGATCAGGTGACCCAGCTGTGAGTTAATCCTGTAGTCAAATGTGAGCCTACAGTTCCCAGTGTGCATCTGTTCAAGTGAATGCGGCAGCTGGATCATTGCTGAAGTGTGCTTCGCAAAGGAGGAGCCGTGTAGCAGCAGGTAAGGATGTTTTTAAAAGTGTTAAAGTGGCTCCCTCCAGTCCCCTACGCCCGAGCCTCAAAGCAAAACCAAACCGGGCTGTGAGGTGAACTGAAATCATGCTCACCTCCCGTGAAGTCACAGACTGCCATTGGCAACAGCCTCTTGCTGGGTTGATTTTCGAGGCGGTCCTGGGACTATCAATCCCTTGATACACTCAGTCCATTTGCCAGACTTGGCCCAGGACGCTTGCAGGACGGGTCCTCGTTTCGCGCTGCTGGCAAGCGCGACAAACGTGAGAGAAGAACCACTTTACTGGAAAGTAAGTTGCGAGGACACAGCGGGGATCATTTCAGGAGACACCTTTATTCACAAGTACAGCTTGGCATGATGCATTTCGGCGTATCCGCCTTCTTCAGACGCCGCTGTTACTGCATCCTATCCTTCTCCCTCCTTTGTAATTCCTCAAGCGCTCCCATTGGTGGGAGATCAGGTGACCCAGCTGTGAGTTAATCCTGTAGTCAAATGTGAGCCTACAGTTCCCAGTGTGCATCTGTTCAAGTGAATGCGGCAGCTGGATCATTGCTGAAGTGTGCTTCGCAAAGGAGGAGCCGTGTAGCAGCAGATAAGGATGTTTTTAAAAGTGTTAAAGTGGCTCCCTCCAGTCCCCTACGCCCGAGCCTCAAAGCAAAACCAAACCGGGCTGTGAGGTGAACTGAAATCATGCTCACCTCCCGTGAAGTCACAGACTGCCATTGGCAACAGCCTCTTGCTGGGTTGATTTTCGAGGCGGTCCTGGGACTATCAATCCCTTGATACACTCAGTCCATTTGCCAGACTTGGCCCAGGACGCTTGCAGGACGGATCCTCGTTTCGCGCTGCTGGCAAGCGCGACAAACGTGAGAGAAGAACCACTTTACTGGAAAGTAAGTTGCGAGGACACAGCGGGGATCATTTCAGGAGACACCTTTATTCACAAGTACAGCTTGGCATGATGCATTTCGGCGTATCCGCCTTCTTCAGACGCCGCTGTTACTGCATCCTATCCTTCTCCCTCCTTTGTAATTCCTCAAGCGCTCCCATTGGTGGGAGATCAGGTGACCCAGCTGTGAGTTAATCCTGTAGTCAAATGTGAGCCTACAGTTCCCAGTGTGCATCTGTTCAAGTGAATGCGGCAGCTGGATCATTGCTGAAGTGTGCTTCGCAAAGGAGGAGCCGTGTAGCAGCAGGTAAGGATGTTTTTAAAAGTGTTAAAGTGGCTCCCTCCAGTCCCCTACGCCCGAGCCTCAAAGCAAAACCAAACCGGGCTGTGAGGTGAACTGAAATCATGCTCACCTCCCGTGAAGTCACAGACTGCCATTGGCAACAGCCTCTTGCTGGGTTGATTTTCGAGGCGGTCCTGGGACTATCAATCCCTTGATACACTCAGTCCATTTGCCAGACTTGGCCCAGGACGCTTGCAGGACGGGTCCTCGTTTCGCGCTGCTGGCAAGCGCGACAAACGTGAGAGAAGAACCACTTTACTGGAAAGTAAGTTGCGAGGACACAGCGGGGATCATTTCAGGAGACACCTTTATTCACAAGTACAGCTTGGCATGATGCATTTCGGCGTATCCGCCTTCTTCAGACGCCGCTGTTACTGCATCCTATCCTTCTCCCTCCTTTGTAATTCCTCAAGCGCTCCCATTGGTGGGAGATCAGGTGACCCAGCTGTGAGTTAATCCTGTAGTCAAATGTGAGCCTACAGTTCCCAGTGTGCATCTGTTCAAGTGAATGCGGCAGCTGGATCATTGCTGAAGTGTGCTTCGCAAAGGAGGAGCCGTGTAGCAGCAGGTAAGGATGTTTTTAAAAGTGTTAAAGTGGCTCCCTCCAGTCCCCTACGCCCGAGCCTCAAAGCAAAACCAAACCGGGCTGTGAGGTGAACTGAAATCATGCTCACCTCCCGTGAAGTCACAGACTGCCATTGGCAACAGCCTCTTGCTGGGTTGATTTTCGAGGCGGTCCTGGGACTATCAATCCCTTGATACACTCAGTCCATTTGCCAGACTTGGCCCAGGACGCTTGCAGGACGGGTCCTCGTTTCGCGCTGCTGGCAAGCGCGACAAACGTGAGAGAAGAACCACTTTACTGGAAAGTAAGTTGCGAGGACACAGCGGGGATCATTTCAGGAGACACCTTTATTCACAAGTACAGCTTGGCATGATGCATTTCGGCGTATCCGCCTTCTTCAGACGCCGCTGTTACTGCATCCTATCCTTCTCCCTCCTTTGTAATTCCTCAAGCGCTCCCATTGGTGGGAGATCAGGTGACCCAGCTGTGAGTTAATCCTGTAGTCAAATGTGAGCCTACAGTTCCCAGTGTGCATCTGTTCAAGTGAATGCGGCAGCTGGATCATTGCTGAAGTGTGCTTCGCAAAGGAGGAGCCGTGTAGCAGCAGGTAAGGATGTTTTTAAAAGTGTTAAAGTGGCTCCCTCCAGTCCCCTACGCCCGAGCCTCAAAGCAAAACCAAACCGGGCTGTGAGGTGAACTGAAATCATGCTCACCTCCCGTGAAGTCACAGACTGCCATTGGCAACAGCCTCTTGCTGGGTTGATTTTCGAGGCGGTCCTGGGACTATCAATCCCTTGATACACTCAGTCCATTTGCCAGACTTGGCCCAGGACGCTTGCAGGACGGGTCCTCGTTTCGCGCTGCTGGCAAGCGCGACAAACGTGAGAGAAGAACCACTTTACTGGAAAGTAAGTTGCGAGGACACAGCGGGGATCATTTCAGGAGACACCTTTATTCACAAGTACAGCTTGGCATGATGCATTTCGGCGTATCCGCCTTCTTCAGACGCCGCTGTTACTGCATCCTATCCTTCTCCCTCCTTTGTAATTCCTCAAGCGCTCCCATTGGTGGGAGATCAGGTGACCCAGCTGTGAGTTAATCCTGTAGTCAAATGTGAGCCTACAGTTCCCAGTGTGCATCTGTTCAAGTGAATGCGGCAGCTGGATCATTGCTGAAGTGTGCTTCGCAAAGGAGGAGCCGTGTAGCAGCAGGTAAGGATGTTTTTAAAAGTGTTAAAGTGGCTCCCTCCAGTCCCCTACGCCCGAGCCTCAAAGCAAAACCAAACCGGGCTGTGAGGTGAACTGAAATCATGCTCACCTCCCGTGAAGTCACAGACTGCCATTGGCAACAGCCTCTTGCTGGGTTGATTTTCGAGGCGGTCCTGGGACTATCAATCCCTTGATACACTCAGTCCATTTGCCAGACTTGGCCCAGGACGCTTGCAGGACGGGTCCTCGTTTCGCGCTGCTGGCAAGCGCGACAAACGTGAGAGAAGAACCACTTTACTGGAAAGTAAGTTGCGAGGACACAGCGGGGATCATTTCATGAGACACCTTTATTCACAAGTACAGCTTGGCATGATGCATTTCGGCGTATCCGCCTTCTTCAGACGCCGCTGTTACTGCATCCTATCCTTCTCCCTCCTTTGTAATTCCTCAAGCGCTCCCATTGGTGGGAGATCAGGTGACCCAGCTGTGAGTTAATCCTGTAGTCAAATGTGAGCCTACAGTTCCCAGTGTGCATCTGTTCAAGTGAATGCGGCAGCTGGATCATTGCTGAAGTGTGCTTCGCAAAGGAGGAGCCGTGTAGCAGCAGGTAAGGATGTTTTTAAAAGTGTTAAAGTGGCTCCCTCCAGTCCCCTACGCCCGAGCCTCAAAGCAAAACCAAACCGGGCTGTGAGGTGAACTGAAATCATGCTCACCTCCCGTGAAGTCACAGACTGCCATTGGCAACAGCCTCTTGCTGGGTTGATTTTCGAGGCGGTCCTGGGACTATCAATCCCTTGATACACTCAGTCCATTTGCCAGACTTGGCCCAGGACGCTTGCAGGACGGGTCCTCGTTTCGCGCTGCTGGCAAGCGCGACAAACGTGAGAGAAGAACCACTTTACTGGAAAGTAAGTTGCGAGGACACAGCGGGGATCATTTCAGGAGACACCTTTATTCACAAGTACAGCTTGGCATGATGCATTTCGGCGTATCCGCCTTCTTCAGACGCCGCTGTTACTGCATCCTATCCTTCTCCCTCCTTTGTAATTCCTCAAGCGCTCCCATTGGTGGGAGATCAGGTGACCCAGCTGTGAGTTAATCCTGTAGTCAAATGTGAGCCTACAGTTCCCAGTGTGCATCTGTTCAAGTGAATGCGGCAGCTGGATCATTGCTGAAGTGTGCTTCGCAAAGGAGGAGCCGTGTAGCAGCAGGTAAGGATGTTTTTAAAAGTGTTAAAGTGGCTCCCTCCAGTCCCCTACGCCCGAGCCTCAAAGCAAAACCAAACTGGGCTGTGAGGTGAACTGAAATCATGCTCACCTCCCGTGAAGTCACAGACTGCCATTGGCAACAGCCTCTTGCTGGGTTGATTTTCGAGGCGGTCCTGGGACTATCAATCCCTTGATACACTCAGTCCATTTGCCAGACTTGGCCCAGGACGCTTGCAGGACGGGTCCTCGTTTCGCGCTGCTGGCAAGCGCGACAAACGTGAGAGAAGAACCACTTTACTGGAAAGTAAGTTGCGAGGACACAGCGGGGATCATTTCAGGAGACACCTTTATTCACAAGTACAGCTTGGCATGATGCATTTCGGCGTATCCGCCTTCTTCAGACGCCGCTGTTACTGCATCCTATCCTTCTCCCTCCTTTGTAATTCCTCAAGCGCTCCCATTGGTGGGAGATCAGGTGACCCAGCTGTGAGTTAATCCTGTAGTCAAATGTGAGCCTACAGTTCCCAGTGTGCATCTGTTCAAGTGAATGCGGCAGCTGGATCATTGCTGAAGTGTGCTTCGCAAAGGAGGAGCCGTGTAGCAGCAGGTAAGGATGTTTTTAAAAGTGTTAAAGTGGCTCCCTCCAGTCCCCTACGCCCGAGCCTCAAAGCAAAACCAAACCGGGCTGTGAGGTGAAATGAAATCATGCTCACCTCCCGTGAAGTCACAGACTGCCATTGGCAACAGCCTCTTGCTGGGTTGATTTTCGAGGCGGTCCTGGGACTATCAATCCCTTGATACACTCAGTCCATTTGCCAGACTTGGCCCAGGACGCTTGCAGGACGGGTCCTCGTTTCGCGCTGCTGGCAAGCGCGACAAACGTGAGAGAAGAACCACTTTACTGGAAAGTAAGTTGCGAGGACACAGCGGGGATCATTTCAGGAGACACCTTTATTCACAAGTACAGCTTGGCATGATGCATTTCGGCGTATCCGCCTTCTTCAGACGCCGCTGTTACTGCATCCTATCCTTCTCCCTCCTTTGTAATTCCTCAAGCGCTCCCATTGGTGGGAGATCAGGTGACCCAGCTGTGAGTTAATCCTGTAGTCAAATGTGAGCCTACAGTTCCCAGTGTGCATCTGTTCAAGTGAATGCGGCAGCTGGATCATTGCTGAAGTGTGCTTCGCAAAGGAGGAGCCGTGTAGCAGCAGGTAAGGATGTTTTTAAAAGTGTTAAAGTGGCTCCCTCCAGTCCCCTACGCCCGAGCCTCAAAGCAAAACCAAACCGGGCTGTGAGGTGAACTGAAATCATGCTCACCTCCCGTGAAGTCACAGACTGCCATTGGCAACAGCCTCTTGCTGGGTTGATTTTCGAGGCGGTCCTGGGACTATCAATCCCTTGATACACTCAGTCCATTTGCCAGACTTGGCCCAGGACGCTTGCAGGACGGGTCCTCGTTTCGCGCTGCTGGCAAGCGCGACAAACGTGAGAGAAGAACCACTTTACTGGAAAGTAAGTTGCGAGGACACAGCGGGGATCATTTCAGGAGACACCTTTATTCACAAGTACAGCTTGGCATGATGCATTTCGGCGTATCCGCCTTCTTCAGACGCCGCTGTTACTGCATCCTATCCTTCTCCCTCCTTTGTAATTCCTCAAGCGCTCCCATTGGTGGGAGATCAGGTGACCCAGCTGTGAGTTAATCCTGTAGTCAAATGTGAGCCTACAGTTCCCAGTGTGCATCTGTTCAAGTGAATGCGGCAGCTGGATCATTGCTGAAGTGTGCTTCGCAAAGGAGGAGCCGTGTAGCAGCAGGTAAGGATGTTTTTAAAAGTGTTAAAGTGGCTCCCTCCAGTCCCCTACGCCCGAGCCTCAAAGCAAAACCAAACCGGGCTGTGAGGTGAACTGAAATCATGCTCACCTCCCGTGAAGTCACAGACTGCCATTGGCAACAGCCTCTTGCTGGGTTGATTTTCGAGGCGGTCCTGGGACTATCAATCCCTTGATACACTCAGTCCATTTGCCAGACTTGGCCCAGGACGCTTGCAGGACGGGTCCTCGTTTCGCGCTGCTGGCAAGCGCGACAAACGTGAGAGAAGAACCACTTTACTGGAAAGTAAGTTGCGAGGACACAGCGGGGATCATTTCAGGAGACACCTTTATTCACAAGTACAGCTTGGCATGATGCATTTCGGCGTATCCGCCTTCTTCAGACGCCGCTGTTACTGCATCCTATCCTTCTCCCTCCTTTGTAATTCCTCAAGCGCTCCCATTGGTGGGAGATCAGGTGACCCAGCTGTGAGTTAATCCTGTAGTCAAATGTGAGCCTACAGTTCCCAGTGTGCATCTGTTCAAGTGAATGCGGCAGCTGGATCATTGCTGAAGTGTGCTTCGCAAAGGAGGAGCCGTGTAGCAGCAGGTAAGGATGTTTTTAAAAGTGTTAAAGTGGCTCCCTCCAGTCCCCTACGCCCGAGCCTCAAAGCAAAACCAAACCGGGCTGTGAGGTGAACTGAAATCATGCTCACCTCCCGTGAAGTCACAGACTGCCATTGGCAACAGCCTCTTGCTGGGTTGATTTTCGAGGCGGTCCTGGGACTATCAATCCCTTGATACACTCAGTCCATTTGCCAGACTTGGCCCAGGACGCTTGCAGGACGGGTCCTCGTTTCGCGCTGCTGGCAAGCGCGACAAACGTGAGAGAAGAACCACTTTACTGGAAAGTAAGTTGCGAGGACACAGCGGGGATCATTTCAGGAGACACCTTTATTCACAAGTACAGCTTGGCATGATGCATTTCGGCGTATCCGCCTTCTTCAGACGCCGCTGTTACTGCATCCTATCCTTCTCCCTCCTTTGTAATTCCTCAAGCGCTCCCATTGGTGGGAGATCAGGTGACCCAGCTGTGAGTTAATCCTGTAGTCAAATGTGAGCCTACAGTTCCCAGTGTGCATCTGTTCAAGTGAATGCGGCAGCTGGATCATTGCTGAAGTGTGCTTCGCAAAGGAGGAGCCGTGTAGCAGCAGGTAAGGATGTTTTTAAAAGTGTTAAAGTGGCTCCCTCCAGTCCCCTACGCCCGAGCCTCAAAGCAAAACCAAACCGGGCTGTGAGGTGAACTGAAATCATGCTCACCTCCCGTGAAGTCACAGACTGCCATTGGCAACAGCCTCTTGCTGGGTTGATTTTCGAGGCGGTCCTGGGACTATCAATCCCTTGATACACTCAGTCCATTTGCCAGACTTGGCCCAGGACGCTTGCAGGACGGGTCCTCGTTTCGCGCTGCTGGCAAGCGCGACAAACGTGAGAGAAGAACCACTTTACTGGAAAGTAAGTTGCGAGGACACAGCGGGGATCATTTCAGGAGACACCTTTATTCACAAGTACAGCTTGGCATGATGCATTTCGGCGTATCCGCCTTCTTCAGACGCCGCTGTTACTGCATCCTATCCTTCTCCCTCCTTTGTAATTCCTCAAGCGCTCCCATTGGTGGGAGATCAGGTGACCCAGCTGTGAGTTAATCCTGTAGTCAAATGTGAGCCTACAGTTCCCAGTGTGCATCTGTTCAAGTGAATGCGGCAGCTGGATCATTGCTGAAGTGTGCTTCGCAAAGGAGGAGCCGTGTAGCAGCAGGTAAGGATGTTTTTAAAAGTGTTAAAGTGGCTCCCTCCAGTCCCCTACGCCCGAGCCTCAAAGCAAAACCAAACCGGGCTGTGAGGTGAACTGAAATCATGCTCACCTCCCGTGAAGTCACAGACTGCCATTGGCAACAGCCTCTTGCTAGGTTGATTTTCGAGGCGGTCCTGGGACTATCAATCCCTTGATACACTCAGTCCATTTGCCAGACTTGGCCCAGGACGCTTGCAGGACGGGTCCTCGTTTCGCGCTGCTGGCAAGCGCGACAAACGTGAGAGAAGAACCACTTTACTGGAAAGTAAGTTGCGAGGACACAGCGGGGATCATTTCAGGAGACACCTTTATTCACAAGTACAGCTTGGCATGATGCATTTCGGCGTATCCGCCTTCTTCAGACGCCGCTGTTACTGCATCCTATCCTTCTCCCTCCTTTGTAATTCCTCAAGCGCTCCCATTGGTGGGAGATCAGGTGACCCAGCTGTGAGTTAATCCTGTAGTCAAATGTGAGCCTACAGTTCCCAGTGTGCATCTGTTCAAGTGAATGCGGCAGCTGGATCATTGCTGAAGTGTGCTTCGCAAAGGAGGAGCCGTGTAGCAGCAGGTAAGGATGTTTTTAAAAGTGTTAAAGTGGCTCCCTCCAGTCCCCTACGCCCGAGCCTCAAAGCAAAACCAAACCGGGCTGTGAGGTGAACTGAAATCATGCTCACCTCCCGTGAAGTCACAGACTGCCATTGGCAACAGCCTCTTGCTGGGTTGATTTTCGAGGCGGTCCTGGGACTATCAATCCCTTGATACACTCAGTCCATTTGCCAGACTTGGCCCAGGACGCTTGCAGGACGGGTCCTCGTTTCGCGCTGCTGGCAAGCGCGACAAACGTGAGAGAAGAACCACTTTACTGGAAAGTAAGTTGCGAGGACACAGCGGGGATCATTTCAGGAGACACCTTTATTCACAAGTACAGCTTGGCATGATGCATTTCGGCGTATCCGCCTTCTTCAGACGCCGCTGTTACTGCATCCTATCCTTCTCCCTCCTTTGTAATTCCTCAAGCGCTCCCATTGGTGGGAGATCAGGTGACCCAGCTGTGAGTTAATCCTGTAGTCAAATGTGAGCCTACAGTTCCCAGTGTGCATCTGTTCAAGTGAATGCGGCAGCTGGATCATTGCTGAAGTGTGCTTCGCAAAGGAGGAGCCGTGTAGCAGCAGGTAAGGATGTTTTTAAAAGTGTTAAAGTGGCTCCCTCCAGTCCCCTACGCCCGAGCCTCAAAGCAAAACCAAACCGGGCTGTGAGGTGAACTGAAATCATGCTCACCTCCCGTGAAGTCACAGACTGCCATTGGCAACAGCCTCTTGCTAGGTTGATTTTCGAGGCGGTCCTGGGACTATCAATCCCTTGATACACTCAGTCCATTTGCCAGACTTGGCCCAGGACGCTTGCAGGACGGGTCCTCGTTTCGCGCTGCTGGCAAGCGCGACAAACGTGAGAGAAGAACCACTTTACTGGAAAGTAAGTTGCGAGGACACAGCGGGGATCATTTCAGGAGACACCTTTATTCACAAGTACAGCTTGGCATGATGCATTTCGGCGTATCCGCCTTCTTCAGACGCCGCTGTTACTGCATCCTATCCTTCTCCCTCCTTTGTAATTCCTCAAGCGCTCCCATTGGTGGGAGATCAGGTGACCCAGCTGTGAGTTAATCCTGTAGTCAAATGTGAGCCTACAGTTCCCAGTGTGCATCTGTTCAAGTGAATGCGGCAGCTGGATCATTGCTGAAGTGTGCTTCGCAAAGGAGGAGCCGTGTAGCAGCAGGTAAGGATGTTTTTAAAAGTGTTAAAGTGGCTCCCTCCAGTCCCCTACGCCCGAGCCTCAAAGCAAAACCAAACCGGGCTGTGAGGTGAACTGAAATCATGCTCACCTCCCGTGAAGTCACAGACTGCCATTGGCAACAGCCTCTTGCTGGGTTGATTTTCGAGGCGGTCCTGGGACTATCAATCCCTTGATACACTCAGTCCATTTGCCAGACTTGGCCCAGGACGCTTGCAGGACGGGTCCTCGTTTCGCGCTATATATATATATATATATATATATATATATATATACATATATATATATCTCACTGGCAAACCTTCCTCCAAGAAAAAAGGCAGAGGCCACAATAGGGGACACCATGGAGGACTTTTATTTCCAAACTTCAGCAACAGTGCGGAAATGCATTTCAGCTGTGTAGCCTTCCTCTGCGCCGTAAATTAACAGGAGGTTTAGGCGCCACCACAACTTTGAATAGCCTGCCTTGTCCGGATTGGGTAGTTCACGAATTCACGAACGACGGAGAAATGGACACTTGCTTTTCTTCTAGAAGCAGGTATTTATTTTTTTAATTTTCTCATGAACTGCCATGTGGTATATCCATATAAATATTTATATATTTATATATATATATATATATATATATATATATATATATATATATATATATATATATATATATATATATATTCACTGAAAAAACAATAGGTTATAGACCATATCTAGTTAGGAATTAGCATTTAAAAAACCTTATTTTACTCACACAAAACCATTGAAATTTCATATATAGTTAGTTGCACTAACTATATATCGCGCACCCGCAATCCACTGCTGATCATGTCACATATTACATCATTCATGACATGGTCAGTGACATCACTGATGACATCACTGATGACATCTCAAATGACATCACTGATGACATCACTGATAACAACATCCAGTGATTTTATGTTTCTGTAAAGTTTAAATATGTCTTACATATTGAAGAATGAGTGGATGTATAAGTGTCTGGACGAAGGATTTAGTAGGTGCATGACTGACTGTATGAGTGAGTGATTAAATGTGTCTCACTGAGTGCATGGGTTAGTGACTAAACTGTCTTAATTTGTGCATCATTATGTCTGTTGTTCTGTAAACTGCTGCATGTGTTGATCAGTAGCTATATGAGTAACTATATGGGTTATTGATTGATTGTCCAAGTATTTGTATGGGAGACTGAGTGTGTGTGTGGCTGGCTGGGAGGTGTGTGACTCTGTGCAGATCAATGTGTACTTATATCAATGATTGTATAACAAGGTAAGTATGTGTTAGTATATGTTTGAAAATATAAGGTGCTCTATGTTTAACTGTATAGACAAGAAAATGGAAGTGTGATTGATTCTTTACAGGACTGACTAGGTGTGTGAGTAACTCCATGGATGAGTGGCAGAGTGTGAGTGTCTGTATAGGTGTATGAGTGCATATGATAGTGTTGTAAAGATGAGTGATTGTATGTATGAATGATTGTATGGGTAAATGAGTGAATGTGTGTGTAGACGTAGGAATCAGTGAGTACATATGTAGTAACTAGTATTGGTGTGTCAATGGTTTAAAAAATTATACTCTGTATTTAACACTGGGTGAAACAGAGGTTATATTAAAATATGAGAAGATGCATTGTATTGTCACATGAATGATATCATCAGTGATGTGGTCATTGATGTCAAATGAGATGTCATCAGTGATGTCATCAGTGATGTCATTTGAGATGTCATCAGTGATGTCATCAGTGATGTCACTGACCATGTCATGAATGATGTAATATGTGACATCATCAGCAGTGGATTGCGGGTGCGCGATATATAGTTAGTGCAACTAACTATATATGGAATTTCAATGGTTTTGTGTGAGTAAAATAAGGTTTTTTAAATGCTAATTCCTAACTATATATGGTCTATAACCTATGGTTTTTTCAGTGAATTTTCAAGGTTTTGTAAATGCTAATTCCTAACTATATATGATCTATAACCTATGGTTTTTTCAGTGAATTTCAATGTTTTTTTAATAGCAAATATCATAAGCTGTCGAATGTCAAGTACGTGGTAAGTGAAAACATTTTCGTGTTTATGCACACTGATCTGCTTTGAATGGTGCCCCCCCCCTCATTTCTATTAGGAGTACTCTCTCTTTGCACATAGTGAAGGGTAGTTAACGCAGGCCTTTGCCCCCGTTGTAATACGTCATGCCTGCTTCTCTCTCCATTTGATTGATTGTTATCCAAGTATTTACTGTTTTAGAATTGGTTCTCTTTGGTTCATTCTCTATTTACAAACAAACACAGAGTCGCAATACTCTGTTTAGTCTTTGCAGATAACGAAAAATCGTGTAAAAAAAAAAGAAAAGGAATCGAGCAAAATCAGTAGGCCACTAACGGGATCTCTTTTTGACCTCGCTAAAATAGAAACATTAGGAACAACCCCTCATGACAAATACAAAACTAGTGAAATGAACTGAACTCCACACAATGATGGCTGCAAAACAGCTCGGCTCCGCCACCCACCCCGCCCAAAATAACGATAAGGAGCGGCTGCCATGATTGGTTGCGGAATGGCCACGACGGAGCTACGAAATGGTACTGCTCTCATGCTAACCCCACCTTCAGTCTGAAACATCCAGAAACACTGTAGACTACCAATTCGATCAGTTCCGGTAGCGCCCCAATGTAACCCGGTAGAGAAGAACTAGCCCTCCCCTCTTTGACTGATGGTTCTTGTTGCCTGTCCCTTCTGTTGTCATTTAACAGAACTATTTAGCCTGCTGAAAGGGGTTGTGTTCCGACCGCTGGTTGGTGGAGACATTTTGACTATATTCTGGACCTGCGTTGTCGCGTAATGCGTCATATGACGCGCCGCGTTAGCGCATCCGGAAGTCATCCGGGGCGCGCAGCGCGTAACGTAAGCATAACAAGTCATGTGACTTGTTAATAAAACTTTTCATTGGTTCATTTTACTTTTCTTATTCTAATGATGAAAGGCTTGGTCATATGACCTAAAAATTACGCTTTTTATTACTTCCGAACATTATTTTTTCTTAAATATATGTTATAATGTTCCAGGCTAATGTACTTTCCCGGAAAATTTACAACTGTCCTGCAAGTAAAATATATTCTTTTTTCGAGAAAAAGAGCGTTTCTTCGTCCCATGACGGAGCCGTTGAGCAAAAGAGGGTCGACCTGCTGTCTTAGTCGCCGATACGCCTGAATATGAGATTCTTATCGATCACTTTATGTTGCAGCAATAGAAAACACAACAGCCCTTGACCATTTATCTTTACTGCGTTCCTTCGTATTATACCTTTTACCCTTCATGTAATTGGTCTGCTTTATTTCACTTGCCTTTTAATGATTCTAAAACAGTGACTATTATTAAAAACTTTACCAATGTATATACTACTACCATGTTTTCTTTTAAAAACCTTTATTGTGAAAATTTCATTATACAAATACGAGCCTATAACCACGTGGGCCTGCCACGGAGCAAACTGTAATCGTATATGATGAGTAGACATTTACACTGTAGAGGAACGTAACGGGCGGGCCATTAGGTTGCAAGAACTAAGGTGTCTAACAGTTACGGAATCGGTGGACGTACATTTTATAATTAAAATACGACAGGGCCAGTTACAATAAAATTATCTAGATATACATTTGCGGGCAAGTACCATGGGTGACGTTAATTCGAACTTTCAATAGTACAGTAATCAATAACACATCAGAACTTAATATCAATAGGGATGTCGAAATATTCAATCAATTCTCGTCCCCGCCCCCCATGTGCTTCAAAACTGCATACGTATCTCGTGATTTCAAGGTTCTGCAACCAGTACACAACAAGGAGTTACGAGTCCCATTTATTCCGGCGCCATTTTGGGCGAGGACGGGCAGGTCCAGGATATAGTCAAAATGTCTCTACCAACCATCGACTATGATGATGTTCATATGCTGTATTTATTAGAGTAACACTCATCTGTCCACATGAAATTAATTTGCCACAATCTAAACATGTCATTTTAATCTTTCCAAAGTTCTTCTAAATATTTGGGACCGTTTCCCTTGCCTCTGATGCTGTCAGTGCCACTTCTTTGATGAATGTACTAGCAGGTCAGGGGTTCTCCTCCAAATCTCTCTTTTATGCAGCACTATAATTAATTGGTGCCACCTCTCCATATGACGAGGCATGGTATAGTTACCATAACTATATTTTTTTTCGGTTCCTCTGGAGAGTTCATCGTGGCAGATGAAGCGTGTAACGTACCGGGCATTTACCTTTTTTTGCATGTACAGGAAAGGAAAAAAAAATCGAGCGTCCGAGTTCTAAGGTGTCCCAGGGCCATTTTAGTGGACCAGGCCCAAATCCAAAGAACAGGCCGCCATTTTGAGAGTCCTGTTGCAGCCGCCTGTCGCTGTAGCATCAAGAGCAGCCGAAACTCAGCTGAATGGCAACTGAAACGGTAAAGGGGCGCCCCACTACAGCAGACGAGCCTCCACCTAGGAAGGCCCGTTTACGCCGCCTCCCCCCCCCCCTTCGGGCACCCCACGCCGTTATTCGGAGCAGTATTGTAGGATGGCCACACCAGTGCGGCAACTTGCTAGACATCACCTCGGTGGTAACCGAATCTCAACGCCTTGTGGTGTCTTCTATTCAGAAAACATTGTTATGCTGCCTTCGACCTATTCGCCGCAAGTGCGCACACAACTCAACTGCATAGCTTGCTAGACACCACCTCGGTGCCATCCGGATCTTGGAATCACAGCGCCTTTTGGTGTCTTCTCTTCAGAAAATATTGTTGCGCTGCCTTTGGCCCCATTCGCACATCGGTCCGCTACTGACGCCATCTCACAGGCTAATGGGGCGCCCCACGCCGAGTTTCAGCATTGTAGGATGACCACACCAGTACAGCAACTTGCTAGACATCACCTCGGTGCCATCCGGATCTCGGCGCCCCACTGCAGATGAAGTGCCTCTCAACTATGAAACCACCACGGTGACATCCGGATCTTGGCGCGTTGTGCTGCCTTCGGCCTATTCGCACATCGGTCCGCTACTGACGCCATCTCACAGGCTAATGGGGCGCCCCACGCCGAGTTTCAGCATTGTAGGATGACCACACCAGTACAGCAACTTGCTAGACATCACCTCGGTGCCATCCGGATCTCGGCGCCCCACTGCAGATGAAGTGCCTCTCAACTATGAAACCACCACGGTGACATCCGGATCTTGGCGCGTTGTGCTGCCTTCGGCCTATTCGCACATCGGTCCGCTACTGACGCCATCTCACAGGCTAATGGGGCGCCCCACGCCCGAGTTTCAGCATTGTAGGATGACCACACCAGTACAGCAACTTGCTAGACATCACCTCGGTGCCATCCGGATCTCGGCGCCCCACTGCAGATGAAGTGCCTCTCAACTATGAAACCACCACGGTGACATTCGGATCTTGGCGCGTTGTGCTGCCTTCGGCCTATTCGCACATCGGTCCACTACTGACGCCATCTCACAGACTAATGGGGCGCCCCACGCCGAGTTTCAGCATTGTAGGATGACCACACCAGTGCACCTTACTAGACACCACCTCGGTGCCATCCGGATCTTGGCATCTCAGCGCCTTGTGGTGTCTTCTATTCAGAAAATATTCTTGCGCTACCTTTGCCCCATTCACACATCGGTCCGCTACTGACGCCATCTCACAGGCTAATAGGGCGCCCCACGCCGAGTTTCAGCATTGTAGGATGACCACACCAGTACAGCAACTTGCTAGACATCACCTCGGTGCCATCCGGATCTTGGCATCTCAACGCCTAGTGGTATCTTCCATACAGAAAATATTGTTGCGCTGCCTTTGGCCCCATTCGCACATCGGTCCGCAACTGACACCATCTCACAGGCCAACAGGGCGCCCCACGCCGACTTTTACCATTGTAGGATGGCCACACCAGTACAGCAACTTGCTAGACATCACCTCGGTGCCATCCGGATCTTGGCATCTCAGCGCCTTGTGGTGTCAGTCAGAAAATATTGTTGCGCTGCCTTTGGCCCCATTCGCACATCAGTCCGCTACTGACACCATCTCACAGGCCAACAGGGCGCCCCACGCCGACTTTTACCATTGTAGGATGGCCACACCAGTGCCACAACTTGCTAGACACCACCTCGGTGCCATCCGGATCTTGGCATCTCAGCGCCTTGTGGTGTCTTCTATTCCGAAAATATTGTTGCGCTGCCTTTGGCCCCATTCACACATTGGTCCGCTACTGCCGCCATCTCACAGGCCAACGGGGCGCCCCACGCCGACTTTCAACATTGTAGGATGGCCACACCAGTGCGGCAACTTACTAGACACCACCTTGGTGCCATCCGGATCTTGGCGCGTTGTGCTTCCTTCGGCCTATTCGCACATCGGTCCGCTACTGACGCAAACTCACAGGCCAACGGGGCGCCCCACGCCGACTTTCAGCATTGTAGGATGGCCACACCAGTGCTGCAACTTGCTGGACACCACCTCGGTGCCATCCGGATCTTGGCGCGTTGTATTGCCTTCGGCCTATTCGCACATCGGTCCGCTACTGACGCCGCCTCACGTGCCAACGTATTTTCTCCGCATTTTATACCCTATGCCGCATAACAGGTCATGTGACTTGTTTATAAAACTTTTCATTGGTTCATTTTACTTTTGGTTTCCGAATGATGGAAGGCTTGATCATATGACCTAAAAACAACACTTTTCATTGGATGAAAACTTTTTTTTTTTCCCAAACGATGAAAGCCCCACCTTGTTTCTGGATGTTTCAGACTGAAGCTGGCGTCAGCATGAGAGCACCACCATCTCGTAGCTCCGTCGTGGTCATTCCGCGAGCAATCATGGCAACCGCTCCCCACCAGAAGCCTACAGGAGTCGGGGGCCCCCAAAACTTTTGATGAATCCTCAAGGCGGAGGGGACGCTTTCGAGAATGGGGTCCAAGACCTAGCAGACAAGCGTCCGATTTCCAAGGTGTCCCGGGGCCATTTCAGTGGACCAGGCCCAAAAAGGAAACAGCCTGCCGCCATTTTGAGAGTCCTGTGACAGCCGCCTATCGCTGCACCGCAAGAGTGGGTGCAACTCAGCTGAATTGCGGCTTTTGACACAGTGGACCAAAAACGGACGGAATGGCAACTGAAACGGTAAAGGGGCGCCCCACTACAACAGATGACACTCCACCTGGAGAGGCCCGTTCACGCCGCCTCCCCCGGGGCGCCCCACGCCGTTATTCGGAGCAGCATTGTAGGATACCAAAACCAGTGCGGCAACTTACTGGACATCACCTTGGTGCCATCGTTCTGCTGCCTTGGAACTATTCGCACAACAGTTTGCTACTGATGACCCACCCCCCGCGACGCCCCACGCCGGAAATCTGGACGTTGTGCTGCGTTGGGACTATTCGCACAGCCGACCGCTACTTCGTTGTTTTTCCCTAAAAATGTTTATATGTTATTACTATTTTTGTTTTCTTGTATATATTTATAAGTTATTAAAGTTTTATAATCTTACTACTTTGTCGGAGTGCTATATATTTTTAATGTGACACATAATTGTAAAAACTTTGATGTACAAAGAGTCATCCCTGAAATCTTCCGCTTCAGGCTCGGTCCCCTTCCCAATCACAATACAGGATGGTTTTCAGATAATAGGAACGCGTCTGCTGTGACGGATCTCATCGAGTGTGGGCCTTGATCTACTATAACTCCTTTGAAGAGGGGTGATTCTTTACAGCTGGGGCCATAAACTACATCTGCAGGGCTAGCTGATACCCTAGGACCGGCCTGGACAATCGGACACAGAGGAAAAGGAGTGTCAGAGGGTGCGGTAGTGAATAGGGCGAAAGGGAGGTGTCGGGCGGGCACAGGGTGTGATTCTCAGGGAAGAGCAGCGCAGATGGGGGGAGGTTTATTACCCATGCATAAGACAGAGAGCGGGGGTGACCACTGCCTGGGGGAGATGCTTGCGAGGGTGGGGAGCCATGCTAAGGATCGACAGCGTGCACAGAGTGGGTCTGGTCAAGGCATCTAAAATGGCTGCCGTGCACGACAAAAGTGTGGCATTTGAAAAAAGACAAGATGGCGCAGACAATGTTTTTCAACACTTCCTGATTTCCTGCGAATCGAACGTTAACAGACGTTGGGGCATATTACCAAAGTTAAGCGATATTTATCCCTAACGATGCTTAGCAACGATTTTTTTACCGCTAAGCATCGTCAGAAATTATCGCAGATAAACCTTGCTATTATCAAGGTTTATCGCAAATACGATAAAAAACGACCGCAATGCATTAATATCGCTGAAAACTCAGCGATATTCATGCATTACCGAGCTAATGCTCTTAGCCATGTTATCCACCTCCCATTGGATAACATGGCTAAGAACTGCTCAGGGCAGGTGCTAGCTTTTGGAGATATTCGCGCTTATCTCGAATATTTCCAAAAGTTGATAATAGGAGATAGCGATGTTAGCGACTGTTTCCAGTCGCTAACATCTTGGCATGCCCACTTTGCATGTCATTAGTGATAAATATCACTCACATGCAAAGTGGGGCCCAAGATGGTCGCTATCTCCTACTAGCCGTCGCTAACTGGTGTTAGCAACAGCTAGGTAATACAGATATAATTTTATCTCCGCGAAGCGGAGCGCTGTTACAGATATATATCTTGTTTTTGAACGTTAATTTCTCAAAATCCACTGAAGCACATATATTGAGACCTAGCAAAGGCACATCGAGCTACCAGTCCCTACAATTTTGCCAAGTTTCGTGCAAATCCATTCAGCCGTTCGATTATTATTATTATTTTTTTTTTGCCCCGCGGGGCCCTTTTAAAACCTCCACATCAAACCTAAGAGGTCAAGGAGGATCTACTATGCCCCCTTATGGTCATTTGCCCCTTCGCTTTGGCCTCCTCTTGTCTCTCGATCCTACCGAGAGACAAGATGGCGGCCGCTACGAACTGTTTGCAATGTTTACAGACGCCGGAGAACCAATCAGCTTCGCAAACCTCCGTTACGCGAAGCGGAGCGCTGTTATAGATATATATCTTTTTTTGAACGTTAATTTCTCAAAATCCACTGGAGCACATATATTGAGACCTAGCAAAGGCACATCGGGCTACCAGTCCCTAATATTTTACCAAGTTTCGTGCAAATCCATTCAGCCGTTCGATTATTATTATTATTTTTGTTTTTTTGCCCCGCGGGACCCTTTTAAAACCTCCACATCAAACCTAGGGGGTCAGCGAGGATCTACTATGCCCCCTTATGGTCATTTGCCCCTTCGCTTTGGCCTCCTCTTGTCTCTCGATCCTACCGAGAGACAAGATGGCGGCCGCTACGGACTGTTTGGAATGTTCACAGACGCCGGAGAACCAATCAGCTTCGCTTCACAAAGCTCCGTACCGCGAAAAGTCCGCGAACCGGAGCGCTGCCGGGTCCGCTGTTACAGATATATATCTTTTTTTGAACGTTAATTTCTCAAAATCCACTGGAGCACATATATTGAGACCTAGCAAAGGCACATCGGGCTACCAGTCCCTACAATTTTGCCAAGTTTCGTGCAAATCCATTCAGCCGTTCGGGCTAAAAGTGAGGCCAACCGCCCTATGGAAAACTCAATGTTAAAAACACGTTTTGGGACCCCCCTTTTTTCTCGGCCCCCCCTTGACGAACCCCCCCCAAATTTTCAAGGGCTGCTCAGAAACAAAATGTGCCATTTTCCTGAACATTTCAGCCAATTCCGTCCACAAACGCCAAAGTTATTAGACATAGAATTTTCAAAAATCCCATAGAGAAAAAATCCTAACTATATATACCTACTGGCGACCGCCAGTAGGTAATATATATATATATATATATATATATATATATATGGTTATTTCCTGTTTATTTTATATCCTCTCATTATCATTTGGTAATGTGGTGCTGTGTAATCTGTCACATTTTTGCCCTTCATCCGTGTTTCTTTGGCTGATTGGGCTTTTAAATTGCTTAAAATTTGCAAACCTGTTTCAGGCACGTCATGTGATCAAGCTCCGTGCGCGGAGTGAAACGCGTCATGGAGAACACTTGTTCGATGATTGTTGAATAAATCCACACCACTATTACTTCAATAATTCGAGGGAGTGGACTCCACTTCATGAAAACATCACAGGGTCAAAAATTGTTGATTCCCAAATTTGTCTTTTTATTCAAGTATCAGTCACACACTGACGACAGTTTCCAAAATCAACTCCAATGCTTTAAGTAAATCCAAGATGATCAAAAAACATCAGACAGCCGACACGTTTCGTCCAATGACGGACATCATCAGGGCTTTCAATAGCTTTTATAAATACAATTTCTTTTTCCAGTGCACATCAAATTAATAAGCGATAGTTATCGATATCTATATTATTTGTTTATTCAGCTGCCGGACCTCAACTTCCCTTTTACTCTCCAATGAATCTTATTCTGTTCTCACTATTACTCTCCACCGTTCCCAACAAGTGTTAACATTTCTCAGGGTAACTCAAATATTTCCCTTTATCTCTGTATCTGGTCTCAAAAAGTTAAATTCTTCCATCCAGGTTCTGAATCGATACTATTCAATCATACTCTGCGGGAAGTCTCAGTCCGCGGCGACGGGCATCTCCTCTGTCCGAGATGCCCGTCCCCGCGGACTGAGACTTCCCGCAGAGTATGATTGAATAGTATCGATTCAGAACCTGGATGGAAGAATTTAACTTTTTGAGACCAGATACAGAGATAAAGGGAAATATTTGAGTTACCCTGAGAAATGTTAACACTTATTGGGAACGGTGGATAGTTATAGTGAGAACAGAATAAGATTCATTGGAGAGTAAAAGGGAAGTTGAGGTCCGGCAGCTGAATAAACAAATAATATAGATATCGAGTACTATTGTTTATTAATTTGATGTGCACTGGAAAAAGAAAGTGTATTTATAAAAGCTATTGAAAGACCTGATGATATCCGTCATTGGACGAAACGCGTCGGCTGTCTGATGTTTTTTGATCATCTTGGATTTACTTAAAGCATTGGAGTTGATTTTGGAAACTGTTGTCAGTGTGTGACTGATACTTGAATAAAAAGAAAAATTTGGGAATCAACAATTTTTGACCCTGTGATGTTTTCATGAAGTGGAGTCCACTCCCTCGAATTATTGAAGTAATATTGGACAGTGTTTGGATCTTTGGACGGTGGATCCTTTTGAGGTTTTGAGTGGACAACGAACCAAGTAAAGACATTTCGGTGTAAATTCAATTTATAAATTTGGTTGTTTTCTGTGCCACAGCTTTTTGGCCCTCACCGTCGCTTCTAGTAGTATTAAATCCACTCCACTGCTCACACGATTTGGTGTACTGATGGCTTGTTATTGAAGATTGTGATTTGGTTTGGGAAAGAGGTCCGCAAGTGCTCAGTTCCCCATTGATAGCGGACAGGACTGCTTTTTTGATATATATATATATATATATATATATATATATGAAAAAGCAATCCCAACCCGTCAGTGGATGACAGGCAACATCAGGGTGCAGACCTCATTACGCCTCAGCAAACAGTCAAAACAAAGCTCACAAAGGATCCAACTCGAGTGAGTAGCAGGAATAAACGTTTATTAGAAAATGACGCGTTTCGCTCCACTGGGGAGCTTGTTCACATATAAGCACTCAACAAAAAAGTGGGAATATATATACATAACACTGGGAGGGGCTTAATTGGGGGAACACGCCCAAAAGAAGAAAAATAAAAATAAAGAAACAGTGCAAACAAATATAAGAATGTTTTTTCACAAATGCAGAACAAGCACCTTATATTAGGTTTTCAAGTTACAAATTAATCATGGCAATTGTGAACAAATTTATAAACAGTGTGTTGGGTAAACATACAAAAAAATATATTTCAAAATGGAGGCTGCTAAAAATATAAGCATAGGCCATTGGCAAATAGATTTCAAAAGGGACTGGCTGGAAAATAATAAATTGTAATCAAGGAAGCACAGGAACAAGCAAAATTGCAAGTATAATGGCATAGTGCCAAAGTCTATGTAGTGTGCTTTCCAACACCAAAAAAGAATTTAGTACAAGCCAGAAGCCTGGTAAGAAATCTAAAACGCCAACAGATCAAGACATAGTGTCTGAATACCGCAACAACGCCACTGTTGCTAAACAAAAAACTGCCATATTAACAGAAAAAAACCGGAATTGTACAGGTCATGTACTGCATGAACAGTGCAAAGCATAAATTAACTGTGTATAGAGAAAAAATAATAGATTTGAGAGTGAAAAAATGAGAAGACACAGAAGCCCAACCGGAAATGTGTAATAAAAAGAAATCCAGACAGAAGCAAAAGGAAAAGTAATAGCATATGAGGCGAGAAAAAGAAAATAGTAAGTTATGAAGTGACATTGATGCCTAGTCAACACAATTACATAAAGTGACTAAAAAACGGCATCAAGCAAGTGAGTAGCGATAGGCTTTTAACCAATAAGTGACGCATTGACCGAACAAGAGAAAATGAAAGAAACAAGGTAATTGCAGTTATAGAAAGAGATCGACAGAGACCAAGAACGAAATGATCCTTTCATTGATCCACAGTACAGATAGTTAGAGGAAACTTTTCAAATCTTCACTCAGATTGAGCCCATTCGGGGCCTTAGTATCAAGGGACATAATGAGTTGAGATTCACGCTGCCTTAGTAGTTTCTCACGGTCCCCACCGCGACTAGGTTGAGGTACTGAGCAAAGGACCGTGTATTGCAAGTCCTTCAGCTTTTTATCATGGACTGCTTCAAAATGCCTTGCCACGGGGTAATTACTATCACTGTTCACGATTGCTCTGATATGCTGGAGTATTCTTTGATGAACAGGCAGCTTAGTGCTGCCTATATACTCCAGATTGCATGTACATCTGAGCTTGTAGACAACAAATTCCGATCTACATGTCAAATATTCCCTGATAGGAATGGGTATATCGCTGAATGCAGTGATATATTCAGTGGTGTTGGTGGCAAAGTTGCAGGCACGACAAGATGTGCATTTGTAAAAACCCATTTTGTTGATCTTAGTGAGTTTGGGTGGATTCTCCGGTGCTGTTCTATCAAGAGCATCACGCATGGATGGCGCACGTTTGAATGTAATTGTGGGTGTTTCAGGTAACATGGGGCCAAGGATAGGGTCCGTCAAAATGATGGGCCATTCCGTGCCAATAATGCGCCTAATCTTACGCTCCTGTGAGCTGAAAGTGGTTATTAATCTGACTTTGCAATGAGTACCATCGTGAGTGTTTTTAGCACTGTCAGTGGTAGATTCCCTGGGTGTAAGAAGTGAAACTCTATCCACTAATGATGCTTTGGCTAAGGCTTGATCAAGTGTAGTTATAGAGTACCCTCTTCTCAGGAAACGCTGTTTAGATTCCTCAAGGCATGTAGCCAAAGAAGCATGGTCACTGCAAATTCTGTGGATTCTAATGAATTCACCATAGGGAATACTGCGGATGGTGTGTGCTGGGTGGGAACTGCGTGCATGCAAGATAGCATTGCCAGCGGTGCTCTTGCGATGCAGTTTAGTCTCAAGCGTGTTGTCTCTGATAAACAAGTGCACATCCAAAAATTCCGCTTCAATAGTGCTTACATTGGCGGTAAATTTAAGATTTAAAGAGTTAGCATTGCAGTCAGATACAAATGAAAGGGCCTGTTCTTTTGTACCCTTCCAAATGATGCAGATGTCGTCAATATAGCGCCAATAGTGCGCAATGCACGATGACCAATGTGCGTGTGTGGTTTTGAGCTCGTGTTCCTCCCACCAACCCACATGCAAACATGAGTAACTGGGGGAAAAACACGAGCCCATCGCCACACCACGCAATTGCTGGTAAGTGTTGTTTTTGAAACGGAAAAAATTAGAAGTAAGGCACAATTTGATCATAGAAATCAACATGGAATTGTGTTCCCTGAAGCAAATGGCACGAGTATTCAAGTAGTACTGACATGCGTTTATACCATGATGGTGATTGATAGAAGTATAAAGTGATTCAATGTCTAAAATCAGAAACAAATAATCACTGCACCAATTAACAGTTCCAATCTTGGTCAAAAAGTCGGTTGTATCTTTCAAAAAAGAAGGGAGACTTGCAACATGGGGCTGGAGAAAAAAATCCACATATTTGGAGATGTTCTCTGTCATACTCCCAATGGCCGATATGATTGGACGACCAGGCGTTGGGGTAACAAGTTTGTGGACTTTCGGCAAAAAGTATAGATAGGGTGTCACAGGGTGATCTTTAGAAAGATAATTGCATTCATCTTTAGTCAAGAGATTAAGTCTTTTCCAAGTATTAAGCTGCTTGCGTATTTGATTTTGATTTTGAACCATGGCAAATTGTGATGACAGAATGTAACATGTAGAGTCAGATAGGTGTCTTTGTGCTTCTTCAATGTAGTCAGATGTTTTCCAAAGTACAGTATTTCCGCCCTTGTCGGCACTCTTAATGATCACATTATGGTTAGATTGGAGCTTGTTGATAAGCAGATTGTATTGCTGATCGTTGTATTTCAGTTGTTTGTGCTGACTCAGGATCGATCTGTTTAGAGCTTTAAGTTCAATGATGACACGATCACTGAATATGTCTACAGCATCCCGAGGCATAAGTGGAAAGAATGTAGACTTCGGTTTGAATGGTGTTGGCACTGTACGATTCACATTGAACACCTGGCTAAGAGTAGGAGCAGTTTGAGAGGAGTCATCAAAGGCTAAATCATACATGTTTTGCAGGCCAGCATTGTCTTGTACTTGGAATTGAGGTGCCATATTAAGAGGAATGTCAGTTGCCACACTTTGTTTGCGTTTTGCCTCCAGTTTAAAATATTTGATTAGTTTAATTTTTCTCACAAATTTGTATAAATCAATCCGGGTTTGGTTGTAGGAGAATTTATTCGGTGGACAAAATGAGAGACCCAGAGACAGTAGCTGTTCCTCCGCTTGGGAGAGAACAGTGTCCGACAGATTGATGACGGTGTTGTCAACGGTGCTCGTTATCTGCGCCAATGCTTGTTTGGTTTTGGTTGCGAAGTATTTCTTTTTATGAATCCTCCGCCTTGAGCGCCTGCGCTGGCTTGCTGATTGCCGGCCTGATTCTGAGGATTCCGGGAGCGCAGGGAGTAGCGCCGGTCCTCGTTGACAAAACCCAGTTCCTCCACCACCGTGTAGTTTTTGCCTGAATTTGGGATGGCAGATGTTGAGGCACCCTCGTCTCCGCTATTGGAGGTTAGTGAGTTTATTGACAAGACGTCGCTGTTGTCAATTGGTATCTCAGAGGCTAGATTGCTCGCGGTGCTCAGACCGCCTGTTGTTACTCCGCTATTAGACAATGCTTTGCGCTTTAGATTGTCGTACTTTCTGGAGAAAGTAAAAATCCTTCCAGTCGCGTAATCGTTTTTATCTCTGGCGAACTTGGTAATTTTTCGTTCAATTATAGTTTCCTCCAGTTTTTTGATGCGGATATCAATCTCTGCTTTACTTTTAGTTATAAAGTCTGTTTCTCCCGTTGCCTCTAATAAAGCTTGTACTTTGTCAATTTCTATTAACAATTTGTTGCGGTCAGACTCGGCATATTTAATCAAGATATTGACCATGTTCATGGAGCCTTTTAAACTGTTGTCTGCCCATTCTTGCAGCATCAAAGGGTCGGGGTTCTCATAGGTCGGGACAGTGAGATTTCTTAAGCCCCTGGGAACCCTGTTAGCATCCCGGTACTTTTCAAGGGATTTTTTCTCCCACCACTTGGCAAGTTCACTTCGCAATAGTTTCTCCAAACTCCTGATCAAAGTCTTAGCGTCGCTGTTGGTGGTAATTGGTGTCGCCTCATTAACTATAGGAATGTTTGCAGAGAGGCTTTCAAATCGTGCCTCCGCAGTTGCTTCCCTGGTTCTGAGTGCGTCACTAGATAGCATAGTAATAGTGATTAAGTGCACAGTCACGTTTATATTCGGGATGAATATATTTCCCAATCCTGCTGTATTGAAGGAGCAGACTGTTTGAACATAGGCGGCGAATCCCACACCCCGCTAAGCATGGATCAAACAATGGACAGATAGGCAGCAACAGAGCGGCGGTGACCCACAGGAATCGGCGCCTCGTAGTTCAGCCGAGAAAATCAATCAGCCGAACACACGAGCACCACGCCTGGATGGACACACTCACCTCTCACGGAGCCGGCACCGATCTTGTCACAGTAATGCAGTCCAGCGGGGGGGCACAGCAAAGCTGATTCTTTGAAATCCAAATAACAATGCGTTCCGGACAAACGCAGGCAGCCGCGCCGACGCTGTGCCTCAGGTCAGCAGGAGGGTCCACAAGCCAGAAGCAGCTGATCCCGGCGAACGAATGAAAAAGCAATCCCAACCCGTCAGTGGATGACAGGCAACATCAGGGTGCAGACCTCATTACGCCTCAGCAAACAGTCAAAACAAAGCTCACAAAGGATCCAACTCGAGTGAGTAGCAGGAATAAACGTTTATTAGAAAATGACGCGTTTCGCTCCACTGGGGAGCTTGTTCACATATAAGCACTCAACAAAAAAGTGGGAATATATATACATAACACTGGGAGGGGCTTAATTGGGGGAACACGCCCAAAAGAAGAAAAATAAAAATAAAGAAACAGTGCAAACAAATATAAGAATGTTTTTTCACAAATGCAGAACAAGCACCTTATATTAGGTTTTCAAGTTACAAATTAATCATGGCAATTGTGAACAAATTTATAAACAGTGTGTTGGGTAAACATACAAAAAAATATATTTCAAAATGGAGGCTGCTAAAAATATAAGCATAGGCCATTGGCAAATAGATTTCAATATATATTATATATATATATATATATATATATATATTACCTACTGGCGATAGCCAGTAGGTATATATAGTTAGGATTTTTTTCCTATGGGATTTTTGAAAATTCTATGTCGAATAACTTTGGTGTTTGAGGACAGAATTGGCTGAAATTTTCAGGAAAATGGAACATTTTGTTTCTGAGCAGCCCCTGAAAATTTGGGGGGGTTTCGTCAAGGGGGGGCCGAGAAAAAAGGGGGGTCCCTAAACGTGTTTTTCCCATGCAATTTTCCATAGGGCGGTTGGCCTCACTTTTAGCCTGAACGGCTGAATGGATTTACACCAAACTTGGCAAAATTGTAGGGACTGGTAGCCCAATGTGCCTTTGCTATGTCTCAAGATATAGGCTCCAGTGGTTTTTACGAAAATTAACTCTGAAAAATATATATTGGGCTACATTGGGCTATATATATGTTGGAGCCCAAATGTAGCCCAATGTAGCCCAATGTAGCCCAATGTAGCCCAAAGATGGCCACCAGAGACAAAAAAAACAAATGTAGCCCAAATCTCAGCCAGATGTAGCCCAACTATAGCCCAATGACAGAATGTCCCAGAGTGTTCTAAAGAACAACTAGAGTGCTAACAGTCCTACTTATTACAAAGGTATGGCACACCTGAAGCCATCTTGATTGGAATAAAGTGGTAACTCTTAAAACATTTAATTTAAAAATGAACAAAATGAGGGGGTTCATTTTGCCATAGAAAGTATGATTAGCGAATATATGACGAAATCCCGCATACCATCAGTCCGCAAAAAAAATCTCGCATGTACTATTAGGCCGCAAATTAAAATAACGAAAACTTTTAGAACGAATATGCCTTTAGCATACACTAAACAACTAAACTACCCTAAACCCTAAAACACTACCCCCAGCATGACCCTACACTACACAAACAGTACAACACTACCCTAAACCCTAAAACACTACCCCCAGCATGACCCTACACTACACAAACACTACAACACTACCCTAAACCCTAAAACACTACCCCCAGCATGACCCTACACTACGTAAACACTACAACACTACCCAAAACCCTAAAACACTACACCCCAGCATGACCCTACACTACGCAAACACTACAACACTACCCTAAACCCTAAAACACTACCCCCAGCATGACCCTACACTACACAAACACTACAACACAACCCTAAACCCTAAAACACTACCCCCAGCATGACCCTACACTACGCAAACACTACAACACAACCCTAAACCCTAAAACACTACCCCCAGCATGACCCTACACTACGCAAATACTACAACACTACCCTAAACCCTAAAACACTACCCCCAGCATGACCCTACACTACGCAAACACTACAACACTACCCAAAACCCTCAAACACTACACCCCAGCATGACCCTACACTACGCAAACACTACAACACTACCCTAAACCCTAAAACACTACCCCCAGCATGACCCTACACTACGCAAACACTACAACACTACCTAAAACACTACACCCCAGCATGACCCTACACTACGCAAACACTACAACACTACCCTAAACCCTAAAACACTACCCCCAGCATGACCCTACACTACGCAAACACTACAACACTACCCTAAACCCTAAAACACTACCCCGAGCATGACCCTACACTACGCAAACACTACAACACTACCCTAAACCCTAAAACACTACCCCCAGCATGACCCTACACTACGCAAACACTACAACACTACCCTAAACCCTAAAACACTACCCCCAGCATGACCCTACACTACGCAAACACTACAACACTACCCTAAACCCTAAAACACTACCCCCAGCATGACCCTACACTACGCAAACACTACAACACTACCCAAAACCCTAAAACACTACCCCAGCATGACCCTACACTACGCAAACACTACAACACTACCCAAAACCCTAAAACACTACCCCCCAGCATGACCCTACACTACGCAAACACTACAACACTACCCAAAACCCTGAAACACTACTCCAGCATGACCCTACACTACGCAAACACTACAACACTACCCAAAACCCTAAAACACTACCCCCAGCATGACCCTACACTACGCAAACACTACAACACTACCCAAAACCCTAAAACACTACACCCCAGCATGACCCTACACTACGCAAACACTACAACACTACCCAAAACCCTAAAACACTACACCCCAGCATGACCCTACACTACGCAAACACTACAACACTACCCAAAACCCTAAAACACTACCCCCAGCATGACCCTACACTACGCAAACACTACAACACTACCCTAAACCCTAAAACACTACACCCCAGCATGACCCTACACTACGCAAACACTACAACACTACCCAAAACCCTAAAACACTACCCCCAGCATGACCCTACACTACGCAAACACTACAACACTATCCTAAACCCTAAAACACTACGCCCAGCATGACCCTACACTACGCAAACACTACAACACTACCCTAAACCCTAAAACACTAGCCCCAGCATGACCCTACACTACGCAAACACTACAACACAACCCTAAACCCTAAAACACTACCCCCAGCATGACCCTACACTACGCAAACACTACAACACTACCCTAAACCCTAAAACACTACCCCCAGCATGACCCTACACTACGCAAACACTACAACACTACCCTAAACCCTAAAACACTACCCCCAGCATGACCCTACACTACGCAAACACTACAACACTACCCAAAACCCTTAAACACTACCCCCAGCATGCCCTACACTACGCAAACACTACAACACTACCCAAAACCCTAAAACACTACCCCCCAGCATGACCCTACACTACGCAAACACTACAACACTACCCAAAACCCTAAAACACTACCCCCAGCATGACCCTACACTACGCAAACACTACAACACTACCCAAAACCCTAAAACACTACCCCCAGCATGACCCTACACTACGCAAACACTACAACACTACCCAAAACCCTAAAACACTACACCCCAGCATGACCCTACACTACGCAAACACTACAACACTACCCAAAACCCTAAAACACTACCCCCAGCATGACCCTACACTACGCAAACACTACAACACTACCCTAATCCCTAAAACACTACACCCCAGCATGACCCTACACTACGCAAACACTACAACACTACCCAAAACCCTAAAACACTACCTCCAGCATGACCCTACACTACGCTAACACTACAACACTACCCTAAACCCTAAAACACTACCCCCAGCATGACCCTACACTACGCAAACACTACAACACTACCCTAAACCCTAAAACACTACCCCCAGCATGACCCTACACTACGCAAACACTACAACACTACCCTAAACCCTAAAACACTACCCCCAGCATGACCCTACACTACGCAAACACTACAACACTACCCTAAACCCTAAAACACTACCCCCAGCATGACCCTACACTACGCAAACACTACAACACTACCCTAAACCCTAAAACACTAGCCCCAGCATGACCCTACACTACGCAAACACTACAACACAACCCTAAACCCTAAAACACTACCCCCAGCATGACCCTACACTACGCAAACACTACAACACTACCCTAAACCCTAAAACACTACCCCCAGCATGACCCTACACTACGCAAACACTACAACACAACCCTAAACCCTAAAACACTACCCCCAGTGGGTATATATATGGGATTTCTGAAAATTCTATGTCTAATAACTTTGGCGTTTGTGGACGGAATTGGCTGAAATTTTCAGGAAAATGGCACATTTTGTTTCTGAGCAGCCCCTGAAAATTTGGGGGGGTTTCGTCAAGGGGGGGCGAGAAAAAAGGGGGGTCCCAAAACGCATTTTTCCCATTCATTTTTCCATAGGGCGGTTGGACTCACTTTTAGCTCGAACGGCTGAATAGATTTACATGAAACTTGGCAAAATTGTAGATATGGTTTGCCCGACGTGCCTTTGCTATGTCTCAATATATGTGCTCCAGTGGATTTTGAGAAATTAACGTTTAAAAAAATATATATATCTGTGACAGCGCTCCGGTTAGCGCCCCGGTTCGCGTACCTGACGCGTAACGGAACTTCGCGAAGCGAAGCTGATTGGCTCTCCGGTGTCTGTCAACATTCTAAACAGTCCGGAGCGGCCGCCATCTTGTCTCTCGGTAGGTTCGAGAGACAAGATGTGGTGAAAAAAGAAGGGGGAAATGAAGGAAAGGGGGCAAGGTAAACCCCTCCTGACCCCCTAGGATTGATGAGGGGGATATTAAAGTCCCCCGCGATTTTTCGCGGTAGAGGCGCTTCCCGGTATGCGAACCGGGCAGCTAACCGGCAGCGTAGCGGGAGTCCGCCATCTTGTGTTTTTGGAGCGTCCGGTTCGCGTACCGGGTAGCGTCCCGGTAAGCGTAACAAGGGGAAAACCAAGAGAAACATTAAAAAAAAAATTAAGGGAATAGATTTCCAGCAAACTTGGCAAAATTGTAGGGACTGTTTGTTTGATGTGCCTTTGCAAGGCCTCAAGATATGTGCACGTGTGGATTTTGTCTAATTAAGGTTAAAAAAAATATATATATCTGTAAGCGTGCTCCGGCACGCTTACGTTACGGGTTTTGTTTGCGCTGCAGAGCCGATACGTCACGGTTATGCGACGCGTCATGAGGCGTCTCACGTGGCTACATGATACGTCACGTAATAAAGAATATATTTTACAGCTATAGATATTAGCTTTTAAAAAACCAATGAAATTCACTGAAAAAACCATAGGTTATAGACCATATATAGTTAGGAATTTGCATTTACAAAACCTTGAAAATTCACTGAAAAAACCATAGGTTAGAGACCATATATAGTTAGCTGGACATTTTATTGACATAAAACCAATGAAATTCCATATATAGTTAGTTGCACTAACTATATATCGCGCACCCGCAATCCACTGCTGATGATGTCACATATTACATCATTCATGACATGGTCAGTGACATCACTGATGACATCACTGATGACATCTCAAATGACATCTCAAATGACATCACTGATGACATCATGACACACCAATACCAGTTACTACATACGCACTCACTGATTCCTACGTCTACACACACATTCACTCATTCACCCATACAATCACTCATACATACAGTCACTCATTATTACAACACTATCATATGCACTCATACACCTAGTCAGTCCTGTGAAGAATCAATCACACTTCGATTTCCTCATCTATACAGTTAAACACAGAACACCATACTTTTCACACATATACTAACACATACTTACTCTCTTATACAATCACTGATACAAGACACATTGATATGCACAGAGTCACACACCTCCCAGCCAGCCACACACACACTCAGTCTTCCATACATCCACTCATTCTTCAATATGTAAAACATATTTAAACTTTACAAAAACAAACAGACACTAGATGATGTCATCAGTGATGTCATTTGAGATGTCATCAGTGATGTCATCAGTGATGTCATTTGAGATGTCATCAGTGATGTCATCAGTGATGTCACTGACCATGTCATGAATGATGTAATATGTGACATCATCAGCTGTGGATTGCGGGTGCGCGATATATAGTTAGTGCAACTAACTATATATGGAATTTCATTGGTTTTATGTCAATAAAATGTCCAGCTAACTATATATGGTCTCTAACCTATGGTTTTTATATATATATATATATATATATATATATATATATATATATATATATATGTGTGTATATATATATATATTCACTGAAAAAACCATAGGTTATAGACCATATATAGTTAGGAATTAGCATTTAAAAAACCTTATTTTACTCACACAAAACCATTGAAATTCCATATATAGTTAGTTGCACTAACTATATATTGCGCACTCGCAATCCACTGCTGATCATGTCACATATTACATCATTCATGACATGGTCAGTGACATCACTGATGACATCACTGATGACATCTCAAATGACATCACTGATGACATCACTGGTGACATCTCATTTGACATCATTCTTGTGCTAATACGATAAACCTCTTCAGACTCTAATATAACCTTAGATACACTCAGTGTATACAGACACTCACACACTGACATCTCAAATGACATCACTGATGACATCACTGATGACAACATCCAGTGACTGTATGTTTCTGTAAAGTTAAAATATGTCTTACATATTGAAGAATGAGTGGATGTATAAGTGTCTGGATGAAGGATTTAGTAGGTGCGTGACTGACTGTATGAGTGAGTGATTAAATGTGTCTCACTGAATGCATGGGTTAGTGACTAAACTGTCTTAATTTGTGCATCATTATGTCTGTTGTTCTGTAAACTGCTGCATGTGTTGATCATTAGCTATACGAGAGACTATATGTGTTATTAATTGGTTGCCCAAGTATTTCTATGGGAGATTGAGTTTGTGTGGGGGTGGCTGGAAGGTGTGTGACTCTATGCATAGATGTGTGAGCAGTTTATTCACTAGGTGTATGAGTTCAAGAGTGCATGTGGAAACAGCTACAAGGGCTGTTGACTGTGTGCATGAGTGTATTGATGAGTGAATGGATATCTCAATGCTACATGTCATAGTAAGTACATATGTAAAACACAGTACATGTGAGAGTTGGCATATATAAATAACTGTGCATGAGAGCCACTGAATGAGTGAGTGGTTGTATCGATCATTGTGAACTTGTATCAGGGATTGTATAAGAGAGTAAATATGTGTTAGTATATGTTTCAATAAGTAAGGTGTGTTTAACTGTATAGTTGAAGAAATGGAGGTGAGATTGTTTCTTTGCATGACTGACTGGGTGTGTGAGTAACTCCATGGATGAGTGGCAGTGTGTGAGTGTCTGTATACACTGAGTGTATCTAAGGTTATATTAGAGTCTGAAGAGGTTTATCGTATTAGCACAAGAATGATGTCAAATGAGATGTCATCAGTGATGTCATCAGTGATGTCATTTGAGATGTCATCAGTGATGTCATCAGTGATGTCACTGACCATGTCATGAATGATGTAATATGTGACATGATCAGCAGTGGATTGCGGGTGCGCAATATATAGTTAGTGCAACTAACTATATATGGAATTTCAATGGTTTTGTGTGAGTAAAATAAGGTTTTTTAAATGCTAATTCCTAACTATATATGGTCTATAACCTATGGTTTTTTCAGTGAATTTTCAAGGTTTTGTAAATGCTAATTCCTAACTATATATGGTCTATAACCTATGGTTTTTTCAGTGAATTTCAATGGTTTTTTAATAGCAAATATCATAAGCTGTCGAATGTCAAGTACGTGGTAAGTGAAAACATTTTCGTGTTTATGCACACTGATCTGCTTTGAATGGTGCCCCCCCCCTCATTTCTATTAGGAGTACTCTCTCTTTGCAGATAGTGAAAGGTAGTTAACGCAGGCCTTTGCCCCCGTTGTAATCCGTCGTGCCTGCTTCTCTCTCCATTTGATTGATTGTTATCCAAGTATTTACTGTTTTAGAATTAGTTCTCTTTGGTTCATTCTCTATTTACAAACAAACACAGAGTCGCAATACTCTGTTTAGTCTTTGCAGATAACGAAAAATCGTGTAAAAAAAAAGAAAAGGAATCGAGCAAAATCAGTAGGCCACTAATGGGATCTCTTTTTGACCTCGCTAAAATAGAAACATTAGGAACAACCCCTCATGACAAATACAAAACTAGTGAGATGAACTGAACTCCACACAATGATGGCTGCAAAACAGCTCGGCTCCGCCACCCACCCCGCCCAAAATAACGATAAAGAACGGCTGCCATGATTGGTTGCGGAATGACCACGACGGAGCTACGAAATGGTGCTGCTCTCATGCTAACCCCAGCTTCAGTCTGAAACATCCAGAAACACTGTAGACTACCAATTCGATCAGTTCCGGTAGCGCCCCAATGTAACCCGGTAGAGAAGAACTAGCCCTCCCCTCTTTGACTGATGGTTCTTGTTGCCTGTCCCTTCTGTTGTCATTTAACAGAACTATTTAGCCTGCTGAAAGGGGTTGTGTTCCGACCGCTGGTTGGTGGAGACATTTTGACTATATTCTGGACCTGCGTTGTCGCGTAATGCGTCATATGACGCGCCGCGTTAGCGCATCCGGAAGTCATCCGGGGCGCGCAGCGCGTAACGTAAGCATAACAAGTCATGTGACTTGTTAATAAAACTTTTCATTGGTTCATTTTACTTTTCTTATTGTAATGATGAAAGGCTTGGTCATATGACCTAAAAATTACGCTTTTCATTACTTCCGAACATTATTTTTTCTTAAATATATGTTATAATGTTCCAGGCTAATGTACTTTCCCGGAAATTTTACAACTGTCCTGCAAGTAAAATATATTCTTTTTTCGAGAAAAAGAGCGTTTCTTCGTCCCATGACGGAGCCGTTGAGCAAAAGAGGGTCGACCTGCTGTCTTAGTCGCCGATACGCCTGAATATGAGATTCTTATCGATCACTTTATGTTGCAGGAATAGAAAACACAACAGCCCTTGACCATTTATCTTTACTGCGTTCCTTCGTATTATACCTTTTACCCTTCATGTAATTGGTCTGCTTTATTTCACTTGCCTTTTAATGATTCTAAAACAGTCACTATTATTAAAAACTTTACAAATGTATATACTACTACCATGTTTTCTTTTAAAAACCTTTATTGTGAAAATTTCATTATACAAATACGAGCCTATAACCACGTGGGCCTGCCACAGAGCAAACTGTAATCGTATATGATGAATAGACATTTACACTGTAGAGGAACGTAACGGGCGGGCCATTAGGTTGCAAGAACTAAGGTGTCTAACAGTTACGGAATCGGTGGACGTACATTTTATAATTAAAATACGACAGGGCCAGTTACAATAAAATTATCTAGATATACATTTGCGGGCAAGTACCATGGGTGACGTTAATTCGAACTTTCAACAGTACAGTAATCAATAACACATCAGAACTTAATATCAATAGGGATGTCGAAATAGTCAATCAATTCTCGTCCCCGCCCGCCATGTGCTTCAAAACTGCATACGTATCTCGTGATTTCAAGGTTCTGCAACCAGTACACAACAAGGAGTTACGAGTCCCATTTATTCCGGCGCCATTTTGGGCGAGGACGGGCAGGTCCAGGATATAGTCAAAATGTCTCTACCAACCATCGACTATGATGATGTTTATATGCTGTATTTATTAGAGTAACACTCATCTGTCCACATGAAATTAATTTGCCACAATCTAAACATGTCATTTTAATCTTTCCAAAGTTCTTCTAAATATTTGGGACCGTTTCCCTTGCCTCTGAAGCTCTCAGTGCCACTTCTTTGATGAATGTACTAGCAGGTCAGGGGTTCTCCTCCAAATCTCTCTTTTATGCAGCACTATAATTAATTGGTGCCACCTCTCCATATGACGATGCATGGTATAGTTACCACAACTATATTTTTTTTCGGTTCCTCTGGAGAGTTCATCGTGGCAGATGAAGCGTGTAACGTACCGGGCATTTACCTTTTTTTGCATGTACAGGAAAGGAAAAAAAAATCGAGCGTCCGAGTTCTAAGGTGTCCCAGGGCCATTTTAGTGGACCAGGCCCAAATCCAAAGAACAGGCCGCCATTTTGAGAGTCCTCTTGCAGCCGCCTGTCGCTGTAGCATCAAGAGCAGCCGAAACTCAGCTGAATGGCAACTGAAACGGTAAAGGGGCCCCCTACTACAGCAGACGAGCCTCCACCTAGGAAGGCCCATTCACGCCGGCTCCCCCCCCCTTCGGGCACCCCACGCCGTTATTCGGAGCAGTATTGTAGGATGGCCACACCAGTGCGGCAACTTGCTAGACATCACCTCGGTGGTAACCGAATCTCAACGCCTTGTGGTGTCTTCTATTCAAAAAACATTGTTATGCTGCCTTCGACCTATTCGCCGCAAGTGCGCACACAACTCAACTGCATAGCTTGCTAGACACCACCTCGGTGCCATCCGGATCTTGGAATCTCAGCACCTTTTGGTGTCTTCTCTTCAGAAAATATTGTTGCGCTGCCTTTGGCCCCATTCGCACATCAGTCCGCTACTGACGCCATCTCACAGGCTAATGGGGCGCCCCACGCCGACTTTCAGCATTGTAGAATGACCACACCAGTACAGCAACTTGCTAGACATCACCTCGGTGCCATCCGGATCTCGGCGCCCCACTGCAGATGAAGTGCCTCTCAACTATGAAACCACCACGGTGACATCCGGATCTTGGCGCGTTGTGCTGCCTTCGGCCTATTCGCACATCGGTCCGCTACTGATGCCATCTCACAGGCTAATGGGGCGACCCACGCCGAGATTCAGCATTGTAGGATGACCACACCAGTACAGCAACTTGCTAGACATCACCTCGGTGCCATCCGAATCTTGGCATCTCAACGCCTAGTGGTATCTTCCATACAAAAAATATTGTTACGCTGCCTTTGGCCCCATTCGCACATCAGTCCGCAACTTAGACATCACCTCGGTGCCATCCGGATCTTGGCATCTCACCGCCTTGTGGTGTCAGTCAGAAAATATTGTTGCGCTGCCTTTGGCCCCATTCGCACATCGGTCCGCTACTGACGCCATCTCACAGGCCAACGGGGCGCCCCACGCCGACTTTCAACATTGTAGGATGGCCACAGAAGTGCGACAACTTACTAGACACCACCTCGGTGCCATCCGGATCTTGGCGCGTTGTGCTGCCTTCGGCCTATTCGCACATCGGTCCGCTACTGACGCCATCTCACAGGCCAACGGGGCGCCCCACGCCGACTTTCAGCATTGTAGGATGGCCACACCAGTGCTGCAACTTGCTGGACACCACCTCGGTGCCATCCGGATCTTGGCGCGTTGTATTGCCTTCGGCCTATTCGCACATCGGTCCGCTACTGACGCCGCCTCACGTGCCAACGTATTTTCTCCGCATTTTATACCCTATGCCGCATAACAGGTCATGTGACTTGTTTATAAAACTTTTCATTGGTTCATTTTACTTTTGGTTTCCTAATGATGGAAGGCTTGATCATATGACCTAAAAATAACACTTTTCATTGGATGAAAACTTTTTTTTTTTCCCAAACGATGAAAGCCCCACCTTGTTTCTGGATGTTTCAGACTAAACTGGCGTCAGCATGAGAGCACCACTATCTCGTAGCTCCGTCGTGGTCATTCCGCGAGCAATCATGGCAGCCGCTCCCCACCAGAAGCCTGCAGGAGTCGGGGCCCCCAAAACTTTTGATGAATTCTCAAGGCGGAGGGGACGCTTTCGAGAATGGGGTCCAAGACCTAGCAGACAAGCGTCCGATTTCCAAGGTGTCCCAGGGCCATTTCAGTGGACCAGGCCCAAAAAGGAAAGAGCCTGCCGCCATTTTGAGAGTCCTGTGACAGCCGCCTATCGCTGCACCGCAAGAGTGGGCGCAACTCAGCTGAATTGCGGCTTTTGACACAGTGGACCAAAAACGGACGGAATGGCAACTGAAACGGTAAAGGGGCGCCCCATTACAACAGATGACACTCCACCTGGAGAGGCCCGTTCACACCGCCTCCCCCGGGGCGCCCCACGCCGTTATTCGGAGCAGCATTGTAGGATACCAAAACCAGTGCGGCAACTTACTGGACATCACCTTGGTGCCATCGTTCTGCTGCCTTGGAACTATTCGCACAACAGTTTGCTACTGATGACCCACCCCCCGCGACGCCCCACGCCGTTATTTGCTGGGTGGCAACTTACTAGACATCACTTTCGTGTCATCTAGATTTCGGCGCGTTCTGCTGCCTTGGAACTATTCGCACAACAGTTTGCTACTGATGACCCACCCCCCGCGACGCCCCACGCCGGAAATCTGGACGTTGTGCTGCATTGGGACTATTCGCACAGCCGACCGCTACTTCGTTGTTTTTCCCTAAAAATGTTTATATGTTATTACTATTTTTGTTTTCTTGTATATATTTATAAATTATTAAAGTTTTATAATCTTACTACTTTGTCGGAGTGCTATATATTTTTAATGTGACACATAATTGTAAAAACTTTGATGTACAAAGAGTCATCCCTGGAATCTTCCGCTTCACGCTCGGTCCCCTCCCCAATCACAATACAGGATGGTTTTCAGATAATAGCAACGCTTCTGCTGTGACGGATCTCATCGAGTGTGGGCCTTGATCTACTATAACTCCTTTGAAGAGGGGTGATTCTTTACAGCTGTGGCCATAAACTACATCTGCAGGGCTAGCTGATAGCCTAGGACCGGCCTGGACAATCGGACACAGAGGAAAAGGAGTGTCAGAGGGTGCGGTAGTGAATAGGGCGAAAGGGAGGTGTCGGGCGGGCACAGGGTGTGATTCTCAGGGAAGAGCAGCGCAGATGGGGGGAGGTTTATTACCCATGCATAAGACAGAGAGCGGGGGTGACCACTGCCTGGGTGAGATGCTTGCGAGGGTGGGGAGCCATGCTAAGGATCGACAGCGTGCACAGAGTGGGTCTGGTCAAGGCATCTAAAATGGCTGCCGTGCACGACAAAAGTGTGGCATTTGAAAAAAGACAAGATGGCGCAGACAATGTTTTTCAACACTTCCTGATTTCCTTCGAATCGAACGTTAACAGACGTTGGGGCATATTACCAAAGTTAAGCGATATTTATCCCTAACGATGCATTGCAAAGATTTTTTTACCGTCAGAAATTATCGCAGATAAACCTTGCTATTATCAAGGTTTATCGCAAATACGATAAAAAACGACCGCAATGCATTAATATCGCTGAAAACTCAGCGATATTCATGCATTACCGAGCTAATGCTCTTAGCCATGTTATCCACCTCCCATTGCATAACATGGCTAAGAACTGCTCAGGGCAGCTGTTACTTTTTGGAGATATTCGCGCTTATCTCGAATATTTCCAAAAGTTGATAATAGGAGATAGCGATGTTAGCGACTGTTTCCAGTCGCTAACATCTTGGCATGCCCACTTTGCATGTCATTAGTGATAAATATCACTCACATGCAAAGTGGGGCCCAAGATGGTCGCTATCTCCTACTAGCCGTCGCTAACTGGTGTTAGCAACAGCTAGGTAATACAGATATAATTTTATCTCCGCGAAGCGGAGCGCTGTTACAGATATATATCTTGTTTTTGAACGTTAATTTCTCAAAATGCACTGAAGCACATATATTGAGACCTAGCAAAGGCACATCGGGCTACCAGTCCCTAATATTTTACCAAGTTTCGTGCAAATCCATTCAGCCGTTCGATTATTATTATTATTTTTTTTTTTTGCCCCGCGGGGCCCTTTTTAAACCTCCACATCAAACCTAGGGGGTCAGCGAGGATCTACTATGCCCCCTTATGGTCATTTGCCCCTTCGCTTTGGCCTCCTCTTGTCTCTCGATCCTACCGAGAGACAAGATGGCGGCCGCTACGTACTGTTTGGAATGTTTACAGACACCGGAGAGCCAATCAGCTTCGCTTCGCAAAGCTCCGTAACGCGAAAAGTACGCGAAGCGGTGCGCTGTTACAGATATATATCTTTTTTTGAACGTTAATTTCTCAAAATCCACTGAAGCACATATATTGAGACCTAGCAAAGGCACATCGGGCTACCAGTCCCTACAATTTTGCCAAGTTTCATGCAAATCCATTCAGCCGTTCGATTATTATTATTATTTTTTTTTTTTTTGCCCCGCGGGGCCCTTTTAAAACCTCCACATCAAACCTAGGGGGTCAGCGAGGATCTACTATTCCCCCTTATGGTCATTTGCCCCTTCGCTTTGGCCTCCTATTGTCTCTCGATCCTACCGAGAGACAAGATGGCGGCCGCTACGGACTGTTTGGAATGTTGACAGACGCCGGAGAACCAATCAGCTTCGCTTCACAAAGCTCCGTTGCGCGAAAAGTACGCGTCCTGGGACGCTGCCTGGTCCGCTGTTACAGATATATATCTTTTTTTAAACGTTAATTTCTCAAAATCCACTGGAGCACATATATTGAGACCTACAAAAGGCACAATTTTGCCAAGTTTCGTGCAAATCCATTCAGCCGTTCGGGCTAAAAGTGAGGCCAACCGCCCTATGGAAAACTCAATGTTAAAAACACGTTTTGGGACCCCCCTTTTTTCTCGGCCCCCCCTTGACGAACCCCCCCCAAATTTTCAAGGGCTGCTCAGAAACAAAATGTGCCATTTTCCTGAAAATTTCAGCCAATTCCGTCCACAAACGTCAAAGTTATTAGACATAGAATTTTCAAAAATCCCATAGAGAAAAAATCCTAACTATATATACCTACTGGCGACCGCCAGTAGGTAATATATATATTACCTACTGGCGATCGCCAGTAGGTAGTTATAGTTAGGATCGTTTTCCATAGGAAATCCGCAACATTCTATTGGGAATAACTTTGGCGCCGAATGAGGGATCTGCCTGTAATTTCCCTGAAAGTTTCGGGGGGATCCGTCAAGCGGGGGCTGAGATAAAAGAGGGGTCCCAAAACGTGTTTTCCCCATGTTAATTTCCATAGGGTGGTTGGACTCACTTTTAGCCCGAACGGCTGAATGGATTTCCACAAAACTTGGCAAAATTGTAGGGACTGGTACCCCGATGTGCCTTTGCTATGTCTCAAGATATATGCTCCAGTGGTTTTTACGAAAATTAACTTTGAAAAAATATATATTGGGCTACATTGGGCTATATATATGTTAGAGCCCGAATGTAGCCCAATGTAGCCCAATGTAGCCCAAAGATGGCCACCAGAGACGAAAAAAAAACAAATGTAGCCCAAATATCAGCCAGATGTAGCCCAACTATAGCCCAATGACAGAATGTCCCAGAGTGTTCTAAAGAACAACTAGAGCGCTAACAGTCTTACTTATGACAAAAGTATGGCAAACCTGAAGTCATCTTGATTGGAATAAAGTGTTAACACTTAAAACATTTAATTTGCAAAGGAACAAAATGAGGGGGTTCATTTTGCCAGAGAAATTATGATTAGTGCTGAAGAAAGAAAAATTAGGGCACATTTTGAGTGACTTCTCAAATCCTCTTATATTTCATTAAATAAATTCTGATATGCAGTCTCCCAAGATGGCCACCAGAGACAAAAGAGCCCAAATGTAGCCCAAATATCAGCCAGATGTAGCCCAACTATAGCCCAATGACAGAATGTCCCAGAGTGTTCTAAAGAACAACTAGAATGCTAACAGTCTTACTTATGACAAAAGTATGGCACACCTGAAGTCATCTTGATTGGAATAAAGTGGTAACACTTAATACACTTAATTTGAAAAGGAACAAAATGAGGGGTTTCATTTTGCCATAGAAATTCTCTCTCTCTCTCTCCCTCTCTCTCTCTCTCTCTCTCTCTAAATATATATATATTCACTGAAAAAACCATAGGTTATAGACCATATATAGTTAGGAATTAGCATTTACAAAACCTTGAAAATTCACTGAAAAAACCATAGGTTATAGACCATATATAGTTAGGAATTAGCATTTAAAAAACCTTATTTTACTCACACAAAACCATTGAAATTCCATATATAGTTAGTTGCACTAACTATATATTGCGCACCCGCAATCCACTGCTGATGATGTCACATATTACATCATTCATGACATGGTCAGTGACATCACTGATGACATCACTGATGACATCTCAAATGACATCACTGATGACATCACTGATGACATCATCCATTGACTGTGTGTTTCTGTAAAGTTTAAATATGTTTTACATATTGAAAAATGAGTAGATGTAGAAGTGCCTAAATAAAAGATTTAGTAGGTGCGTGACTGACTTTATGAATGAGTAAGTGATTAAATGTGTCTCACTGAGTGCATGGGTTAGTGACTAAACTGTCTTAGTTTGTGCATCATTATGTCTGTTGTTCTGTAAAGTGCTGCATGTGTTGATCAGTAGCTATATGAGTAACTATATGGGTTATTGATTGATTGTCCAAGTATTTGTATGGGAGACTGAGTGTGTGTGTGGCTGGCTGGGAGATGTCTGACTCTGTGCAGATCAATGTGTTCTTGTATCAATGATTGTATAAGAGAGTAAGTATGTGTTAGTATATGTTTGAAAATGTAAGGTACTCTATGTTTAACTGTATAGATTAGAAAATGGAAGTGTGATTGATTCTTTACAGGACTGACTAGGTGTGTGATTAACTCCATGGATCAGTGGCAGAGTGTGAGTGTCTGTATAGGTGTATGAGTGCATATGATAGTGTTGTAAAGATGAGTGATTGTATGTATGAATGATTGTATGGGTGAATGAGTGAATGTGTGTGTAGACGAAGGAATCAGTGAGTGCGTATGTAGTAACTAGTATTGGTGTGTCAATGGTTTAAAAAATTATATTCTGTATTTAACACTGGGTGTAACAGAGGTTATATTAAAGTGTGAGGAGATGCATTGTATTGTCACATGAATGATATCATCAGTGATGTGACCATTGATGTCAAATGAGATGTCATCAGTGATGTCATTTGAGATGTCATCAGTGATGTCATCAGGGATGTCATTTGAGATGTTATCAGTGATGTCATTTGAGATGTCATCAGTGATGTCATCAGTGATGTCATTTGAGATGTCATCAGTGATGTCATCAGTGATGTCACTGACCATGTCATGAATGATGTAATATGTGACATCATCAGCAGTGGATTGCGGGTGCGCAATATATAGTTAGTGCAACTAACTATATATGGAATTTCAATGGTTTTGTGTGAGTAAAATAAGGTTTTTTAAATGCTAATTCCTAACTATATATGGTCTATAACCTATGGTTTTTTCAGTGAATTTTCAAGGTTTTGTAAATGCTAATTCCTAACTATATATGGTCTATAACCTATGGTTTTTTCAGTGAATTTCAATGGTTTTTTAATAGCAAATATCATAAGCTGTCGAATGTCAAGTACGTGGTAAGTGAAAACATTTTCGTGTTTATGCACACTGATCTGCTTTGAATGGTGCCCCCCCCCCTCATTTCTATTAGGAGTACTCTCTCTTTGCAGATAGTGAAAGGTAGTTAACGCAGGTCTTTGCCCCCATTGTAATCCGTCGTGCCTGCTTCTCTCTCCATTTGATTCATTGTTATCCAAGTATTTACTGTTTTAGAATTAGTTCTCTTTGGTTCATTCTCTATTTACAAACAAACACAGAGTCGCAATACTCTGTTTAGTCTTTGCAGATAACGAAAAATCGTGTAAAAAAAAAGAAAAGGAATCGAGCAAAATCAGTAGGCCACTAATGGGATCTCTTTTTGACCTCGCTAAAATAGAAACATTAGGAACAACCCCTCATGACAAATACAAAACTAGTGAGATGAACTGAACTCCACACAATGATGGCTGCAAAACAGCTCTGCTCCGCCACCCACCCCGCCCAAAATAACGATAAAGAACGGCTGCCATGATTGGTTGCGGAATGACCACGACGGAGCTACGAAATGGTGCTGCTCTCATGCTAACCCCAGCTTCGGTCTGAAACATCCAGAAACACTGTAGACTACCAATTCGATCAGTTCCGATAGCGCCCCAATGTAACCCGGTAGAGAAGAACTAGCCCTCCCCTCTTTGACTAATAGTTCTTGTTGCCTGTCCCTTCTGTTGTCATTTAACAGAACTATTTAGCCTGCTGAAAGGGGTTGTGTTCCGACCGCTGGTTGGTGGAGACATTTTGACTATATTCTGTACCTGCGTTGTCGCGTAATGCGTCATATGACGCGCCGCGTTAGCGCATCCGGAAGTCATCCGGGGCGCGCAGCGCGTAACGTAAGCATAACAAGTCATGTGACTTGTTAATAAAACTTTTCATTGGTTCATTTTACTTTTCTTATTGTAATGATGAAAGGCTTGGTCATATGACCTAAAAATTACGCTTTTCATTACTTCCGAACATTATTTTTTCTTAAATATATGTTATAATGTTCCAGGCTAATGTACTTTCCCGGAAATTTTACAACTGTCCTGCAAGTAAAATATATTCTTTTTTCGAGAAAAAGAGCGTTTCTTCGTCCCATGACGGAGCCGTTGAGCAAAAGAGGGTCGACCTGCTGTCTTAGTCGCCGATACGCCTGAATATGAGATTCTTATCGATCACTTTATGTTGCAGGAATAGAAAACACAACAGCCCTTGACCATTTATCTTTACTGCGTTCCTTCGTATTATACCTTTTACCCTTCATGTAATTGGTCTGCTTTATTTCACTTGCCTTTTAATGATTCTAAAACAGTCACTATTATTAAAAACTTTACCAATGTATATACTACTACCATGTTTTCTTTTAAAAACCTTTATTGTGAAAATTTCATTATAAAAATACGAGCCTATAACCACGTGGGCCTGCCACGGAGCAAACTGTAATCGTATATGATAAATAGACATTTACACTGTAGAGGAACATAACGGGCGGGCCATTAGGTTGCAAGAACTAAGGTGTCTAACAGTTACGGAATCGGTGGACGTACATTTTATAATTAAAATACGACAGGGCCAGTTACAATAAAATTATCTAGATATACATTTGCGGGCAAGTACCATGGGTGACGTTAATTCGAACTTTCAACAGTACAGTAATCAATAACACATCAGAACTTAATATCAATAGGGATGTCGAAATATTCAATCAATTCTCGTCCCCGCCCGCCATATGCTTCAAAACTGCATACGTATCTCGTGATTTCAAGGTTCTGCAACCAGTACACAACAAGGAGTTACGAGTCCCATTTATTCCGGCGCCATTTTGGGCGAGGACGGGCAGGTCCAGGATATAGTCAAAATGTCTCTACCAACCATCGACTATGATGATGTTCATATGCTGTATTTATTAGAGTAACACTCAGATGTCCACATGAAATAAATTTGCCACAATCTAAACATGTCATTTTAATCTTTCCAAAGTTCTTCTAAATATTTGGGACCGTTTCCCTTGCCTCTGAAGCTCTCAGTGCCACTTCTTTGATGAATGTACTAGCAGGTCAGGGGTTCTCCTCCAAATCTCTCTTTTATGCAGCACTATAATTAATTGGTGCCACCTCTCCATATGACGATGCATGGTATAGTTACCACAACTATATTTTTTTTCGGTTCCTCTAGAGAGTTCATCGTGGCAGATGAAGCGTGTAACGTACCGGGCATTTACCTTTTTTTGCATGTACAGGAAAGGAAAAAAAAATCGAGCGTCCGAGTTCTAAGGTGTCCCAGGGCCATTTTAGTGGACCAGGCCCAAATCCAAAGAACAGGCCGCCATTTTGAGAGTCCTGTTGCAGCCGCCTGTCGCTGTAGCATCAAGAGCAGCCGAAACTCAGCTGAATGGCAACTGAAACGGTAAAGGGGCGCCCCACTACAGCAGACGAGCCAGGCCCAAATCCAAAGAACTGCTATCTCACAGGCTAATGGGGCGACCCACGCCGAGTTTCAGCATTGTAGGATGACCACACAAGTACAGCAACTTGCTAGACATCACCTCGGTGCCATCCGGATCTCGGCGCCCCACTGCAGATGAAGTGCCTCTCAACTATGAAACCACCACGGTGACATCCGGATCTTGGCGCGTTGTGCTGCCTTCGGCCTATTCGCACATCGGTCCGCTACTGACGCCATCTCACAGGCTAATGGGGCGACCCACGCCGAGTTTCAGCATTGTAGGATGACCACACCAGTACAGCAACTTGCTAGACATCACCTCGGTGCCATCCGGATCTCGGCGCCCCACTGCAGATGAAGTGCCTCTCAACTATGAAACCACCACGGTGACATCCGGATCTTGGCGCGTTGTGCTGCCTTCGGCCTATTCGCACATCGGTCCGCTACTGACGCCATCTCACAGGCTAATGGGGCGACCCACGCCGAGTTTCAGCATTGTAGGATGACCACACCAGTACAGCAACTTGCTAGACATCACCTCGGTGCCATCCGGATCTCGGCGCCCCACTGCAGATGAAGTGCCTCTCAACTATGAAACCACCACGGTGACATCCGGATCTTGGCGCGTTGTGCTGCCTTCGGCCTATTCGCACATCGGTCCGCTACTGACGCCATCTCACAGGCTAATGGGGTGACCCACGCCGAGTTTCAGCATTGTAGGATGACCACACCAACTTGCTAGACATCACCTCAGTGCCATCCGAATCTTGGCATCTCAACGCCTAGTGGTATCTTGCATACAAAAAATATTGTTACGCTGCCTTTGGCCCCATTCGCACATCAGTCCGCAACTTAGACATCACCTCGGTGCCATCCGGATCTTGGCATCTCAGCGCCTTGTGGTGTCAGTCAGAAAATATTGTTGTGCTGCCTTCGGCCTATTCGCACATCGGTCCGCTACTGACGCCATCTCACAGGCCAACAGGGCGCCCCACGCCGACTTTCAGCATTGTAGGATGGCCACACCAGTACCACAACTTGCAAGACACCACCTCGGTGCCATCCGGATCTTGGCATCTCAGCGCCTTGTGGTCTCTTCTACACCGGAAATATAGTAGAAAATATTGTTGCGCTGCCTTTGGCCCCATTCACACATCAGTCCGCTACTGACACCATCTCACAGGCCAACGGGGCGCCCCACGCCGACTTTCAACATTGTAGGATGGCCACAGAAGTGCGACAACTTACTAGACACCACCTCGGTGCCATCCGGATCTTGGCGCGTTGTGCTGCCTTCGGCCTATTCGCACATCGGTCCGCTACTGACGCAAACTCACAGGCCAACGGGGCGCCCCACGCCGACTTTCAGCATTGTAGGATGGCCACACCAGTGCGGCAACTTCCTACACACCACCTCGGTGCCATCCGGATCTTGGCGCGTAGTTAAGCTGCAGCAGCTGCAAATAAGCTTCAGACAGTGTTACAACCGCTGCTCAGAACTCTCAACTATGACACCACCTCGATGCCATCCGGATCTTGGCGCGTTGTATTGCCTTCGGCCTATTCGCACATCGGTCCGCTACTGACGCCGCCTCACGTGCCAACGTATTTTCTCCGCATTTTATACCCTATGCCGCATAACAGGTCATGTGACTTGTTTATAAAACTTTTCATTGGTTCATTTTACTTTTGGTTTCCTAATGATGGAAGGCTTGATCATATGACCTAAAAACAACACTTTTCATTGGATGAAAACTTTTTTTCCCCCCCAAACGATGAAAGCCCCACCTTGTTTCTGGATGTTTCAGACTGAAGCTGGCGTCACCATGAGAGCACCACCATCTCGTAGCTCCGTCGTGGTCATTCCGCGAGCAATCATGGCAGCCGCTCCCCACCAGAAGCCTGCAGGAGTCGGGGACCCCAAAACTTTTGATGAATTCTCAAGGCGGAGGGGACGCTTTCGAGAATGGGGTCCAAGACCTAGCAGACAAGCGTCCGATTTCCAAGGTGTCCCAGGGCCATTTCAGTGGACCAGGCCCAAAAAGGAAACAGCCTGCCGCCATTTTGAGAGTCCTGTGGCAGCCGCCTATCGCTGCACCGCAAGAGTGGGCGCAACTCAGCTGAATGGCGGATTTTGACACAGTGGACCAAAAGCGGACGGAATGGCAACTGAAACGGTAAAGGGGCGCCCCACTACAACAGACGAGACTCCACCTGGAGAGGCCCGTTCACGCCGCCTCCCCCGGGGCGCTCCACGCCGTTATTCGGAGCAGCATTGTAGGATACCAAAACCAGTGCGGCAACTTACTGGACATCACCTTGGTGCCATCGTTCTGCTGCCTTGGAACTATTCGCACAACAGTTTGCTACTGATGACCCACCCCCCGCGACGCCCCACGCCGTTATTTGCTGGGTGGCAACTTACTAGACATCACTTTTGTGTCATCTTGATTTCGGCGCGTTCTGCTGCCTTGGAACTATTCGCACAACAGTTTGCTACTGATCACCCACCCCCCGCGACGCCCCACGCCGGAAATCTGGACGTTGTGCTGCGTTGGGACTATTCGCACAGCCGACCGCTACTTCGTTGTTTTTCTCTAAAAATGTTTATATGTTATTACTATTTTTGTTTTCTTGTATATATTTATAAATTATTAAAGTTTTATAATCTTACTACTTTGTCGGAGTGCTATATATTTTTAATGTGACACATAATTGTAAAAACTTTGATGTACAAAGAGTCATCCCTGGAATCTTCCGCTTCAGGCTCGGTCCCCTCCCCAATCACAATACAGGATGGTTTTCAGATAATAGCAACGCTTCTGCTGTGACGGATCTCATCGAGTGTGGGCCTTGATCTACTATAACTCCTTTGAAGAGGGGTGATTCTTTACAGCTGTGGCCATAAACTACATCTGCAGGGCTAGCTGATACCCTAGGACCAGCCTGGACAATCGGACACAGAGGAAAAGGAGTGTCAGAGGGTGCGGTAGTGAATAGGGCGAAAGGGAGGTGTCGGGCGGGCACAGGGTGTGATTCTCAGGGAAGAACAGCGCAGATGGGGGGAGGTTTATTACCCATGCATAAAACAGAGAGCGGGGGTGACCACTGCCTGGGGGAGATGCTTGCGAGGGTGGGGAGCCATGCTAAGGATCGACAGCGTTCACAGAGTGGATCTGGTCAAGGCATCTAAAATGGCTGCCGTGCACGACAAAAGTGTGGCATTTGAAAAAAGACAAGATGGCGCACACAATGTTTTTCAACAATTCCTGATTTCCTTCGAATCGAACGTTAACAGACGTTGGGGCATATTACCAAAGTTAAGCGATATTTATCCCTAACGATGCATTGCAAAGATTTTTTTACCGTCAGAAATTATCGCAGATAAACCTTGCTATTATCAAGGTTTATCGCAAATACGATAAAAAACGAGCGCAATGCATTAATGTCGCTGAAAACTCCGCGATATTCATGCATTACCGAGCTAATGCTCTTAGCCATGTTATCCACCTCCCATTGGATAACATGGCTAAGAACTGCTCAGGGCAGCTGTTACTTTTTGGAGATATTCGCGCTTATCTCGAATATTTCCAAAAGTTGATAATAGGAGATAGCGATGTTAGCGACTGTTTCCAGTCGCTAACATCTTGGCATGCCCACTTTGCATGTCATTAGTGATAAATATCACTCACATGCAAAGTGGGACCCAAGATGGTCGCTATCTCCTACTAGCCGTCGCTAACTGGTGTTAGCAACAGCTAGGTAATACACATATAATTTTATCTCCGCGAAGCGGAGCGCTGTTACAGATATATATCTTGTTTTTGAACGTTAATTTCTCAAAATGCACTGAAGCACATATATTGAGACATAGCAAAGGCACATCGGGCTACCAGTCCCTAATATTTTGCCAAGTTTCGTGCAAATCCATTCAGCCGTTCGATTATTGACATTTAGATACGTCTACAGCCTGAATGGCTGAACGGAATTACACCAAACTTGGCAAAATGGTACATCAAACCTAAGAGGTCAGGGAGGATCTACTATGCCCCCTTATGGTCATTTGCCCCTTCGCTTTGGCCTCCTCTTGTCTCTCGATCCTACCGAGAGACAAGATGGCGGCCGCTACGTACTGTTTGGAATGTTTACAGACACCGGAGAGCCAATCAGCTTCGCTTCGCAAAGCTCCGTAACGCGAAAAGTACGCGAAGCGGTGCGCTGTTACAGATATATATCTTTTTTTGAACGTTAATTTCTCAAAATCCACTGAAGCACATATATTGAGACCTAGCAAAGGCACATCGGGCTACCAGTCCCTACAATTTTGCCAAGTTTCGTGCAAATCCATTCAGCCGTTCGATTATTATTATTATTATTTTTTTTTGCCCCGCGGGGCCCTTTTAAAACCTCCACATCAAACCTAGGGGGTCAGCGAGGATCTACTATGCCCCCTTATAGTTATTTCCCCCTTTGTTTTGACCTCCTCTTGTCTCTCGATCCTACCGAGAGACAAGATGGCGGCCGCTACGGACTGTTTGGAATGTTGACAGACGCCGGAGAACCAATCAGCTTCGCTTCACAAAGCTCCGTTGCGCGAAAAGTACGCGTAGCGGAGCGCTAACCGGTCCGCTGTTACAGATATATATCTTTTTTTAAACGTTAATTTCTCAAAATCCACTGGAGCACATATATTGAGACCTACAAAAGGCACATCGGGCTACCAGTCCCTACAATTTTGCCAAGTTTCGTGCAAATCCATTCAGCCGTTCGGGCTAAAAGTGAGGCCAACCGCCCTATGGAAAACTCAATGTTAAAAACACGTTTTGGGACCCCCCTTTTTTCTCGGCCCCCACTGGACGAACCCCCCCCAAATTTTCAAGGGCTGCTCAGAAACAAAATGTGCCATTTTCCTGAAAATTTCAGCCAATTCCGTCCACAAACGCCAAAGTTATTAGACATAGAATTTTCAAAAAACCCATAGAGAAAAAATCCTAACTATATATACCTACTGGCGACCGCCAGTAGGTAATATATATATATATATATATATATATATATATATATATATTCACTGAAAAAACCATAGGTTTCACACCAGTTATAGTTAGGAATTAGCATTTAAAAAACCTATTAAGTGATGTCATGAGTGATGTCACTGACCATGTCATGAGTGATGTAATATGTGACGTCATCAGCAGTGCATTGCACGCGCAAGTTATAGTGAGTCCAACTAACTATAACGTGGGAATTTCAATGGTTTTACGCGAGTAAAATTTCCACTTAACTATAACTGGTGTGAAACATATGGTTTTTTCAGTGAATATATATATATATATATATATGAACAAACAAGGGATGCCCTTGAGGAGATGTCACTCCTGGAAGAGTTACCGCACTTACACCCACGGCAGCGGCATCCCTGCTGCCCTTCTCACTTCCCTCCTGAATATCGCCAGACGCGTTTCAAGCAGTAAGCCCTTGTTCACTGGCATTCACAGAGACACGGAGGCGGCAGCTGCGTTCAGAACTCCATTTAATTAATGTCACAGTCCCGCCCCTGTGGGCGTTGACAAGCAGAGCATTCTGGTATTTGCAGTTCATTACTTATCAAGACCTGAGTTACTGAAAAAAACACCCCAGTGGGTATTGCCACCTTCGTTCCAAATTTGAAAGCAATCATGGTGCAGCTGAACTGTCCGCCAATATAATCCGTAGGTGAGGCCCCCTCCACTCCACAGGGTGCCTGTAGTCGCAAGCACCAGGATCCGCTGCTGACAGCGGCGGGACACCTCCGCGACCGGGCCGGCCGCTCAATATGAACAAACAAGGGATGCCCTTGAGGAGATGTCACTCCTGGAAGAGTTACCACACTTACACCCACGGCAGCGGCAGCCCTGCTGCCCTTCTCACTTCCCTCCTGAATATCGCCAGACGCGTTTCAAGCAGTAAGCCCTTGTTCACTGGCATTCACAGAGACACGGAGGCGGCAGCTGCGTTCAGAACTCCATTTAATTAATGTCACAGTCCCGCCCCTGTGGGCGTTGACAAGCAGAGCATTCTGGTATTTGCAGTTCATTACTTATCAAGACCTGAGTTACTGAAAAAAACACCCCAGTGGGTATTGCCACCTTCGTTCCAAATTTGAAAGCAATCATGGTGCAGCTGAACTGTCCGCCAATATAATCCGTAGGTGAGGCCCCCTCCACTCCACAGGGTGCCTGTAGTCGCAAGCACCAGGATCCGCTGCTGACAGCGGCGGGACACCTCCGCGACCGGGCCGGCCGCTCAATGTGAACAAACAAGGGATGCCCTTGAGGAGATGTCACTCCTGGAAGAGTTACCACACTTACACCCACGGCAGCGGCAGCCCTGCTGCCCTTCTCACTTCCCTCCTGAATATCGCCAGACGCGTTTCAAGCAGTAAGCCCTTGTTCACTGGCATTCACAGAGACACGGAGGCGGCAGCTGCGTTCAGAACTCCATTTAATTAATGTCACAGTCCCGCCCCTGTGGGCGTTGACAAGCAGAGCATTCTGGTATTTGCAGTTCATTACTTATCAAGACCTGAGTTACTGAAAAAAACACCCCAGTAGGTATTGCCACCTTTGTTCCAAATTTGAAAGCAATCATGGTGCAGCTGAACTGTCCGCCAATATAATCCGTAGGTGAGGCCCCCTCCACTCCACAGGGTGCCTGCAGTCGCAAGCACCAGGATCCGCTGCTGACAGCGGCGGGACACCTCCACGACCGGACCGGCCGCTCAATATGAACAAACAAGGGATGCCCTTGAGGAGATGTCACTCCTGGAAGAGTTACCGCACTTACACCCACGGCAGCAGCAGTGATGTCATTTGAGATGTCATCAGTGATGTCACTGACCATGTCATGAATGATCTAATATGTGACATCATCAGCAGTGGATTGCGGGTGCGCGAAATATAGTTAGTACAACTAACTATATAGGAGCAATTTCAATGGTTTTGTATGAGTAAAATGTCCAGCTAACTATAACACCACAAAAACTTATAGTTTTTTGAGTGAATTTCAAAGGTTTTTTAAAAGCTAATTCCTAACTATATAACTCCTGAAACCTATGGTTTTTTCAGTGAATATATATATATATATATATATATATTCACTGAAAAAACCATAGGTTATAGACCATATATAGTTAGGAATTAGCATTTAAAAAACCTTTATTTTACTCACACAAAACCATTGAAATTCCATATATAGTTAGTTGTACTAACTATATATCGCGCACCCGCAATCCACTGCTGATCATGTCACATATTACATCATTCGTGACATGGTCAGTGACATCACTGATGACATCACTGATGACATCTCAAATGACATCACTGATGATATCACTGATGACATCATCCAGTGACTGTGTGTTTCTGTAAAGTTTAAATATGTTTTACATATTGAAGAATGAGTAGATGTAGAAGTGTCTGGATGAAGGATTTAGTAGGTGCGTGACTGACTGTATGAGTGAGTGATTAAATGTGTCTCACTGAATGCATGGGTTAGTGACTAAACTGTCTTAATTTGTGCATCATTATGTCTGTTGTTCTGTAAACTGCTGCATGTGTTGATCAGTAGCTATATGAGTAACTATATGGGTTATTGATTGGTTGCCCAAGCATTTGTATGGGAGACTGAGTGTGTGTGTGGGTGGCTGGGAGGTGTATGACTCTGTGCATATATGTGTGAGCAGTTGATTCACTAGATGTATGGGTTCAAAAGTGCATGTGGAAACAGCTGTATGGGCAGTTGACTGTGTGCATGAGTGTATTGGTGAGTGAATGGATATCTCAGTGCTACATGTCAAAGTAAGTACATATGTAAAATACAGTACATGTGAGAGTTGACATATATAAATAACTGTGCATAGGAGCCAGTGAATGTGTGAGTGGCTGTATGCATCATTGTGAACTTGTATCCAGGATTGTATAAGAGAGTAAATATGTTTTAGTATATGTTTGAATAAGTAAGGTGTGTATAACTGTATAGTTGAGAAAATGGAGGTGTGATTGATTCTTTGCATGACTGACTAGGTGTCTGAGTAACTCCATGGATGAGTGACAGTCTGTGAGTGTATGTTTACACTGAGTGTATCTAAGGTTATATTAGAGTCTGAAGAGGTTCATCGTATTATCACATGAATGATGTCATCAGTGATGTGATCAGTAATGTCAAATGAGATGTCATCAGTGATGTCATCAGTGATGTCATTTGAGATGTCATCAGTGATGTCATCAGTGATGTCATTTGAGATGTCATCAGTGATGTCATCAGTGATGTCACTGACCATGTCATGAATGATGTAATATGTGACATGATCAGCAGTGGATTGCGGGTGCGCGATATATAGTTAGTACAACTAACTATATATGGAATTTCAATGGTTTTGTGTGAGTAAAATAAAGGTTTTTTAAATGCTAATTCCTAACTATATATGGTCTATAACCTATGGTTTTTTCAGTGAATTTTCAAGGTTTTGTAAATGCTAATTCCTAACTATATATGGTCTATAACCTATGGTTTTTTCAGTGAATTTCATTGGTTTTTTAAAAGCTAATATCTATAGCTGTAAAGTGTATTCTTCTTTAAATCCAAAAATATATTTTATATGTTTATTAATAATTTTTTTTTAATATTTTTTTTGTTTCGCTCCCGGTCCGCGAACCGGGAAGCTTCCCGTTAGCTCAATTTAATTCCGCGACCCGGTCCGCGAACCGGTAAGAAATCAACATAGTGACGGTATCGCGTTGCCGCGTAATGCGTCTTATGACGTACTGCGTTAGCGCACCCGGAAGTGCCCCGGGGCGCGGACCGAGGCGCGAAACGCAGCTCCCCGGAAGCGATCCGCGGCGCGAAAGCGCGACGTATCGCGTTGCCGCGAAATGCGTCTTGTGACGTATCGCGTTAGCGCACCCGGAAGTGTCCCGGGGCGCGGACCGGGGCGCGAAGCTTAGCGACCCGGAAGCTAACCGGGGAGCGTTCCGCAGCGCGTAACATGAGCGTGAGAGGTCATGTGACTTGTTAATAAAACTTTTCATTGGTTCATTTCACTTTTGGTTTCATAATGATGGAAGGCTAGGTCAGGTGACTTAAAAATAACACTTTTCATTGGTTGAGAAGTATTGATTTTCCCAAATGATGAAAACCCCTCCTTCTTTCCTCACTCTGACTTTCATCATTGTGAGAGGAAGACCTATTTTGCTTGTTGGAAGACCTATTTTGCTTGTGTGAAAATGGCTTCATTGGTTGCTTCAGCTGGTGCACCCCCACTACCACCACCACCTCCTCATGGGAAGAGAGGACCACCTCCCCAGGTCCTTACCAACACTGAGGAGGAAGAGGAAGAAATGGATGAGGAGGGAGAAGAACCACAATTTTTAGAAGAGTTCCCCGGGTTTCCAGAAAGAAAGCCAGTTTCATCTGGCAGTTTTTTTCAATGCCTCGTGGCCAAAAAAAGGTCAACGCAAGGTATGTCACCTGCCTGATATGCAAGGAACAATTGTCCAGAGGGACGGACAAAAAATATAGCTTTGGAAATCACACAATGCACAGGCACATGACGAGGAAACATCCCCTAAATTACAGCCGGGCAGAATTAAGGGATATGCACGACAATCCAAGACCAACTCCTGTGGCCAGACCAACAATACCGGTTTCTCTAACACCAGAAGAGGCACGGGAAACTGTGCCAAATATTCAAGAAAATTTTGGGCACATGATTCACTTATGTATGCACTGTCGTGCATTATTAGCTTGTGGCAACATGAGCATCAATGCACTCAACCTGGCATATGAACACCATGATTGCCCTAACCGCCCCCAGTAATTTTTTTTTGCTCCTGTTGAGCCATTTTCAACGCCTGTTTTTTGTTGTTTCCCCTCCCCCAAAAAAAATATAAAATCGTTCAAAAAATACAAAAAAAACCAAAAAATGTTCAAAAAAAAAAAAATATATATAAAACAACAAAAATATAAAAAAAAAGTTCTTTTCAGAACTACCTTCCCTTTCCAAAAAAATTGCTAGAATGTTTAGCACTCTGGCAAGCTCTATTTCTTTTGGTTCGCTTCCGGGTTAGCTTCCCGGTACGCGGACCGGGAGCTAACCAAAAAAAAAAAAAAAAAAAAAAAAGTGTAAGTATAAGGAAAGGAAACAGAGAGTGATGTTAAAAGAAAGACAGCTATAGGGAGTAAAGAAGAGATACTGTTTAATAGATCTATTTACCGAAGAAAAGACAGAAGAGGGTATAATTGTGAAAAACAAAATAGATAAGGAAGTGAAAGAAAAAAAAAGAAAGTATAACATTAACAAAGAAGAGTTTCTTGGAGAATGTCAGTGAATGTTCAAAATAAGATTAAAACATGAGGAATAACAGAGAGAAAAAATAGAAAACAGAAAACAAAAAATAACAGAAAAAGATTAATTGAAACAGCAAAGAAATGTAATTAACATAGAGCCATATCATCAACATAGGCAATAAAAGTTTTGCAGCTTTTATTGGCAGAAATGTGTCGCTAAAGCTGCTTTTGTGGCAGAAAACTGCCACTAAAACCACTTTTGCACCAGTTTTCTGCCAATAAAAAGAGCAATGATTTTATTGGCTGTGTTCATAATATTCCCCTTAGTGTGCTTCAACTACACAGAGAAAGCATTATGAACAAGTAGTGATAGACTGATCAGTCAAAGACAGTAAGAGTAATAGAGACGCAGTGAGTGAACAAGAGTGAGGAACTATGAGAAGAGAGGGACTGAGAAAAAGAGTGGAAGGAGTTGAGTAAGTAGTTAATAGAGAAAGGAATGAGGGAAGTAGCAAAGGCAGGAAACTGAGGGTTAAAGAAATGAAGCAGTGGAACTAATAGTAGTTAAATGTGATATAAATGTAACGAAAACAGTACAAAATATTTACCTTATAATTGTCGTTAAATTACTCACTTTTTGTTTTTATACTTTCAATCTGTGAAAGAGAGAACAAACATTTGAAAAATATTAAAACATGTATTTAAAAATTTGAAAAGACAAGGGAAAAGATTGAAGGACAAACAGTTTTTCAAAAACTTTGACACTTACAGAAGCTTCTGCTTCTCCAGGCCCACTACACAGTCCTAAAGATATACATTTTAAACTAACAGTATCTTGATGCAGATGAAGTGAGGCCTATCTTAAAACATGGTGCATCTTTTGCATTGCTGTTGTTTCAGAAAAGTGTCGCAACACACTAAAATTTTAAATAATTGCTTCAGGATGCCAATAAGATGTCTACTATCCAGAGGTTTGTTTCAGGTGAGGCCTACTCAGGGTTGCAGATGAAATTTCAAGTTGTTGAAGAGAATAGAGGACATAATACATGTGAAGGTCTACCAATGAAGTGAGTCATGTCCACTGCACTCTTCAACAAAGTCCAAAACTCCTATGTTTCCCTGGACAGACCTAAACTTGATCTGCACAATGTGATTCGCAATGATAGGAAACACAGGTGATGTAATTGAAATACATGCAATTTATTTTGCTCATTTCACAATCACATCACTTGTGTTTCCTTTGCTTAGGTATCTCATTGTGCAGATGTAGTCTAGCATATGAAAGAATACGCAGAAGTGCAGCACTGCATGCAACAACTTTGACACTTACAGAAGCCTCACCTTCTCCATGCCTCCTACACAGTTCTACATATACATCATAAATGCAAACAGTACAGAATTAATTATACATGTTAAATGGTTTATTTTTGCTGTTCTCAGAATGTATCAAAATTCACTAAAAACAGTGACTTGAAGGTATTCATCATGTAACAGCGGGGAAAAAAAAACACAATCAAAATGATTGTGTTTAAAAAACCCATACAACATCAGAAATCAAAATTCAGAACTCCTTAAAGTTAACTTACTTTCCATGACGTCCAAGGATGTCCTATGAACAGCTTACACTCTTTTGTGCTGTTATTACTTTCAGCCCGCCACTTTCTGAAAGAAAATCTCCATCGTTTTTAAAAACACGTTACATGCAATAAATGACTTCTTGCTCTCTACCACAATTTTCCACAAGGCCAAATCTGGTCAGAGCCATTTATAACTCTTGGATTTCTTGTAAGCCAATCCCGTCATTTGGCATTTCCGCAACTTTCAGAATTAAAATGTTGAAGATCATTTTCACAATCCTGGAATAGTAATATCTTCCCCTTCTTGCTCAGTCATGTTCTACTTTTCCTATGACACTGATACAAGCAGACTTACACTACCTCTATGACTACTACAATTATTTAATTCTCTACATCACTTTTAATCACAAAGCAATGTAAAACAGTAGACAGCATTGCAGACTTACATTCCCTCTACTCCATGTTTTGATTGGCTGCTTCAATTAGCTTATAAAAAGAAACAGTTTTTCTGAACTCATTCAAAGTGCACGTATTTCTCCATAATGTCCAGTCCTATGGTTAGAAGTTATGTCTCTGAACTACACTTATCCTCAAGGCCAAATTGTGTAGGAGCCATTAGAACTTCTTGAAATTCCACAGAGCACATCCCGAGATTATTTCCCTAAAATTTTGGTTTTAAAAACACCAGGTAAGAGTTTTTAAGGTCATACGGCAATTTTTTTTTGAAAATTAAAACAGAATCATTGCAGAATGACCAGCCATTTCTAGACTTTAAATAAGCTGTGTAATGTCCTGATGTTATTGAAGGGCCGTCATGATATATAATTGCTGCAGTTACAAAAGTCCTTCCTGATATTGACAACTGCGAAGCTACAACATTTTTAATTAAAGTTGTCAATTTTGTTCCATCAGGCCTACATCGTTGGAACATTAAAATGACATACTGGCCATATGTTCGTATAAATAATGTGGACATCATTTCAGATTTACATTGGCTACACTCCATGTTGTGATCAGCTGCTTTTACTAGCTTATTAAAGGAGACTGATTTACTGTCTGGCAAAGTTAAATATATAAATCTTTCTGAGTCTACACTATTAGTACTTGATACCATACAGTTCTCGCAGTCATGCTGCCATTGATAAGAAAGCCCAAACAGCTGATCTACATCTACACCTTCAGCATGCAATACATCAAGCATATACATTAAAAACTCCTGACAATCTTGCTGAATATTTTGAGAGAATTGTGTTTGGCCTGAACATCTGTCTAACAGATTTCGAATTTCAGACACACTTTCTATGTTTCTTCTATCAGTGGTACATTTCTCTAACACAGAATTTAACAAACTGCAAAATCTTTGATCAGAATTGACCACAATCTCTTCTTTTACATTTTTTAGAGAAAACAAAACATTAACCACTACATTAGCATAGCAGTTGACACCAGAACTGTTTTCAAACTGAAAAGCAACAACATCTTCAACAGAATCCTTTTTGTTTCTGCTTGTAATTTTAGGTTCATTGACTTTTTGTCTTTTTGCTACAACCTCCCCAGTATTGTTCTCATTTCTTCGTTTCCGGCCTACCACACGTTTCTCAAACAAAGGACACTGAGGCAAATGTGGCGCATACTCTCTTCTTAACCTATTGTATTCCTTAACACAATCTAGATCCGCACAAATGTTTGTGACATCACACTCAATCAAGTACAATCCCGATAAAGTTCTAACTCGTGACAATGCCACATATGCCATACCCTCCTTGAACACAGAACTGCCAATATTCACCAATGCACTGTCTACACTTAAACCTTGCGATTTATGAATTGTCACCGCATATGCCAAGCAAACAGGAAACTGCTTACGGCGAACATATAAGTCTTTTACAAGCAAAAATCTAGCAGAACAACGAGCAATTAGCTGTACTTCCTCAATGCCATCAAATTTAATTTTTAAAAATTAAATTCCATCTCTATTTCTGTATTTCACTAAATCAACAACATTACCCATTGATCCATTTACCAGACCTCTTTCAACATGTAAATTCCTTCTTAAAATTATACGGCAGTTCAAGCACACATTCAGAGTCTTTTCAAAACCTGCAGTTTTAGATATACTCTTCTCTAATGAATCCAATTTTGTTTTCAGATTCTCAGACAAAATAATTGTTGATCCCATATGCTCTACTCTATCAATAGCTTCCAGTTTCACAATCTCTTGCTTTTCTAAATGCAACATTTTGTTGTTAAATTTGGCACATTCTGCAAGAGTTGGCATCAAACATATTCCAGATTTCTTCTCAGTAATTTTCTGAAAAATATTCTCAGGCACAACATCTTGTTCTGGATATAAATTTGACAGTAATCGTGCATGTAAAGCTTCTTTCCCATGCTCGGTCACTTTTCCAATTCTAACATCTTGTAGAATAGTCTTGTAAACTTCATCCTTCGCCTGACGCATATTTTCATGCAGTTCAGCATAATTGAAGTTTAACCATATATTGACGTTGCCAATGCTGCCTAGGCACTTCCTGGTATCTTCATGCGTGAGCATTTTGAACACAGGTTGCCCTTTCACTGGTGTCAGCTGCAGAAGATCTCCGAAAACAATGATGTGTTTGCCACCAAATAACACATCATACTCTGTTTTGAGAACTTCTTGCATCCTCAAATGCACAAAGGCAAGCATGACATTGGAAACCATGCTTACTTCGTCAATGATAAGAAGTTTCATTTTCCTCAAGATTCTTGAAACTTCAAAACAAGCATCTCCAGATAGCTTGTGATATTGTAATTTGTTGTCATGCTCCACTGGCAGCATCAGTAAACGATGTAAAGTAATCCCTTTAATATTATGTGCTGCCAGTCCAGTTGGAGCAGTGACAACACAAGACAGCGATGACTCTGTCCTTTCCTGCAAATAGCATGAAATTGCTTTAATGAGGAAACTTTTTCCAGTTCCCGCTTCTCCACTCACGTACAGTCGGACAGGCTTCAACGACGTACATGAGCACTCTTTCTTATCATGACTTAATCCATGATCAATTTGCATGGTAACTTCGTCATATATTTTCCTCTGCTCAACGTTGAGTTGTCTTTCCAACTCTTCTAAGTTAACCGCATCCTCTTGAGCATGTGCCATGGCTCTTTCCACTTCATTCATAGCAGTGGCAGCTTCATTTTCGATAACAGGTCCTCCTAGTGGATCCTGACTCAATGAAGCAGAACTCTGACTGTCCTGAGAACTGTCTCTGGCAATCTCGGCTGCAATCGTTGCTTCCTGCTCAATTTCCGCATTCAACATTTCTACATATTTGGGAAAAGCAGGACATTCTATGGTCTCCTTGGCGGCATTGAAAGAGTCTTCGTAACAGAGGAAATCTCCAAGCAGTTCCTCTTCTGCACGCCAAGGCTTGAAAAGTTGCAAAAGTGCTAAATAGAAAAACCCCTTTTTTTCAGGAGATTCACCACTCAATTTTCGATGGTTTACCAAGTGGCATTTTCTTTGCTTGACCAGACATCCCTCACTTCCTATTACAGCATACACTCCTTTCTCAGTATCTTCTTTGATGTTCCTCTTGAATATGTAATTTTGCAGAACCTCATACAGACAAACATTCTCGAGGTGACTGCTTCGATTTGGATAATATGTATCCAACATGTTTGTCTTCAAAATGTCGGTACTGTTTGGCTCCTTTTCCGCCAAATACTCAATTTCCCGCACAGGTTTGAGAACTCGATTACGCGTTGCTGCAAGACCAAGACTCGCCCAAACGATACTCCTGGACTTGGCATAGAGACTTGCTGAAGACAACCGGTCAGAACATTCGTACGCTCCGATTTCTCGATGCGACAACATCTTCAGACTGAAACTGTACAACTTCTTGCTGAGGCTCTTTTCATGGGAAATGTCCTCCCACATATCCTTCAATTCTGTCTTCTCTTTTTTGGTGATGTAAGACGTCACATACCGAGCCACAGCCATACAGTTATCAGCCTCAAACTGTATATCCATGTTAGCATTCCACATGGACAAAATCACCGGGTTGTAGTCGTTGATGTACTTGGACTCTTGGTTCCTCTTCAAATTGTAAGTGTTTTTAGGTGATTTCTTCATGACATTGTGTCGCAGCGAAGACATCAAACTGTTTACTCTTCCTTTAGAAATCACCGGTCGTGGAAAGCCGAAACGACATTTAGTGTAGAACTTGTCCTTATTTCGGAATTTACGACGGCAGTACTTTCCACATCGATGGCTTTGGAAACGCAGAACTTTTTCTCTTAGGCTTTTCTTCTCCTTTGCGTTTGGAACAGCACACGTAGAATACTGTTGGATGAAACTCATCACTGAGTCTTCTGGATCCGTTCCAAATTTAGGTGCATCCTTGATCCACAGCAACATATGTATATGAGGAGCACCTCTTGCTTGGTACTCCTTTCTCCAGAAGAAGTCCAACACCTCTCCAAGAGGTGGATTCTTCTTATTCATGATGAAAGACATCATAGCTTCAAATCTATGATTGAAGTACCTACATACATTGACTGGATCCAAAGAGCACAGTTCTCCAGGTGTCTTGAATTCGATGTTATCTACGTTAGCATTTGCCTCTCGTAGAAATTCAAGTAAGTCTTCCCAGCCATACTCGGCACAGCTCAGAGTGAGGAACCATGTGGGAGTACCTAAGTTCCTCAGCATACATTTTAAATCACCATGACGACGGTACCAGTACTCATTAGTACCATGCTGACACGCCATGAGATTAATCAGGTGAGAATCCAAAATACTGTCTTGGACATTGACTTTATCCATAAAGTCACTTGCCGAGATGTTTTGCATGTGTATACCACTTTTCAAGATGTGGTTCACTGCATATGACAGTCCAGACAGATCGCTTTCAAACAGGAGATGAAACAAATAGGGAATGCATTGTCGAAACCTAGCATCTCCTGCATACAATCGCAAAGTCCGGTATTCAGAAGCAGGAATTTGATGAGGTCGCTCATCATATCTTCCTCCCTGACCTGTTGGAAAAAGCTGTGGGAAACACCGAGCTTCCAAACTTTCCTCCCAAACACTAATGGGACTCCCTTTGGCTTGTTTCATTTGAAACAACTCAATAGCATTCCCCATGACTTCCTTGGAATGCAAAGGATGAACACTATAATGTTCATATATTTCTTCACTAGTAGAGGGTTCTACTTTCTCAATTTGACCAGCACACAAATCGCTATCCTCTTCCTCACTTACTTCCTCTTCTGCAACATATACATTCTTATAGTATTTATTATTTTTTTTCAAATACAATGTTGCCTTTTTAACTTTCCTAACATCTACTAAATCTTGCCATATTTTCTTATTCTTTGTCGGAACCCCATTAACTAAGATAACCAGAGGTTCCTCTTCCACTTTTTCTACTCCAATTGTGTTAATGTTTTTCTTCAAATCTAGAGGCAAATAAACTACTCTTCCCTTTAATCCTCTCTGTAAATCTGATGGAGGCAATTTCCCTGTCTTTGGCTCCATTCTTACAATAGCCTGAAAGGGATGGATACTTTGAATCAAAATAGATTCATAAGTATTTAAATCCTTCAATTCAGAAGGAATCTCAACCAATTCCAGATTATTATGAACTGCTCTAGCAGGCATCTGGTTTTGATTTAATTTGCAACAACAATAAGTACACACACGTTGATCCAATCCCAAATCAAAACAATTTTCTACCATCAAGTATGTTGCGAAATCCTTCCATTCACTATTATTTTCCCTTTCACTTTTTGCATATAAATCCACTAACTTAGTCTGATTCTTATAATAAGTGCGTCGACAACACACACAAGTGAAATTAGGCCTCTCACTTGATTTCACCTCAAATGTCGCAATTTCCCTCTGGAAATTATCTGTACTGGAAACCTGTACACTATCTTCCACATGACCCTCTTCTTCTTGCTCAATTTCAACATTCTCCTCTTTACTTCCAAAGTAACAAAACTCAATTTCTTCACATATATTCTTCACATCTATTTCAGAACCATGCAAAAGAGCAGCGCATAATTTTTTAAGCATAATTGCTGGACTCTTAGCATAATACAACATTCTAACTAATTTCCTCACTTTATTATGATGCACTGCTAGCATCCTGAAATGATGAAAAACACTCTGGCATACTCTCCTGGAAAGACAAGCCAGTGAATGACCATGCAAACCTGTCACTTCTCTCACTCTGCAAGGATCTAATTCTTGCAACAACCTTATTTTCTGCTTCAAACTTTTCTTATTAAATGACCGTACAAAATCACAAAGCAAATTGATGGAATCCTGTCGCACACTGCAAATACTACTACACTTCCAGGTGTACACAGGACCCTTAGCACGTCTTCCTAAAACCTCATTACCTAACACCTCTTCTGCCTCTGTTGTCACAAGTTTTTCTTTTTCAACTGGACAACCATCTTTCACTTCATAAGCACGACCACTGGTGTCAACTGCATGCACCAAATCATTATCCTGGAAATAACTCTCCTCATTAAAAAATGCCTCACAGCTTGAACTATGCATCCATTCTCCAGAAAAAACTTCACAAAAATTACTACGATTAACTATTCTCTTCCATCTACTATTTCTTTTGAAATCATAAATTGCCTTGTTTAGCTTCCTAATTCTATTGATTATCAAAATAAATAACTTACGTTTAATTTCAAATGCCTGATCAATAACTTTCTCAACTTTTTTTTTCTCTTATAAAAAACCAGTTTCTGTTGACGTTTCTTAATATTTTTTAACAAATTGCCAATTATCCTGTTGCGGAACATTCGTTTACGAATCTCCCTAAACTGTTGTTTCCTTCTACTATCATGCACAGAGTTATCTCTTGCTCTAGCAGTAACATTTTTCATTGGCCTTTCCTTTCCATTTGATTTCCTTCTCGTTTTATGGACTGAAACATTTTCTGTAGTAATATTTTTTTTACTACACATATTTCTTATGAATTGTTTTGTGCTCTTACCCGGTGCTTTCTTCGTGACTTGACAAATCTTTTTGTTAGAGGACTGCTGCTTATTTTTTTTCACCTGCTGTCTTTGACGTTTTGCAGCCTTTCTCTGTCTTTCTATTGTAGGCATGGTGAAATCTTGAAATAATCTGCAGTTGAATCTGTGGTAAAATATATTAAAAAATGTTATTAACCATTATTACCAAACAGTAAAACAATAACAGTGATCTTCAAAATATTTTGCATTTCCTAAATAGCGAATTTTAAGGAATAAATAGCGATTCTTTACCATTCCTAATTTGCAATGAGCAAATTGCTAATTGCAAGTTACCCATTCATTTCCATGGGCTAGGAGGCTCATAGGAATGAAGGTTTAATTTGCGATTAGCAATTTGCTCATCACAAATTAGGAATTTTTCCAAGGGTGCAGGGGTGTCTCAAGAACACCCTGCTGCACCCCAGAAAAAGAAATTTGGGGGCATATGGCACACATACATGCCCTAAGGGCATGTGTTGGCGTCATATGGGACCTTTTGTTTTTTAAAAAAAAAGCTTTTTGAAAAGAATTCACAAATTACCACCAATTTACCACAATAGTTTCCAAATCCTTAATGTCATTTTTACATATTTTTTGTTTGATACATTGCATTTAAGTAGTCACAAAATTTGCAAATCCTTCAGTGCAATTGCAAAATAAGGAATAGCAAATTTTGCTACTCCTTATTTTGCATCAAACTTGTTTGATACATACCATTTGTCTAATTTACATTTGCAAAGGCCGAAATTCGTAGAATTTTGATCTTTGCGAATGCTAATTAGCTTGATACATATGGCCCCAAGTGAGGCCTGTCTTGCGACATGGTGCATCTTTTGCATCACTGCTGCATCGGTTTCATGTGGTACGTTTTTTTTACACCATGACATATCTGCCTAAATGCATCAATTTGTAATGTTGTCGCCTCATAGCAAATCTTTTCCACCGCCGCTGCATCATAAAAGTGACGCACAGTGGCAGAAAAGAGGCATACACCTATCATAAATCTGTCCCTAGCATTTTAAATGATTAATCCAGGATGACAATAAGGTGTGGCCTATCCAAAGGTTTGTTTAAGTTGAGGCCTACTCAGGATTGCAGATTAAAGTTACGCTTGATGAAGAATACAGAGGAGATAATACATGTAAAGGCCTACCAATGAAGTAAGTAATGTCCACTTTATTGCACCAGTCATCATAAATGTATCCCTAAGCTTCTTATCTTGTTACAGATGAACCACCATATGTACCATCAAACTATTTTGCATTTCCTAAATAGCAAATTTTAAGGAATAAATAGCAATTCTTTACCATTCCTAATTTGCAATGAGCAAATTGCTAATTGCAAATTACCCATTCATTTCCATGGGCTAGGAGGCTCATAGGAATGAAGGTTGCAATTTGCGATTAGCAATTAGCTCATCACAAAATAGGAATTTTTTCAAGCGTGCAGGGGTATCTCAAGAACACCCTGCTGCACCCCTGAAAAAGAAATTTGGGGGCATATGGCACACATACATGCCCTAAGGACATGTATGGGCGTCATATGGGACCTTTTGTTTTTTAGAAAAAAATGCTTTTTGAAAAGAATTCGCAAATTACCACAAACTAGAAGTTGGTGGTAGTTTCCAAATCCTTAATATCATTTTTTACATATTTTTTGTTTGATACATTGCATTTAAGGAATCGTAAAATTTGCAAATCCTTCAGTGCAATCGCAAAATAAGGAATAGCAAATTTTGAATTAAGGACATTTTAAGTCATTTCCATATGTGCAGTGTTTTGAAATTATGATTTGAAAATCGTTTTTGGGGAAAAGTAATGGTTTGCAAATTTATGACAAGGACATAATGGTGTATGCTTCTCTATAAGGCATTTCAGTGTCTCTGATGTCATTTTTCCCATATTACATTATAAGACCTTTCCCCATGGAGCACATTCCTTGTAAATATGCTCCCACCTGAGCATGGCGAATTTAGATTTTGACTGTTTGAGTCACATAACCATGTTAAAAGTGACCCAAAAAAATTGCAAACGTTTTAAAAAAACACATTCATGTGTCTTAAGGACATTTTAAGTCATTTCCCCATGGACAGTGTTTTCTAAGTGGCGCAAAAGAGGCATACACCTATCATAAATCTGTCCCTAGCATTTTAAATGATTAATTCAGGATGACAATAAGATGTGGCCTATCCAGAGGTTTGTTTAAGGTGAGGCCTACTCAGGATTGCAGATTAAAGTTACGCTTGATGAAGAATACAGAGGACATAATACATGTAAAGCTCTACCAATGAAGTAAGTGATGTCAACTTCATTGCGCCAGTCATCATAAATGTATCCCTAAGCTTCTTATCTTCTTAGACATCAACCGCCATATGTATCATATAACTATTTTGCATTTCCAAAATAGCGAATTTTAAGGAATAAATAGCGATTCTTTCCCATTCCAAATTTGCGATGAGCAAATTGCTAATTGCAAATTACCCATTCATTTCCATGGGCTAGGAGGCTCATATAAATGAAGGTGCAATTTGCGATTAACAATTTGCTCATCGCAAATTAGGAATTTTTCCAAAGCTGCAGGGGTGTCTCAATAACACCCTGCTGCACCCCTGAAAAAGAAATTTGGGGGCATATGGCTCACATAAATTTTAACAACATTCCTTTACCTCAAAAACGATTTTCAAATCATAATTTCAAAACACTGCACATGGGAAAATTACTTAAAATGTCCTTAAGACACATAAAAGCGTTTTTTGATTGCCTTTGCAGCATGTTTGTATCACTTTTAACATGGCTATGTAACACAAACATTCAAAATCTAAATTTGCCATGCACAGGTGGGAGCATATTTACAAGCAATTTGCGCCACAGACAAAGGTCTTACACTAAAATGGGAAAAATAACATCAGGGACAGTCAATTGCCTTATAAAGAAGCATACACCATTATGTCCTTGTCATAAATTTAAAAACAATTCCTTTTCCCCAAAAACGATTTTCAAATCATAATTTCAAAACACTGCACATGGGAAAATGACTTAAAATGTCCTTAAGACACATGAAAGCGTTTTTTGATTGCCTTTCCAGCATGGTTGGGTCACTTTTAACATGGCTATGTAACACAAACATTTAAAATCTAAATTTACCATGCACAGGTGGGAGCATATTTACAAGCAATTTGCGCCACAGAGAAAAGTCTTACATTAAAATGGGAAAAATAACATCAGGGACAGTCAATTGCCTTATAAAGAAGCATACACCATTATGTCCTTGTCATAAATTTAAAAACAATTCCTTTACCTCAAAAACGATTTTCAAATCATAATTTCAAAACACTGCACATGGGAAAATTACTTAAAATGTCCTTAAGACACATAAAAGCGTTTTTTGATTGCCTTTCCTGCATGGTTGGGTCACTTTTAACATGGCTATGTAACACAAACATTCAAAATCTAAATTTTCCATGCACAGGTGGGAGCATATTTACAAGCAATTTGCGCCACATAATTCATAATTTTCTCCTTAAAGCACACTATTCTCTATCTAAATTAAAGAAATATTTTCTCACCTTAGCAAATACTTTGAGTTTGAAAACAGTCTCAGAAACACACCAATTTGTCTTCAGCAGAGCAAAAGGTATGCACTCCAGAGTCTGCAGCTATCAAAAGCACAGAAATGCTGTAATTCTTCACACATATTTCTCATGTCACCCAATCAAAACTCTTCCCTCACTGTTTTTCAAATGAAAACCCTTCCCCCCTCTGCCCTTTCTGTCTTTTCTGCATGGCAACCACCTCTTGGAAGACTTCTGGTGTTTGCAAGTTCACACAATTTTGTTGCAATTGAACTCTGAACTCTCAGTGCACCTGCATATCCAGTGCATTCTTTCATTTAATGATTTTTTATTGACCATTCAAAATACATCTTTCAAAGAACACATCCGTGCACCCTAACTTTCTGTTTTCAGCAATCAAAATCCACCAATCACTGTTACTGCTTCATGAACACAGAAACTCCACAGTTTTTTTCATTTTAAACTCTCATTTTTTCAACTGCCATTTCATTGCCACACTTCATCTGACTGCAGGAGAACCTTCTCTCACCATGTTTTCTGTCTGGATTGTTGGACATAGTTATATTCACTGGGCTCAAAGGTACGTTGAAAACAGGAAATTACCTAACCTCAATTTACAAGATGTGGAAATTAAGTGGTTTGGCCACAGAGGATTAAAATGTCACCAATTGATACCATTGGTGAAAACCTTTATGCATTTGCCCAAACCTGACCTGTTAATGGTGCACTGTGGAGGTAATGACTTGGGCACTTTGACTGGTGTAGGTCTGGAAATGCTTTTAAAGGACACCTTTGAGCAATTAATGGCACTTTTTCCTCAGACTGCCTTGGTATATTCAAATATATGCCAAAGACAGAAATGGAGGTGGTCAAACCAATTTTGTCCACAAATTGAGAAGTCGAGGAAGCATGTAAACAAATCTGTTTCAGCTTACATGAGAGACCATGGAATGGGCTCCCTGTACAACAATAACTTGCGTTACTACATGCAAGATATCTACAGAGGAGATGGAGTTCACTTCTCAGATGAGGGCAACAGAGTTTTCACTCTGAATTTAAGAATGTGCATTGGTACCTACTTATAAGTACCTAAATGTACCATAAACCCAAAAGCTCTTCTCAGATCTACCCTACATCTGATCACTCACAATTATTATTTTACTCTAACATTTTTCACTAATTTCCAACAAAGTACGCTCCCTGGGGCGCTACCCGGTACGCGAACCGGGAGCTAACCTCGCGAAATATTTTTTAAAAATGTTTTTTTTCGCACATATAAGCCTCCTCAGCCACCCTCAGAAAACCTAGGGGGTCAAGATAACTCTACCGTGCCCCCTTCTACCCATTCTGAACATTATTTGCCCTCCATCTTGTATCTTAATTCGACCGAAACACAAAATGGTGGACTCCCGGAACGCTTAAGGTTCGCGAACCGGGGCGCTCAACGGTTCGCGTACCGGGTCGCTCTCTGGGAAGCGCACCATCAAAAAAGGTGGGAAAGTAGTTCACAGAAAAGCCACTGGAGACAATTTCACCAAATATAGATTAGCTCATACTACATACCAATCCCTACCATTTTCACAAATTTGATTGGAATTCCATTTAGTCATTTAGCCTGTAGACCTCTCTAAATACCCTGAGGTAAATTACTTCACAAAACACATCTGAAGTGTTGGAATTGACAACCAATGAAAATGTTACTTTCATTTTCTATTTTTTTTACCTGACATTTCATTGGTTATATACCTGAATATATATAAAGGAAGAGAAGAAAACACAGCCATTTTGACTACTACTTCTTGCTGTACATTTCAATAGTATTTTCACTAATTCCTTCAACTTCTTTCTAAAGGTAAGTTTTTATTTTTAAAACTGAAGTATATTGTGCACTATAAGTTAATATGGTAAACTTTTTCTGATAGATATATACTATCCCTCTGTAGTAGTTATAGATTTAGAGAGACTTCTCTGTTATAGTTATGGATGGAGTTAGGCTTCTCTTGTATAATTATGAATTTACTTACGTTAAATCACATACACTTTTTTATATTCCTACTTCCACTCTGATACTATACACTGCCCAAAGATAAATTCACTGATAAAAAATGCCTATCTAAAATTATTCCCAACATTGCCCTATCTCTACTAATATATATTTTTTTAATCCAAATTTCAGGCAAAATGGAAGGCGAAAACCAAGTTTCTTTTGAAATGGACCTGCAAGAGAGCAGCCAAGAATTGATTGATACAATTGATCAAATTGACATTGAATTTTTTGATGAAACTTGGGACAATGAACTACTGCAATGTGTACAAGCAGTAGATAACCTCCTTGCAAATGAGGACATTTTACACCCTCAGAGACTACAATGTATATTCCATGATAATTATGAAATTTCTGACAATGAAATGTTAGAAAGTTTAATAAATTATGAAACACAATCACATTAAAAAAAATGCTTAAAAAATAAAGAAAATAAAAAATAATCAACAAAAACAACAATCAATTAACATACAGCATTTGAAAAGTCTATCATTCATTTTTCATTGCAGTACGCTGCCCAGAACGCTTCCCGGTTCGCGGACCGGGCGCTCCCCACGCAAAAAAAACAAAAATTTTTTTTGTTTTTTTTGCCCCGCGGGGCCCTTTTAAAACCTCCACATTAAACCTAGGGGGTCAGGGAGGATCTAGTATGCCCCCTTATGGTCATTTTCGCCTTTGTTTTGGCCTCCTCTTGTCTCTCAATCCTACCGAGAGACAAGATGGCGGCCGCTCCGGACTGTTTAGAATGTTGACAGACACCGGAGAGCCAATCAGCTTAGCTACGCGAAGTTCCGGTACGCTTAAGGTCCGCGGACCGGAGCGCTGCCCGGAGCGCGCTTACAGATATATATCTTTTTTTAAACGTTAATTTCTCAAAATCCACTGGAGCACATATATTGAGACCTAGAAAAGGCACATCGGGCTACCAGTCCCTACAATTTTGCCAAGTTTCATGGAAATCCATTCAGCCGTTCGGGCTAAAAGTGAGGCCAACCGCCCTATGGAAAACTCAATGTTAAAAACACGTTTTGGGACCCCCCTTTTTTCTCGGCCCCCCCTTGACGAAACCCACCCAAATTTCCAAGGGCTGCTCAGAAACAAAATGTTCCATTTTCCAGAAAATTTCAGCCAATTCCGTCCACAAACGCCAAAGTTATTAGACATAGAATTTTCAAAAATCCCATAGGGAAAAAATCCTAACTATATATACCTACTGGCGACCGCCAGTAGGTATATATAGTCGCCAGTAGGTATATATAGTTAGGATTTTTTCTCTATGGGATTTTTGAAAATTCTATGTCTAATAACTTTGGCGTTTGTGGACGGAATTGGCTGAAATTTTCTGGAAAATGGAACATTTTGTTTCTGAGCAGCCCCTGGAAATTTGGGGGGGGTTCGTTAAAGGGGGGGCCGAGAAAAAAGGGGGGTCCCAAAACGTGTTTTTAACATTGAGTTTTCCATAGGGCGGTTGGCCTCACTTTTAGCCCGAATGGCTGAATGGATTTCCACGAAACTTGGCAAAATTGTAGGGACTGGTAGCCCGATGTGCCTTTGCTAGGTCTCAATATATGTGCTTCAGTGGATTTTGAGAAATTAACGTTCAAAAAAAGATATATATCTGTAACAGCGGACCGGGCAGCGCTCCGGTTCGCGGACTTTATGCGTAACGGAACTTAGCGTAGCGAAGCTGATTGGCTCTCCGGTGTCTGTCAACATTCTAAACAGTCCGGAGCGGCCGCCATCTTGTCTCTCGGTAGGATTGAGAGACAAGAGGAGGCCAAAACAAAGGGGGAAATGACCATAAGGGGGCATAGTAGATCCTCCCTGACCCCCTAGGTTTAATGTGGAGGCTTTAAAAGGGCCCCGCGGGGCAAAAAAAGAAAAAAAAATGTTTTGTTTTTTTGCGTGGGTAGCGCCCGGTTCGCGAACCGGGAAGCGTTCTGGGCAGCGTACTATAAGGAAAAAAGAATGATAGACTTTTCAAATACTGTATGTTAATTGATTGTTGGTTTTGTTGATTATTTTGTAATTTTTTTATTTTTTAAAAAATTATTTATTAATGTAATTGTGTTTCAAAATTTAATAACATTTCTAACATTTCACTAGTTTATGAATTACATTTAAAAATGATTAAAGACTCAAATAATTTTTTAATATTACATATAATTTTATTTTTCGGATTGTTTTTCAAAATTTAATAGAATGTCTAACATTTGACTGTCAGATATGTCCTCTTGTTGAGTGAACATAACTTCCCACATTTGACCGTCATCATAATGAAGTAAATGATCCACAGATTCTACACATTGAACTAATTCATGGTCCCGTGATTCATCCATGAAATCTGAGTCATCATTATCCTCAATATCTTTTTCTGTGTTGTTCTCCAGAACAATTTCGAAGGAAATATTCTGCTCACCTTCCATTTTATTGCTGTAATTTGCATAAAAAATAATTATATCAGTAGAGATAGGGCACTGTTGGGTTTAAGTTCAGACAGGTACTTGTGAGTTTATAACAGAGAAGTAATCTATGGGCACTGTATGGTTTCAGGCGTGAAGTAGTACTATTAAAAAGTGCCTGTGAAGAAGCCTAAGTAAATTCATAATTATACCACAGAAACCTAAATCAATCCATAATTATAATCAAGAAGCCTTTCTCAATGTCTAACTCTTACAGAGGGATAGTATATAACTATCTGAAAATGTTTTCAAATTTATAAAATAATATCTCACCTTCTAAAAACAAGTTTAAGTTGTGAGTGAAAATGATCTTGCAATGTAGTTCAGGAAGTAGTAGTCAAAATGGCTGTGTTTCTCTCTCTTCCTTTATATATATTCAGGTACATAGCCAATCAAATGTCAGGTAAAAAAAGTAGAAAATGAAAGTAACATTTTAATTGGTTGTCAATTCCAACACTTCAGATGTGTTTTGTGAAGTAATTTACCTCAGGGTATTTAGAGAGGTCTACAGGCTAAATGGTTAAATGGAATTTCAATCAAATTTGTGAAAATGGTAGGCATTGGTATGTAGTATGAGCTAATCTATATTTGGTGAAATTGTCTCCAGTTGCTTTTCTGTAAACTACTTTCCCACCTTTTTTGATGGTGCGCTTCCCAGGGAGCGACCCGGTACGCGAACTGGCGAGCGCCCCGGTTCGCGAACCTTAAGCGTTACGGGAGTCCACCATTTTGTGTTTCGGTCGAATTAAGATACAAGATGGAGGGCAAATAATGTTCAGAATGGGTAGAAGGGGGCACGGTAGACTTATCTTGACCCCCTAGGTTTTCTGAGGGTGGCTGAGGAGGCCCATATGTGCGAAAAAAAACATTTTTTAAAAAATTTAGCGAGGTTAGCTCCCGGTTCGCGTACCGGGTAGCGCCCCAGGGAGAGTACTTTGTTGAAAAATAGTGAAAAATGTTAGAGTAAAATAATAATTGTGAGTGATCAGATGTAGGGTAGCTCTGAGAAGAGCTTTTGGGTTTATGGTACATTTAGGTACTTATAAGTAGGTACCAATGCACAGTCTTAAATTCAGAATGAAAATTCTGTTGCCCTCATCTGAGAAGTGAACTCCATCTCCTCTGTAGATATCTTGCATGTAGTAACGCAAGTTATTGTTGTACAGGGAGCCCATTCCATGGTCTCTCATGTAAGCTGAAACAGATTTGTTTACATGCTTCCTCGACTTCTCAATTTGTGGACAAAATTGGTTGGACCACCTCCATTTCTGTCTTTGGCATATATTTGAATATACCAAGGCAGTCTGAGGAAAAAGTGCCATTAATTGCTCAAAGGTGTCCTTTAAAAGCATTTCCAGACCTACCCCAGTCAAAGTGCCCAAATCATTACCTCCACAGTGCACAATTAACAGGTCAGGTTTTGGCAAATGCATAAAGGTTTTCCCCAATGGTATCAATTGGTGACATTTTAATCCTCTGTGGCCAAACCACTTAATTTCCACATCTTGTAAATTGAGGTTAGGTAAATTCCTGTTCTCAGCATACCTCTGAGCCCAATAGATGTAACTATGTCCAACAATCCAGACAGAAAACATGGTGAGAGAAGGTTCTCCTGCAGTCAGATGAAGTGTGGCAATGAAATGGCAGTTGAAAAAATAAGAGTTTAAAATGAAAAAAACTGTGGAGTTTCTGTGTTAATGAAGCAGTAACAGTGATTGGTGGATTTTGATTGCTGAAAACAGAAAGTTAGGGTGCATGGATGAGTTCTTTGAAAGATGTATTTTGAGTGGTCAAGAAAAAATCATTAAATGAAAGAATGCACTGGATATGAGGTGCACTGAGAGTTCAGAGTTCAATTGCAACATTGTTGTGTGAACTTGCAAACACCAGAGGCCTTCAAGGAGGTGGTTGCTATGCAAAAAAGGCAGAAAGGGCAGAGGGGGGAAGGGTTTTGATTTGAAAAAAAGTGAGGGAAGAGTTTTGATTGGGTGACATGAGAGATATGTGTGAAGAATTACAGCATTTCTGTGCTTTTGATAGCTGCAGACTCTGGAGTGCATACCTTTTGCTCTGCTGAAGACAAATTGGTGTGTTTCTGAGACTGTTTTGAAACTCAAAGTATTTGCTAAGGTGAGAAAAGATTTCTTTAATTTAGATAGAGAATAGTGTGCTTTAAGGAGAAAATTATGAAGAAAGTTGTGTTTTTCAAATGTTGCTTTGTCTCAAGTGTTTTACAAATAGATTTTGTTTCTTTGAGAAAATGTAATTGGAGAAAATGTGAAGTATTAGTACTGACAGGGTGTTATTGTGCATAGGAGCTGTGGAGTCTTTTCAAATTATGACTTGAAAATCGTTTTTGAGGAAAATGAATGGTTATAATATTTATGACAAGGACATAATGGTGTATGTTTCTTTATAAGGCAATTGAGTGTCTCTGATGTTATTTTTCCCATTTTAATGTAAGACCTTTCTCTGTGGAGCAAATTGCTTGTAAATATGCTCCCACCTGTGCATGGCAAATTTAGATTTTGAATGTTTGCGTTACATAGCCATGTTAAAAGTGACACAACCATGCTGGAAAGGCAATCAAAAAACGCTTTCATGTGTCTTAAGGACATTTTAAGTCATTTCTCCATGTGCAGTGCTTTGAAATTATGATTTGAAAATCGTTTTTGGGGAAAAGGAATGGTTTTTAAATTTATGACAAGGACATAATGGTGTATGCTTCTTTATAAGGCATTTCAGTGTCTCTGATGTCATTTTTCTCATATTACATTAAAAGACCTTTCCCCGTGGGGCACATTCCTTGTAAATATGCTCCCACCTGTGCATGGCAAATTTAGATTTTGAATGTTTGTGTTACATAGCCATGTTAAAAGTGACCCAACCATGCTGGAAAGGCAATCAAAAAACGCTTTCATGTGTCTTAAGGACATTTTAAGTCATTTCCCCATGTGCAGTGTTTTCAAATTATGATTTGAAAATCGTTTTTGGGGAAAAGGAATGGTTTGTAAATTTATGACAAGGATATAATGGTGTATGCTTCTTTATAAGGCATTTCAGTGTCTCTGATGTCATTTTTCCCATATTACATTAAAAGACCTTTCGCCGTGGGGCACATTCCTTGTAAATATGGTCCCACCTGTGCATGGTAAATTTAGATTTTGACTGTTTGAGTTACATAGCCATGTTAAAAGTGACCCAAAAACTTGCAAAGGCTTTAAAAAAACACTTTCATGTGTCTTAAGGACATTTTAAGTCATTTCCCCGTGGGCAGTGTTTTCAAATTATGACTTGAAAATCGTTTTTGAGGTAAAGGAATGTTGTTAAAATTTATGTGCGCCATATGCCCCCAAATTTCTTTTTCAGAGGTGCAGCAGGGTGTTCTTGAGACACCCCTGCACCTTTGGAAAAATTCCTAATTTGCGATGAGCTAATTGCTAATCGCAAATTGCACCTTCATTCCTATGGGCCTCCTGGCCCATGGAAATGAATGGGTAATTTGCAATTAGCAATTTGCTCATCGCAAATTAGGAATGGTAAAGAATCGCTATTTATTCCTTAAAATTCGCTATTTTGGAAATGCAAAATAGTTTGATGATACATATGGCGGTTCATCTCTAACAAGATAAGAAGCTTAGGAATACATTTATGATGACTGGCGCAATGAAGTTGACATCACTTACTTCATTGGTAGAGCTTTACATGTATTATCTCCTCTGTATTCTTCATCAAGCGTAACTTTCATCTGCAATCCTGAGTAGGCCTCACCTTAAACAAACCTCTGGATAGGCCACACCTTATCGTCATCCTGAATTAATCATTTAAAATGCTAGGGACAGATTTATGATAGGTGTATGCCTCTTTTGCGCCACTGTGCGTCACTTTTCTGATGCAGCGGCGGTGCAAAAGATTTGCTATGAGGCGACAAAATTACAAATTGATGCATTTAGGCAGATGTGTCATGGTGTAAAAAACACCGTGCCACATGAAACTGATGCAGCAGTGATGCAAAAGATGCACCATGTTGCAAGACAGGCCTCACTTGGGGCCATATGTATGAAGCTAATTAGCATTTGCAAAGGCCGAAGTTCTGTGAATTTCGGCCTTTGCGAATGCTAATTAGACAAATGGTATGTGTCAAACAAGTTTGATGCAAAATAAGGAATAGCAAAATTTGCTATTCTTTATTTTGCGATTGCACTGAAGGATTTGCAAATTTTGTGATTTCTTAAATGCAATGTATCAAACAAAAAGCTTTTTTTCCAAAAAACAAAAGGTGACATATGACGCCCATACATGCCCTTAGGGCATGTATGTGCGCCATATGCCCCCAAATTTCTTTTTCAGGGGGTGCAGCAGGGTGTTCTTGAGACACCCATGCACCCTTGGAAAAATTCCTAATTTGCGATGAGCTAATTGCTAATCGCAAATTGCACCTTCATTCCTATGGGCCTCCTGGCCCATGGAAATGAATGAGTAATTTGGAATTAGCAATTTGCTCATTGCAAATTAGGAATGGTAAAGAATCGCTATTTATTCCTTAAAATTCGCTATTTAGGAAATGCAAAATAGTTTGATGATACATATATCAGTTCATCTCTAACAAGATAAGAAGCATAGGGATAGATTTATGATGACTGGCGCATCACCAGGGATGTGCCAGTCATCCTGCGCTGCTGTTCCGCCACCCATGGTGTGCTGCATTTACAATGCGGCGCAGCATGGGGCAAAAATGGCACAGATGCGTGACGCATCTGTGCCGTAAAGGTGGCGCATTGCTGGAGTTTTATCGCAAGTGTGATGCAGCTCCAGCAAGGCTCAGGGGTGCCCCATCTCCACAATGTTGCGTCAAGACCTATGCCTGCTTCAAGCAGGCGCAGGGTTTTGACGTAGCTTTCTCCTATCTGATTGTAAATGCGGCACACCATGGGTGGCAGAGCAGCGGTGCACGTTAACTGGTGCATGCCTGGGGATGTGCCATTTAACATAAATCTGCCCCTTTACATTTAAGTATGTGCAGGGGACACAGAGTCGGTGAGGCTTATCCAAGGTTAAGAAGAGATGAGTCCTGTTCACTGAAAAATTAGACATAGGCTTCACCTGCTCAGCATCGCTTGACATGGCTATATAATAGCTGCAAAATGTTACTCTTGTTAAACAATTTTACTATTATAATCTCTGAGATTTGTCTCTTACTCTGCAACATCTCATTGTTGTTATCTTTCTTTAAAGATAAAGACAACATCAACATGAGCGACAATCAGCAATCAGTTGATTTTGACCTCATCATTGAACTCGTAATTGAAACATCAGTGGATGTTGATCCCTTGGATGATTTAAATCCTGAGGATGAAGAAGAACGTGATGAGGATGCAGATTTGTCCGAATTATATGACATAGGATGGGAAGCTGACGTGCTTGAGCCTATGGAACTATAAACATTTATTTTAAAAATGTATAATAAATAAAAAGTAAAAATGTAAACCGTTTAATTTAAAAATAAAGACACCTTCAAAAACAGGTTATGTGTAGTGTCTTCAATAAAATATTAAAATATGCTCATAAAATTAGATCAGATTCACATATAAAATAGCACAGGTAACATGAATATAAATTCCATTTCTTTTCTGCTATTTCTGTATTCTAAATTTGCCAAGCACTAAAAAATCTTCTATGTAAAAATGTCAAGTAGTGTTTTAAGTTTTTGATTACTGTTATTGATTTACTGTTGGGTAATAGTGGTTAATAACATTTTTTAATATATTTTACCACAGATTCAACTGCAGATCATTTCAAGATTTCACCATGCCAACCAAAGAAAGACTGAGAAAGGCTGCAAAACGTCAAAGACAGCAGGTGAATGAAAAAAAGCAGCAGTCCTCTAATAAAAAGATTTGTCAAGTCACCAAGAAAGCACCGGGTAAGAGTACAAAAACATTCATAAGAAATATTTGTAGTAAAAAAAATATTACTACAGAAAATGTTTCAGTCCAGAAAAAGAGAAGCAATTCAAACGGAAAGGAAAGGCCAATGAAAAATGTTACTGCTAGAGCAAGAGATAACTCTGTGCATGATATTAGAAGGAAACAACAGTTTAGGGACATTCGTAAACGAATGTTCCGCAACAGGATAATTGGCAATTTGTTAAAAAATATTAAGAAAGGTCAACAGAAAGTGGTTTTTTATAAGAGAAAAAAAAAAGTTGAGAAAGTTATTGATCAGGCATTTGAAATTAAACGTAAGTTATTTATTTTGATAATCAATAGAATTAGGAAGCTAAACAAGGTAATTTATGATTTCAAAAGAAATAGTAGATGGAAGAGAATAGTTAATCGTAGTAATTTTTGTGAAGTTTTTTCTGGAGAATGGATGCATAGTTCAAGCTGTGAGGCATTTTTTAATGAGGAGAGTTATTTCCAGGATAATGATTTGGTGCATGCAGTTGACACCAGTGGTCGTGCTTATGAAGTGAAAGATGGTTGTCCAGTTGAAAAAGAAAAACTTGTGACAACAGAGGCAGAAGAGGTGTTAGGTAATGAGGTTTTAGGAAGACGTGCTAAGGGTCCTGTGTACACCTGGAAGTGTAGTAGTATTTGCAGTGTGCGACAGGATTCCATCAATTTGCTTTGTGATTTTGTACGGTCATTTAATAAGAAAAGTTTGAAGCAGAAAATGAGGTTGTTGCAAGAATTAGATCCTTGCAGAGTGAGAGAAGTGACAGGTTTGCATGGTCATTCACTGGTTTGTCTTTCCAGGAGAGTATGCCAGAGTGTTTTTCATCATTTCAGGATGCTAGCAGTGCATCATAATAAAGTGAGGAAATTAGTTAGAATGTTGTATTATGCTAAGAGTCCAGCAATTATGCTTAAACAATTATGCGCTGCTCTTTTGCATGGTTCTGAAATAGATGTGAAGAATATATGTGAAGAAATTGAGTTTTGTTACTTTGGAAGTAAAGAGGAGAATGTTGAAATTGACCAAGAAGAAGCGGGTAATGTGGAAGATAGTGTACAGGTTTCCAGTACAGATAATTTCCAGAGGGAAATTGCGACGTTTCAGGTCAAATCAAGTGAGAGGCCAAATTTCACTTGTGTGTGTTGTCGACGCACCTATTATAAGAATCAGACTAAGTTAGTGGATTTATATGCAAAAAGTGAAAGGGAAAATAATAGTGAATGGAAGGATTTCACAACATACTTGATGGCAGAAAATTGTTTTGATTTGGGATTGGATCAACGTGTGTGTACTTATTGTTGTTGCAAATTAAATCAAAACCAGATGCCTGCTAGAGCAGTTCATAATAATCTGGAATTGGTTGAGATTCCTTCTGAATTGAAGGATTTAAATACTTATGAATCTATTTTGATTCAAAGTATCCATCCCTTTCAGGCTATTGTAAGAATGGAGCCAAAGACAGGGAAATTGCCTCCATCAGATTTACAGAGAGGATTAAAGGGAAGAGTTGTTTATTTGCCTCTAGATTTGAAGAAAAACATTAACACAATTGGAGTAGAAAAAGTGGAAGAGGAACCTCTGGTTATCTTAGTTAATGGGGTTCCGACAAAGAATAAGAAAATATGGCAAGATTTAGTGGATGTTAGGAAAGTTAAAAAGGCAACATTGTATTTGAAAAAAAATAATAAATACTATAAGAATGTATATGTTGCAGAAGAGGAAGTAAGTGAGGAAGAGGATAGCGATTTGTGTGCTGGTCAAATTGAGAAAGTAGAACCCTCTACTAGTGAAGAAATATATGAACATTATAGTGTTCATCCTTTCCATTCCAAGGAAGTCATGGGGAATGCTATTGAGTTGTTTCAAATGAAACAAGCCAAAGGGAGTCCCATTAGTGTTTGGGAGGAAAGTTTGGAAGCTCGGTGTTTCCCACAGCTTTTTCCAACAGGTCAGGGAGGAAGATATGATGAGCGACCTCATCAAATTCCTGCTTCTGAATACCGGACTTTGCGATTGTATGCAGGAGATGCTAGGTTTCGACAATGCATTCCTTATTTGTTTCATCTCCTGTTTGAAAGCGATCTGTCTGGACTGTCATATGCAGTGAACCACATCTTGAAAAGTGGTATACACATGCAAAACATCTCGGCAAGTGACTTTATGGATAAAGTCAATGTCCAAGACAGTATTTTGGATTCTCACCTGATTAATCTCATGGCGTGTCAGCGTGGTACTAATGAGTACTGGTACCGTCGTCATGGTGATTTAAAATGTATGCTGAGGAACTTAGGAACTCCCACATGGTTCCTCACTCTGAGCTGTGCCGAGTATGGCTGGGAAGACTTACTTGAATTTCTACGAGAGGCAAATGCTAACGTAGAAAACATCGAATTCAAGACACCCGGAGAACTGTGCTCTTTGGATCCAGTCAATGTATGTAGGTACTTCAATCATAGATTTGAAGCTATGATGTCTTTCATCATGAATAAGAAGAATCCACCTCTTGGAGAGGTGTTGGATTTCTTCTGGAGAAAGGAGTACCAAGCAAGAGGTGCTCCTCATATACATATGTTGCTGTGGATCAAGGATGCACCTAAATTTGGAACGGATCCAGAAGACTCAGTGATGAGTTTTATACAACAGTATTCTACGTGTGCTGTTCCAAACGCAAAGGAGAAGAAAAGCCTAAGAGAAAAAGTTCTGCGTTTCCAAAGCCATCGATGTGGAAAGTACTGTCGTGGTAAATTCCGAAACAAGGACAAGTTCTACACCAAATGTCGTTTCGGCTTTCCACGACCGGTGATTTCTAAAGGAAGAGTAAACAGTTTGATGTCTTCGCTGCGACATAATGTGATGAAGAAATCACCTAAAAACACATACAATTTGAAGAGGAACGAAGAGTCCAAGTACATCAACGACTACAACCCGGTGATTTTGTCCATGTGGAATGCTAACATGGATATACAGTTTGTGGCTGATAACTGTATGGCTGTGGCTCGGTATGTGACATCTTACATCACCAAAAAAGAGAAGACAGAATTGAAGGATATGTGGGAGGACATTTCCCATGAAAAGAGCCTCAGCAAGAAGTTGTACAGTTTCAGTCTGAAGATGTTGTCGCATCGAGAAATCGGAGCGTACGAATGTTCTGACCGGTTGTCTTCAGCAAGTCTCCATGCCAAGTCCAGGAGTATTGTTTGGGCGAGTCTTGGTCTTGCTGCAACGCGTAATCGAGTTCTCAAACCTGTGCTGGAAATTGAGTATTTGGCGGAAAAGGAGCCAAACAGTACCGACATTTTGAAGACCAACATGTTGGATACATATTATCCAAATCGAAGCATTCACCTCGAGAATGTTTGTCTGTATGAGGTTCTTCAAAATTACATATTCAAGAGGAACATCAAAGAAGATACTGAGAAAGGAGTGTATGCTGTAATAGGAAGTGAGGGATGTCTGGTCAAGCAAAGAAAATGCCACTTGGTAAACCATCGAAAATTGAGTGGCGAATCTCCTGAAAAAAAGGAGTTTTTCTATTTAGCACTTTTGCAACTTTTCAAGCCTTGGCGTGCAGAAGAGGAACTGCTTGGAGATTTTCTCTGTTACGAAGACTCTTTCAATGCCGCCAAGAAGACCATAGAATGTCCTGCTTTTCCCAAATATGTAGAAATGTTGAATGCGGAAATTGAGCAGGAAGCAATGATTGCAGCCGAGATTGCCAGAGACAGTTCTCAGGACAGTCAGAGTTCTGCTTCATTGAGTCAGGATCCACTAGGAGGACCTGTTATCGAAAATGAAGCTGCCACTGCTATGAATGAAGTGGAAAGAGCCATGGCACATGCTCAGGAGGATGCGGTTAACTTAGAAGAGTTGGAAAGACAACTCAACATTGAGCAGAGGAAAATATATGACGAAGTTACCATGCAAATTGATCATGGATTAAGTCATGACAAGAAAGAGTGCTCATGTACGTCGTTGAAGCCTGTCCGACTGTACGTGACTGGAGAAGCGGGAACTGGAAAAAGTTTCCTTATTAAAGCAATTTCATGTTATTTGCAGGAAAGGACAGAGTCATCGCTGTCTTGTGTTGTCACCGCTCCAACTGGACTGGCAGCACATAACATTAAAGGGATTACTTTACATCGTTTACTGATGCTGCCAGTGGAGCATGACAACAAATTACAATATCACAAGCTATCTGGAGATGCTTGTTTTGAAGTTTCAAGAATCTTGAGGAAAATGAAACTTCTTATCATTGACGAAGTAAGCATGGTTTCCAATGTCATGCTTGCCTTTGTGCATTTGAGAATGCAAGAAGTTCTCAAAACAGAGTATGATGTGTTATTTGGTGGCAAACACATCATTGTTTTCGGAGATCTTCTGCAGCTGACACCAGTGAAAGGGCAACCTGTGTTCAAAATGCTCACGCATGAAGATACCAGGAAGTGCATTGGCAACGTCAATATATGGTTAAACTTCAATTATGCTGAACTGCATGAAAATATGCGCCAGGCAAAGGATGAAGTTTACAAGACTATTCTACAAGATGTTAGAATTGGAAAAGTGACCGAGCATGGGAAAGAAGCTTTACATGCACGATTACTGTCAAATTTATATGCAAAACAAGATGTTGTGCCTGAGAATATTTTTCAGAAAATTACTGAGAAGAAATCTGGAATATGTTTGATGCCAACTCTTGCAGAATGTGCCAAATTCAACAACAAAATGTTGCATTTAGAAAAGCAAGAGATTGTGAAACTGGAAGCTATTGACAGAGTAGAGCATATGGGATCAACAATTATTTTGTCTGAGAATCTGAAAACAAAATTGGATTCATTAGAGAAGAGTATATCTAAAACTGCAGGTTTTGAAAAGACTCTGAATGTGTGCTTGAACTGCCGTATAATTTTAAGAAGGAATTTACATGTTGAAAGAGGTCTGGTAAATGGATCAATGGGTAATGTTGTTGATTTTGTAAAATACAGAAATAGAGATGGAATTGAATTTTTTAAAATTAAATTTGATGGCATTGAGGAAGTACAGCTAATTGGTCGTTGTTCTGCTAGATTTTTGCTTGTAAAAGACTTATATGTTAGCCGTAAGCAGTTTCCTGTTTGCTTGGCATATGCGGTGACAATCCATAAATCGCAAGGTTTAAGTGTAGACAGTGCATTGGTGAATATTGGCAGTTCTGTGTTCAAGGAAGGTATGGCATATGTGGCATTGTCACGAGTTAGAACTTTATCGGGATTGTACTTGATTGAGTGTGATGTCACAAGCATTTGTGCGGATCTAGATTGTGTTAAGGAATACAATAGGTTAAGAAGAGAGTATGCGCCACATTTGCCTCAATATCCTTTGTTTGAGAAATGTGTGGTAGGCCGGAAACGGAGAAATGTGACCAATACTGGGGAGGTTGTAGCAAAAAGACGAAAAGTCGATGAACCTGAAATTATAAGCAGAAACAAAAAGGATTCTGTTGAAGATGTTGTTGGTTTTCAATTTGAAAACAGTTCTGGTGTCAACTGCTATGCTAATGTAGTGGTTAATGTTTTGTTTTCTCTAGAAAATGTAAAAGAAGAGATTGTGGTCAATTCTGATCAAAGATTTTGCAGTTTGTTAAATTCTGTCTTAGAAAAATGTAGCACTGATAGAACAAACATAGAAAGTGTGTCTGAAATTCGAAATCTGTTAGACAGATGTTCAGGCCAAACACAATTCTCTCAAAATATTCAGCAAGATTGTCAGGAGTTTTTAATGTATATGCTTGATGTATTGCATGCTGAAGGTGTAGATGTAGATCAGCTGTTTGGGCTTTCTTATCAATGGCAGCATGACTGCGAGAACTGTAGGGTATCAAGTACTACTAGTGTAGACTCAGAAAGATTTATATATTTAACTTTGCCAGACAGTAAATCAGTCTCCTTTGATAAGCTAGTAAAAGCAGCTGATCACAACATGGAGTGTAGCCAATGTAAATCTGAAATGATGTCCACATTATTTATACGAACATATGGCCAGTATGTCATTTTAATGTTCCAACGATGTAGGCCTGATGGAACAAAATTGACAACTTTAATTAAAAATGTTGTGGTTTCGCAGTTGTCAATATCAGGAAGGACTTTTGTAACTGCAGCAATTATATATCATGACGGTCCTTCAATAACATCAGGACATTACACAGCTTATTTAAAGTCTAGAAATGGCTGGTCATTCTGCAATGATTCTGTTTTAATTTTCAAAAAAAAATTGCCGTATGACCTTAAAAACTCTTACCTGGTGTTTTTAAAACCAAAATTTTAGGGAAAGAATCTCGGGATGTGCTCTAAGGAATTTCAAGAAGTTCTAATGGCTCCTACACGATTTGGCCTTGAGGATAAGTGTAGTTCAGAGACATAACTTCTAACCATAAGACTGGACGTCATGGAGAAATAAGTGCACTTTGAAAGAGTTCAGAAAAACTATTTCTTTTTATAAGCTAATTGAAGCAGCCAATCAAAACATAGAGTAGAGGGAATGTAAGTCTGCAATGCTGTCTACTGTTTTACATTGCTTTGTGATTAAAAGTGATGTAGAGAATTAAATCATTGTAGTAGTCATAGAGGTAGTGTAAGTCTGCTTCATAGTAAGCAGTATCAGTGTCATAGGAAATGTAGAACATGACTGAGGAAGAAGGGGAAGATATTACTAGTCCAGGATTGTGAAAATGATCTTCAACATTTTAATTCTGAAAGTTGCGGAAATGCCAAATGACGGGATTGGCTTACAAGAAATCCAAGAGTTATAAATGGCTCTGACAAGATTTGGCCTTGTGGAAACTTGTGGTAGAGAGCAAGAAGTCATTTATTGTATGTAACATGTTTTTCAAAACGATGGAGGTTTTCTTTCAGAAAGTGGCGGGCTGAAAGTAATAACAGCACAACAGAGTGTAAGCTGTTCATAGGACATCCTTCGCCGTCATGGAAAGTAAGTTAACTTTAAGGAGTTCTGAATTCTGATTTGTTATGTTGTATGGGTTTTTTAAACACAATCATTTTGATTGTGTTTTTTTTTCCCCGCTGTTATATGATGAATACCTTCAAGTCACTGTTTTTAGTGAAATTTGATACATTCTGAGAACAGGAAAAATAAACCATTTAACATGTATAATTAATTCTGTACTGTTTCCATTTATGATGTACATTTAGAACTGTGTAGGAGGCATGGAGAAGGAGAGGCTTCTGTAAGTGTCAAAGTTCTTGCATACAGTGCTCATATTCTACGTAGTCTTTCATATGATAGACTACATTTCCAGAATGAGATACCTAAGCAAAGGAAACACAGGTCATATGATTGTGGAATGAGCAAAGAAATTTGCATGTTTTTCAATTATATTACCTGTGTTTCCTAACATTACACACCACATTGTGTAGATGAGGTTTAGGCCTGTTCCTGGAGACAGAGGAGGTCTGACATTTGTTCAAGAGTGCAGTGGACATTACTCACTTCGTTGGTAGGCCTCCACATGTATTATCTTCTCTGTATTCTTCAACAAACCTAAATTCCATCTGCAACCCTGAGTAGGACTTACCTGAAACAAATCTGTGGATAGGTTACACCTTATTGGCATCTTGAAACAATGATTTAAAATGTTAGGGTCAGATTTATGGTGGCCGTGCGCCTCTTTTGCTCCATTGTGGGTCACTTTTGTGTAAAAGATGCACCATGTTGCAAGATAGGTTTCAGTTCTTCTCCAGCAAGATACCATCAGTTTAAAATGTATATAATTAGCATTGTGTAGGGGGCATGCAGAAGCAAAAGCTTTTATAAGTGTCAAAGTTGTTGCATGCAGTGATGCACTTCTAGGTACTGTTTAATATGCTGGACTACATCTGCACTATGAGATACCTAAGCAAAGGCAACACAGGTGATGTGATTGTGAAATGAGGAAAAGAAACTCCACATTTTTCAATTACATCACCTGTGTTTCCTAAGTTTATGAATGACATTGTGCAGATGAAGTTTAGGTCTGTCCACGGACACAGAAGAGGTCTGGCCTTTGTTCAAGAGTGAAGTGGACATGACTTACTTCATTGGTAGGCCTTCACATGTATTATGTCCTCTGTTCTCTTCAAACAACTCGAAATTTCATTTGGAACCCTGAGTAGGTCTCACCTGAAACAAACCTCTGGATAGGACACATCTTATTGGCATCCTGAAGCAATCATTTAAAATGTTAGTGTCTTGCGACACTTTTCTGAGACAACAGCAGTGCAAAAGATGCACCATGTTTTAAGATAGGCCTCACTTCATCTGCATCAAGATACTGTTAGTTTAAAATGTATATCTTTAGGACTGTGTAGGGGTCCTGGAGAAGCAGAAGCTTCTGTCAGTGTCAAAGTTGTTGAAAAACTGTTTGTCCTTCAATCTTTTCCCTTGTCTTTTGTAATTTTTAAATACATGTTTTAATATTTTTCAAATGTTTGTTCTCTCTTTCACAGATTGAAAGTATAAAAACAAAAAGTGAGTAATTTAACGACAATTATAAGGTAAATGTTTTGTATTCTTTTCGTTACATTTCTATCACATTCACCTACTATTAGTTCCACAGCTTCATTTCTTTAACCCTCAGTTTCCTGCCTTTGCTACTTTCCTCATTCCTTTCTCTATTACCTACTTACTCAACTCCTTCCACTCTTTTTCTCAGTCCCTCTCTTCTCATAGTTCCTCACTCTTGTTCACTCACTCCGTCTCTATTACTCTTAGTGTCTTTGACTGATCACTCTTTCACTACTTGTTCATAATGCTTTCTCTGTGTAGTTGAAGCACACTAAGGGGCATATTATGAACACAGCCAATAAAATTATTGCTGTTTTTATTGGCAGAAAACGGGTACAAAAGTGGTTTTAGCGGCAGTTTTCTGCTGCAAAAGCGGCTTTGGTCACATATTTCTGCCGATAAAAGCTGCAAAACTTTTTGCCTATGTTGATGATATGGCTCTATGTTATTTACATTTCTTTGCTGTTTCAATTAATCTTTTTCTGTTACTTCTTCTTTTCTGTTTTCTATTTTTTCTCTCTGTTATTCCCCATGTTTTAATCTTATTTTGAACATTCACTCACATTCTCCAAGAAAGTCTTCTTTGTTATTGTTCTACTCTCTTTTTTTTCTTTCACTTCCTTATCTATTTTGTTTTTCACAATTATACCCTCTTCCGTCTTTTCTTCGGTAAATAGATCTATTAAACAGTATCTCTGGTTTACTCCCTATAGCTGTCTTTCTTTTAACATCACTCTCTGTTTACTTTCCTTATACTTACTCTTCTTTTTTAAAAAAAAAAAAAATTTTTGGGTTAGCTCCCGGTTCGCGAACCGGGAAGCGAACTGGGAAGCGAACTAAAAGAAATAGAGCTTGCCAGAGTGCTAAACATTCTAGCAATTTTTTTTGAAAGGGGAGGTAGTTCTGAAAAGAACTTTTGTTTTAATGTTTTTGTTGTTTTATATATTTTTTTTATTTTTTTTAATTTTTAGTTTTTTTTGTATTTTTTGAACAATTTTATATATTTTTTGGTTTTTTTGGGGGGGAAACAACAAAAAACAGGCATTGAAAAGGGCTCAACAGGAGCAAAAAAAAAATTACTGTCTGGGGCGGTTAGGACAATTGTGATTGTTATAAGCTAGGTTGATTGAATTAATGCTCATGTTACCACATGATATCAATGCACCGCAGTGCAGACAAGTATATTTCATATGCCCAAAATTCTCCTGGATGTTTAGCACGGTTTCCCGTGCCTCTGCTGCTGTCAACGATATTAACGATGTTGACCTGGCCACAGGAGTTGCTGTTGGGTTTTCTTCCATGTCACGTATCTCCGCCCGGTTGTAATTCAATGGATGCCACCTGTTCATGTGCCGATGCATGGTATAGTTCCCGTAGCTATACTTTTTATCAGTCCCTCTTGATAATTTCTCTTTGCAAATGAGGCAGGTGACATACCTCGCATTTACTTTTTTCTGCCCTGGAGGGATTGAAAAAAACTGCCAAATGAAACTGGCTTTCCTATGGGAAACCCGGGGCATCTCTTCCAAGAACTGTGGTCCTTCTCTCTCCTCTTCCTCTAGTTCTTGCTCTTCCTCCTCTGTGTTGGTGATGACCTGGGGAGGTGGTCCTCTCTTCCCATGAGGAGGTGGAGGTGGTGGTGGGGGTGCACCAGCTGAAGCAACTACTGAAGCCATTGCTCTACTATGAATAAAGGTCTTCCTCTCACAATGATGAAAGTCAGAGTGAGGAAAGAAGGAGGGGTTTTCATCATTTGGGAAAAACAATAGTTCTAAACCAATGAAAAGTGTTATTTTTAGGTCACCTGACCTAGCCTTACATGATTATGAAACCAAAAGTTAAATGAACCAATGAAAAGTTTTATTAACAAGTCACATGACCTCTCACGCTTATGTTACGCGCTGCGGAACGCGCCCCGGATCGCTTCCGGGTCGCTGCGCTTCGCGCCTCGGTTCGCGCTCCGGAGCACTTCCGGGTGCGCTAACGCGGCGCGTCATAAGATGCATTACGCGGCAACGCGATACGTCGCGCTTTCGCGACGCGATGCGGATCGCTTCCGGGGAGCTGCGCTTCGCGTCTCAGTTCGCGTACCGGAGCACTTCCGGGTGCGCTAACGCGGCGCGTCATAAGACGCATTACGTGACAACGTGATACGTCGCGCTTCCGCGACGCGTCACGATGTTGATTTCTAACGCGGCAGTTGCGCTAACGGAACGTTTACCGGTTCACGGACCGGGTCGCGGCATCAAATTGAGCTAACGGAAAGCTTCCCGGTTCGCGAACCGGGAGCGAAACAAAAAAAATATTTAAAAAAAAAATTATTAATAAACATATAAAATATATTTTTGGATTTAAAGAAGAATACATTTTACAGCTATAGATATTAGCTTTTAAAAAACCAATGAAATTCACTGAAAAAACCATAGGTTATAGACCATATATAGTTAGGAATTAGCATTTACAAAACCTTGAAAATTCACTGAAAAAACCATAGGTTATAGACCATATATAGTTAGGAATTAGCATTTAAAAAACCTTATTTTACTCACAAAACCATTGAAATTCCATATATAGTTAGTTGTACTAACTATATATCGCGCACCCGCAATCCACTGCTGATCATGTCACATATTACATCATTCATGACATGGTCAGTGACATCACTGATGACATCACTGATGACATCTCAAATGACATCACTGATGACATCACTGATGACATCTCAAATGACATCACTGATGACATCTCAAATGACATCACTGATGACATCACTGATGACATCTCATTTGACATTACTGATCACATCACTGATGACATCATTCATGTGATAATACGATGAACCTCTTCAGACTCTAATATAACCTTAGATACACTCAGTGTAAACAGACACTCACAGACTGTCACTCATCCATGGAGTTACTTATACACCTAGTCAGTCATGCAAAGAATCAATCACACTTCCATTTCCTCAACTATACAGTTATACACACCTTACTTATTCAAACATATACTAACACATATTTACTCTCTTTTACAATCCCTGATACAAGTTCACAATCATCCATACAGCCACTCACACATTCACTGGCTCTTATGCACAGTTATTTATATATGCCAACTCTCACATGTACTGTGTTTTACATATGTACTTACTTTGACATGTAGCACTGAGATATCCATTCACTCACCAATACACTGATGCACACAGTCAACCACCCATACAGCTGTTTCCACGTGCACTTTTGAACCCATACATCTAGTGAATCAACTGCTCACACATCTATGCACAGAGTCATACACTTCCCAGCCACCCACACACACACTCAGTCTCCCATACAAATACTTGAGCAACCAATCAATAACCCATATACTTACTCATATAGCTACTGATCAACACATGCAGCAGTTTACAGTACAACAAACATAATGATGCACAAATTAACACAGTTCAGTCACTAACCCATGCACTCAGTGAGACACATTTAACCACTCACTCATACAGTCAGTCATGCACCTACTAAATCCTTCATCCAGACACTTCTACATCCACTCATTCTTCAATATGTAAGACATATTTTAACTTTACAGAAATACACAGTCACTGGATGTTGTCATCAGTGATGTCATCAGTGATGTCATTTGAGATGTCATCAGTGATGTCATCAGTGATGTCATTTGAGATGTCATCAGTGATGTCATCAGTGATGTCATTTGAGATGTCATCAGTGATGTCATCAGTGATGTCACTGACCATGTCATGAATGATGTAATATGTGACATGATCAGCAGTGGATTGCGGGTGCGCGATATATAGTTAGTACAACTAACTATATATGGAATTTCAATGGTTTTGTGTGAGTAAAATGAGGTTTTTTAAATGCTAATTCCTAACTATATATGGTCTATAACCTATGGTTTTTTCAGTGAATTTTCAAGGTTTTGTAAATGCTAATTCCTAACTATATATGGTCTATAACCTATGGTTTTTTCAGTGAATATATATATATATATATAAATATATATATATATATATATATATATATATATATTCACGCTCCAAGGTTGTCCACCTTATGAGTAGCACGCGAGCAGCAGCTTTATTTATGTGTAGGTGAGGACGGGGATCCGCTCGTAGACGCCGCTCCGTAATGGATCTGCCCGACGCGTTTCGAAGCTCCATCTGCTTCTCTTCAGGGGCTTTAACGGAAGCGGTGTGCGCACCCGTTACACTTCTCCAATTTCATATAACTCACCCGCCAATGGGAGGCTCCAATGAGACTTCTGGGAAGTGTAGTGCGGAAAACACACAATCAAGTCCTGTATGGACTCCACGAGTGGGCCCGTCCTCGATCCCATGTACGGCTGCTACTTCACTGCCGTGACCCCCACGTTAACGGGGTGGTGCATACTCTGCGGCTGGACTGCCGCATATAGATTCACGCTCCAAGGTTGTCCACCTTATGAGTAGCACGCGAGCAGCAGCTTTATTTATGTGTAGGTGAGGACGGGGATCCGCTCGTAGACGCCGCTCCGTAATGGATCTGCCCGACGCGTTTCGAAGCTCCATCTGCTTCTCTTCAGGGGCTTTAACGGAAGCGGTGTGCGCACCCGTTACACTTCTCCAATTTCATATAACTCACCCGCCAATGGGAGGCTCCAATGAGACTTCTGGGAAGTGTAGTGCGGAAAACACACAATCAAGTCCTGTATGGACTCCACGAGTGGGCCCGTCCTCGATCCCATGTACGGCTGCTACTTCACTGCCGTGACCCCCACGTTAACGGGGTGGTGCATACTCTGCGGCTGGACTGCCGCATATAGATTCACGCTCCAAGGTTGTCCACCTTATGAGTAGCACGCGAGCAGCAGCTTTATTTATGTGTAGGTGAGGACGGGGATCCGCTCGTAGACGCCGCTCCGTAATGGATCTGCCCGACGCGTTTCGAAGCTCCATCTGCTTCTCTTCAGGGGCTTTAACGGAAGCGGTGTGCGCACCCGTTACACTTCTCCAATTTCATATAACTTACCCGCCAATGGGAGGCTCCAATGAGACTTCTGGGAAGTGTAGTGCGGAAAACACACAATCAAGTCCTGTATGGACTCCACGAGTGGGCCCGTCCTCGATCCCATGTACGGCTGCTACTTCACTGCCGTGACCCCCACGTTAACGGGGTGGTGCATACTCTGCGGCTGGACTGCCGCATATAGATTCACGCTCCAAGGTTGTCCACCTTATGAGTAGCACGCGAGCAGCAGCTTTATTTATGTGTAGGTGAGGACGGGGATCCGCTCGTAGACGCCGCTCCGTAATGGATCTGCCCGACGCGTTTCGAAGCTCCATCTGCTTCTCTTCAGGGGCTTTAACGGAAGCGGTGTGCGCACCCGTTACACTTCTCCAATTTCATATAACTCACCCGCCAATGGGAGGCTCCAATGAGACTTCTGGGAAGTGTAGTGCGGAAAACACACAATCAAGTCCTGTATGGACTCCACGAGTGGGCCCGTCCTCGATCCCATGTACGGCTGCTACTTCACTGCCGTGACCCCCACGTTAACGGGGTGGTGCATACTCTGCGGCTGGACTGCCGCATATAGATTCACGCTCCAAGGTTGTCCACCTTATGAGTAGCACGCGAGCAGCAGCTTTATTTATGTGTAGGTGAGGACGGGGATCCGCTCGTAGACGCCGCTCCGTAATGGATCTGCCCGACGCGTTTCGAAGCTCCATCTGCTTCTCTTCAGGGGCTTTAACGGAAGCGGTGTGCGCACCCGTTACACTTCTCCAATTTCATATAACTCACCCGCCAATGGGAGGCTCCAATGAGACTTCTGGGAAGTGTAGTGCGGAAAACACACAATCAAGTCCTGTATGGACTCCACGAGTGGGCCCGTCCTCGATCCCATGTACGGCTGCTACTTCACTGCCGTGACCCCCACGTTAACGGGGTGGTGCATACTCTGCGGCTGGACTGCCGCATATAGATTCACGCTCCAAGGTTGTCCACCTTATGAGTAGCACGCGAGCAGCAGCTTTATTTATGTGTAGGTGAGGACGGGGATCCGCTCGTAGACGCCGCTCCGTATTGGATCTGCCCGACGCGTTTCGAAGCTCCATCTGCTTCTCTTCAGGGGCTTTAACGGAAGCGGTGTGCGCACCCGTTACACTTCTCCAATTTCATATAACTCACCCGCCAATGGGAGGCTCCAATGAGACTTCTGGGAAGTGTAGTGCGGAAAACACACAATCAAGTCCTGTATGGACTCCACGAGTGGGCCCGTCCTCGATCCCATGTACGGCTGCTACTTCACTGCCGTGACCCCCACGTTAACGGGGTGGTGCATACTCTGCGGCTGGACTGCCGCATATAGATTCACGCTCCAAGGTTGTCCACCTTATGAGTAGCACGCGAGCAGCAGCTTTATTTATGTGTAGGTGAGGACGGGGATCCGCTCGTAGACGCCGCTCCGTAATGGATCTGCCCGACGCGTTTCGAAGCTCCATCTGCTTCTCTTCAGGGGCTTTAACGGAAGCGGTGTGCGCACCCGTTACACTTCTCCAATTTCATATAACTCACCCGCCAATGGGAGGCTCCAATGAGACTTCTGGGAAGTGTAGTGCGGAAAACACACAATCAAGTCCTGTATGGACTCCACGAGTGGGCCCGTCCTCGATCCCATGTACGGCTGCTACTTCACTGCCGTGACCCCCACGTTAACGGGGTGGTGCATACTCTGCGGCTGGACTGCCGCATATAGATTCACGCTCCAAGGTTGTCCACCTTATGAGTAGCACGCGAGCAGCAGCTTTATTTATGTGTAGGTGAGGACGGGGATCCGCTCGTAGACTCCGCTCCGTAATGGATCTGCCCGACGCGTTTCGAAGCTCCATCTGCTTCTCTTCAGGGGCTTTAACGGAAGCGGTGTGCGCAACCGTTACACTTCTCCAATTTCATATAACTCACCCGCCAATGGGAGGCTCCAATGAGACTTCTGGGAAGTGTAGTGCGGAAAACACACAATCAAGTCCTGTATGGACTCCACGAGTGGGCCCGTCCTCGATCCCATGTACGGCTGCTACTTCACTGCCGTGACCCCCACGTTAACGGGGTGGTGCATACTCTGCGGCTGGACTGCCGCATATAGATTCACGCTCCAAGGTTGTCCACCTTATGAGTAGCACGCGAGCAGCAGCTTTATTTATGTGTAGGTGAGGACGGGGATCCGCTCGTAGACGCCGCTCCGTAATGGATCTGCCCGACGCGTTTCGAAGCTCCATCTGCGTCTCTTCAGGGGCTTTAACGGAAGCGGTGTGCGCACCCGTTACACTTCTCCAATTTCATATAACTCACCCGCCAATGGGAGGCTCCAATGAGACTTCTGGGAAGTGTAGTGCGGAAAACACACAATCAAGTCCTGTATGGACTCCACGAGTGGGCCCGTCCTCGATCCCATGTACGGCTGCTACTTCACTGCCGTGACCCCCACGTTAACGGGGTGGTGCATACTCTGCGGCTGGACTGCCGCATATAGATTCACGCTCCAAGGTTGTCCACCTTATGAGTAGCACGCGAGCAGCAGCTTTATTTATGTGTAGGTGAGGACGGGGATCCGCTCGTAGACGCCGCTCCGTAATGGATCTGCCCGACGCGTTTCGAAGCTCCATCTGCTTCTCTTCAGGGGCTTTAACGGAAGCGGTGTGCGCACCCGTTACACTTCTCCAATTTCATATAACTCACCCGCCAATGGGAGGCTCCAATGAGACTTCTGGGAAGTGTAGTGCGGAAAACACACAATCAAGTCCTGTATGGACTCCACGAGTGGGCCCGTCCTCGATCCCATGTACGGCTGCTACTTCACTGCCGTGACCCCCACGTTAACGGGGTGGTGCATACTCTGCGGCTGGACTGCCGCATATAGATTCACGCTCCAAGGTTGTCCACCTTATGAGTAGCACGCGAGCAGCAGCTTTATTTATGTGTAGGTGAGGACGGGGATCCGCTCGTAGACGCCGCTCCGTAATGGATCTGCCCGACGCGTTTCGAAGCTCCATCTGCTTCTCTTCAGGGGCTTTAACGGAAGCGGTGTGCGCACCCGTTACACTTCTCCAATTTCATATAACTCACCCGCCAATGGGAGGCTCCAATGAGACTTCTGGGAAGTGTAGTGCGGAAAACACACAATCAAGTCCTGTATGGACTCCACGAGTGGGCCCGTCCTCGATCCCATGTACGGCTGCTACTTCACTGCCGTGACCCCCACGTTAACGGGGTGGTGCATACTCTGCGGCTGGACTGCCGCATATAGATTCACGCTCCAAGGTTGTCCACCTTATGAGTAGCACGCGAGCAGCAGCTTTATTTATGTGTAGGTGAGGACGGGGATCCGCTCGTAGACGCCGCTCCGTAATGGATCTGCCCGACGCGTTTCGAAGCTCCATCTGCTTCTCTTCAGGGGCTTTAACGGAAGCGGTGTGCGCACCCGTTACACTTCTCCAATTTCATATAACTCACCCGCCAATGGGAGGCTCCAATGAGACTTCTGGGAAGTGTAGTGCAGAAAACACACAATCAAGTCCTGTATGGACTCCACGAGTGGGCCCGTCCTCGATCCCATGTACGGCTGCTACTTCACTGCCGTGACCCCCACGTTAACGGGGTGGTGCATACTCTGCGGCTGGACTGCCGCATATAGATTCACGCTCCAAGGTTGTCCACCTTATGAGTAGCACGCGAGCAGCAGCTTTATTTATGTGTAGGTGAGGACGGGGATCCGCTCGTAGACGCCGCTCCGTAATGGATCTGCCCGACGCGTTTCGAAGCTCCATCTGCTTCTCTTCAGGGGCTTTAACGGAAGCGGTGTGCGCACCCGTTACACTTCTCCAATTTCATAAAACTCACCCGCCAATGGGAGGCTCCAATGAGACTTCTGGGAAGTGTAGTGCGGAAAACACACAATCAAGTCCTGTATGGACTCCAGAAGTCTCATTGGAGCCTCCCATTGGCGGGTGAGTTATATGAAATTGGAGAAGTGTAACGGGTGCGCACACCGCTTCCGTTAAAGCCCCTGAAGAGAAGCAGATGGAGCTTCGAAACGCGTCGGGCAGATCCATTACGGAGCGGCGTCTACGAGCGGATCCCCGTCCTCACCTACACATAAATAAAGCTGCTGCTCGCGTGCTACTCATAAGGTGGACAACCTTGGAGCGTGAATCTATATGCGGCAGTCCAGCCGCAGAGTATGCATCACCCCGTTAACGTGGGGGTCACGGCAGTGAAGTAGCAGCCGTACATGGGATCGAGGACGGGCCCACTCGTGGAGTCCATACAGGACTTGATTGTGTGCTTTCCGCACTACACTTCCCAGAAGTCTCATTGGAGCCTCCCATTGGCGGGTGAGTTATATGAAATTGGAGAAGTGTAACGGGTGCGCACACCGCTTCCGTTAAAGCCCCTGAAGAGAAGCAGATGGAGCTTCGAAACGCGTCGGGCAGATCCATTACGGAGCGGCGTCTACGAGCGGATCCCCGTCCTCACCTACACATAAATAAAGCTGCTGCTCGCGTGCTACTCATAAGGTGGACAACCTTGGAGCGTGAATCTATATGCGGCAGTCCAGCCGCAGAGTATGCATCACCCCGTTAACGTGGGGGTCACGGCAGTGAAGTAGCAGCCGTACATGGGATCGAGGACGGGCCCACTCGTGGAGTCCATACAGGACTTGATTGTGTGCTTTCCGCACTACACTTCCCAGAAGTCTCATTGGAGCCTCCCATTGGCGGGTGAGTTATATGAAATTGGAGAAGTGTAACGGGTGCGCACACCGCTTCCGTTAAAGCCCCTGAAGAGAAGCAGATGGAGCTTCGAAACGCGTCGGGCAGATCCATTACGGAGCGGCGTCTACGAGCGGATCCCCGTCCTCACCTACACATAAATAAAGCTGCTGCTCGCGTGCTACTCATAAGGTGGACAACCTTGGAGCGTGAATCTATATGCGGCAGTCCAGCCGCAGAGTATGCACCACCCCGTTAACGTGGGGGTCACGGCAGTGAAGTAGCAGCCGTACATGGGATCGAGGACGGGCCCACTCGTGGAGTCCATACAGGACTTGATTGTGTGCTTTCCGCACTACACTTCCCAGAAGTCTCATTGGAGCCTCCCATTGGCGGGTGAGTTATATGAAATTGGAGAAGTGTAACGGGTGCGCACACCGCTTCCGTTAAAGCCCCTGAAGAGAAGCAGATGGAGCTTCGAAACGCGTCGGGCAGATCCATTACGGAGCGGCGTCTACGAGCGGATCCCCGTCCTCACCTACACATAAATAAAGCTGCTGCTCGCGTGCTACTCATAAGGTGGACAACCTTGGAGCGTGAATCTATATGCGGCAGTCCAGCCGCAGAGTATGCACCACCCCGTTACCGTGGGGGTCACGGCAGTGAAGTAGCAGCCGTACATGGGATCGAGGACGGGCCCACTCGTGGAGTCCATACAGGACTTGATTGTGTGCTTTCCGCACTACACTTCCCAGAAGTCTCATTGGAGCCTCCCATTGGCGGGTGAGTTATATGAAATTGGAGAAGTGTAACGGGTGCGCACACCGCTTCCGTTAAAGCCCCTGAAGAGAAGCAGATGGAGCTTCGAAACGCGTCGGGCAGATCCATTACGGAGCGGCGTCTACGAGCGGATCCCCGTCCTCACCTACACATAAATAAAGCTGCTGCTCGCGTGCTACTCATAAGGTGGACAACCTTGGAGCGTGAATCTATATGCGGCAGTCCAGCCGCAGAGTATGCACCACCCCGTTACCGTGGGGGTCACGGCAGTGAAGTAGCAGCCGTACATGGGATCGAGGACGGGCCCACTCGTGGAGTCCATACAGGACTTGATTGTGTGATTTCCGCACTACACTTCCCAGAAGTCTCATTGGAGCCTCCCATTGGCGGGTGAGTTATATGAAATTGGAGAAGTGTAACGGGTGCGCACACCGCTTCCGTTAAAGCCCCTGAAGAGAAGCAGATGGAGCTTCGAAACGCGTCGGGCAGATCCATTACGGAGCGGCGTCTACGAGCGGATCCCCGTCCTCACCTACACATAAATAAAGCTGCTGCTCGCGTGCTACTCATAAGGTGGACAACCTTGGAGCGTGAATCTATATGCGGCAGTCCAGCCGCAGAGTATGCACCACCCCGTTAACGTGGGGGTCACGGCAGTGAAGTAGCAGCCGTACATGGGATCGAGGACGGGCCCACTCGTGGAGTCCATACAGGACTTGATTGTGTGCTTTCCGCACTACACTTCCCAGAAGTCTCATTGGAGCCTCCCATTGGCGGGTGAGTTATATGAAATTGGAGAAGTGTAACGGGTGCGCACACCGCTTCCGTTAAAGCCCCTGAAGAGAAGCAGATGGAGCTTCGAAACGCGTCGGACAGATCCATTACGGAGCGGCGTCTACGAGCGGATCCCCGTCCTCACCTACACATAAATAAAGCTGCTGCTCGCGTGCTACTCATAAGGTGGACAACCTTGGAGCGTGAATCTATATGCGGCAGTCCAGCCGCAGAGTATGCACCACCCCGTTAACGTGGGGGTCACGGCAGTGAAGTAGCAGCCGTACATGGGATCGAGGACGGGCCCACTCGTGGAGTCCATACAGGACTTGATTGTGTGCTTTCCGCACTACACTTCCCAGAAGTCTCATTGGAGCCTCCCATTGGCGGGTGAGTTATATGAAATTGGAGAAGTGTAACGGGTGCGCACACCGCTTCCGTTAAAGCCCCTGAAGAGAAGCAGATGGAGCTTCGAAACGCGTCGGGCAGATCCATTACGGAGCGGCGTCTACGAGCGGATCCCCGTCCTCACCTACACATAAATAAAGCTGCTGCTCGCGTGCTACTCATAAGGTGGACAACCTTGGAGCGTGAATCTATATGCGGCAGTCCAGCCGCAGAGTATGCACCACCCCGTTAACGTGGGGGTCACGGCAGTGAAGTAGCAGCCGTACATGGGATCGAGGACGGGCCCACTCGTGGAGTCCATACAGGACTTGATTGTGTGCTTTCCGCACTACACTTCCCAGAAGTCTCATTGGAGCCTCCCATTGGCGGGTGAGTTATATGAAATTGGAGAAGTGTAACGGGTGCGCACACCGCTTCCGTTAAAGCCCCTGAAGAGAAGCAGATGGAGCTTCGAAACGCGTCGGGCAGATCCATTACGGAGCGGCGCCTACGAGCGGATCCCCGTCCTCACCTACACATAAATAAAGCTGCTGCTCGCGTGCTACTCATAAGGTGGACAACCTTGGAGCGTGAATCTATATGCGGTAGTCCAGCCGCAGAGTATGCACCACCCCGTTACCGTGAGGGTCACGGCAGTGAAGTAGCAGCCGTACATGGGATCGAGGACGGGCCCACTCGTGGAGTCCATACAGGACTTGATTGTGTGCTTTCCGCACTACACTTCCCAGAAGTCTCATTGGAGCCTCCCATTGGCGGGTGAGTTATATGAAATTGGAGAAGTGTAACGGGTGCGCACACCGCTTCCGTTAAAGCCCCTGAAGAGAAGCAGATGGAGCTTCGAAACGCGTCGGGCAGATCCATTACGGAGCGGCGTCTACGAGCGGATCCCCGTCCTCACCTACACATAAATAAAGCTGCTGCTCGCGTGCTACTCATAAGGTGGACAACCTTGGAGCGTGAATCTATATGCGGCAGTCCAGCCGCAGAGTATGCACCACCCCGTTACCGTGGGGGTCACGGCAGTGAAGTAGCAGCCGTACATGGGATCGAGGACGGGCCCACTCGTGGAGTCCATTCAGGACTTGATTGTGTGCTTTCCGCACTACACTTCCCAGAAGTCTCATTGGAGCCTCCCATTGGCGGGTGAGTTATATGAAATTGGAGAAGTGTAACGGGTGCGCACACCGCTTCCGTTAAAGCCCCTGAAGAGAAGCAGATGGAGCTTCGAAACGCGTCGGGCAGATCCATTACGGAGCGGCGTCTACGAGCGGATCCCCGTCCTCACCTACACATAAATAAAGCTGCTGCTCGCGTGCTACTCATAAGGTGGACAACCTTGGAGCGTGAATCTATATGCGGCAGTCCAGCCGCAGAGTATGCACCACCCCGTTAACGTGGGGGTCACGGCAGTGAAGTAGCAGCCGTACATGGGATCGAGGACGGGCCCACTCGTGGAGTCCATACAGGACTTGATTGTGTGCTTTCCGCACTACACTTCCCAGAAGTCTCATTGGAGCCTCCCATTGGCGGGTGAGTTATATGAAATTGGAGAAGTGTAACGGGTGCGCACACCGCTTCCGTTAAAGCCCCTGAAGAGAAGCAGATGGAGCTTCGAAACGCGTCGGGCAGATCCATTACGGAGCGGCGTCTACGAGCGGATCCCCGTCCTCACCTACACATAAATAAAGCTGCTGCTCGCGTGCTACTCATAAGGTGGACAACCTTGGAGCGTGAATCTATATGCGGCAGTCCAGCCGCAGAGTATGCACCACCCCGTTAACGTGGGGGTCACGGCAGTGAAGTAGCAGCCGTACATGGGATCGAGGACGGGCCCACTCGTGGAGTCCATACAGGACTTGATTGTGTGCTTTCCGCACTACACTTCCCAGAAGTCTCATTGGAGCCTCCCATTGGCGGGTGAGTTATATGAAATTGGAGAAGTGTAACGGGTGCGCACACCGCTTCCGTTAAAGCCCCTGAAGAGAAGCAGATGGAGCTTCGAAACGCGTCGGGCAGATCCATTACGGAGCGGCGTCTACGAGCGGATCCCCGTCCTCACCTACACATAAATAAAGCTGCTGCTCGCGTGCTACTCATAAGGTGGACAACCTTGGAGCGTGAATCTATATGCGGCAGTCCAGCCGCAGAGTATGCACCACCCCGTTAACGTGGGGGTCACGGCAGTGAAGTAGCAGCCGTACATGGGATCGAGGACGGGCCCACTCGTGGAGTCCATACAGGTCTTGATTGTGTGCTTTCCGCACTACACTTCCCAGAAGTCTCATTGGAGCCTCCCATTGGCGGGTGAGTTATATGAAATTGGAGAAGTGTAACGGGTGCGCACACCGCTTCCGTTAAAGCCCCTGAAGAGAAGCAGATGGAGCTTCGAAACGCGTCGGGCAGATCCATTACGGAGCGGCGTCTACGAGCGGATCCCCGTCCTCACCTACACATAAATAAAGCTGCTGCTCGCGTGCTACTCATAAGGTGGACAACCTTGGAGCGTGAATCTATATGCGGCAGTCCAGCCGCAGAGTATGCACCACCCCGTTAACGTGGGGGTCACGGCAGTGAAGTAGCAGCCGTACATGGGATCGAGGACGGGCCCACTCGTGGAGTCCATACAGGACTTGATTGTGTGCTTTCCGCACTACACTTCCCAGAAGTCTCATTGGAGCCTCCCATTGGCGGGTGAGTTATATGAAATTGGAGAAGTGTAACGGGTGCGCACACCGCTTCCGTTAAAGCCCCTGAAGAGAAGCAGATGGAGCTTCGAAACGCGTCGGGCAGATCCATTACGGAGCGGCGTCTACGAGCGGATCCCCGTCCTCACCTACACATAAATAAAGCTGCTGCTCGCGTGCTACTCATAAGGTGGACAACCTTGGAGCGTGAATCTATATGCGGCAGTCCAGCCGCAGAGTATGCACCACCCCGTTAACGTGGGGGTCACGGCAGTGAAGTAGCAGCCGTACATGGGATCGAGGACGGGCCCACTCGTGGAGTCCATACAGGACTTGATTGTGTGCTTTCCGCACTACACTTCCCAGAAGTCTCATTGGAGCCTCCCATTGGCGGGTGAGTTATATGAAATTGGAGAAGTGTAACGGGTGCGCACACCGCTTCCGTTAAAGCCCCTGAAGAGAAGCAGATGGAGCTTCGAAACGCGTCGGGCAGATCCATTACGGAGCGGCGTCTACGAGCGGATCCCCGTCCTCACCTACACATAAATAAAGCTGCTGCTCGCGTGCTACTCATAAGGTGGACAACCTTGGAGCGTGAATCTATATGCGGCAGTCCAGCCGCAGAGTATGCACCACCCCGTTAACGTGGGGGTCACGGCAGTGAAGTAGCAGCCGTACATGGGATCGAGGACGGGCCCACTCGTGGAGTCCATACAGGACTTGATTGTGTGCTTTCCGCACTACACTTCCCAGAAGTCTCATTGGAGCCTCCCATTGGCGGGTGAGTTATATGAAATTGGAGAAGTGTAACGGGTGCGCACACCGCTTCCGTTAAAGCCCCTGAAGAGAAGCAGATGGAGCTTCGAAACGCGTCGGGCAGATCCATTACGGAGCGGCGTCTACGAGCGGATCCCCGTCCTCACCTACACATAAATAAAGCTGCTGCTCGCGTGCTACTCATAAGGTGGACAACCTTGGAGCGTGAATCTATATGCGGCAGTCCAGCCGCAGAGTATGCACCACCCCGTTAACGTGGGGGTCACGGCAGTGAAGTAGCAGCCGTACATGGGATCGAGGACGGGCCCACTCGTGGAGTCCATACAGGACTTGATTGTGTGCTTTCCGCACTACACTTCCCAGAAGTCTCATTGGAGCCTCCCATTGGCGGGTGAGTTATATGAAATTGGAGAAGTGTAACGGGTGCGCACACCGCTTCCGTTAAAGCCCCTGAAGAGAAGCAGATGGAGCTTCGAAACGCGTCGGGCAGATCCATTACGGAGCGGCGTCTACGAGCGGATCCCCGTCCTCACCTACACATAAATAAAGCTGCTGCTCGCGTGCTACTCATAAGGTGGACAACCTTGGAGCGTGAATCTATATGCGGCAGTCCAGCCGCAGAGTATGCACCACCCCGTTAACGTGGGGGTCACGGCAGTGAAGTAGCAGCCGTACATGGGATCGAGGACGGGCCCACTCGTGGAGTCCATACAGGACTTGATTGTGTGCTTTCCGCACTACACTTCCCAGAAGTCTCATTGGAGCCTCCCATTGGCGGGTGAGTTATATGAAATTGGAGAAGTGTAACGGGTGCGCACACCGCTTCCGTTAAAGCCCCTGAAGAGAAGCAGATGGAGCTTCGAAACGCGTCGGGCAGATCCATTACGGAGCGGCGTCTACGAGCGGATCCCCGTCCTCACCTACACATAAATAAAGCTGCTGCTCGCGTGCTACTCATAAGGTGGACAACCTTGGAGCGTGAATCTATATGCGGCAGTCCAGCCGCAGAGTATGCACCACCCCGTTAACGTGGGGGTCACGGCAGTGAAGTAGCAGCCGTACATGGGATCGAGGACGGGCCCACTCGTGGAGTCCATACAGGACTTGATTGTGTGCTTTCCGCACTACACTTCCCAGAAGTCTCATTGGAGCCTCCCATTGGCGGGTGAGTTATATGAAATTGGAGAAGTGTAACGGGTGCGCACACCGCTTCCGTTAAAGCCCCTGAAGAGAAGCAGATGGAGCTTCGAAACGCGTCGGGCAGATCCATTACGGAGCGGCGTCTACGAGCGGATCCCCGTCCTCACCTACACATAAATAAAGCTGCTGCTCGCGTGCTACTCATAAGGTGGACAACCTTGGAGCGTGAATATATATATATATATATATATATATATATATATATATATAAATATACACACACGCACCACCAGTCGTTTTGGGCCACCGGTGTGACTGCTAACTATGGAGGTAGGATTGGAGTGCTAAACTGGTGAGTCCCCAGATTACACCTCGGGAAGAGTTAATAGAGGAGTGGGCAGTAGGGGAGGTGTTCACTCGTCGTGATGAAATCTGGCGATTTTCTTGTGGAGAGACAGCATTTTCCCTTCTCGTCCTGCATTCTAACTCACCATGTCGAAGGGAACCGGTGACTGGGCACTGTGAAAGCAGATGCCTAATGGTGAGAGCTGTGGAGCTTTATCAATTTTTATGACTAGGCCTCCCCCGACCCTGGAAGTGTGTTTTATGGGTGCTTGTTCAGGAGCTGCTGGATATTTTAACTATGACGTGATGAATTGCTTTTGGCCATTGGGGAAAGGCTCTGACAACAACCCATGTCCAACTAACACTTTGTGTTAGACTATTTATTTGAGTGCAAGTCTGGGAACAATGCGTGCACAGGACACAATATTTATCGGGTCCTTATTACAACAAAGTAGGCAAAATCCAGTAGATAGTGCATCATGCCATGCAATCAGTTTTGTAGTATGATCGAGTTGGAAAACTCCTAGTGATTTCCCTGTAAGAAATCATATGATTAACAGTGCAGTATTGTATATTATATTTTATATTTGTTTGCTAATGCAATCTGCTGTAGCTCAAGATATAATTTATCACTCATTCAGACTCTCATACTGTAAGCGCATATTTCATATGGTTTACATCTCCCGCTGTGCTGTGCCTTAATCATATCAGTTTCAACTGTAGAATGTCTTGCACATGATCATCTGATCAGAACTTTGTTGGTGAGGTGGTTACTGAAGCTGTAAAGTATAAGTGTTTCTCAAATATCCAGCTGCTTCTGCATTTGTTTAAAGCAGTCCTTCTAATGCTCCAATTTATACAGCACCCCTACAACGCTATGCTTATTGGGAGATGGCTGTTTATTAAATTCAGCAATTAGATGATTTAAAATATGCACTAACATGATTTACAATTATGTGCCCAATGCTCAACTAACTATAACAGCCGAATTTCTCTCGTTTTGCATGAAACCTGTGTTTTTTCATTGAATTTCTATGGTTTTTTAAATGCTAATTTATAACTCTAACATCCCTGAAACCTATGTTTTTTTCAGTGAATTTCTATGTTTTTTTAAAATGATAATTTCTAACATTAACATGCCTGAAACCTATGTTTTTTTTTTCACTGAATTTTAAACGTTTTATAACTGCTAATTTCTAACTACACCTACCCGGGTAGAACATGTGCAGAAAGAGGAAGAAAACCGCAGAAAGAAGCAAGAGAAGTGCAGAAAGAGGCAAGAGAGGTGCAGAAAGAGGAAGAAAGGTGCAGAAAGAAACAAGAGAAATGCAGAAAGAGGCAACAGAAGTCCAGAAAGAAGTATAAGAGTGAAGACAAATGAAAATAAACATACAAGCACTTGAATACCTGTGTTTCAAACAGCATACTTTGTAAATTTGTGTAAAAAAATGTGTATGGATTTCTTTCTGCTCACAATAGAGGGCAGATGAGTATTCAGTAGTATATTTGAGAGACTCTATAACATATATATATATATAATCAATCAATCAATCAGAACATTTGTATAGCGCACTACTCACCCGGAGGGTCTCAAGGCGCTGGGGGGGGGGGGTCCGCTACTGCTCGAACAGCCAGGTCTTGAGCTGCTTCCTGAAGGCGAGGTGGTCCTGGGTCAGGCGGAGGTGGGTCGGGAGGGAGTTCCAAGTCTTGGCGGCCAGGTAGGAGAAGGCCCTTCCTCCTGTGGTGGCTCTTCGGATGCGGGGGACGGCGGCGAGGGTGTGGCTGGTCGATCGAAGCTGGCGCGTAATGAGGAAAATTGAATTTTGCCTTATCATGTGTGCCTACGTGTTCCCCATCCTATGTTATATGTGCATGATCGATATGCATATATCCCCCTATGACCGATTAAGGACGCATTTATAGTTGTGTCCAACGTTAGTATGTCAGTTATCCAGTCCTCGTGAAAGCAACGAGTATTAGGCCTATGTTGCCAACGTTTTACATTATGCACGTTAATTCATCGAACTGTCCCCGTTTCTAGGCCTCAAAGGGCCTGGACACCAGATTCAAGCTCCAGTCTCCTGAAACCACTCCGAGGAGCGATGCAGCCCCTCCCGCATCCCTGACCCTTCGCTTACTTCTTGCCACGCAGCGCGGTGCCTGGCCTGGCTCTGCCTGCCTGTCTGCCAAAAATATGTTATGCCTCTAGTTATCAGTTCAGCTCTCCGTCTTCACATTCCTAAGCTAACGAACCGCATAAACATCTTCAGCTATAGTCTAGTCTTCCTGTCTCCATGCAAGTGAATTACTGTATTAATATCCATAGAAGATTCATAGCACACGCAATACATGAAGAATATATGCATGCACCAGCCTTAGTGTCAAGTAGCCTTTGTTCTGATGACTTTTAGATTCTATCAACATGTACTCCAAACACAAGATACCAGATATGATATAGGTACATGTCGTCCTGACATCTCAGACTTTAGTCTCCTCTTCTAGTGCAGAAGTCAGAGCCCCCAGCTCTCCCTAGTTACACGTCATGGCCCGTTTGCGCGCACCAGTAGGTTAAAGGTTCCAGCTGCCCAGGGAGCCCCCTCCATATATCCACCCATTTATGACACTTCTGTGACGTTCTCATCACATGTCTACGTACACGCCTTCTTTGTACGCCCATTTGTTCTTATCTTACGTTTGTCACTTGTTACGCCTACTGTATTCAATGCAATTGTAATGTTTTCCTATATATACTATGTAATGTTGATGAAACGTTGCAGCTGCCATTCCATGCCATTCTATTTCAGGCTGTTCCGATCCTGTCCCTTCCCTTATGCCTGATTAAAGCCTGTTCGACTCAGATACCCCGGATCCTGCCTCTTATTTATTGAGCTATCTGTTTTATTTTATGCATAGAAAAATAGTACCGGTAATTAATTATTTATTTACCACATAATGGCGCCCGAATAGGGACGAGCCCCTTCCCCACGTGCCGGCGATGTAACGCAGGCCCCCTGACCCTTCTACAGCCGTGACGGAACTCTACTGTGCACGTGCAGATATTTCTGCTTCATCAAGTCTCCCTCAGGCCCACGGAGGAGACGGAGACTGCGGTCCGGCATCCAGACGAGGCGGTGAGGAATGCGGTTCGTCCCGACCAGAGCCCAAGCCGAGAGAGCAAGGTCCGAGGTATCCGGAGGCCCACCTGTTTCTGAAGCCCGAGGTTCGAAGCGCATGCGTAGTAACCAGACGTCGTAGCAGTCCAGTCCAGTCCGAGGCCTTCAAGTTTTGCTTCCCGGTGAGTACCGTTGCTGGGGGAGTATCTAGACGGGGTCATTAGTTTGTCTCCGGTCCGATGGGTTTGGGTACGCAGATCCAGTCCGACGTGTCCATCTAGGTGGATACGGTTTGACGTGTCTCTTTATGAGACCGGTATGTTCTGTACTGTTTTAGCAGTGCCTCCAGTAATTCTAGTAAGTCCGTTTCTCGAGAACTTCAAGCGTTATGTTTTCAGTGTATCAGGTAGAATTCTGTTCGAACTGTTATTAATGTATTTCTATGTCGTGGTATGAGTGATTTGTTTGCCATTTCATTACTGTGATTATTGTGTATTGTGTTTAATTCAAGTACGACTCAAATATGCCTCTGTTTTCAAAGTTATGTCAGATAAAAACCAGAAAAGGGTTACTCGAAGAAGCAGTTCCTGTCCCTCCTAGGGACAGTCCTGGACACTTTATGTATCACAAGCATGGCTTAGATGCCATATTATATCTAGACTTATGGGTGGATTATACAAAGAATCTTGAAGAGAAATATAGATGGCCTGTATCAGGTACATGGGATGCCGAGTGCATCATGCGAGTAGAAGAAGCATTATGGAAAAAGAAAGCCAGACAGTCCCAGAAAGATGCCATAGAGTTATGGCGCAAAGAATCTCATAAAAGAACCGAAAAAGAATTCAGAAAAGCAGAATTAAGTAGGGAATCCTCAGAAAAAGCCCAAGAAAGGGAACTTCTAGAAGATGGTGAACGAGTTAGAGCAGAACAATCAGACAGACAGAGAAATGCCCTAATTAAAGGTATGTATCCTCTTCTCGCCGAGGGTTTGCCGAAGGCGACCCCGGAAGCACCCCATAATTTACCGCCACCATTAGTCCCGACTAAACTGCGTCATAAACCGACTGCAGCTGAAATATTTCTTTCTTCCTATTTAGACGACACTGTCCCAGAATATGCTAATACAGATCCTACTCCGCAAGTCCAAGTTCAAGTCCAGCCTCCTGTTAATGTAATTCCTGTGCCTCCAGTCGTTGGTCCTGTCCATGCGCCAGTCCCCCAGGATCAACCCACATTACGTACTCCTACTGTACCAGTCACTTTACCAGCACGTACAGTATTAACAGACGATTCCAGTTCAGGAGGAGCAGGGGGAGGTACTCCTATCACCCCGCCTCAAACAAGGCGACGGACGCTCAGAGATGTAGCGTTACAGCGTACGCCAAAACTGACTACGTATGACGCCCTCCGAAAGTATCTTACAGAGTGCGGACCTGATTGTAGATATGATCCAGTGCCAGGAGAAGATATCATGCTAATATATTCCATACGTTTACGTCGAGTTGCAAGCTTCTTGGTTACCATATCGAATATGGAACCACATCTAGACAGAATATACCATTTTATTCAAACAGGGGAGAATCCAGAAAGTATTCACGAAGCTATGGCACACAGGAAAGTCGAGATTCAAGGCATGATTTTGCAATTTCTGATAAATTGTTTAATAAGAGAACAAGATTATCCTGATAAAAACAAAGAAGATATGAAAGTCCTGACAAGATGGAGTGACAATATATCAGAAGGAAAACACAGAACACAAAACTGTATAGAATCCATGTACAAAAAGATTCGTAAAGAAATAATAAGTATACACAAGAAGGAGGAAGAAAAGAGAGTAGCCGAGAAAGAGGATGACTCTTCAAACGAAGAGGTAGACAGCGAGAATCCCGCCAGAATAGCGTATGTAGGTAGAACTAGATTTTCCGACAGACACACACGCCTAGATTACAAGAAAGCTTTTCCTCCTTCCGTACCAGAACAGTGTTCTCTTGAACAAATATTCCAGGCTACAGATAAAATTCTGAAACTACGAATAGGTTATAGTGAACTTAGTACCATGCATGAACAAGAACTAGCCCGATCAGCAGTCCGATGGGTTAGTGATTCTACCACGTTTCCAGACAAAATAGTTGCTCAAATGTTTCTGAAACTGCCCCCAGCCGAGCAGCGTCTGGTGGGTATGTATATGATCCAGCACTTCATTACACTGTATGAGGATCAGCATTCTGATCCAGGTCCTTTACATGATGTACTGAACGAGTTACTCCTAAACCGATGGAAAGGTCTAGGTACCGATTTAATTAGCGTCATTTTAGAACAGCGCCATAAATACAGAACGTTCCTGAATCCACATTTTGTTCCTGTTCCACCCCCAGTAAGAAAATCATTCTACATAGACAGACAGAATCCGTTGCGAGAAGTACATCCAGTTAAGGGAGAGGGAGGAAATCTCGAACGAGTATTTGTTTACACCCCTATCACGAAAATAGAACTTCTAGAAATGAAAAAGTTAATACCCTGTCACGATAAAGATCCAGCAGGGTTCCATCGAGAATTAAAGGACATGCTCCGTATGGGAGAATACACGTATCCTGATATCATCAAAATGTTAAAGGTCCTGTTGCCTGCGGGCATATATGAAAAACTCAAAGAAAAAGAATGGGAGGTGGGAGAGAAAAAGATAGATTGGACCGCGTTAGAGACCGAAGATAACACACGAGTCCCAGGAACTGGTCTTGGGGATAAAGCCAAAGAATTACCCGAACTGTTAATACAGGTCTTGCCAAGATTACTAGCCACGAAAAAGGAAGATTGGGATGCCATCTCAGCCTGTAAACAGAAACAAGATGAAGACACTAGTGATTTTTATTCTAGATTTGAGAAATGTTTCATTATAAATAGCGGCCTGAAAACAAGTAGTGAATCGTATCCACATCTTTTTGTTACCAAACTAGTTGAGAATTCTTTACCACAAGTTAAAAATAGAGTATTGAAAGTCGAAAGTACCTGGCAAGCTAATACTCCATCACAAATGCTCCAGATGCTACAGTATCACCAGAACAGAATCAGGGAAGAGCAGGAACATGAAAGGAGACGTATGAAAGACACAAAAATGAAAGTACTGGTTGCACAGTCTGTTCCACAAGACAGTCAGAAGAGGGGTCCGAATCAAACTAGTCATTCTACAGCTCCTGTTAAAGGGACCTGCAATTACTGTAAACAGCCAGGTCATTATATAAACGAATGTGCAGTTCTGAAACACAACATAGCTACAGGTAAGACGAAAGAGAGACCACGTCCTCCTAGACAAGAACAAGTTTCGCAGAATTCCCAGCCACCGCAGAACGCACAACAGACAGTTACAGTACCGCAGCCTATAGCTGCCACACAACACGTTACACAACAGATGTACCAGTACGCACAGTCAGATTATCCAGAATATCAGCAGTATTCATGAAACAGCCTAGAGAGGGAGGTTGGCTTGCCTCTCATCGAGGTTCCTGTAGATCAAGAGGGTCCCTATGTACACAGTCAAGTATTAGGGAAAGACAGAAAGTTTCTGATTGATACAGGGGCAAGTAGGACTACCATCAGTCATGACGAGGTTCCAGGGGCTCCACTCTCAGGCTCTAGAAATGTTTCCCTTGGATTTTCAGGAAAGCCTATTGTTAATGAAATATCGAAACCAGTTTCCCTAGAAGTTGGTCCATTGTCCCGAACTACAGACTTGTTACTTACGAAATCATGTCCAGAAAATTTACTAGGTATTAAGACCCTGAAGGAATTAGGAGCAGTTATATGCTGTTCCCCAGAAGGTGTGAGATTGTTTTTACGTGATTTTAAAGGTCATTATGTATTGCGTGATTTTGATCCAAGATTACTGAATGTACCACAGCATTTATGGGCGCAAGGTCCAACTGATGTAGGTTGTATGCACATTACACCATATCGTGTCACTCTGAAGCAAGGTGTTGTATTACCACAAATCCGACAGTACAAATTGCCACCTGAGGCTGTAGCAGCCTTATCCAAAATTATTGACGAGCTCATTGCTCAAGGAGTGGTTGTAGAAACTGACTCCAATGTATGTAATTCTCCTATCATTCCGATTCTTAAAGGTACTGATCCCAATGCACCTCCAGTTTATCGATTAGTGATCGACCTTCGAGAACTTAATAAATGTATCATACCCCAGTACCCAGTGGTTCCAGATATTTCTTCCCTATTGACTGCCATTGATTCCGAAGCTACGTTCTTTACTGTTATTGATCTCAAGAACGCATTCTTTAGTGTCCCCATTCATCCAGACAGCCAATTCCTTTTCGGTTTCTGTTTAAATGGAAGAAGCTATAAATTCACACGAGCTCCTCAAGGTTTCACAGAAAGTCCTAGCATTTACAGTCAAGCACTTAAAAGGCAACTAGACAGTATTCACATGCCAGCTGACACTGCCCTGCTCCAGTATGTCGATGATCTATTGATCACAGCCCGTTCTGAACGTGACTGCGAACGTGCGTCGCTTACAGTCTTGTATTTCCTGGCAGAGATGGGGCACAAGGTGTCCCCTTCGAAACTGCAATTCTGTGTCCAGCAAGTGGTATACCTAGGACACTTACTGTCCAAGAGGGGTAGGCAGTTGACACCAGACCGTATCCAGTTAATAGCACATCTTCCACAGCCCAAGACTCAGAAGGAGGTGCGAGCTTTTATCGGCCTCACTTCTTACTGCAGACAATGGATTCCTCAGTACGCATATCTAGCCAAGCCACTGATACAGTTAACGACACAGGAGGCAGCCACATCGACTGTCCTCCCTTGGTCCCAAGAACATACACTTGTTTTCAATGAGTTAAAGAAAGCTTTATGTCAAGCACCTGTTCTAGCGACACCAAACTACAGTAAGCCTTTTACACTTTTTGTCACTGAACGTGATGGTACAGCATTATCTGTTCTCACACAAGATCAAGCAGGACAACACAAGCCTTGTGCTTATTTTTCTAGCACATTAGATCCGGTGGCCCAGGCTCTGCCTGCGTGCCTCAAGTCAGTTGCAGCCACAGCTCTAGCTATCAGACAAAGTGATTCCATAGTGTTAGGACACTCCCTGACAGTACAAGTTCCACACTCCGTGGAAGTTCTTTTGAACCGAACACAGACTCAGCACTTGACAATTGCACGTTTAACAGGTTATGAACTGACACTGTTTCAGCCACACATAGAAATCAGACGCTGCAACATTTTAAATCCCGCTACACTGTTACCCTCAGTTACTTCAAATCCTGCCACACATGATTGTGTGGAAGTTGTTAACACCATGACAAAGCCAAGACAAGACCTGACAGATATTGCATTATCTGACCCCGACCTGACACTTTATGTGGATGGTTCATGTATGAGGACAAGTACAGGAGAGTTAGTAGCCGCGTATGCAGTGACTACTGAAACTGAAGTTATAGAAACACATCGTATTGACACCCTGTCTGCTCAAGCAGCAGAGCTCGTCGCTCTGACCCAAGCCTGCATACGAACCAAGAACCTGAAAGTAAACATATACACAGATTCACGTTATGCATTCGGAGTCGTACACGACTTTGGAATCCTCTGGCAAGAGAGAGGTTTCATGACTTCTCATGGAACCAAGATTCAGCATGGCCCCCTCATTCAAGCTCTGTTAGATGCAATACATTTACCGACAGCTATCGCTATCATGAAGTGCAAAGCACATACGAAAGTCACTGACATCATTTCCCAGGGTAATGACCTGGCAGATCGAACAGCCAAGCTTACAGCTCAGACTCCAGACATTCCAGTTAACACGACACAGACAGACGTTCCAGTTCAGACGACTTGTATGACAGTTAAGGACCCTACACAAGACGTACTAGATATACAGTCACATGCTACCCCAGACGAAATCAAGAAATGGTCTGAACAAGGAGGGGTCCAGACAGATCAAGGATGGTTGACGAAGGGAAAAGCCACATGGTTTCTCCCCGACTCTATGGTTCAAGTCATTATTAACACCGCACATAGTCCAGCACACTTAGGAGAAAAAGCCATGTTAGACAGTATTCAGAACCTCTGGTTTAACAAGCATTTACGAGCAGCAGCCAAGCAGAAAGTGCGTACCTGCATGATTTGTTGTCAGTTCAATCCAGGTAAAAGTGTTCCGGTGGAACAAGGTGGATTCCATCCTCCTGACCACCCTTTTGAAGTCCTCCAGATGGATTATATTCAGATGGATCGATGTCGAGGTTTCAAGTATGTCCTCGTAGTTGTATGCGCTTTGTCCAGATGGACAGAAGCATATCCAGTCCCAGATTACACTGCCGCGACCACTGCCAGGCAGTTGGTTCATGAGTATTTCCCCCGCTATGGATTACCGAGGGTCGTGTATTCAGATAACGGCCAGCCATTCTCCTCCGAACTCATGAAACAGGTATCCCTACTGTTAGGGTACCAATGGAAGTTCCACTGTGTACGACATCCTGAAGCAGCTGGTCTCGTCGAGAGACATAATCAGACCCTGAAAATCCGCATTGCAAAGGTATGCGCAGAGAAAGGCGTAGATTGGATGGTAGCACTGCCAGTCGCCCTTTTTTACATGAGAATGGTCGCTCACTCCCGTTCAGGTCTCTCACCTTTCGAGGTAGTTTTCGGTCGTCCCCCAAACATGTGGGGTACACCTAGACCACGTACAATTACTGATGTTGACAGTAATATGCTGACAGATTACCTGGCTTCCTTGATGTCTGCACTACTCTCTTGTCGTTCACAGGTCGCCGCTGCTTTTCCAGACAACACTCAAGTGAAACCACACGAGGTCATACCAGGCGACCTCGTTCTGATTAGGAACTTTGATCGTTCAAGTCCGCTGGAGCCCCGCTGGAAAGAACCAAAGCTCGTTCTGATGACAACAAGGACTGCGATCAAGGTGGAGGGCCGCAAAGGCTGGTTGCATTCCAGTCACGTTAAACGATTCCATGGACTCCGTCCAAAGACTTTTTTCAAGGACTGCCCCGTTCTCAAGGACTGCCCAGATACTGACTCTAAACTTCCCCTGTTAGAGAAAACTCCGCAGCAGGAGTATAAAGAAAAATTAAGGTCTAGTAAGTCAGCCAGTTTAATTGTCTAAGTCCCTCTTGGGTGAAACGGTTAGACAGGTTCCTGACATGTATGAGATAGACCCACATAGTGAGAGAGTTAGTCGAAACTCTAAGAGAACACGTTATCGAAAGAATCTTCGAAGTCGATGCATTGTTACTCTATTAATTATGTTATTCCTGAGTCTTATGGTTACCTGCATAAGTTATGCCTTACATCTATGTTTTCCTCCTACTGTTTCACATGTACATTTTTCCTCTAATGTTACAGTAGAGCACACATTTAGTGAACTGCCTCCTCACGAGTTATCCTATCGTCTTGCTATGCGCAACAATACTTTTATCCGTATGTTACACTATTCACACCAGACTAGCAATGCTACTAATTGTTGGGTGTGTGGTCGACTCCCCCCTTTCCAGACACCGAAGGGAGTTCTGCCACTCTTTCCCTATCCGTTTTCACACAATGGTTCGTGTGGAGCATGGTCCACGTTAACGTCATCCTCAAACGATATGTCCCTTCTGAATAGAACATGTTTCCCAGACAAGGAAGGACTTTCCCATAGAACAGGGTTAGATCTAGAAAATGAAGTATATGATCTAGGTAATTATTCCTCAAATTTCATGGTTTTGAATGTTCAGTCCGAGACTACTCCAGATTTGCCTGCTATTACAGTCCTACCAGTGAAAGGCGAATTATGTGTCAGAAAGAATGGTTCAGTACATCTAGGACACAGTGATTGTACTACTGTGGTCGAGTATAGTGACAGTGGGAAATCTACTTTCAAAGCCTCACGTCATTCTTATTTTGTGTGTGGTCAGACCGCATATGTACGTCTGCCTCTCGATTGGGATGGAACATGTTACATTGCCTTCCTACTGCCACCAGTTTTTCTAGCCCCATCCGATTATCACAGAAACACACATCTAGTACACGTTAGACATAGAAGGGAGATCGAGTCCCCAATTGTCGATCAAACTGAAACTGCCTTAGAACAGTATCAAGACTTCAATAAAGGTTTCTTTTTCTTCATAGGTCCTGTCCAGAATAGTAAGTTAATACGTAGGCTAACCAGAACCCTTGAAGCAGTAGTGAATGAGACTACTTCCGCTCTAGGTAACTTAACCGAAGAACAATCTGCTATGAGATTTGTCGTGCTTCAAAATCGTCTCGTCCTTGACGTCATACTGGCCGATAGGGGCGGAGCTTGTAGAGTCATCGGATCTAGTTGCTGCATTTTCATTCCTAATAACGCACCGTCTGTTTATTCAGCTATAACTAGACTTCACAAAATAGCCCATCAGTTACACCAGAATCCAGGCACCTGGACATGGTCCGGTTGGCTCTGGAGTATAATATCTGCCTGGGGATGGAAAGTATTGTCATTCCTGGGTATAGCAGTAATGATCATATTCAGTTGTTGCCTATGTTTACAATGTGGCCCTGCGATTTGCGGCTTGTGCGCTACATCTTGTATTCCTAGTCCTAAATCCCGTTCCAAGACAATCCGAGACGAGCAAATGATGCTCTATGAACAGATAGATGGTATCATGACTATTGATGTTTCCTGAAGGAAACGTAGGGCACAAGGAGGGAATGAGGAAAATTGAATTTTGCCTTGTCATGTGTGCCTACGTGTTCCCCATCCTATGTTATATGTGCATGATCGATATGCATATATCCCCCTATGACCGATTAAGGACGCAATTATAGTTGTGTCCAACGTTAGTATGTCAGTTATCCAGTCCTCGTGAAAGCAACGAGTATTAGGCCTATGTTGCCAACGTTTTACATTATGCACGTTAATTCATCGAACTGTCCCCGTTTCTAGGCCTCAAAGGGCCTGAACACCAGATTCAAGCTCCAGTCTCCTGAAACAGCTCCGAGGAGCGATGCAGCCCCTCCCGCATCCCTGACCCTTCGCTTACTTCTTGCCGCACAGCACGGTGCCCGGCCTGGCTCTGCCTGCCTGTCTGCCAAAAATATGTTATGCCTCTAGTTATCAGTTCAGCTCTCCGTCTTCACATTCCTAAGCTAACGAACCGCATAAACATCTTCAGCTATAATCTAGTCTTCCTGTCTCCATGCAAGTGAATTACTGTATTAATATCCATAGAAGATTCATAGCACACGCAATACATGAAGAATATATGCATGCACCAGCCTTAGTGTCAAGTAGCCTTTGCTCTGATGACTTTTAGATTCTATCAACATGTACTCCAAACACAAGATACCAGATATGATATAGGTACATGTCGTCCTGACATCTCAGACTTTAGTCTCCTCTTCTAGTGCAGAAGTCAGAGCCCCCAGCTCTCCCTAGTTACACGTCATGGCCCGTTTGCGCGCACCAGTAGGTTAAAGGTTCCAGCTGCCCAGGTAGCCCCCTCCATATATCCACCCATTTATGACACTTCTGTGACGTTCTCATCACATGTCTACGTACACGCCTTCTTTGTACGCCCATTTGTTCTTATCTTACGTTTGTCACTTGTTACGCCTACTGTATTCAATGCAATTGTAATGTTTTCCTATATATACTATGTAATGTTGATGAAACGTTGCAGCTGCCATTCCATGCCATTCTATTTCAGGCTGTTCCGATCCTGTCCCTTCCCTTATGCCTGATTAAAGCCTGTTCGACTCAGATACCCCGGATCCTGCCTCTTATTTATTGAGCTATCTGTTTTATTTTATGCATAGAAAAATAGTACCGGTAATTAATTATTTATTTACCACAGTGGGAGCGTAGAAGTTGAGGCGGCTGTTGAGGTATCCTGGTCCTTGGTTGTGTAGGGCTTTGTGTGCGTGGGTGAGAAGCCGGAAGGTGATTCTCTTGTTGACCGGGAGCCAGTGCAGGTCTCTCAGGTGTCCGGAGATGTGGCTGCGGCGGGGGATGTCCAGGATGAGTCGTGCTGAGGTGTTCTGGATCCGCTGGAGTCTCTTCTGGATTTTGGCGGTGGTGCCGGCGTAGAGGGAGTTGCCGTAGTCCAGCCGGCTGGTGACGAGGGCCTGGGTGACCGTCTTCCTGGTTTCGGTGGGGATCCATCGGAAGATCTTGCGTAGCATTCGCAGGATGTTGAAGCACGACGAGGAGACGGCGTTGACTTGTCTGGTCATGGAGAGGGAGGAGTCCAGGATGAAGCCCAGGTTGCGTGCGTGGTCAGTTGGTTTGGGTGCGCTGCCCAGGGCGGGGGGCCACCAGGAGTCGTCCCAGGCGGAGGGTGAGGATCCCAGGATGAGGACTTCCGTCTTGTCCGAGTTCAGTTTCAGGCGGCTGTTCGACATCCATTTGGCTACGTCTGTCATCCCTTCGTGCAGGTTGGCTCTGGCGGTGGCGGGGTCGTTGGTGAGGGAGAGGATCAGCTGGGTGTCGTCTGCATAGGAGATGATGTTCAGGTTGTGCTGGCGTGCGATGGCTGCGAGGGGGCTCATGTAGACGTTGAAGAGAGTTGGGCTGAGCGAGGAGCCTTGAGGGACGCCGCAGATGACTTCGGTGGCTTCCGATCTGAACGGGGGGAGGCGGACTCTCTGTGTCCTTCTGGCGAGGAAGGAGGTGATCCACTCCAGTGCCTTCTCCTGGATTCCGACGTTGCTGAGGCGCTGTACTATGGTGCGGTGGCAGACAGTGTCGAAGGCCGCGGAGAGGTCCAGGAGGATGAGGGCCGCTGTTTCTCCATTGTCGAGCAGGGCTCGGATGTCATCTGTAGCTGCGATCAGGGCGGTCTCGGTGCTGTGGTTGGCCCGGAAGCCAGACTGCGAGAGGTCCAAACAACAGTTTGCCCGATATGAGGAGGCCCACTCTGAAAGCCATATGTCTCTTAAAGTCGAGATTGCAGCCCCTTCAAAATGCCGCTTTTCTTCTTGCTTTGGCTCTACGCGTTTCGGAAACCATTCCTTGATCACAAGCCATGCGCTGAATAAGGCAAACAGTGACTGGTGTAAGAGACCTGCTTTTATTACATCATTCAAGCCCAAGTGGGCGTGGTTATGCTGCCCTGGTGGGTGCTGGTACTTGCAGTCCTTACTTACATTGAAAGCCCCAGTGGGTGTCACCGCATGCCTTATCACAGCAATAAGTTCCTCAGTGGGTAAAAAGGGCTTCATAAAGTGCGCTGCCAGTTTGAATCTCGCACTTTTAGACAAGCTAACAGTCCTGCATTGCGTGCCCGAACTTTCAGACACCCCAGGGCCGCACACGAGCGGCGGTTCCTCCTCGCGACCCAGGCATGGCCGCAAAAACATCCAGATCTGGCTTTCAGAGTGGGCCTCCTCATATCGGGCAAACTGTTGTTTGGATGTTTTTGCATTTTGAAGGGGCTGCAATCTCGAACTGGCAGCGCACTTTATGAAGCCCTTTTTACCCACTGAGGAACTTATTGCTGTGATAAGGCATGCGGTGACACCCACTGGGGCTTTCAATGTAAGTAAGGACTGCAAGTACCAGCACCCACCAGGGCAGCATAACCACGCCCACTTGGGCTTGATGGATGTAATAAAAGCAGGTCTCTTACACCAGTCACTGTTTGCCTTATTCAGAGCATGGCTTGTGATCAAGGAATGGTTTCCGAACCGCGTAGAGCCAAAGCAAGAAGAAAAGCGGCATTTTGAAGGGGCTGCAATCTCGACTTTAAGAGACATCTGGCTTTCAGAGTGGGCCTCCTCATATCGGGAAAACTGTTGTTTGGATGTTTTTGCGGCCATGCCTGGGTCGCGAGGAGGAACCGCCGCTCGTGTGCGGCCCTGGGGTGTCTGAAAGTTCGGGCACGCAATGCAGGACTGTTAGCTTGTCTAAAAGTGCGAGATTCGAACTGGCAGCGCACTTTATGAAGCCCTTTTTACCCACTGAGGAACTTATTGCTGTGATAAGGCATGCGGTGACACCCACTGGGGCTTTCAATGTAAGTAAGGACTGCAAGTACCAGCACCCACCAGGGCAGCATAACCACGCCCACTTGGGCTTGAATGATGTAATAAAAGCAGGTCTCTTACACCAGTCACTGTTTGCCTTATTCAGCGCATGGCTTGTGATCAAGGAATGGTTTCCGAAACGCGTAGAGCCAAAGCAAGAAGAAAAGCGGCATTTTGAAGGGGCTGCAATCTCGACTTTAAGAGACATCTGGCTTTCAGAGTGGGCCTCCTCATATCGGGCAAACTGTTGTTTGGATGTTTTTGCGGCCATGCCTGGGTCGCGAGGAGGAACCGCCGCTCGTGTGCGGCCCTGGGGTGTCTGAAAGTTCGGGCACGCAATGCAGGACTGTTAGCTTGTCTAAAAGTGCGAGATTCGAACTGGCAGCGCACTTTATGAAGCCCTTTTTACCCACTGAGGAACTTATTGCTGTGATAAGGCATGCGGTGACACCCACTGGGGCTTTCAATGTAAGTAAGGACTACAAGTACCAGCACCCACCAGGGCAGCATAACCACGCCCACTTGGGCTTGAATGATGTAATAAAAGCAGGTCTCTTACACCAGTCACTGTTTGCCTTATTCAGCGCATGGCTTGTGATCAAGGAATGGTTTCCGAAACGCGTAGAGCCAAAGCAAGAAGAAAAGCAGCATTTTGAAGGGGCTGCAATCTCGACTTTAAGAGACATCTGGCTTTCAGAGTGGGCCTCCTCATATCGGGCAAACTGTTGTTTGGATATATATATATATATATATATATATATATATATATATATATATATATATATATATATATATATATATATATATATATATATATATATATATATATATATATATATAAGCCATGTCTGCCTGTGTAACCGAATGACAGAGCAGAATTAAGTTTGACCACCTATATGAGAAGCTACCCGCTTTTTAAGCTACCATCTTCAGATGCATAACACATGTGAGAATACATGTGTAAGTAGACATATATCTCAGTCACAAGATCACACAGACCTTTAAATTTGACAGCTTGCACTTCCCATTTTAATATAGAAACAGGCGAGAGAAGTGCAGAGCGGAGCAATAGAATTGCAGAAAAACAAGAGAGGTTCAGAAAGAGTAGGAAATGTGCAGAAGGAGGCAAGAGAAGTGCAGAAAGAGGCAAGAGAGGAGCAGAATGAAGTAAGTGAGGTACAGAAAGAGGCAAGAGAAGTACAGAAGTCGGCAAGAGTAGTACAGAAAAAAGCAACAGAAGTGCAGAAGGAGAAAAGAGGACTGCAGGAAGAGGCAATAGAGTTGCAGAAACAGGCAAGAGAGGTACAGAAAAAGGGAACAGGGATGTGGAACGAGGCAAGAGAGGTGCAGCAAGAGGGAAAAAGGGTATAGAAAGAGGTAAGTGGGTTAGAGAAAGAAGCAACAAACGTGCATAAAGAAGCAAGTGAAGTGCAGAAAGAAGCAACAGAGGTGCAGAAAAAGGCAAGAGGAGTACAGAAAGAGGCAAGAGAAGTGCAGAAAGAAGCATCAGAGGTATAGAAAGAGGCAAAAGAGGTACAGTAGGAGGGAGGAGGGGTGCACAAAGAAGCAAGTGCAGTGCAGAAAGAACCAAGAGAGATGTAGAAATAGACAAGAGGGGTGCAGAAAGACACAAGAGAAGTGCAGAAAGAAGCAACAGAGATGAAAAATAGGCAAGAGAAGTGCAGAAATAGGGAATAGGGGTGCAGAGAGAGGCAAGAAGGGTACGGAAAGAAGCAAGAGAGGTGCAGAAAGAAGCATGAGTAGTTCAGAAAGAAGCAAGAGAGGGACAGAAAGGGGCAGGGGGGGTGCAGAAAAGGGCAAGAGAAGTGCCGAAAGAAACAACAGAGGTGCAGAACGAGGCAAGAGAAGGGCAAAAAGAGGCAAGAGAGTTGCAGAAAGAGGCAAGAGGAGTGCAGAAAGAAGCAAGAGCGGTGCCAAAAGAAGCAAGAAAAGTGCAGAAAAGCAGCAGAGGTGCAGAAAGAGGCAGGATGGGTGGAGCCAGAGGAAAGAGAAATGCAGACAGAAGCAACAGAGGTACAGAAGGAGGCAACAGAAGTGCAGAAACAGGCACAAGAGGTACAAAAAGAAGCAAGAGCAGTGCAGAAAGAACTAACAGGTGCAGAAGGAGCGAAGCGGGTTGCAGAAATAGGCAAGAGGGCTACAGAAATTTGCAAGAGAGGTACAGAAAGAGCAACAGAGATGTAGAAGGTGACATGAGAACTGCAGAAAAATGCAAAAGAGTTGCAGAAACAGGCAATAGAGGTACAGAAATATCGACAGGGGTGCAGGAAGAGGCAAAAGAGATGTGCAGAAAGAGGGAAGAAGGGTACGGAAAAAGGTAAGAGAGTGCAGAAAGAAGCAACAAAAGTGCAGAAAAGAGCAAGAGAAATGGGGAAAGAAGCACCAGAGGTGCAGAAAGAGGCGAGAGGAGTACAGAAAGAGGCAAGAGAAGTACAGAAAGAAGCAACAGAGGTGCTGAAAGAGGTGCAGAAAGAGGCAAGAGGGGTGCAGAAAGAATCAAGAACAGTGCAGAAAGAACCAACAGAGGTGCTAAAGGAGGCAGGAGGGGTGCCCAAAGAGGCAAGAGGGGTGCCAACATTTACAAGAGAGGTACAGAAATAGCAAGATCAGTGCATAACGAAAAAACAGAGATGCAGAAACAGACGGAGGGGTGCAGAAAGAGGTAAGGGAAGTTCAGAAAGAAACCACAGAGGTGCAGAAGGAGACAAGAGAACTGAAGAAAGAGGCAAGAGAGGTGCACAAAAAGGTAAGAAGGATGCAGAAAGAGGCAAGAGGGGTAAGGAAAGAAGCAAGAGAGGTGTAGAAAAAACAAGAGAAGTACAGAAAGATGCAACAGAGGTGCAGAAAGATGCAAGAGGGGTGCAGAAAGAGATAAGAGAAATGCAGAAAGGAGCAAAAGAGGTACAGACGGAGACAGGAGAACTGGAGGGAGAGGCTAGATAGTTGCAGAAACAGGCAGGAGAGGTACAGAAAAATGGAACAGGGATGCAGAAGGAAGCAAGAGAGGGGCAAAACAGTAAAACAAAAAGTACAGAAGAGACAAGAGAGTTACAGAAACAAGAAAAAAGGTGCAGTAAGAGGGAACAGGGGTGCAGACAGAGGCAGGAGAGGTACAGAAGGAACCAACAAAGGTACAGAAAGAAACAAGAGGGATGCAGTAATATACATGAGAGTGGCAGACAGAAGCAAGAGCAGTGCAGAAAGACGCAACAGAGGTGCAGAAGGAGTCAAGAGAACTGCAGGAAGAGGCAAGTGAGTTGCAGAAACAGGCAAAGGAGGTATGGAAAAAGGGAACAGGGATGCTGAAAGGGGCAAGAGAGATACAGAACGAAGCAACAAACGTGCATAATGGAACAGGGGTACAGAAAGAAGTAAGAGAGGTACAGAAAGAGGACAGAAGGATGCAGAAAAAGGTTAGGGGTGAAGAAAGAGAGGGGTGCAGAAAGAGCAGAGAAGTGTGCAGAAAGAGGCATGAGGTGTGCAGAAAGAAGCAACAGAAGTGCAGAAAAGCAAGAGTAGTGCGGAAAGAAGCCACAGAGGTGCAGAAAGAGGCAAGAGGTGTGCAGAAAGAGGCAAGAGACGTGTGGAAAGAAGCAACATAGGTGTAAAAAGAGGCAAGAGAGGTACAGGAAGAGGGGTGCAGAAAGAGGCTAGAGGGGTACATAAAGAAGGAACAGAGGTACGGAAAGAAGCAATAGAAGTGATAAAAGAGATGAGAGTTGTAGAAACAGGCATATAAAGTGCAGAGAGAGGCAAGAGAAGTGCTGAACGAAGCAACAAAGGTGTTGAAAGAAGACACAGAAGTGATAAAACAGACTTGAGTGTTGCAGAAAGAAACAAGAAATGTGCAGAAGAATTGAAGAGAAGTGCAGAAAGAGTGAAGACAGGTGCAGAAAGAAGCAGGAGAGGGGCAGAAAGAGGCAAGCGAGGTGCAGACAGAGGCAAAGGGGATGCAGAAAGAGAAAAGAGAAGTGCAGAAAGATGGAAGAAAAGTACAGAAAGAGGGAAGACACGTGCAGAAATAGGGAAAGGGGTACAGAAAGAGGCAAGATGGGTGCACAACAGAATAGCAGAGGTGCAGAAAGAGGAAAGAGAAGTTAAAAAAACAACAGTGGTGCAGAAAGAGGAGATAGAAGTGCAGAAAGAGGCAAGAGAGGTGCAAAAAGAGGGGAGAAGGGTGAAGATAGAGGCATATGGGGTGCAGAAAGAGGCATGAAAGGTGCAGAAAAAGTAAGAGAGGTGCAGAAAGAAGCATGAGAAGTGCATAAGGAAGCAAGAGAGGTGCAGAAAGGGGCAGGAGAGGTGCAGAAAAAGGCAAGAGAAGTGGCAAAAGAAACAACAGAGGTGCAGAAGGAGGCAAGAGAAGGGCAGATACATGTAAGAGAGTTACAGAAAGAGGCAAGAGAACTGCAGAAAGAAGCAAGAGAAGTGCAGAAAGAAGCAAGAAACGTGCAGAAGGTAACAACAGAGGTGCAGAAAGAGGCATGATGGGTGGAGGCAGAGGCAAGAGACATGCAGACAAAAGCAACAGTGGAACAGAAGGAGGCAAGAGAAGTGCAGAAACAGGTAAAAGAGGCACAGAAAGAAGCAAAAGCAGTGCAGAAAAAATTAACAGAGGCGCAGGAGGCAAGTGGGTTGCCAAAATAGGCAAGAGGGGTACATAAATTTGCTAGAGAGGTACAGAAAGAGCAACAGAAATGTAGAAACAGGCAAGAGAGGTACAGAAAAATGGAACAGGGGTGTAGAAAGAGGCAAGAGAGGTACAGAAAGAGGGCAGTAGGATTCAGAAAAAGGTAAGAGGGGTATAGAAAGAAGCAAAAGAGGTGCAGAAACAGGCAAGAGAGGTACAGAAAAATCAAGCAGGGGTGCAGAAAGATGCAAGAGAAGTACAGAAAGAGGACAGAAGGATTCAGAAAAAGGTTAGAGGGGTGCAGAAAGAGCAGAGAAAGGTGCAGAAAGGGGCATGAGGTGTGCAGAAAGAAGCAACAGAAGTGCAGAAAAGCAAGAGTAGTGCAGAAACAAGCAACAGAGGTGCAGAAAGAGACAAGAGGTGTGCAGAAAGAGGCAAGAGAAGTGCAGAAAGAAGCTACAGAGGTTCAAAAAGAGGCAAGAGAGGTACAGGAAGAGGGGTGCAGAAAGCGGCACAGGGGTGCAGACAGAAGCAAGAGGGGTACAGAAAGAGGCAAGAGTGGTACAGAAAGAAGTAACAGAGGTGCAGAAAGAAGCAAGAGAAGTGATGAAAGAGATGAGAGTTGTAGAAACAGACAAATAAAGTGCAGAGAGAGGCAAGAGAAGTGATGGACGAAGCAACAGAGGTGCAGAAAGAAGCAACAGAAGTGATAAAGTGATAGGAGTGTTGCAGAAAAAAACCAAGAAAGGTGCAGAAAAAAGGAAGAGAAGTGCAGACAGAGTCAAGACAGGTGCAGAAAGAAGCAGGAGAGGGGCAGAAAGAGGCAAGGGGGATGCAGAAAGAGAGACGAGAAGTGCAGAAAGACGAAAGAAAAGTACAGAAAGAGGGAAGACACGTGCAGAAAGAGGGAGGGGGTACATAAAGAGGCAAGATGGGTGCATAAAGAAGCTGCAGAGGTGCAGAAAGAGGCAAGAGAAGTTCAGAAAAAAACAACCATGGTGCAGAAAGAGGCAATAGAAGTGCTGAAAGATGCAACAGAGGTGCAGAAAGAGGGAAGAAGGGTGCAGTAAGAGGCATATGGGGTACAGAAAGAGGCATGGAAGGTGCAGAAAGAAGCAACAGAGTTGCAGAAAGAAGCATGAAAGGGTCAGGAAGAGGCAAGAGAAGTGCAGAAAAAAATAACAGTAGTGCAAAAAGAGGCAAGAGAAGTGCAGAAAAAGGCAAGAGAGTGCAGAAAGAGGCAAAAGGGGTGCAGAAAGAGAGAAGTGCAGAAAGAGGGATGAGAAGTACAGAAAGAGGGAAGGCACGTGCAGAAAGAGGGAAAGGGTACAGAAAAAGGCAAGAGGGGTGCTCAAAGATGCAGCAGAGTTGCAGAAAGAGGCAAGAGAAGTTCAGAAAAAACAACAGCGGTGCAGAAAGAGGCAAGAGATGCAGTAAGAGGGAAGAAGGGTGCAGAAAGAGGCATATGAGGTGCCGAAAGAGGCACAACTTGTTCAGAAAGAAGGAGCAGAGGAGCTGAAAGAAGCATGAAAGGTGCAGAAAAAGGTAAGAGAAATGCATAAAAAACAACAGTAGTTCAGAAAGAGGCAAGAGAAGTGCAGAAAGACGGAAGAAAAGTGCAGAAAGAGGGGAGAGAAGTACAGAAAGAGGGAAAACACATGCAGAAAGAGGGAAGTGGTACAGCAAGAGGCAAGAGGAGTGCACAAAGAAGCAGCAGAGGTGCAGAAAGAAGCAACAGAGGGGCAGAAAGAGGCATGGAAGGTGAAGAAAGAGGCAAGAGAAGTGCAGAAAAACCAACTGTAGTGCAGAAAGAGGCAAGAGAAGTGCAGAACAAGGTAAGAGAGTGCAGAAATAGGGAAGAGGGGTGCAGAAAGAGGCACATGGGGTAAAGAAAGCGGCACGAGGGATGCAGAAAGAAGCAAGAGGAGTGTAGAGAGAAGCAACAGAGGTACAGAAAGAGGAAAGGAGTGTAGAGAAAGAGGCAAGAGAAGTACAGAAAGAAGCAACAGAAGTGCAGAAAGAAGGATGCGGGGTAGATAAAGAGGGATACAGAAAGAAACAATAGAGGTGCAGAAAGAAACAAAAGAAGTGCAGAAAGAAGCAACAGAGGTGCATAAAGAGGCAAGAGAGGCGCAGAAAGAAGCAAGAGTGGCTAGCACACAGTAAGTACCACTTTAACATCCACATTTAGCAATAAGTAACAGGTGACCATTCTAGGTTTACAAAAGACCTTCCACCACACTGTAACACTTGTCGCTGCATTTTTGGTAATATTTGAGCCGTTTGAGCTAGAAACAAGGGGGCATATTATCAAGCACGGCGTTAACATTATCGCCGCTTTAGTGGCAGAAAACTACCACTAAAGTGGCGATAATGGGCTTGATTATACGCCGTAGAGAATTCCCATAGAAGCCCATGTTCACACCAGAACCTGGGCTTCCATGGGAATTCACAAGAGTGTATTATCAAGCCCATTATCGCCGCTTTAGCAGCAGTTTTCTGCCGCTAAAGCGGCGATAATGTTAACCCTGTTTCTTGATAATATGCAACAAGGGTTTTTATGTTCTAATCTGCAGATTAGGCAGCAGACGATGAATTATGTGGCTAATGCAAAAAACGTATAATTGTGTGAAAGTCTGTGTAGCCAAACAGTCGCATAATTCCAGTGGCCCTGCTCATACCTCGACTAGATCCAGAAGTGCTCCTCATTGATTCCTTCTTGTTTTTGTCTCATTAAGTTCATAGTTTAGCTTCTATGGAAATGAAGAAGACTAAACTTGAGGTAACCACTTCACAAAACAGACTACCATACCACATAATTTCTCTCCATAACAGTTCATCTCACGCTACATAATTCCTATACACTAAATACCACGGGGCAGATTTACGTTTCCTGGCGCATCCCTGCAAACCGGCAGGGATGCGCTAGGAAAGATGCGTGACGCAAGTTTACCCTTGCACCACCACAGGTGCGCCACATTTACAATGTGGCGCATCATGGCGCAAGGATAAACATGTCGTAATTTGGCAGCACCTGAGTTAGCATTTAGCTCAGCTACACAAACTTTCACCGTTAACTTGACCAAACGAGCGGGGGCCATTTGGTATTTCCTGGCTTCCATTTTGTATGAACATGCGGCCTCGTGGTCAGTATGCCCTTTTGTCCTTCCTCTGTACCAATGACCATTTACTTTGCCCAGCAACAGGCTATGTTTAGCACTGGTCAAGCTCTCGCATGCGTACTCGAACATTCGGATTAATGAGTGGTCACTTCTCAGGAATGTTCTCTACAACTGACCAGTGGTACTAAACTCCTCCCACATGTTGGCGGTGTTCCAAAAATGCCCTTATATGTACCTAAACTGTGAAAAGAGTATACCGCCTACCTTTTTATTACTGTTAAACTTGTATAAAAGAGGTCGCGCACCGATGTTCGGGGTGATACTTCTTGCATTGCCGAAGGGTGCTGTAGGAATGTACCACCACCCCATGGGGTCTTAATAAACTTGTCTTTTGCATTTTCCAGTTTCCGTGCCAACTTCTATTCTATGGTGTTTGAGAGTTTTTGCAGAGTATGTAGACCTGACGAAACCCAATACCACAAACAGATGCGTGTCGCCTCTGCCGGCGTAAGGTTGGTGCAGTGCTGGAGTTGTGTCGCGGGTGCGAGTCAACTCCAGCACTGTTCCAACCTGGCCTATCCTCAACATGGTGCGTCACGCCTTATGCCTGCTTCAAGCAGGCGCAAGGCTTTGACGCAGCGGCATTGGAAAAGCGACTGAGTGAAATCTTTTCTGAGGCATTCCTGCAACAGAACGCCCACCCCGTGCTGTAATGCCCACATGAAACCTGACACAGGTTTCATGTGGCGCAGGGCTTTACAACGTGATACATCTCCTTAGATGTGTCACGTTGTAAATAATTTACAATGCCAAAAGCTCTAACTCGCGCAAATGTCAAACCTATTACATTGGAAATGCTTCTTCAACTAGTAGTCGCATTTGCAGAGTGGTGGAGAAAGGGTGCTGGGCCTCCGACCAAAATTCAGGAATTTCGCTGCGTAGGACTTACAGGAGGTACCAGGAGGGCTTCTTAACCTCCAAAGACCCTCAGGAGTAAAGAGGACTTTATCCCCCAACATGTAGTGTGTCAGGAGGTGCATTTGCAGAGTGGTGGAGAAAGGGGGGCATGGCCTCCGAAGACCTCTTAGAAATCCCACTGTGTGGGACTTACTGGAGATAACAGGAGGGGTAGTCGGCCCCCAAGGACATCTTTGGGGGCCAACTACCCCTCCTATTATCTCCAGTAAGTCACACACAACAGGATTGCTAAGTTCTTATAGCAGGCCACGCCCCCTTTGCCCACCACTCTGCAAGCATGCCTCATGGCATGCTCTTGGTTGGGGGATGAAGTCCCCTTCGCTTCTAAGGGGGACTTAGGGGCCAACTAGTCTACCTGTTACCTCCAGTAAGCCCCACACAGTGGGATTGCTGAGAGGTGCAAACAGGCCACAGCCCCTTTCTCTACCACTCTGCAAACACACCTTCTGATGTACTCTTGGTTGGTAGATGAAGTTCCCTTGCCTCCTGAGGGTCTCTGGTGGCCAACTAGCCTTGTTATCACTAATAAGCTCCACACAGCTGGATTGCTGAGAGTGGTCCGAGGACACACCTCCTTTTTACACCACTCTGCAAACGTGCCTCCTGGCGCACTGCTGCTAGGGGGATGAAGTCCACTTTAGTCCTGAGGTCCTCAGAACAAAAAAAGGACCTCATCACCCCATCAGCAGTGCACCAAGAGGCCACGTCCCCCTTTCTCCACCACTCTGCAAACGTGTCTCCTGACACACTACGGGTTGGGGAAGAAGTCCACTTTACTCCTGAGGGACTTTGGGGGCCAAAAAACCCTCCTGGTACTTCCTGTAAGTCATATGCAGTGGAATACCTGAGCACTGGTCGGAAGCCCAACATCCTTCCTCCACCACTCTGCAAATGCGACTACTAGTTAAAGAAGCATTTGCAATGTAATAGGTTTGGCACTTGCAAGAGTTAGAGCTATTGGTATTGTAAACCAATATATATATTTGTGTGTGTGTATATATATATATGTGCGCATGCCTCCACCTTGGGTAGATGTTAGAATCTGTCAACACATCGCAGCAGTTTTGGAACCCTGTTTTAATCATACAGCAGAGCATGTTGATGGTAAAGAGCATTATGCTGACAATTTTTTCACATCAACTTGGTGCTCATACATAGAATATTGAGGCCTTGGTTAATTTTCGTTGTGTTTTATTAGCGAAATTGTGAACACAGTCTTTCCTTTATTTCTACCCATATTTGAAGAAGAAAGGGGAGGGCTATATATACCTTTGAATGTTTGGAGCCATTCAGATTGATAAAGCCTGCTGCACTGGTGAAACGCGTCTCTCTTTACTGCGGGGTTGGGGTGACCTGAAGCAACATTAAATTGGGCCCATACCTACAGACCTGAATACATGCCTCTTCTTTTGGAAGTTGGATTGGGTTGTGCATATATATATTAACCCTGGGCGCAAGACTACGCTCCGCCCACGGAGTGTTCGTAGTGTTGCCTACTTTGCATTTTGCAAAGTAGGCGTAGTAGGCAACACTACGCGCGCTCCTTGGACGGAGCGAAGTTGCCCGCCACCCGCCTCCCTCCCGCCCTCTTCTACATACATAATTTTAAGTAACAAGTACAATAAAAGTACATAAAAGCACTTACCTGGTCCGCAGAGTCCCGGGGCTCCCTCTTCTATTTTGCGCCGACTTCTCCCATCGAAATGCACATGCGTGGCCGCCCGCGCATGCACATTTTCTTGCATGAATATAGTACTATGGACACAGCAAGTAGGAAAATCAACTTGGTCCTGAAACCTTACAAATCATCTCATCGTGAAAGAAGAGGCCTGTCAGCAGTGAATATCACAGCCGTTCCTATACCTGGGGGTATAGCATGGGACAGAACTGATTATGACATCTACGGTCCGGTGGAATTATTGAAGATTTCACATCAGTTTAAGGTTTCTTTGAGTTACTTTGTCGCACCCAGTAACTTTTTTGATGATTGGGACTTTGAGACTGTTAACAACATGATGAAAGATTTAGAAATGTCAGCTAAATTTACAGAACATGACTACTTAGAAGGGTCATCAGATTATGAACAAATGTATTGTTTTAATCATTATGTTCACCATTATTTGCATAAATCTGCAAGCCCTAGAAATGTGTTTCATTGCAATCAATGGGAACATTGTCCTACTCCGCTGAAAGGCAGCTATAAAACATTTCAAGAAAAGTTTTCGTACTTCTCAGAGTTTTAATGTTACCAATCCAGAAACGAATTATTTTAAAAATCTAAATAAGACAGGAATGAAAACAATGTTGACCAATACTAAACAAATGTATTCTGCAAACTTTTATGCTCAATTGTCTGCATTAGGTTTTAACCTTTGGAAAGACAACATTGAGACAAAAACCGTCCGTGGCACTAAAGATTGGCAGGTACAAGGTATAGAAGCCTTATTTAGAGCCTGCATCATCCCAGACCAAATTATGTTTTTAAATGACACTGTTCAACAGACGTCTTGTCTTGGCCTGGCTAAGATTAAAGATTTAAACAAACCATCTATACCTAAACCCACAAGTGACATAAATAGCACGTCAGATGAGGAGGTAGACGTACCCTATATTATTAAACAGAACAGAACTAATCCTGATTGGAAAAAATGGTTAATCTGGCAAACAGACACTAATAACTGTCAAGATAGATTCCTGAACGAGACAGAAGGGTTCACTGTGAATAGGCCAGATCCAAGATATTCCCAGAGACAACATCCAGGGATAGTACCTACTTACAGTGTAGGGAAGCTGTGCCTTGAGTGGCTTCAGAAATCTACACTTCCAGAAATTAAACAACACTTGTCTTTACTTAAAGAAAGCAATGATTTGAGAGATTTCTTAATGGGGCCTCGGAAACCACGGCAAAAACGTTTTATATACATCGGAATATACGCTGCATACAACAAAATATGGAAAGTGACGCAAATGGAAACTGCAGAAAGAATACGAGAAATTGATGATCGTATTAATTTAGAAAAAAGCCTCTCTGTAGTGGACAATGGGTTAACGACTCTGTCCTCCAGAATTTATTATTTGGACAGCATCATGTCATCTGACATTGACATCATAGAACAAGACTTGTTAATGTTACAACATGGCCAGTCTCAGTTACGTTCTATCATGCTGCTAGGCTGGACGTTGCAAAATCTGCGTTCAGGCTATGTGCCATGGCATCTAACCAATACTACGTCATTGTTTGCTGTATTTAACCTTACAGATAAACAAATCTCTTTGGCACAAAGAGGAGCAGACTATACAATGCTGAGCATTGAAAAACTTGAAAGATTACAATTAACAGTTTCTGAGAAACCTGTCATTGAATGGATAATTCATGGCACCATTACTATACCAGTGATGTCTTTCCTATTTCAGTATTGTCTGGAGCATATACCAGTGGGCCTGTATGAAAGGTTGGGTAAAGAATACATTAAGTCGACCTGGGTTTTACCATACACACACAAATGTGGGAATGGGGGACATGAAGTATTCCTTAGTGGTAAGAATTGTAAAAACTCACTGAGTGGTACACTTTTGTGCCAGGGTATTAATTTGCACGGAGCTTGCGACAGTTCTGCAAATAACCTCTCTTGCCACTGGCACGGTATACCCTCCACAGCGATAGTACCGATTTTCAGGCAGCTATCCAATGGCAGCTACGTTATGCTCAATGATCACAGCTGTTGTGGCATGTTGCCACGAAAAAGTTATCTCATAACTGTGTCCTCCCCGGTCACTTGTTGTATGCAAGTATTGTATCCAAAAAGTGAGACAGGAGGGGAGAAGGCTTTATGGCCTTCACTGAATATCTCTTCTATACGAATTGATACTTTTAGCAGAATGAAAGCCATTCTTTTACAAAACAAATGCCACTGACCTCGTCTAGAGAAACGTATGATCTGCAAGTAGCAAGGTCTTCTGCAGAGATACATGCATTATAATCAACAAACTGCCCAGAACACTTTGCAGAAATGTTAAGTCAAATCTTAAACATGTCTGATACCAGCGGCATCGCACATGTATTTAAGATGATTTTTTCAGGACTGTTACAACAATTTGAGCAGTCCTTGGCATTTTTCTAAATTTCTTGCACTCTGTGTTCGGCGGCCTGCCTCTCATCTTGGGACTAGTAGCAGGAATTCTATTTTTATTCCTTCTGCTCCGATATGGCACGTCCAGTCACCAGCAACACCGATATTACCATGCGACAATGCCTCCTTGCCATGAGGCATCATGAGAGAATTTCACAGATTCTTGGCTTGGCTCGTTTAAGAGATCTGAACACAACCTGGTTTCTATTGTTCAGACCAATCTGGCAAGATTGCATCTTACCTGTTCTTCGATGCCTGCTTTGCGGACAGGAATGCGTGTTGGACATTTGTCTTACACTTCCATCAGTACTGCCATCGGATGTTGACGCTTTGCTAGGTCCAGTAACAGCTCATGCATCGTGTTGCCCCCAACGGCTGCCTATTCTGACGACGGCATTCATTGAGGTCTCACCAGCAAGTCTAACTGAGGGTGATATACGAGAAACTACAGGCGTACAGGTACCATCTACTACGGACATTGCTAATGCATCAAACGCTGACGGCGATGATCCACACTTCTGCACTTTTGATCTGCTAACTGAAGTGGTTTCACTTTCACCTTCTACGGTAGATGGTTTCTTTGCGAGCCTAGATGATCTGATGTTTTCTCCTAACACTGCTCTGAATAACTTTTGATTATTTCACACAGCGTTCCCTGAAGTCTGCAATTCGGCGTTCATTTTTCAAAACAATCTACTAATTTGAACTTTTTCCAAAATAGAACTTTTGGCACAGAGTAATCTGCTTAAAGTAGAACTATTCTTAGAGAACAAGATTTCGTGTTTGAACTTCCTAAATGACAATATTTGTCTTCAACCTCGAAAACAAACACAGTTAAAAACTTATGCTATGGGACAGATTTCAGGTATCAATTGATGAATGTACTTTTGTTTTATTTAATGGGAGAATATATGCTCATGATTTATGCTTGATTTCAGATGACGCCTAAAACTTTTGCATACAGTATATACTAATTTCATGTGAACAAGCATATTCTAATGCATTTTTGTATTTTGGGGTGGGATTGTGAACACTTTGCTTTAGATATGTTCAGTGCTTAGGTATTATTGAACTTAGTAATCGTGGAGTGGGTGGTTATGTAGGAATCTAAGACCCTAGTGTAATTTTCCCGATTCATGCCCATATATAGGTATAATTCACCCAATCCTAGGCATAGGAATCATTACCTTATTTAGTCTTAGCCTATGCAACCCAAATACGGCATGGCTACTTCCACTAAACTCCGAGAATCCACCATGATTTCTTGGAAAAACCCGCCTTCAGCAGTCAGGGACTTCCCCCTGCTTGAATATTAATTTATCCTAGAACTCCTGGAGTTTTCAAGGAACTGAGGCACTAGGCACGTCAAACTCGGCACCTTCAAAGTATAAATAGGCCTACATTTGCCCAGTCAAACACACGGTGGTTTAGGAGCAGATCGACTAACTACTTGCCCGACGCCCTGCTGCTGAAAGTGCCGAAGGAAGCCGACCCTCCAACTGACGCACTGAGAAGATGCTGTCTTTTCTCTTGCCAAGAAATCCAGCTCCGGTGTTTCCAGGCTGCCCTTGCGGGTTGCTGGGAGATCGAGTCCTGAGAGAGAGATACAATACCTCTATCATTCTAAAACTGTTCACAATCGCTGTTTGCGTGCTCGGGGGGAAATATCTTGTGAACACGAATTTGAGAATGCTAACAAGCAAAAAAATGTGCGAAGTCGCGGAACGCAGAATTTTGGGCAATTTCGCGTTCTCCACAGAAAGCGAAATTACCCATATTCCGCAAATTCCGCGAGTGGAACAGAATGTACCGCCCAGGCCTAGCTTTCAGGCTGCATGCTTTGGTGCAGAGAAAAGTGAAAAGTTGACATGACACACACACCTTGAGTATATCACACGACAAGAAGCTACCCTGACTCAATGTCTGATTCTAAAACAAATTGAGGAACATTTTGCTGATGATTTAGGTGGTGCTGGACATCTCAGAAAATGTATGTACTGGCCTCACACACCACCAGGTGTCATGCTTTATCATCGGCTGTCCTCACCCTTTAAAAATCATGTTTGGGGGGCGTGGCCAAGATGGCGGGCTGAGTAGTCGCACTCTCGGTGAGCTCCGCCATCCCTGGACCCTAATCCTGCTGTACATGCGCTAATCCTCCCCCCGGGACGCTGCATTGCACAGAGCGGGGGCCCGCTGCACCGGAGGAGCATCTGGGAGATCACCGGACCCCCCCTTGGGGCACTGGGCGGACGCCGGACTGGGCGCCGTTGCGGAGAGCGAGCGAGGCCCAGCATACGGCCTGGTACAGAAACGGGCCCTGCCCGGCCATAGACGTCGGCCGGGTGATTGCTGCAGCGTCGCTGACCCTGCCCGCTTGCACCGGCTTTTTGGGCCTCTCATTGCAGCAGGGGCCGGGGGCCTGGGCTGCCGGACCAGGAGCCATAGAGACTCCGACGCCAGGCCGGCGTCGGACATCACGCGAGGCCGGGGCTTGGGCCTGGTCATAGGCCTCGACCACTTTGACGGCCCCTAGGCGGGTCGACGAGCACTGTGGGCCCTGCCTACCGGACCCGGACGGACCTGCCTGGTCTTGCGACACCCCGTCGGGGCGTGGACTGGCTGGAGCAGGGGTACAGAAAGAGAGGTGCCGGACCTGGAGCCTCCTGCTACGCGAGGCCGTGGCTTCGGCCTGCGCTCCAGGCCTCAGAGACGCTGCACAGCAGTGGCCCCCCGGCCCCCCGGTAGACATTACAGAGCACGGAGCGGCACTCCTGGGCGGAAGCGGAACCCTGTGGTGAGTCAGGCAGCTGGGGAACAACGGAGAGGACTGTGGCGGCCATCGCCCCTCGAGGCCACCGGGGACCGGGAGTTGGGCTTCTGTGTTTCTGCCCGCCTTTGCACTTGGCCACCGGGGTAGAAATGGGACAGACCCCTTCCTCAAGGGGATCCCTGGTGGCATTCTGGGCCTGACCGTGGGAGAAGGGAAGAACCGCCCGGACACTACTGCAACCCCCACGTGGCCCCTGAGGGTCTGCTGTGGCCTAGCTTGAAGGGCGATCCCTCGGTGCCGTGAGTGACGCCGAGCCCGAGGCCGCGAGGCTTGTGCAGTGAGAGAGGAGAGCAGAGCCGGGCGGATTGGTGCTGGAGGCCCGGGAGGGTGGTCTATCGCCGAGGAAGCGGACCACTGGTGGGAGTCCGGCAGCGTGCTTCCGAAGTTGCACCTGGGATTGGGCTGTTGGATTTTCAGGAGAGCACCTCGAGAGCCAACATGTCGAACAACAAGGGGTCCCGGAAGGGGGACCGCACACTGCCAGAGATGCTGAACCGGAGCACTGCAAGACAGGACCGAGGTCACCCATCCCCACCCCACTCGAGCGGTGCCCAAGGAGCGAGTGGAGGAGAACCCCCAGTTACGAGGTCCTTCCTAGAGTCCCTCTTCAGCTCATTGAGGGACGATTTTCAGACGCTTAAGAAGGAGGTCGCAGGTGAAGTCCGTGAGATACGGAGGGAGGTGGACGGTCTCGGTGACAGAGTGTCCACGGTGGAAGAAGCGGGCCACGCTAGGGACGAAGAAATTACACAGTTGCAACAGGAGGTCGTCCGACTCCGGGAACAGCACCTTGACCTGCAGGCGCACAAAGAGGACCTTGGGAATCGCTCCAGGAGAAACAACATCCGCGTCCGGGGCGTGCCGTCCCGGGAAGAAGGGGAAGATGTGGCGACCTACCTCGGGGAGCTGTTCAGAGAGGTGCTGGGGGAACCGGCTGACTTTGCCATTCGGATTGACAGGGCGCACAGGGTAGGTCTGCAACGCCGAAATTCAGCGCCTCCTCCTGACATCTTGGCTTTTCTGCCAGACTATCCCTTGAAGGAGCGGATACTGAGGGAAGCCCGGAGGAGACCCTCCCTGGAATTCAGAGGCCGCCGGATAGCTCTCTATCAGGACCTGGCCGCATCTACTCTGCAAAAACGCAAAGCTTTTAAAATTGCGACTGACTTTCTCAGGGAACATGGCACTCAATATTCCTGGGGACATCCCTTCTGGCTCATTTTCAGGTGGAACGGAACCTTGCACCAGTTGCGTTCTCTTCAGGACACGTGTGGAGTGCTGGGGATCACAGCCACTGAGGACGGAGCTCACACACCGCACCGGAGCCGTATTACTAGAGACGGTTGGCATACAGTCCCCGGCCAGCGATCATCTGCTTCCTTGTCGCGGCCGGACTCTCCTATGGCCCGAGCGGAGTCGGATGCAGCAGTACAGGATGGAACTGGAGCTGATACTGCAACTGGGGTGGCGCTGACAGCATAAGTGAACTCCGGGGGGAGATCGACATCGCTGTGATGGAGCTGCAGGTTTGAGGGTCTGGGGGGGTGGGGGGAATGGGGGGTGCGAGGTGGCTGGACGTCCACTTTTTCTGACTTTCCGCGGGCTTGTCCGATAAGGACCGGACTGGGACAATGGGTCTACAAGTTTTTTGGGGGGTAGAGAGGGGGGTGTTTAAAGTTGTTGATCCGGTCCCAGTTGCGGGAGGGGGCTGGCTGCGAGAGGGTGGGTGGGGAGGACGGGGAACAGTTGGGGGGGGCAAGGGGTGTTGGGGAACAGAGTGGGAGATGGGGTCTGGGGGTTTGGGATGGGGAGGGAGGGTCGTCCAGTGCACACGGGGGTTCCTGATCATTTTGACTTTGTCTGTGCTTTTTGATCTGCTTCTGATTGGCTATGGCTTCAACGGGGCGATCTGCCTCTCTGCTTGGCATGGATGTTGGGGAGAGGAGGGAGGGGTTATCGGAAGTTTCTTGAGGGCGGTGAGCTGCTGGTTAGGTGGCCTGCTTTATGGTTTGACTGGAACTGTCTGCTTTTTGTGTCAATATTCTATGCATGGTACTCTGCTGCACCACGGGCTGAATGACGCTCTTGTCCTCCTGTTTTTGCGGTGGGTCCTTGTTGCTTTCTACTACAACACCGCTCATGCCTCCAACCACTTGTAAGGTAGTGACCCTGAATGTCCGGGGTCTGAATAATCCCGTGAAGAGGCGGGCCGTCCTTTCACTTTTAGAGAACACACAGGCAGATATCTGTCTCCTCCAGGAGACGCACTTACTGTCACGGGACACTCATAGACTCCGCTCACACAAGTTCCCCTCACAATTCTTTTCCTCATGCACCACTAAAACAGCTGGGGTGGCGATTCTGGTGGCGCGGCGTTTCCAGGGGGAGGTTCTCCACAAATTTGCTGAACAAAAGGGTAGGTTACTGGCTTATCGATTTCGAATTGGGGGTCTCTTCTTCACGATAGGGTCCCTCTATAGTCCTAATGACCGTCAGGACCGCTTCCTTCAGGCGGCGATCGAGGAGGTCACATCTTCCCAGGATAGACATGTCATACTCGGGGGAGACTTCAATATTGTCTTCGACTCTGCGCTGGATAGGTCGGCGCAACGCTCCCCTCAGGTTGGAGAACTCTCGGCGGACCGTAAGGCTCAGCTGGACGAGGTGGACCTACTTGATATATGGCGACATTTGCATCCGACGGATAGGGACTACTCGTACTATTCTCATGCCCACAAAACATATGCACGGTTAGATCACCTGTTGGTTACCTCCCCAGTGAAAGCGTTAGCATCTGGAGCTGAAATGGGTGTGATCTCCCTCTCGGACCATGCCCCGGTCGAGGTCCTGTTAACTATGCCCCCGACGGCGCTCCGCCCACGGACGTGGCGCCTTCGGGATACGCTGCTGCATAGGGCAGAAGTGGTGGCTCGCATTGAAAAGTCGATTCAGGAATTTCAATCCCATAACGATAACGCAGACACTAGTCGGGCCACGCAATGGGCGGCTTTGAAGGCAGTCATCAGAGGGGAATTTATAGCGATTTCCTCGGCGGACAATAGGGAGTGGCAGGCCAAGAGAGATGAACTCACAGATCGTGTTAGGGAACTGGAACAGATCCATCGCAGAACCGGGGCCCCCCGAATTTGGCGGCAGCTCAAGGAAGCCAGGAAGCTCCTGGCGGCCCTGGACCTCGACCGGGCGGAGTACGCCGCTTTGCGGTTGCGACACGCCTTTTATACTGGAGGGGACCGCTGTGGCAAGTTGTTGGCAAATAGGCTCCGTGTGGCGCGGCAGAGCCAGCTGGTCAAGGAGGTCTCTGGCCCGATGGGCTTGCCGGAAACTGAAGACGAGCGGATAGCTGCAGTCTTTCGGGGCTTTTACAAAGACCTCTATACAGGGGATCCTCCGGATGAGGAGGCGATGGACACTTATCTGGCCTCGATCACACTTCCCTCTCTGGACCCTGTGCAGGCGGACTATCTGGACAGGGACATTAGGATCGAAGAAGTAGTTTCTGCCATTGCCCGACTCAAGCACGGAAAGGCACCGGGCCCAGACGGCTACATTGCGCTGTATTATAAAACATTTTGCATGACGCTGGCACCCATCCTGACGCGCCTCTTCAACTCCTTTGCGGAGGCCGGGGCCATTCCACCTGATCTGCTCAGGGCCTCGATCTCGGTTATCCCTAAGCCAGGTAAGGACCCGAGGCAATGTGGATCCTACCGGCCGATCTCCCTTCTGAATATTGATTTAAAACTGTATACGGGGATACTTGCTGCTACACTAGCTCTCCATCTGCCCGGCCTTATCGATCCTGACCAGGCGGGTTTTGTCCCGGGGCGGCAGACTGTGGACAATACGAAACGAATTGTTCATTTGCTGGAGAAGGCCTCTCGGGTTCCGGGGGAGCGAATGATGTTGGCGGTGGACGCAGAGAAAGCATTTGACCGAGTCCACTGGCCTTACCTGGAGCGGGTGCTCATGAAAGCGGGTATAGGTGAGAAACTCCGCACCATGATCCTTAATTGCTACGTTCGTCCATCGGCGGTGGTCCGCGTTAATGGGCACGCTTCTGCCTCCTTCGACATTGAACGGGGCACCAGGCAGGGTTGCCCGCTTTCACCTTTGCTTTTCGCGCTCTACATGGAGCCTTTTGCCCAGCGGGTGCGAGATAACCCGCGAGTGACCGGCATCCGGATGGGGGCCTTCACACACGCTGTTAGCCTTTACGCTGATGATGTTATATTGTCTATTGACAGGCCCGCCGTGGCTCTCCCGGCATGCATGGAGGAACTATCCTCTTTTGGCGCGGTGTCTGGATTTCGGATGAACATGGGTAAATCGGTGGCGCTGGATATCTCCCTTGACCCGGTCACTAGGGCCTGTTTGCAGCAGCGGTTTCCCATGTTATGGTCCTCGGAAGCAGTGCCCTATTTGGGCATCCAGATTGCACCTACCGTGGCGGCGATGGTGTCGACAAACTATCGAGCCCTGGGGGCCAAGATCAAAGAGGAACTGGGCCGATGGAATCGAGGCGCTTTTTCCTGGCTTGGCAGGATAGCTGCTGTTAAAATGACGATTCTACCTCAGGTGTTATACCTCTTTCGGGCCTTGCCGCTCCAACCGCTCGGAGGATGGATCTCGCAATTACAGGCCGACGTTTCTCGGTTTGTCTGGCAGGGGAAGAAGCCTAGATTGCGTAGGGCCCTCTCGCTGCTGGCCCCGGAAGCGGGTGGACTGGGTATCCCAGACTTCCGCAAATACTTCCAGGCAGCGCAGCTGCGTTTCCTGGTGGAATGGAGTAGGTGGGAGTCTGATAAGCATTGGCTCTTCCAGGATCAGGCGGTGGCTGGGAGACCGCTGCAGGAAATCCCCTTCCTGCGTCCCCCACATCGGCCCAAAAATCTCTATGCCTCTTTTGTCACGAGGGTGCCACTGCGGGTGTGGGATGCTATGAGCGTTCTACGTGACCTCACCACGTTCCCGTCACCGCTTACTCCGCTGGTGGACAATCCAGACTTTACCCCGGGGATGGAAAGAGGAGCGTTTGCGAGGTGGCAACAGGCGGGGTGCAGAGCCTTGTGTCATCTTTATGGCCCAGACGGGGTGGTTCCTTTTCCCCAACTTCGCCAGGAGTTCTCACTTCCAGAAACGGAGCGACTTCATTACATGCAGGCCCGCCACTGGGCCCTCCACCCGCAAGTACGAGAGACGGCCGATCGGCCTTTTTTCCCTTATGAGCACTGGCTCATGACACGGACTTCGGACTCCAAACTGATTACTGACTTGTACAAGCTGCTGCAGCCCCCGGCAACACACTTTTATCACCCTGGGAGAGAGCGTTGGGAGAGGGAGCTAGGGAGGACGCTGAGCCCTAAGGAATGGGAACACATAGCCTATAGAGCGCGGCACTCAGCCTACCACATGGGACTCACTGATACCTTGACTAAAATCTCTACCTATTGGTATTACACACCGGAACGAGTGCATGAGTTTGACCGTAGTAAAGCGGATGCGTGTTGGCGGGGGTGTGGACATAAGGGTACTCTTACGCATGTACTGTGGGATTGCCCGCTCCTAGAACTTTACTGGAAGGAAGTGTTGGATGAAATTGATTCTGCTTTTGACATTGAACTGCCACGTTTTCCTGCCTATACCCTGCTGGGACTTCCGAATGATCTGATGTATCCCCTCCGTTCCCGCAGAGGAAGACAAATAGCTATAGCTCTGGGCTCCGCGGTTCAGAACGTTCTGATTCATTGGCACACTGCTACAGTCCGTCTATCACTGGCTGGCTCCACAGGTTGTGGCATGTGTTGGGTATGGAGAAGCTGTCCCTCACGGTGGCGGGTGATGTGGACCAGTTTAGGGAGCTCTGGCAGCCATTTCACTCCCTATTGCTTACTGAATTTAAGGAACTTACCTGTCCCAAATATCTCCGCCTTTTGAGGCTTCCAGCCCAGGTGGAGTCTGCCCCTTAATCTTCCTGTGAGTTTCTCTCCTTCGTATTGTAGCGCTGATGTATGTTGAGCTCGGGGACTGTGCACTGGACGGGGGTGGGATTGGGAGGGGGGGATGGGAGTTCGGGTGTTGGGGGGGCATGTTGGGTGGGGGGTTTCATGGGTAATGTCATAACATGTTGAGGCGACTAGAGCCTTCTATCATAGCGCAGGCGGAGTTAACGGATGGCTATTCATTAACGGTACTTTTGGACACTTGCTTTTCCGCCCTGCTACATTCTCTTGAAATGTTTGTTTGTCCTTACATGTTGTCATGAATAAAATACTTTAAACCTAAAAATCATGTTTGGTAAAGGGCGGGCCTACACCTAGAGACAGGGAGGCACTTCTATAACTAAATGGGGGCCCATGCTGAAAAAATAAGTGAGTAATGTTTAAAAATCGGTGCACGGTCCTGCGTGAAATTTAATAGTGCAGGATGTGCTCAATATTAAAAATGATGGTGGAGACTTGGGTGTCTAGGACCCCATCTTCATCTGTGTTACTAACATGTTTCTGCCACTATGGCCAGGAGGGTCCATGGCATTCATCAGGGCGTAAGTGAGAAAAAGGGGGGCTCCTATCTTGTCTCTAAGAGACAAAGATAAAACCATCCATGTAGGCTGGCTGTAGTCCAACTCTACCAAGACATTTTCAGAACACCTGCAAAACAATAACATGACACAGCATCAGTGAACAATTAACATACACTCATACTGGTCAGGAAGGAATCAGACGAAGAAACAACATGCACGTGGTGCATTTAAAGTGAATGTGTTGAGCACAAAGGTCACTGCATACGTGGTGCTCAACAGTAAAACAGTTGTGAGACCAGCTCACGCTCTTACCCTATTAAAGGTGTAGGGATGCCCCATGGGAAGGAGGAGGGGAGGAACTGTTGTGTGGCGATTTAGATTCTGTATGTATTTTCCTGATTCATGGCCTTATATGGGTGCAATTCATATTGTCCTTATGTAGGCATAGAATTTCAGCCCTTGATTAGGTACATTGTAGTGTAGGCATATTTTAGAAGCACCAGTTGAGTATTTTAGCCTGTGTTATTTATGTATGTATTTTTATTTGTCATAGCACCAGACAATGCTATCACAGTATTATTTTATACTACTGTTTATGCTGTACGCATTATACTTTGAATTCTGTCTAACAATTGTAGCAGTTCACCTCTCTTGCATGAGAAAGAAGACTGTTCAATAAACACATTTATTGAAACGCCTGTCTCTCTATTTTCTCTGCAACTCTGTAGAATCGAAGCATGCACGTTTGCCTGAGTAAAATAGTTATCTATTGTTTCCATGACTCTGAAGATACGTTTTTATTCTTGGGAAACAAAGTTGTCATGTTTATGCGGTTGTCAGAAATGAATCCCTTCATGTGTATTCGAGAAAGTTTCTAGTGACCTCTGAGCTAACTGGCACTCACAAATAAGTTTAGTATACTCAATACTCGAACTACACTACATGGCGCCCAACGTTTGGTAAGGCACTAATTTAACGGTAGATACTAAAGTAACTGGGTCGTGCTTTTCTCAGGGACCCTTTTTTCCGTAATATTCCAATAGACGTCTGGAGCAGGACGAAAATCCTATGTATTAGTTTTTGGTGTGTTCAACGTTGAAGGATACAGTGTTCCAAAATATTGTGCACCTTATCTTTGTTTCATTGAAGCTTTCTCTGCAAACTTTCAGTCAACAAAATGGCCGATGAAGATAATCGCGGGCCAGTGGAGCTACAGGCGACAACGCCGTACTAGCTTTTAATTAAACGCGTTTCCTAGAAACCGATGAGGATGCTATATGCATTCCTATAAATTTAAGGAAAGCCATCACTATAAAATGTATAAAAAATGGCCTAACATCGAGAGGTGATAGGATAGTTTTTGTGATAGAGGCACATGAATATAGCCAGACAGAGGATTCTATTCATGGATAGTCTTCCCTGAAGCAAATCTATTAACACAGATGTTTAACTTCTACAAGGAAGATGAACCACTAGAGGAACACATTCCTTTAGAGGATATTGAAATTCCACTCACATACAAGGAGCATGAGCTCTCGTTTAAAGGCGCCCTAAAACATTTTAATCACATCACCAGGCTCGGTCCACTAGGCAAACCAGGAGCAACATGGCCGGTCTTAGCCAGCTATACACCACATCCTGGCATTGAAGAAATGTTAGATGCAGATTTACTAACTCAACTCAAAGAGTTAATCAAAATCTATAGACAATTGGTTCAATATGTCATGCGGACTCTTACAGTCCAACCTGCAATAATGATTGTACAACATACCCCTCACCAGGGGAACACACTAAAAATAACACCACAGACTTTACACTCAGTCATTGGTAAATTACCTGCAAAACAGGATCAAATTCCATTCTGGATAGCTCAAAACATTGCTCAAATCGAAGCAGTCTTTCCTACTACTAGCCCTAATGAGAAACACAGAATCTTAACAATCTTCTGGGGATCACACCACATTTGGAAGACTGCACCACTTGGGGTACAGTCTTTGCTGCAATCTACACTAAAACGCATGGTGTTCCATCCATGGCAGTAATACCTGATGTCCTGAAACAGATTCCAAATGAATACGGGGCAGAGCCTGCTTTAAATTTGGGTATGAAAATACTGAAAGATTTCAAACAGGTCTCTGCAGTAATATTAGCTAATATTAAAGGTGAAGCAGCATCAGTGGTGATCCGCCAAAAATTAAAGGAATTTGAAGTAACTGAGCAACCACAAGAACTAGCCAGAATTATTGAAAAATTCTATGAAGAATTAGGCAGAGACAGTTTGGGTGGGAAACCAGTTAAACCACAACTGTCTGAAAGTCCTGAAAAGGTCTTTACTAAAACACTCCTAATCCTTCAGAAAAAAAGGGGGAAAATAGCAAACAAACTTCTAAAGAGAAGCATTCTCAATCCCGAGGTAGGTCTCCTCAAAAGGAGCCCTATGAAAGGCGGTATAACCTCAGGAATAGGGATAATTTGAGAAAACCTGATAGATATCAAGATACTGATACACATTCCTCTCGCACCTTTCAGACTTCGTCACAGAAATCAGAAAGAAGAGGATGGTCAGAACACAAGGAAGAACGTGTGAAGTCCAAAGACGATCAACACGTTCAGAAAAACAAGAAAACTCAAATCACCAAAAAGAGGGTAGCAGGTCTAAAAATCAGACATGCCGAGGATCTTGAGGACACAACTCAAGAACGGAGAATGGGCTCAGACAATGTTGGACAGTGCAGCAGAAGTCACCATAGCTCGCAAGAACTTGAAGGATCATCTGGGGACAGTGGACTTGAATGAATACATTCAAGTTGAAACTGCAGATATAACACTCCGAATGGAGGGAGACATACCAAGAAAGATGAGAGCACTCTTTTGGGAGCGACTTTCTAAGGGTTATGACATTCTTCTAGCTGAACAAGACTGGCCACCAGAATTTGTCAGGGAGCGCCCACATGGCGAGGACATCATTATGACAGCCTTCTCCAACCACATTCCAATACTTACACCAGGAAATGAGCAGTTGCCCAAGCTCCTACATTACACAAAAATCATGTAGGATGGGATGAGGACTCGCTGCACCATAAAATCCAACTAAAAATCAACCAACTGCACATAGGCAGTACCCAGTTAAGCAGGAAGCTAAAAAACAGGTCAGGGAGATCTTAGATCAACTTGAATACCAGGGAGTGATTTAAACATGCACCTCGTCAATGAACAATCCTTTGTTTCCTGTCTCCAAACACGACAATACATATCGTCTGGTATTGGATTACAGACATCTAAACTCTTGTTGCAAAACATTTGCAGTGCAAAATTCACACAGTACAGAATTAATGAATAACATTGTGCGTAAAAAAATATAAAACAACATCGGATATTTCTAATGGTATCTTCTGTCAAAACATTGCATCGGAAAGTAGGTATCTGACCGCTTTCTCAATTATGGGGACATAGTGTCACTTCTGTCGTCTCCCTCAGGGATTCAAGAATAGTCCTGGGTTATTCTCAGCAAGGGTAACAGAGTTACTACAAACTTATGTTGACAAAGCATTATCATATGTCGATGACATCTATCTGACAGACGATGACTTGGATAGGCACTTGAACAGGGTGAACACCATTATACTGGAATTCGCCTCTGAAGGGTACAAATTCAATTTCAAGAAATCTAGAATTGCCTATCTCAACGTCCTTTTTCTAAGATATGAGCTTTCAAGTGATGGCAAAAGCCTGACAGCAAACTTTCTAGAGAAATGTGCGCTGCTCCAATCTTCAAAAACGCTGAAAAACGTACAGTCAATTCTAGGTGTCCTGAATTTCGGAAGAACTTACATTCTAAACTACGCAGAAAGGGTTAAACCTCTCTACGAATTAATCAAACCTGATTTTAAATCAGTAAATTGGACACAAAAACACACTGAAATCTTGCGTTCCTTGCAAACAGATATGTTAGCAACTAAACATTTGCAAACACGCGTAAACTTACACAACTTAGTGATCCGAATAATTCCAGGTCAATGCAGATTCACGTACTTAACTTTTAATGAAGGTGAAAAAGTTCCTATAGCTTACAAATCACACTTGTACACACAAGCAGAAATGAAATTCACTTTAACAGAAAAAATTCTGACAGCTGTTCAGACTGCTGTAGCAAAAGAGAGTGCCCTCGCACAGGTTAAGCGCATTATGGTCGTTACACCTGTACCTGCCTTAAAGGCAGTGACTAAAGCGAGCATTCCAAGTGCTAAAGCTTTACAGCCACGATGGATACAATGGGTTAATTCTGTTGCTGCAACTGATGTTGAATACGTTTTTGACCTCTCTTTAAAAACACAAGCATTTCTACAATACGAACAAGAATGTCCTCTGCCTACTGAAATTCTGCCTCTAGAGCAATATGAATGTATAATTTCAATTGACGGATCAGCTCAACCCGCTACGGGGGAAAACAAGCCTATAGTGCGGCGTGCACGATCGTTAAAGGTCGCTGGTTCCAACCAATGGTAACTAAAATGCAATCTCTAGGAGATTGTACAGCTCAGCAAGCTGAACTACAAGCTTTCAAGATGACACTAGAGAATATGGACCGCGAATTCCCCCTACTCATAGTGTGCGATTCGTATTATTGAGTTCAATCCTACAATGAATACTTGCAAAACTGGATTCAAAACGGTTACAAAGATGCAAAAGGTGGAACCATTATGCATAAACTGCTTTGGGAACAAGTAGTTCAGTTACGACAAGGACTACAAAAGACTCACTTGATACATACGCTGAGTCATCTACGTGATGGCGTTCATGTTGCAGGGAATTCATTGGCTGATGAAGCAGCGAAGGCAGCTGTGCAAATGGCTTCCGTAGCTGCAATTACTCGTTCAAAAATGAAAATATACGGCGAAATAATGCTAGCCATCAATGCTTCAAGCAAAGACAGTGGTAAAACATTACTGAAAGGATTTCCACTCAAATACTCTTATATAACTGATGCGAACAACGTTCCATTTGTTCAAATCCATGGAGTGGGGGATAGGGTCCTTCCAAACAGGAAACAAGAGTAGCTTTGATATACAAAGCACATTTGGGAGAGGGTCTGATACATCAGGGGATCTTTAAAACAATATAAGAATTAAAGTAGATGCACTGGTGGCCAGGGATGAATGCTCACATTCATATGTTTGTCATTGACTGCATAGACTGCAATAGAGATCGCAGCACAGAACACCGCCAGATACCTGACTATAGGATAGGACTTAGACTTTCAACACGCAGACGTCCCTGTGGACAAATGCAGACCCATAAATATTAAGACAAGGTTCATTTGGCTGGGTCAAACATCTAATAAATGTCCAACGTAGTCTTTATAACCTGCCAAGAAATTCTCTGGGTGAAATCACTCCATATGAAATCCTTTTTGGTACTAGAATGTTGGTTGAAGACCTCAATTGTCATACTTCAGTGGTGGAATAAAAACCCTTTGAGATCAAAGATCAATTGGCTGTTTTACAAGAAGAAGTCTAAGCAACACTATTGAAAAGCCAACGACCACTGAAGAAAACCCACCTGTCCCTGCAAGACCTGTCTGTATTCCAAAGATTGGGTATCTGGTCAGAGAGAAAATAGTGGATAAGAAGGAATTTGGGCCTTCTTACAGAAAACCAGTACCTTTACTAGCAGTCCACGGATCAAGAACAGTGTTACTGCCTCCCCTTTCTGGAAGAAAGGAGAACCGGTCTGTATCAATCGAGCTGGTAAAACCACATCATGTGGCTGATAATAAGTAGTAGGCCCAGTGGACTCCCAAGATGTAGCAGATGACCAAATCTTGCTACTATCCAAGAGGTTCAAACTGAAAGACTAATCACCTTTGAAGATTCTGCAGTGAGAAAAGAAGGACTATGCAAGAAAGCCATAATAAAGCCGTGGAACTTGTGCCTCTTGAAACCCAAACAACAGTTTGTCAAGACACTACCGTCTACAATGATGTAGCATCTGACTATACAAACATGTCCAGGGAACTAGCAGCTCCAGCGATTTCAAATAATCAGGAATGCAATACCAACTATTGACAGAACTGCCTCTGGCTATTTCATCAACTTTGATACGTTTTCTGAGGATCCAAGTGAGGCAGAAACAACGCCAGCGAATAAAACTTTCAAGGAACAATTAACGGAACTATGTCACCAGCTTGCAAATACATATCTAGTTTCACCATGGGTTACATTTTGGATTGTGTTAGATGTACTTTTTCTCCTACTATGGTTCATCCTTGTTTTAAGTTTGGGAAAGCTGATAGATGGAAAATATAGTAAAATGGACACAGCAAGTAGGAACATCAACTTGCTCCTGAAACTACACAAATCATCTCATCGTGAACAACGAGACCTGTCATCAGTGAACATCAAAGCCGTTCCTCTACCTGGTGGAATAGCATGGGATAGAACTGCTTATGATATTTATGGCCCTGTAGAGCTGCTGAAGATTCCACACAAATGTAAGGTTTCCTTGAGTGATTTTGTTTCACCTAGTACATTTTCTGATGATTGGGACTTTGAGACTGTTAATAACATGATGACTTAGGAATGTCAGCAAAATTGGCAAATCATGAATACTTAGAAAGTTCATCAAATTATGAAGAAATGTATTGTTTTAATCATTTTGGACATCATTATTTGCACAAATCTGCAAACCCTGGAAATGTTTTAACATATAATCAATGGGAACATTGCCCGACACCTCCAAAAGGTAGCATTAAAACATTCTATAGAAAATTTCCATACTTTACAGGTTTTAATATCACAAATCCAGAAAGCTTTTACTTTAAAAATGTTAATAAGACAGGCGTGAAAATTAGGTTGACAAATACTAAACAGATTTATTCTGCGGCCTTTTATGCTCAATTGTCCACATTAGACTTTGACTTTTTGAAAGACAACATTGAGAAAAAAACTGTTTGGGGCACGAAAGACTGGCAGGTACAAGGTTTAGAAGCATTGTTTAGAGCCTGCATCATCCCAGAACAAATGCTGTTCTTAAATGAGACTGTTCAACAGACGTCCTGCCTTGGACTTGCTCAGATAAAAGATTTAAACAAAGCATGCATACCTAAGCCCACACCTGATAGTAATAGAACTACAGATGAGGAGGTAGATGTAAATCCTATTTTACAACAAAACAGAAGTAATACTGAATGGAAAAAATGGTTCATCTGGCCCACAGTCACGCATATCTGTCAAGATAGATTCCTGAATAAGACACAAGGGTTTACAGTAACTCGGCCACATCCAACATATGTCCAGAGACAACATCCAGGGATAATAACAACTTACAGTGCAGGAAAACTGTACCTTGTATGGCTACAAAAATCCACACTCCCAGATATAAAACAACATTTAACTTTACTTAAAGATGGCGTTGACTTGCGAGAATTGTTACTTGGACCTCGCAAACCACGTCATAAACATTACATATACACCGGTATTTATGCTGCTTACAATGAAGCTTGGAAAGTCACGCAAATGGAAACTGCAGAACGGATACGAGAAATTGATCGTATTAATCTAGAGAAAGCACTATCTGTAGTTGACAATGGGTTAACAACTTTGTCGTCCAGACATAGTGGAACAGGACTTGCTAATGTTACAACATGGCCAGACTCAATTACGTTCTATAGGCTGGAAGTTAGGCTGGAAGTTACAAAACCTTCGTTCTGGCTATATGCCTTGGCGTCTAATCAACACTACGTCATTATTTACTGTATTTAACCTTGCAGATTAACAAATCTCTCTGGCACAGAGGGGAGCAGACTATACGGTGCTGAGCATAGAAAAACTGGAGAGATTACCATTGACCGTTTCTGAGAAACCATCAGTTGAATGGATAATACATGGCACCATCACGATACCAGTGAAGATTTTCCAGTTTCAATATTGCTTCAAACACATACCAGCAGGCCTGTATGAAAGTTTTGGTAAAGAATACATAAAGTCGACCTGGGATTTACCATACACACACAAATGTTGGAGTAGGGGAAAGGAGGTATTTCTTAGTGGAAGAAATTGTAAAAACACATTAAGCGGTACACTTCTGTGTCAAGGCATTAATTTACGTGGAGCCTGTGAGGGTTCTTGAAACAACTTATCATGCCACCTGCAGGGTTCCCCGGCAGTAGTGATAGATCCAATTTTTAGGCAGCTTTCCAATGGAAGCTACATAATTCTGAATGATCACAGCTGTTGTGGAATGATGCCAGGAATAGCCAGTCTCGTTAGTGTGTCAGCCATGGTCACTTGTTGTATGTAAGTATTGTTTCCAAAAACAGACGGGGAGTCACCACTATGGCCTTCACTGAACATCTCTTCTAGACAAATTGATACTTTAAGCAGAATGAAAGGCATTCTTTTACAAAAAACTGTGCCACTGACCTCGTCCAGAGAGACGTATGATCTGCAAGTTGCAAGGTCCTCTGCAGAGATACATGCATTATTATCAACAAACTGCCCAATATATTTCGCAAAAATGTTAGGTCGTATCTTAAACATGTCTGATACCAGCGGTATTGTACATGTATTTAAGACGATTTTTTCGGGACTGTCAACACCATTTGAAGCAGTCCTGGGCATTTTTCCTAACTTCGTGGAATCTTTTTCGGTGGCCTGCCTCTCATCTTGGGACTCGTAGCAGGGATCCTGTTTTTATTCCTCCGTTATGGCAAGTCCGGCCACCAGCAATACCCAAATTACCATGGAGAATGCTCTCCTGGCCATGCAGTATCGTGAAAGAATGACACAGATCCTTGGCTTGGCTCGTTTAAGACATCTGAATACCACATGGTTCCTGTCATTCAGACCAATCTGGCAAGATTGCATCTTACCTGTTCTACGATGCCTGCTTTATGGAGAGGAATGCGTGTTGGATATCTGTCTAACATTTCCATCAGCAATGCCAACGGATTATGACGCTTTACTGAGTCCGGTAATGGCTCATGTATTGAATTGCCCCCAACGGCTACCAATCCTGAAGACAGCATTAGTTGAGATCACACCAGCAATTACAGCTGAAGGTGAGATACGCGGACCAACAGATGTGGAGAGCCTTTTGGGAATATAGGAAGTACACCACAGCAGCACTATATGTGATAGCCAGGAGGCTGCGTATCCGTGCCCTTGCACAGAGGAGAATGAGACAGGAATGTATTTTCAGGCTGCGCATCACTCTGTTCCAGCAGACTGAAGAGGACATCTATGAGAATTACAGGCTGCACCCACAGACCATCTTGGACCTGACTGAGGAGCTGAAACCCTTTTTGGAACACCAAACACGCAGGACCCAAACAATTCCCACCCATGTGCAGGTCCTGTGCGCTCGGCAATTCCTGGCCTTAGGGGGTTTTCAAGGAGTCATTGCAGAGGTTGGTGGGGTGTCACAGAGTGTCCTATCTCGCTTTTTCCATGTTTTCTAGATGCAATGCTACAGAGGCTATCACAACATATATACTTTCCTAACACCCAACAGGCTTTACAGCAAACCAAACTTGACTTTTATCAGATTGCACGTTTCCCCCAAGTCATTGGCTGCATTGATGGGACCCATGTGGCCCTCACACCCCCAGCAGCAACTGAATATGTTTACAGAAACCGTAAATGCTACCGTTCCGTGAATGTACAGATTGTGCGCAATGCTAAGTATATTATCAATGACATTGTACCAAAATACCCTGGCAGCACACACAACTCTTTCATTTTTAGACATAGAGGGATACACAGACGTCTGAGTGCTGGAGAGTTTGGAGAGGGATACCTGCTAGGTACATGAATGGCACACATACATCCATACACTACATATCTTGGGGGGACATTGACTTACCTATTATTTGTATCCCTGCAGGTGACAGTGCCTATGCAGTGTGGGACTTCATCCTGACCCCGTACCTAGATCCAGTCAATGCAAGGGAGAGGAAATACAACAGTGCACACAGATCTACACGCAGCGTCATAGAGCGTACTTTCGAATCCTAAAGAGCCAGTTCAGGTGCCTGCACAAAAGTGGAGTGGCACTGCAATACAGCCCTGAGACATGCTGTAAAATTGTGTCAAGCTGCGCAATGCTCCATAACATGGCTATGAGGAAAGGCACCACAATTGATGTGACCAACACAGACACATCTGATGACGATTGCCCACCTCCCCCTGGCAGGGCAGCAGCTGGAGTAGGGGCAGCTGTCTGATGTCAGAGACAGACAGAGATCACACAAAACTACTTCTAGGTAAGAAATGAAGATGATGGGCCAAAATGATGTTTGAAATATGTGATGTGTTTATTCACATTTCACAAAGATAAACTGTTACTGTACCCAGCACATGTTCTGTACACAGTGCAGGTACTCCCCAAGAATGTGCACAATCTGTTTGTTGGGTTGCATCACCCCTTGCCACAAATGTAATAATGTGCAGTTCACCTCCTCGGACTGGTGCTGGTCGGTGCCCGGCCTAAGTGGCCCCCGTTGTCTGCCTAGGTACTGCACCTTGTCTGCTACTGCGATGTCGTGCATCAGGCAATGTAGGTGTGTTGCTACTCCTACTTGAGGTCTCTTCACTCTCCCCAGAGACCATGAGTGTGCTGCTACCAGAGTTGGCATTTTGCATTTGTTCCACTGCACTTGTGACCTGTTCCAGCCCTTACGCAATGTCCTGGCAGCAATGAGACATTTGCAGTTGCATTGTAATGCTGCGACGGGTGAAGTTGTGTAGTTGTGAAGACATGCGTTTGCACGTTGGGCAGCCCTGTCCCTAGCATCTTCATTTTGTCTCAGTGTGTCACATAGGTCACGTATGGCACCTGCCATGGCCATGATGCTCTCCCCCATGTACCGCTGATTTCAGTTGAGGGTACTCAGCTGCCTGTTAATGGAGCATAACGATTTTTGTTGCAGGCGCTGTAATTCAAGCATATTGTTTTCCAGACCTGAAAAAAGAGTATGCTCCTCTTCGGTGGCAGTGCTGCTCCTGTTCCTTGACCTCTGTGCTTCCATCGTTGCCACACTGATTTGTGGTCTTTCCTGTCAATGGATGTGTGTCACACCCTGCCTTGCCTCTCTGTCCTCACTTGCCTCCCCTGTGGCGTCTAAGTCATCCTCCAATGGAGCCAGTGGAGGCACATGTGTGAGCTTCCTGTGCGTGACGGTTGTGTGCTGTGAGTCTTCACTGGAGTCCCCATCATCAGACTGGTCCAAAGGAATTTGTACATCATCTCCCTCTGCACAGTCATTGAGTGCCCTGTATTGTTCTCTGGAGTTATAGGGGGACACATGAGTTTCTGTCTTTGTCTGCATTTTGGACTCAATAAAGTTTCTAAGTTTTGTGTTGTCTGACTTTTGACACTGTCTTATTCCCTTATCTGCAACCCACATTTTGCACATGATTTCCTATGTGTCATGAACACAACGTCCTACATCCAACTACAACTCCCATGATGCTTTGCCGTGTGCGCTGTAAGGAGTGGACCGGAGTGACATGTGTTGTTCCTATTTTACACATTCTAGACAGTGTGCATGCTATGGGATGTGTGCAGAAATATTTGTCATGCATCTTACCTTGACTGCTGGATGCAGGGTCGGAGCTGTCGATGTCAGCCACACCACTTATACTCTCAGGCAGAAGAGTAGACTACACAAGCTCTTCATGGGGTGTTGGCTGTGCTGCTGTGGATGTTCCTCCCCCAGTCCTGTTTGACTCCTTTAGTCTGGCTGCCACCCTCTCCTTAGACCTTTGGCGCATATCATGTGACCTCTTGCGCAGTTCTACAATGGTACGATAAGTTACACCCACAGCATTGACTTTCTGTTGTATTTGCAACCAAATTTTTCTTTCCCTTGCTTCTGGGACTTTCCTTGCTTCTGGGACTTTCAATGCTTTCTTCCCAAAGAGGACCTCTTGGCTGCAGACCATTTCCTCTATCAGCACCTCCTGCTCTTTGTCTGAAAATGTATGTTTTCTTTTCCTCTTCTCACCCTCCGTGCCCTCATGTGGCCTCTGAGACTCCATTGAGGTTCTTGCTGTGCTGTGCAGCCTCCTCACAGTCTCCAAACTGCCTCTAACTGTGGCTCAGGCAAACAGGTGCAGCAAATCACTCCCACTTCCTGGTTTTGATGTCATCCAGCTGCACCTGTATTGCAGATTCCCGTTTTTGCGATTTCTTAATTTGCGAATTTCGCAAATAAGGAATCGCAATTCAACATTCTAAGGTTTTTTTGCAATTATTAAGAAATCGCAAAACATTAGCGATTTGTTATATACAACCCGTTTTGCAAATCTAAAACTGCGAATCACAAAATTTCGCTATTTGAGATTTGCATAACGGGATTTTGATACATATGCCCCTAAATGTTTAGATATGTTTAACATGTTTAGAACTTAGTAATGTCGTGCATAAGAAAGTGGAGTGGGTGTTGTGTGGCGATTTAGATTCCGTATGCATTTTCCCGATTCATGCCCCTATGTAGGTACAATTCACATTGCCCTTATATAGTCATAGAAATTCAGTCCTTACTTAGGCATAGCCCATGCAGCCCAAATACAGGCATGGCTACTTCCATCCGTTCATCTATGTCACAACGATTTCTTGGAAAACCAGACTCTTAAGTTGAAGGGACTTCCCCTAGCCTGAATATAGATTTCTCAAAAAAACTCATTATACGGGTGTTGGGAAATAGAGTCAGTGAAAGAGATACCAACCTCTCTCATTCTAAGGTATGGAGCTGATTAGAACCAAGAGAAACCTTTGGCAACTCTTGGCAAAACTAAACCTATGCTAAAGACCATACTTAGTACGACCCCCTCGTACTAGACCTAAGTTAGGTACATTGGGGTAGGCGTATTTTAGAAGCACCAGTTGAGTATTTTAGCCTGTGTTATTTATGTATGTGTTTTTATGTCATAGTACCAGACAATGCTTTTACAGTATTATTTTATACTACTGTTTATGCTGTACGCAATATACTTTGCATTCTATCTAACAATTGTAGCAGTTCACCTCTCTTGCATGAGAAAGAAGACTGTTCAATAAACCCCTTTTATTGAAACGCCCGTCTCTCTATTTTCTCTGCAACTCTGTAGAAACTAAGCATGCACGACTGACTGAGTAAAATAGTTATCTATTGTTTCCACAACTCTGAAGATACGTTTTTATTCTTGGAAAACAAAGTTGTCATGATTATGCAGTTGTCAGAAACGAATCCCTTCTTGTGTATTCAAGAAAGTTTCTAGTGACCTCTGAGACAGCTGGCACTCACAATTAAGTTTAGTATACTCGACTGAGACATACTGGACCCGATTCACAGAACTAACTTAAGACAAAATCCTAAACTTACTACCATTTTTGTATTCACAGAAGGCACTTACTCATTTTGGTATTCACAGAAGACACTTACTGTTTTCGGTATTCACAGAAGTTAGGGGTCCTAACTTCAGGACTCCTAAATGCCTTCTGTGAATACCGAAAGTCTTAAAATTAGGATTTTTCTCAGTTTAGTAGTAGTAAAGTTAAGAAAAATCCTAATTTTAAGACTTTCGGTATTCACAGCAGGCATTTAGGAATTCTAAAATAAGGAGTCCTAACTTTACTACTACTAAATTGAGAAAAATCCTAACTTTAAGACTTTCGGTATTCACAGAAGGCATTTAGGAGTCCTAAAGTTAGGACTCCTAACTTCTGTGAATACCGAAATGAGTAAGTGCCTTCTGTGAATACCAAAATGAGTAAGGGCCTTCTGTGAATACCAAAATGGTAGTAAGTTTATGATTTGGTCTTAAGTTAGTTCTGTGAATCGGGCCCACTGACCTCAGTCCTATGTCATATCTATAGGGTATATTATTCCAATGCACAGAGCCTATTGGGAATATTGAAACTACACTACAGAACTCCTGTAGTCAAACTCTAGATGCCAAGTTAATTTTGAGAGAATTAAAAGGTGAAAGTTAGAGAAATGCATGCTGTTACACTCAATCTTATTCGTACTGGTTGCTTGTTCCACCAAGTACCTCAATCAGACATCCATTCATCCCCTTTCTACATCAAGGTGCGTCCCTCTTGATGCTCCTAAGGACCTTTCTCACTGCTTCCCCACTGATCAATGGATTGACGAGGCAGCGCGATATATACATGAGCAATCCGGTGGTTAATTGACTCATTAACCTATCAATGGAATGCACCTCGGGCATCGTAAGAAGCTGAGCCAAGCGCTTTTGTAATGAGTCGTACTTCCGCTGTCAGCATCTAAATTGTGACTGTAGTTATCAGAATGATGAGATCCTGCGCACTGATCCGGCTTTGATGTTTCATGAATGGCGCATGCGCAAACGACTACTTAAGTGTTCCGTGTGTCGCGCATGTGTTTTACAGCCATGAAAGAGTGCGGGCAGAAAGCAGTATGCTCACCCGTATTTGACTACCCTTGGACTGCCTATGCCCAGGGTGAGGATGTTAAATGGAAAACACACTTAGAATTTTCTTCATAAGTGCTAAAGTTAAAGAACGTGTGGTCCACATCAATAAAGGAGCAGGAAAAACAAACGCTCCATTTCTCAATAAACATGCATAAAGAACGCTCTTAAGCGTGACATAGAGGTAAGGGATCATTTGAAAGGAGAAGATAGAGCTTCTAATTGCATCCATAGTTGGCTATGGGGGTGCAGTGGATGGACGATGGGGGCCGTATTCTGAGCCGTATTATATATGAACATGCTGACCAGTAATAATCTCTGGTCTGATTTCTTGGTTTATTCATGAGGTCACGGTGTTATATGGATTTAACTCATATGGAGCCATGGTATTTCATAGTTTAAACCATGGTCACTAGATTTTAGGCGGTACACCCACCTCTGTTCTCGAATGTGCAGTTTACTTTGTAAAGTAGGACTTCCAGGATGCATCTTTTCCAGCACAACCCACTCGAGGTCTTTGTCGCAATGTCCCTGTTTTAGAAAATATTGTGTAAGCTTTGTGTTGCTTTTTTGCAACTTATGGTGCTGCATGTTCGTTAATTCTGACCTTTACTTTACATAGTGTCATGCCTTCGTATAGGAGGTTGCAGGAGCATTTTATTAGATAAACCACATTCTCGCTGTTACAATTGGTCAGATTGTTCAAGACTCATGGTCTGTCTGTATTGATGTTAACCTCTTTAGTAGAGTAAGTAAATTGGCATGCTACGCAACTTCCACAAGGATAGTGGCTGACGGGTCTGTTCTGATCCCACAAAGTAGTTTGTGTCTGTGCCTGAGATGGTGTAACTTTGGAGTGGACTAGGACGTCATGGATATTTGAGTTCCTTTTGAAAGCAAACATTGGTGTGGTCCATTGCTTTTCTGCCCTGTTCAGAATACGCAAATGTTTTCGAATGATGTTTTGGACTCTGTTCGAGATCGGGGTGTATGTCGTGACAGACACTATCTTGTCACTCTCTTGTTTCTCATTATGCTCCAGCAACACCTCTCGATTGTTTTCCGTGTTCTTTTTTTTAGCTCTTTTGACCTTTTTTTTGGGTAGTGGCGTTGGATCAGCTTGTCCTCTAGAGTTTGAGCTTGTGTAGAAAATTGGCAGCGATCGATGTTAGCATTTAGCTGAAGCTATCTTGTTTCCAGCAGCCATTTTGTCTGCCATGTGTGCGCCATGTGCCCCTTCCTTATTCTCTGTCGTTAACCCTTGTGCTCTGCTCAAAGGACTAGATATACTTTGCGTCTGCTACTCTTCACATGCTCAGTTGAGTGTGTAGCTGCCCAGGCACCTGTTTAGGTCTGTTACTGTCAGGATGTTTCTACTGCAGCAACTATCAGGTCCTTGATCTTTGTTGACTGTGCATTTCTGAATGACCTTTATGTATGTAACTCTCCTATGTGTGCTTGTACCTCCTTCTTTTGAGCTTCTATGTGGGTATAAAAGACCCATGGTTCTTCTACTCCTTGTGCTGCTTCATACACTACCGAAGGGTGTTGTATGAATGTAGTTCCACCACATGAGGTTTAATAAATACTTTTTTTTACCTTTCAGTTTCCGGACCAACTTATATTTACTGGTCTGAGGACTTGCGTGCAGAGAAGGACGAACCTCATAGCACTGGTAGGCCTGGCTGAGACCCACCTCCACACTTGAAGGTCATAATCTTCTAATGTTGAACAGTTCCTCCTCACGTGGAGGAATTGGTCTACTGGGAGGTTCTGTCAAAGTGTTTTTGGATGAAATCTCTCGTACATAAGAAGGCTGTTTTTGTCAGTAAGTTTGTTGTGTACTTTGGGTCCTTCTTCACTCAAGGTGATCATGAGGTCCAAAAAACACTGCTTCATTCCTGTTGATGTTGCAAGTAAATTTGAGATGTTCGTCTCTTGTGTTTACCCACTCATAGAAGTCGGTAGCTCTTTGGTGGTTCCCATGCCAGACGATAGAGATGTTATCAATGTATTGGCACCACAACTTCAGTTGTTGTCTGAAGGAGTTTTCCAGGTTGTATATGGGGTCTTCCTCAAATTGGTGTACATAGAGGCCGCAAACTGGGAGCAAAAGTGCTTCCCATAGACATGCCCCTAATCTGGTGGTATATGGCATTGTTGTACTCAAAGACGTTTTCTGTCAGGGCCATTTCTGCATATTCCATGATGAAACTACGAGGAGTGATGAAGTCCCATTCCTTTTCTTGAAGTATGTGTTCCACAACGGCTAGAGTGTATCTCTGAGGAATGCTTGTGTACAGAGCCTCTATGTCCATTATAATCAACCAGTCTTCTCCTGGGTCAACCTCCATGTGTCTCTTGCTGGGTGCACTATGCCACTGGTGAGGTTACAGGTGAAGGAGCCCTGTACCCCAACAGTGTCTAAGTCCATTCTTAGACATCGTAAGTGCAGTAAAGCCATGCAGAGCATATGGTCTGCAAGTTTGTCATTACGAACTCCACAGCACCATAATGGCTTTAATGAATTCTGGGAAGTTTGTATCAATCTTCTCATCCAATTAAACTCACACTGATGCCAGTGTGGGATTTAATGCCAAGTGCACTCAGAGGGCATCTTAGAGATGCCCCTGAAAAATGACCTAACTCTAGTGACTTGGCTGACTGGCTGTTTGCCAGTTGCCACCTCCAGACATGTTTCTCAAACCCTGGGGTGAGAGCCTCCTGCTCTCGGGGTCCTAAAACAAAGCAGATCCTGGGCAGAGGTGCCTAGCCTCCTCCCCCAGGATGGACAGGGTCCACGAAGGGGAATTTTCAAAGGCTTGCCGCCTTTGTAGGCTGACCAAGCCATTTGCTGATTCTAGCAACTGCCCCCGACCAATTCTAACCTCCACTTTGTGAGGGAGAATCAGAAGGAAAACAAAGATAAAAGTGTAGTGTAGTTCCTATATTCCCAATAGGCTCTGCGCATTGGAATAATATAAACAGCAGTGTAGACGTAGGACTGAGGTCGACTAGGTCTCTACTGACTATATTAGACTCAATTAGTTTTGCCAGCTAGCTCAGAGGTCACTAGAAACTTTATTGAATGTTCAGGAAAGAGTTAACTCTCCGGATTTAGACAAGAAGGGATTAGCTTCTGACAACCGCATAAACATGACAACTTTGCTCCCTCAAAATAAAGAGTGTATCTCTAGAGTCGTGTGAAAACAATAGACAACTATTTCACTCAGCCAATCGTGCGTACTTAGTTTCACCAGAGTGCAGAGAAATAGAGAGACGGCGTTTTCAATAAAAGGTGTTATTTATTGAGCAGTCTTCTTTCTCATGCAAGAGAAATGAATTGCCACAATTGCAATACTTATTATAAAGTAAAGTGCGTAAAGTAAAATGAGTATTATGAAATAATACTGTAAAAGCATTGAAATGGTTTCTTAGCCATATGATACTTTAAAATGGATAAAATATATATATATATATATATATATATATATATATATATATATATATATATATACATACATAAAAACATTGACTAACGTACTCAACTGGTGCTTCTAATCTACGCCTACCCCGGTGTACCTGACCTAAGCCTAATACGTGGGAAGGAGTAAGTAAGTTGCAGTTTAAGTTAAGTTGGGTTTTTGCCAAGGATCTGAATCAAGAAATCTCTTAAGGGTTTAGTCAGCTCCGTACCTTGGTTCTTAGAATGAAGGAGGTCTTGTATCTCTCTCTCAGGACTCGATATCCCAGCAACCCGCAAGGGTGGCTGGAAACACCAGAGCTGGATTTTCTCGGCTGGAGAAAAAGACAGCGTCTCTCTCAGTGCCTTAAAAGGGAGGGGCGGCTTCCTTCGGCTCTCGCATCAGCTGGGCTTCCGGGCAAGTAGATGGCCGCTCTGCTCCAAACCACCGTGTGTTTACTTAAGGCAACGTTGGTATATTTATACCTGAAAGGTGCCGGGTTTGACGTAAGGTTGGACATAAGACGTCACCAAGAACTAACAGTTCTTTCTGACTCTAGGAGTTCTTGTGCAAATCAAAACAAGAGCAGGGGGATTTCCCGGGCTGCTGGAGGCTTGGTTTGTTTAAAGAACGCGTTGTACTTTCTAGGAGTCTAGGGGAGTAGCCTTGCCGTATTTGGACTGCATGGGCTATTATTAAATATGGATATGATTCTTATGTCTCTATAAGGGTATTATTTATTATAGCCAAATAAGGGCCTAAATCGGGAATATCGAATTAGGGTCCTAGATAGAAACACAACACCCACTCCACGAATTAATGTCCATCATTACTAAAAACTAAGCAATATTAAACATAACGATGCATGTGTGTTTTCCAACCCACCCCAAAATACATAAATTGCATTTGAAATGGTATATGGCAAATACACGAAAATGAGTATTTGTACTCTACGCTTTTCAAGCAGTGTTATCATTCAGTTAAATGCATATATATATCAGCTGAATGAATTGCGAAAATTACACATGAAATGGCTCTGAATACAGAAAAGAAGGTCGAGACCATTTCATCACATATTTATACAAATGCTGTACATGTGCTAGAGGCTGAGGTAAAATATTGTCTCTAGAGTTCCTAAAATAGAAGCTCTGTTCTCTAAGAATAGTTCTACTTTAAGCAGAGTACTTTGTGCCAGAAAAAAGGGTAAATATTTTGGAAGTAAAAGAAAAATAATTTCTCTTTTAGGGGAAAAATAGTTCCAATTGTTTTCAGTAACTGTGTTTATTAAAAACTGAAGGCCGAATTCAGAGTTCAGGGAATGCTGTGTGCTCATTTTTTAAAAAAGTTATTCTTTTTGTTCAGGGGAGAACATCATTTCAGACAGGCTTGCAAAAAATTGGTCTACAACATCAGGTGAAAGTTCGACCAAGTTCGAAAATGCTGAAATTGTGCATATGTGAGAGTGATTGCTATCATCGGTGGTGGGATCAGCAATGCTCACAGAAGGTTGTACCTGTTTGGTGCTGCTTTCCTCTCGTACTTCACCGCCACCTACTCGTAGTGGTGAAGTCTCAACAAATGCCGTCATCAGAATAGGTAGCCGCTGGGGACAACACGATGCATGAGTCATTACCGGAGCTAGCAAAGTATCGATATCCATTGGTACTGCTGATGGTAGTGTAAGACAGACATCCAACACGCATTCTTCTCCGCATAGCATACATCGAAGCACAGGTAAGATGCAATCCTGCCAGATTGGTCTGAATGAAAGAAACCAAGTTGTACTTAGATCTCTTAGCTGGGCAAATTCGAGGACTTTAGAGATGCGGTCCCAGTAGCGTATAGCTAGGATCGTTTCTTCCATTGTAGCTGGAGTTCTGTCTGTGGCTTTTCTTGCCATATCGGAGCTGAAGGATCAAAAATAAAATTCCTGGTAGGAGTCCTAAAAGAAGAGGCAGACTGCCAAATAATGAATGCACAAAATTCGGGATAATGCCCAGAACTGTTTCAAAATCGTCTTAAATACATGTGCAATGCCACTGGTATCAGACATGTTTAAAATTTGACCTAACATTTCTACGAAATGCATGGGGCAATTTGTTGATAATAGGGAATGTATCTCTGCGGCTGTCCTTGCAACTTGCGGATCATACGTCTCTTTGGACGAGGTTAAAGGAACAGTTGTCTGTAAAAGAATGGATTTCATTCTGCTTAAAGTATCAATTCAAATAGAAGAGATATTCAAAGAAGGTCATATTGCCGCCTCCATGTCTGGATTGCTGTTTGTATACAATACTTGCATACAGCAAGTGACCATGGAACTAACGCTCACGAGATAGGCTTTTCCTGGCACCATGCCACAACAGCTGTGGTCACTTATTAGAACGTGGCTGCCGTTGGAAAGCTGTCTGAAAAATGGCTCTATCTGTGCTGCAGGAGTGCCCTGCAGGTGACATGAAAGGTTATTTGAAGACCCTTTGCAGGCTCCATGCAAGTTAATACCTTGACACAGGAGTGTACCACTTAGTGATTTTTTACAATTGTTACCACTAAGAAATACCTCTTTTTTCCCTTCACTATAAAATTGGTGTGCATAAGGTAATTTCCATGTTGACTTGATGTATCCTTTACCCAACCTTTCATACAGGCCTGCTGGTATATATTTTTGGCAATACTTAAACTGGAAAGTTGTTATTGGGATTGTAATCGTTCCATGTATTATCCATTCAATGACAGGTCTTTCTGACATTGTCAACGGTAATCTCTCAAGTTTTTCATTGCTCAGAATCGTATAGTCTGCTCCTTTTTGTGCCAAACTGATTTGTTTATCAGGAAGGTTAAAGATAGAGAATAATGACGTTAGGTTGATTAAACGCCATGGCACGTAGCCTGAACGCAGATTTTGCAACATCCAGCCAAGCTGTACAATAGAACGTAATTGGGACTGACCATGTTGTAACATTGGCAAGTCCTGCTCCATTATATCAATAGCAGATGATACAATGCTGTCCAGTGAATATATTCTGGAGGACAGAGTCGTTAACCCATTGTCCACTACAGAAAGTGATTTTTCCAAATTAATACGATCAATTTCTCGTATTTTTGCAGCTGTTTCAATTTGTGTTACTTTCCAAGCCTCGTTGTAAGCAGCGTATATACCGGCGTATATGAAACGTTTTTTACGCTGTTTGCGTGGTCCCAGTATGAAATCACGCAAGTCAGCACCGTCTTTAAGTAAAGTCAAGTGTTGCTTAATTTCAGTCAGTGTGGATTTTTGTAGCGACTCAAAGCATAGTTTCCCTACACTGTATGTTGTAACTATCCCTGGATGTTGTCTCTGGGAATATCTTGGGTCTGGCCTGTTCTGTTTGAACCCCTGTATTTTGTTCAGGAATCTATCTTGACAGTTATTTCTGTCTGTGGGCCAGATCAACCATTTTTTCCAATCAGGATTTGTTCTGTTTTGGTGTAAAATAGGGGATACGTCTATCTCCACATCTGTAGTGCTATTACTATCAGGTATGGGCCTCGGAATAGACGGTTTATTTAAGTCTTTTATCTTGGCTAGACCAAGACAGGTTGTTTGCTGAATGGTGTCATTCAGGAATATTAATTGTTCTGGGATCATGCAGGCTCTAAATAATGCTTCTAAACCTTGGACCTGCCATTCTTTTGTACCCCAGATGGTTTTTGTTTCAATGTTATTTTTCCAGAATTCAAAACCAAATGTAGTCATTTTTTCATAAAAAGTTTCAGAAAAAAACAATTTAGTATTTGTCAACATTGTTTTCATTCCTGTCTTATTTAACATTTTAAAATAAAACGTTTCTGCAGCACTTGTGTTAAACCCTGAGAAGTATGGGATTTCTCACAAAATGTTTTCGAGCTGCCTTTAGGCGGTGTTGCACAATGTTCCCATTGGTTATAATTAAAAACATTTCTAGGTTGAGCAGTTTTATGCAAATAGTGATGACCATAGTGATTATAAGAGTACAATTCTTCAGAATTTGATGAACCCTGCAAATAATCATGTTTTGTGAATTTAGCTGACATTACTAAATCTGACATCATATTATTAATATTGTCAAAGTCCCAATCATCAGAAAAAGTTCTTGGTTTTACAAAGTCACTTAATGAAACCTTGAACTGGTGTGGATATTTCAAGAGCTCAATCGGGCCATAAATGTCATAATCCGTTTTGTCCCATGCTACCCCACCGGGTATTGGATAGGCTGTGATGTTCACTGATGACAGTTCTTTTTCTCGATGTGAGATGACTTGTGAGGCTTTAAGACCAAGTTGATGTTCTGACTTGCTGTGTCCATTGTACTGTATTTTCCTTCAATGAATTTTCCCAAACAAAGAACCATGATGAGTCAAAGCAGGAGGAAAATTACACCTAACACAATCCAAAATTCAATCCATGGAGAAATCAGATAGGTTTCTTTGAGTTGATGAAAGAGTTCAGTTACTTTGTCTTTGAAAGTTTTTGTCGCTGGCGTTTCTTCATGTTCACTTGGATCATCAGAAAAGTCATCGAAATTGATGAAGTAGCCAGATGCAGTTCTGTCAATTGTTGGAATTGCTTCCGGATTTTCTTTAGTCTTTGGATCTTTCTTTGAGACATTAGTATAGTCCGATGCTACATCATTGTAGACAGGTGTTTCTTGACGAACTGTTGCAATTTGGGTTTCAAGAGGCACAAGTTACATGGCTTTGTTGCATAGTCCTTTTTTATTCACTGCAGGTTTATCAAAAGTGATTAGTCTTTCAGTTTGAACCTCTTCGATTGTAGCAAGATTTGGTCTTCTACTATTTCTTGGGAGTCCACTGGGCCTACTACTTATTATTGGCCACATGATTGTGGTTTTACCAGGTTGATGGATACAACTCAGTTCCCCTTTTTACCAGCAAGGGGCGGTAGTACTACTGATCTTGTTCCGCTGACAGCTAAGACAGCTACTGCTTTTCTGTAAGAAGGCCCAAATTCCTTCTTCACCGCGATCTTTTCTCTGACCAGATCCCCAATCTTTGGAATCCATACAGGTCTTGCTGGGACAGGTTGTTTTTCTTCAGTGGCTGTTGGCTTTAGCTTTATATTACTCAGACTTCTTCTTGTTTCATTTAAGTCCTGTAAAACAGCCAAACGGTCTTTGATATCAAAGGCTTTTTCTTCTACCACTGAAGTGTGACTATCTAAGTCCTGGATATGCATTCTAGTACCGAACAATAGTTCGTAGGGAGTGATGCCTTTTAGAGAATTTCCTGGCAGATTGTTAAGACTACGTTGGACACTTGTTAAATGTTTGACCCACCCATCACCCGAACCTAATACCCTCGCCGTTATAGATTGCTTTATGTCCCGGTTTTTTCTTTCCACTACCGCATTTCCCTCGGGATGGAATGAAGAAGAGTACCGCAATGCAATGCCCATGCTGGCCATGGCCTCCTTGTAAGCCCTAGAGCTAAATGCAGGACCCTGGTCAGAATGTAGCATGCCAATTGCGTATGTGCCGATAAAGACTCGCAAATCTTCTATAACAGTTCTGGGGTCAGCCGAGCGCTGGTGTCTGCATTTTAAGTGAATCTAGTCTTAATATTTATGGGATCGCATTTCTCCTGCTGGATGTTTGCGTATAGATAGCCTTATGCTTTCTAATAGAGGTGTCTTGGCATTAGTCTGGGTAGGTAACAGTATACAAGGGAACCCGTAAAATTGGCCAAGGACCACGGGTGGAACTAGTTGTTTTTGTTTAACAGAGGTCCTAGGTTTTATGAATAATATTTAGAAAAATAATTTACACAGGCTCGTGATGAAGGCTGTGTTTATCTTCTTCAGTGTCCAGCCGGACCGAGAAGCATTTATTTTGAAAGTAATTTTTCATAGGCAGAATAAAGCGAAACTGGTCGCACAATGGTAACTGGGCACAAGCCTGTACCTAGTCAGAAGAAAACAATACAGGGGGAAAGAAAAGGGAGTTTACAGGCAAACAAGGAGAACAGGGTGGCTTATAATACAATACAAACAATTTTTGAATAAGCACAAACCCACAGTAACTGCCGTAAAAAATGAGAATCATAAAACAGGCAGTACTGCAAAACAGTCGACGAACGTTTCGATCCCTATCTCCTAAGGTATAGTGGGATCATCTTCAGGACTATAATTGACTTTGCCTGATTAGTCGAGTGGGCCTGTAGGGTTAAAACAGGAAGGAAAAAGGAGAAAAGAAGATTCTTCATCAATTCATTACATTGAAAGGATTAAAAGGTTAAAATGCCAGTCAGTGACCACTCTCGGCATGCAGAGTGCAATAAGTGCATATGCTGTTGTTTATTCCAAAGGGCACGGGTGCTTTTGTGCTCGTATTTGGAGTGAAGAATACCGAGTGATAGTGGGGCATACCGCATTTGCTAAATACAAGGTAGTGCTCAGTGGCAGGTTGTGCGGTGTTTTATGAGAAGGGTCCTGGTGAGGGAGTGTTGGCCAGAAGGTTGCAAGGATGTGAGTCCATAGTATATAAAAATTAATAATTACCACAAACGAGGCAATGTTGGCCGGGAGTGGCTGAAGGCACTTCGAATATGCAATAATTTCCGATATAGCTGATGCCTATAAGAGGATATCTTTATCATACAAGGCACATAGCAGATTCAGGGGAAATAAACAAAATTTGGAAGGGCCGGGGTTACCTTGTCCGCTGCGTGGTCGAGCGGCGTCAGGGAAAATGCGCATCTAGACCCGGTAGGGTCGATTCAGTTCAGACCTAGAAGAGGGGTTTTAACAAAAATCAGGACCTACTGGGTGAAGCCGAAGTGGCGAATTAGGTGCAGTGAAGGAACACAATATTACCCTTGGAGCCTAGCATCTGGCGTGGGCTCGACGGGGAACTTCAAATGAAAAGTTTCAACCTGTGAAACAAAAAACCGAGCAATTACAAGTTGGGCAGTGCGAAAAAGTGAAGGTGAAGGCGGCGAGTGCAGGCAGGTAGTTACCGTACTAGGCGGTTTGTAATCTCCGCAAGGCGCTCAATAGCGTGGGCCTTATCCGTGCGAGCCTGTAAGAAAAGAATACGAAGGGCGCACATGAGGTACACTGGCGTGAGAGGGACCCTCAGAGGAGCCGGGGTGATGCGTCAGTGCAAATCTTACCGTGATGTGCTCGTAGTGGGGCCGCAATGGGTTCCCGTCTGGAGGCTCGATGGCCTGGTGTTCAGCGTCTGCATGCAGCGGCGCCTAATGTGGTCCCGGCCGGCGGTGATGAAAAGTGAAAACGGACTAGTCAGAAAGAAAAAATAGTGATCCCAGTATTGGGCGCCATCTTGGAATAGGCAAACCGGCGAGTGAGTGGAATAAGTGCCGAAAGGACAGGGTTTTAAAGCATATAGTATCATAAAAAGCATAAAACCAGAGGGGAGCACATACAATTATATGTGCCCACACCAGAATGCGGTACTTTGAAACAGACGGTCTCCAACTGATAAAAAACAACTCACATTTGGAAATGTTGCAACTAAACATGGACAATTATGTAAGCAGGAAAAATTATTATGCAGAAAAGGATAATTTAACCATTCATAGCCAGCTTATAACAGGCTAGTCCAATCCTCTGTTCTGTTGAGACCATCCTGAATAGAGTTGAACTGTATGATGGACTTCAGCTCTTCTTTGTTGAGTAACTGTCCCATGTTGCCACCCCTCGGTGGAAGTCTCAGTACTTTCAGGACAGTCCATTTCAAGTCACTGTCAGAATGTTTTTGGGCTGCAAAATGTTCCACCAGGGGTGCGTTTGGAGTACTGCACCGGATGCGACTCCTGTGTTGCCCAATGCGGATTTTGACCTTCTGGCTAGTCTGTCCAATGTACACTTTTTTGCACGGGCACAGAATTAGGTAAATGACATTGCAGGTGTTGCAGTTGGAGAAGGCACGACATTGTATGGTGACATTGTTAAAAGTAAAGCTTTTTCCTTCTATTGTACTGTCACAATTATTGCATCTACCACATTTAGCATGCCCAACAATGGGGGACAGACCCCATACATTATCAAGTGTAGCCAGAGGTAGAGAGTTGGGTAAGGCAGCCCTCACAAGGTGATCTCTAAGGTTCTTACTCTTTTTAAAGGCAAAGACTGGTTTTTCAATGGAAAGTACACCTGTGTTTAGTATTGGCCAATGCTTGAGAATAGTCTTTCTCAGTTGATTTGAAATTGGTGAGAATGTTGATACACAAGGTATGCGCTTAGAGTCAGACTTTTCTTTTGGTGTGAGTAGGGCCTCCCTCGGACAATACCATGCACGCTTGGTGGCATTTTTGACTAACTTCTTTGGATATCCCCTATCCTTAAGTTTGGATGCTAGGGTGGTAGCCGGCCGGGACCACATTAGGCGCCGCTGCATGCAGACGCTGAACACCAGGCCATCGAGCCTCCAGACGGGAACCCATTGCGGCCCCACTACGAGCACATCACGGTAAGATTTGCACTGACGCATCACCCCGGCTCCTCTGAGGGTCCCTCTCACGCCAGTGTACCTCATGTGCGCCCTTCGTATTCTTTTCTTACAGGCTCGCACGGATAAGGCCCACGCTATTGAGCGCCTTGCGGAGATTACAAACCGCCTAGTACGGTAACTACCTGCCTGCACTCGCCGCCTTCACCTTCACTTTTTCGCACTGCCCAACTTGTAATTGCTCGGTTTTTTGTTTCACAGGTTGAAACTTTTCATTTGAAGTTCCCCGTCGAGCCCACGCCAGATGCTAGGCTCCAAGGGTAATATTGTGTTCCTTCACTGCACCTAATTCGCCACTTCGGCTTCACCCAGTAGGTCCTGATTTTTGTTAAAACCCCTCTTCTAGGTCTGAACTGAATCGACCCTACCGGGTCTAGATGCGCATTTTCCCTGACGCCGCTCGACCACGCAGCGGACAAGGTAACCCCGGCCCTTCCAAATTTTGTTTATTTCCCCTGAATCTGCTATGTGCCTTGTATGATAAAGATATCCTCTTATAGGCATCAGCTATATCGGAAATTATTGCATATTCGAAGTGCCTTCAGCCACTCCCGGCCAACATTGCCTCGTTTGTGGTAATTATTAATTTTTATATACTATGGACTCACATCCTTGCAACCTTCTGGCCAACACTCCCTCACCAGGACCCTTCTCATAAAACACCGCACAACCTGCCACTGAGCACTACCTTGTATTTAGCAAATGCGGTATGCCCCACTATCACTCGGTATTCTTCACTCCAAATACGAGCACAAAAGCACCCGTGCCCTTTGGAATAAACAACAGCATATGCACTTATTGCACTCTGCATGCCGAGAGTGGTCACTGACTGGCATTTTAACCTTTTAATCCTTTCAATGTAATGAATTGATGAAGAATCTTCTTTTCTCCTTTTTCCTTCCTGTTTTAACCCTACAGGCCCACTCGACTAATCAGGCAAAGTCAATTATAGTCCTGAAGATGATCCCACTATACCTTAGGAGATAGGGATCGAAACGTTCGTCGACTGTTTTGCAGTACTGCCTGTTTTATGATTCTCATTTTTTACGGCAGTTACTGTGGGTTTGTGCTTATTCAAAAATTGTTTGTATTGTATTATAAGCCACCCTGTTCTCCTTGTTTGCCTGTAAACTCCCTTTTCTTTCCCCCTGTATTGTTTTCTTCTGACTAAGTACAGGCTTGTGCCCAGTTACCATTGAGCGACCAGTTTCGCTTTATTCTGCCTATGAAAAATTACTTTCAAAATAAATGCTTCTCGGTCCGGCTGGACACTGAAGAAGATAAACACAGCCTTCATCACGAGCCTGTGTAAATTATTTTTCTAAATATTATTCATAAAACCTAGGACCTCTGTTAAACAAAAACAACTAGTTCCACCCGTGGTCCTTGGCCAATTTTACGGGTTCCCTTGTATACTGTTACCTACGCTTAGCGCAATCACTAGATTGCAAGGGTTTCTATTCCCTTGCCCACCTCTTCTCGGGGGCGGGCCAGTCCTGACACCACGTCTTCCCCAAATCCCACATTGTCTTAAACCCTTCCCACACCCACTTCCTAAACATGTCAGTTAATACACCACTCTACACAGACGATTATTTGAAACAGCTATGCTCACGTCCTTCTCTACTATCTGAGACTCCTGAGGCGCCAATTTCCGTAAATGACTCCATTCCAGACCAACTAGAAAAATTAAAAAAGAAACAAGTCCGTCTAGAACTTATGATTTTAATGCTGACGGATTACTTAAAAGCCAACGTAATTCCCTTGGGCTTACAGGTCCGGAACATTCCGGGAATTTTCACTGATAATCCCAAATATATTCAAAACTTTAGTTTTATAGGCACTACTTGTTCACGCCACTGGCTAGCCCTCGGCATTGATATTGCGAGTGAAACCCTTAAATCTTTGGAAGTAGAAATCGCAGACCTCCTTAAACAAATAACAGACTCTGACTCAAGTGCAGACGCAAAAAAACTACTTGAACAGATTGACAAAACTGTGGCTGATTTCCACAGGATCGAACAAAACAAAAAGTCAAATAAAATCAAAAGGGACGTGAAATTATATAATATTGAAAACACCTACCCCTACCTGCAGAAAGATTTTTATACCAACAAAACATACCCTCGCTATCAGAACAGCCGCCCGTGGGGCCGTTACAACAGACGCCAGAATCTGGTGGGATTCTCAGACACCTCTGCCGAATCCTCGGATAGTTCCGATCCAGGGGAAGGCAGCAGTGGGGCAAGGAGAGGTGGATCGCATCAAAACTCTTTTTTAGCCAGAGGCGCCCAGGACCCACCACAACGTGGAAAGGTCAAAAAAGTTCAACGATGGCACAATCCACCCGGGGAGCGCAGAACTCGCAACAACTATTACCAATGGTGAGCGCAGTATCGACTCCCCCACAGAGAACTGATAGCATTCCTATTTTTAATCTTTCCAAATATACACTTGCACAAGAAGAATTATCAGTACTTATGAAAGGTCTTTCTTTTGTGCCCACAATCCCACCTAATTATCTGGACTTACAAACTGAATTGATGCGGTTTTTTAGACGCATACGCCTACAAGCCTTCTTCCAGTTACACCCTACTTCAGAAAGGACAGCCAATACCCCCTTCCGACCACCATCCACTTTCTCACCTTCTGCCAGTATGATTCCCACAGAAGTGGTTACATTTGAGAAGGTCATTTTGAAGGAACTGCAGAACCTCCAAAACAAGAAAATGTTTATTCCCTATAATATCTCTAGGGAAGAGAAAAATGCCATTTCCCAACTCAAAAACAATGAGAATCTTATAATCAAGAGCGCCGACAAAGGCGGAGGGATCGTGCTACAAGAAAAAAGCACATATATTTCAGAAATAATGCGACAACTTGAGAATAGGGAACACTACAAAAGATTGAGTCATAACCCTACCAAAGAAATACAGAGCCTAATACAAAAAATTACTAAAGAAGGCCTTGAGGCAGGATATCTATCCAAAAAAGAGTATAACTTCTTAAATGTCAAAACGCCCAGAATCCCAGTAATTTACACGTTGCCCAAAGTGCACAAAGACGAGAAAAATCCCCCAGGCCGTCCCATTGTTTCAGCCTGTGGCTCCATCTTAGAATCACTGGGATCTTATGTAGATTTCTTTATTAAAGACTTTGTCCCTACAACACAATGCTACATAAAGGACTCGATGCACATGATCAATATGATCGAACATCACCCCTATAACCCAATGAATGAAACTTTGGTGACCATGGACATTGAGTCCCTTTATACTAATATTCCACAGACTACAGCACTCCTAGTGATTAAAAAGATTCTGGACTCACGACCTCGACCCCATGCCGTACCCAGTATGTTTATTCTGCAGCTTCTAGAAATATGCATCACCAGGAATTTTTTTCTCTTTGATGGCAATTTCTATGAACAAATTAAGGGGACTGCCATGGGCGCAATTTTTGCTCCAAATCTAGCGGTATTGTTTATGGATGAGATAGAGACCAATGTGATCATCAACTCCACCAATCCCTTCCTTTCAGGGATTAAGTTTTGGCGCAGGTACATCGATGACATTTTCATCATTTGGAATGGAAGTGACGATTGCCTGTGCCAATTCTTACATTGGCTTAACAATAACTGTCTGGGCCTCACTTTTACCACTACCACCAACAACGACTCTATTGCCTTTTTGGATCTAACAATCTATCACAGCGAAGGCTCCCTACTGACACGGCTCTATCGTAAGCCTACTGAAAAAAACACTTTGTTGGCCTACAATAGCAACCACCCGAGAGCACTACGAGACTCACTCCCGTATTCGCAATTCTTGCGAATCAGGCGTAACTGCTCCTGTAAGGATGACTATTTTCGAGAAGCTACCACCCTAGCATCCAAACTTAAGGATAGGGGGTATCCAAAGAAGTTAGTCAAAAATGCCACCAAGCGTGCATGGTATTGTCCGAGGGAGGCCCTACTCACACCAAAAGAAAAGTCTGACTCTAAGCGCATACCTTGTGTATCAACATTCTCACCAATTTCAAATCAACTGAGAAAGACTATTCTCAAGCATTGGCCAAATAGGACAGTTAGATGGGCAATTCTTGACTTTTTAAAGTTAAATTTATAACCCTCAGCTGCGAACCCAAGTATTATGGTGTTCACTATTTTCAAGTGTGTCTCCAGGTCATCATCTGTGAGATAGATGTCATCACCATAATATAATGCCTCATCATCATATATTTGTAGTAACTCTGAGAATAATCCTGGGCTATTCTTGAATCCCTGTGGGAGTCGACAGAAGTGTTTTTGAGACCCCATTATTGAGAAAGCGGTCAAATACCTGCTTTCAGGTGCAATGTTTTGACGAAAGAATGCATTAGAGATGTCAAATGTCGTTTTATATTTTTTGCGAACGATGTTATTCATTAGTGCTGCACTGTGTGAGTTTTGTACTGCAAATGTTTTGCAGCAGGAGTTTAGGTGTCTGTAGTCCAAAACTAGACGATATATGAATCGTCTGGCTTGTAGACAGGAAACAAAGGATTACTCATTTGTGAGGTGCATGTTTCAATCACCCCCTGATATTCAAGTTGATCTAAGATCTCCCTGACTTGCTTTTTAGCTTCTTGTTTAACTGGGTACTGCCTTTGTGCAGTGGGTTGATTTTTTAACTGGATTTTATGGTGAGGAGAATCCTCATCCCATCCTACATGATTTTTATATAATGCAGGAGCTTGGGCTACTGCCCATTTTCCTGCTAATGTATATTTTTTATGAATTGGAATGTGATTTGAGAAGGCAGGCATAATCATTTCTCCGCCATGAGGGCACTCCCTGACAAACTCTGGTGGCCAGTCTTTCTCAGCTAACAGGATGTCATAGCCTTTCGAAGGTTTATCCCGAAAGAGACCCCTTACTTTCCTAGTCTTGTCCCCCTCTATACATAATGTTATTTCGTATAACTTACGGGGTTTGCTAACTCTGGTGTCTGCAGTTTCCACTTGAATGTATTCATTCGTGTCCACTGTCTCCAGAAGATTCATCAGGATCTTGCGAGCTATGGTGGTCAATTCTGCTGCGCTGTCTAGCATTGTCTGGGCCCACTCTCCGTTTTTCAGTTGTGTCCTCAGTATCCTCGGCATGTTTTATTATTTTAATACTAGCTACCTTCTTTCTTGGAAATTGTAATTTTTTACTTTGATGAGCAGGTTCCTTGTCTTTGGACTTGACGTGCTCTTCCTTGTGTTCTGACCGTCCTCTTCTTTCCGATTTCTGTGAGGAAGTCTGAAAAGATTGAGAGGGACGTGTATCAATATCTTGATATCTGTCAGGTTTCCTCAATTTATCCCTATCTCTAAGGTTGTATCTTTTCTCAGAGGGCTCCGTGTGGGGAGACTTGCCTCCTCGTTCTGGAGATCTATCTCTTCGTTGAGGAAACCTTCCTCTGGACTGAAACCGTTTTTCTCTGGGAGTGGATTGTTTATTACCCTCCCAACTCTTTTTTGGAGTGTTGAGATTATTTTTAATAAAGGTTTTTTTCAGGATTTTCAATTAGTTGGGGTTTTACTGGTTTCCCACCCAAACTATCTCTACCTAGTTCTTCATAGGATTTTTCTATGATTCTGGCAAGTTCAAAAGGTTGTTCTGCAATATCTGTTTCTTTCAATTTCTGGTGGATCGCCACAGATGCTGCTTCTCCTTTTATGTTGGCTAATAATATAGCCGAGACCTGCTTGAAGTCTTTCAGTAATTTCATACCCAGAGTTAAAGCAGGTTCTGGACCGTATTCATTTTGAATCTGTCTTAGTACGTCTGGTATAACCGCCATGGACGGAACACCATGTGTTTTTGTGTAGATTGAAGGAAAGACTGTGCCCCAAGTGTCACAGTCCTCCACATGTGGTGCGATCTCCATTGGAAGACAGATGGTCAGAATTCTGTGTTTCTCAGTAGGCGTAGTATCAGGAAATACTGCCTCTATTTGAGTGATTTTTTGTGCTAACCAGAATGGAATTTGTTCCCGTTTTGCGGGTATTTTGCCAATGGCTGACTGTATATTCTGTGGTGTGATTTTATTTGTGTTCCCCTGGTGAGGGGTGGTCTGTGGAATTTTTATTGCTGGTTGGACTGTTGAAGTCCGCATTACATATTGGACCAATTGTCTATGTATTTTAATTAGCAGTTTTAGCTGAGCTAAAAGTTCCTGGTCTGACATTGTTTCAATGTCTGGATGTGGTGTGTAGCTGGCTAGAACCGGCCACGTGGCTCCTGGTCTACCTAGTGGACCGAGCCTGCTGACGTGATTTTGATGTTTTTGGGTGCCATTAAACCAGAGCAGGCGCTCTTGGTAAGTTAGTGGGATTTCAACGTCCTCAAAAGGAGCGTATTCATCTGGAGGTTCCCCTATTATGTAATAGTGGAATTTGTGTGTTACAGCATGTGCTGCTGGAAAATGTATCCATGAATAGAATACCTCTGTCTGCCGATATTCATGGGCCTCTACCACGAATATGACTGTACCACCTCGTGATGATACTCCATTTTCTATAGGTTTTTTAGTTATAGTTCTTCTTACATTTACCGGAATTAATATAGCATTCGGGTCTTCATCTTGGAGACTTGTGTCATCCGCTAGGAGTTGAGCTGCTATTCTAGCTCTCTCCCTCTCGTCTTCACTTTCCGCCATTTGCTGACTGAAAGTTTTGTTGCAGATCAAGTTTCAAGGAAACAAAGATTAGGTGCACAATATTTTGGAACACTGTATCCTTCAACGTTGACTAAACCAAAAACTATACATAGGAATCTCTTCCGACTAAGTTTCGGCGGATTTAACCTTTTACCCACTCCAGACGTCTTTTGGAGTTTTTACGGGAAAAAAGGGTCTGTGTGAAAAAGCACGACTGAGTTACTCTAATGTCTTGCGTTAGATTATCGCCTTACCAAACGTTGGGCGCCATGTAGTGTAGTTCCTATATTCCCAATAGGCTCTGCGCATTGGAATAATATAAACAGCAGTGTAGACGTAGGACTGAGGTCGACTAGGTCTCTACTGACTATATTAGACTTAATTAGTTTTGCCAGCTAGCTCAGAGATCACTAGAAACTTTCTCGAATGTTCAGGAAAGAGTTAACTCTCTGGATTTAGACAAGAAGGGATTAGCTTCTGACAACCGCATAAACATGACAACTTTGCTCCCTCAGAATAAAGAGTGTATCTCTAGAGTCGTGTGAAAACAATAGACAACTATTTCACTCAGTCAATCGTGCGTACTTAGTTTCACCAGAGTGCAGAGAAATAGAGAGACGGCGTTTTCAATAAAAGGTGTTATTTATTGAGCAGTCTTCTTTCTCATGCAAGAGAAATGAATTGCCACAATTGCAATACTTATTATAAAGTAAAGTGCGTACAGTAAAAGGAGTATTATGAAATAATACTGTAAAAGCATTGATATGGTTTCTTAGCCATATGATACTTTAAAATGGATAATATATATATATATATATATATATACATACATAAAAACATTGACTAACGTACTCAACTGGTGCTTCTAATCTACGCCTACCCCGGTGTGCCTGACCTAAGCCTAATACGTGGGAAGGAGTAAGTAAGTTGCATTTAAGTTAAGTTGGGTTTTTGCCAAGGATCTGAATCAAGAATTCTTTTAAGGATTTAGTCAGCTCCGTACCTTGGTACTTAGAATGAAGGAGGTCTTGTATCTCTCTTACAGGACTCGATATCCCAGCAACCCGCAAGGGTGATTGGAAACACCGGAGCTGGATTTTCTCAGCTGGAGAAAAAGACAGCGTCTCTCTCAGTGCGTCAAAAGGGAGGGGCGGCTTCCTTCGGCTCTCGCATCAGCTGGGCTTCCGGGCAAGTAGATTTCCACTCTGCTCCAAACCACCGTGTGTTTGCTTAAGGCAACGTTGGTATATCTACCTGAAAGGTGCCGGGTTTGACGTAAGGTTGGACATAAGACGTCACCAAGAACTAACAGTTCTTTCTCACTCTAGGAGTTCTTGTGCAAATCAAAACAAGAGCAGGGGGATTTCCCGGTCTGCTGGAGGCTTGGTTTGTTTAAAGAACGCGTTGTACTTTCTAGGAGTCTAGGGGAGTAGCCTTGCCGTATTTGGACTGCATGGGCTATTACTAAATATGGATATGATTTTTATGCCTCTATAAGGGTATTATTTATTATAGCCATATAAGGGCATAAATCGGGAATATCGAATTAGGGTCCTAGATAGAAACACAACAAAAGGAGAGGTGCGCCCACCTTTAGGAACCCCCACCCCCTCCGATGGGGGAGGCAAGGCAAACAAAACTCTCAGTTCACACCATGTTGAAGATGGGGAGACCCAGCCAACCAGAGTGAGGCTTATGCCCCCCTCCCAATGGAAGGTGGCATATTAGGGTGTGTACCCACACCAAGGAAGGGACCCATTGGTCTCGACCTGTACCTACTTGAAATGACCCTAAATTCAGTATTTATGGGCAACCCCAAACCTTGCAGACAAGAAAGTAGAAGAAGGACCGGAGAGCCGAGCAGAAGGAAGAAAAAGAGGACATCAACTGCCTTGGCCCCAGCCCTACAGGCCTGTGCTGACCTGGACCTGCTCTAGCAGAATGATCGGTGCTAAAGAGTTTGAACACCTTGCTGCCCTACGTGCAATTAACAAGTGGGTTGGAGGACCCCACCTGTTTACAATAAGAAATAGAAAACCTAACCACTCCTATAGTTTAGTGTAAATATGAAATCCACACAGTAAGAATAGTATTTCAATGAAAATACAGTTTATTCACACATAGAAAAAGGTTCTTGGTTTCTGTAATATATTCCACTTTGTACAGATTCTTGCTTGACAACCACAGCTGACACGTGTTGTGTCACTAGCATGACTTTTTCAAGGCTGTAAGATTTCAACAAGACAAGTTAAAATGACTATAGAGTAAAAAAGGCATGAAGGATAATAACTGATATCCTGAATTATGAGGTGAAGGTGAAGTTTGTGATAAGCTCAAAAATATTAGAATAGTGTTCTGAGTGCAGGGACAAGCAAAGAATACTTCCAGTGTTAAAGTGGGAGATTAATACAGGTTAAGTATTCCAAATAAGGTAAATCCTAAGAAATGAGGAAAAAGATGGTGAGGATAATGTGAAAACCATAAAGAAGTATGAGCTGTGAAGAAGACCCTGACAAAAAGAAAGTGATGTTATTTATCATTCCATTGGTGGCCCAAGAGTTGAGAGAGAAATTATTGCACCTTATAATGTAATTGCTGTCAGACCAACCTTCATAAGTTCAAGGAAGTAGTCCAAATAGAAATATAGTCTGGCACGAAAATTGTTTTCAAAGGTCCATATAGATCAATTCACCATACAGCAGTTACTGTAGAAAAAAGTAACCCTGGGCGTAGTACTTCGCTACGCCCACGGAGTGGGCGTAGTGTTGCCTACTTCGCCATTTGCAAAGTAGGCGTAGCAGGCAACACTACGCCCACTTTGTGGGCGTAGCGAAGTTGCCCGCCACCCGCCTCACTCCCGCCCTCCCTAAATACTTAAATAACGTTTTTAAAAAGAATAAAAACCACTTACCTTGTCGGCTGCGTCCCCGGGGTTCCCTCTGGTAATCGCGCCGCCGTCTCGGACACTAATGCGCGGCCGCCCGCGCATGCGCATTTCTCACGAGAAATGCGCGGGCAGCCGCGCATGCGCATTAGTATCCAAGAGGGTGTCGCGATTACGAGAGGGAGCCCCGGAGACGCAGCGGACAAGGTAAGTGGTTTTTATTCTTTTTAAAAACGTTATTTAAGTATTTAGGGAGGGCGGGAGGGAGGCGGGTAGTATTTAGGGAGGGCGGGAGGGAGGCAGGTGGCGCGTAGTGGGGCTACGCGAAGTGCGTAGGTGGACATAGTTTCTTGCCCACTTCGCGTAGCTTTGCCTAGCCCCACTACACCTACTAGGCCCAGGGTTAGAAAAAAGGGAATATGTACGTAACGTGTTTGGATAAGTGTCAGGTAAGCTAAAATGTGATCAAAGAGTGACACTCACATGTTGATTTGGAAGTGTCTTTTAAGTCCTTCAAGGTTAACATTGGTTAGCTCTGTTAGAAACTCAACTCCAGTTGAGAAGTCCTGTAGGTACATAGTATCACATGATAAGTTTAATGAATAGTGGGGAGGACTACATGACTGTAACATCACAGCCAGGTCTAAAGTTGTTCAAAGGGGGAAATTATAGATTGGTATTCTGGATTACATGTTTCTATATGAGAAAGGTGGATCTAGCATATATAATGTTATCAAGTAAAATTACACATACATGTCACAGAAGGGGATAAATGGTATATTGGTATTTTGGAATCCATGTTTCTATAAGAGAAGGAAGATCTAGCAAACATCATGTGATTGAGAAAATACCCTTAAAAGTTATAAAGACGGGGGATATAATGTCTATCACTGTCTTATTCACATGTAACATTGGATCAAAGGATCTGGATGTGAGTGATTTATCTCCTTCCCCTTGGAAATGTAACCCTATGTTAAGAATTAGGAAAAGATGGCGTCCGTGAGGGACGAGTGAGAGGCTAGCTCTGTTATAGCTCCTCTCTACCCGGTATGGAAAAACAGAGAAAGACGGCGATACTGCATGGAGGAAAACAATAAGCGGCAGCTCAATTGGAAATCATACCGCAATCTCACCCGAACCGGAGTTTTGTCCTATGACTGCTCGCAATTGACCTGGGAGTGCCAGAGTGCGGGCCGACCAGATTGACACGAACATCGCATACTCCACAGGTGTGTCGGCCGTTGCAGTCGTCTCACTCCCTGGGGCGGCGAAGCCACGCGATCAGCCTGGTACAGGAGAAAGCAGGAAAAGCAGGGCTCTGCAAGCAGTTAGCAGTAAGAGAGCCCGGAGTTAGAGCTTAGGGCTTAGCAAGCACAGCAGCCTGATAGATGCATTCTGGTCCTTGAAGTGTGGATAACAAACGCTCGGTATCCTGCTGGAAAGCATTTCGCAGACTGCAGACAATATCGCGATGAGCACAAATTGGCAAATGACTATATAATGACTATTTAATGATGGTATGATCTGTCAGGCAGTGCTAAAATCTCAGGTAGCAATTGATTTCTGCCACTGTGTTTGTTGTGCTGATATATGGATAATTATTCTTCAAAGAGTGCCCCATAGTGAAGATTGAATATTTAAGTCTGGATAGCTAAATGTGAAACACTGGGATCTTTCTTAGAAACAAAAGGGTAAATCAAGACTGACAATCAGCGAGTGACACTGGGCATAAGGGAGCACAAGGGGGTACTACATGAATTAACCTACGTGCTTTCTAAAAAAAAATCCTACTTACTGGCACACAGAGATGCCACCAAAAACAGCACGAGGTGGAAAGAGCAGAGGAATTACGGATACCCCGCTGGGTAATCGGCTTCAGGACCCCCAAATAGGAGGTAGTAGCAGGAAAAGAGCCCTGGAAGGTGCTGTCGGGGAGATGAACTGTCCAAACACTAATGTGGACCCGAACGAAGGAAAAAATAAGAAAGTACCTCAAATGTTTTCAACTAAGAAGGATAAAAGTAAAACAGCGCACACCGCAGAGAGTCAGCAAATTCTCCTACCAGAGATAACAAACCAATTAAAAACTGTGAAATAAACAGAGAAGGAACAAGCCAGGAGGCAAGCAAAAAAGCGAGACCAGATGACAAGATCAATAACACAGCCCACTGAATCGCTGGTTTCCTGCTGCACCCAGAATATAGGGGTGAAATTAATCTGTGAGAGTGACTCAAGCGAACCTTTCCTCTCATTTTGGGATCATACAGATAGCTCAGATGTGGAGCACGATGAAGGACAAAAAGGACAAAAATCTGAGTCTTTAGATTGCTCAATAACTAGTCTGGCAAGTGAGCAGAATGACTCTGTTATGGATTCAACATCTGAAGAGAGGACCCAAATATCACTATGGTTCACAACGAAATGGAGGCTCACAGGACTCCAACATTAGATATATCACAAGCTGGAACAGGCAAAAGCTTAGCCTGGGAAATATCTCTTTCCCCAGAGGTGCAAGCTGATCCTGAACCTACCCCCGGGACAGTAGAGGGAGTAACAGGGGGAGCCTCGGCAGGCATATTGGCAACACTTAGCAATCCCAAAGAGATATCACTGAGCACAATCTACCAACTAATAGTGGAACATAGAGCAGAAACTCGCTCAGAAGCCAGAAGACACAAACGGCTTGCCGTAAATTGCATAATTCAGTGAGGAGAATTGCTAAGACCTGCAACTAATTTTCAGAAAATATAACTGCAGTGGAAGAGCGGATATCAGCAATAGAAGATCAAATGACAATACAAAAGACTTATATAGATATGATCTCATCTGACCGTGAGGATATGCAACTAAAAATAGTTGACCTAGAAAATCGACTCCGGAGAAATAATCTCAGCATACTGGAAATACATGAGGGGGCGGAAGGGACGGATGTTCGTAAGTTTGTACAGGGACTTTTTGTAGAGGCCTTTCCGGAGTTAACAATGTGTAATTGGGACAGCGAGCTACAGAGAGCCCACAGATTTCCATCCAAGCTGTCCGAGGGAAAAAAAGGTTCAGCAGCAAAATATCCTAGAGCCATATTGATTCATTTGAATAACTTTCTAGCACGGGAGGCACTATATGATCTCCCAAGGCCCAATAAGAAACGACAAGGGAAAGGATTTCAATTCTTTGTGAGACCTGATTTCTGCCACCATACTGTGAAAAGGAGGAGGCATTTAAGGCGACTAATCACTCCGTTTCAAGGCAAGGGTGCACAAGCTTTCCTGGTCAACCCAGCAACTCTAAAAGTACTGTACAAAGGTCGTACACATTTTTTTAATATCAGAGATACAAGCTCAAGAATATCTAAATACACTCTGAGACTTGAAATTTAAAATACTAATGTGCTTAAGATAGGAATATCTGAAAATAGGAACTCTGAATAATATATAAGATTAAGCTGTTTAAATGTCTAACAGGGGCAGGATAATGAGGAATCTATAGAAGATAGAATATAAATAATAATATAATAATATTGTTGATATTTAAAATGCGGTGGCTAAGGTTTAAAGAGCCGGAGTAGAGCGGAGACTGGAGTAAAGTCTCTCTTCATCGCCAAGGGCCATAAGCCCTTTTTCCTTAGTTGTGGGGTGGAGGGTGGGTGGGGGAAGGGGAGGGAAGGCACTAGGGATGGTGGCAGGGGTGAGGGGGAGAGGAGAGCTGGGGTCACGGAAGGGTGGGAAATGAGGGTGGGTAATAGGGGTAGCCGGGTATGGGGTGGATGGGTAGAAAAGAAAAAAGACAGAAATCAAACAGATACAGATGGATATATGAAGGGGTATGCTGCACCACGCAAAGATGGTGGTACAAAAGGGGGTGGTGATGGACGGAGCATCTGAACCAATCAAACACTCACACCCAGTCAACAGATCTGGGTTTAATCCATCACCGTTCTTTAGCCCACTCTGCCACCCCAGTTCAGACGTGGCCATATGCAAATCAGTCTGACCCTGTGCCTCATGGGAACAGTCCAGCCCGAACTGCCAAGCCATGCCTTCCCTGGACCGGAAACATGCTTCCGAGGACCGGTTTCTGGCATTTCAGCTGTCTTCAGCCCGGCTTGCTTGAATCCAGTGGCAAAGTGAGCAAGGGACTCATGTCTGAGCATACCCTGCCAACTTATGGCGAACATAGTCGTACAAAAGGCAAAGATGGCATAATCAGTGGCAATGGATATATAAGGTACGCCAAATAGGAAAATATTAGTAAATTTAGGATTTACTCATCAAATATTCATGGTCTGAATGATAAGGCAAAACGTGCAAAGGTCTTTGAAATAATTACTATGTTGAGCCCAGACGTCCTATGTGTACAGGAGACGCACATCCCATGGGCAAGCAAAACATGCCTTGAGATCAGAGGGCATAACCTAGCAGTGAGCTCCACCCAAACAACAACGACGAGAGGTGTGGCTACACATATTAAACACTGGAGGGGTGCAGTTCACCGAATAAAAGCAGACAAATGGGGTCTCTGGGCCATATTGGAGGTATCACTGGGCTTTACTGTTATTAATATATATGGCTCAAATTTAGACGATCCTAATATATGGGAGGAGCTAGAGGTGGAACTAGCGCAGTGGTCACGCTCTTTGATTATCTGCGGTGATTTCAATATACATTTGGTTGGAAGTAATGCTGATAATAGATACTTAGGGAGGAAGCCTAAAGTATTTAAAGCACTCTCCTCGCTTTAAACTACTCATGGTATAGCAGATATCTGTATAGACAAACAACAAAATGACCCAGGCTTTACATATTATTCACATCCCTTCAAAAAATGTGTTCGCCTGGACTATTTTTTGTCCCCTATATAATGGTCAGATAATTTGGATACAATAAAACTTCCACAACTCTATTCAGATCATAATCCGTTAATTTTGGAAATCAGGGAAGCTCAAGATATGAATAAACAAACTTCATGGACTTTTAATAGAAAGCTACTATTAGACGAAAAGTTTTGTATACATATCAAACGATGGACCCAATCGTTCTTTGATTGTAATAGATTTAGCGCATCCCGAGAAGTGGTGTGGGATTCGTATAAGGCAGCGCTGAGGGAAGAAATAATAGGGTTTGTTGCTCATACTCGGAGGGAGCGTAAAGAACAGACAGATCGATTAATTAAAAAGTTAGGTAAATTGGAACCAGAGCATGCACAAATAATCTGTAATGGAGCTGTGGAAGACAGACTACTACAACATCTATCTAAGATAGCATTGGTCAAAGCTGAAATTAATCAGCATTTCCATGAGAAAGTGTCCCACAAATTCCAGGTATATCGTAAAGGAGCTATATGAATATGGAGAGACAACTGGGAGATTATTAGCTCTAAGAATGAGAGAAAAAAGTGTTCAAAATAATATATAAAAAATGCTAGATGTAAATGGTATACTAGTATCAGAACCTGAGAAGATTATTGAAATCTTCAAGGAATTGTATAGCAATTTATAACAGGCAGAATCTTTGGTAGGTGACCAAGGGAAGCAAGACGATCTAGAACGTATTGATAACTGTGGTATATCACTTCCCAGGATAAATAGCGAAATGACTGAAGAAGTAGAGCAGGAAATTACGCTAGAAGAAGTACAATTGGCATTATTGTCTCTCTCATCTGGTAAAGCTGCTGGACCAGACAAAATCCCAATTGAGCTATATAAAATGCTAGCAGTACAAATAATACCTATTATGCAAGACCTATTTTTAGATATTCAACATCATGGAATACCCCCAATGTTTTGGCAGGACACAGACATTGCTGTCTTTCTTAAGAAAGACAACCCCCCAGAACTCCCCTCGTCATATCGTTCGATCTCCCTTATGAATACAGATGCAAAATTATATTCAAAAGTTATGGCCACCCGATTACAACAGAACATCGCTGCAATTATCTCACCATGGCAGCAAGGCTTTGTTCCTGGTTGGGGGACCACAGACCACACGCGGCGATTAATATCAATTTTAGACATTGCTGGGATAGAGAAAAGAGCGGTGGCTGTGGTCCTTCTAGATGCTGAAAAAGCCTTTGATAGCGTGGCTTGGGGCTACCTGTGGGATCAACTGGTTGAGACTGACAGAGGCTTTGGCCCAGGCTGTATTCGGGCAATACAGGCTGTGTATTATAACCCTCACGCCAAGATTCAGATAATGGGCTATACATCTAACAGGTTGAAGATAGAAAGAGGTACTCGCCAGGGCTGCCCGTGCTCCCCAATCCTTTTCGCATTTTATTTGGATCCTTTTATCTCCCTGATTTTAAATAATCCTATAATTAAACCAGTAGTCTTTCAAGGGCATGAGACAAAAATATTGGCATATGCCGATGACATTTCCTTGATAACATCAGCCCCACAAGAAGCTATTGCAGAGGTAGAAAAGCGGGCAGAAAAATTTGGGAGAAGATCAGTATATCCTTTAAATAGCTCAAAGACACAAATCATCTGCTCCCCTCACTGTATCCTACACGATCTTCGAGTAAAGGAGTCAGCAACTTATTTAGGAGTCAGATTAACAGCCAAAGCTGGCGATATCTGGACAATAAATATAGATCCAGTGATGGGCTCAATCAATAGGGAGATGAAACGACTGGACCATTTACACCTTACAATAATCGGCAGGATAAATGTAATTAAAATGAAAATCTTTGCTAAAATGTTATATTTAACTCGGGCCATCCCACTAGAATTAACGGTAAAATAGATACGGAAAATTGAGGGGATGTTCACTAGCTTTATTTGGAGCTATCAGAAAACTCGACGTGCTAATAAATATCTGAGCCAACCGATTGATCGGGGAGGGTGGAATGCTCCTAATATACAGCTATATTATTGGGCTACGGCCCTGCAACATCTATGTAGTTTGTATTATCATAAGAGTATGCAAAATAATATGATTGGAGTACCAAGTATCTATGAATTGGCAATTGGGGAAGACGCAGGCGGAATATTTCAGCGTCAAGATGACCTGATATAATATCAAAAGAAAGGCTACAAATGTATTGACTGTGCAATTAAAATCTGGAGAAGGGTAGGGAAAACCTGTATGATAAGCAGGTTTACCAACTATTCATCACTTTGGCATTCTGACTTCCAGCGCCCAATTATAAATGATGATATGGCTAGAAAGTGGGAAAAAAAGCGATTGTAATGCTGACAGATGTTTATTCAAATCAAGAAAGTATGACGTTTATAGAAATTGCACAGAAATTTGGCCTGCAAAGTGATTCGTGTTTAAAATATCTACAGGTTAGGAATTGCATAAGAGGCATTTCGAAAGAGAGTATTAGCTCTGGGTCGATACCAATACTCCAGCTCATGAGCAATCCTAAGAACCGAATAAAAGATTTTTATCAAGAGCTACAAAAATTCATGCCCAATGATTTGGAAAGAACACAAGCAAACTGGTCAATCAAATTATGCGATGGGGAGGTTGATATAGATGTGGTGTTGGAGATAGGTAAAAAAAAAATTATGTCATCTAACTTAAAGGCTCGACAATACAAAACGGTGTATAGTTTATACTATACACCGTCAAAACTTTTTAAATGGGAAAAAAGAGAATCAGATGGCTGCCCTAGATGTCAAAATGGACCAGCTGACATGATTATTAGATAACTTAAAAACTGGGATTGAGATGTTTATGGCACAGACATTGGGGAGAAATGTTAAGATCTCCTCTACATTAATGCTATTGGGCTATGATGCAAGGCTGCAATTTGATGTGTCACAAAGAGATTTTGTGTTCTTAAGTCTATCAATAGCACGTCTCCTGATTGCCACTGCATGGAAGGATTCCGAACCACCAACATACTATCAATGGTTTTTATTGGGAAACAGGAAATTGCTGTGTAAACATGTAAAGGGCTAAAAACTATGAAGAAAGGTATGAAAGTCTGGAAACCGCTTATTGGTTGGATAGAGGAACGAAATAGACAAGGGGTCAGATAAAGGAATAGACTGCATCATGCTCATAGTGAATGACAATGAAATGATAATGCTAGAAGGTTATGTTTTACTTTGGTTATTTAGCATACCACTTGTATAGTCTTTTTTATCAAATCATCCTACTGTATCATGTCTGATTTCAATAAAAAATTAAAAAAAGGAAATGTAACCCTATGTTAATGAAAACAGAGAACATTAGTATGGCTACATTCTTAGGGTCTTGGATTAAAACGTGGATTGCATGTAAAGGAATCATACCTCTTAAATGCTTGTAAGGAGTGTCAGGGACAAGATTCCAAATTAATAAGCGCAGGAGTCCAAAGAAAGCTCCTTCCTAAAAATGACTATGAAGTTACAGTCATGTAGGGGATGACAGGATGCTTTCTAATCGTTGATTCTCAGAGTCGCCAAGTGGCATGAACTAACTTTTATGAAAAGTAATATTAAATTAAAGTGTCCTAAACCTACCAAGCCTGACACCTCAGATGCTTTGCTGTGTACATGGAAGATAAGTTCTTTAAAACAACTATAATAAGCAATGGTTCTCCCAACAAGAATATCTCATGTGTGAGCTTGAAAAAAGTAAATGACCCATCAAGTCGGGCTCCCCAGAGACCCAGATATGATACCAGTCGCGTGTATATGCAGTTAATGCATCGACTTGCGAATAAGTTTGAACTAAAATTGGGATGAAGTCAAGAAATCCAAGGAAAAAGTTAGTGATGCGCCAATAATCAGAAAGCATGCTACCTGATCCTGTCTCTCATGAGTGTGTGGAAGAGGTGGACCTGCCGAAAACATGTTCCATTTACATGTAGGATGACACAGTGGTGTACTGGAAACAGAGGAGGGACACAAATGTAACACTTTGGAATCGAGAATTACTGCAGCCATTTTGGAGTAAGTGGAAAAACACTGAGTATATAATACTCTCAAATTTAGGAAGAATTGTTAAATAAAAGGTCAGCTAAAAACAAAACTATGGTCTGTAATACATATGTGCAAAATGAGCATGGTGTCATCCTAATAGGAAAAATATTGCCCATAGTATATTTAATCAAGTGAAGACTCAGAGTTATGTGCTGTGTGTCTGGATGTCACATACAAAAATTAATTGGAAGGTTGTCACCGTCACATCGCTGTTGGGTCATGAAAAGTATTGAGTACTACATAGGCTGTTGATGTGAAATGGGAGAATCCAACGGTTACATCCCAAGAATCCAACCTAAGCAATTTATAAATTGCAGCCTATGAAGATCCCTATGTTACCGTCATACTCAGTAAATATAGCCCATTTTCCTTGTGTACAGATAACTAGTATGGCTACAAGATCTACAAGATGTATGCCTAATGCATGATGCATAAATTGCATTCCGAGAGTTGTCACCATCACATTGTAGTACATTCAGGAAAGGATGTAGTGACTGTGCATGATGCACAGGAGAATAAGAAAATTGGAAAATACAGAGGGTGCATCCGAAGAGTATATATTTGAGCTGCATCGATTCAACATAGTCCTTCATGGACGCATACTGTGCAAGTATTCATTAATTAATTAACTATCATAATGACACAGTCCTTATGATAACCGTTCCGAACCATTAATGAATATAATAGTGAACTAATGCATGTATAATTACTACTGTGCACTACAGATTTCTACAAGTTGTAGTTACTGGTCAATTAACAACACATTCAATATATACACAAATGTATACCAAGTAGTTTATCATGTGGTTATTATTACAATACAAGATTAGGAACTCAGAGTGACATAGATGTCTTAATCAGTCAAAAACATATGGAGTTCACTGTCCACATTAAGACCCAAATCAACTGCTCGTAGCATAATGATCCATTCGGTTTCCATTTTTCTAAGGGATAATGCTCTGTCTCGTCCCCCAAGATTGTGGTCAGCTTGTGCTATGCCATGGAACCATATATTTATGAGTTCTGAAGTGGCATGACCCATATTGTAATGCATGGTAAATGGATAGTTCAAATTATGGTTCCTGATAGAGCTTATGTGTTCTTGAATGCGTTCTTTCAATGGCCTAATAATGCTGCCTACATAAATTAGACCACATTGACACTCCAAGCTGTACATCACAAATGTGATATTACAGTTAATGAACTGTTTGATGGGGTGGTTTTTCTGAGTGTTGTACTGAAAACTCTTGGTATTATTCAAAGAAAAATGACAAATGTTACATTGTGAACATTTGTAAAAATCCCTTAGATTTCTCAGGCAACCAAGCCTTGTCGCAAGTCTGGGTTATTGCAGGTATGCAACTAGAGCATAGAATGTTGCATACTGTGTTGCCTCTGATGTGTGATGCCTGGATGTTGACTGATGAATTGCCACAGTGTTGGGTCTAGCCATAACAAATGCCAATGTTTTTTTTTTACTTTATATATCTCATGGCTCTGTGGGCTATATTTCGTCATAAATGTCAACTTGTCTCCCTGCTGTTTTCTTTTCTCACTGCTGGAAAGTAAAGATTGTTGTTCCCTTTTCAAAATCTTCCTTCTAGCTTATGATAAAGACTTGGAGGGGTAGCTTCTCTGTTTAAAACTGTGTTCCAGTTTGTCTAGTCTCAGATGTGTAACTTCTCCTAAAGTGATCGCATAAATCTCTATCTAGGGATGAGCACTAGCCGCATGCAAAATGTAATTACATGCTGTGGCCTTCCTGAATGCTCGGGAGGCTATCTTATCACCGTCAGTGTAAATTATTACATCTAGGAAGTCTATTTCTTTCTCACCCACATGGTATGTTAAGTGTTGATTGTAGTTGTTCATGTTTAGATGCCGGAAAAAGGTTTGCAGTTCAGTGTCATTACCTGTCCAAATGACAAAAATTTCATCAATATAGCGTTCCCACTATATAATGTGTTGTGTGATATCTGATGGGCAGGTCGTTCACAAGTGCAGTTTTTCAAAATTGCCCATATATAGATTTTCATAAGAAGGAGAAAATGTTGAACCCATGGTTTTACGACTCTCTGCACATGACCACTACCAACCAGTGATAAAGTCCTTGTTCTCACTCCCTAAAACAAGGTAACATTGGCTTACACCTGATTGACATATTTAATTTTGTTGTAAGTACATAGTAAAGTAGATTATCATATACACAGGGCCAGTAAGTAAATTCTACTAATGGGCCTGCTTCAGCTATTGTTCCAAGTACTTAAGTAGTACCTTAAAACATGTTCCAAGCCTTCCATTGCAGCCTGAATGCAGTTTTAAACTGCCAATTCGACTTGACAATATCGCCCCCTTGTCAAGTCTTAAACCCTCCCTTTCATTGCATACAAGTCAACCCTAATGTAGGCCCTCAGCACCCCACAGGTCAGGGTGCATTGTAATTAAATCTTTGAACATGTACCTTTAAGTTTTATATGTTGTGGTAGTGAAACACCCTAAAATTTATTTTTCACTACTGTGCGGCCTACCTCTCCAATAGGATAACATTGGGTTGCCTTATTACATTTAATAAGTGCAAACATTTGATTGGGAACAGGTATACAGTTCATTTTTGATGTCTGAGAAATTGTAATTGAAAGCTCTCTTTAGTGGTAAAGTCGGACTTTTCGAAAGTTGCCATTTTGCTGACCTATTTGGTGCTCACAGCCTGTTCCTAGGTCACATGACTGGGTGTAGTTGGCAGTTGCACTACATTTATTCCTTCCAAACAGCCACACAATAGAGGGATTAAGTATGCCTGAATTGCCCATCACTGGCAGGATGGGGGGCAGAGCTGGACACAGCCCCACTTGCAACTGAATAGGCGGTGCCCTGCCTTCACACAAAAGATACAGCACTGCTTGTAGGAAAATGCCCCTGTTTGCATGGTTGCCCCCCACGTTTTGCCTGATGTTGATGCTCCTTGACAAATTGTGGCCTTGGTTCCTGCTAACGCGGTACCCAGAACCTGTGTTCTTTCCCTAAAACTGTACTATTGCACCCTCAATTGGCACCTCTCTGTCAACATGTAAGTCTCTTGTAAAAGGTACCATGGGTACCAAGGGCACTGTGTCCCGGGAAGGCCTCTAAGGACTGAATCACATATTGTGCCACCCTTAGAGGCCCTGTACCTTAACACACATACTCTGCAAGTGAAGAGTCTGCATGGCACACATACCTGTGTACCATGCCTACGACCCACTGACTATGGTATAGGTAAGACATCTCTCTAGCTGGGTGCACAATGCCACTGGTGACGGTACATGATCCCTGTACGCCTACAATGTCTAAGTCCATTCTTATATATTGTTAGTGCAGTAAAGCCATAAAGAGTATATGGTCTGGGAGTTTGTCATTACAAAATCCACAACACCATAATGGCTTTACTGAATTTTAGGAAGGTTGGTATCAAACTTCTCAGATCTTCAAACCCACACTGATGCCAGTGTGGGATTTAATGCCACATGGACTCAGGGGGCATCTTAGAGATGCCCCAGGAAAAATACCTAACTCTAGTGTCTTGGCTGAGTGTCTGTTTGCCAGTTGTCACCTCCAGACATGTTTCTTGGCCCGTGATTCAAGAGCCTCCCGCTCTCTGGGTCGTGAAATGAAGTACAACCTGGGCAGAGGTGACTAGCCTCCTACCCAAGGATGGGCAGGGTAAACAAAGGTGAAGCTTCAATGGCTTGCCACCTTTGTGTGCTGACCCAGCCATTTGCTGCTCCAAGCAACTGGCCCTCACCGGCTGTAACCCCCACTTTGGGAGGGAGAATCGGCAGGAAAACAAAGATAGGAGGAGAGGTGTGTCCACCTTTGCCAACCGCACCCCTCAGGTGGGGAAGGCGAGGCAAAGCACAACTCTCAAACCCCACCATCTTGGAAGATGAGGGGACTCAGCCAACCAGAGAGAGGCTTATGCCCCCCTCCAACCGGAGGGTGGCATAATAGGGGGTGTACCCACCCCAAGGAAGGGACCCAATATTCCTGACCTGTATCTACATGAAACAACCCTAAATTTAGTATTTAGTATTTAGGGGCAACCCCGAACCTTGCCTCCTTAGACAAGTAAGAAGAAGACAAAGAAGGACTGAAGAGCAGTGCTGAAGGAAAAAGAGGAGGACACCAACTGCCTTGACCTCAGCCACACCGGCCCGGCCCCACCTTGACCTGCTCCAGAGGAATCCCGGCATGTCCTGCAGCCAACAGCCCCCTAGAACCCGGAGGACCTGCCCTGCCTTCCCTACAAAGACTATGTCTCCCGTGAGCATCGGACTTGCTCAAGATCTAGACTCCAGCCGAATCCATAAGTCTACACCACTCTGTACCCGACGCCCACATCGCACGTTTGAGTGGCCCAACACAACGAGGAGGTTCCCCAAGATCCTGATCTGGGATCTGGTGATCCCTGATCTACCTTGAACATCTCAATGACACCTGCAGCCTCTATCTGGAGGGTCCCCCTGACCACGACCGGAGCTGGTAAGGAAACCCGACGCCTAAAGACACCCCTGCACGTGATGCCTCATGGTCTTGGGTGGCCCAACCAATGGTGTCCAGGCAACCCACGGCATCCCAACTTACATCTCCAACCAGTGGTAGCCTCCTTGCTCGAACCTGCAGTTTTTGTTCCGACTGGAGATCTCCCATTGAAAACAACAGGGCAGCCGATGCCAATCCAACACCATGCACCAGGTATTGTATTGTATTGTATTTAATTTATTTATAGAGCGCTAACAATCATCCTGAGTAGGATATCACGGCGCTAAGGTTGGATGCTGAGAGGTACAGTAACCACACTGAGTAATGATTTATTCTGATTTAGGGAAGAGTAGTGTCTTTAATTGTTTCCTGGGGGCACATTGTTTGCTACCTTGGACCCCCTTTGCCCTGAGCTTAGCCCTAGGAGGTTTTCTCCCTCAAACCCATGGCTTTCCCAAGAGCAGCCACCAACCAACATCCCCCTAGCCCCATTGGCTAGCATTGTGCCTCAGCACTATGTACCCGGTCACCCTAGTGCCACTGAAGGTGCTCTTTGAGTGCATCCTTGACCCTGGGGGTACCTTTGTTCTAACCACAGTAACTCAACCCCCTTCACCATTAACTTACCTGGATACCGATAACCACATGTTTCTCGATAGGATTGTGTTGACTGTTTTCCTCTGAAAAAGTGTTGTGTTGAGTAGTGTTTGTATGGAAACCTAAGTAACTATTTTAAAGTAAAATTATTGAAGTTACCTTTGTCTAGAAAATGTCCCAGTGTGAAAAGTAATCACAAAGTAATTACAACTGTTTTAGATCATTTTACCAATCTGTAACCAAGGCAACTACATTCAGCTTGCATTTCTTTATCATCCTGTGTTGAAAAGTGCAATTTCACTTATTGTACCAAGTCCTGTTTGGTTCTAAAAATAAAATACAACACAAGAAATATTGTTATACAAACAATTGGTCTGAGTTCAGTCTTTGAGTGTGTGGCATCAGCTTCCCTGATTGTGTACAATAAATTCTTAGCTCTACCCTTTGAAAAAGTCTTACTGTTCACCCACACTACCACAAATAGAGAGTAAGGTATTATCTACTTTTACCTCTGTTAGCCTTTGGGGATCCAATGGACTCTGTGCACACTATACCTCACTTTGGAATACTATATACAGAGCCAGCTTCCTACACTGCTGCATTGTTCATGCAGACAGCCAGAAGCCAGGGAAGGCAAAGAATGAAACAGCAAGCACTTCGAAAGGAATTCTCTAGAAACTTCTTCTACTTCGAAGAAAGCACCAGGTATAAAAATAGGACCCCCAGACCCACTCTTTAGTTCACTATCTGGACTTGCAGAGGAACTATCAGAGGACTGCCTGCTGCTGGGGCTTGCTATGTACTCCACATGACAACCTTGCAGCACCTGGAAGGACTGCTTTGCTGCCTGGACACTGCATTGAACTCTCTGAGGCCTGACCTGCTACTTGAGCCCTTCTTGACTACTTGAACCCAGGACTGCCAGAATGACTTCAAGGGCTAGTTGGCTAGCCTTTTGATTAGAGCCTCTGGGACAGAAAACGCCACAACCAATTTGAACATGCATCTTGACCCAGTCTGAGTAAGTCCTACCCCGAAAGTAGTCCCCCTCCAGTCCTGGACCCTTGATGGAGAGCTAAAGGTGCTCTGATAGCCAAAATCCAAAACTTGGGATTTCGAAAATGTTTGGCTAAAAACTGTTCTAAGAACCGAGAGGGGAACAGGACCAACCTGCTTGTCTATCTGCCCAAGATGTATTGCCATGCGGACTGACTTTGCAGCAGCTCATGCTACATTCTACCCCGCAGCAGCAAATCTTGTTAAGCCAAAGGGGTATGCAGTCTTGAAGAACTTTTGTCAGCTACAGCGTCATCCCAACTGAAGTTTTTCAACTCCCAAAAAAGAGACCAAGGGCCTGATTTAGATCTTGGCAGAACGGTTACTCCATCATAACGGTGACAGATAGCCCATCCTGAAGAATAAATCCCATAGGATATAATGGGAGTTATATTTAGGCAGATGGGATGTCCGTCACCATTGTGACGGAGTAGCCAATCTGCCAAAATTTAAATCAGTCCTTAAGTCTGAATATTTACCCCAACTTTGTGCAGTGATTCCCCGACGATGACACCTCCCACCCTTACTGAGCTGAACTTCTACATTCTCAGAGACTTTTTGTCAAAATTTCTTCTGAGTACATAGGCAAACTCTGTCTGGGCCTTAATCCACTTTTTGTATCCAACTTGCTCTCCACCATGGTCAGCCCTATTTTTTGCGTTTAGCTGAGTCTTGCGCAACTAGATGTCCGGGTTAGGCACTATTTTTCACCTTAAACTTTAAAAATTAGTAACTGCAGTTCTACTGATTAGATTTTTGGTGTTGCGGTGTCAATTAATATATTAAAATGTACTCTATTTTTCTAAATATGTGTGGGATTTTTCTTGTGTCGTGTTTTTACGTTATTACTGTTTGTGTGTTGCATAGATACTTTATATTATTATTATTATTATTATTATTATTGTTATTATATATGTGTTTATAGAGTGCTTAAATCTCCCCATAAGGGTTTCTCAGCTCTAGGACCACCTAAGAGTGCTGAGGAGAAATGATTAGAACAGCAATGTTTTCAACAGTTTCCTAAAGCCAGGTAATCCGTGCATTGATGCAGGTGTAAAGGGAGTTTGTTACAGTAAAGTGGGGCAAGATGGAAGAAGGCCTTACCACCTTGGCAGTTTTTTTTAAAGCGCAGGACTAATATCGGGGCGTTGGCTCTGGAGCGGAGGGGTCTGGAAGGCACATAGTTAACAAATTCATCATTTAGGTAGCTGGGGCCTGATCTGTTTACGACTTTATGTGCCATACAGCATATTTCAAATTGAATCCTTTTCCGAATGGGTAGCCAATGTAATTTATGAAGCATAGGGAGGGAGGCAGTTCTTGGGAGGGGCCTTGGTTACCAGTCAGGCTGCGGTATTCTGGACAACCTGGAGTCTGTTTTTGGCACTTTCGATATCTGATATCAATAGCGTGTTACAGTAATCCAAGCGGTTTAAGATTAGTGCCTGAATCAAGGTTTTCCTGGAAGATAGTGGCAGGAAAGGTAAGACTCTTCTGAGCGGGAAACACCTGTTACAACAAATGTATTAGTTCGCGCTGCTATCGCAACCCGACTTTTACATCGCAGGTGACGTTACAACGCATGCTTTCGGAACGCATGCCACAACAACGCGGCTACTTATACATCGCTGGCGATTGCATCGCTGGGATGGGGTAGCATCCGTCACAAATTACCTGCATCGCTGGGATGGGGTGGCGCGTCCTGAAATAGTCACAAACAAAACATGTGTAATTAATTAGTTGGGTTGAAAAGTTTAAATTTTCCAGGGTGGTAGAATGACGGGTACGTTTGGTCATGAACAGAAAGCAATTAGTTCTGCAACTCTTCGAAAATGATAAATGTGATGATAAAGATAAAAAACGAGTCACGCAGACGGTTAACACCTTACATGACGCATTTATCAGAACTGGAGCATTATCATTTCAGGGCCTTTTGAAGATGGGAGGAGCCAGCTGTAGTAAATGTATTTCCAAATACCTCTGTCATTCCATTACGTACATGAACTTGGTTTAAAAAGAAAAACTAGCCATGTTTAAAGAATCAGGTCGTAAATTATCAGCAGAAAAGAAAAATGCACTTTAGAAATCAGATTATAAAGCCTATTGCATTTTATGCACAGTGGACCAGACTATCCCGAACAGTAATGGTATTTACATAGCGCTTTGTACCACTTTGGGTGGCGTCCAGATGCCTTATCGGACGGGTAGCAAGCACAATCAGTGAAGTGCAGGGCTGGCGAAATATGCACTGATAAAAAATGCACTTTAGGGAACGAATTATAAAGTAAATCACAATTTATGCACAGCGGACCAGACTATCCCCAACAGTAATGGTATTTACATAGCGCTTCGTAACGCTTTGTGTAGGGTCCTGGTGCCTTATCGGACGGGTAGCAAGCACACTGGCAAATGTGTGGCTGGCTAAATACGCACCAATATAAAATGAACTTTAGAAAAAAGATTATAAAGCCAATCGCATTTTATTAGTAAATGTATTTCCAAATACCTCTGTCATTCCATTACGTACATGAACTTGGTTTAAAAAGAAAAACTAGCCATGTTTAAAGAATCAGGTCGTAAATTATCAGCAGAAAAGAAAAATGCACTTTAGAAATCAGATTATAAAGCCTATTGCATTTTATGCATAGCGGGCCAGACTATCCCGAACAGTAATAGTATTTACATAGCGCTTGGTAACGCTTTGGGTGGCGTCTAGGTGCCTTATAGGACGGGTAGCAAGCACACTGCGGGAAATGCGTGGCTGGCTAAATACGCACCAATATGGGATATTTATTATTGTCTTTTTGAAAACAATTTCATTTCAGTAGGAGAAAAGAGCAGTCCACACATGAAACAGAGTGGAACAAAAAACAAAACGTGTTTTCAGGACGTGCGATTTCGTGGTCTGCGAAGTTAAGTACTGCCCAATAGCAATCAACGCATTGGCGTTGCAACAACGTTCGATGTGAAAGGTGCCGATGTGAAGGACTTTGCGATGTTAAATACGCATGGTAAACGCACGCGATGTAATGGTGCGTGATGTATCGACATACATCCTTCTGAGCATGCTGAGGTTATGAAAGCAAGCTCTGACGGTAGAAGAGACATGGTCTCCCAGCGTAAGTTTACGGTCCAATCGGACTCCAAGGTTTTTTACCACCTGTTTTGGACATGGGGTAGGACCCAATTCCTCTGGCCTCGCTTGGAGACCATTTCACAGTGGCATCACCAAATAACATTATCTCTGACTTAACAGCGTTGAGTTGGAAAAAATTAATTTTCATCAATTCTGCAATGGTCTTCATTCCTTCACCGAAAATGTTTTGAATATTGGGGTTGGATTTGTCAAGTGAGAGGAGTAATTGGGTGTCATCCACATAAGATATGGGGATAAATCCCAATTTCCTCAAACGTTGAACAGGGTTGAGCTTAAGCATGAGCCCTGCGGTACTCCCTTGGTCACCTTGGTGGTCTTAGAATAATATGGACCTAGCTTAACGGTCTGTGTTCTGACGGACAAAAACGTTGGACAGCCATTTCAGTGCATTTCCTGTGATGCCTATGTCACCCAATCTTCTGAGTAGAATTTTGTGGGAGATGATGTTGAATGCTGCGGAAAGGTCAAGCACCTCTTGACCTTTATCCAACAGCATCCTGATGTTGTCTGTGACTGCTACCAGAGTGGATTCTGTGCTGTATCTGGGATGGAATCCGGATTGTGAGGAGTCTAGGCAGTTAGTGAATTCGATGAAGTTGGAGAGATGTATATTTATGTGTTTTTCAAAAAATTTAGTGTGGAGGGAAAGGAGAAAGATGGGTCGATAATTGGTTATATCTTCTGTCGAAATTTTGGGATTCTCTCTAATCGGAAGTATCTGTGCGGCTTTTCAATCTAGAGGGAGAGCTCCTTCCCTCAGGGAGCTACTTAGCATATCGCAAATGGGGTTGCCTAGTTGTTTGAACAGAGTGGCGGCTATTTTCACAAGTATGAGATCAAGTGGGGAACCTGACTTTAAAAGGGTTTCTGTACCTTCTGTTGTGAGTAATGGGAAGTTCTCTAGCCGATGAGATATAGGTGGGATGTGCTGGAGTTCAAATTAAAGGTTAATCTGAGGATTTATCATGGAGGTGATTTTATTATAGACCGTATCAATTTTCGGAGTTAGATGGCTAGCAATGTTGTCGCACAACGTTTGGGATGGGGCTAATGCCGTGTTGCAGGCCTTAGGATTTGTTAATGTTTTAGGATTTGATAGAGGCTCTTCTGAGAGCTACCTGCTTGTTCAAGAGTGGTTGCGATGTGAGTTTTCCCTGCATTTTTGAAATTGCCGTGGTAGTGAGTTAAAGCCTCCTTGAATTTTTCTTTATCTGTTAGGTCATGTGAGCGCTGCCATAGGCGTTCGAGTTTTTTGAATCAACCTCTTTCTAGCCGCAGGGTGGCCGAGTACCACGGTGTCTGGAATCATTTTATGTTCGTAGGGCATTGTTTCAGAGGAGCTAAGCTGTCTAGGGTTGCAAGTAGGCTGGCATTAAAGGAGTCAGAAAAGGGGGTGGTGATGAACAGAGTGTCTGAATTAAGCTGACCACTCTTACCCAGTCCAAAGATCAGGGCTTGATCCATCACCGTTATTTAGCTCACTGCCCCATCCCAGCTCAGAACCTGGCTATATGCAAATTAGTCTGTCCCTGGCCCAGTGCATCATGGGAACAGGGCAGACCAAACTACCAAGCCAATTCTTCACCAGAAAGGAGACAAGCTTCCGGGGACCGGTTTCTGCCATTTCAGGCGTCGTCTGCCCGGCTTGCTTGAATCCTGATGGAGCAGTGAGCAAGGCACTCATGTCTGAGTATACCCTTCCACGCTTATGGTGGACAAAATGATTCAGAAAAGGGGGTGGTGATGAACAGAGTGTCTGAAATAAGCAGACCACTCTTACCCAGTCCAAAGATCAGGGCTTGATCCATCACCGTTATTTAGCTCACTGCCCCATCCCAGCTCAGAACCTGGCTATATGCAAATTAGTCTGTCCCTGGCCCAGTGCATCATGGGAACAGGGCAGACCAAACTACCAAGCCTATTCTTCACCAGAAAGGAGACAAGCTTCCGGGGACCGGTTTCTGCCATTTCAGGCGTCGTCGGCCCGGCTTGCTTGAATCCTGATGGAGCAGTGAGCAAGGGACTCATGTCTGAGTATACCCTTCCACGCTTATGGTAGACAAAATGATTCAGAAAAGGGGGTGGTGAAGCCCTGATCTTTGGACTGGGTAAGAGTGGTCTGCTTAATTCAGGCACTCTGTTCATCACCACCCCCTTTTCTGAATCATTTTGTCCACCATAAGCGTTGAAGGGTATACTCAGATGTGAGTCCCTTGCTCATTGCACCATCAGGATTCAAGCAAGCCGGGCCGACGACGCCTGAAATGGCAGAAACCGGTTCCCGGAAGCTTGTTTCCTTCCCAGTATAAGAATTGGCTTGGTAGTTTGGTTTGCCCTGTTCCCATCATGCACTGGGACAGGAACAGACTAATTTGCATATAGCCAAGTTCTGAGCTGGGATGGTGCAGTGAGCTAAAAAACGGTGATGGATCAAGCCCTGATCTTTGGACTGGGTAAGAGTGGTCTGCTTAATTCAGGCACTCTGTTCATCACCACCCCCTTTTCTGAATCATTTTGTCCACCATAAGCGTGGAAGGGTATACTCAGATGTGAGTCCCTTGCTCATTGCACCATCAGGATTCAAGCAAGCCGGGCCGACGACGCCTGAAATGCAGAAACCGGTCCCCGGAAGCTTGTTTCCTTCCCAGTATAAGAATTGGCTTGGTAGTTTGGTTTGCCCTGTTCCCATCATGCACTGGGACAGGAACAGACTAATTTGCATATAGCCACGTTCTGAGCTGGGATGGTGCAGTGAGCTAAAAAACGGTGATGGATCAAGCCCTGATCTTTGGACTGGGTAAGAGTGGTCTGCTTAATTCAGGCACTCTGTTCATCACCACCCCCTTCTCTGGCATTAAAGGAGGCTAGGTGTTTTTCAACATTTTCCGCTTCCGAGTGTTGAGGTGGGCAAAATGCAACTTCAAAGTGTGCTGGTGTGATTGTATGCCAGTGTCTGTAGCTTTTATTTTGATAGCATTTGGGAGCAGGCTGTGCTTTGGGGCTGTTAATGTGTAACTCGGCCATAGAATCCGACCATGTCAGAGGAAGTGTAGCTACCTAGGATGTATGGGGGAGTTAGTTAATATAATGTCCAAAGTACGTCCAGCTTGCTGGGTTGGGGCTTTATTTATTATGGTAAGAATGAGTGCAGACAGTTCAGTCAAAAAAGATGAAGCCTCTGGGTTGTCTTGGATTTCACTGTATATATTGAAATCTCCAAGAAGAAGAAAATTCCTGAAGGATATAACGTGTGGGGCAATGAGTTTCATGAGTGTTTAGTGGTGTTGGTTAGTGGTCCTGGTGGGCGATATACTACAGCTCCTTTCCAGCTAAGATTGTGATGTAAGTTCATACTAAAAACCAGTATTTCCAGCTGGTCATTGCTTACTTGGTCTAGAATGAAAAAAGAGACAGGGTTTTTGTAGATTATGGCTATTCCGCCACCAGTCCTGTGTGATCTATCTAGTTTTTGTATGTGGTAGCCATCAGGGAGTGCTACTGCTATGTCTGGCTTGGAGTGTGGTTTTGTCCAAGTTTCTGTTAGGAACCCTATATGGGGATTAGTGGAAGACAGCAGGTCCCATATGTTGGCTGCATGTTTAGGCAGAGACCTTACATTGGCCAGAAAGTAGTTCCAGTCTTCGCTACTATCTGATCTGGCAGAGTACATACTTTCTGTGCAATAGTGATCAGATCCAAAGTTCTGCTTCATTTCTATATTGGTTCTCTGGGAGTGGGCTAGTGTGCTTTGGTATTGACAGTTGCAGCAGGAAAAATGTCCCATTACTTCAGTAGGAGTGGGGCCGGCCTTATTAGCTGTTACTTTGTTTGAATTGCCATTTTAGATCTCAATCAACTCCCTACTAGGATAAGTATGAGGAGTCCACACCTTCTTGAACTGAGTATGGGCAAAACCGGCAGGGATTCCTGCTCCTGGCGACATCCAGGCGCGGACGGGCGCAGACGGGCTTGCCTTAGGCGCGCCGTCGGTGTGTCAGCGGCGCCCCCGCTGCACATGTCTGCTGTGCATCAGCTGAGCGTCTGTCTAGACATATGCATTTTATACTATAGTAGCTAGACTGCTAACCTCTCGTCAGGATAGGGAGGGAAGTGGTCAAGTCTCGCTTCCGGTCTGTGGCGCCTCCCTCCAGACAACAGGAACAATCTGTGTTGGAACGGGGAGGATGCCGCGTGCGAGGTAAGAAGTATTTAGAGTACAGTGCGCAGGTTTTTAAAATAATATGTGCAAAAGATGCAAGTGTGAAAAGCAAATCGTAACAGTGACTAAAAGATGTCAGAGCCTTTTCCCAAGTGCTCTCCAGTGCTTTAAAAGCAAAATTCAGTAACTGTTTTAAAATACAGCAAACAATGTTGAATGAAGCCCTTTCCCACGTGCTCCAATTCCGTTCAACATTCAATCACCTTTGTCAGCCTAAGCGCATCCGCTGCGCATCTGCCTAGGCATATGGGGCCTCATTTATGAGGCCTTGCGTGAGTTTTGCGCTTCCGATGCGTCACATTTTGTGACGCATCGGCGGCGTAAAACATGCCTCCTGATGCGCACTATTTACAAAGTGACGCATCTAAGCAGATGCGTCACTTTGTAAACACCTGCGCTACATTATACCTGCGTCAGGTATAATGTATGCATAGGGGGCGTTCACCCGCAAAAAGCCTCGTAATAGTGACGCAGTGAAATCTATGAGATTTCACTGCGTCACTTTTAGGACACTGTTGCGTCAAAATCTTGCGCCTGCCTCACAGCAGGCGTAAGACTGACGCAAGCCCTTTCACATGGGGCTTTTTCCCCATGTGAAAGGAAGCATTGCTGGAGTTGCGTCACTTTTGTGACACACTCCAGCAATGCGTCACTTTTGCGCCTACAGATACGTCAGAAATACTGACGTATCTGTAACTCCTTGCGACATGATGCGTCATATTATAAATATGACGCATCAATCATGTCGCAGGGAGAGCGCAGTGAAAAGTGACGCATCGCTGTTTTCACGCAGCGATGCGTCACTTTTCATAAATGAGGCCCATGCATTTTATACCATGGTAGCTAGACTGCTAACCTCCCGTCGGGATAGGGAGGGTAGTGGTCAAGTCTCGCTTCCGGTCTGTGGCGCCTCCCTCCAGACACCCGGTACAACCCATGTTGGACCGGGGAGGACGCCGAATGCTAGGAAAGAAGAAGTATTTAGAGTGCAGTGCGCAGGTTTTAAAAAAAAATATGTGAAAAAGATGCAGGGGTCAAAAGCAGATCGGAACAGTAGACTAAAAGACATCAGAGCCCTTTCCCTGGTGCTCTCCAGTGCAATAAAAGCAAAGTTCAGTACAATTTTTAAAACACAGCAAACAATGTTGAATGGAGCCATTTCCCAGGCGCTCCGTTTCCGTTCAACAATCAATCACCTTTGTCAGCCTAAGCTATTGCCTGTAAGTCAAACCTGACTGCCTTTGTGCCAAGCTAAGAAAGGGTTAGGAACAGGTTAATTCTGTGATTATTGTCATTCACCCTGACAGGTTTTGTGGCTGTTGCTTGAGCAGGGTTAACACCCCACTCAATGAACAACCTAATTTGTCACAGAAATGGAAGCACACCAGTCAAATCGGTTCCTAGATGAAGAGATAGGATAAAAGCAAAGTGTAAAAGGTTAGACTCAAAGATAAGGAGAAGTCACAAAGTGAAAGAGAAACACAGCACAAAACGGGGAAAACTGAAATGAACAACAATTTTGCTCCCAGAGCCCAAAGTCGCTCAAGCAGAAACGCAAATAAAACTATACCAATCACTGTGTGGGAACTATCTTATTAAACAAAACCACAAACTCACTAGGAAATTATTCTTTCATGCGTCATGCAATACAAATGGCTAGCCACACTATAGAAAAGTGACAGTGACAGTATCTACCACTTGATACATTCATTTCAATTATCAAAATTCTAAATTTTTACAGCTAAAGGCAGCATATATTGGTTTTGTCCAAGCATGTTCTATTGGAAGTTAGCCTAGGACTTCTTGATGTCTGGTACCTGTTGTCTGTGACTTTGTGCATGATTCTTTTGCTGGGCTTGCTCACAGAAAAGTGACAAGAGGCCATATGTGTACCAACTAGATCCATGCTTTCATATTGTGAGGCGAAAAAAGATCTAAAGTCAGATTCTTGAAATCATCTTTTGGTAAATACAATACATTACAGAAGATGAACTGAAAGCTCCTTTGAAAATAGGTCGCATGTTTGGGGTTTAATTATGTAACAGCAGCCAATCAAAAAGGCCTCTTCAGTGACAGATGTTGAGTCACAGATCTGTGTTTGGGTGCAATACAAGATGTCCGTTTGCGTGTGTGTTCATATTAAAGCTTGCAAAAATGTAAACTGATACAAAACAGTGAAAACGCACTGATAATAATTGTTTCTTTATGCAGGATTTTATATGTGAATAAAGCGTTAACAAAACTAAAAACAGCAGAGCGTTATACAAAATAAAAGAAGACATTTAACTGGTCAATGGGAGGGTGATGGAAGAATGTGGGGTAGATTGTGTGAATGAAGGAGGTATAGATATAAAGGGGCAAAAAAGCCAAGACAGACTGGACAGGAAACATGTGTGTGTGTGCGTGTGTGTGTGTGTGTGCGCGCACGTACGTGCGTGTGGGTGTTTATGCATATGTGTGTGTGAGAATGCTCTTGTGTGTGCATGTGTGCGTAAGGGGGCGGGAACTGGAGAATGCGTGTGTGTATGTAGTGCATCATTAAACTCAGGTCTAAGCAGGTGATAAACAGAAGAGGTTCAATCTAATGGTAGTCAGGATCACGGTGGTGTAGTTATCTCTAATTTCAGCAAACAGAGTAATGGTCAAAATCAGCCTATGGCAGGGGCGTGGTTACGGCACCGGGCAAGATGGCCGCCTGAATTGGAAGCTCAGCTCAGCCGGATGCCGCCGCAATCATTTGCGTGCGTTTTCTCGCACCTCTGCCACACGGTCCTTAGTGCCATCAACAGCGGAACACCTTAAGAACATGGAGAGCCATTTTTCGTTTTGTAGCACATTCTGCTTCTCATCAAATTTCGCCAATTTTCAGCACACCTCAGAGAGGCCGCTATTTTGTGCTCGTAATCTCTCTCCTCACAACACTTGCTAAAGATGCATTCTCCTTTGCCCGCTAAACTTTGATGTTATTTTGGAACCTGCAAGAGCACAACATGACCTGCCTGTGTGCTTTTTATGCTCCTACAATACCTTTTTTCACCATCTTAATGGAGCTCTCACTCTGATATATTTTCTGTGTTGATTTATTTTATGAGTGCTCCGCACCACCTCTAGTAACTGGGTTCCTCCTCTCCTTAATTTACACTTTTGGACCATTTTTCTGGGAAATTTGCTTCTTTGTATGAGTCATTTCCTCATCCTTTGCTTGTTGCTGCATACCCCTCTTTTTTTGTGGTCTCTGAGACATTTTTCTTATTTCTACGCCCTCCAACTTCTGAAGGAACAGTACTCCCAAAGTCGATTTTTTACTGGAATGACACCTGTATATGGTCAGAATACGCAAACCTCAATTTGTCTTTGACCCTAAAGGTTCCTCCACAGCGATACCTACGCCTCCTATATCATCTACACTTGCTACTTCACCATCCACTACAGACATGGCTGGAGTGACTTCTGCTCATAATCAATCGTCGCAATCAACTCCGCATAAATCTTCCCCACCTACCTCAACACCTAAAAGACTGAAGAGAGACCCTCCATCTCCAGATAAGCCATCTCCTACCATCTCCTTGGAGCTGTTATTGGACGAAATCCGTGCCTTACTCCCGTTTGTGGAGGAGACGAATAGTAAAATGCAGTTTCTGGAGGAAAAATGTTTTTTAATGGAGGGTAGGATCTCTACAGTGGAACAACAACTTTCGGCTGTTAAAGGTGACTCTCAAAGACTTTCCTCTCTGGAGAAAGAGGTACGTAAACTCCAGCAACACACTGAAGATTTGGAAAATCGCAACAGGAGGAATAACCTATGAATTTTTGGACTACCTGAGGCTTTGAAGGAGGAAGATCCTGTCGCCTTTTTCACTTCTTTCCTACCAAAGCTACTGGATATGCCTACTTCAACGTCTCTCAATATCCAGAGGGCCCACAGACTCGGCCCTCGTCCTTCTCTTTCTTCATCCTCGGTCAGACCCCGGGGAGTTATTATCCTCTTTTTGAAATTTACTGACCTACTCTCAGTCCTTTCTGCAGCCATAGCCAAATGACATATTCCTTGGCTTGGTCAGAAGGTCTTTCTATCTAAAGATGTCTCCAATGTTACAGCAACCAAGCGCAAAGAGTTCCTTAGCCTTCGACCACCTCTTCACTCATTGGGAGCCCGCTACGGCCTCTTTCATCCCTGCAGTTTCAAAGTGACATTCCAAAATCGTACTCTATCCTTTGAAGACCTTGCGGAACCTAGGAAGTTTATACACTCTCACACTTTATCCAACATGGATACTGCTGGTCCTCCTAATGGTTGATATGTTATATTTATCTTTGCATTCTGTTCACAGTTTTCACACTGTTACTGTATGATTTGAATATGTTTATCTCTACTCATGTTTTTATCCTCCCTACCTTTTTTTATTAATAAGGAACATGTATATGTATTATATGTACTATTTCTCCAACATAATATAGTTACTATCAACATTTTTCATGGTTAATTGTTATGTTCTGTAATGCATATTCGTTTTAGTGTCTTTATTTTGTCAAATGTGTATTTTCTATTTTTTTCTTCTCTTTCTCTAAGTACAGTACATCAAGCTGTAGCCAGAGGTGAAGTTCCACTACATTAGCAGCACTGGCTAAGTGGGAGTCAGAACTTAGGAGCAAGAGTCTTAGATCGGACACAGCATACACACATACTCCTATGGCTCCAACACCAGTAGCAATTCTATGTATGCTTCTGCATTCCATGGGTTAGTCAAGAAGCCACCTTCTGATCGTTAATGCCAATCAGCACCAGTTTTCAGAAGATTTCCCAAATGCTGCCAGGGCCAGACTGGGGAACCAAAAGCAGTCCTGGAAAAAATGCTCAAACCAGCCCACTACCTTCCTCTACTCAATGTATCTCTCTTACCATCAAATAATTCTCTCTTTTTCTCTCTACACTCTCTTCTTCCTCTCTTATCTTTTTTTCTCTAGCCTCCCTCTTTCTCTAGAAGTGCCCTGTGCTTGCTGCAATTGTCCTCAGGAAGGTGAGGGAAGTTACAGGGGCACCAGCAGCGGCCAGGGCTTTTAGAAACTGGCCTCCAAGGGCTCCAGCCCACTGGAGAAATGCCACATGAAATTAAACACCAGTCCAGCCCTCGATACTGCAGCTCCCCATCACAGTAAGATGCTGGCAGCACCGTGGGGATCAGGGAGAGACTCCAAGTGGCAGTTCCAAGAGACATGCGCACATGAACAAGAAACAGGATGCAGCTTACTATGATGAACATTATACCTACTGTGTCAATGTAATGGCAGTGTGCCCGTTTTTGAGAAAAATCTTCATACATTACAATCAGCATTTTAAAAACTAACGTCAGAGAGCGGCTGACCTATTACCCATGTCTTGTATAGTAAGCCTGTGAGCTTTACAAGATAGTTATATATGTCACTAGTTACTCTTAAAAAAGACACTGCTTGTACATAGGTAGCAGAAGTGACAAAATGTGACATGCAATCCTATGAAATAATGGGATGAAATTTAGTTTGTACTCCTGCAGAAGTCATTCTTTTCTGTTTACCTGATCATTGACTATGTTTAGTTCTTTAAGCCTATTTCAACCACTGATGGTAGCTACCCAATGATACTATGTATTTAGATAAAAATTCTATTCAGCAACTTTCATTTCAGGTTTGACCATGCTAAATTACAGAAACTACACAATAGAATGTCAGAGACCTACTCTCTCCACTAACCAAATGTTAAGCATTTGTGCTAATCCTATACCATTAGATAAAAGGTTCTTAACCATCTAGCAGCTGTTGATGGAACTTGAAAGAAAACACTTGTTTACATACTTCCTGAACAATTAAAGATCCAACAAAGAAATATCTGGCCTCATGTCATTTATAACTATTCATATCAACTGTGATATCCCTAAAATATCATCCATCTTGTTACGTCTACTGTCAGATCCTGTTCAGGTGTCCACGGGCAAGCAGAACTTACTGGACCTCAACCATGGGGGTTGAGTTTATATACCTCTGATATCTCAGGGTTTCTCCTATTACAGCTCTGCAGACTGGGTAAAGTACAACCTCTTCCGCATTTGACGCTGAAGTGATAGCAATGGATTTTCATGGATGTAGTGTGGGGGAGCTCTTTCTTAGGACTTAACAACGACACAACAGCATAATACATTCCATTCAAACCCAGTGATTTACTTTCAAGAATGAAAAGTGACTTAATGTGCACTAGAATGAAATGCTACACAAACAATATTTGTAAAGTGCAATTTAGTGTTCTGGCTGGTGCGGTGAGGCTGTGCCTCTATCTGCTATCTCTCCCCAGTTCACCCATCTTTCTGATTTAGGACGGTTCTCCTTGAGGGATTAATACAATAGCTTCATTATGGCTCAGATAAAGCCCGCCCCTTGTATCATAAGTTGCACTCAGTCTATTTCAATTTTATTGCTAAGTTTTTACTTAGTTCAGTTGCTCAGTTCTTAACACCCTTTGTATATCAATGTGTTCTGGCAACCACTTGGTTTGTCTCCGTACGCCCACTCCTTTTCCGCTTCTGGGAGGGAAAGTGTGTGAGTAGGCATCTCCATTGGGGTCTCCTTGTTGAATGTGGGAGATCGCTCAGCACATGTGTTTCCACGGATGCTTCGGCTCCATATCCTCGATGACTGTAGGAAGCGGTCTCTTGAGCAAGGATGGCAGTCCCAGCAGAAAACTGAATCGCACAGGTGCACAGATACTCTGGGATTAGTGCAACCCTGCACAGGTGCTAGAGATGTGGCCATGCACCTGATGGTTTCGTTTAGATATCAAGGTTGTGCACCAGCCTGACTACTGGTTGTTGTAGACTAATTCAGGCCCTGCTTCTTCTGGGCACTATGGCGTAGTACAAGCCATGCTGCACAGTCACAAATTGTCCTGGGCAATCTTGTGGTTCAATCGTCATGATTCTCGGCAGAAAATATTGACTGTACCCCACCATCACGGAGATGGAGCCATGTTGCAACTCTCCTTACTGTCTCCTTCCCTCTCTCAGCAATCAATCTGATGTATATGTACATCAGGTCAGGTATACAGCTCTTATAGTATGGAGAAAATAAAGTGATGTTGCCTCACTTCTTGAAAGCAGGGGATCTATGACATAATATCGACAGACAGAATATAGACATACAAATATATCGAAGCAAAAATATCGACATCAAAAATATCGAAGTTCTATCTACATAAAGGTAAGTACAAAAATATCAGAAAAAAATATCGTTTTTTTGAATGTATTAATAATAATATAAAAATAATTTAAAAATACATATAATTTAACAAATTATAGATATAAACATTAAAAAATATTTAAAAAATAATAACTAATACATATACATTTAAAATAAATTAAAAACTCTACATATAAATTAATATATATACTTACTCCACATATTGCATCAGTAAGGAAAGCGTTGGATAGCGTAGGGGTAAAAAGTACTGTTCCCACTCCAGTGATTACAACAGTAGGGAAAACGTTGGATAGCGTAGGGGTAAAAATTACAATTCCAACTCCAGAGGGTGCAACAGTAGGGAAAGAGTTGGATAGCGTAGGGGTAAAAATTACTATCCAACTTCAGAGGGTGCAACAGTAGGAAAAGCGTTGGATAGCGTAGGGGTAAAAGTTACTATTCCCACTCCAAAGGGTGCAACAGTAGGGAAAGCGTTGGATAGCGTAGAGGTAAAAATTACTATTCCCACTCCAATGGGTGCAACAGTAGGGAAAGCATTGGATAGCGTGGGGGAAAAAAATACTATTCCCACTGCAGTGGGGCCAACAGTAGGGAAAGCGTTGGATAGCGTAAGGGTAAAAATTACTATTCCCACTCCAGAGGGGGCAACAATAGGGAAAGCATTGGATAGCGTAGGGGTAAAAATTACTATTCCCACTCCAGAGGGTGCAATAGTAGCGAAAGCGCAGGATAGCGTAGGCGTTATATTAACATACTTATTTTTAAAGAAAAAAACAGATGTAATATTTTATTTACAAAAATATATTACTAAATACCAAATATTTATAATTAATATTCACTAAAATAACAAAAAATTACTTCCTACACTACTCCCCCTTTAACACACAAAACACTACACATACAAAAAAACACAATTAATCTAAATATCAATTAATCAAATAATAACAATTAATATTATTAAATTGATGCAATTATACATTAACTAATTGACAAATATTAATTACCAATTCCTATTTATGGAGCAATTAATAATTAATTAACAAGAAATGTACAAGAATAAACAATATTTATTAATACATTATTTATAATTACTATTATAAATTAATTTTAAAAAACGAATTACCAATTAATTAATTAACAATCAATTAATAATAAATACCAATAAATAAATACAATCTCTTTAATTAATTGAATTTAATTATGTCACACCCTATTCCCCTATAAAAACACAACCCACTACACATAAATAAATCACATAAAAATGTAATTATCATTTAATCACTTAATAATAATTAATTACCAATTAATTAATATTTAACAATAACAAAAAATAAAAGATATTAATACATTAACTCTAATTAATTTAATTAACTAATTAATAGTAATTAATTACCAATTAATTATTAATTAACAATTAATTATTCATCAAAAATATTTTTTAAACATAATTAATTAATTATAATAAAATTACTTCCCACCCTATTTCCCTATAAACCCACAAACCGCTCTGATACTAAAACGCAAAATGTAAACAAAATTACCAATTTCTAAACATACATTAAAAAACATGTTTAACAAACAGATAAAATACATAATAAAATACATAACACTAAACAAAATTTCGATATTAATAACATAGATACTTTAAAATCAATATTCTGACTAGCGATATTATTGCACATCGATATTCTGTACCATCGAAATTAAAACATTGATATTATTGTATATCCATATTTTAATTTCGATATTTTGGCTACCTGCCGTCACAAAGAACTTAGAACTACAACAAGACACCTCCTTTCCCTGCCATGGCTCCAGAGACACTCTGCTCAGCTGGACTACTACTTGCACAAATCCCTCGCATATGCAGTACCAGATCCGGTGGTCTTGCCTTTCCCTACTTTACCCATAAGGCCTGGAATGACCTACCCCTGCACACCAGAGACTGGAGCTGCGAGCCGCGGGCCGCTAGTACTATCAAATCGCGGCCGGGGGCCATTCCTCAAAAACATAGGAGCCGCGGGGGCATTTTGGCAATGCGGCAACGCGCCAGGACCCGCGAGTAGCTCCAGACACGGCAGGAGCCGCAAGGCCAGCTTTGCAACGTGGCAGGAGCCGCCAGTAGCTCCGGACGTGGCAAGAGCCGTGTGGCCAGCTTTGCAACGTGGCAGGAGCCGTGAGTAGCTCCGGACGCGGCAGGAGCGGCAAGGCCAGCTTTGCAATGCGGCAGGCGCCATGAGTAGCTCCAGACGCGGCAGGAGCCGCAAGGCCTTCTTTGTAACGCGGCAGGAGCCGCGAGTAGCCCCAGACGTGGCAGGAGCCTCAAGGCCATTTCAGGCAGAAATGGGAGATTACTGATTCTGCCCCCAGCTCACCTTTTGGAGCAGGCATTGCCCAGGTAGGAGATCAACAGTGCAAAATGACTCCGTAGATAAAACAATACACAATAGCTTATACAGCTTGAATATTCAACAGGAGATTTTACTAGCGTGGTTGCTGACTCCGGGTGTCATAGCAGCTTATAGAGACTTTACAGAGGCCTTGTACCGGCACTTTGACTCTTGTACTCCCTTGCCAAGTGTGTCATAAGGCTGCTAATATAACACCACAGTCTACTCGACATTACCACAAACCCCGCTTCCATACTCGGGCATCAATGTGCCGACTTAATGCATTCTAGGTGCTGTAGTCTTGGTTGGTGTTCGCTGAGATAGCCTTTCAAACCAAGTACAGCAGACACACATTAACCAGGGGGTACACAAGTACTGAATAGCACCGAATAGAATCCTCCAGAGCTCCTGACGTCGGCGCTTAAAGATGACGCTTAAAAAGACACGGCCATTTATGGAGGTGGATGGTGACCCCACATGTCCTGCACAAAGAAGGATAACAAGGAGTATAACTACCCAACAATCTCAGGAACCAATCAACGGTAACACCATCCCCCAAGGACTCATCACTCACTTCTTCCAGGCCACCAGTGGTGCAACAGTCTCGGATGAGGGGCAAGTGGAGACAGAGACTGTCTCCAAGCTATCAGGAACCCCAAAGACCAACAAGGGTCAGAGGGGGCACTATTCCTGTGAGCCTGCCACCACACAGAAAACTGGGAGTCCTGAGACCAGTCTTAAGCCCACTGCCAGGGCAAAAAGCCCAATATGGATCACAGCTGATATCCACAGTGGCCCACAGAGGAGGAGGATGATGAGCATAAGGAGGTGGTCACGGCTAATCCCCCAATGAGCACATGCAAGGGAACGGACCCAACAGTGACACCCTGGGTAAATCAGAAGACAACCTCCCCAGGAATAGATGTCTTAACTACCTCATTCCTGCAAAAATTAGAACAGTCCATCGAATGAACACTGGATGCAACACCAATTAATCCTTGAAGAACCGCTGACTTGAGAACGCTTCAAACAGAGGGTTGGAGCTCCATGGGCCTAGCAGATCAGCAAGATGCAATGGAAGAGGCTACTCTCAAAGAGTTAAATCTGTCAGCAATAAGAGAAGTACAGGACACAATGGCCAGGGCATTGCTATGGCAGTCTACAAAGATGGAAGTACAAATTGATTTACTGCAGTCAATGGCTCAGCACCTGGTGCGCCAAGACGACAAGCTGGCAAAACTAGAGGCGTCACTTGAAGTTCATAATGCCAATGCAGCATACACTAGCTCCTGTTCCGCCATAATAGAAAAATGATCAGGGCTACCAGAAGTATTAAAGGACATGCTGGCATTTGCCAAGGGACAGAGGGCGATGTTCCCTTTAGAACAAACAATCAAAAAGACATCAGCTGTGAAGACGTTGCCACCAGAAATTACCAACTATTTCCCAGCAGACAGCCGCGTATCCAAGGAGCCACCAGCAGGGCCAAACTATGAGAACCTCATAGAAGCACAAGGGAATGGGGACTCTGAAGCCCTACCACTTGACACAACTATCAAAGTTTTACACAGTGTTGCTTCCCCAGCGGAGAAGGTGGATGGAGTAGTGGCAGGGGCAGAAGCACCGCTATCAAGGAGGGCGAAGAAAAAGCTGAAGAAACAACTGAAGAAATTCAAAGCCAAAAGAAGCCAAATATTACCAGCCATACCAACTTCTGGTGCTACAGAGAACAAAAACAGCTCATAGCCACTTTTCCCAATTTTTAACTTCAAACAGGTAACCAAGGCAAGATGACAAGGGAAGAACACTCCATGTCAGGGAAGGATCAAAGTCAACAGAATACCCATTGGGAGGGCCCACAAATAGTTGGGCAAACTTTACCGAGGACCCATGATGAGGAATTCAGCAGAGCACATTACAGGAGGAAGCCTGTACACAATCTAGGGCCTTTAGCTCCTCAGGGAGCATCAACACAGGACTGCAAAATATCCTTAAAGAAACCAGGACGAGCCGCAAGAAGAACAAATAGAGGCAGAACCGCCAAACGGGGCGACAGGCAGACATCAGCAGGAGACATCCATAAAAACCCACTAAATCTGAATTTCCAGAGGTACACCACCTGGGAAGAAGGGCAGTCACTGCGCACCTCCAAGCATAATATTCAACCTGCAATACATGAGGTGATGCTTACTCCCAGATATACAGCCAAAGGCTCTTACGACATTCTGAACAGGTCTAACATTGTCTGCCTCTTTGGCCATATTAAATTCTTGGCACAGATCATCTTAGATAACATAGAGTGGGTAAAGTTTAGAGGTCTGGAGAGGGATACCCATGGTGACTCCACTCTGGTCGGATTCTTACAACAGCAGGCCCAACATGCCGTCCTCAAGGAAGCGTCACATCTCGCAGAATGGGGTATTGAAGTTAGCGTCATCAGTGTATCAAAATATCCACACGTCCTTAGGCCCAATTATGATCAGCAAAGAACCTACATCAGTCCTCAAAGGTACAATGAACAAAAGCCTAGGAGGGGGTGCGAAAACAGGGAGACCAAGAACCATGCTAAAAATCAATATCTCGCACAGAGACACGCAGCGAAGAGTGCAGCCGCTCCAGCAAGTGCTGGCCCATACGGAGGATATATGGCGACAGGGTTCCTAATCAAATATACAGCAATGAAAACAGAGGATGTTCAAACTTAATTAGTGGCTAAGATCGTAAGCTAACCCTTATCTCATGGAAGATTGCTGGGTTAAGTAACATCTTTAGAGACAAGGCCACACTAGACTATCTCGCAAAGGGGGACGTATTGTGCTTTCAGGAGACCTGGGCCAAGTCAACCACCCCAATGGGCAGCTTCTATGAACATTACATACCAGCGACCAAAAGGACCATCTTTGGATGCCCGTATGGGGGCTTATCCATTTTTTTAAGTCACACTTGCAAATTTAAAATCAAAGAAATTAAAGTAGAGTCATCTGAACTTCAAGCCATTATAATAGAGGGGCTGAAAACGGGACAACAGCCACATCCTCTGTTATTAATTAATTGTTACATTAATCCAACTAACCTTCAAACGCATCAGGCCATGGAATCCTGCACCAGCATTCTGGAAGAGATACTCATCAAATGTGAGCACCATAACGTGATAATTGCAGGAGACTTCAACACAAGAGGTCTGGGTCAGATCCCTGTCGCACCCAGTAATGGGAAGAAGTCGGGCCCATTGATTTCACTTTTCACAAACTTTAACCTACAATCCAATCATGGGATAAAAAAAATCAGCCGCCCCTCATGGATCCCTAAATCGACCTTCAGGAATGTCTCCACCATTGACTATATTTTCATGAATGAAGGGAAGGCCCACAAACTATGTGACTTCACTGTGGACGACAGAGACGAAAGCGACCACATGCCTCTCTGCACCTCCTTTAATCTGGCGCGGGAACAGGTGGAAGCCCAGGAAACAATTGGAGCAACGACAGGCGATGAACGTCATCTAGTCCTCAAAAGAATAAAATGGACGGCCAAACTCAGTCACAGCCTGTCGGATTATGTAGCCAAAAGGGAGGCGGGACTAAAGACACAAGATATAAAAGAACATCACACACTTTTGGAAAATACTGACAATGGATTTACAGAAGAACTTGGGTAACACCAACCAATCAAGAAGCAGCCAACACTCAAATCAATCCTGGTCAGAACGTTGAAAACCGTGTAGCCTGACACAAAGCAAACAAGCCCTTGGTAAGGCAATCAAGGCAAAAAAGGTATCTACTTGTCTCAGATGCCCTCCATCCCTGCCTTGCGAGCCACTTATGAGAAGAAAGTCTGGGAGTTGAAAAGACAGCGGACAGAAAAGAACTGGCTTAAAGTGTTCTCCCTAATTAAAGAAAAAGACAATAGCAAGCTATGGCGATACATCCACAGTCTGAGCTCTGGAAGCAAGCGCAAGGAAAATAGTGTTGCAGGCAACGTGTGGGAACAGTACGTAAAGGGTCTGTACACTTGTGGAGCAAATAAGAGGGGCTCTCTCAGCTCAGAGTGGTCGCAGATGGCAGCTGCAACCATTAAAACTCAGAGCGCGCTGAAAGATATTACAGTGCCCAGTCAGCCCGTCACTTATACAGTGGAGGAGACTGTAAGGTACATTAGGGCAACAAGAACAGATCGGGCCCCTGGCCTAAACGGTATTCCCGCCCAAGTCTTCAAAGCCACCCCTGCCTTTTTTGCATCCATACTTACCCCGCTATACAATCATTCATTCTTTACAGCAATTTTACCAACATCCTGGAAAGGCTCGGTCTGATTTCCAATACATAAGAAGGGAGACCACTCAAACCCGGCTAATTGTAGGCTCATAGCCCTTCTTGACATAGAAGCCAAGGTTTATGCCCACCTATTACTAAGGGACCTAGAGGCCTGGGTGGACAAGAACGGTATTGTCCTGCCTTTTCAGACTGGCTTTAGGGCCAACAGCTCCACAATGGACAATATCATAGTACTCTCATACCTCTCAAAGCAAGCCGTATTAAGGAACAAGCTGCCCCTGTTTTGCTGCTTCATAGACTACTCCACGGCCTAAAACTGAGTCAATCGAAAACAGTTATGGGCAAAACTCGAATCTTGGGGGATCCCTCAACCCCTGCTAAAAGCTATAAAAGCCATCTATGAGGGGACATGGGTCCAGGTCAAATTAAGTCCAACAATCGTAACACCAAGAATTGAAACTAACAAAGGACTAAAGAAGGGTTGTGTTTTGGCCCCCCTACTATTCAATTTGTACACTGCAGACATGGGGCAAGCCCTGAAAGACGCCAGCTTAGTACCTCCGAGATTGGGGAAGTTGGCCCTGGGAACTCTCCAGTATGCGGATGATACAGTGGTCATGGACCACACCAGGGCGGGGCTCCAAAGAGCATTAAATAGTCTTGCAATATACAACAAGAAAAATAGCCTACAGATCAATGAGAGTAAGACCAAGATAGTAATCTTTGGTAAATAACCCCACAAAAAACAAGCAGCATGGTCTTTGGGTGAGCACCGATTCAGGACAGCTACATCCTACGGGAAACAGCCTTTACAATGCAACTTTTACCACGCAGTGCCTTTACGACGCAACTATTACAACGCATGTCATTACAACGCATTGCGCTGGGGGGCGCTCTAGGATAGGGAATAGATTTAATTTACTATCCAACACCTTCCCTACTATCCACGGGGACTGGAGTTGGAATAGTAAATTAAACTATTCACTATCCAGCACTCCTAAGCGCTGTGCGTTGTAACAGCATGCGTTGTAAAAACTGCGTTGTAAAGGCATGCATGGTAAAAGCATGCGTTGTAATGTCATACATCCACATCCTACAATTATCTGGGGGTATAGGTGTCGAAGAGGGCCATTGCAGCCAAACACATAAAGGAGTTAATACCGAGAATTAACAAACAAGACATCGCCTAGTTAGTCCATCCACAGAACCTATGCTGACTGTACTTAGGGCAAAACTGATTCCCGCAATCATGTATGGTCACCTAGCCTTCCCAGGAGCACTTGCGAAAGTCATCAATGCGGCCCAGATGAAAGCTTACAAGACTGTGCTACAAGCTCCTAGACAAGCAAGGAACACCAGGCTAAGGCTGGAAATAGGTTTGAACCGCCTGGAGTTGGTACTACAGGCGGACCTAATAAAATATTACATCAGAGTACTGAAAGCCCCTGAAAACAATCTCAAATATTTTCTAAAATTTATTTTCATGGTAGCGGGCTCCCCATGGAACTCCAAGCTGGAACAAGCAATAGACCTATTGAAAATCGAGGCAAAGAGCATGCCCCTTCAGGAAATTCCTTATTCTGCCTGGGCCCAAGCTGTAAAGCGCCAAGTCTAGACCATCACGTTTGAACTGGATCGTTCATCACTCCGGTACAACTACCTCACATTGGCCCTGGATAAGTCATATTCTCCTGGCAAAGTTCAACCATATTTGCAAGATTCACTTTCAGCTCAAGCAAGAAAGAAAATTCTGTACTTGCGCCTCCTGGCCCTCAAGATTTTGGTTTTTAATTCAAAATGGGCAATTACTGACAGCATCATCTCCTGCCGGTTATGCAATTACCAGCGAGAATCTTGGCTACACCTTTTATGCTGCTGCTCAAAGCTGGCCTGTGATCGTTGTCGTTTGCTGTGCCCGGTCCTAAGGGACTTGGGCCTCAGAAACAGCAGAGAGGCCTCAGACTGGTGCTTTTCAGAAACCACAACTTGTTTACTTGCCAGGGTTGGCAAGTTTACCCATCAAATTAGAATTGTACTTGATTTCCATCAAAAGGCCACAGAACTCAGGGGTCCTGTCATTCTGCAATGAAAATGATCTGGTGCCCTAACCCTGTTAGTCGTCACCTAAATCAGGGGTTTCTTGCAAGGCCACTCGAATCAGAAATTAAACTTGGGGCCAAACAGGGGGCTCGTTAAAAACTTTTCTTAATGACAATTTGTATCATGGAGAGAATGACCCTGTTGGACCCTAATATAACAATTGATCCTTAGAGGTGCAAAAATGCGAAATGGTGCTAACTCAATATTGTAACTTTAAAAAAAAATGTTTAATTGAAGTTTTAAATGGACACAAAGTAATAAATAGAGCCTGTGTAGCCACGGTGCTATTTTAAAGCTGAACACCAGGTTTTTACTGGGGGAAGGGTAGTTGGGAGGGCGGTGTTGTTTATGTGTTAAATACTGTAAACATTTTAAGTAATCGCACAGTTAATAAAAAAGTTAAAGCTTTTTAGATATTTAAAGACTGGCTTGGTAAATTTTACTAAAGGATTGCGTTGCCCTTGTGATACCCTGAAAGAGCAACGCAATCCTTTGATACATCTGGCTCTTAGTTAGGGGAAATTTCATCCAATTAAACATGACCCAGAGTTCCAATTATATTTTTAAAAACGAATTAGATAACAACAGTTTTAATGCGTGGCATATTAGTTCCCATCTAAACCATTAACAATATCCTAATTTTATTTGAGGCAATAATATCTTGTTTATGGATTAGAGAAAGTGAGAAAAAGTGAGGGAGGAAGATAAAAAAGATTAAAAAAGCAGGAACAGAAAGATAGAGAAGGAAACCCAAACTGAATCTACTCGCGAGAAGGTCATCCAGATATTAGAGATTCAGTGGAAGAACTTTTCAAAACCAGGGTTCAACACTGTGGAGCTCTTTGCCACTCAAACTAAGAGGTCGATTACGATGGCAGACGGAAGGACGACTGCCAGCCTGGAGTAGGCTGAAAATGCCTTTTTTCAGTCCACCTGCCGCGGGCACTCCGTCTGCCATATTAGGATGGGAAACACTGTCAAATGTCCGTACGTGGCGGAAAAGCACGCACCGCCGCAAAAGTACACCCGACCCCAAGGCGGACGGAACCAATCCAGAAACACCGCCGTACGGAATGACGTCTTCGGTAGTCCTCCAAATCACGATGGCGGAAAACATACATCAAATCGCTGCGGAAAAACAACCAGCCTGAACACGGCGGAATCACCACAGCGGAGATACAACGCATTGCAGAGGTACCCACCACAAGCAGATCGCCGTCATGGACCCAGCGCTACACGCATTTCCGATACTCTTCGTGCTCCACCACCAGCAAGTCATGGCCCATCGCCGACGACGATGCTGGTACGCCAATACACCAATTGCTGTCGGAAGGGGAATACCTGCCAGGGCTGTGACGTAGGGAGGGGGAGTGTCATGTTTGAGAAACTGCATTTACGATCGCACCAATATATCAATAATTCAAGTACACAACCAGGAATGACAACGACAAACCACGACACATGATTGACTTGCTTTATTAAACATAATAGGGGTATAATCGTACTCTACCCAAGAGCATGGGCACTGGGTAGAACAGGGCAGGTACATCTGAAGCAGCACATGAGGGCACAAAGCAGTATCATAACAGCAACAGAGCAGTGTTTACAACATAGCATGTACATCAGAGGCAGCACGTGAGAGGGCACAATGCAGTATCATAACAGCAACAGGGCAGTGTTTACAACAGAGCAGGTACATCAGAGGCAGCACATGAGAGGGCACAATGCAGTATCAGAACAGCAACAGGGCAGTGTTTACAACAGAGCAGGTACATCAGAGGCAGCACGTGAGAGGGGCTAAGTGCATCACCAGTCCATGGCAGAGAACATAGCAGGTACATCAGAGGCAACACATGAGAGGGGCTAAGTGCATCAACAGTCCATGGCAAGGCACTGGTAGATCAGAGGCAGCATGTGAGAGGGGCTAAGTGCATCAACAGTGCATGGCAAGGCACTGGTACATCAGAGGCAGCACGTGAGAGGGGCCAAGTGCATCAACAGTCCATGGCAAGGCACAGGTACATCAGAGGCAGTACATGAGAGGGTGCAATGCAGTATCAGAACAGCAACAGGGCAGTGTTTACAACAGAGCAGGTACATCCGAGGCAGCACATGAGGGCACAATGCAGTATCAGAACAGCAACAGGGCAGTGTTTACAACAGAGCAGGTACATCAGAGGCAGCACATGAGGGCACAATGCAGTATCAGAACAGCAACAGGGCAGTGTTTACAACTGAGCAGGTACATCAGAGGCAGCACATCAAAGGGCACAATGCAGTATCAGAACAGCAACAGGGCAGTGTTTACAACAGAGCAGGTACATCAGAGGCAGCACATGAGGGCACAATGCAGCATCAGGACAGCAACAGGGCAGTGTTTACAACAGAGCAGGTACATCAGAGGCAGCACATGAGAGGGGCTAAGTGCTTCAACAGTCCATGGCAAGGCACAGGTACATCAGAGGCAACACAAGTGCGTGTGTCAAGCGCCCCGGCCTAAGGACAGTAACAATGCAAGGGTGGTTACAATGGACAATCGAGACACAAAGTCAAATTACATGTGAGTGATGGGAGCTACACCTCACAGCACAGAATCTGGTGGACTGCTTGAACTAGTCGCCTCGGACACACTGCCAGCACCAGATACAGGAGTGTGAGACACAGCCACAGCTCTAGTGACTGACACATGAGCCATAGACCCAGACACACTGTCAGCACCAGACACAGGAGTGTGAGACACAGCCACAGCTCTAGTGACTGACACATGAGCCATAGACCCAGACACACTGCCAGCACCAGAAACAGGAGTGTGAGACACAGCCACAGCTCTAGAGACTGACACATGAGCCATAGACCCAGACACACTACCAGCACCAGAAAGAGGAGTGTGAGACACAGCCACAGCTCTAGTGACTGACACATGAACCATAGACCCAGACACATTGCCAGCACCAGAAACAGGAGTGTGAGACACAGCCACAGCTCTAGTGACTGACACATGAGCCAGAGACCCAGACACATTGCCAGCACCAGAAACAGGAGTGTGAGACACAGCCACAGCTCTAGTGACTGACACATGAGCCATAGACCCAGACACACTGCCAGGACATGTCCCTGTACACTGACCAACAAATACCATGCCAGCATCTAACATATGAGAGTGGCTGACACACACAGTGCCAGTACCTGAAACAGGAGAGGGCACAACTGACACAGTGCTACTACATGATATATGACAGCGAACAACAGACCCAGTGCCACGATCTGACACATGAGAGTGAACGGCAGCTGACCCACTAGGACCAATGAAATGATGAGCCACAGGGCTGTATGGGCCAGGAGGCAGGGTGGCCCTGGGAGCTGGGGACAGCTGTACTGGAGTGACATTGGGGTGGTCAGGTCTCACTGGTGTGTGTCTCCGTTTCTTTGTGAAATGTAGGGGCACCCTGGACATGACTGGACTGGTAAGTGTTGTGGCCTCATCAGACATCAAAGAAGAATCATGTGCTTGTGGTGGTCTGCTCTCTGGGGACGTGATGGACCCTGCTTGACGTTTGCTTTGGCCCTGCCTTCTGCCCTCTGCATCATGTGTAATGGGGGATGCAACAACAGTGTACTCCTTATTCTGCTTCTGCGGGGTGTGGATGGGAGTTGAGGTATGTGGGGACTCCACCGCTGACACATGTGTTTTACGTTCCTTCAACAACATCAGCCTCAGGGCAGCCAGGGGAGATGTATGCCTGTCCTTGATGGAGCTTGTGTTCATGGGAGAACCCTTGGCCCTGGGATGTGCCTTGGACGTAGGAGGTGTCCTGTCTCTGGAATGTCCCTGATCCCAGGGCGGTGCCCTGTCCCTGGGAGCAGACTTGTCCATTGTAGTATACCTGTCCTTTGAAGTGTCCTTGTCCTTGGGAGTGTCCCTGCTCTTGGGAGGTGCCCTTTCCTTTGAAGCGGCCTTGTCCTTGGGAGCGTCCCTGCTCTTGGCAGGTGCCCTTTCCTTTGTAGTGTCCTTGTCCTTGGGAGTGTCCCTGCTCTTGGGAGTTGCCCTTTCCTTTGAAGCGTCCTTGTCCTTGGGAGTGTCCCTGCTCCTGGGAGGTTCCCTGTCCTTTGAAGTGTCCTTGTCCTTGGGAGTGTCCCTGCTCTTGGGAGGGGCCCTTTCCTGTGTAGTGTCCTTGTCCTTGGGAGTGTCCCTGCTCTTGGGAGGTGCCCTTTCCTGTGTAGAGTCCTTGTCCTTGGGAGTGTCCCTGGCCTTGGGAGGTGCCCTTTCCTTTGTAGAGTCCTTGTCCTTGGGAGTGTCCCTAGACTTGGGAGGTGCCCTTGCCTTGGGAGTACCTTTTGAGGGGGATGCGTCAGTTACATGTGAATCACTTTCCCCCAACACCCCTTGAGGATCCTGTATGTGAACTCCAGTGTAGCTCAAGTCGTGATGGGTGAAAGATTTCCCTGTCCTAGGGGATGGTGTTTGTGCCCTCCGTGCCCTGCCTTGCTGCCTGTGGCTGCTTCCAGTGCAATATACCGAAAATGACTCCTGGTCTGAAATTTCACTCTCCCCTGAGACACCTAGTGGTGTGGATGGGGGAACAGAAGCAGCACCCTGTCCATGTGACTGAAGAATGGCTGAAGACACAGTGTTTGCTAATGACTGAACTGTTCTGTGGAGACCAGCAACATCGCCATGCATCCCCTCCATGAATGCTACCACCTACCCCAACTTCCTATCGTGGTCTTGGAATGCATTGATTATGTTGGTCTGCCCTACACACAGCTGTAGCAGCAGATCAACAGCCTCAGCACAAAGTGCACTTTGTGGCACAGGGGCAGGGGCAGCGGTGCCTGTGCTGAAGGCAACTCTGCTCCCCCTACTCTGGCGAGCACGAGCAGTGCTTGTTGCAGTTGATAGCAGTGTGGGCCCTGTGTGCTGTGTACCGACTGAAGGTGTTGATTGCCCACTCCCTGTCTGTGACAACAGTGCTGACTCATCACCACTGTCTGAGGATGAGGACGATGGTGTCTCCACATGTGAGTCCTCAGGGACGGTTCTGTCCCCCTCTCTGGGGCTGCCCCCTTCAGTGTCAGTCTGCGTGTGTGTCATCTCGGATCCGGATGCATTGCCACCACTCATCTCCGTCGTCTGTGTGTCAGTGCCCTCGGCCAAAGCTGGAAGAGAGGGAAGAGATGTTAACCTAAGTGCCATACTCACGTACTGAAGGTTACAAATTCACACCTTTCCTTACAGTCGATTGACATGTAGCACCCATCCTGCACACGAACCACCCCTACCAGACATCCTCATATCAAAGAACCGGGGGAAACGGCCACTACAACGCGGCTGTTTCCACGAAAACCGTTACCACGCATGCATTACAACGCATGCGTGGTTACAACGACAGCCTTTACCACGCATGCCTTTACTACGAGAAACGTAGTAAAGGCATGTGTGGTATATACAAAAAAAGAAAGGGGGGGTTTGGGGGTCTCCCCCCCAAAAATAAAAAAATCAAGCATGAGATTAAAAAGGGGGGTTGGGGGAGTCTCCCCCCCGAAAAAAAAATGAAACTCAAGTGCCGAACCTGAAGCAATCTGCGTCGTTACAGAGGAAGCTGGAATAAACTTCCGTTTCCTCTTTATGACGTACGACCGACATAACCAACGAAGATGAAGATGAAGAGGAGACGACTTAAAAAGGTAAGGGGAATTTTTAGTTTAAAAAAAAAAAAAAAGGATTAAGGGTTAAGGGCAGGGGTAATTATAAGGAGTGGGGGCAGGGGGTCACGTAAGGGGAGAGTTATAACCTTTAACACGAGTATGCCCTCACCATGCATAAATTTACAATGAAAATCGTTGTAAATCAATACGTGGTAAAGGAATATTCCTGGTAAAGGTGATGCGTGGAAAATGAATTCCGTTGTAACGCATGCGTGGTAAAGGCATGCGTTGCAACGGAATTCGTTGTAACAACATACAACCAAGAACTGGGGGTGCCTGTGAAACATGTACATCATACAAACAGGGCAAGTGCATGCAGACCACCACACATGTCATGCCATGGGACCACAGACCTCAACGGCATGTCCTGGAACCCTCAACTACAAATCAACTGGTATGTCCATCTGGCGGACATGGGTGCTAATGCTCACTCCGCTAATGGCACCAACATGCAATTGCTGCAAAACATACGCACCACGGATGTCACTACTGTGTCTGAGCACCAATACATGCATGCACTCACAAGTTACAGACACATACAGTCTGCTTACCGCTAGTTTGCTGTTGATCCCCTCTCAGTCGGGCGGACAGGTCAGGATGCGTCACAGCAATTATACGGTGCATTAGAGGGGTCATGGTGCGTCGGGCAAGGCGGCTTGATCTTGGAATAATACCCAGTGTCATCTCCGCAACATTCTTGCTGAGCCTGGATATGTCGTCCCAGCGCTTGTGGCAGTGTGTGTGTTGTCTATTGCACACCCCCACTGCCCGTACATCACGTGCTATAGTCCTCCACACGGCCTTGCGAAGGTGCAGATTGACCTACCATGATGGGAGACAAGAGGGGAACGTCAGTGGACAGTTTGACATTTACAAACATCGTAGAAACGCGTATCTTCATGCAGCCATGCTCAGTACAACACATGTGAAGGTTCCACAGCACACGCCAAGCTTGCAGAATCCAGGAGTCAGTGACCACCTCATGCCCACCAACATGTTACCCACTGCACTTACCACCTGTCCGGGGGCACCGTAGAGCCGTTCATAGTGGCTGAGCACACCGTCCACAAGGACATCCAGCTCCGCTGCGGTGAAGGGACGAGACGGGATCTCTCGCACTCTCTGCATGGCAAGGTCCAGGACTGTGGCACAACAGCAGCAGTTGATGGATAGCTCAGCAGCAGCAGATCGAGGTAACGGTCGCAGGCAGCAGTTGTTGGATAGCTCAGGAACAGCAGGTCGAGGTGACGGTCGCAGGCAGCAGTTGTTGGATAGCTCAGGAGCAGCAGGTCGAGGTGACGGTCGCAGGCAGCAGTTGTTGGATAGCTCAGGAGCAGCAGGTCGAGATGACCGTCGCAGGCTGCAGTTGTTGGATAGCTCAGGAGCAGCAGGTCGAGGTGACGGTCGCAGGCAGCAGTGGCTGGAAGCAGTGAATGTGTGCAGAAGAATTTCACACATATATAGGGCCCTGAGCTGATATCTGTGGCACACGTCTACAGCAATTGGTTTTCCCTGAATGCATCATTCAAAATGAGCCAATGACTCGCCCTGGTGTGGCGGTGCACGGCTTCTGCTATTTCTGAATGCGCTTACGCGCCCCACGTAACCTGTTTCCATTGGCTACATGTGCACGGACCATCACGGTCACACACCGGCAACCGCATGTGCGCGCTACCACGACGGTGCATCATTTGAAAATAATCAGTCACTGGCGTCGCTATGGCGGTGCACGCATTCCGCGGGGGCGGTGCAGGATAACACATACATTTGAATATGCAATTTGAAATGGCAGTTGAAACCCCCCCTTACAGTCACATTGCGTCACCCACCGCGGTCCTGGCCGGTCACCCACCGCCAGTCCTGGCCGGTCACCCACCACCAGTCCTGGCCGGTCACCCACCGCCGGGTGCTGGCAGTGGGTGAGCGGCCTGTGCATTGAGGTCACCATGGCATGGGTGGCCCTGGCCGGTCACCCACCGCCAGTCTTGGCCGGTCACCCACCTCCGGGTGCTGGGGGTGGGTGAGCGGCCTGTGCATTGAGGTCACCATGGCATGGGTGGCCCTGGTCGGTCACCCACCGCCAGTCCTGGCCGGTCACCCACCGCCAGTCCTGCGTGCTCACCCACCGCCAGTCCTGGCTGGTCACCCACTGCCAGTCCTGGCCAGTCACCCACTGCCAGTCCTGGCCGATCACCCACCGCCGGTCGTGGCTGGTCACCCACCACCAGTCCCGGCCAGTCACCCATCGCCAGTCCTGTCCACTCACCCACTGCCGGTCGTGGCCGGTCACCCACCGCCAGTCCTGGCCGGTCACCCACCGCCAGTCCTGCCCTCTCACCCACCGCCAGTCCTGGCCGGTCACCCACCCCCAGTCCTGCCCGCTCACCCACTGCCAGTCCTAGCCGGTCACCCACCGCCAGTCCTGCCCGCTCACCCACCGCCAGACCTGGCTGTTCATCCACCGCCAGTCCTGGCCAGGCACCCACCACCAGTCCTGGCCAGTCACCCACCACCAGTCCTGGCCGGTCACCCACCGCCAGGTGCTGGTGGTGGGTGACCGGCCAGGGCCACCCATGCCATGGTGACCTCAATGCACAGGCCGCTCACCCACCGCCAGCACTCTGAGGTGGGTGACCGGCCAGGACTGGTGGTGGGTGACCGTCCAGGACTGGTGGTGGGTGACCGGCCAGGATTGGCGGTGGGTGACCGGCCAGGACTGGCGGTGGGTGACCGGCCAGGACTGGTGGTGGGTGACCGGCCTGGACCGGCGGGCTGCGGTGGGTGCTGCAATGTGACTGTAAGGGGGGTATCGACTGTCATTTCGAATTGCATTTTCAAAAGTATGTGTTCACCTGCACCGCCCCCACGGAATGCATGCACCGCCATAGCGACGCCAGTGAGTGATTAGTTTCAAATGATGCACTGTCACGGTAGTGCGCACATGCGTTTTGTGGGGTGTGACCGGGATGGTCCTTGACCATACAGCATATGTCATGCTTAATTGCTGTGTCAACGATCATCTTCTGTGTTGGTGGAAGGCATCCCCAGATGGCGTATGTACACACACTGCATGTCTCCGCACACATGTAATGTTCATAGTTGTACATGTGTGTCAGGACATGTCCGGAATGCTGCAAGAATAATAATGTCAAGTCAATGGCCCGTATCCACGTGTGACATTCATGTCCATTTGTTGCATGTGTGCTCATACTGTTGACCTTGCCAGTGGTTAACAAAGGCTAGTGATGTGCACCCAAGTTGCGTCAGATGTGCATGGCGACGTGTTGACGTCTTGGTTTTGCGGACATACGTTTCCATTTGTACACATCTACACAGTACATCAAGGGTGTGTACCCACATTTAGAAGCTGTTGTGAGTGTGTGGTTTGTGTCTGCAAGTAACAATGATGGGGGTGTACATGCATTCTGTGTATGCGTGTCTGTTGTTGTGTGCCCATGCATGTCATGTGAGGATGCCCAGTATTGTAGGTGGGGTCATGGGTGCATGAAGACAAGGAGGGTGTGTTCCATGTTTGTGTTGTGTGTGCACGTACATGTGTGTCTGTGTGGACGCTTGTCCACATTTGGGCCCTCAGTCATGTGTTGTTGCCAGATATTTCAACATGTCTGCACGTTACATTGGACATGTTTGCACACAGGATGTTGTTTGTGGTTGAACATTGTGTGTGTAGTTAGCTGTATTGCCCTATATATTGGTCACGTCACACATATAATCACTGTCTGCAACATGTATTATTTGCATTTTGTTGGTCAAGATAAGATAGTGTGGCACAGCTATGCGTTGTTGATCAATTGACATCTGCTACCATCTACTCCCACACAGGAGGGCTCCAAATGAGCATCGACCATACACTGTGCTGGAGGACATGGTTAACGAGGAGGTGATCCACAAATTCCGGCTTGATCGACGTAGATTGCAGGAGCTTGTAGCACAATTGTCACCTCATCTGCAGCCACGCAGGACATATCCAGGAGCTATTACACCCACAGCAAAGGTGATGGCGGCACTTCACTTCTTTGCAACTGGCACTTTCCAGTACACAATTGGTCATGCCGGGGGGATGTCCCAATCCATGTTCAGCATGGTACTGCTGGATGTTCTGAATGCCATGATGCATCACAAGGATGATTACATCCATTTCCCACGTCCAGCAGAGTTGGCAGCAGTCAAAGGGGACTTCTATGCCCTGGCCCAGATACCACACGTAGTGGGTTCCATTGAGGGCACACATATTGGTCTGATTCCACCCCAGGCACGTGAACCTGTATATAGAAATCGAAAGCACTACCATTCGATCAACGTGCAAGTGGTGTGCCTGGCTGACAACATCATCTCACATGTGTGTGCCAGATTTCCCGGCTCTGCCCATGACTCACACATCCTGCGGAGCAGCATTGTCCCCCAACTGATGGCTAATCTGCATCCAGAACATGCGTGGCTTGTAGGTGAGTGTGCTGTGAGGACAATTGTGTTGTGAGTGTGCTGTGAGGACAATTGTGTTGTCAGTGTGCTGTGAGGACATTTGTGTTGTATGTGTGGCATGGTGTTCCCACCAATTCTGGTAATGATATTTGTGTCTGTCATCCCCCCACCTAGGCGACTCTGCGTACCCAAACCGGCCATGGCTGCTGAGCCCCATACGGAATCCTACTACCCCTGGTGAAATGCGTTATAATGATGCCCATGGGAGGACACGTCGAGTGATAGAACGTACTTTTGGACTGCTGAAGTCTAGGTTTCGCTGCCTTGATAAAACCGAAGGGTCCCTGCCATACTCACCAGGCAAAGTATGCCGAATCCTGATTGCCTGCTGCATCCTCCACAACCTGGCCTTGCGCAATAACATTGAACTGATCATGGACCCTGAAGACCAACAGGTTGCTCCACCTCCCATCCCACCCATGTCCACTGATGAGGATAGTGGGGAGGAAGAAGGTGTGGACCAGAGGCGTCAGCTCATTGATCGATATTTTCCTTGAATGAGAGTAGCTACCTCTTGTGCAGCTAGATAGTTCGTGATGGATGTTTGCTGGTGATGTGTGGGTGTGGTGTGTCTATGCTGCCTGTTCTGGTATGTTCTGTTTGCAGTTGTGTGTGTGAGATGTTGTACATGCAATGCTCCCTGATGTGTGTCCTGTGATCCACTTAATTGGTGATGAGTGTGGTTTGTGGGATGTTGCAGTACAGTGTGTTGTGATGGGTGTGAATCACTTTCCTGACCTGTGCTTGTTGTTCTCTCATTATCCCTAGGTCCCTCCCACAGAGGCATGATTCTCAAGAACATTGATCCCTGCACCTGGTAATGACAATTTATTAGACAAACATGTGATTAAAACATGGAGGTCACACAGCATAGAGTGTTAACGTGGTGTTTATTTACAGGTTGTGGATTGATGTTGGTGCATATTTACAAGTAGGTGTTCGGGGGAAGTGAGAGTTGAAGGTCATGGCAGATGAAAACACCATGGGGACACCACATTGTGTGATGTCCACCTAGTCCAACAGACGTGTGCCAATGCTTGGCATTGTGGGGCAGGATAGTTGACAGGGTGAATGGCAGGCTAAAGGAAGGGTGAAGTCAGTGACGGCCCCTTTTCGAGCGGGTATATGGTGCACTTCCACTGCTCTCAGCTGCATCCAGCCTCGGACGGCCCCTCTGTCTTGGAACCGGAGCGGAGACAGCTGTGGGGGCAGGTTGGTCAGTGTCCACCTCCCTGTCCGTGGCCTCAGGTGATGGTGGCGGTGGTGTTGGTGACCTGTCCCGCTGACCACTTGGGTGAGGGGGTGGTGGTGTGGCGCGGGACAACCACTCCCTCCACAGAGCAGTTTGCTGGCCCATGAGGTCCACAATTTGGCCAATGCGAGTGTCGATGGACCGCAACGGCTGGCTGCTCTCTTGCGAGTCTTGGTGGGCCCGATCGGACTGTGCCTGCGACCACTCATAGGAGGCATTGACTCTGGCGATGGCTTCCAGGGTCTCGGCCCCAGGATGGGGTGGGTCTCCTTCCCGACCTCGCCTAGCAACTACACTCCTGGTTGTGAGCTGTGGCCTCACCTGTGTCCTCTCCCGCCCACTCTCCCTGCTATCCTAGGATGTCGATGGCCCATCATCGGGCGATGGGTCAGGCAGGGTGGCACAGGCAGGAATGGTGGTGGTGGTGGTGGTGGTAGCTGCACAGCTCACAATGGCAGGTGTTGGTGTAGTGACACAGGCCAAGGTGGTGGAGGCCGGGATGTCCTGGGAGCCTGATGGCCCTGGGAGTCTGCTTGGGCCAGCATCGCCCTCTGCACCCGAGCTGTCAATGGGATCGTCCCCGGAGAGTCCTGGCTGTGAGGGGGGCGACTGGTGCTGGCGGTTGCTGATTTCGCCGGTTAAGTTGCGATCACCTGAGGGACAAGATTTTCAAAATTAATGCTGTAGACATGACATGTTTTTGGTAGCAACATTACAAATCACTATGGAATCAGGACATGGTTGTTGTTGTCATCATGTTCTTGTGGTTGACAGTACAGGGCAATATGGTGGCGTGGAGTTGGGACGGCAATACTTGGATATGTGTGGTCCTGTCCTGCTATTGGATGTTCCCCCTGAGATGTCTATCTACCTGTCAGTTTGCAGGAGGAGATGCACTGGCCACCAAATGGTGGGCGGACTCAATCTTGCTCTGGGGTGAGACATGGGTGCTGGTCTCTAACACCCCCCACCCACCACCACCCTCCCTGTAGACATGGGGGACTGTTGGGAGTTGTAGTGCTGGTCTCTCACATACCCCACCCACCTCTCTCACACACCCCACCCACCTCTCTAACACCCACCACCCACCACCACCCTCCCTGTAGACATGGGGGTCTGTTGGGAGTTGTAGTGCTGGTCTCTAACACCCCCCACCCACCACCACCCTCCCTGTAGACATGGGGGCCTGTTGGGAGTTGTAGTGCTGGTCTCTCACACACCCCCCCACCTCTCTCACACCCCCCCCCCCCACCTCTCTAACACCCCCCACCCACCACCACCCTCCCTTTTTACATGGGGGCCAGTTGGGAGTTGCAGTGCTGGTCTCTCACACACCCCACCCACCTCTCTCACACACCCCACCCACCTCTCTAACACCCCCCACCCACAACCACCCTCCCTGTAGACAAGGGGGCCTGTTGGGAGTTGCAGTGCTGGTCTCTCACACACCCCACCCACCTCTCTCACACACCCCACCCACCTCTCTAACACCCTCCACCCACCACCACCCTCCCTGTAGACATGGGGGCCTCTTGGGAGTTGCAGTGCTGGCTGCTTTGACAACATGCAAGGCTGGGAACGTAGGAGGCAACATTTGTGTTTGGTCATGGTGGGTGCATTTGAGCCCAGGACTTCACATTTGGGTGACTAGGTGGCACACATGCATGGATTGGAGCCAGGGAGATGTGTGTTGGCAGTTGTGCAAGGCAGACCATGGCAGTGTGATAGTGGCCATTGGTTTGTACTTACCAGCCTCTAGTCCCGCCTCGATTCCTTCCAGGCTCCCAGGGTGCAGTATGCCCAGCACCTTCTCCTCCCATTCTGCAAATGGTATGGGCTCCGGGGGAGTGCCGCCGCCAATGTAGTGTGTCCACAGGTGGTTCTTCGCCCTGATGGCTTTCACGCTTGCCTTGAGGTCGTGCCACCGCCTCTGGATCTCGTGTTTGATGCGTGGCACGGTCCCTGACGCACTCACTCTGGTCACTATCCTGTCCCACATGTTGTTTTTGGTTGCCAAGGTGGTCTGCTGGACTAGGGTGCCGAAAAGATGTGGTTCGACACGGATGATTTCATCCACCATGACCTTCAACTCACTGTCTATGAACTTGGGATTTTTCTTTGGTGCCATGGTGTTTGATGTGCAAGGTGTTGGTGGGGTGGGGTGGGGTGTGCAGGTGTGTGGTGTGTAGGGATGGTGTTGTGGGGGTTTGTGTGGTGGGTGTGTTTGTGTGCAGGTTATATGTGTGTTTGTGTGTGTCTGCTGTTAGTGGTTTTGTGGCTCTTGCTTGCAGCTATGCTGTGATGCAAAGGACTGTGGTAGTGGGAGGGATTCATTTTATACTCTGTGTGGTGGTGGTGTCCCAATGGTTGTTGGCAATCAGGTGTTCTGTGGGTGTGGTGATTTTGGTGCATTTTTCGGTGCATGGGGGGTGTCATTGGGGCGTGTAGTTGCTGGGGGTGGGTGTTTCAGGTGGTTGGGTGTCCTGTTTAGTGTGTTTTCTATTTACTTCCGTCTGCCATTTTGTAATCGGTTTGACGGCAGGGATGGTGTTTGTGTGGTCCTTCCGCAGTCATGGTCCGTTTGGCGATGCATTGTTTCCGCGGCGGTCGAGGACGGTGGTGAGTTCCGTTGGAATGGCAGCGTTATCCTAATAGCGCGGCCGGACCCTCCACAGGTATGGCGGCGGTTGGGCCTGTTCCCGCGGTCATGTTCGTCCGCGGCAGAGGGTGTTTCTTTGGTACCGTCCGCTTACGGCGGTCTTTGGTGTGCTCCGTCCGCTGCGGACGGTGTTTGTTATGATCCGTCCGCCGCGGTCGGAGTTCCTTGACATAAATATCCTAATCGCAATCGCGGATTCTCCGCGGTGCGGTCGGGAGTGATTTTGCCACGACCTTGGCGGACGGAACACATTTCCGTCCGCCATCCTAATAGGCCCCTTAGATGTGAAATTATTTCCTCAAATTCACACGGTGCTTGGAATTCAACGTTTTTTTTCAGGCACACTGTTAGATGCACCTGCTTCCGCCCTCCGCCTGTTATCACTTGCCTCACTGGTGAGATTCCTAGGAACATCTCTATTGGCCAGATTCACAGAACTAACTTAAGACAAAATCCTAAACTTACTACCATTTTGGTACTCACAGAAGGCACTTACTCATTTTGGTATTCACAGAAGGCACTTACTCATTTCGGTATTCACAGAAGTTAGGAGTCCTAACTTCAGGACTCCTGAATGCCTTCTGTGAATACCGAAAGTCTTAAAGTTAGGATTTTTCTCAGTTTAGGAGTAGTAAAGTTAGGACTCCTAACTTTAGGACTCCTAAATGCCTTCTGTGAATACCGAAAGTCTTAAAGTTAGGATTTTTCTCAGTTTAGGAGTAGTAAAGTTAGGACTCCTAACTTTCGGACTCATAAATGCCTTCTTTGTATACCGAAAGTCTTAAAGTTAGGATTTTCCTCAGTTTAGGAGTCTTAAAGTTCTAACTCAATTTAGGAGTCCTAAAGTTCTAACTTGAGGACTCCTGAATTAAGAAAAATCCTAACTTTAAGACTAAGGTATGGCAGACAATAAAAGGCTGGGTAGCAGGAGAGTGTGCCTCTTTGCTCTTCACTCCCCAGCCCACCATAAGTGCTACCAGCCTCGGATGGAGGCTGTCTTTTAATTTCCCCACCCACCATCCCCTAAAAGCAGGATTGATGGAGTGTATTGTTGTGTTGTTTTATTTCCAGGTCGACATCGTTAAGTTTATAAAAGTAATTGTAATGTTTTCTTCCCAAGATGACAGGAGATGAAGTTTCTTTTACAGTAGTGCTTTATCGTGGTATTTTAGTGCTATTCCTTGGTCAGGCGGTAAGGTCATGATTGGTGATCAGTAAATTTAAGGTCCTTAGAGGGCAGCGCCATTCTTGAAGGGGGTCGCCCAAGGGGAGGGACAAGTGGTCTCTCATAGAACTCCAGGAGCAGTTCCACCCGGTTGGCTTGATGGGTGTGGGGGAGTGGGAGTTACGCTTTCCAGTAGGCTGGTTGGCCGCCCCACAATGGCGCAAGTAAACCGTGCGTAACTGCAAGGGCCCCTTATGGAGATAATCTACAGAGCGTACTGGGCTGACCGGGGGGGGGAAGTACCCTCACAGTGAACGGGCCGGGCCCTCTGCGCATGCGCACTCCGGTTGGAGGGCGGGCAGTATCTGATAAGGATCTGACACCAGTTACAGACCTTGCCGTAGGCTCAAATAGGGATACGCAGGAAAGTAAATGCTATTATGATTATTTTGAATAAGGTATGTTTAGTTTTGGATAGGAATATCTCTGTATTAGAGATATGTTAAGGTTAGCAATCTGACATCTGTACCTACCAATGTATTCAATATAATCTGATGTTTACTGCGTATTATGTAAATAATGTATAAAAATGTGTTAAAAAAATGTGTTATGTTAATAAAAACGGCCAGGGAATTTCACGACTCCCTAATCCCAGAAACTCAATTCTAGTAGTAAACGTGTTACTATCTGGGGTACTGAGAAGGGAGGAGGGGGTCTAGGCTGTACCTGGCCATATCAGCATCTACTATCTAGCTTCCCTGTGATGGCGGTGCTTGTTTCACCCAAGCACTTCCTACGTGGTAGACCTGAATAAAGATTTTAGTAACATTCAAGGGGCCACGTGGTGCATTATGTTTATGAGGCAACATTCTATAGTTGGTGCATGTGAAACTACCATGTAGTCTCTCCCTATGCAATGTATTCTAAAATGGATGACAGAAGCGTGCCAAACTTTTCAAAAAACCCTAATATAGATAAATATTAAGTCATCACGGAAGAAATATGTACAAATCGTTTTTTTCTCAGCCTGACCTTCAATGCCCACATAATCCAGCACGACTCGCTGCAGGTTTGGCAATGGAGGCCTCCGAAGCTGTCTCTCATATAGGTAACAAGTTAACTGCTGAATGGGATGAACACACCACAGGCGTTTCTGAAGCTCTTCGAGACTTTTACAGCACAGAGTAAGCCGCCTCTGTATTGTTGGTTTTAAGGGGCATATTTACAATAACTGGCGCATCCCTTCAAATCAGCAGGGATGCCCCAGTTATTGTGCGCCACTTACATTACAATGCGGCGCACCAAAGTGACGCCTTGCTGGAGTTGCGTCGCAGCTCCAGCAATGCTCTGGGGGCCCTATCTAGTTAATGCTGCGTCAATCCTTACGCCTGCTTCAGGCAGGCGCAGGGTTTTGATGCAGCATGGGCCTAAAAGTGACTGAGTGAAATCTTGTAGATTTCACTCAGCCACTTTTAGGAGGCGTTCCTGCGCCGGACCGTCCCCCCTGCACAGGAACGCCTACATGTGGCGCAGGGCATTACAACGTGACGCATCTCCCAGATGCGTCACCTTGTAAGTACCCCTGCACCATGGAGCAGGATTTGCGCTGCCGCTGCGTCACGAAAGTGACGCAACGGCGGCGTAAATGAGGCACAAGGGGCTTGTAAATCTGCCCCAAAGTCTTCTATAATGGAAGGCAGCACGTTAATAAAGAAGGACTGCTATCAGTTACACACTAGCTACAAAGAGCTTCGATGCCTCGTTATTGACAGCAAGCGCCTTTCAAATGCATTTATGATACTAAAAGAGACAGAAACTCCAAAAGATTTATTGGGAGCAATATTACCAAACCTGCTCGAAAAACACTCCAGAAACTGACGACTAGACGGAATCTGGTTATGAGTGCGATAAAAACAGTTCCTCTTGTAGATCTGGATGACAACTGACTAGAGTCCGTGTATCGGTGTTTTCTGGAAGGCCCATTTCTATATTGACTGGAATATTTGGCCTGATTATGAGTTACCAGAAGTTGTCAGATCCCTTGCTAAAACCCTTGTTTATGCAGGGAGGTAATTTGAAAGGAGCTTTCAGCAGTGGGTGTGGCCGCGAGGCCATTATCACCAGCTTCAAATGACAACGGTGATAAAGGTGCATTTGTTGTAGAGGTTACTAGCTGTCATAGACTGAGTTCAGTGAGAGTGGCCGTCTGACGAAGGCAAACCACATGCGTCACGACAAACATTCCGAGGTGCACGCCTACATCCTGGAGATCATGAAGATCCTGTGTGGAGGACTTGGCATGCGCTCCCTTCTCGGCTGGAACAGGGAACTCCGTGTTAGCAGGCTGACAGAGCATAGCTCATGTTTGCTAACAATAAATGAAGCCTTTCATATTCTTATCAAAAATAAACTCTGGGTACACCTCAGCCTATTTAAAAAGGGTGTTTCACAAGCTTGGAAAGGTCAAGAGCATGCTGAATATAATTTTGTGCTAGAGAGTCAATAACCTTAAGCAGGGTTTGATGAGATCTGTGTGCAAGCAGCAGGTACAACTTCAAATGCTAATGCAGCCAACTCGGGCACTCATCTTTCTGAGGTCCACCAAGTGACTATGAACGAGTCGGTAAATCATGCCACCTGTAATATACAGAGCTACGAAATACCAAAATGTAACAGGCAGCACACACAACATGAACAGCTGACATCACTGGCCTAGATTGCATCAAGACAGCCAACTCTATGACTATAGCCCAGTATGGTATCTTTAGAATGGTACATATCATATTTTGTAGACAATGTTTTACATTTACATTATTTTTCACCCTTCAGATATCAAAATGTGGATGTTTATAAATTGACAAGAGACAGCATTACACACATTTTGCTGGGAATACAATTGAAAAATCCAACCAACATTTAGCAAATTGCAAATTACTTTAATTCCGACCCTAGGTCAATTAACAAACGTATATGCTCCTTTGATTGGCAGGTTTATAAATCATCCTGCCATTTTCGTTCAGACATTAGTGTTTGCCTCCAGCCATCTTATATTCTAGTCTTCCTCCCACCATAGACATGGTAAAAATACAATTACGCATATCTGGAGGAGAAAAGCAGATACAGACCTTTGGTTTTCTCCCCTGCCCTATAGATCATTATAAAAACGTAATACTAAATGGAGTTCAGCATCCCTTGCAGGTCATTAAAAAATCCTGTATGTTGGGCGCCTGTAATATTTTTTATAAATTCTCTGCACTATGATATAGTAAAATCTCAAAAATTATCTACAACACAGCTGCATGGCTAACGTGGCTGCTGTGGCCGTTCATTGTGAGATTTGTTTATTTTTCATATATCTACATTTTGTGCCTTCTAAGCAGATTATCAGCCATACACCTTTGACTTAGAATGTCATTGGAAGCAGCAGGGAGGCAATATGCAAGGAATGTAACGGGACAGTGAAGAAAGGGCTCTGCGTTTTTTAAAAAAATGATACATTGTGAAATTGCATACTCTCATGTTTTAACTGCCGTTGTTACCTGGCGAAAACCTATAACAGAGTCACTACAGTTGTATGGCCACCATCTAGGAGTGTTCTGAGTTTGTCTGCTATTGTTGGGACTGAAGTTTCTGTAACTCTCCCAGGACAGAAACAAACCCAGCTGGCAGGGGCCCAGAGTATCTCTTCCTTCATGAAGATGCAGACAGATGTCTGATTATAGGTTTTTCAGCAATTTTCCCAGTGCAGAGAGAAGGGTGAGGGGGTGATATATTTAAGACCACTCACATCAATGTTAGTTTGTTGTAGCAATAGAGCCACCTTTCCAGTTAGATTGCGTTTGTATGATTGGTGTAGAGTCAAGTAGTCCCATGCCAATTAATTTTGCTTTGTGGACAAGCTGTATGTTCCACCCTCGTAGTCAAACTGTGGATATATCTGTGACCAGAAAGATGATCATGAAACATGGTAACTGAGTTATCACTGACAGTTTATTTAAGGCCCTGTGAATGAGTCCTAGCTGAACACGTGCTAATACATAACAAACAAAAAACCGTTGGTCATTAGAAAGAGAACATATCTACTCAGACAGCAAAAAACGAAGGGTCATATTACCAAGCTTAAGCGAAAAATATCGCTAAGCTTGGTTAGCGGCTACATTTATATCGCCGTGCTGCGCCTATTTTTATCGCTTAGGAGCCTTGCTATTATCAAGGTTTATCTCCTAAGCGATAAAAATCGGCCAAAATGCATGAATATCGCTCAAAAGTCAGCGATATTCATGCATTACCGAGCAAGTGCTCCTAGCCATGTTATCCATCTACCATTGGATGACATGGCTAAGAACTGCTCTGGGCAGGCGTTAGCTTTTGGAGATAATCGCGCTTAGCGCAATTATTTCCAAAAGTTGGTAATAGGAGTTAGCGATGTTAGCAACTGTTTCCAGTCGCTAACATCTTGGCACGCACACTTTACATGTCATTAGCGATATATATCGCTGACATGCAAAGTGGGCCCCCAGAAGCTCGCTATCTCCTACTAGCTGTTGCTAACTGGTGTTAGCGACAGCTAGGTAATAGGGCGATTAAATTATCGCCGCTTTAGTGGGAAAAATTCCCGCTAAAGCGGCGATAAGGCCCTTGGTAATATGCCCCTAAATTTGTGTTGGTCAATAAGGTCCCTGGTGGGTTGCATTCCAGAATGTACAACACATAACGTAAATACACATATGTACACATACATAACATATACGTGTTTTATGTAAATACATTTTTTACTTACCTGTCTCCACACCACCACTATTGCCCCCGTCAGTACTCTGTCGATAGGACACCGCTAGCCCAACGGGAACATCCTAATCAGCTTGGTGGGACCCCGCCATTGAGACGGGAACAGAGGGCGGTTCGCTGGCACAGAATACCACTGCCGCAGCAGTCTTTTGTGCATCACGTACATCTAAATATGGGGTGCAGAAGACTGTCGGTTCGGTGGAGTGCTGAGTCCTGCTGCCGCTGCAGTTCGACGGTCGGACCGCCAAGATCTAAATAAGGCTTGGATGGGCTTTTTGGCAGTCTTCCTTCCCCCCTACCTGGCAGGCCTGCCTGTCCAATTTACATGCTGGCTGGTAATGGGAGAGAAGACCGCTGAGGTCCAGCCGATTCCGCCAGGACTTGGCTCCCCATACCTACTGCAGGAAAGAGACTGCTGGAGGTGGCAGCAGGACTTCTGCTAGGATTCCCACCTTCTGGATTTGGATGTGGCCATTCCGGAGGGAATCCCTCATATTTTGAATGAGTGGAATCAGAAAAAGAGGTGAAAACTCCACTTCTTCCAGGGTACAGCCTGTGATTTCATCCTCTACTCCTCCGCTCAGGTCCCACGTACCTGCTGCTCCTTGACCGTGGCAGACCACCACCCCCTTATGATGGACCTGAAGGTAGTGCTTTGGGGTGTGTGGGTATACATTGCAGGGTTTGTGTAGGTTGGTGGGGTGTAATACAGAATACACAAAAAATGCTCACTACACATAACATACTTACACATATGTACACATTCACAAGATATATGTGTTTTACATAAATAAAAACACTCACCTGTCTCCCCACCATCACAGTCGCCACTCGTCAGTACTCTGCTGACAGGACACTGTTAGTTCAATGGGAACACCCATTGAGATGGCAGGTGGTTCGCCAGCACAGAAGACCACCGCCGTCTTCTTTGTATCGCATATACATCTAAATACGGTGGGCGGAAGACCGTCAGCTCGGTGGAGTACTAAAGAACCGGGTTATGTAGAACCCGGCGGCACCAGGGGCACGCCCAAAGTCTTCGGGTTCACCTGTCTTAGAATACAGAGACACGGGACTCTTCGTGGTGACGTCAAAGATCGAATTTATTGACTGCAGCCAGTAACAGAAATCCTAGACATCATCACGATATGAGTTCTCAGGAGACTGCTCAATTTTACAAAGCAAGTCATTCCTTTTATGCCAAAAATCACATTCCAGACAAATACCTAACATTTACGAACTGTCCAATCACATGTATCCACACCAAAAGTATCGCATGACGGTAAAACCCACTTTTCAATTGTTCGGCCCATGATCGATCATCGGACAAACCCAACATTCTTCTTTAGACAGGCCGAACAAACCCATAATAAAAAGGCCTCGACCCATATCATAAATAGACCATAAAGAAAGAAACAGAAACAGGTAAGAGTAGGATACGGCATATTTGTGTGTAGTAAAAATTTTACGATGTCCTGCGCTCTGATCTTAGTCTTGATCAGCTAGCGGGCAAGAACTGGCTCAGCAAGGTCGGCTTCAGGCAACGAGGTCCGTTCACTTCAGGTCATGTAAAAGTCAGCACAAACCCCAGCAAAAGGGCACGAGTCTTAAAGACTCATTCAGCCGCAGTCATCGGCCTATGTGAGGGCAACCACAAAATGGCTGCCTTACACAAAATGAAAACTATGGTTCGGAACGGAATCTTCAAATACACTGTGAATCCTTGTGTGTAACATGGCGAAAACACTCGTACTTGCCGAACTCATTAGTTATGGTTCAATGTTATCAAAATCGTAACGGAACCATGACATTTAAAACACGGGTTCAGAATTCACGGAACCTCAGACCCTCCTTTTGCCCTTACATAGGCAATTACTGAGTCTATATCTGAGTCGATGTCAATTTTCATCAGATCACGAAGGTGCTGTTGAAGCATTATCTTGTTTCTCTGTGCATCTCTCGTGACAGGCGGTCTCCTGACACACGTTGTAGCACAAAGGCCACATATGGCAGGACCGCACTGTACACAAAGACAACATGAGAAAAGAACTGCTAGAGCCACACCAATGATCATCAGAATCTCCCATCCCCAAACGGATAACAGTCCCCAAAACCATCCAGTTAACGACCAATCTCCTTCGTCCACATGTGTAGACTCTGAGATCTTATGTAACCTGGAAATGGCCTCGTATACCGTCGGAGCATTATCTGGGATGAAAACGCAGCAACTCGATTGGATCACTTTACATACTCCACCTCGATCCGCGAGTATGACGTCTAAAACTATACGATTCTGTAACGTCATAAGGCGATCCGCATGAAGCTCAGCTGTCAGATTACTAAGGGCACCGGCAGTTTCATTTAGGGTGAATTCAACCACCCTCGTCAATTGCCGTAAGCCCCTACTGTTAGCCATAGGTCCCCAAAACGGTAAGAAACCCTTAAACTAGTCTCCCACTTCTTATCCAGCGGTATCTTCCCGATTGAAGACACCTCTAACAACTCTTGTCTTGTGGTAATCTGCAGCAGCAGTATACGTACGAGGCAACAATATCCAACATAACACGTTCCTGAAAAATCAGGGGGAAACCATGTATATGCTCTGTTGTAACAAACAAAATACGTGCCCTTAGCTGCCAAAAACGGCGGGGAAGATTGAGACGTAAAAACGTACGTCTGAGTACAAACACTCTTCCCCAGCTGAGCTTTCGGATTTTTGTCATTACCTTGCAGACAAAAATGACCTCGGTGGAGTACGATCCAAATCGGAGGTGACCTCTTTCGTTTCTGCCTTTCACTCAGACTAACACTGTATCCTGTCGTGTTCCATCCAACATAAGCCGATAACTATTCCTTGGGAATAGTCCTGTACGTATTGATATCTCTGCTCATATTCATAACTCTCTTCACCAAGGCTTGATTACTCAAGTTATCTCTCATGGAATGCAGGGGATAGACTTCCAGGGCATAAATGGACATCATCTGAAAAGCCCATAACGACCCATTCTGACTAAACGGTAAGATCAGATAGGGAACAACTCTATCTGTAGTATGTGGCATAAGACCACACACCCAACAATTAGTAATGTTCACTACCAACTGATGTTGGTGCAGTAGCTGTACGAATGTATTATGTACAAATTCTGACCTTCTAATCTGCTCGTGTTCGGGTAAGATATGGAAAGAATGCAAAGAAGTAGTTGTAGGAAAGGTCGTAGGTTGGGAAATGGGTGTAGAAGTCAATTGTGTAGAAAAAACAATCCAAACCACCAAAGTTAACGTCATGCTAAAAAACATCAGAATACAGGTAATCAGAAAATATTTGCTATGCATTATTCTACATAGTTTCAGCTTAAAGTTCATTTTCTCAGCAGCTCTCTCGATCTCAAAAAACTCCATCCTCTAACTGGGCTGTTCGCGGCGGTTGGTTTTCTTCTGCTAGGGAGTGCGTCTGTCAGTCCAGGGAACACCCTAAGACCAACCAGAACCGTCGACCTTGTTTATAAACGGCTGCAATCCCAAGTCTTTACACCGCGACCCTACAGCTGAACCCGGATGGCGGTTGGAAAAGGAGAAAAAATAAATCAAAACAGTTTCTTGGCCGATAGAAAGTGCAGTTTTAAAAACCAAAAAGGAATTATTTGTTTTTTATTAGTCCATAATTTCTAGGTCGTAAATTATAAAGTTTTTTACCAAGCTTTGTCTGGTTTTGAAATAACAGTTCAGGCTCGGTGGTGTCCAATCTCAAAGATGAAGGCACAGCTGCTTACAAGACATCATCGTCTTCTTTCCCAGTCCCTCTCCATACCAACTCAGCGTCGCTGAACGGTGTGAACTTCGGCAACCTTTCAGTCTCGGTGTCTGCAATACCTTCGAGGATCCACTTGTCGTACGGCAGAGGTAAAGGTACCCTCTTACAGTGTATGCCGTTGAACCAATTTTTCTTCCCAAGGACTTTTACAGATGTTCTTGTAGACAGCAACACCTGATGTGGGCCGGGCTGGTCGTTCTTGGTACGTTGGAAATTTTTCACGCGGGCCCAGACACCAGGATTGATGGTGTGACCTGTGTCCACGGAGACTGGCGGCAGGTTATCGTGAACCTGTTGATGCAAGACACGTAATTTAGCCGTCAGGTCATACAAATAGTCCACCAACACAGGATAGTCAATATCACTAAATTTTGTTGGTCTCGGCACTCCCCACAAATTTTCCGGTCGACCAAAAACAATTTCATACGGACTAAGTCCGATTTGGGAATGCACTGTAGTTCTAGTTGACAAAAGTGCCAACGGCAAAGCATCGGGCCATTGGAGACCAGAACTCGCCTGAATTTTGGCTAACTTCAGCTTCAGAGTGCCATTGTAACATTCCACTAATCCAGCTGATTGGGGGTGAATCGCAGCATGGAATTTCTGTTTTATGCCCAAACCCTCACACACTCTCTTCATGATCTTCCCCACAAACTCACTTCCGTTATCACTCCACACCATCCTTGGCAACCCAAACCTAGGGAAATATTCTTTGAGCAAAACTTTAGCTGTGGATGAGGCAGTATTGTCTTTTAGGGGTTAGGCCTCTACCCATCTAGAAAAGGCACAAACAACTACAAGGACGTATTTCAAATTGATGCATCTTTCCATGTGGATAAAATCCAATTGCAGAACCTCGAACTGATGCGTCGGTGGTGACCAGCTGTAGTTGGAGTTCCCTTACCTGGATTATACATCAAACACACCATACAATTCTTGACCACATTCTCCGCACATTTGGGAATCCCACCATTCTCCCACACTGGAGCCAACAACTTACAAATTCCTTTCGCACTAATGTGAGACAACCCATGTGCCATCGTAACCACCGCAAGCACATATGCATCCGGCAACATCCATCTTTGGTGTTCTGATAACTCAACCCAACAACCAGTCGAATCCAATCTACCCGTAGTTTCTCTCCACACACTCTTTTCATTTTCAGTGGCTTCAGCCTGGATTGATTTCACACTCTCAATCGTATCTTCACACATTCCAGCTGCACCAATCCATCTCGCAGGGCCTGCAACGTACATTCGACTCATCACATTTCTCGCTGTTTCTTTCGCAACTTCATCCGCAAACGCATTACCACGACCGAAATCATCCGGAACCTTCCGGTGAGCACTACACTTCACAATCGAACTTACTTTGGCAAAGTAAGTGACTGAAGAAGCTCATTCACCAACTGCCCATGTTGGATCTTAGTCCCATGCGATGTGAGAAATCCTCTTTCTTTCCTCAAGCGTCCAAAACTGTGTGCTACACCAAATGCGTACTGACTATCGGTATACACATTCACTCTCTTTCCCTCTGATAAAATACACGCTCTCGTTAGGGCAATCAATTCTGCTGCTTGCGCCGAATTATAGCTCACTCATGCAGTTTCAACAATCGTACATAATGTCGCCACGACATATGCCGCGGTCGTATCACCATTTGGGAGCTTGTAGCATGACCCATCAACCCATAGCGTACCATCAGGATCCGAAAGAGGAGTGTCTTTCAAATCGACTCTACCCTTCGTTTCCTCTTCCATTCTAAGAAAACAATCATGCTGTTCCTGACCATCTGTGTCCACAGAAATCGGCAACAATGTCGCTGGATTCAATATATTACACCGCTTGATGTGCACGTGACTAGCCAAAAGCGTCAACTCATAGCCCGACAACCTCGCACTAGTAAGGTGCTGAGTCTTGGTTCTATTTAATAAAGTATCCACTGCATGTGGAACCATCACGACTAACGTGTTATCCATCACAAATCCAGCTGACTGTCGGATAGAAACAGCCGCTGCCGCTGTAGCTCTTAAGCAACTTGGCAACGCTCTAGCTACCGGATCTAAAGTCGACGAGAAATATGCACATGGACGTTGCTTATCACCGAATTGTTGAGTCAAAACTGACAATGCACAACCCTCTCTCTCGTGGACGTAGAGTGTAAAAGGCTTACTGTAGTCAGGAGTACCCAACACTGGAGCAGAACACAACACATCACGCAACTCAGAAAAACTTTTCTGACAATCGTCAGACCAAGGAAGAGGGTTCGGTATATCCTTACAAGTCAATGCCAACAGAGGTTTTGCCAACAAAGAAAAGTTCGGAATCCACTGTCTACAATACGACGTCATACCCAGAAAAGCACGTACCTCTCTCTGCGTACTTGGCACAGTCATTTGAGCAATCGCTTGAATTCATTCTGGGGTCAACCTTCTTCCCTCCTTCGACAAGAGATGACCTAAGTAGGTCACCTCTTGGCGACAATACTGCAACTTTGAAGGCGACACTTTATGATGCAAATCAGACAAATGTCGTAACAGAGAAAGAGTAGCTTCTTTACAAGTTTCCTCATCATCAGCAGTCACTAATAAATCATCAATATACTGAATAGGAGCAGTACCAGCAGGTAGCACAAGAGTATCAAGCTGAGTTTTCAAAGCCTGGCTATAAATGGAAGGACTTTCGCAATAGCCTTGAGGAGCGCGCTTAAACCGGAAGCTTCGGCCTCCTAAAGAGAAGCCAAAAATATCTCTACTCTCCTTGGCAATTGGAATACTGAAGAAAGCATTCTTCAGATCTATAACCGAAAACCAGGCAGCTGAAGCAGGAATCATAGTCAGCAAAGCAGTAATGTTCGGAACAACAGGAAACTGTGGCACAACAATTTTATTAACCTCTCGAAGGTCGATCACAAACCTGTAGACAGGTGGCTGAGAAGAGTCAGTGCGCTTTAGGACAGGCAAAACGGGACTGTTACACACATTACCTCTCGTTTCTTCGATCACACCTTTCTCAATCAAATCATAAATGATTGCTAAAAGCGCTCTTTCACCATCGCTAGAAATCCTATATTGGGGAATCCGTGGCAATTTAACATTTGCTTTAAGTGTTACAACATAAGGTGGAATCTCCAAAAGACCCACATCATTAGGACCAGTAGCCCAAAGAGTATCAGGGAGAGAACGCAATTCCGGTGGAAGCCGATCTTTAGACAAATACATCGGAGAGATCACTTTCTTACCCAATGTAAGCTGTACTCCCGAAGGAGAACAATGCAATGTCGCATTCAACCTTTTCAACAAATCCAAACCTAGCAAATTCTCACCACAACCTGTCATTAAAATGAGAGGTGCTTCCAATTCACAAGGCCCTATAGAAAGAGACAAGGGACTGGAAACTGGATTACGAACTGGGACACCAGAGAATCCTACCGAAACATTCGTTAAGCCAGACAAAGGTGCACCAGGGAGTTTAGAGTGCATGATAGAACTCTTCTCTGCACCGGTATCCAAAAGAAAAGTACGCTACCACACCTGATGAAACCACTGCAACATAAGGCCCACTCTGATCTACTGGAACCAACACTTCTCCCTCTCTTTGTCCATGGCTGTCCTAAGAATCATTATAGTCAGCATTCTCACTCTCAACATAATAGTCATCAGCATAGTACTTAGTCGACTGACCAGACGCAATTTTCTGTTGATCAAAACAATTCATAGAATTCTGTTGGGGAAAGGAACGTTCGTTCTGAGGAAACGCACCACGTCCTCTACCCCTAAACACTTGCTGGAAACCACCACGACCTCTTGGGGACGGCATACCACTTGTGCGCTGCCGTAAAACAGGGCACTCAGTTTTTATAATGACCTTCCTCCCTACAATACGCACACTGATTCCAGCCCAAAGGTGGTCTTGGAGGAAAATACCCAGCCTTCTGTTGCGGTCTCTGAAACGATGGAGGTTGCTGAAACTGTGGGCGTTGCTCTGACTCTTGCTGATTCGAGCGAGGCGGATACGCCTGCTGCAAATGAACCTTTGTCTTTAAGTCTTTTGTCTTTTTCTCTACTCTTTCTTTCTCGTCCTTATCCCTATTCTCGTAGTACTGTGCAGTCTCCAATATCTGGGCCGACGAGGAAACAGCCCAAGAACTCTCAGAATCTTTCAACTTACTACACATTTCAGGAAGTAAGTTAAAGACAAACTTATCTACGAACAATCTTTGTCCACCTTCCGTACTCATATCTTGACCACTATGATCTATAAATGTCTCTTCAAACCTAGTGAAGAAATCAGATACACTTTCGTCCTTCTTCTGCTTACATGCTGCTAACGTGTCCCAATTTACTCGTAACGCTGGCATCATTGTTTTCATAAGATCTATAGTTCTGCCAGGAAGATCTGCCACTAGAGGCTCAGGCTTAGAACCACCAACTTGTCTAGCGTCCGCGGCAGCAATATTGACCCATGAGTCACCTAATTCAATTGCATGATCCTCATGACGAATCTTTGCCCATAGAGGTTGAGGTACTACATTACCCAACAGCATATCTATGTCGGCTAAATTCATGATGCATGCGTCAACTGTCTGGGACAATTCTTTGTAATAGCCAGCTGGATTCTTACGGGGATCAGGTAAAGACTGTTTAAGGGCCAAAACTTCTATTCTCTTCCATGGCACATGTACCCATACTCTCTGAAAATGAGGCAGAACAGGTGGATTAGCGTTTACGTCGTACCTTTCTCCTTTCTCCTAACTGCGGAATCAGGCTCAAACAGTCGCTGAGAAGGGAAATCGCTCCTAAATGCAAGTACCATCGCAACTGCTTCCTCAATTCCGGGACCCACTATCGTCCCTTTCGCAAACTCAGACTGGACATTTAGCAACTCTACTGGGACTGAACCCAAATCATTATCTTTCCATTCCTCACGGAGGAAAGTACACATTAAATCAAACACATATCTTTGCTTGGGTGCTTCCCACTGCAGGAAGACATACATAACTGACTCTAAATTATACCTCGAAACATTCGAAATCCACCTGCGAACCAGGAGATCCAACACTGCCTGCTCTTCAGGACTAGGTAACTGACTACGCAGTTGTTTACGCGCAGAAAAGGGGGTTATACTCGACGACCCAAAGAAAGGAGACAAAAGACCAGTAACGGTTTTGGCCATCCGTTGTCGAGCAGAAGGAGAAGACGTCATAAGGACAGGAGACAAAGTATTTTGAAGCAAAGTAGCAGAAGTCAAAGGAAAAGGAGAGTAAGGCAAAGAAGGTCCAGGCAAAACTGATAGCAAAGTTCGCGGCTCCAGAGGAGGCGGGCCGTAGGAGGAAGGACTAGCTGAAGATGAGCCGGTGGTTGAGCAGGACCAGGAGGTGGAACAACTGGAGGTGGAGGAGGTGCCGTAGCGTTCTGTGCATAAGGGGGTGGTAATCTCAATAGATGTAACATTAAAAGGTCCTTTTCAGGGTCCTTTGTCGCCTTCTCAAGAATAGGTGGCAATGCTGGATAACATTTATCAATAGCCATATTATGTTGCCTATCTGATACCTCAATTGCTTTATCTTCTTTGTCTTCTTTAAACTCCTTGGCAGCTTGCATTATCGACAACCCCTTTTCTCTCTTATCTTTTTTAGCTTGTTTGATTTCTCGTTGTCTGGCTTCTTTACGCCAAAGGTGAAAGGAGTCAAACAATGCCAGCCGGGCTTTCTTTCTAAACAATGTCGTTTCTAAATTAGCTAAAATCTCAGTATCAAAACTACCATATTGGGGCCATCGTAAAACCCCATCTTTCCTGGTATAGCGGACCCACACTTCATTGAATGTAATGGGGCCAACGCTGTGTTTAGAATAGAGTTCATAAGTCGGTGTTCCAACTGGAGGTATCGGACATGAATCCTCCAATCGGGAATCCCTGTTACAACCACAACAGAATATCCTCCTAAGTTTGCTAAGACTAGGCATCTTAGCTCACTAATCTAGCTTCAAACTTCAAGGGATTATCTACAACGATAGTCTCGCAAATATACGAGTCCCTCGGCTTTGGAAATTGCAATACCCAAATCAAAGACCCAAAAACTAAGTACTCAAAGAACCAAAAAACAAAGAACTGGGAGCGACCCACGTATACTGAACTAAGGTATTAGTCACGTCACCAGAAGACCCGTCTATCGTCTCGCCTTACAAAGCTGCACAAAGGGGGGTCCAAGACAGGGTGGCAGTCAGGGCAGCGGTCCTTCGTAGCCGTCTAGAAAGCGGGAAACCTCACAGCAAAGACCTTCAGTCCACGTTCGACATACCGGGGTCGATGGAGTGGGGGCCTTTCTTCCGGAATTTCCTCACAAAGCTCCTCACGATCTTCAGGCTTGGACCTGTACCGCATGATGTCGCTCTGCGTTGGGCGCCAACTGAAGAACCGGGTTATTTAGAACCCGGCGGCGCCAGGGGCATGCCCAAAGTCTTCGGGTTCACCTGTCTTAGAATACAGAGACACGGGACTCTTCATGGTGACGTCAAAGATCGAATTTATTGACTGCAGCCAGTAACAGAAATCCTAGAAATCATCACGGTATGAGTTCTCAGGAGACTCCTCAATTTTACAAAGCAAGTCATTCCTTTTATGCCAAATATCACATTCCAGACAAATACATAACATTTACGAACTGTCCAATCACATGTATCCACACCAAAAGTATCTCATGACGGTAAAACCCACTTTTCAATTGTTCGGCCCATGATCGATCATCGGACAAACCCAACATTCTTCTTTAGACAGGCCGAACAAACCCATAATAAAAAGGCCACGACCCATATCATAAATAGACCATAAAGAAAGAAACAGGTAAGAGTAGGATAAGGCATATTTGTGTGTAGTAAAAACTTTACGATGGCCTGCGCTCTGATCTTAGTCTTGATCAGCTAGCGGGCAAGAACTGGCTCAGCAAGGTCGGCTTCAGGCAACGAGGTCAGTTTACTTCGGGTCATGTAAAAGTCAGCACAAACCCCAGCAAAAGGGCACGAGTCTTAAAGACTCATTCAGCCGCAGTCATCGGCCTATGTGAGGGCAACCACAAAATGGCTGCCTTACACAAAATGAAAACTATGGTTCGGAACGGATTCTTCAAATACACAGTGAATCCTTGTGTGTAACATGGCGAAAACACTCGTACTTGCCGAACTCATTAGTTACGGTTCATTGTTACCAAAATGGTAACGGAACCATGACATTTAAAACACGGGTTCAGAATTCACGGAACCTCAGTACTCAGTACCGCCACTGCAGTGGGCCGGTGGTCAGACCACTAAGCTCTAAAACAGGCCCTAAGTTTGTTGTTGCTGTTCTCCTGTTGTGAATCTATCTAGGACCCTAATTAGATATCCCAGATTCATGCCCTTATGTGGTTATAACAAAACATATCCTTATAAAGGCATAAGAATCATGTCCATATTTAGGCATAGCCAATGCAGTCCAAATATGGCAAGGCTACTCCCATAGACTCCTAGAAAGCACAACGTGTTCTTTAAACAAACCAAGCCTCCAGCAGCCCGGGAATTCCCCCTGCTTTTGTTTTGATTTGCGCAAGAACTCCTGGAGTCCAGAAAGAACTGTTAGTTCTTGGTGACGTCTTATGTCCAACCTTACGTCAAACACGGCACCTTTCAGGTATAAATATACCAATGTTGCCTTAAGCAAACACACGGTGGTTTGGAGCAGAGCGGCTATCTACTTGCCCGAAGCCCAGCTGATGCGAGTGCTGAAGGAAGCCGACCCTCCCATTGACGCACTGAGAGAGACACTGTCTTTTCTCTTACCGAGAAATCCAGCTCCGGTGTTTCCAGTCACCCTTGCGGGTTGCTGGGAGATCGAGTCCTGAGACACGGGATACAAGACCTCCTTCATTCTATTACCAAGGTACGGAGCTGACTAAATCCTTAAGAGAATTCTTGATTCAGATTCTTGGCAAAAAACCAACTGCACTTAAACTGCAACTTACTTACTCCTTCCCACGTATTGGGCTTAGGTCAGGTACACCGGAATCGGCGTATATTAGAAGCACCAGTTGAGTACGTTAGTCAATGTTTTTATGTATGTATATATTTTATCCGTTTTAAAGTATCATATGGCTAAGAAACCATATCAATACTTTTACAGTATTATTTCATAATACTCCTTTTACTGTACGCACTTTACTTCATGATAAGTATTGCAATTGTGGCAATTCATTTCTCTTGAATGAGAAAGAAGACTGCTCAATAAATAACAACTTTTATTGAAAACGCCCATCTCTCTATTTCTCTGCACTCCTGGTGAAATTAAGCATGCACGATTGACTGTATGAAATAGTTGTCTATTGTTTTCACAGTACTCTAGAGATATACTCTTTATTCTGAAAGAGCAAAGTTGTCATGTTTTTGCGGTTGTCAGAAACTAATCCCTTCTTGTCTATTCAGGGAAGTTAACACATCCTTGTTTACTCGAGAAAGTTTCTAGTGACCTCTAAGCTAGCTGGCAAACCTAATTAAGTCTAACATAGTCAGTAGAGAGCTAGATGACCTCAGTCTTACGTTTAAACTGCTGTTTATGTTATTCCAATGCGCAGAGCCTATTGGGAATATAGGAACTACATTACACTCCTATGGTCGGAATTTTGGGCCAAATTGCTCATAATTATGGGAATGTGTTTACACATGGAACTTTAGGTAATTTTGCATCAGAAATTACCAAAATTACTCTGATTAATTTGGTGTATTTAAAATTTGCCCAAGGCCTAAACTAGACCTGTCAATCCAGCCCGGGTGCACTTTCGTGGGGTCGATGATTCGGGTTGCTCCTGCTCTGCGCTTTTCTACAGCAGCAAATCTGATTCAGGGGGACCTCGTGGACAAGGTAACCAGCCCCGTGGAGCACTAGTCGTCTTCAGCCTGTAGCCTTCAACCACTGGAATTCTCTGAGCTCTTAGTCCAAAGCTAGACATCCTCACTGGGCTAAGGAGCCTAAAATATCCAATTGGGTCTTCTCTGGGTGATTCAGACTTTTGACTTCCATTTCAGACACAACATCTGAAAGTAAAACTTCAGAGAGGGTGGGACCTGATTTCTTTACCCAACCCATGCCCCTTTGTGGTCTGCCTTAATCTGCACCTAGGTTGCGGTCAAGTGCAACCAGAAGACAGTGGTTGGTGGTTAACACCTTTTGGCGCAATTTTCACATTAACATTTTTTATAATTTCGGGTTCTTTTATTGCATTTTGATGTCATTTTATTTATTAACATTAACTCTAATTTCCTAAATTGGTAGGGGATTTTACTTATGTTGTCTTTTGACTTTATTACTGTTTTGTTAGTGCATACATATTTTACACATTGCCTCTAAGTTAAGTCTGTCAGCTCTGTGCTATAGCTACCAGAGAGTTGTGTTCAACCATATCCCTGATCACACACTTTGTGTGAAAAAACACAATTGATTAGGTTATTTCAATACAAATGTGGCTATATGTACAGGAACATAAGGATATAATAATGACAAATCAAAGATGATTGAATTGTATAGAGGTTTTGAGCATGGGTTTCCATATGTTCACTTACAGTAATGGTAATAAATAACAGAACTATGTCTAGGTACAGTGGGCTGGGTTATGTAGGCACACTGCAACCAGAATGGTGTTGTTTATTGTATACTTTAGCCCTGAAGAAGTTGTGGGTTAATCCTGACACGACGAAACACCTGTTGGCTAGAGGCTTAATGAAGATTGAAAATAAAGACAACAACAAATATTGATTGCATTTGTATTGAAATAACCTAATCAATTGTGTTTTTTCACATAAAGTGTGTGCTCAGGGATATGGTTGAATATTATTAGGATTCTTTGTTTAGGTCCTGTTTGTGGGTAGGTGAAGGGTAATTACCTCCTCCCTTTCAGCAACTCAAGATAACACTGCAAAGGTATACACAGACACAACATATAGTGAGCGCTCTATCACTTTCCTTAAATTCACCCCTTGGAGATTCTTACCAGAGAGTTGTACTCAGATTTATTTAGTGACTTTAGTGGTTCTCCCTGAAAGAGGTTGTGGTTATTACTTAAGGTGGGTACTCATCCCCCAATTTAATATCACAGTTTCAGTAAGTGCATTTTATTTTCACAAATTAAAATGTCTTCAAGTAGGGTGTCTTCAATTTCAAGTGTTGGTTCCCCTAATTGATTCTGCCAGTACGCATTGTATTTATGCATATCATCAGGTCTATTCTCCATCATAATCTGATATGTAGTACCTATTTTTTTTCCCGAGACGGATTGCCTCCACTAGATTATTAGGGGCAGGTCTAATATGTTTTCTTAAACAAAAATCGCGAATTTGGAGATATTTAAAAAAGAAGATTGAGGTAACTTATATTTAGCAGCTAACCTTTCATAAGTAGAGAATATCCCATTAATTTCAAATAGATCCCCAATTCTAAAAATCCCTTCATATGACCATTCCCTGGCAACTCTATCTCAGAATACAGAAGGAAGCAATTTATCCGCATCAAAAGGTGTAGAATATGTGATTTTCCCAAATTTAATTAATCTAGATACCTTTCTCCACACTTTAAAGGCCGAGTCCAATACTTTGAAGCGAGTGTGCTTAAAGTAATTCCCCTCCAATTCCTTCATTAAGCACCCCTTTATATGCTCCCCCAATAACAAATAAAATATAGAAGGAGCTTCTGCTAGTTCTTCAATTGATTCTCCCGTCAACAGGAGTCTCATTCTTTGCAGAAAGCATACATAATAGTAAAGCAGAAAATCAAGTATCCCCCACCCACCTCTTTCAACCAGCAATGTCAACCATTTCATTGCTCGTCTGGTTTTCCCAGGAGCCCATAGAAATCTTGTGCACGAAGACTGAAGCTGTTATATATAAGTTATAGGAATCTCCAAAGGGATGCTTCAAAATAAATACAATACCTTGGCAAGAATATGCATTTTAATAAAGTTGCCCCTGCCAATAATGGACAATTGCAGCCGTCCCCACCTATCTAGTGATTGCTGTACTTGTAGAGTCATAGTATCCCAATAGGTATCAATTATCTCTTTCATGTGAGTTTAAATTTTTATGCCTAGATATGTTACTTCAGACGTAACCCGGGGATCATTAAATTGAATATTGTCAGTACATAAAACCTGAGTTTTTACTGAGTGTATTTTATACCCTGAGATTGCGCCAAAATTGTGAGCTAATCGCTCAATCTCCTCTATTGCCTCAGCCGGGTCAGTTGTGGTGATGGCAATATCATCAGCGTATGCAAACACTGTATGTGGTATGTTTTTTTACTATAAATGGTTTTATATGCGGTGTATTTAACAAGTTAATTAAAAAAGGATTGATAAATAAAGCAAAAAGAAGTGGGGAGCAAGGGCATCCTTGCCGAGTCCCTCTGGTTATACTAATCTTTTTAGATTTAATACCCATAGCCGCTATTCTTGCATTTGGAGCCGTGTACAAAACCTTTATTGTTGTCAGAAAATCTTTGCCAAATCCCGCTCTCCTCATAACCTCCCATAAATATTGCCACTCCACACGATCGAACGCTTTCTCAGCGTCTAGCAATATCAGTGCTAATTCCCGTTTTTCCGCTTGAGCTATATCAAATAAGGTTATAACCTTATTAATATGTGTAACTGTACCTCTTTTTGGGATAAACCCATGTTGATTGAGCGAAACCAACGGTATAATAATTTTGGAAATACGGTTCGCTATCATTTTAGAATATATCTTGCTGTCGCAGTTAAGCAAAGATATTGGGCGATATGAGCCAGGTAGTTCAGGGGGTTTGCCCTTCTTAATAAAAACTACGATAGAAGCATCATCCCAGGACTGTGGAGCCTTACCAGTTTGTGCCATTCTGAAAGTCTCAAGCATAATATTTTTTAGTGGTTAAAAAAACCTCTCCTGGAATAAGATCTGGACCTGCCGCCTTTCCGTTAGCTAAAGTTTTAATTGCCACCTCCAATTCCTCCATAGAGAATGGGCTATCTAAGAATTCTTTATCGCTATCCGTTAATTTATTAAAAGTGCCCTCCTCCCATACCATATCTGTTTCTAAAATAGGTTGATGGGTATATAGTTCCGAATAGAATTGATATAATATTTCAATTATTTCTTCTGGTTTCTCATGAATAGTACCAGTACTATTTAAATAATATTTCCGGGCTATCTCTTCACTCCATAGCCCCGTTATCTTTGCTCGACAGCGTGCTACTATATCTTCAAATTTAGATATATTTGACAAATTATCTATCTTCCCTATTTCCTTAATCAAATTTTCTTCCGCAAGCCTTAAACAGTTGTATAAATCTCGAGTTTGGGACCGTAATTTATTTTGACTGTAAAGCCCATAACTCACTGCCTCCCCTCCAAAACAGGCTTTAAATGTGTCCCATATCATAGCAATACTTGTTGAATTCAAATTATTGTTAATAAAATCAGGTATTCATCTCGACATATGTGTTCTAAATTGTTCATCAAGGCATAACTTTCTATCAAAAGTAAAACTCCTAACTTGATTAGTCGTTTTTAGTTGTTGAAGTTCAATTAGAATTGGTGAGTGATCTGATGATACCCGAGGGAATAATTGTATCTTTGTTCCCGTATATACAGACATAGATACAATAAAGTAATCCAACCGGGCAAATTTCTTATGTGGAAATGAATAAAAAGTGTACCCTGGGAGTGTTGGATGGCTTTTACTCCAAATATCCACCATACCATGATCTTGAACCAAGTTATATAAAGCTTTAAAAACACGTGGTTTACGACCCTTATATTCCTGCATTCCCGTACCTAATTCCACCGTATTTAAATTAATATTCAGATCTCCGCACAATATTAAAGGAGAAGTCCAATTAGCAAGTTCAATATTTAGCCATTCCAAAACTTCTGCCTCATCTAAATTAGACCCATAGATTGAACAAAGGGTGAACTGTGTCCCACCAATCTTTAACTCCGATATTGCCCATCTTCCCCACTTGTCTGTTAAACTTCGAATTGGAGTACAAAATCATGGTTTGTAAAGGATCATAACCCCTCTGGTTGTATTGGTTTGCTGGGAAGCGGCAATGAGTGTGTATCCTAAGTCTGCTTTGAGCATCCTATTGCTCCAGGGTAGATGTGTCTCTTGAAGACACAGAATATCCGGTCGTATAAAGCGGATATCAGATGCTATCTTCTTCCTTTTAGAAATGTTATTCAGACCCTACTGATGGCGAAAGATTTATGCCGTTCAGCCAATTTAAAAGCGCAAGTATATAAAACAGTGTTTAAGTTATACTATACCCCTAAACGGATGGCTACTTGGGGCCCTCAATATGAAGGAAAATGTTTTCGTTGTGGTGGGGAAGATGCCGATATTATACATATCTTTTTTAGCTGTTCTAAGCTAGTGCACTTTTTGAGCAGCATAGAAACTTTCATCACAATGGTTATTCATACCCCGATAAAAATTTCCCCTGCACTTTTGTTATTGGGTGGGGGACAAATAGTGGGAAAGGATACTGTTTTATGTAAGCACAAACATTTTTTGTTTATTACAATGACCGCAGCACGCTTATGTATTGCTACAGAATGGTTACAACCCGAGCCGCCATCATTTGAATTTTGGAGAGCGAAGCTATATAATTTATATGAAATGGAATGGAGTTGGTACGCGTTAAAGGGGATTAGGAAGCAAAGACTTGGGGCCCGATGTAGGTAGCCAATTACCGGTCGGTAACGGCCAAAAATCGGTATTTTCGGTCCTTACCGACCGGAATCAGAGTTTCGAGATGTATGTGTAAAAAAAAGTGTCCGAATCGGTAAAAACCAGTCGGTAAAATACCAAATCGGTATTTACCGATTCGAAATATACCGAATTCTAATCTACCGAGTCGGAAAATAAGAAATGGCTATTTTCCGACTCGGAATATACCGAATTCTTATTTACAGAATTGGTAAATAAGAAATGGTAACAATGGCATATCGAGATGTAGGAAACACAAAAAATACCGAATACCATGAAAATCGGTATTTAAGAGTCGGTATTAACCATGGATTGAAAGCAGGTGGAAACCAGGTGCAGGTTATATAAGAAGGCCCCAAAATGCAACAGTGCAACCACAATGGCGGCTTTCTACATAATGACAAGGCGGCTACGGATACAGGCAGCAGGACAGAGGGTCTGGCTAAGGGAGGAGCAGGTGTATAGGCAGAGGATCACCCTCTTCCAAATGACTGAAGCTGAGATCCTGCAAAGATACAGACTACACCCCAGAACCATCCTGGACTTGATCAGGGACCTCCACCCATATCTGGAACAACCAACCCCAAGAGCACACGCCATCCCACCCTATGTGCAGGTGCTGTGCTGCCTACACCTTCTTGCTTCTGGGAGCTACCAGAATGTGATAGCTATGGTAGGTGGGGTGTCCCAGAGCTGCCTTTCACGTTTTTTTCCGTAAATTCCTGGACGTCATGATGCAGAGGATGGGACACTACATTGAGTTCCCTGACACACCTGCTGAACTAGCAAAGACCAAAACCGATTTCTACCAACTCGCACGCTTCCCGCACATCATAGGCTGTATCGATGGTACGCACATCCCACTATGCCCACCTGCAGCAACCTAACACATATATAGAAACCGGAAGTCTACGCATTCAATCAATGTGTTGGTGATCTGCAACGCTGCCAACATAATTACAGACATTGTTGTAAAATGTCCAGGGAGTACCCACGACTCCTACATCTTCCAGAATAGTGGGATATACAGATGCCTTGTTGCTGGTGATTTTGGGGATGGATACCTGCTAGGTAAATAATCATGAGACACCCTGATAGTCAATGCAGAAGGAGCAATCATGAGTATGTGACTAATCATTATTTCATTTTCCACCCAGGTGCCAGTGCATATGCCCTGCGTTCATTTGTCCTCCCCCCTACCTGAATCCATCCACCAGGAGTGAAAGGCGTTACAACGTGGCACACAGAAGAACACGTTGCGTGGTGGAACGCACTTTTGGACTGCTGAAAAGCAGATTTAGGTGCCTCCATAAGAGTGGAGGTGCACGGCAGTACACGCCAATTACCTTTTGCAAGATAATTGCGACCTGCGCCATGCTGCACAATCTTGCCACCAAGGAGGGCACAGAGGTAGAAATCACATATCATGAGGACATAGATGATGGGACAGAATAAGCCAATCACAATGCAGCAGGAGCAGCACCAGCAACAGATGGGAGACTGAGACGCGCAGAAATCACCACCAGATATTTCTAATAGAGTGAGGAGACACAGGCATCTTTAGTTCTTGAAGCAGTTTAAGTTTCACTACTGGACTTCACATATACCACAACACATGAACCAAATAAAAGCCACTTTTCACACTGGGTGGCCAGAGTTGACATCACTGGGACCTATTCTGTGTTCAGGAATCTTTCTCAATGTTTGCGCTTACGCAATATGTTGTGGGAGCTATGGGGGAGGGGGTCAACTTGCGCAGTGGTGCCAGGGTCATCTGCATGGAGCCTGCTGCTCCGACTAACGTCCTGTACAAGCGTGCTGGATCCACTCCTGCTTGTTTACTCCTCTGTGTCCCCGACACACATGTTACCAGCAGTGGCTGTCTACTGTATCAGCAGTACCTCCATAGCAGAGGTCACTCTCCCCATGCCCCTGGACAAGTCACTGCAGCAGTGCACAATTTCAGTCTGCATGTTCACTGACCGGCGGCATAGCAGGGTGGTTGCAGTTGCCAGACGGTTGATGGACTTATTCAGCTGCTTGAGTTTGTGCCTATTCCTGCGCCTTTCTGTCTGGTCACGCTCCAGAATGTCACTTAGGGAACCCATGCGCACACCCATTTGCCTCACCCCCTCTGCCATGGACTCCATTCCTTTTCCCATGGACTTCAATCCTAGGGACATGGAGCATATCCCCCGATCAATGTTTGACATCCTGCTGTTCAGGATGCGTACCTGTCTGTGCACAGCCATGATCCCTTTGGCCTGCATGCGCTGAATCTTCACCATGGTTGATTCCAAACCAGCAAAAACCCCCTGCATATTCTGCCCCTCGTCGCGCTCACGTGCCCTACGACCATGGACACTTGCACGCACAGATCCTGATGACCCCTGTTGCCCTGCGTTGCCAGCCAGTGGTGGATTGCTAGGTGTGTCAACCTCCACCTCTTCCTCATCAGAGCTTGCAAGGATCCTGAGTGGTGGAACTTCCTGCCTCCTTGGCCTCACATGCACAGGGGACCCTGATGTTGGTGTTTCTGGAGGCTGTGTCCCAAAAAGCAGGGGTTACAGTGGCTGTGCTGTGGTGTTTTCCTCCAATGCTGTGGGTGCCTGCGCTGTGGAAGTGTCCTCATGGACAGTGTTGGGTCCTGACGTGTCAGTAGGCTTCTCCCTCGCAGCCGTTGCTGGTGCACTCGCCTCCCCTCCCTGCGCTGCACTGCGCGATGACTCTCCTGTGGGAAGACATGGACAATGGTCTCCTGTGTGTCTTCATTACACTCATTCCTATCACACTATTTGCTACGCCTCAACTGCTTGTGTATGGGGAGTGTGGCATGGCATGCAGAATTCTGTGTTGCCTGCTTTGATGTATGTTCCTATGACTACGACTACCATGATGCATTGCAGGTGAGTACTGACATGTATACTGGATTGTGTTTCAGTCACCCACATTGAGGAAGGGGCCAGGGGATGGGTGGGGATTCATGTCCATGCATCTTACCTTTTTTTCCTGCAGCTCTGGCTGAGCTGTCAGCATCCCCAATGTACATTCCGGCTCCATGGTGGATTCCACAAGCTGCTCCAGTTCAGTGAGGCTTGGTGCATGGCTCTTCCCTCCACCTGTGACTGAGGATTCTTTCCTCTGGGCTGCAATCTTCTTTTTGGTGATGATCCTCAGATCCTTTTTTTATGTCTTCTATTTGACGATGTGTGACCCCTAGGGCAATTACTTTGCTCTGGATCTCCAGCCAGGTGTTTCTCTTGACAGACTCTGCTACTTGCAGGGACTGTCTCCCAAAAAGCTGGCTGTAATGCTGCACTACCTCCTCCACCAGCACCTGGAGCTCAGTTGTACTGAATTTCAGCTTCCTTTTTCTGTCACCTCCATCCTTCTGGGTTTCCTGGGACTCCATGGTGATGCTCTGCTGGGCTCAGTGCAGCCTGCTCCTCTGTCTCCTCTCCAGCTCTCTCAACAGTTCTAATGCTCTGCACCTGCATGGGTGTGGCCACCTCCAGGTACTGGGGTGTGGTACTTGCATCTGATTGGTTGATTCCTCAGTTGCTTTGTTGTGGGGTGTGGTGGGTGTCCCTGATTGGTTCACTGGCTCACATGTCATCTATTCGAATTTTCGGGATCGGATTTTACCGATTCGGTAAATACCAAATCGGTAAATACCGATTCGGTAATATCCGATTCTGTATCTCCCATTCATTCCTATGGGCCTGGAGGCCCATAGGGTTGAATGGGTGATACCGAATCGGAGATTACTGAATCGGTATTTACCGATTCGGTGTTTTCCGAGTGTAGATTCCGAATGTTACCGATTCGGTATTTTTTACCGATTTCTTTCCTACATATGGTTTTCCGATTCATAAATACCGATTCGGTATCAATCGGTATTTAAGAACCGGTAAAAATAAATTACCTACATCGGGCCCTTGGTATGTTAATATGGGGGGCAATTAAAGATCATTTAGAGACGTGAAAAAAAAAAAATAAAAAAAAAAAAAATGTCTTCAAGTAAAGTGTTTGCACAGCAAAACATTTTATTGGCCCGTGTTATGACCTGACAGCCATAGGGTGGTCTCCCCCAATATTTCACTTATCTTCTTCTCATATTCTGACTTTGTTTTTGCTGGCTTAAAGACTGTGCACTTTACCACTGCTAACCAGTGCTAAAGTGCCCTCTCCATATGACATATTTAATTTACTTATAAGTCCCTAGTAAAGTGCACTACATGTGCACAGGGCCTGTAAATTAAATGCTACTAGTGGGTCTGCACCACTCATTACGCCACCCACTTAAGTAGCCCTCTAACCATGGCTCCTGCCTGCCATTACAGAGAATGTATATGCAGTTACACAGCCCCTTCGACCTGGCAAAATAAACTTTTTGCCTGGCCTAAACATTGCCTTTTAACAAATATAAGTCACCCATAAGGTAGGCTCTGGATGACCAAAAGGGCAGGGAGCAATGCATTTAAAAGGTAGGACATGTACTTTTACGTGCTCGTAGTGAATAACTCTCAAATTAATTTTTCACTACTGCAAGGCATATCTAGCCCATGCTCGATATGCCCCTGGATTCAAGCTAGACAGGCTGATGAGGGGTCATACACCAAAACCGATCCCCGGATGCTTGTTTTCGGGGGTTGTATGACGTTAAAACGCATACTTTTACAATGCACACCTTTACAACTCATTTTTTACAACGCAACATCCATTACAAAGCATTCCATTACAACGCATGCCATTACAACGAATTTTTAAAAACTACCTTTACAACACATTCCATTACAACGCATACTACCTTTACAACGCATACCATTACAACGCATAACATTACATTGCATGTATGGTAAGTATTGGATAGTGTAGGGGTAAAAATTACTATTCTAACTCCAGGGGGTGCAACAGTAGGGTAAGTGTTGGATAATGTAGGGGTAAATATTACTATTCTAACTCAAGGGGGTGCAACAGTAGAGTAAGTGTTGGATGGTAATGGTATGCGTTGTAATGGTATGCGTTGTAATGACTGTGTTGTAATGACATGCGTTGTAATGGTATGCGTTGTAGTGTCATGCGTTGTAATGGTTGCGTTGTAATGGCATGCTATGTAATGGATGTTGCGTTGTAAAAAATTTGTTGTAATGGTAGTGCGTTGTAAAAGTTGCGTTGTAAAGGTTGTTTCCCGTTTTCGGGTCCATGGAAGGACCTGGCCTGGCAGTTCGGGGTGGACTGTTCCCATGGGGACCATGGTCAAGACTGATTTGCTTATGGCTAGGTTCACACTGGGCTGGCGTGGTGAGCAAAAAAATGTGGATTTAACCCAGATCTGTGAATGGGATGAAAATTAGACAATGTTCAGCATTTTGTTCATCATCTTTTTGTGTTGCGACAATTGGTATTTAATAACAGCTAAAAGAATGTGGTTGCTTTGATATTCTCGAGTTACAATGGCCCCTGGATCTAATAATACAAATATTGTGTATGCTAGTCCTTCCTCCCCATGATTAAGAGCTCGATTTATTCAATGGCAGTCTTTACTCTTTCCATCAGAGTGGCGATGGTCATTAATCAGCCACCCTGAAGGACAGAGGACTGCCGGGTTTAGAGATCTCTGCCAAAGCATCAGTGATATCTGAATCTTCACATCAACTACCATCACAGAGTTTCCTCTGAAGGTATCAAATGTTTGGTGGTTGGCCATCGACATTTTAGACCGATGTCCCTCAAACATTCTTATTTCATAAAATGGAAGTTTGTATTTTCCAAAGTAAAAGTTTATTTTTGAAAAACATTCCCCTAATGATTCTCACACTCACACAGTTATTCCCTGGATGTGGGGGGAGAATATTATTTTTACTTTTCTGTTTGTGACAGCCACGTTGTTCCTGGCAGTGAAAGACAGAGAGAGAAGAGGAAATCAGACCATCTTCCCCATATGGGGCAGACAGTGTGATGCTGAGTCTGACAGCAGCACTTGGCCAGGCCATCAGAGTAAGCTTTTTGTTGATGGATACAGTAGGTGTACCACTGATGGAAAGCTGATGGCATGCCTGACTTCAAAAGGGTGACTGGACCCAGAGTCTGATGGACAGGGTACTCAGTCAAATATGGAATGGAGTAGACTGTCTGCCAAACTCTAAATCAGGGCTTTAGTCTGCTATCTGAAAATGTCCTTTCTTCATCCAAAGCTGAACGAACCTGAAATTTACTCAGAGCTAAATGTGTGCGACCATTCCCACGAACTCAGGTCTTGTTTTTATCTGAATGAACCCATGGTTTATTCTGAATTTTGGGCACCTGGTTTCCATCCAGAACCATGAGAGTCAGTGATTGGTATATCTAAAGCTGTTTGTCTAGGGTCCATCAAGAGTTGAGTGCCTGAAACTTAGCAAGATGTGTGATCTTTATCCAGAACTGCTGGATGAATCTGAATCTCATTTTGAGGCAGTGCAGAGCATTCAAAGTCACTTTCAAGAGTGAGGCACTTAACTCATTTAATAGCTTTGAATCATTTGCTAAAATCTGTCAGGAGCAAAGGGATTATTTACAAACTGTTAGACATGGCATCTTTTGGCGTGTTCTCCTCTGACCTTTTTGGCTTCCAACCTCCTGTTTCGACCTTGTTTTGCTGGCGTAGGACTTTGAGCACTTTGAATCTGCAATTCAGTGCCAAAGCGCTATGCTTGTCACATACATACTAGTGATTGGTGTACACATGATTGGCTGATTTGAGTTGGCTGAAAGTCCCTTTTCTAGGGGTTAAGACATATTCCTAGAGCATGTAGCTCAAAGCTCCTCCAGGGGCCTGCAGCACTGTTTGTGCCACCCACAGAGGTAGTTCTTCAGAATTGCCACAGGTGTTCCCTGGCGGGGCCTGTGTATGCAGGGTACTGTTATTCAGCTTAGCACTTAAAAAGCTACTTGAAAAGGTTCTGCATTTCTCACTACATCAGAGTACTCCTTGGGTGCGGTGTCGGGAAGAGGCAGGCATTGACGAAGATGTGCTACATGCACTGGTAGTGAATGGCATCAGATGGTGTGTTCAGTAAGGTGGGTATAACTACTGGGGCTCTTCCCTTAGTAGTTAGAGATGCTTATAGGATTGTAACCATACTACGCTGGTTATACACTGTTATGTGTGAACCTAGGACCCTAGTGTCATTTTTACCGATTCATGCCCATATATAGGTATAATTCACCCAGTCCTTATACAGGCATAAAGAATCATTGCCCTATTTAGTTATACCCTGTGCAGCCCTAATATGGCATGGCTACTTCCACTAAACTCCGAGAATCCACATTGATTTCGTGGTAAAACCAGCCTTCAGCAGTCAGGAACTTCCCCCTGCTTGAATATTGTTTTATCCAAGAAATCCGGGAGTTTTCAAGGAATTGAGGCACTAGTGACAATATTATGTCCAATCTTACGTCAGACTCGGCACCTTCAGGGGTATAAATATGCCTACATTTGCCCAGTCAAACACACGGTGGTCCAGGAGCAGATCGGCTAACTACTTGCCCGACGCCCTGCTGCTGCAAGTGCTGAAGGAAGCCGACCCTCCAACTGACGCACTGAGAGACTGTCATTTCTACTGCCGAGAAATCCAGCTCCTGTTTTTCCAGGCTACCCTTGCGGGTTGCTGGGAGATCGAGTCCCGAGAGAGAGATACCAGCCCTCTATCATCCTAAAACCAAGGTACGGAGCTCATTAGATCCCTAGAGAATTCTCGAACAGATTCTTGGCAGAGAAATACTAAAACTTAAACTCCTCCTCACTTACTTCTTCCCTTGTACTAGGCTTAGGTTAGGTACACCGGGGTAGGCGTATGTTTAGAAGCACCAGTGAAGTACTTTAGCCACTCTTTTATTATTGTATGTATTTTATGCATTTTATTTATTCTATGTTTATGGCTTAGAAACCATATCATGCTTTTACAGTACTATTTTATAATACTATTCGTATTATATGCATTGTACTTCTTAACTAGCATTTCAATTGTAGCAGTACATTTCTTATGCTTAAGAAATAAGACTGTTCAATAAATACTTTTATTGAAAACGCCCGTCTCTCTATTTCTAAGCAACTCTGGTGAAACGAAGCATGCACATCTGACTGAGTAAAATAGCCGTCTATTGTTTCCGCGACTCTAGAGGTACGTTTCATTCTGGGGAAACAAAGTTGTCATGTTATATGGTTGTCAGAGACTAGTCCCTTCTTGTTTATTCGAGAAAGTTTCTAGTGACCTCTGAGCTAGCTGGCACTCACAATTAAGTCTAATATATTCGGCAGAGACCTAGTCGACATAAGTCCTACGTCTAAGCTGCAGGGTATATTATTCCAATGCGCAGGGCTTATTGGGAATATAGGAACTACACTACATGGTGCCCAACGTTTGGTAAGGCGATAATTTAACGCTAGATACTAAAGTACCTCAGTCGTGCTTTACACACAGACCCCTTTTCTCCTGTAAAAACTCCAAAAGACGTCTGGAGTGGGTGAAAGGATAATATCCGCCAAAACTGAGTAGGACAAAAAATCCCATGTATTAGTTTTCGGTTTTTACAACGTTGAAGGATACAGTGTTCCAAAATGTTGTGCACCTAATCTTTGTTTCCTTGAAACTTGTTCTGCAAACCCTCAGCTGAACTAAAATGCCGGATAGTGATACCGAATTGGATAGAGCTGCAGCAGCAGCTCAAGCGATCTTAGATGACGCTGAAATCCTATAAAATGACACTGATGCTATACTGCTCCCGGTAAATGTAAGGAAAAGTATAACTTACAAACTGATAAATAATGGAGTATCAGCAAGAGGTGGCAGAGTAATCTTTGTCATAGAGGCACATGAATATCGGCAGACAGAGGTATTTTATTCATGGATTCAGTTTCCAGCAGCAAATGCGGGAACACGAGAGTTCCACTACTACAAAGCAGAGGAACCTCCAGCGGAATACGTTCCTTTTGAGGACATTGAAATTCCATTAACTTACCAAGAGCATCAGCTCTGGTTTAAAGAACCCCTAAAACATCAAAATCACATCACCAGGTTCGGTCCCCTTGGTAGACCAGGAGCAACATGGCAGGTACTAGCCAGCTATACACCACATCCAGACTTTGGAAGGATGTCAGATGTAGAATTATTAGCTCAGCTAAAACAATTAATTAAAATACATAGACAATTGGTTCAATATGTCATGCGGACATTCACAGTCCAACCAGCTGTAATAATTCCACAGCACACCCCTCACCAGGGGAACACAAATAAAATCACACCACAGACTATACAGTCAGTCATTAGTAAACTACCAGCAAAACGAGAACAAATTCTGTTCTGGTTAGCACAAAAAATTACTCAAAAAGAGGCAGTATTTGCTGATAGTACACCTCATGAGAAACACAGGAGTTTGACAATCTGTTTACCGATGGGGATTGCACCACACATAGAGGACTGTGACACTTGGGGTACAGTCTTTGCTTCAATCTACACTAAAACACATGGTGTTCCGTCCATGGCGGTAATACCAGATGTTCTAAGACAGATTCAAAATGAATACGGTCCAGAACGGACCTTAAACCTAGGTATGAAATTACTGAAAGATTTCAAACAGGTCTCGGCTAATCTATTAGCCAACATTAAAGGTGAAGCAGCATCAGTGGCAATCCGCCAGAAATTAAAAGAAACAGACATTACTGAGTAACCTTATGAGCTTGCCAGAATTATTGAAAAATCCTACGAAGAATTAGGTAGAAATAGTTTGGGTGGGAAACCACTAAAACCACAACTAACAGAGAATCCTGAAAAAACGTTTATAAAAAATAATCTCACTACTCCTAAAAAGAAATGGGAGAACACTAAACAAAAGCTTCCTAGAGAGAAGCATTCCCAGCCCAGAGGAAGATCTCCTCTACGAGGAGGTTGGTCTCCCCAAAGGGAGCCCTCTGAAAAGAGGTACAACCTTAGAAATAGGGATACTTTAAGAAAATCTGATAGATATCAAGATAATCATACACGTTCCTCTCACACCTTTCAGACTTCCTCGCAGAAATCGGAAAGAAGAGGACGGTCAGAACACAAAGAAGAATGCATCAAGTCCAAAGACAGAGAACCCGTTCACCAAAGTAAAAAAGCTCAATTTTCCAAAAAGAAGGTAGCAAGCATGAAGATCAGACATGCCGAGGATTCTGAGGACACAACTCAAGAACGGGGAATGGGCTCAGACAATGCTGGACAGCGCAGCAGAAGTAACCATAGTTTGCAAGATCCTGAAGGATCATCTGAAGACAATGGACTTGAATGAAAACATTCAGGTTGAAACTGCCGACACCAGAGTTAGTGTACCCCAAAAGTTGTATGAAGTGACACTCTGGATGGAGGGGGGCATACCTAGAAAAATAAAAGCTCTCTTCTGGGACAAGCTTTCCAAGGGTTATGACATACTTCTAGCTGAAAAAGACTGGCCACCTACAGTCGTTAGGGAGTGCCCACACGGCGAAGAGATAATTATGCCAGCCTTCTCAAATCACATTCCAGTTCATAAAAAAATATACATATGCCAGGAAATGGGCAGTGGCCCAAGCCCCAGCATTATATAAAAACCATGTAGGTTGGGATGAGGACTCTCCTCATCACAAAATCCAGTTAAAACAACAACCTACTGCTCAGAGGCAGTATCCAGTCAAGAAAGAAGCTAAAAAACAAGTCAGGGAGATCTTAGATCAACTTGAATATCAAGGGGTGATTGAAACATGCACCTCATCTATGAACAATCCTTTGTTTCCTGTCTCCAAACCAGACAATTCATATAGTCTAGTTTTGGATTACAGACACCTAAACTCTTGTTGCAAAACTTTTGCAGTACAAAATTCACATAGTGCAGCACTGATGAATAACATTGTGCGCAAAAAATATAAAACCACATTAGACATTTCAAATGGGGTTTTCTGTAAAAACATTGCACCCGAAAGCAGGCATTTGACCGCTTTCTCAATCTTGGGGTCACAAACGAATTTTTCCGTCTCTCCCAGGGATTCAAGAATAGTCCAGGGTTATTTTCAGCGAGAGAAGCAGAAATACTACAAATGTACGATGATGAGGCATTATCTTATGTCGATGACATCTATCTTACAGATGCTGATTTGGACGTGCACTTGAAAAGAGTGAACACCATAATACTTGGGTTTGCTTCTGAATTGTATACATTAAATTTTAAGAAATCAAGAATTGCCCACCGCAATGTCCTATTCTTAGGATACGAGTTATCAAGTGAGGGCAAAATCCTGGCAGCAAACTTTCTTGAGAAAAGGTGCGCTGCTCCAACCTCCAAAAACACTGAAAAACTTACAGTCAATTCTAGGTTTCCTGAATTTTGGAAGAACATATGTTTTAAACTACGCAGAAAGGGTTAAACCTCTCTACGAGCTAATTAAACCTGACTTTAAACAAACAAATTGGACACATAAACATACAGAAATTTAGCATTCAGTACACACAGACATGTTAGCAAAAACACAATTAGATACACGCAACAATGCGCGCAATCTCGTGATCCGTGTCATCCCAGGGAAATGCGGATTCACATACCTGACCTTTAATGAAGGAGAAAAGGTAAAGCTTGCATTTAAATCACACTTGTACACACAAGCAGAAATGAAATTCTCTTCAACTAAAAAAATTCTGACAGCGTTTAAAACTGCAGTAGCAAAAGAGAGAGCTCTCGCGCAGGGTAAACGTATAATGATCGTTACACCTGTACCTGCCTTAGAGGCAGTGACGAAAGCGAGCATTCCAAATGCAAAAGCTTTACATCCGAGATGGATACAATGGGTTAACTATCTTGCTGCAACAGACGTTGCATACGTGTTTGACCCTTATTTAAAAACACAAGAATTCCTGCAATACGAGTACGAATGTCCAATGCAGACCGAAATTCTGCCTCTAGAACATTACGGATGTATAATCTATACAGACGGATCAGCACAGCCCGCAATTGGGGGTAAACAAGCTTATAGTGCTGCGTGCGCGATCGTTAAAGGTCGTAGGCGCGAAGGTAAATTCAGACCTATGGTCACTAAAATTCAATAACTCGGGGACTGTACAGCTCAGCGAGCTGAACTACAGGCTTTCAAGATGGCGCTTGAAAATACTGATGGCGAATTCCCCACACTAATAGTGTGCGATTCGTATTACTGCGTACAATCTTACAATGAGTATCTGCAGAACTGGGTTCAAAACGGTTTCAATGATGAAAAAGGTTGCACAATTAAGCATAAAACGCTTTGAGAACAAGTAGTTATTTTGCAGAAAGAACTACAAAAGACTCACGTGATTCATATACTGAGTCATCAGCGTGATGGCGTTCACGTTGCAGGGAATTCATTGGCTGATAAACCGCGAAGGCAGCTGTGCAAACGGCTTCCGTAGCTACAACCACTCGTTCGATGAGCGTAATAGATGGAGAAACGTTACTAGTAGTAAAAGCCTCAATGGAAGGCAGCTATGCAACGTTACCTCTAAACTATCCACTCACAAATACATACATAATTGATGCAAACTGCGTTCCTTTTCCTCAAATCCCTGGAGTGGGGGACAGAGTAATTCCAAACAGGAATCGGAGATCTGCTTTGGTACACAAAGCACATATGGGAGAGGGTCTGAGACATCAAGGGATCTTAAAATCTCTAATAGAATTAGAAAAGATGTACTGGTGGCCGGGACTAGGAGTTGAGGAGTATAAATTTGCAACTTCTTGCCCTAACTGCAACAGAAATAGCAGCAGCAAAAACCACCAGATACCTGACTACAGAGTAGCCAGCCCAGGTCAGATACCATTGTTAGACAGTATTAGGTTATCTACATACAGAAGTCACCAAAGACATCTGTGTTCCCACAACTACTAGGACAAGATTTATTTGGATGTGGCCACAGCGCTCGGCTGACGCCAGAACTGTTATAAAGGATTTGCGAGTCTTTATCGGCACATACGCAATTGGCACGCTAAATTCTGACCAGGGTCCGGCGTTTAGCTCTCGAGCTTACAAGGAGGCCATGGCTAGCTTGGGTGTTGCATTGCAGTACTCTAGTCCCTTCCATCCTGAGGGAAATGCGGTAGTGGAAAGAAAAAACCGTGACATAAAGCAATCCATAACAGCTAAGGTATTAGGTTCGGGTGATGGGTGGGTCAAACATCTAACAAGTGTCCAACGTAGTCTTAACAATCTGCCAAGAAATTCTCTGGGAGGAGTCACTCCGTATGCATTAATGTTTGGTACTAGAATGATGATCGAAGACCTCGATAGTCAGATTTCAGTGGTAGAACAAAAACCTTTTGATGTCAAAGATCGTTTGACTATCTTCCAGGACTTACACAAAAAAAGAAGAAGTTTGAGTAATACGATACCGAAGCAAACAACCACTGAAGAAAAACACCTGTCGCAGCAAGGCCTGCCTGGATTCCAAAGATTGGGGAACTGGTCAGGGAGAAAATTGAGGTGAAGAAGGAATTTGGGCCTTCTTACAGAAAATCAGTACCTGTCTTGGCCATCCAAGGAACAAGATCAGTAGTACTACCGCCCCTTGTTGGTAAAAGGGAGAATAGAGTTGTATCTATCGACCAGGTCAAACCACAATTATGTGGCCAATAATAAGTAGTAGGCCCAGTGGACTCCCAAGAAGTAGCAGAAGACCAAACCTAGCTACTATCCAAGAGGTTCAAACTGAAAGACTTATCACCTTTGATAAACCTGCAGTAAGAAAAGAAGGACTATGCAACAAAGCCATGGAACTTGTACCTCTGGAAACACAAATAACAGTTCGTCAAGACACGCCTGTCTACAATGATGTGACATCTGACTATACAAACATGGCGAAACAAGAAACAGCTCCAGTGATTTCAAGTAATCCTGATGCAATACCAACAATTGACAGAACTGCCTCTGGCTACTTTATCAACTTTGATAACATTTCTGAGGATCCCAGTGAACCTGAAGATGAGCCAGCAAAAAAAACTCTCAAGAAAAAAGTAACAGAACTCCTTCATCTACTAGAAAAGACATATCTGGTTTCACCATGGGTGGAATTTTGGATTGGATTGGGTGTACTTTTCCTCCTGCTCTGGCTAGTGCTAGTATTGAGTTTGGGAAGGATGATTGATGGAAAATACATTACTATGGACACTGCAAGTAAGAAAATCAACTTGGTCCTGAAACCTTACAAATCATCTCATCGTGAAAAAAGAGGACTGTCAGCAGTGAACATCACAGCCGTTCCTATACCTGGTGGTATAGCATGGGACAGAACTGATTATGACATCTATGGTCCAGTTGAGTTTCTGAAGCTTCCACACCAATTCAAGGTTTCTTTGAGTGACTTTGTCGCACCCAGTACATTTTCTGATGATTGTGACTTTGATACTATTAGCAACATGTTGAAAGATTTAGAAATGTCAGCTAAATTTACAGAACATGACTACTTAGAAGAGTCATCAGATTATGAACAAATGTATTGTTTTAATCATTATGGTCATCATTATTTGCATAAATCTGCAAGCCCTAGAAATGTGTTTCATTACAATCAATGGGAACATTGTCCAACACCGCCAAAAGGCAGTTCAAGAAAAGTCTTTGAGAAATTTCCATACTTTGCAGGGTTAAATGTTACAAATCCAGAAATGTTTTATTTTAAAAATGTAAATAACACAGGAATGAAAACAATGTTGACCAATACTAAACAAATGTATTCTGCAAACTTTTATGCTCAACTGTCTACTTTAGGGTTTGACTACTGGAAAGACAACATTGAGACAAAAACTGTCTGGGGCACGAAAGATTGGCAGGTACAAGGTTTAGAAGCACTATACCAGAACAAATTTTGTTTTTAAATGACACTGTTCAACAGACTTCTTGTCTTGGCTTAGCTAAGATAAAAGATTTAAATAAACCGTCCATACAAAACCTGCACCGGAGAGTAATAACGCTTCGGATGAAGAGGTAGACGTAACATATATATTAAAACAGAACAGAACTGATCGTAATTGGAAAAAATGGTTGATCTGGCAAATAGACACTAATAACGGTCATAAAAGGTTCCTGAACAAATCACAAGGATTCAAATGGTATAGGCCAGATCCAAGATATTCCCAGAGACAACATCCAGGGATAGTAACCACTTACAGTGTAGGGAAGCTGTGCCCTGAGTGGCTTCAGAAATCTACACTTCCAGAAATTTAAAAAAAACTTATCTTTACTTAAAGAAAGCAATGATTTGCAAGATTTCTTATTGGGACCTCGCAAACCAAGGCAAAAACGTTTCATATACGCCGGTATATATGCGGCATACAACAAAGCTTGGAAAGTGACGCAAATAGAAACTGCAGATAAAATACGAGAAATTGATCGTATTAATTTGGAGAAAGCACTCTCTGTAGTGGACAAAGGGTTAATGACTCTGTCCTCCAGAATTTATTCTTTGGACAGCATCGAGTCATCTGCCATTGACATCATAGAACAAGACTTGTTAATGTTACAACATGGCCAGTCTCAATTACGTTCTATCATGCTGCTAGGCTGGACGTTGCAAAATCTGCGTTCAGGCTATGTGCCATGGCATCTAATTAATACCACGTCATTGTTTGCTGTATTTAGCCTTACAGATAAACAAATCTCTTTGGCACAAAGAGGAGCAAACTATATGGTGCTGAGCATTGAAAAACTCAAAAGATTGCAATTGACAGTTTCCGAGACGCCTGTAATTGAGTGGATAATTCATGGCTCCATTTCAATTCCAGTCACTACATTCCGGTTTCAGTATTGTCTAGAGCATATACCAGCGGGCCTGTATGAAAGGTTGGGTAAAGAATACATTAAGTCGACCTGGGTTTTACCATATACACACAAGTGTCCGAGGTGGCCAGCTCTCTTCCAATGGACCCACGTCACAAGGTACTCTGTTAAGACTATCGTGACTGGACCCGAGGGGCCTCGTTGTGCCTTGTGTACACCTGCGACTGGTTGCCTGGGGTAACTGCAGCTTAAACCTCTGCCTGGAAGGAAACATTTTCCAATTTGGAAGTGCACCAGCTTATTGTATTACAGTATTTTGTCTACAGGGGAGAATGATTCCACACTTGTGAAGGCCAATTATGGATGAGCCAAAACATGTAGCTGTTTCCTTCTGCTTAAGGGGGTCCCGACAATCTATTCACAGTGTCACAAGTGGGTCCTGCGTGTATAGTTGGCTGGTGTAATCTGAGTGGCAGAGAGACAGGGTCACGAGGCGTAGTCAAAACCTGTGATTTCTTGACCATTATAACTGTACAGATATATGAGATATTGGGAATGTTGTGTTTCATGCTACTGTGATAGAGGGAAAGTTTAATACCTCTGAACAGCCTGCATATATGTTTCTGTTGCTTTTGATGTGGGAGGGATTGCTTGGATCGTGAACTCCTCACGGGACTACGCACATGGGTTTAAGTTGCTTTCAAGCCTAAAGGGGATAATGGGGCAAGTGAATACCTATGACTAGTACATATATGTTCATGCTGTTCTGCTGCTAATAGGAGAGTTCGATAATTGCATATAACTCTAAAGTATATATCCAATGTGTATGTCATTTTGATTTCAAGGTGTGTGTAATACAAAGACCAGTATTTTATACCTACAGTGTGGAGTCTTTTTATAGTATACTCAGTGTGTTCCGAAGATGGTATTGTGCCAATATTTTACACTTTGACCCTGAGGATAAGCCTGACTGTTTTGTGCCAAGCTACCCAGGAGTGAGCACAGGTTATCAGACAAGTGAATTGTACTTATCCTATCTAGGTGTCAGCTACCCCACAAGGCTTCCCTGTTGCTTGTGAAGTAATCTCACAGAGAGGACAGGAGCTATCGCCACCTACCCATCTTACCCTATCAGAGGAGTGTGAACCAACCAGGATGGAGATGGAACCGGGGAAGGAAGCTAAAGATGATGGGAATGGTGTCCTGGCAACCAGAGGAGAATGTCCCTTGGCTCAGGAATGACCGTTAACTCCTGACTGGTAGGGAAGACAAAGGGAGACCCTTTTAGAATGGGCACAGATAAATCTCCCCAACGTTCACCTCTTACACACATGCAGTACAGTATCTACCTTGTACTTGAAAGCGCCATGTGTCTAGAAGTCATCTTTAGTATGGAAATGAGAATCGGCATTCCGGCGCAGTCTGTCAAAACAAAGGTAAAGCGCGCCTGCGCAGTCTGCCAAAACAAAGGTAAAGCGATACAGCGCAGTCTGCCAAAACAAAGGTAAAGCGCTCATGTGCAGTCTGCCAAAACAAAGGTAAAGCGCTCCTGCGCAGTCAGCTAAAAACAAAAGGTAAATTGCTCCTACGCTGTCAGCCAGCCCAAACAAGGATATAGCACCCCTGCGCGGTTAGCTAACATAAAGACAAAGCCCTCCAGCGCAACGTTTGAAATAGGCATACAAGCGCTCAAGTGTGATGCAGGATCAGTGGGCCAGGTTCCTGAGGGAATGTCATATTTAATGGCCACTGACAATGAATGGCCCAGCACGACACACTCAGAGGGAACCCACGGCTAAGAGTATGAAGAGCACCTACGCCTGAGGCAATAGCGGGTCTTGAAGCATGAACGAGGCAGCACACCAGCGCGACCTCGGATTACCTGACATGAAGTCCGGATCCGTAGCAGGTATTCAGGGCATGGAACATGCACAAATTCCAAGCGCTGAACCGGCAGGAACTGCTGTAGTTATGCGGATGCTCCCGGAAGCGCTGTGTTCAGCCAAGGCGGTTCCGATCGCGGAACAAGACCGCAACCCGCCCGTCACCAGGAAGTGAGGAAAACTGTTCTGCATATGTGCGAAAGTGGTAAACATGCCGCGGACAGTCTAGGGGCAGGAACCCCGTGAACCATGACAGTACCCCCTCCCAAGACAGAACCCCCACCCAACCTCGCAACTCAGACAGGGGTGGCAGGGCGTGGGCTAAGTGGTTGACTAATATGGAAGGCTCAAACTAACCTAGGAGTGTGGGGTACATGAGACAGGGGTTCCCAGGACAGTTCCTCCAGACCGTACCCCTTGCAGTCCACCAAGTAATAGACCTTCCCCCTGGTGCGACGAGAACACAGTATGGCTTGCACCTCGTATTCCAGGTGATCGTCTCTAAGAACCGGAAAAGGGAGAGAAGAGACAGTGCATTCAGGGTGAACAGCTCGCAGAAGGGACACATAGAAGACAGGGTGTACCTTCTTTTGAGGAGGCAATGAGAGTCTCATGGACACAGTGTTGATCACTTTCTCAATGGCAAAAGGTCCCACAAAGCGAAACAACAGTTTTTTTAGTGCCGTGCACATTGAGGTTTCGAAGGAGAGCCATACCCTGTCCCCTTTCTGATATTCTGGTTCCAGACTGTGGTCATCAGCATACTCTTTAAAGGTTTCTTTGGCCTTAGCCAGCTCGACCCGGGCTTGTTGCCAGAGGTTGCACAGTTTGCTATGATATGCCTGAACCGTGGGCAAGGGACTGTTCTGAGGTTTGTCCCATGCTGTAGTGTGAGGATGTTTTCCTTGGAGACAGAAAAAAGGAGACATCCCAATGGCAGAATGCTTGTTGTTGTTATATACATATTGTACCATCCACATCACTTCTGCCCATTCCTTTGCCACCACCAGCAGCAAGCAGCGGAGGTACTGTTCCATGGTGTGATTAGTTCTCTCTGCTTGACCGTCGGTCTTGGGGGTGATATGCGGAAGATAAGTTTACATCCATGTCCATGGCTTTACATACTTCATTCCAGAAACGGGACAAGAATTGCGAACCCCGGTCTGTTATCATCACAGAGGGAATGCCATGCTGACGAACCACGTTTTGCAGGAATACCATTTCCAGTTCGTCTGCCGAAGGAAACCTCTTCAGTGGTACAAAATGAGCCACCTTCGAGAGGTGGTCCACAATGGTAAGAACTGTGGTGTAACCTGATTCGGTGGTCGGAAGTTCCACTACGAAATCCATGGAGATGGTGTGCCACGGATAAGGAGGAACAGGAATGAGATGTAACTGCCCTGTTGGGGGTTCTGACATGTTCTTCCCTTGGACACAAACCGCACAATGAGCTATATAGGCTCTTGTGTCTGCTTCCAAAGTAGGCCACCAGAAGTGTCTTTGTAACAGGTCCATGGTTTTATGGTATCCCGGATGGTTGGACATGATGTGGTCATGACACAAGTACAGTCATTGTTGTTGACGAGCCACCACCGGAAGGTAGTACTTGTCTTCTTTGTACAAGAACCCGTTCTGTGTGGTCACACACTCATGATCTCCTGCCATGATAGCTGGATCGATCTGATTTATGTCCTTCCGCAGTTGAGTAAGGAATACAGAAGACAGAACCATCCCCTGGAAACGGTGTTCAGGAATGATAGATACTGGCTCGGAGGTGGGCAAGGTGTTGTCAGTTTTTTCCAGACGGGAAAGTGCATCCGCCTTGGTGTTTTCCCTACCAGGTCGATACGTGATCAATCAATCAATCAATCAGAGTACTTGTAAAGTGGGCTACTTACCTGTAAGGGTCTCAAGTAACCCTGGGCGTAGTTCGCGTAGTAGCGCTACGCGAAGCTACGCGAAGTGCACTTCGCACTACGCAAACTTCATGTAGCACTACGCGAGCTGCGTAGTAGCATGTTCGCACTGTGCAAGATGCATTTTCAATGATTGCACAGTGCGGACAAGCACCCGGCACTGTGCAAGCATTGAAAACGGCATCTTGCACAGTGCGAGCTGTAGTTTTCTGCTGCTCAAGTAGATTATTACTCGAGCGGCAGCTTTCTCAACGCGAACAGGTAGTTTCTCATTGAGAGCGGTCGCGAGCATGCGCAACCACTAACAATGAGAAACCTGACCTCCTCACGTTGAGAATCTCGCCGGGATGTCATTTTGCTTGCTCGCGGTCGCGAACATGACGTTCAGGACCGCGAACAAACAAAAAAAGACCGCTGCACTACGCTACGCTGCACTACACATGTTCGCACTGTGCTACGTGCAGCTCGCGTAGTGCGAAGTTGTGAAAACTTCACAAATTCCGCGAGCGTAGCGTAGTGCTTCGCCCAGGGTTAGTCTCAAGGCAGTGAGGGGAGGGGGTGCCGCTACTGCTCGAAGAGCCAGGTCTTGAGGAGTCTTCTGAAGGCGAGTAGGTCTTGGGTCTGCCGTAGGTGGGTAGGGAGGGTGTTCCAGGTCTTGACGGCGAGGTAGGAGAACGATCTGCTGCCCGAGGTTGTTCGTTGGATGCAGGGGACAGCGGCGAGGGCGAGGCTGGCGGAGCGGAGCTGGCGAGTGGGGGTGTAGAAGCTGAGTCTGCTGTTCAGGTAGGCTGGTCCGGTATTGTGGAGTCCTTTGTGTGCGTGGGTGAGGAGCTTGAAGGTGATCCTCTTGTCGACAGGGAGCCAGTGTAAGACTCTCAGGTGGGGGTGATGTGGCTGCCGCGGGGGACGTTGACGATCAGCCGAGCAGAGGCGTTTTGGATGCGTTGTTGTCGTCGTAGGTGTTTGGCTGGGATTCCTGCGTAGAGTGCGTTGCCTTAGTCCAGTCTGCTGCTGACGAGGGTCTGTGTCACCATTCTTCTTGTTTCGGTCGGAATCCACTTGTAGATCCTGCGGAGCATGCGGAGGGTGTTGTAGCAGGAGGAGGAGACAGCGTTGACCTGTTTAGACATTGAAAGGGAGGAGTCGAGGATGAAACCTAGGTTGCATGCATGGTCGGTGGGTGTTGGTGCTGTTCCCAGTGTGGTTGGCCACCAGGAGTCGTCCCAGGCTGAGGGGGTGGGCCCGAGGATAAGTACCTCCGTCTTGTCCGAGTTTAGCTTCAGAAGGCTGTTGCTCATCCAGTCGGCGACGGCCTTCATTCCCTCGTGGAGGTTGGTTTTGGCAGTGTGCGGGTCCTTGGTGAGGGAGAGGATGAGCTGGGTTTTGTCGGCATAGGAGATGATGTTGAGGTTGTGTTGGCGGGCCACTTGTGCGAGGGGGGCCATGTAGACGTTGAACAGTGTCGGGCTGAGGGATGAGCCCTGGGGGACGACGCAGATGATGCAAGTGGCTTCGGATCAGAAGGGCGTGAGGTGGACGCTCTGGGTTCTGCCGGAGAGGAAGGACGTGGTCCAGTCAAGGGCCTTCTCTTGGATTCCCGCTTCTGGGAGGCGTATCTTTAGAGTGCGATGGCAGACCGTGTCGAAGGTGGCTGACAGGTCCAGGAGGACGAGGGCTGATGTTTTGCCGTTGTCTAGTTGGCACCTGATGTCGTCTGTGGCGGCGATGAGGGCTGTCTCGGTGCTGTGGTTTCGTCTGAATCCGGAATGGGATGGGTCCAAGATGTTGTTGTCTTCCAGGTGGCAGGCCAGTTGCATGTTGACAATTTTCTCGATGACCTTCACCGGGAACGGGAGCAGGGAGATGGGCAGTAAGTTCTTGAGGTCCTTGGGGTCTGTCTTGGGCTTCTTGAGGATGGCGTTGATTTCAGCGTGTTGGGAATGTTGTTGTTTTGAAGGAGATGTTGATGACCTTCCATAGTTGGGGTGCGATGGCTGCGTCTGCTTTGTTGAATACGTGGTGTGGGCCCGGGTCTGACGGAGATCCTGAGTAGATGGAGTTCATGATCTTGCGTGTCTCGTCGTCGTTGACGTTGGACCAGAAGGTATGGCGGTTGGCGCTGGTGGTGTTCACAGGGGAGGTGGGGTCTGCCGTAGTCGGGGCGGTCATGGTGTTGAAGCTGTCATGGATGTCAGCGGAAGAAGATGGCTAGTGAGTTGCACAGTTCTTGTGAGGGTGGTACGTCATTGGCGCTGGGGTAGGAGAGTTCCTTTACGATGCTGAAGAGCTCTTTGCTGTCATGTGGGTGTTATCCAGGAGGTCTTTGAAGGAGGATCTCATGGCTAATCTGATGAGGTGGTGATGTCTGCGGGTGGCGTCCTTATGGGCTGCTTGGTTGTCCGGAGTGTGTTCGTGGAGCCATATCTTCTCCAGTTTCTGGCATGCGCGTTTGGAGGTCTGCAGCTCGTCGGTGACCCAGACGGCTCTCTTGGCGTGGTTGTTGAAGAGTTTCTTGGGTAGGGCGAGGGTGTTGGCGCAGTCGTCGATCCACTGTCTGAGGTTGCGGGCTGCGGTGTCTTGGTTGCTGGTGTCGGTGGGTGGGTTTTGGGCGAGGGTGGTGATCAGCTGGTCTTCAGTGACTTTGCTCTAGCAGCGGCGAGGTAGCTGTTAGGTGCGGTGGTGCGTGGTTGGTTTCTTGAAGGTGAAATGGATGCAGCGGTGGTTGGTCTAGTGGACTTCAGTGGTGTGATTGAAGACGACGTTGGTGCCTGTCGAGAAAACGGGGTCCAGCGTGTGGCCGGCAGCGTGGGTGGGTGCGGTGACGAGTTGTCTGAGGCCGAGGTTGGCGAGGTTGGCGATCAGGGTGGTGGAGTTGGCGTTGTTGTTCTCGAGGTGGAAATTCAGGTCCCCGAGGAGGATGTAGTCCGTGGAGGCGAGTGCGTTGGTGCTGGCGAGGCCGGTGATGGAGTGCTGAACTGAGCCCGAGGTCCGGGGGGTCTGTAGATGAGTGTTCCTCTGAGGGTGGTGTTGGGGTCGGTGTGGATCCGGAAGTGCAGGGGTTTGGCGGTGTTGAGGGTGTCGTCTGCGTGGGTGGTGACCTTGAGGGTGGACTTGTGGACCATGGCTATTCCTCCTCCGAATACGCTGGCGCGATCCCTGTGGGTGATCTTGTAGCCATCCGGGATGGCTATGGCGATGTCGGGCGCCGAAGAGTCGTTCCACCAGGTCTCGGTCAGGAAGGCCACATCTGGGGCAGAGGTGTCGAGTAGATCCCAGAGCTCGACGGCGTGTTTGCGTGCGGAGCGGGTGTTGAGGAGTATGCAGCTGAGGTGGTTGGGTCCAGTCCTAGGAGGTTTGGTGGTTCTGTCGCAGGTGAAGCTGCAGGTGTGGCAGGAGAAAGGTTCGTGAGTCCATTTTTCGACCGGCGTTGAGTGTGTAGAGGGTGCTGGTGTCGTAGCAGAGTCTGATGTTGTGGCATTCGCGGGGTCCAGGGGTTCTGGCGCTGGGCGCAGTCCAGGCACAGACAGGCTTTCGGCGCGCCAGCAGCGCGCCCGCTTCGCTCGTCTGCTGCGCGGCCTCCATAAGAGGGGGAGAGGGAGAGAAGAGCAGCTGGGAGGCGGGAGCAGGGTGGCCAATGGGAAGCAGGGGGGCGGGGTCACAGGGACGCAGCGGCAGGAGGAGCGGGAACGGCGGGGAAAAAAGGTTGGCGGCAGAGAACAGGCACGAAGCAGCGGTGGGGGCGTGGGGAGCGACCTGCCTGCGAGCAGGGTCAGAGGTCGCTCCTTCACCACTGCGCGGTCTCCTTAAGAAGGGGAGAGGGAGTCCAACACAGTTGTCTGGAGGTAAGGGCACGAGCTGAGCGCAGGTATTGTAGGTTCCTGTGATCCGTGTAGATGGTCACGGGATGTTTGGCGTCCTTCAGGTAATGACGCCATTCCTCGAACACCGTCTTGATGGCCAGGAGCTTTCGATCTGATACGGTGGAAATGCGTTTGGCAGGTTGAAGCTTTCTGGAATAGAACGCCACTGGATGTAAGAGACCTGTTCCGGCGTCTCTTTGTGCCAACACACCTCCCAGGGCATCTTGCGAGGCATCAGCTTCCACTACAAATGGCTGTTCTGAATCGGGGTGTATCAGCACGGGAGCTGTGGTGAACCTCCTTTTCAGCTCCTGGAATGCATTTTCTGCTTCCGAGTCCCAACAATAGACGACACCCTTGCACAGTAGCCGTGTGATGGGAGTAACAATCTTGGAAAAGCCTGTGATGAAGCGGCTGTAGTAATTGGAGAACCCCAAGAACATCTGGATGCTTTTCACGGAGGTTGGAGATGGCCATTGAAATATGGCTTACACTATTTTGTTGTCCATTTGTATTCCAGCAGGAGTAATGACGTGTCCCAGGAACTCGACAGCTGTGGTGTGGAAAACGCTTTTCTCCAGTTTAACGTATAGTCGAAGTCTTTCCAGCTGCTGGAGGACGGTACGTACCTGCTGGACGTGTTCTGTAGTGGTTTGCGAATAGATCACTATATCATCGATATACACTATACAGAAGATGTCGATATAGCCTCTTAGCACCTCATCGATGAGGTGCTGGAGTGCCGCGGGGCGTTGCAGAGTCTGAAAGGCATGACCTGGTACTCAAAGAGGCTGAATTTGGTCCGGAAAGCGGTCTTCCATTCGTCACCCTTCCGGAATCTGACAAGATGATATGCCCCCGCAAGTCCAACTTAATGTATATGGAGGCATTTTTTTCCTGGTCCAATAGGTTGGAAATCAAAGGCAGGAGGTACCGGTTCTTCACAGTAATGGCGTTCATAGCCCTGAAGTCGATACAGGTCCTCAGATCTCCCTCCTTCCTGGCCACAAAGAAAAGAGGAGAAGATACTGGAGACCTGGAATGGCGTATGAACCCATTACTTAAATACTCATCTAGGTAGGAGCGTAGATGTTCATTCTCCTTTTCCGTGAGGGAATATATCCGACTGCAAGGAAGCGTGGAACCAGGTATCAGGTCTATCCTGCAGTCAAACGAGCTATGAGGCAGAAGGGTATTGGCACCTTTCCTGTCGAACACAGCTACTAACTCTAGGTAAGCCTCTGGCATGTCGTCCTGGGTTATCACACCCATACCCATCATGGGTAAAGAGTGGGCTTGTATGGCTCGGACACCGAAGGAATCGGCCTGCGTTTAACAGGAAATGCTACAATGTTCTGAAACCAGGGTTATGACTCTGGATGCCCAATTAATCAGTGGATTGTGGTTCACTAGCCACGGAAGACCCAATATCACTTTGAACTGGGGTACATAGATGACATCAAAACCGATGGTTTCCATGTGGTTGTTTTCAAATGACATAACCATGTCTTCTGTTTGATATCGGATGAGGCCGGAGGTAAGGTCCGTACCATCCACTGCCTTAACTGTGTCTGGTTTTGCCTTGGGTACAGTGGCCATCCCCAGGACCTGAGAATACTGGGTGTTGATGAAATTGCCGATGGCTCCTGAGTCAAGAAGAGCAGTCACCTGCCATACCTGGCCTCACCATGCCCGTAGTACCACATCAACACCCACATGATGGCTGCCACCAAAAAAGGCAGGGGTCGCTGTCTGGCAGGACGACGAACCCAGTCGGTGGACCCGTCTGTCTACTGGGTTTCTTTGTTTCCCGTCTTGTCTCCCTTGGATACGGGCAACACAAAGGGTCTCCTTCTCCATGCGTGTATAGGTTTTACAGGGCATTCCATGACAAAGTGCCCGTTCTTGCCGCAGTACAAACACTGATTCTGTTTTCTTCTTTTCTCCCTTTCCTTGCTAGTTAGAGGTCCCCGTATGCCACCTATTTGCATAGGTTCTGGGGCTCCACTGGACGGCATGCCCACCCATGTAGGAAAGAATGAAGGTGACTTTTAATGCGTCATCTGGGAAAGCGGTTGTTCTGGTAATGAAGTGTAGATGGCACTGGTGAAGAAAGACTCTGTAGTTGGTGCTGTCGCCATAAAAGCATTTGGGTGGTGCTAGTTGTACTGAGTGGGGTGCTATCACTTTTATAGTAGTGTCTTGGTTGGAAGCGGAGGAGGGTCCCTCAAAGGTGAACACAGGAGGCCAAAGTAACCCTTCCTGCCTAACTCTGGGAGTGGGAGAAGGGCCCCAAGGACCTGTCACCCCAGCTGCCACCTGTCCTTGTAAAGTCGTCATGTCATGGCGTAGGCTGAGGTTCTCTGCCTGCATACTGGTAAGCATGGGTGCTATGTCCTGCAGGGATATCTTGGGATTGCTCATGTCGTCTAGGCGATATGAAACACGTGGGCTTCGAATTCTGTCAGGTACCCCACAAGGCTTACCTTTTGCTTGCGAAGTAATGTCGCAGAGACAACAGGAGCTATCGCCCCCGTACCCACACATGGGAACCAACCAGGATGGAGATGGGACTGGGGAAGGAAGCTAAAGAAGATGGGAATGGTGTCCTGACGACCAGAGGAGGAATTCCCTCGGAATAACCGTTACCTCCGGCTGATAGGGAAGACAAAGGGAGAATCTATTAGAATGGGCACAGATAAATCTCCCCAACATTCACCTCTTACACACATGCAGAACAGCATCTACCTTGTACTTGAAAGCTCCATGTGTCTAGAAGTCATCTTTAGTATGGAAATGAGAATCGGCGTTCCTGCGCAGTCTGCCAAAACAAAGGTAAAGTGCTCCTGCACAGTCTGCTAAAACAAAGGTAAAGCGCTCCTGCGCAGTCTGCCAAAACAAGGTAAAGCGATCCTGCGCAGTCTGCCAAAACAAAGGTAAAGCGCTCCTGCGCAGTCAGCTAAAAACAAAAGGTAAAGCCCTCCTGCGCTGTCAGCCAGCCCAAACAAGGATATAGCGCTCCAGGGCGGTTAGCTAACACAAAAACAAAGCGCTCCAGCGTGGCGTTTGAAATAGGCATGCAATCTTTCAAGCGCGGGTCAGGGTCAGGGGGCCAGGTTCCAGAGGGAGTGTAATGTCTAATGGGCACTGACAATGAATGGCCCTGCTTGACACACTCCAAGGGAACCCACGGCTATGAGTATGAAAAGCATCCCCGCATGAGTCAATAGCGGGTCTTGAAGCATGAACGAGGCAGCGCTCTAGTTCGACCTCGGATTACTTGGCATGAAATAGGGTTTCGTAGCAGGCATTCAGGGCATGGAACAGGCAACAATTCGAAGAGCTGAACCGGCAGGAACCGCTGTAGTTATGTGGGATCCCCCGGAAGCGCTGTGTTCAGCCAAGGCGGTTCCGATCACGGAACTAGACCGCGACCCGCCCGTCACCAGGAAATGAGGAAAACTGTTTTGCGCATGTGCGAAAGAGGTAAACATGCCGCGGACAGTCTACGGGCAGGATTCCCATGAACCATGACACTAGGATGGTGGATTCTCTCTGACTTCAATGCATCCCAGCCAGCCAGAAACCAATGGGTCTAACACAAACTATCATCCCTGTCTAGCACTCCCACTCTTAAAATTGTTCCAGCACCACTGCTGCTTAAGCATGATTTTTTCATTTGTAAGCTCACACCCTGACTTCCGAGGAGCAGAACCCAGTATCAAGATTTGTTTCCTTAGAATTGAGGCCATTGACCCACAATCACAAGAACCTTTTGTTTAAAAGCTATTCAAGATTCAACCTTTCAACACATCCTATTAATAACTTTGGAAGCAAACCATGATTCCCAGTTCCACACCCCCTTACTGTGAACACTGGAAAACTCAATTGACCTAACTAGAATCTTTTTTCATTTCCCCACTGGTTTCATTAATCATATTTGAGACTCATGTAATTTTACTACTGGTTTCAAATATTGTAGTTGAACCTTGCACTGTGACCCCCTTTGTAATAAAATAATTAACAACAGAGTGTTTGAGATTAGTAGTGAAGGTGAATAGCATACATTGGCCCTGTTAGACCTGGATTCTTTTGACGTATTTCCCCAATCTTTTTATTTCTGACCTTCTGGTTTTGGTGGTGTGCTGTACACCTTTTTTGCTGGTTTAGTGTTTCTGCGCACTTTACTACTGCTGATCAGTACTAAAGTGCAAGTGCTCCTACTGTGAATGGTGTTTATGGATTGGTGATTCCATATTTGATTTACTACTAAGTCCCTAGCACAGTGCACTGTGTGTGCCCAGGGCCGGTAAGTCAAATGTGGCTAGTGGGCCTGCTGCACTAATTGTACCACCCACACAAGTAGCTTTTCAAAGGGTTCTCAGACCTGCCACTGCAGTGTTTGCACGTAGTTTTTACTGCCATGTTGACCTGGCCAGGGCACCCACTTACCAGGCCCTAACCTTCTAATTCCTTACATGTAAGACACCCCTAAGGTAGGCCCACGGTTCCCCTGTGGGCAGGGTGGAGTGGGTGTGAAATGTACGACATGTACTGAGTAAGAAACAGATTGATTCCCTTGGGTAATGTGCACAGAAAGCTAAAACATTAGCTATAACAAAGTGAAATTTTGCTCCTCAAATTAAGAATATAAACAACATTCAAAGTACATAACAATTTATTGAGATATTAAAAAAGCTTACAATACATTTATAAAATAGTATAAACACACAATTAAAAACAGATATATCTTTTTGTGACCTGCACAAAAATATAGGACAGACAAAACTAAAATGTAAATCATAAAATTTGAAAGTTTTACAAGGCATACATTCACAGAAAAAGTTTCAAACTGCCCTGGTGTTATAACCTCACAATCTTATATGCATCAGGGAGGAACAACATGAATTGTACTTAAGCTTGCGTCGACGCGTTTCGGTGGATTTGCGTTTGATTCGGTGCCACCTTTATCAAGACTGTAATTTTCGTTGTCTGTCATACAGTTGGATCCTCATAGGTCTCCTAAGATGGATATACATGAAATTAGATATCTAATTTTCAAAAACAGATTAACTCCATCTACTACAGCGATTCTAATCTGGCTGTCATCTAAACAGTGCTTTACGGAGAATAAGTTGGAACATCACTTATTTCTTCTTGGAGCTTAGAGGTTATCTACACCTTATGCTTTTAGACACTACTGCGACCAATTGTTGGGGCTTGATTTTAAATTAAGGTCCCATGTTATGGGATATTAGTTTAGTGGATGAACTAGGGAAGTGGTTAGTACTATATTGTGGGGAAGGCTAATGAAAAAACTTCCTTTCCATAGATCCTTATCTCTAAACCTCTCAGTATATGCATACCTGTATGTTTCTTTAACGTATTGTTTCTTATAAGTTGAAGTGGCTGTGATTCTCAGGTAATCAAAAGATGTTTTTACCATCTACAAAGGGAAGAACATGTACCCACTTGATTAATTCTATAATGAATTGTCTTTAGGACCTATTATATTCTAGGTCTATATTGAAAGGAACATACCTGCGGACTATTATAGTCATTCCTATCCAATAACGATTGTAGAATTTAGTTCAGGTCCGTCGATCTGTGGACGTTTTTGTATAATTAGCCGACCGTTATATCTGGCAAACGTCAGGGAGTGCTGCTGGGCCAATTCTGGGGATGGGCTAAGTGAACCATTCTACAGTGGAAATAGAAATTGGGAAAAGAAACCCATTTAAGGATGTACCTCTATGTTGGTAACTAGAGTGCTACACTAAGAACACATGGGCATAAGTAAAGACTCTATCGAATTCTTACCAATATATGTGGACCACTTGTTGTCAAAAAAACGTTTACGAAGGCGCGGTGTGCTGCCTTGTTCTAGTTGAAAACGGGGTATTTTGGATAGTCGTATCCCCTAGGGAGGTAAGAATAAAACTCTAATTAAAAACGAGTTTGCAAAGATTTTAACGACTAGCCTCTAAAACGGAGCCCTGTTGGGGAGATTCTTACCTGTTTTTGCTGTAGCCTTGCTTCACTACGGGTGTCTGTTCTTCAAATGAGAGATTGCGAGTGAACCCACGCCTCTTCTCAAATACTTCCTGCTTGATGGTGATTGGCTATAGAGTGGCTGTCATTTAGGCCAATGGGAGCACGCTACTGCCAAGTAGCTCTATTTGCATATAAGCTGTCCTATCGTAACGTGGTGTGAGGGAACTCGTTTCTGGTGGGCGTATCCTAGCTAGGTTAAATACAGTTCCCTATTAGGTCCTCACCCGGATATGGGTTTCTCTCAGACGTTTTAATGTGCGCTCCAGGGAAATGATTAATTGTCACAAATGCTATCTGGCTAATCCCGTAAACAAATGGCTTGAAAATTGAACTAACTGGGGCAGTGTGTGCTATCTATAGAGTATTAATTATGTTGTTGTAAATTTGGCCGGTTGTGCTCTAATTGATAGGGAAAGTCTCAATTTAACTCATGTCACCAATGGGAGCGAGCTACTATCTAATACCTATAAATGCATTGTAGGTTATCCTATGGTTACATTGTATTAGGGGGCACGTCCCTGTTGGGCGTGTCCTCGCGGGGTTAAGTGCAATTTCCTTATGAATCCTCGCCTGAAAACGGATTACTCGCAAGCGTCTCAATGGGCGCTGCGGGGGGATGAGCAGTTATAGGAAATACACACTGTAGAATCCGGTACTGGTGGTTGAGTTATCCTACTAACTGGGGCAGTGTCTATTACTGTTGGTATCTTAAGATATTATGACTCAACTGGTTTTGCCCAAAATTTTTTTAAGGAGACGTCACAAATTTACAGATAAGGATCCGGTACTGGTTCTTGAGTTATCCTACTGACTGGGGCAGTGTCTATTACTGTTGGTATCTTGAGATATTATGACTCAACTGGTTTTGCCCAAATTTTTAAGGAAACGCCACAAATTTACAGATAACTCCCTCATCTCCCTAATTGCTGGGAACCGCTTATTTCTGTAATGGCAGGGATATCACAGGTATCCGATATAAGACTATGGAGGGGCTGGGTTGTTAGCCTTACAAACACTTTGCCCAATCTTCTCTGGTATTCAAACCCCTATCTATAGTATCAAGGTAGCAGAAATACCATTGTTCTCTTCTTTTTCTTAATCTATCTATGTCGCCACCTCTTCTGGTTTGTCTTACCTTCTCTAGTATGAACCATCTGAGATCTTCGCAAGAATGCTGCTTGTCTTTGTAATGTTCAGTCAATGGTGCATTAATTTTGGAAGTACGTATTGCTGATTTATGCTCCAACACTCTGGTGCGGAGCTCTCTACTTGTTTCGCCCACGTACCCTAGATTACATGGGCACAATAGTAAGTATACTATATTCTGGCTACGGCAATTATTGAAAGTCCTGGGTTTTAACTCCTTATCGTTGTATTTAAAATTGCTGCCTAAAATGCAGTGTGGGCAGATGGAACAAGTTCCACACTTGTAGTTTCCTACAGCAATATTACCTGACAGAGTGAGCTGTTGTTCTTTTACGGTGGGGTAAGTATGTACTAGACTGTTTTTGATGGTCTTATTCCGTCGAAACGAAAATAGGGGTTTGCTTAGTTGGGTTTCTCTATTTTGATTAAGGATTTTCCAATTTCTGTTTATTATGTTTTTGATCTGATTGCTCAGATGGGAAAATTGGGTCACAAAAATTATTCTATTTAGGGGGGAATTATTTTTTGACTTCCTTTCTGGATTCAAAAGGCTATCACGGTCATAAAACCTAGCACGTTTAAGTGCATTCTTTATAAGTTTCTTGGGGTAACCTCTATTTAGCAATTTTAATTTGGTGTTCTCCGCATGTTTGTAGAAGTCGTCCAAATTGGTACAATTTCTGCGGAGCCGCAAAAATTCCCCGAATGGTACATTGTCTTTTTGGGACTTGGGGTGGTTGCTGGAATATAGTAAGAGGGTATTTTTATCGGTAGGTTTAGTGTAGAGTTCGACCTTGAGGATCCCTTCTTCTTCCTTGATAATTACATCCAAGAAAGTAACTTGCTGGTTACTATGTTGCCCTGTGAACCTTAGGTTAGGGTCCCCCAAGTTAAGCCACTCCAAAAAATTGCAGAGGGTCTCGCTGGCACCGCTCCAGATGAAAATGATATCATCTATGTAGCGGTGCCAGCAAGAGATATTCTCATAAAATGGGGCCATCTCGTTAAATATATGCTTGTCTTCAAAATTACTCACGTACAGGCAGGCCAGACTAGGGGCACATGTAGCCCCCATACTGGTCCCCTTAACCTGTAGGTAGAGGTCCTCTTTAAAAAGGAAAAAGTTTTTTTTGAGGATCAAGTATATGCATGACATTATAAATTGGTCATTGCCTCCTTTTAAATCTTCCTGTTCTAATGTGGATGCTATAACTTGTATTGTATCATTTTGTGGAATATTGGTGTAGAGGGCTTCAATGTCCAAGGCGACCAAAAGCTGGGTCGCCTTGTTGAACCCTCTACCTTCGAACGTCGTGATCGCATGGGTGGTGTCCTTAAGATACGATCTTTGTTTTTTGACGATCGGCTGGAGAAAAAAATCTACATACTGGCTTAAGGGTTCTAGAATTGAACCTATGCCGCTAATTATCGGTCTCATTGGTGGATTGTCCAGCTGTTTGTGTATTTTGGGGAGACCATATATAGCAGGGATTGTTGGATGATTATTGTGAAGGAATTTATATTCATTATCACTTATTAGCCCGTCTTCCTTTCCTTTCTGTAATAATTCAGTAACTTCAAGTTTTAATGTATCTAGATCAGTCAATCTAGCCCTTTTGGTCGCCTTGGACATTGAAGCCCTCTACACCAATATTCCACAAAATGAGGACCTCTACCTACAGGTTAAGGGGACCAGTATGGGGGCTACATGTGCCCCTAGTCTGGCCTGCCTGTACGTGAGTAATTTTGAAGACAAGCATATATTTAACGAGATGGCCCCATTTTATGAGAATATCTCTTGCTGGCACCGCTACATAGATGATATCATTTTCATCTGGAGCGGTGCCAGCGAGACCCTCTGCAATTTTTTGGAGTGGCTTAACTTGGGGGACCCTAACCTAAGGTTCACAGGGCAACATAGTAACCAGCAAGTTACTTTCTTGGATGTAATTATCAAGGAAGAAGAAGGGATCCTCAAGGTCGAACTCTACACTAAACCTACCGATAAAAATACCCTCTTACTATATTCCAGCAACCACCCCAAGTCCCAAAAAGACAATGTACCATTCGGGGAATTTTTGCGGCTCCGCAGAAATTGTACCAATTTGGACGACTTCTACAAACATGCGGAGAACACCAAATTAAAATTGCTAAATAGAGGTTACCCCAAGAAACTTATAAAGAATGCACTTAAACGTGCTAGGTTTTATGACCGTGATAGCCTTTTGAATCCAGAAAGGAAGTCAAAAAATAATTCCCCCCTAAATAGAATAATTTTTGTGACCCAATTTTCCCATCTGAGCAATCAGATCAAAAACATAATAAACAGAAATTGGAAAATCCTTAATCAAAATAGAGAAACCCAACTAAGCAAACCCCTATTTTCGTTTCGACGGAATAAGACCATCAAAAACAGTCTAGTACATACTTACCCCACCGTAAAAGAACAACAGCTCACTCTGTCAGGTAATATTGCTGTAGGAAACTACAAGTGTGGAACTTGTTCCATCTGCCCACACTGCATTTTAGGCAGCAATTTTAAATACAACGATAAGGAGTTAAAACCCAGGACTTTCAATAATTGCCGTAGCCAGAATATAGTATACTTACTATTGTGCCCATGTAATCTAGGGTACGTGGGCGAAACAAGTAGAGAGCTCCGCACCAGAGTGTTGGAGCATAAATCAGCAATACGTACTTCCAAAATTAATGCACCATTGACTGAACATTACAAAGACAAGCAGCATTCTTGCGAAGATCTCAGATGGTTCATACTAGAGAAGGTAAGACAAACCAGAAGAGGTGGCGACATAGATAGATTAAGAAAAAGAAGAGAACAATGGTATTTCTGCTACCTTGATACTATAGATAGGGGTTTGAATACCAGAGAAGATTGGGCAAAGTGTTTGTAAGGCTAACAACCCAGCCCCTCCATAGTCTTATATCGGATACCTGTGATATCCCTGCCATTACAGAAATAAGCGGTTCCCAGCAATTAGGGAGATGAGGGAGTTATCTGTAAATTTGTGGCGTTTCCTTAAAAATTTGGGCAAAACCAGTTGAGTCATAATATCTCAAGATACCAACAGTAATAGACACTGCCCCAGTCAGTAGGATAACTCAAGAACCAGTACCGGATCCTTATCTGTAAATTTGTGACGTCTCCTTAAAAAAATTTTGGGCAAAACCAGTTGAGTCATAATATCTTAAGATACCAACAGTAATAGACACTGCCCCAGTTAGTAGGATAACTCAACCACCAGTACCGGATTCTACAGTGTGTATTTCCTATAACTGCTCATCCCCCCGCAGCGCCCATTGAGACGCTTGCGAGTAATCCGTTTTCAGGCGAGGATTCATAAGGAAATTGCACTTAACCCCGCGAGGACACGCCCAACAGGGACGTGCCCCCTAATACAATGTAACCATAGGATAACCTACAATGCATTTATAGGTATTAGATAGTAGCTCGCTCCCATTGGTGACATGAGTTAAATTGAGACTTTCCCTATCAATTAGAGCACAACCGGCCAAATTTACAACAACATAATTAATACTCTATAGATAGCACACACTGCCCCAGTTAGTTCAATTTTCAAGCCATTTGTTTACGGGATTAGCCAGATAGCATTTGTGACAATTAATCATTTCCCTGGAGCGCACATTAAAACGTCTGAGAGAAACCCATATCCGGGTGAGGACCTAATAGGGAACTGTATTTAACCTAGCTAGGATACGCCCACCAGAAACGAGTTCCCTCACACCACGTTACGATAGGACAGCTTATATGCAAATAGAGCTACTTGGCAGTAGCGTGCTCCCATTGGCCTAAATGACAGCCACTCTATAGCCAATCACCATCAAGCAGGAAGTATTTGAGAAGAGGCGTGGGTTCACTCGCAATCTCTCATTTGAAGAACAGACACCCGTAGTGAAGCAAGGCTACAGCAAAAACAGGTAAGAATCTCCCCAACAGGGCTCCGTTTTAGAGGCTAGTCGTTAAAATCTTTGCAAACTCGTTTTTAATTAGAGTTTTATTCTTACCTCCCTAGGGGATACGACTATCCAAAATACCCCGTTTTCAACTAGAACAAGGCAGCACACCGCGCCTTCGTAAACGTTTTTTTGACAACAAGTGGTCCACATATATTGGTAAGAATTCGATAGAGTCTTTACTTATGCCCATGTGTTCTTAGTGTAGCACTCTAGTTACCAACATAGAGGTACATCCTTAAATGGGTTTCTTTTCCCAATTTCTATTTCCACTGTAGAATGGTTCACTTAGCCCATCCCCAGAATTGGCCCAGCAGCACTCCCTGACGTTTGCCAGATATAACGGTCGGCTAATTATACAAAAACGTCCACAGATCGACGGACCTGAACTAAATTCTACAATCGTTATTGGATAGGAATGACTATAATAGTCCGCAGGTATGTTCCTTTCAATATAGACCTAGAATATAATAGGTCCTAAAGACAATTCATTATAGAATTAATCAAGTGGGTACATGTTCTTCCCTTTGTAGATGGTAAAAACATCTTTTGATTACCTGAGAATCACAGCCACTTCAACTTATAAGAAACAATACGTTAAAGAAACATACAGGTATGCATATACTGAGAGGTTTAGAGATAAGGATCTATGGAAAGGAAGTTTTTTCATTAGCCTTCCCCACAATATAGTACTAACCACTTCCCTAGTTCATCCACTAAACTAATATCCCATAACATGGGACCTTAATTTAAAATCAAGCCCCAACAATTGGTCGCAGTAGTGTCTAAAAGCATAAGGTGTAGATAACCTCTAAGCTCCAAGAAGAAATAAGTGATGTTCCAACTTATTCTCCGTAAAGCACTGTTTAGATGACAGCCAGATTAGAATCGCTGTAGTAGATGGAGTTAATCTGTTTTTGAAAATTAGATATCTAATTTCATGTATATCCATCTTAGGAGACCTATGAGGATCCAACTGTATGACAGACAACGAAAATTACAGTCTTGATAAAGGTGGCACCGAATCAAACGCAAATCCACCGAAACGCGTCGACGCAAGCTTAAGTACAATTCATGTTGTTCCTCCCTGATGCATATAAGATTGTGAGGTTATAACACCAGGGCAGTTTGAAACTTTTTCTGTGAATGTATGCCTTGTAAAACTTTCAAATTTTATGATTTACATTTTAGTTTTGTCTGTCCTATATTTTTGTGCAGGTCACAAAAAGATATATCTGTTTTTAATTGTGTGTTTATACTATTTTATAAATGTATTGTAAGCTTTTTTAATATCTCAATAAATTGTTATGTACTTTGAATGTTGTTTATATTCTTAATTTGAGGAGCAAAATTTCACTTTGTTATAGCTAATGTTTTAGCTTTCTGTGCACATTACCCAAGGGAATCAATCTGTTTCTTACTTAGGTCTAACACCCCAATTCCCTTGCTTGTTTCAAGGGGTTCCTCTCTATCTATACACGACATGTACTGATGCATGTTACATGTCCTGATAGTGAAATACTATGCATTTTGTTTTTACTATAGAAAAGCTATCTGTCCTATAGATTAACATGGTGGTTTCCTTGTAAAATCTTACAATTCTAACTGTCCATTGGGACAAGATAGAGAAATGGAGTTTAGTATGCCTGAACTCAGAAAGATGATTTTTATGTTGTATGTTTGAAAAAAACACTTTTAGAACTTTGGTATTTTCTTGTCTAACCATCCACATGCCTCTGCCTGTTCTTGTATTGGCTGTGTGGGTTTTAGGCTGACAGGGGCTGGTTTGTGCATTCACACTAGACAGAACACAAAGGGGGTTGAGGTGTGACCTGCCTTTTAGAGGTGCCTCATAGCCTGGCTGATGGGTCTGTCCTGCATCTAGAGTGGTGGGAGGTGTTGCCACATGCACATGAATGGACTGTGTCTGCCTTCCACAATTGTGTCTCCACCTCCTGTAGTGAACCTGGCCTGAGCAGGATAAAACTGGTATATGGGTGCCAGGAGAACTTTGTTTGTGCCAACACCACATAATGTCAAATGGAAATATGGTATAAATATTGGGGCTCAGACCCCAGGCCTTTTGAACTCTTTGGGATCAAGAAACCTGCCAAGAAGAAGAGCCGGAGAAGCTGTGAGGAGGCACTACCACTTTGCAGTGTGTTTTCTTTTGTTGGCCTACAGTGGTTGATTCTGTATTGGGCAATGAAAAGGACTGTGCTAAACATTCTACAGTTTCTTCTTGTGAGTATCTCCAAGGGCTTGAAGTAGAGCTTGTACCCTGGTCAAGAAGTCTCAGGAACAGCAAAGACTTTGCCTTCCTCTGGGTACCACCTCTGGGACCATGTGTTGTAGTTGCCACAGAGAGAAACCAAACTCCAACGCCATCACCAAGACCGCTGGTGGTTCCGTGACCTGTAGGCACTGCCGTACTTCGTACCGCAACCCTGGTCTCACCGATGACAACGTATGCCGCCCCAGCCCACACTGGAGCCGCGGCCCATTGACATCAGCTCCAGCAAGCCCAGATCTTTTACAGCTGCTGTGGCCTGCACCGTGACTGTCAGAACCACAACGACCACTGCCCCACTCTGCACCGCAGCCCTGGTCTCACCGATGCCACTGGATGCCACTGCCTGCACTGCGTGCTGAGTGCAGCACACACATTGCCCGCTCCATTCACACTGCAGCCTCAACTTCCGAAAGAAAAGGTACTGTTTAAGTGTCTTCCCACACCGCAGCTGGGCCGCACCACCACGGTCGGCCGGAACTGAGGGATTTGTTGGTTCACACTGCTGAGGTAGCCCCAGAGAAACTATCCACTTCAAAGAACTATTTCTAAAGTCTATTTTTTCTTTATTATTGATATTCTTGAATAACTGTATGTTGGATTTATATAGTTTTGGTCTTGTTTTACACAGACAAATATATGCAATTTTTCGAAACCTCGTGTGGTGTCTTTTTGTAGCTCTTTTACTGTATTACTGTGAGTTTTATGCAAATGCTTTACACACTGTCTTAAACCTGGCATCATTGGCGTGGGTTTCCCCAGTATTTTTGCCGTTACCTCCTGTTATTTTGCTGTGCGTTGGACTTCGTTTTTGCTGGTCTAGATGCTTTGGGCACTTTGCCACTGCTGTTCAGTGCCAAAATGCAAGTACTCCCTGTAAATTGTTGTTATGGATTGGTGATTCCATGATTGGCATATGTGATTTACTAGTCAGTCCCTAGTACAGAGCACTGTGTGTGCCCAGGGCCTGTAAGTCAAATGCCGCTAGTGGGCCTGCAGCCCTGATTGTGCTACCCACATAAGCAGCCTGAAAATGTAACAACGACCTGCCACTGCAGTGTCTGTGTGCAGTTTGGTACTGCCATGTCGACCTGGCAAGTGCACCCATTGCCAGGCCTTAACCATCCCTTTTCTTACATGTTAGTCACCCCTAAGGTAGGCCGAAGGTACCCCTTTGGGCAGGGTGCAGTGTATGTGAAAGGTGGGACATGCCCTGATGTGTGTGGCATGTCCTGATAGTGAAATATTGCCAATTTAGTTTTTCACTATTGAAAGGCTATCTATCCCCATAGGATAGAATGGGGAGTTTGCTCATTACATCTTATGATTATAACTGCCCATGGGAACAAGATATGAAGTTAACATTTCATATGGCTGAACTCATAATGTTAAGATGCATCTTTTAGTGAGTGTGATTTTTTACATTTGGGTTTGAAAATACCACTTTTAGAAAGTAGGTATTTTCTTGCCTAACTATCCAGTGTGTCTCTGCTAGGTTGTGTATTGACTGTCTGGCTTTGGAGTGAGAGGGCCTGGGGTTGTGCATTCTGTTCAGACAGCCACTTGGGGGGTTGAGGTGTGTCCTGCCTGGGCTGAATAGACCTGGGCTGCATTCAGAGTAGGAGGAGGAGATTTCTTTCACACCTGACTCAGCCTGGTTTGCAAGAACAATACTGTCTCTACCTCCTGCCAGGAAGCTGCACCAGAGAGAACAGAACACGTTTTGGCTGGGCAAAGAGCTTCTCTGCCACAGAAAACAAAGGATTTTTTATTATAAAAAGAGGTGCCCAGACTTGTAGATCATTTCTGGAATTCAAGAGGAACCTTTGCCAAGGAGAAGAGATGGAGAAACTGAAGAGAAGAACTGCCCCTTTGCTGTGCGCTGTCTGAGGTTGGCCTGCAGTGGCTGTTTCTGCCAGGTAAAGGACAAGGACTTTGCTGTGTGATCTGTGTCCCCTGCTTGAGGAAGATCTCCAAGGGCTTGAAGTATAGCTTGCTTCCTGTATTTGAAGTCTCAGGGATATAAAGACCCCCAGCTCCCCTGAACTCCCTTGCTGTGAGATCTGAACTGCCAAGAGGTGCCTGCTACTGTTCTAGGCCTCTGAAGGTTGTTCCTGCTATTAGGAGTTGGAAAAGTAATGCAACAAAGAGAAGCACAATGCATACGTACCTCTTTTGATGCATCGCTGAAGAAACAGGCGCAGCCCCTGCCCGCGGCTCGAGAAATCACCACACGCTGCAGTGAGTGCATTAATCTACTAAGGCTGAGATCATTGCACCGATTCTGACACAGGCCCTGCTGTGTGGCTGCAAGAACCAACGCATCGTGGGACCGCTACTGAAAAAATCAACACAAGTGCTGTTGCCACCGCTGCATCGAGAACTGATGCATCCCTGATCCTCATGCATTGCAAGGAGGCGCCAAGTCTACAAGGAATTGAATGACATTTTTTTTCATTTATATTGCACAATTACCTAAAATCATTTGCAATACATCTTGCATGCCAGTTAAAAGAAGGATTAAGAAGACGAGAACTAGAAAAAAAGACATAAATAGAACAAAAATGTTTTCTAAAAGAAGACATTTGTATCAACACTCTCAAAACAGTATGTAAAAGACAATAAATGTTTAAATACATATATCTATACATTTGGTAATTACTAAAATGATATCTTCTCCATCTGATTAATGGGCAAGTTGGCTTATTAAACTGAGTTGGCTTTTATCTTGCCTAACCCCTCGTCTTCCATAAACCTATTTCGAAGTTCAGCCATGTATTTCCCAAACCTGGCCAGGTCCGATGGAGCAGTGCAGGAGAAAAGTACCGAAACGGTTTCTTTTACGGTTCGAACCCCTTGTCGTAACCAAATTTGTTTTAAAAGGATCTGTTGGGGCAAAAGCATCGCAGGACAGCAGCAAATCATGTCTAGCAGAGATTCGTGTTTATAGTTACAGAGTCTGCATCTTATTTTCTGTTCAAGTCTACAAGAATGCTGGGGCCGTAGTAAGAAACCGATGCATCACCTCCCTGCAAAGAAAGAAACCAACGCATCACCTCCCCTGGAGTAAGGAAGCAACGCATCACCTTCCCTGTGCATAAGGAACCAACACATCACCTTCCCTGCGGCTGTTCTTGCTTTTGATTTTGACCATCCAAGGTAGCTTGTGTTGAAATCTGCAATTTGTTTGAACAGAACTGTTTCTACCTTCTGAAAGTCATATTTTTATTACTGTGTTGTGATTTTTGTTGTTTTGTTCTTGTTTGATTTAGAAAAAGATTACTAATTGTTCTAAACTGGTGTGGTGTCCATTTGTAGGGTTTTCACTGTATTATTGTATGCATGCACAAATGCTTTACACACAGCCTCATAGAAAAGCCTGTCTGCTCGTGCCAAGCTACCAAGGGGGGGAGCAGGGGTTATTTTAGAAGTGTATCCCCCCTTACCCTGACTAAGAATAAGGGTCCCCACTTGGACAAGGTGCCAACCATTATCAACGAGAGACCCCCATTTCTAACACTGGTTGTCAATGGTGAGGATAGGACTTGCATTTGCACTTGACATATAGTGATTGGTGTACACTACTACCGTATAGCAGACCACTACATACCATGCACTGTTTTCCTTTGGTCTATTTTTGATCGTGCCATTTTTGTTGAGCTTAAACTTTCTAATGCATCATACCTTAGTCAATACGATAATCAGTTGCCTCCCTAGAAGTGGCTTGTTTTCAGAGGAAAGGTTGAAAACCTAAAATGTGAAGGAATTGAAGGCTATTTGCAAAACCCTGAAAGTAAAAATCAGAGGCCTGATCAGGAAAGAGGAGCTGCAAAAGGCACTGAAGGCCTGGGTAGCAGACAGACAGGCTAGTGGGCAGTCTGGAAATCTTAGTATGGAGGCTGAGGAGCCTATTCAAAGGGCTGATGTGCTTTTGGGAGGGGAGGGACACGCCAGGCAGCCGTGGCTTGTCCCCAGAAGAGCTAGAGGACAGGCGGGAAGTAAGGAGAGATGCAATGGAGGTGGAGAGGCTCAAGCTGGCAATGTAAGAAAAAAGAATGATGTTAGATCATGAGCGTAGAATAAAGGAGCTGGATCAGAAGAGTAGGTCCAACACAGATGGTGGCAGCAATACCCCAGTGAACTCAGATAGAGTAGTGCACATTCCCAAGAATGTGGGAAGAGAGTACAAGAAGGGAGGTGACATACAGAGGTGGGTTCATGCATATTAGGCAGCCATCCACATGAATGTGGTCCCTGAGAAGAATTTGGGGCAGGATTGTGAAACCACTTTTCAAAGGAAGGGAGAGACACCGTGTTAGCACTGGATAAGGGGTGTAACCTCACCTACACTGATATTAAGGTGGCCCTTCTCACAAGGTATTTGCTCACCCCTGACAGTTCTGACAAGTACAGGGATCAGTTTAGGTCCAGTAGGAAAACTGATGCTAACACTTGGTTAGACTGTTTAGATTTTTGCAGAGCATTGGATAGTTGGATGAAGGGCAGTAATATGTAAGTGCTATGCATGTGACCAGGTGGACCACATGAAGGGGGATTCCAGATGCCTCCAGAGGGCCCAGCCACCCACTGGTGGGCAAACTAAGGTGATGGCAAGTGTGGCGCTTGGGGAGGAGAGTTTACCAGAGGACGGTGGAGATCCAGCAGATAGGACCCTTGTCTCACTAGGGGATAGTAAGATGGTCCAGGGAAGTCAGGTACCTGCCAACACTAAGAAGCACAGCACCTGGGTGACCATCAACGGGCAAAGGGTAGAAGCTCTCATAGATAGTGGAGCCAGTGTGACCTCAGTCCGGTGTCACCTGGCATCTGAGGAGCAAGTAGTCCCTGGAGCATTCCACCAAGTAGTTGCTGTAGACAACTCAGAGCGCCAATGTAAGGTGACGCAGGTTCCCTTTGAGTTGGTGGGGTCTCAGGTCCCTTGAGGGTGGTTATGAGCCCTACCATGCCTGTAGATCGTCTGCTAGGTAGCAATCTGGAGCAGTCCTTGTGGAAGGATGTTGAGCTCAGGTCTCACTTGGAGATGTTTGGGTTCCGGAGTGGGCATGCATTACCACTCAATCCAGGGAAGCCAGAAAGGGTGATCAGAAGGACCTGGAGCCTAAAACAGCAGCCCAGATTCCTGCCAAAAGAAAGGCCAAGGGCTATGGGAAACCCGCTCCTGAGGTACCCAGAGTCCGTGAGGAGACTGACTTTGAGGGGGACGCCACTGTACCTACAGGGGAACAAGTAGCTGAACTGGGGGACATATCTGAGCTGACCCATTGACAGCAAGAAAGGTTTCCCACCAGGAAGGAGTTATGCAGGGAGCAGAAGGAATGCCCTTCTCAGGAATGTCTGCGGCAGCAGGCTGCAAACCAGGCAGCTAATGATCAGTCTGGGTCACACTCGATCTATTGGGAGAATGGTATGCTATACAGCGAACCTAAGGTCGCTGAGCATGGGTCAGCCCATGTGCTGGTGGTACCCCAGCACTTCAGGACCTTCCTACTGTGTATGTCTCATGACATACCCTTGGTAGGACATTTGGGGCAAGACAAAACCTTTGACAGGATTGTCATCCACTTCTTTTGGCCCCAAATGCGAAAGCAGTCAGATACACATTGTAGGTCATGCCAAACTTGGCAGGTAAGTGGTTAGAGTGGGAAGAAGTGTAAGGCTCCTCTCCAACCTTTTCCGGTTGTAGGCACTCCTTTTGAGAGGGTGGGGATGGACATTGTGGGGCCCATGGACCCCAAGACAGCCATGGGCGGCAGGTATATCCTGGTCTTGTTGGACAATGCACACTTTAGTACTGCTGATCAGTACTAAAGTACAAGTACTCCTACTGTAAATGGTGTTTATGGATTGGTGTTTCCATTATTGACTTTTTTTATTTACTAGTAAGTACCTAGTACAGTGTACTGTGTGTGCGCAGGGCCGGTAAGTCAAATGTGGCTAGTCGGCCTGCAGCACTGATTGTGCCACCCACACAAGTAGGCTTTCAAAGACTTCTTAGACCTGGCACTCGCAATGTCTGTATACAGTTTTCACTGCCATGTCGACCTGGTCAGTGCACCCAATTACAAGGCCTCAACCTTCTCTTTCCTTACTAGCAAGACACCCCTAAGGTAGGCCCAAGGTACCCTGTGGGCAGGGTGCAGTGTGTGTGAAAGGTAGGACATGTACTGGTACAAATCCTCATAGTGAAATACTGTGCATTTTGATTTCACTATTGAAAGGCTATCTGTCCCATGGATCAACATGGGGTTGCTTTGTAACATCTTACAAGCCTAATTGTCCATTCGGAAAAGGTAGGGAAATTAAGTTTAGTATGCCTGAACTCAGAATTTAAAAATACTTCTTTTAGTAAAGATAATTTGTATATTGTGTGTTCTTTTAGAAAGTGGGTTTTTTCTTGTCTATCCATCTATGTGCCTCTGCCTGTCTGTACATTCGCTGTCTGGGTTTTAGACTGATAGGAGCCAGTTTGTGCATCCACATTAGAAAGGAACACAAAGGGGATTGAGGTGTGTCTGCCTTTCGGGGTGACTCATAGCTTGGCTAATGGGTCTGTCCTGCATCTGAGTGATGGGAAGAGTTGCCACATACACATGAACGGACTGTGTCTTCCTTCGACAATGCTGTCTCCACCTCCTGTAGTGAACCTGGCCTGTGTAAAGATCAAGTAGGGGGGAGAGTGGACCACTTGTCCTGTGTCACCAGGGTGTCAAATAACGTAGCAGGCCATCGTTGTAAAAAGCCCTCATATACGAACACAGGCGTTGGGCGGTATATGTTGATTTTCCGCCTTTGTGTACCGTAACAGCATGATTATTGGGTCTTTTCCTTTGTTCGTTATGCTGACTTTCACATGGAGGAAGACCAACTGGGTTGACAATAGTGGCCGGAAATCAAAAAATGGGTGTGCTTGTGCTTAAAAAAGTGAGTTAAAATTCCTAAATTCAAGTCTCATGTGTTTTATTCTTGAGGCATGTGAAGTAGGAAACTAAAAACAATGGCGTGTGTGTATAAACTTAGTTACTGGTCTATCGCACTGGTGATCGTGGTAATCATGGTCACCATGAGACTTGAATTTAGGAATTGTAACTCACTTTTTTCAGCACAAGCATGCCCATTTTTTGATTTACGGCCACTACTGTCAACCCAGTTGATCTTCCTCCATGTGGAGGTCAGCATAAGGAACACAGGAAAAGACCCAATGATCATGCTGTTACGGACACCCTTCGCCTCCACCATCACCGACTTCATCGCACCCCACGCCATTGTATCAACAAACTACATACTCTTTGGAGACCTCAACTTCCATCTCGACAACTCCAGCTACCCCAACTCCACCATCCTCCATGACAACCTCGCCAACATCGTACTCAACCAACTCGTCAACACACCAACGCACTGGGCAGGGCATACCCTCAACCTCATCTTCGCTGCAGGAAACAGCATCCACTTTAGCCACACAATGGACCGACCACCACTGCGTCCACTTCACCATCGAGAAACCCAAAGCACATAAACCAGCCCCACGCCCGCCTCGAAGGAACTGGAGTAAGCTCACCAATGAACAACTGAACTCCACCCACTCCTGCGACAACCACACCTGGGCAGCAGACGTAAACACTGCAGCCAGAGAAGTCCATATGTGGATCTCCAACTGCGCAGACAAGTTCGCCCCGCTACACACCCCCGGCAAACAACGCCCCAGAAAAGCCGCCTGGTTCACCGCCAACCTCCAAGGAGCCAGGTGCTCCTGCAGATGCCTTGAAAGGAACTGGAGGAATACTAGGACAACTGACAGCTACTTCACCTACAAGGATGCCATGATGGACTACCACAAACAAATCAAAATGACCAAAAGGAACCTCATTCCACAACAAAATCCTCATCAAATCTACCAACTCCAAGGGACTGTTCAACATCATCCAGGAACTTACCCACCCACGCAGCGAAGCCGCAGACTTCACCCCATCCCAAGACCTCCGCGACAAGCTTCGAACCTACTTCCACCTCAAGATCAGCACAATCTATGACAACTTCACCGACCACCCACAAGACACCTCAGCCAGACCACACCTCCCCAAAACATAGCCAGTCCACTATCTCCAACTGGACAACAATCACCACCATGGACACCGCTGCGGCCATGAAAGTCATCCACTCGGGGGCCCCCACCAACCTTTGCCCCCTGCACATCTACCTCAGAGCCGCAGACACCATCGCACCCCAACTACAATACACCATCAACATCACCTTCAAAACAGGCACCTTCCCAGATGACTGGAAGTGCACCGAAGTCAGGCCCCTGCTCAAGAAGCCCACAGCCGAACGCACCGACCTCAAAAACTACTGTCCCATCTCGATTCTCCCCTTCACAGCCAAAGTGGCAGTGAAAACAGTCAAGAGGGACTGACACGATTCATCAAAGAGCATGCTGTCCTTAACCCGTCCCAATCCAGATTCCGAGCCAACCACAGCACCAAGACCACCCTACTCACCGCCAAAGACTACATCCGCACCCTCCTGGACTGGAGCCACTCCGTGGCCCTCTTCCTCCTCGACCTGTCAGCAGCCTTCAACACCATCTCTCACCGTACGCTAATCACCAGTCGGCATACAAGTAACTGCCCTAGACTGGATCCGCTCGTTCCTCACCGGAAGAAGCCAAAGGATCAGACTACCGCCCTTCCTCTCTGCCCCCACGGACATCACCTGCAGAGCCCCACAGGGGTCATCTCTGAGCCCGACCCTCTAAAACATCTACATGGACCCCCTCGCAGACACCATCCGACAAAACAGCCTCAACATCGTATCCTACGCCGACAACACCCAGCTCATCCTCTCCCTCACCAAAGACCCCACCAACGCAAAACTCAAATTCCAGAGAGGAATGCAAGAAGTGGCAGTCTGGATGACCAACAGCTGCCTAACACTCAACACTGAGAAGACAGAAGTACTTGTGCTTGAACCACCCCTTCAGCATGGGACACCACCTGGTGGCCCACCACCCTCAGAAGCCCAACTACCCCCTCAGACCACGCCAAGAACCTCAGCATCGTACTTGATTCATCACTTGCAATGAACCAACAGGTCAATGCCGTCACCTCCAGCTGCTTCAACACCATCCGCATCCTCTGAAAAACCTTCAAATGGATCCCCCCTGAATCGAGGAAAACAGTCACCCACGAAATCATCACCAGCAAACTCGACTTGGCAATGCACTTTACGCCGGCATCAACAAGTCCCTACTCCGCATACTGCAAACAATATAGAACAATGCAGCCAGACTCGTCCTCAGCACCCCCTGGCATGAACACATCAACCAACACCTGCGGTGACTCCACTGGCTCCCCGTGGAGACGAGAGCCTCCTTCAAAATCCTCCCTCACGCCTACAAATGCCTGCACAACCACAGACCCAAATACCTCAACCACAGAATAAACTTCCACGTACCCAAAAGAAACCTGCGATCATCCAACCTTGCACTGGCTGAAAACCAGCGCATCCACAAAACCAGAGCAGGCGGAAGATCGTTCTCCCACATCGCAGCCAAGACCTGGAACGAGCTACTGGCAGACATCAGACGCGCCCCCTCCCTGAGCACCTTCAGGAAGACCCTCAAGACCTAGCTCTTTGACTGAACAGAGCGGCACCCTCCCCCCTGACCCCCCAGCGCCTTGAGATCCTCATGGGTGAGTAGCGGCTTACAATTCCCTGATAGATTGATTGATTGATTGAGGGTCTTCCGGCACTGCAGCGTGACGCACCACCATGGTCAGCTGGAACCAGGGGATTTGTTGGTTTCACACCGCCCTGGTAGCCCCAGAATGAGCTATACACTTCAATGATCTATTTCAAAAGTCTTTTTTTTTTTATTATTGATTTTCTTGAATAACAGTATGTTGGATTTTTATAGTTTGGACTTGTTTTACACTGATAAATATTGGCTATTTTTCTAAGCCTGGTGTGGTGTCCTTTTGTAGTGTTTTCACTGTATTACTATGAGATATTTGCTAATGCTTTACTAACTGCCTCTGAGATAAGCCTGACTGCTCAAGCCAAGCTACCATGGTTGTGAGCAGGGGTAATTTTGGAAGTGTAACTCCCTCATCCTGACTAGGAAGAAGGGTCTATACTTGGACAAGGTGGAGACCATTGCTAGCAAGAGACCCCCACTTCTAACATGCCCACATTACGGGCACACCAGAAAATGGGCAGGTGCTTCCCAATTCCCAAATTTACTGAAACTGGAATACCAGCAACTCCCAGATTGGGGAAAACCAAGCCATTATGAGTTGGACACAAATAGGAAATGATGAATTGCTGTGGGATTCAATATTTTCAGGCCCAGTTCCTCCAGTAATTCCTCATTGAGCCCTTGAATTTGACATAAAAAAATGTAGCTGTTTGCAACAGCTGCAATCTTACCGTGAAAGTAAAGAGGTCCGCAATGTTACCAGCCCCATCGAAATCAAGAGTCAACTCGTAATGAAAACACAGTGAGTAATGTATGTGCCCAGCATTGGAATTTTTTCCTAGATAATTTGATAGTTTATTGAATTAAGATGTTTTTATTTCTATCGAAAATAAAGACCCTGGTTAGACATTAGAACCTCTACGCAACTCTGACAACTGTGTAACTCTGTATTTAGTCTGATTCTATTTAGCCTCTACATGCCCAGAGTAAACAGAACATTTGAAAACTGGATGGCAAAGGACGTTCTTTTATGCTGCTACATATTCCTGTGGGTCATTTTTGCCATCCACCTCCTTGCCAAAAGTGCAGTGTCCAGAATCATATTTATACTTTATCGCTGGGGCGACCTTTAAAACACGAATCAAGTCAATTTATGAGCGTACGAGGGCATAATATTTCCTAACAGTACTAGCAGTCTAAAGACTCAAAAAGACATGATCAGAATTTCAACACTGCCTGCACCAAGAATTGTAATATGCAAATAATACTCCTTGGCACCAACACATAATAGTCATTCATGGCAAATCTCTTTTAAACTGCTGGTGTTCCTCATAGAATGTTTTCAATGTGGTAAAGAAAATTCTCTGTTTCGCCTTACAATTCTTTGAAGTATCTGCAACCCACTCTTACTAAATTAATCGACAGTGGTTTGTTGAAACGGTAAGGTATACAAAAGCTCTAAACTCCGAGTAAGCTGCAGGGATATATGGAGGCGCTCAAGATTAGCCTTCTGGTATCGAGCAGACATTCTTGCGAGTCAGGACCCCTTTTCAGCCATTTACAATAGCAGTGTATTGGGCGATTGTATGGAGGCAGATAGAACTATAATTGACCCCCAAATTGACCCTCAAGCTAACAATATTTTCTCAATACGAGCTACTAAGAGAGGGGAAACGGCAGAGGGGGCTTCCTCAATTAGTTATTCTTCAGAAATAGCCCTTAAGGAGGTTGTTCCTGTTAAAGAAAAGAGAGCAGAAGTAAAAAAACGATATCAGCTGCGTTCTAAACAAGAGCTTAAGAAGAAGGGAGTTCTTAATTCTACCGATTTAGCTGAGAGAGAGGGTAGTCGGCCGGTACCTATTTCGCCCCATAAGCAAAACAGGAAAGGAGGAGCAAAAAGAGGGAAGCCTAAAGGGTTAAAGCAAACACAAGCACCGAGAGGGACCCCTTCGCTAAAAAGTTTTTTCAAAATCATGGAGCAAGCCTTGAACTCTAAAGAGAGCAACATGGAAAACAACACAGGAATCGGAGAAGTGGACATAGGTGTACAAGGGATTGAGAAGCTTACAATTGATAAGACTACTAAGACTACTGAGTCTAATATAACATCCGACTCCCCTCTCTTATCTACCTTTCCCTTGAGCAATAAGTATGCCGTTTTAGATTCAACTCACTCTGGAGAAGCATCAGGGGCAACTTTACAGCAACTTTCTAGTCAAAACCCTGAGCTAACAACACAAACTGTCCATTCTCCTCTAGGAGATTTTGCAGCTACGGCGACAGTAGAATCTCCCTTAACTAGTGTTCCACCTTTGCTTCCACCTAACGGTGGCTTGGGAAAATATGGTTCAACCGCACACCCAGATGAGGTAGCTGGAAGGTATGGAGCAGAAGACGATAGACTGGGCTCCCTATTGCATACGTTGAGAGAAGATTTACTGGGTAAATTTGAGATTTCTGAAAAAAATCAGAGGGGGTTACATGATAGATTCGACCTTCTGGAGGCCAAAATTGAAGGTATCAGTGCTAGAACAAGTGTCCTAGAAGGCAAAGTGACGACCCTCTCTGAGACCTCAAAAAATAACTCTAAAGATATAGAAGCTCTAAAAACCCAGAATCGTACTCTAACAATGGACCTGGAAAGGTTGGAAACCCAAAGCCGACGCAACAACTTGAGGATCCTCAAAATTCCTGAAGGGGCTGAAGTCGAAGACATAAAGGGATTTGTATGTAGACTGCTTCGAGAGGATATCCTGAAGGATCGACCTGATATTAATTTGGAAGTTGAGATTCAGCGAGTCCACAGAGATCCGTTTAGGTTGCATCCTGAACGTAAGGCACCCAGGAAGATTCTGGTGTATTTTCAAACCTATACTGTCAAAGAACTGATCCTTACTAGATGCTTGTCACGTACTTCTTTACACTTTCGAGCCAACCCTTATCAAATAAGGTCAGATATAGGGGGAAAAACTGCCCAAAGGCAATGGGAGCTAGGTTCCAGAATGCCAGAACTACGCTCAATGGGGGCACAAGTGCAAATGAAATTCCCAGCTCTCCTTAAAATAATGTGGAATAATAAAATGTTTACGTGCCATTTCCCTAAGGAAGCTGATGCAGTATTGGCTAGGATGAAAGAGCAGACAGAGTAACTGTATCATCATCATTACTTAAGATTAATTCTAGTTAAGAGTGATTAAGGAAAAAAAAAAAAAGGGAGAAGAAAGGGTATAGGGTGAAGGGTGATAGGTGATGGTGCGGGAAATAGGACCTAATAAAAAAAAAAACATAAGAAGCGGGTCTTCAAGAGAGGGATAGGGGAGATGGCGGGGAAAAAAAAAAAAAAAAAAGGGAAAATACAAAAAAACAGAAAAAAAACAAAACAAGAGACCATTACTCTTATATGTATAGGCAGGGCATCAGAGGTGCAGGGCCTCCTAGGGCGTAACTTCGCCAATCAGGAGGGTAGGGTTCCTCGGGGGGAGGGAGGGGAGGGTTCACAGGGGAGAGGGGAAAAAACAGGGAAAAAAGTCCTCATTTGCCATAAATTTTTATTATTCTAAACTCAAATGCTATTATATGTCACTATATTCTTTGCTGGCCATACACGGTAGAGTAGTAATGTCACACGATGATACAGCCTAGAGGTAATAAAATCCTTTCCTGGAATTTAAATGGTTTACGGAACCGTATGAAACAACAAAGTATTTGTCATTTTTTGGAAAACACTGGAGCTTCTATACTTCTTTTACAGGAAACTCATCTAGAGGCAGAGGAATGTAGGAAAATATTTATAAGATATAAATGGGTTCAGGATATATTGTGCTCCAAGCAAACGGGCGAGAGGAGTAGCAATAGTAATTAGTGCTGATAAAGGGATTAGAGTTCATGACTGGGCTACAGATCAATCTGGAAGATGGTTGGCTGCTGTAGTTTCAATAGGCACTGTCAAGTTGTTATGCGGGGTTTATTATGGTCCGAACGAAGACAATGCCTGTTTTCTACAAAAGCTAGAAAAATATATGCTACAGCATACAATTCCTATTATATTAGGAGGTGACTTTAACTTACTATTAGATCCCGAAGTAGATCGCACCTCGAAGGCTAAATATAATTGTCCAAAAAAGTCCCTTTCAGTTTTGAAAAATATTATGAAAGATTATACTTTGCGCGATGTGTGGAGAGTTAAACATGGCACCCAAAGAGAATATTCTTTCTACAGTAAAAAGTACCATCAGTTCTCAAGAATAGATTTCTTTTTATTAGACCAATCTTTCTTAGCAAGTACTTTTTCTATTTCTTACATTCCGATAGGTCTGTCAGACCACTCAGTGGTTGAATTAAACATTAATTTCCAAAATAACATTCAAGAATATAGGTGGACACTGGCTAGGACTATCCTACTAAATGAAGAGTTTAAGAACGAAATTAAGGAAAAGTCAACAGAATTTTTTAAGTTTAATAATAATACCGCCCCGGATCATATCATATGGGATGCGTTTAAATCTTATATAAGAGGTACATACGGCTCCCAAATGACTTTAAACAGGAAGATCAATAAAGAAAAGGATATTAAAGAACTCAGCTTGATTAAAATAAAAGAGCAGCAACTTCACTCCGCTACATTGGATGACAGAACCAATGTATTAAGACTGGAAAAGGAATTATTAGATTTACAAATAAACTTCAGAACAAGAACTGAAAAAATACTTAAAGACAAATGGGAAGTAAGTAAGTTATGTAATTTTGAATATGGAGAGAAATGTGGGTCTCTGCTAGCATGGAAGGCAAGGACGGAGAGAAGCAGAAACAATATTAAATCCTTGATACAACGAGGGACTGGTGTCTTCCTAACAGAAGATGCAGAGATTAAAAGGGAAGCCAGATCCTTTTATGAAGAACTCTTTTCAGAAAAAATCAACCGACCTACAGGAGAACTGGACACTTTGTGGATTTTAAGAGATCTCCCACAGCTGAGTGATATAGATATAGCTTTCTTGGCATAGGAGATATCAGAGGGAGAGATTAGGTCCCAACTGAAGAAGATGGTAAGAAATAAGGCTTCCGGACCTGACGGACTTCCAATAGAGGTTTACAAGGACAGTGTTGAAAAAATCTTAGATCCATTACAGAAGCTATTTAATAAAATATTCATTCAGGGAGAACGAATACCGTCTTCTTGGTTAGATGCTACAATTTCCCTAATAGCAAAACCAAATAAAGATCCTCAAAGAATAGAGTCGTATCGCCCCATCTCACTTTTAAATTCGGATTTAAAGATATATTCCGGTATCCTGGCAACCAGACTCGCTAAAATTATAAAATCTATCATTCATCCAGATCAGAGGGGATTTATTCCTGGTCGGCAGTTAAATGAACTCACATTCCAAGCAATGGGTGCTATAGACTTTGCAATAGAGAAGAAGAAGCCGCTCGCCATTGTTGCAATTGACGCAGCTAAAGCGTTCGACCAAGTGAACTGGCATTTTTTATGGAAAGCGATGCTGAAATTTGGCTTCCCAGCGTGTTAGACTTGGGCCTTAGGGCAGGTTCACCCCTAATCTTTTTGCCTTTATTTGTGACCCTGTGTAGTGATTCTTTGGGTCTTGGCGCACTTTTTCCCTGTGTCCCAGAGTGAAAGTGCGTGCGTGTAGTATGGCTGGCCTGCCCTCCCATAGGAATGCATGGGGAATGTGTGTGCCCTGGTAGTTCCTGATGTGTGGGGAGTGCAGGCTCGAGTTTAGTATGTATGAACTCGTGAGAATGAATGCTGCGCAATGGTATGTGCGGCTTGTGTGTGTCTAGAAGGGAAGTGCTACTTCTGGACATTGATGTATGTGTGCAATGAGGATACTGGAGCGTGATTGGCTGGAGCTGGCTGGCATGCCAGGCTCCAGGAAGTCTGGATGGGTCTGCCCGGTGGTGAGTGTGAGATCAGCATGAGTGATGTGTGGGAGGAGTAGATCTGTGTCCTGGATGGGCTGGGTTTTTCCCCACACAATGCTGGCTCCGCCCCCCTGTGGTTTGTCTAATGACCCAAGCCTCCCCAGTGAATGAAAGGGGTGGTTGGGCCATCAAGGGTACTCCCAAGCCAGCTGCAACTGGTTTCCCCCCACCCTGCACCTCCTAACAAAGGAATTCTCTGTATAAATATGGGGCTGTGTCCCCACAGAAATGGTTCTACTTGTGGATCCTTGCCAGAGGGGGCTGTTGCTGCTGCTGGGGCCAGGAGGACCGCCACTTGGCTTGTCTCCCTGCCTGGAGACCCAGTGTGCTGGCTCTGGCCCTGCCTTGCCCCCCTGTCTGCCTCCAGACCTTGCTGGAGCTTTGCTGTGCTGGGGGAGCGCTCTCCCTTGTCCCCAGCGCTGGGAGCGCTTCGTTTTGCTTTTAGCGCTAAGAGCGCTTTATTTTCCCCCTAAGCGCTGGGTGCGCTTTATTTTGATTCTAGCGCTTTGGAGCGCTTTGCCAGGCTGAGCGAGTGCCACCTCGCTTTATTTTTAACTCGAGGCCGGTGCCACCCGGCATTGCCCCGTGGTCTGTATTTATTTTCGAGCCGGTGCCACCCGGCATTGCCCAGGACATCACCGCCGCAGCCCGGGCGCACTGGAAGCTTGCCGGGCCGCCGCGCTGCCTGCAGCGACCCGGAAGTCCCGCCTCCTGACCCCCAGGGCCGCGCTGCCATTGGCGGCCCCGGCGGAAGTCAGGCGGCGTGTGGAGGAGACAAGGCCAGGCGGGAGACGAGGGAGGCAGCCGGTCGTGTCCCCGAGGCTCCCCGAGTGGAGAGAGGAGCCCCGGGACGAGAGGAGCCCCGCCCGCCCTGAGACTGCCGGTGAGTGCCGAGGAGGGAGAGGGGCCGCGGGACACGTTGTCGGTGTCCGCCCCTCCCCCGTAGCGCGATCGTGCGCGCATTGCTTTAGGAAGCCTGAGGGCTTCAGGGGGCATTTTTCGTGGAGGTAGAGTCCCCCGTGAGGGACTCCAACGCCCCCCATCTGTGCTGCAAGGGCCACGAGGCTCTGAGGGGCCATTCTGTTCTTGAGTCCCCCGTGAGGGACTCCAACGCCCCCATTGGTCCGTTGTAAGCCCCGAGAGGCTCCAGAGGCCACAGTTGTTGCCGAGCCCGGCGAGGCTCCTTGCCCTACCTGTAGTTACGAGCCCCGAGGCTCTGGGGGCATTTCATTGCTTTAGAGCGCTAAGCTCTACATTGCCTATTTTTGTTTTGCGAGCCCCTGAGAGGCTCCTTGTCCACCATTGTTCTTGAGCCCACCTGGCTCCAACGTCTGCCTACCTGCTATTCACAACTGTCCAGCACTTAGTGGACAGTTGCTACGTTTAGGCTTTTGTGTCTGTGCTGCCTGCGCAGACCTCCCTGACACTGAGACTCAGGGCATTCCGCCCCTTTCGAGGCCAGTTGACCTGAGGGACATTTCTAATGTTGTGCCATGTGCACCCTGCGCAATTTATGATTCCTGCTTATTTGATTTGTGCGCAAATGTTCTACCTGCACCTCTGAATGTGTTTTAATGTTTCATGTGCAATTCTTATGTGTTTATCCCCTTTGCTAAAAGTGACCTGCTTAGAGGATTGTTGGTGTCATTACCTTTGCTAAAAGTGACCTGCTTAGGTAATTCTTTGTTCTTTTATTCCCCTTTGCTAAAAGTGACCTGCTTAGAGGAATGTTGATGTTTTATTGCCTTTGCTAAATGTGACTTGCCTAGGTGATTATTTTAGGTTTCCTTCCCTTTGCTAAATGTGACTTGCTTAGGTGATTATTTTAGGTTTCCTTCCCTTTGCTAAATGTGACTTGCTTAGGTGATAGGTTTTCCTTCCATAGGTCCTGATGATAAGGTCCTAGTTCCCTGCGTGATTTCCCTACAGTGTTTAGGGTGGCGTAGGAGGTATTTTCCCTTTACCAGTAGTTACTGGTTGTATGCTACATTAACTATTTTCTGTGTTACAGTCATTATATGTTTATGTGCCAAGTGTTATTTCTAAAAAGTGCATACCCCTGACAGTGGTCCAGGTGGCCCTGTCCTGTACATAATCCCTTGTAAATCTTGCCCGTGCCTGTTGGCACATTGTAAAGTGTCTGTGTTATCTAATGTGTTTTTATTATTATAATACAAAGGCTATTTTTGATATAACCTTGTGTGGAGTTTCCTTTGTGGTGGGCTTTTGGTTGTTGTCGCTGGGGTGCGCGCGCAAACGCTTTACACATCGCCTCTGAGATTAGCCTTGCTGCTCGCGTCACGTTACCTAGAGGGTGAGCTGGGGTTATCTTGGTGTGTGACTCCCTTGCCCTGACCTTAGAAGTGGTGATCCCTGACTGACCTTGGCGCAAGCCTTGGCCAGCCAGAGGTCCCGTTTCTAACATTGGTGGCTAGCGGTGGGATTGGACTTGCGTTTGCGCTGTACCACAGTGGCGACAGGCCACATTACAAAACTCTGCAATTTTAGATAACCACATTTTGGGGATTATTGTTTTTTAGGGAAGATCAGTTTTGCTTCTCCTGAAAGGTGTAATTTTGTGATTTGTGTTCAGTACATTTGTTCCCCGCGCTGCTCCCAGAGTTTGGTACCTGTGTCTTTGTGGTCAGGTTGAGAAAATCAGGGGTGGTAGAAACTGCCTTACCGGTCCGAGGGGAGGGTTGTGTGTGAATGAGTGTTGTGTTACACTGGACAGTGGAGTGCAAGTTCTCTGAGATAGGAATCTTGCTGAATTGTGTTAATTGTGTACTCCTGTGTAAGCTCAGACCCCCAGGTTCTCTGTGTCAAACTCTTCTTGAGAACGTACGCCAAAATGGAGCCTGTTTTTGATCTCTGTTGTCTTTTTAGGTACAGTAGGTCAGAGCTGGTCAGATTCTGTGAAGAGGGAGGCATGGAGGTGAGTGAGTTGGATACTCAGTCCCAGCTTAGGGACAGCCTGATCCAATGGCAAAAGGGTCAGTGGGATCTTGAGCACAGTGAGAGAGATAGGGCCCGGGCCGCACGTCATGAGGATGGTGAGTCTGTTGGGAGCCCTGAAGAATGTGAAGTGAATGAGGATGACAGTGGATGGATATCAGCAGATAGTGAGGACCCCATAGATAGGGAGCCCCTTGCTGGGTCCAGTGTCAGTACCAGCGCCCCATCCCTTTCCCTGTCCCCAGAGGAGTGGTTGGATAGGAAGGAAGAGAGGGCCTTGTTCAGGGAGAGTAGGTTATCCCCTGAGTGTAATTGTAATTGTCTGGATTTCCCAGGGAGGGTGGAGTCCAGTGGTGGCAGCTTTTTAAATATAAGTGTAGACAGTCCCATTCTCAGTTCCCCGAGTATGGTGCCTGTTTCCCCAGAAGAGGAGTTAAGGTTGAGATTCAGGAATCTTAGGAGACTGCCTCACCAGGATTGGGAGGAGTATTCCGATGAGTGTGAGGATGCACTGATTGATTGGTTAAGGGTTCACGGGGAACCTGAGTATTATAAGCTGTTCAACCTAGTTGTCAGGGAGCAGCTGCTCAATTGTTCTGCGCCAGAGTTGCGCCAACACCTGTTAGGGTGTGGATTGATTCAGCCTTGTGAGCTTGCAAGGGAAGCAGAGCGCTGGGACAGTGCGAGAGGTTCTTTAGAGTCACTAGTGAGTGATTCCAACAATAGTGGGTCAGGTGTCTTCCAGCCCAGTGTGGTGGAGGAGGGTGAGAGTAGCCCAGCTAGGTCCTTGGTTAGTGAGAAGGGTGTAGGGGCTGACTGCCTGTCTCAGTGGAGCGGGAGTGAGTGTGTGACCGGGAGTCCCCAGACGCCCGAAGCCCTGTCACAGAGCCTGGATGGTTTCTTTAGGGAACACCAGGAAAGGAACCTAGACTTGCCTGTTAGTTCACTTGAGGGAGATCTCCTAGTGTGTAGAGAACCTGGAGCATCTGTAAGCGGAGCTTCCACGGTTCTAGAGTCTGGCAGTACCGCTCCAGGAGGGAGAGTACAGAAGTCCAGTGAAAGGAGTGATTTGGGGATAGGATGTGAGTCCCCAGAAGTCCTGGAGTGCCAGGCATTGGTTCCACCAAAGGTTGTAGACCGGAGGTTGGAAGGCCAGGTTCAGGATCAGCCTGACCTGAAGGGTGGGACTACTGTAATCAGTGTCCTGACCAGTTCTTTCTCCAGAAGTACCGCCCCGGTTGGGAGGGAGCAGGACTCTGGAAGGGGGTGCAGAGGGTGGGAGAGCCCACCTCTGACCCCGGTACCACCTGAGGGGTTAAACCCTAGGTTGGGAGAATGTTGTTTAGAGGGTACCCCTCGCAGGAGGAGGAGGAACCCTAGGAGAAGAGGTAAGGGGAGGAGAGCCTTCCCTGAGACTCCTGGTCCGCCTAAGGTTGTAGACCCTAGGCTGGAGAACCAGTGGAAGTCTAGCCCTGTCTTGCAGACAGGAAGAGTGGAGCATGGCTATTATGTGCCAGGGGTTACTACCCCCCACTTTGTGAGTAGGCAGGATCCAGTGGTACCTGGATGGCCTAGGGCCTGGTCCTGGCCGAGGGCAGCTGGAGAGTATCAGTGGGGTACCCCAGTTAGTCCCTACAGTAGTTTTAGAAGGAACCCTAGGGGTTCACCGTGGCGTAAAACAGGAGGGTGTCCCTGCAGTTGTGGGCCCGCGTCCTTGTTTTATCGCCCCAAGCAGGGAAGCCCATCACGGTGGTGATCGGTCTGCCCTGCGTTTTGGCTGGAAGGGGGTCGTGTTAGACTTGGGCCTTAGGGCAGGTTCACCCCTAATCTTTTTGCCTTTATTTGTGACCCTGTGTAGTGATTCTTTGGGTCTTGGCGCACTTTTTCCCTGTGTCCCAGAGTGAAAGTGCGTGCGTGTAGTATGGCTGGCCTGCCCTCCCATAGGAATGCATGGGGAATGTGTGTGCCCTGGTAGTTCCTGATGTGTGGGGAGTGCAGGCTCGAGTTTAGTATGTATGAACTCGTGAGAATGAATGCTGCGCAATGGTATGTGCGGCTTGTGTGTGTCTAGAAGGGAAGTGCTACTTCTGGACATTGATGTATGTGTGCAATGAGGATACTGGAGCGTGATTGGCTGGAGCTGGCTGGCATGCCAGGCTCCAGGAAGTCTGGATGGGTCTGCCCGGTGGTGAGTGTGAGATCAGCATGAGTGATGTGTGGGAGGAGTAGATCTGTGTCCTGGATGGGCTGGGTTTTTCCCCACACAATGCTGGCTCCGCCCCCCTGTGGTTTGTCTAATGACCCAAGCCTCCCCAGTGAATGAAAGGGGTGGTTGGGCCATCAAGGGTACTCCCAAGCCAGCTGCAACTGGTTTCCCCCCACCCTGCACCTCCTAACAAAGGAATTCTCTGTATAAATATGGGGCTGTGTCCCCACAGAAATGGTTCTACTTGTGGATCCTTGCCAGAGGGGGCTGTTGCTGCTGCTGGGGCCAGGAGGACCGCCACTTGGCTTGTCTCCCTGCCTGGAGACCCAGTGTGCTGGCTCTGGCCCTGCCTTGCCCCCCTGTCTGCCTCCAGACCTTGCTGGAGCTTTGCTGTGCTGGGGGAGCGCTCTCCCTTGTCCCCAGCGCTGGGAGCGCTTCGTTTTGCTTTTAGCGCTAAGAGCGCTTTATTTTCCCCCTAAGCGCTGGGTGCGCTTTATTTTGATTCTAGCGCTTTGGAGCGCTTTGCCAGGCTGAGCGAGTGCCACCTCGCTTTATTTTTAACTCGAGGCCGGTGCCACCCGGCATTGCCCCGTGGTCTGTATTTATTTTCGAGCCGGTGCCACCCGGCATTGCCCAGGACATCACCGCCGCAGCCCGGGCGCACTGGAAGCTTGCCGGGCCGCCGCGCTGCCTGCAGCGACCCGGAAGTCCCGCCTCCTGACCCCCAGGGCCGCGCTGCCATTGGCGGCCCCGGCGGAAGTCAGGCGGCGTGTGGAGGAGACAAGGCCAGGCGGGAGACGAGGGAGGCAGCCGGTCGTGTCCCCGAGGCTCCCCGAGTGGAGAGAGGAGCCCCGGGACGAGAGGAGCCCCGCCCGCCCTGAGACTGCCGGTGAGTGCCGAGGAGGGAGAGGGGCCGCGGGACACGTTGTCGGTGTCCGCCCCTCCCCCGTAGCGCGATCGTGCGCGCATTGCTTTAGGAAGCCTGAGGGCTTCAGGGGGCATTTTTCGTGGAGGTAGAGTCCCCCGTGAGGGACTCCAACGCCCCCCATCTGTGCTGCAAGGGCCACGAGGCTCTGAGGGGCCATTCTGTTCTTGAGTCCCCCGTGAGGGACTCCAACGCCCCCATTGGTCCGTTGTAAGCCCCGAGAGGCTCCAGAGGCCACAGTTGTTGCCGAGCCCGGCGAGGCTCCTTGCCCTACCTGTAGTTACGAGCCCCGAGGCTCTGGGGGCATTTCATTGCTTTAGAGCGCTAAGCTCTACATTGCCTATTTTTGTTTTGCGAGCCCCTGAGAGGCTCCTTGTCCACCATTGTTCTTGAGCCCACCTGGCTCCAACGTCTGCCTACCTGCTATTCACAACTGTCCAGCACTTAGTGGACAGTTGCTACGTTTAGGCTTTTGTGTCTGTGCTGCCTGCGCAGACCTCCCTGACACTGAGACTCAGGGCATTCCGCCCCTTTCGAGGCCAGTTGACCTGAGGGACATTTCTAATGTTGTGCCATGTGCACCCTGCGCAATTTATGATTCCTGCTTATTTGATTTGTGCGCAAATGTTCTACCTGCACCTCTGAATGTGTTTTAATGTTTCATGTGCAATTCTTATGTGTTTATCCCCTTTGCTAAAAGTGACCTGCTTAGAGGATTGTTGGTGTCATTACCTTTGCTAAAAGTGACCTGCTTAGGTAATTCTTTGTTCTTTTATTCCCCTTTGCTAAAAGTGACCTGCTTAGAGGAATGTTGATGTTTTATTGCCTTTGCTAAATGTGACTTGCCTAGGTGATTATTTTAGGTTTCCTTCCCTTTGCTAAATGTGACTTGCTTAGGTGATAGGTTTTCCTTCCATAGGTCCTGATGATAAGGTCCTAGTTCCCTGCGTGATTTCCCTACAGTGTTTAGGGTGGCGTAGGAGGTATTTTCCCTTTACCAGTAGTTACTGGTTGTATGCTACATTAACTATTTTCTGTGTTACAGTCATTATATGTTTATGTGCCAAGTGTTATTTCTAAAAAGTGCATACCCCTGACAGTGGTCCAGGTGGCCCTGTCCTGTACATAATCCCTTGTAAATCTTGCCCGTGCCTGTTGGCACATTGTAAAGTGTCTGTGTTATCTAATGTGTTTTTATTATTATAATACAAAGGCTATTTTTGATATAACCTTGTGTGGAGTTTCCTTTGTGGTGGGCCTTTGGTTGTTGTCGCTGGGGTGCGCGCGCAAACGCTTTACACATCGCCTCTGAGATTAGCCTTGCTGCTCGCGTCACGTTACCTAGAGGGTGAGCTGGGGTTATCTTGGTGTGTGACTCCCTTGCCCTGACCTTAGAAGTGGTGATCCCTGACTGACCTTGGCGCAAGCCTTGGCCAGCCAGAGGTCCCGTTTCTAACACAGAGGTTTTTGTTAATGAAGTTGAAACCTTATATAGGGGTCCGAGAGCTAAGATTCTGGTAAATGGTGGTCTGTCCGACTGGTTGAACATTTGTAGGGGGACAAGGCAAGGTTGTCCCTTGTCTCCATTATTGTTCGATATATATATTGAGCCTTTTGTTCGTTCCCTAAGACAGGATCCAGTAATTAAACCATTTAAAATAGGAGATTTAACATTTAAGACAGCTCTATACGCAGATGATCATCTTCTCTACACTTCAAACCCGCTAGAAGCAATACCAAGATTATTTAAATTAGCTGAGGATTTTGGTATAGTATCTGGGTATAGTATCAATAGAGACAAAACCGACATCATGTGTTGGAATAATCCTGCCCATATCCCAGAAGCTAAATCCAAGATTAGATATCTGGGTATTCAACTTACTCAAAAACTGGAAGATATCCCCAAGACCAGCTGGGAAGTTGTAATAAAATAGGTTAAAAAACTCCTGTCTAGATGGAACACCCTGACTTTAAACATCTATGGCAGAGTGAATTTAATTAAAATGATAATCTTGCCTGAGGTAACATTTCTCTTTAATTCCATCCCCCTAGCATTTAATAAAAAAGATATTCTTAATTTGCAAGGTAGGATAGGCTCTTTCATTTGGGCAACAAAATCTCCCAGGATAGCTTGGAAGAAGTTGAGGAGAGGATTAAAACTTGGTTGTTTGGCCCTTCCAGATTTACTTCTTTATTGCTATGCCTTCCAATTTAAAAACGTTAGACTCTTAGCTAATAAGCAGGATTTTACTTCCCATGGGATACTTTTTCAGGCTATGCTACTAGACCTCCCACATAGTGCAGATTTCTTTTTGTTTAAGTTCGGAGACCAATTTTTTTTTAAAAAGGTTCGATTGAAGCTTCTGAAGGCAGCCTTGGACAATTGGCTACAGATCCGAAAGATGTTAGGCATTCAATATTATCACTCACAGGCCCCAATTTGGGATTCACCCGGCACTCCGGACTGTTTAATGGACCAATTAGCACTTCCGTTGAAGAGAGCCGGTCTCTCAAAATGGGGGGACCTTTGTGACGACTCAAAAGTATTGGACTGGGAGGTCTTGGCGAGTTCAACCGGGGGCACTCTTACGAGATTTAAATTTTACCAATTGTCGGCCTGGTGGGGAAGCCAAACATGGAATACAGAAGATGAGAGTCCCTTGCTAGCCTTACTAAGTGGCAATATAGGCAGGAAAGGAGAGACTGCTCAATGGTATAAAATCTTCCTGGAAACTAAGGATGATTTGGAAACAGATATTAATAAATTATGGGACCCCTCCATGGTTCAGATCTCAGATAACCTAGTGGAACTTTGGGTAGACTCTTTTTCCATGTCTCAAAAAATTATTAAACCTTCAAACTTAAGAAGAAATCATTTATTTACAATGTACAGGGCTTATTGGACCCCGGCGAAACTTTCTAGGATCTCAGCAGTTCAATACTCTTGTCCCAGATGCAAGTCTCAAGATGCTAATGACATACATATGTTTGTTGAATGTCCTGAAATAGGTAACTTCTGGAGACAAGTGTGTGGTTTCTTAGATGAGGTACTTTCATCTTCTCTTATATGTACCCCTAGATTGTTTTTTTTTGGTCTCCCATCTGGCTACGATACTAATAGCAATATATCACAGTTTATTTTTTATGTAATAGTCATCGCTAGAAGAGAGATCTGTAAAGAGTGGAAATCGGAACTCTCTCCAAAATTTGCAGACTGCCTTAAAAACATCATGGTAGATTGGATACACTGTGTGGGGGTGAGAGGTCTGTTAATTTGTGGTCAGCCTTGAATGCATGGAGTGAGAAATAAACTATCAGTCCAATGATTATGCCAGAGGTTTTGTGGTCCTGTCCTTCCTAAGTAGCAAGTAACATCACGAGAGGAAGTTGGACGGGTAACAGCCTTACCTCTGGGCAATCTTCACTGTCTATCCACAAACACAAGGGTTGGAAATGAAGTTTTGTGTCAGTGGCCTGAAGAACGCCTATCTAGAGCAAACATCTACTGGTGGCATTTATGAGGACAAAAAAAAAAAAAAGAATTGTAATATGCAAATAATACTCCTTGGCACCAACACATAATAGTCATTCATGACAAATCTCTTTTAAACTGCTGGCGTTCCTCATAGAATGTTTTCAATGTGGTAAAGAAAATTCTCTGTTTCGCCTTACAATTCTTTGAAGTATCTGCAACCCACTCTTACTAAATTAATCCACAGTGGTTTGTTGAAACGTTAAGGTATACAACAATGCCTTCAATGCTGGGCAGAAAGAATCAAACTTGGGCTCCCAATAGCCTTCCTTTGTATATGCTTACTGTATCTCTCCTGGAGGGGGGGCTAATGTTGTTTTCTCTCCTTGAAAGTAATGCAAAAGTGTTTACACTCGAAAATCTGATTAGCAGAAAACATAATTTGATTTAGTTGATTTATAAGTAATCTTATCTATTTCAATTTTCCACCGTCCCCGAATATTTCACTGAAAATGGTCAAAGCCTTGGGTTTGTGAAAATAGACTGACGCAATTCAATTTCAATGTTTGTGAACAAATGGCAGTAAAAAGGTCAAGTACTACTTCACTAAATTGTATTGTACAGCAATGCTGTTGAAGGCTTACTTGACATTATCTTTCAAATAGGAAAGAGACAAAGCATATGACTTTGATAAACACCAGCTAAACTCAGTGTGTTTAGGTCTGGCAATAGCCAAGGCCTTTTGATTTTACAAAAATAATGTATAGATGATATACTGCTAGGGGCTTTCAGTCATCTCAATCATTAGCCTGTTGTTGGGTGACTCACATCTATCTTCAGCCCACTACAGCATAAAGCAAGGAGCAGCGGGTCATCCCGATTCATCCATTAGATAACTGTTAGTGAAGGCATTCTACACTGTCACAAACAGCACATATGCACAAAAAGGGCCATATTTACAAAGCTAAACTTACATTTTTGGGTCAAGTTTACTATTTTTTTGCGAGTTACAAACTGCAAATGTAGTGTTATGTGTATTATCTTTACGACTGTGGAGAACTCCCCACATAAAAAGATTGGACAGTCATTGCAGTCGTAAAAATACTACATATAAAACTGCATTTGTAGTTTGTGAATCACCAAAACTTTGTAAGTTTACCTTTATGATTTAAGGCCAAATTAGTTCCCTTCAGTGCCAGGCACTACAACAGCAATGTGTGCTTTCCGAGAAGAAAAAAACTTTTTATTTTTTAGCCACCTTATTTTATATTGGCATGGGTCTGGCAGTTCCGGCAACAATACGTTTTTTCAGATACTATGGCACAATAAAGCAAACATTGACAACAACCAAGGGGCTGCCAGCCACCGCCCGTCCTATCAGCATTGTCAAAACATGTTTTCACTACTTGGGATGCCATCGAGAAATGCTGAAAATATGTCACGTAAAGAAGCAACAGCACAATGATCTTCAGTAATAGAAATACTAAGTCAGACATGTCGCATTATCTGTAGGTCAATTATCTAGACAGTTAGACCTGACAGCCTAAGGGTGGTCTTCCCCTAACATTTTGCACGTCTCCCTCCATTTTTGCTGGTTTTAGGACTCTGCAGACTTTACCACTTCTAACCAGTGCTAAAGTGCTTGTGCTGTCTCCCCAAAAAATTGTAATATTGGTTCATCCCCAATGGCCATATTTAATTTCCTTATAAGTCCCTAGTAAAGTGCACTACATGAGCCCAGAGCCTACTTATTAAATGCTACTAGTAGGCATGCAGCACTAACTGTGCCACCCACACAAAGTAGCCGCATAACCATGTCTCAGGACTGCCACTGCAGAGCCTGTGTGTGCAGTTTCATACTGCCATGTCTACCTGGCACGTAAACTCTCTTCACATCACCCATTGATGCAGTAGTTGCTTAGATAGGTAAATATGTGTGCCAGCATGTGATATGATGTATTATTAGAGGTGGATGCAGGGTCTACCTTTCTCTCTGAGTGATAAGAACCTAAGAACCAAACCTTCCCTTTTTATACATATACGTCACCCCTAAGGTTGGCCCTGTATAACCCACAGGGCAGGGTGCAGTGTATTTAAAAGGCAGGACATGTACTTTTAAACATTACGGGCCCGATTCACAGAACTAACTTAAGACAAAATCCTAAACTTACTACCATTTTGGTATTCACAGAAGGCACTTACTCATTTTGGTATTCACAGAAAGCACTTACTCATTTCGGTATTCACAGAAGTTAGGAGTCCTAACTTTAGGACTCTTAAATGCCTTCTGTGAATACCGAAAGTCTTAAAGTTAGGATTTTTCTCAATTTAGTAGTAGTAAAGTTAGGACTCCTAACTTTAGGACTCCTAAATGCATTCTGTGAATACCGAAAGTCTTAAAATTAGGAATTTTCTCAATTTAGTAGTAGTAAAGTTAGGACTCCTAACTTCTGGACTCCTAAATGCCTTCTGTGAAGACCGAAAGTCTTAAAATAAGGGTTTTTCTCAGTTTAGTAGTAGTAAAGTTAGGACTCCTTACTTTAGAACTCCTAAATGCCTGCTGTGAATACCGAAAGTCTTAAAATTAGGATTTTTCTCAATTTAGTAGTAGTAAAGTTAGGACTCCTAACTTTCGGACTCCTAAATGCTTTCTGTGGATACTGAAAGTCTTAAAATTAGGGTTTTTCTCAACTTTACTAATACTAAACTGAGAAAAATCCTAATTTTAAGACTTTCGGTATTCACAGAAGGCATTTAGGAGTCCTAAAGTTAGGAATCCTAACTTTACTACTACTAAATTGAGAAAAATCCTAATTTTAAGACTTTCAGTATTCACAGAAGGCATTTAGGAGTCCTAAAGTTAGGAGTCCTATCTTTACTACTCCTAAACTGAGAAAAATCCTAACTTTAGGGCTTTCGGTATTCACAGAAGGCATTTAGGTGTCCTAAAGTTAGGAGTCCTAACTTCTGTGAATACCGAAATGAGTAAGTGTCTTCTGTGAATACCAAAATGAGTAAGTGCCTTCTGTGAATACCAAAATGGTAGTAAGTTTAGGATTTTGTCTTAAGTTAGTTCTGTGAATCGGGCCCTACATGTCCTGATAGTGAAAAACTCATTCTTTCGTTTTTCACTACTGCATGGCCTATCTCTCCCATAGGATAATATTGGGATTACCTTATAACATCTTTTAGGTGTAACTCCCAATTGTGAAGAGATTGCCATTTCAAGTTTAGTGTTACTGAACTCATAATTTAAAATTGCAACTTATGATGAAGTTGGATTTTAAATTCCAGGTTAGCAAATGTCACTTTTAGAAATTTGTTGCCAAAAAGGAATGCACTTGCGCTCCTGCCTGTCGCACTGTGAAAACAGGAATATCTCCAGTTCATAAACAACTTTTTAATCTCTTTTTTTAAAATAATCTTCATATTCAAGGTAAACCAAACTGTAATCAAAACCTTCATCCAACGTTCATCCAAACTTCCAGCATCACTACGAAAACAGCGTAATTGCAGCATGATTCATTTTATTTACTTTTTCAAATGTTTCCTGCATGCCCTCTGGGCCTTCAACAGCAACACATTGAAATAAATCATGCACGACAAGTAGGCTCATCGAAGATATTCATTTCTAATCACCCAAAGCTTTTCAGGCCACAAAGGCCCTTTGTCAGGGGTCATTGAAACGATAATGAAACAGACGTCTCAACCATCTATACAAAACAAGATGTATGCAAAACAAGATATCTACATTAAAACAGAAAAATACAAATACAAATAAAAAAGTGAATAAAGCTTCACACCCCCATCATTTAGCCCTGTATTAATCCTTACTGACAATCATAAACCTTAATTCCAAAATACTAATTCTATCCCTCCACCCCATTATCCCTTGCAGAAAATCAAAATAATCAAGCACGTACAAACTAAATATTCATCCTGAGACTTTACCCATCTTAATATAAGCAACATCCCGTAATAAACCCATCCATAAAAGCTCCCACTTTGACTGGTACAAACCCTTTAGTGCAATATGATTTATATGCTAGTAAATCACCTTCAAAGCTGAAACCGGCAGGCTCATTCTAACGTACATCTCTATTTGTTGTGTTTTAGGGTGACAAGGCGATCCCTAGGGGCTAGATCTAGGACCCTACACTCAAAGGGCATCTACAGTGGCCTAGGCCTGACACGTGGCCTTGTAATAAATTCAGACGGACACTGGGAATATGCTTATGGCTCTCCGCACCTCGCCGAAGTGGCGTACGTGCGTGCGGGGCCCCTTTTTATTATAGGCGCACACGTGACCCGGCTCCTCACGCCGGTGATGTACACAACGTGCAGAGCTGGGAACATAACATTCCTCCTGAAATATGAAACAAACAAAATAGATTTGAACAGTCCAACTTGGAAATGACATTATCGGCAGTCTCTGCTTGAGGTATTTTAAAATCAACTTGAGTGACAGGTGACTAGCTGTGACCCTTTACATTTAAACATAATTAGAATTAGAATTAGAACAGTCTTACATGAAGTGGTCTCGCAGCCGACAGGATGGCTCGGGGTTTCTTCTCAACCTGTACTGCGACGTTCCTCGCCTCGGAGTGGCATCCTCACTGGTCCCGCCCATAAGTGGAGAACTGTTTGTTGCAGCATCAGGACCCTCGGAGCTTTCAGCAGGGCTGGCCCTCGCCTCAGCATCACCAGCAGAGTCCTCCGATGTGACCTCTGTCCCCAATTCATCATTGTAGGCTGTGGAATCCAGACATGGTGGGCTGACATCAGCCCCAGGCACTACGGATGACTGTGGGTGTGGTCTCATGTCCAGTTCCGGGTGAAAGTGCTTGAAGTGAGATACATTCCTGGTTACCACTTCTCTTCCTCTGACCACTACTATGCGGGTGCCTTTTACATTAATTATTCGCCACGTCCACGTTCATAGTTCAGCCTGAATTTTCCACTGGTCACCCGGTTCTTGAGTAGCACCTGATCTCCACTGTTGAACTGTGTGATTCTGGCTCCCTTCGCTTGCTGACTTGGTCATAGGCCTTCTGCCTGCTCCTCGAGATCTGGTTTTCATCTGTTGTCCTCGGTGTCCACCTTGGATGATGAGGAATGGAATCAGTGACCACTCGCCCCATCAGGATATGGGCCGGAGCTACGCCAGTGGTGGTGTGAGGTGTTTGTCTGTAACTCCGTAGAAATGTGAATATGGCCATCTCCACCGACTGTCCTTTGTCATGAGCTATCCTAATAACTTTGTTTAGAGTTCTCATGAAGCGTTCGGCTTCTCCATTGGCTTGGGGCCATCGGGGCGTTATCCGGCGATGTCGTGTACCTAGGGAGTTCAGATATTCAGCTAGTTCTTGTCCTTGAAATGGTGGACCATTGTCAGTCCGCAGTTCCCGTATTACTCCATGCGCAGCCATGATCTTTTCCAGCTTGGGAATCACTTCTGCCGCACTTGTGGTGGTTACAATTTCTACTTCGGGATATTTTGAGTGGTCATCAATCACCACTAACGTGTGTCGCCCATCCGGCAGGCTGCCAAAGTCCATGCTGACACACTCCCATGGGTGTTGAGGCCGAGGCTCCACTAAAATTGGGGCCTCCCGCGGAGCATCGCCCGTGACTTGGCAGGCCGTGCAGGATTTTACCATCTTTTCCACCAGTTCATCCATGAGGGGGAACCACACCTTGGCTCGCAATCGCGCCTTGGTTTTGACTATTCCTTGATGGCCTACATGAGCCAGTTGAATCACCTGTTCCGTCAGTGTCGAGGGTATTACCAGTCGGTGTCCTCGTAATAAACAACCTGTGTCGTCTTCATTCAGGTCATCTTTTACATGGTGCAAACTTTCGATGATTCGTTGAGCTTCCGGTGTGAGTGCTTTCCAGCTCTCCTTGGCACGATGCCAGTTGCCTTGCTGAATGGCTGCCCTGGCTCTTTGTAGGCAGACATCTTGTGTGGTGGCTTCTGCTACCTCTTCTAGTGAGATGGATCTTGGACATGATCTTGCGGTGACACATTTTACATAAGCTTCTGTGTCTTCCGCCTCCTCCCTTTCTTCAGGTGTAGCATCCCGGGGATATCGTGAGAGATAGTCAGCCGGATTCCGTGCACCTGGTTGATATTCAATGTGACAGTTGTACTCTTGCAGCTGCAGCATCCACTTTTCTATCCGAGGGGGCAGTTTTGTCGAAGTGCCTGAGAATAATGCCACCAGCGGCTTGTGATCTGTGATGACAGTGAATGGTTTCCCATACAGATAGAGATGAAAGTGTCGGCAACCCCAATGTATGGCTATGGCCTCCTTTTCTATTTGGGAATAGCGTTGTTCTGTGTCCGTGAGCGAACGACTGGCGTATGCCACTGGCATCCAGTCCAGTTCATCCCGCTGTTTCTGCATCAGTACTGCACCTAGTCCTGCGGGGCCAGCATCCACCGCCACCAGGGTGAGGTTTCGGGGGTCAAAGAACGCTAAGGTGGTGGTGTCCGAGAGAGCAGCCTTGATGTCCTCAAAAGCCTTGTCTTGAGTGGGGCCCCAGGTCCACGAAGTGGAGTCCTTTGTGAGCTCTCTCAGGGGCAGTGTGAGATTGGCGAGGTCTCTGATGAATCGCCCACAGTAGTTCACCATCCCCAAGAAACTGCGGACCTCAGTGACGGAGGTGGGAGGTTTGGCCTCTTTGACGTCCCGGACTTTTTCCGGGTCTGGGTTGACTCCATCCGCTGAGAAGGTGTAGCCGAAGAACCCTATTTTCCTTCTTAGGAACTCACATTTTTCTCTATGTAGGGTCAGTCCTGCTTCTCGTAGTTTCCGGAACACCTGCTCCAGTCGTTGGTTGTGCTCCAGGATTGTTCGGGCATGTATCATGATGTCGTCACTGACATTGATCACTCCTGGTATGTTTGCAATCAGTTCCTGTATCACGTTCTGGAAGACCTCCGCAGCACTGGAGATTCCAAACCTGAGTCTAGTATATCGTCTGAGGCCTACGTGCGTCGAAAACGTGGTTATGTTCCTTGACTCTTTGTCCAACACCAATTGGTGGTATCCAGATCGTAGGTCTAGCTTTGAGAACCAGCATGCTCCTGCCATTTCTCCAATGAGATCATCAATGGTGGGTGTGATGTGGCGTTCCCGTTTAATGGCAACATTTGGGAGGCGCATGTCCACACAGATCCGGACAGCTCCTGGTTGTTTGGGCTTCCTTGTGACCACAATTGGCGATACCCATGGAGTAGGTCCCGTCACTTTTTCAATGATGCCGGCCGCCTCTAGCTTTCCAAGCTCTTCTTCCACGAGGGGCCTGAGATGGAATGCAATCCGGCGATGTCGCAGTGCCACTGGCTGTACTGTCGGGTCCACATGTAGGTGTATTTCGCGACCATTGAAGCGGCCTATGCCTTTGAAGATGTCCGAGAAATCCATTATGAGCTGCTGTACGGACTCTTCATGAACCCCAAAAGCAAAGTTGACAACTCCCAGGTCCTCCGCGGCCCGACATCCCAAGAGCATGCCTTGTCCATCTTCCGATACAAAGATGTTCGCCGTGATTGTCCTCTCACCATGGCTGACGGTTTTGCGGAACTTTCCTCGGATTTTGAGGGGCGTTTCTTGACCATATGCAAACACCATGATTGGCGATGGGCTCAGGTTGGGAGGGTGCGGCATGGTCCTATAGAGTGCTGTGCTCATGAGATTGATGGTGGCTCCCGTATCTACCACGGCCATGATCTCCTGCTCCGTCACTCGAATCGAGCATTGTGGGAGTTTCCTCGTTCGCCGCACCGCTGTTCCGATCATGTGTACTTGGTGCACTGTCCTCTCTTCCTCTTCATCATCGTCCATATCACTTCGGCTCTGATCACCTTCCGGCACCGTATTCACTACCTGTCGGGGCGTGCGAAATTTCTTCAAGCGGCATACCTTCTCAAAGTGGTTGAGTTTGCCACACCCTGAGCATCGCTTCCCTCTAGCCGGGCATTCTGGTGCGGGGTGATTCGGGCCTCCACAGTATCCACAAGGAAAACCGGATGCTCCTGTCGATGCCCAAGCAGTCTTCTTATTCCACTTGGTTGGTGATCGGACTTGAATCTTGTTGACCGGTTCAGCCTTGACCGGTGCTTGGAGAGCGGCCTCCATGTGCGCAGCCCTTGCTTTAGACAATTCTTTTGTGCGACCCAGCGTTAGGATGTCAGCTAGAGGTTTGCCAGACTCTTCCAGAATGCGTTCTCTCAACTTCGCCGACGCGCACCCCTGGATTATCTGGCCTCGTATCTCCTCTGTAGCATCCGCAAAACCACAAGACAGGGACAGTCTCTTGAGCCTGGTGTGGTACGTGTCCAATGACTCCTCGGACAGCTGTCGCGCTTGCCTGAATACGAATTGTTCATAGTCCTGATTAGCCATAGGTTCAAAATGAGCATTCAGGGCATTGATGAGTGTGTGGTGAGTCTTGGGTGTGGCTTCCTTAAGTGTTCTCGCAATGGAATGCACATCTTTGCCACCGAGATGGAGCACCATGGCTCTCTTCTGTTCCTTATGAACTTTTGTGGCTTCAAAGAACACCAAAAGCCTGTCCACCCATTCTTTCCACTTAGGCGCCAATGAGGAAGGGGACCCCTCCACCACAAACGGCTCCAACGGCGGAATTGTGGCCATGGCGCGACAGGCAATGGGTGATTGTTGTAAATGTGGCGTGCAGTATCCTCCGTGTCGTGTGTGTTCTTGTGTCGTGCCTCCAGGCCCCTGAGAATGCCTTGGACGTCTGTTGGCTGAAGCACCGAAGTCCCTCCTCCCTCTGCAGAGGCAGCGAGACGGGCGTCCTGTAGTCCCCGCCGAAAACGCAGCGTCCGCAGGATGCGTGGGACCTGGCAGGGCACGGCAGCAGGCGCAGAGCTCCAGCCGCACTGGGCCTGGACGAGAGCGCGCTTCACGCACCGGTCCAGAAAGCCGGGTGCGGCACAGGCCAGATGGAGCACCGAGATGGAGCAAGAGAGACAGCCAACCGGGGGCGGACAGCAAGACGCTCGCGATGCGCTCCGGAGAGCCGTGGGGCCAGGCGCTGGGTGAGCGGGTAGATCGCAGGGGGCAGAGCGGCTCACCTGCACGCCCGCCAGGCCAGGCGCTCCTACACAGAGCTTGCACAGTGCGTGAGCGGCCGTGTGGCACGAGCACCGCGAGCAGATGGACACGCTCGCAGCCGCCGCACAAAGGGGCTGGCACCGCTCACACGCAGCGAGGGATCGGCAACCACCCTCGTCGCCAATGTTGTGTTTTAGGGTGACAAGGCGATCCCTAGGGGCTAGATCTAGGACCCTACACTCAAAGGGCATCTACAGTGGCCTAGGCCTGACACGTGGCCTTGTAATAAATTCAGACGGACACTGGGAATATGCTTATGGCTCTCCGCACCTCTCCGAAGTGGCGTACGTGCGTGCGGGGCCCCTTTTTATTATAGGCGCACACGTGACCCGGCTCCTCACGCCGGTGACGTACACAACGTGCAGAGCCGGGAACATAACACTATTCACCACAGCCAGCTTTCATTTTAACTCAAGCCTTTCCAAACGTTGTTTTATAAACACGTGCACTCAAAGACACAGGTGTGTTTTAATCCTGTGACCTAATCCAATGGAAGTTCAAACACTTAAAGAAACAGCTTCCAACGTGATTTCGTAAAACAAATGCTGTCTCCATTCAACCCATGACACTACGCATGCACCAATATCCACTGTCCTCCTGTGCACCCCAACATGTTGCTGTTGAAGGCCCGGGGGGCATGCAGGAGACATTTGAAAAAGTAAAACAAATAAATCATGCTGTAATTACGCAGTTTTTGTTGTGATGCTGGAAGTTTGGATGAACTTTGGATGAAGGTTTTGATTACAGTTTCGTTTACCTTGAATATGAAGAATATTAAAAAAGAAGAGATTAAAAAGGTGTTTATGAACTGGAAATATTCCTGTTTTCGCAGTGCAACAGGCAGGAGCGCAAGTGCGTTCCTTTTTGGCAACTCTTTCTTGGAACAGTGATCGTTGGGACAGATCACCGCCTGTTCGCATGCATTAATTCACAACAATGTCGACATCAAGTTTGACTTAATTGCTACCAACAAAGGGAAGGAGTCCATTCTTCCATCTTTGCTCTTGTTACTTTTAGAAATTTGGCATTTACTTACTTTAGCAATTTGGTTCCTTCTGCCTGTCTCCGGAATACATATCTCGAGTGGATGCCATCTTGCTTCCTGCTTGCCCTCCAGACAACCACACACAAAGGAAGGGTAGGTGTGCCTGATTGAACATCTGTATGCAGATGGGCCATCCGGAGCAGGATGGGAGGGAGTAGCAGACACTAACACCTGAAAGGGCTGTGTACTTTCCCCACACAAATGATTGATTAGTCTCTTGTAGTGTGTCTTAAGCCAGGGCAGAAAGGAAGAGCCTCTGTGCACTTCAAAGTCTTCTTTGAAGTCTCCTCCACTTCAAAGGTACCACTGGGTATAAGTACTGGACCTCTGGCACTACTGGACCTTTTCACTACTCTGCCAGGAAGAAGAAGATCTGCTGTGCTGCTCGAGGACTGTCACGCTGCTGGAACTGCTATTTGCTCAACTGTTGCATTGCTGTGTTGCTGTGCTGCCTTTGTCTCTCTTTCTCTCTCTCTCTCTCTCTCTCTCTCTCTCTCTCTCTCTTTCTCTCTCTCTCTGCTTGAGTGAAAAGGGCTGAACCTGCATCACTTCAATCCATAGTGACTCCAAGGGCTTGATAGCTTGCCTCTTGTTGCCTAAGTCTCAGGGACATAAAAGACTTCAACCACTCCTGTTCCAACCCTTGGGCTCATCTGCTTGTGAGCCTGTCTTGCCATGTGGTACCAACCCAGTCCTGGCCCTTTGATGTAGACCTAGGGGTTTGGCCCAGTGGACCTGCTTGATCCTCTGCTGTGAGAGCAGAATTGCCGCATCTCTCCTGTTGCGAGAACCGGACTAGCACTTTGCATTTGGAACCGCTGCATCGAAATCAACACATCGCCACCATTAAGGGGAGAAGATCAATGTATCATCTCTACAGTGTGGACAATCCCAATGCATCTAATTCGGAACTGCCACACTTTTGAACCAATGCTTCGCTCATGGAACTAACACATTGCCGCAGTTGTGTGGGTAAATTCAGTGCACACCTCAATTGCATGGGAATCACCGTCGCATCTCGCTGTTGCAACCAGGATCAAGGTGCTTTTGTTCCGCGGGGCTGCGTGAGTCCGGTATCTGGCCTGTACTCCATCGCAATCAGCCGGAATTCGTGACTTTGTCCCGGTCAAGCACCACCAATTCACTCTTTAGGCACTACTTGCTTCTTAGCACTAATTTTTGCATTCAATCTTTAGAAATGCATATCTCGACTTCTACACATTGGGCTTTTGTCATTTTGGTCTTGCTGTATTTATAATATCACAATCAATTTTTCTAAGCTGGGGTGGAGTCTTTCTGTGTTGTTTTTACCATGATTTTGTATGGAGTGCTGCACAAATACTTTACACATTGCCTCTTATGTTAAGCCTGAGTGCTCTGTTCCTAGCAACCAGCAGGTGAGCACAGGATAATTTAGTGTGTATTCTGACTTACCCTGACTAGGATTGTGGTTCCTGCTTGCACAGGGTGCATACCTCTGCCAACGAAAAACCCAATGTGTAACATAGATGTTAAAGTCTGTGGCAAGATCCTTGGACTAGTATGTAAGTTGCCAACTACCGATCCAGAAGATCAGTGCTCTGATTCCGGATTCTCCTCTTTGCTACATTGTATAATACTAAAGAAGCTATTCCATCATATAAATAATGGTACAACTGTACATTTATATGAAGTGCGAGCAAAGATATCACAAATGTTCACGGGCAGAAAAACACACACAAAAATACACTGTTAATTATGCCCCTGGGTACCCTACTTGTTCACACAATGACAAATATGTAAATTAGCATAACTTGGCATCATCACTTACATCAACTAAAGTACAACTGCAAACAAATGACTATGGGTAATAGACTGCACACAGGCACCAGAAGATTATGCCGCAAAACTACTGAATCAAACGCAATTATCGCACAACATTCCAGTATGGCATATGTGACTCTCATATACAAATCCCTTTCTATTTCCAGGCACAAACCACAACCATATGCACAGGTCGAATTAAGTAACCAAACAAGCTAGCATTGGTGTGCAATATCCCTCAAGTGGGACGGCACTAAAGATTGAAGATCAAGGCAACATACTTTTATTTATTGAGGTTTTATATAGCTCTGGTTTCACCCAAGGGTATCAAAGCGCTTGACATAGTAGGTAAGATATTCAAGAATACAGGACAAGTGTTTCAAAAAAGCAATCAGGTAAAAAAATATATAGAAATAACATAATGAACATAAAGGTTATAGGAGAGATCAGATAAAAGATGATCAGCAAGAAGATATAGCATTAGGAGGATGTCATAACATATTATTATACAATACACATTCAGCTAAGTTAATTTAACAGATTCAGGCTGGCAGGTATGGTGCATGAATAAGGTGAGATGAGAGTTGAATTTAGTTGCGAAGAAACAGGTAAGGGATTTTAAGGGGGGTGGGGTGGGAAGTGTGGAGAGAGGTTGGGAAGGGGGGAGGTTTCTCGTAAATTTAATGTGTCAGGCACATATGGTTTGGGAAGAGGTTTAAGGTAAGGGGTAGAAGGAGGAGAAAGGAGGGGTATGTGGTGAGTGTGGGGGAGAAAAATTGGGATGAGGGTGTAATAAGTGTAGTACACAAGGGCTTAAGACCCCCAGTATTTGCTTAGCATAACAACACACATTGCCCACATGCATACAAAACCATAAGAAAATACATGAGAACATATAACCAGGTATTAGAAATGGGGTTTCCCGTTGGCTAGGGAATGCACCTGGGTCAGGCAGAACCCACCACTCTAGTAAGGATAAGGGAGTTACACACACAAGATAACCCCTGCTCACCCCCTTGGTAGCTTGGCATGAGCAGTCAGGTGTATCCCAGAGGCAATGTGCAAAGTATTTGCTCAACATACTCACAACTATGACGCAATAAATACACCACACAGGATTATAGAAAATACTGCATATATTGTGTACATGCAACACAAAAAGATGATGGACGGAATGCTGAACATTGTCAAACATTTACCCCGACTCACAGATTTGGGTTTAATCCATTGTTTACTTGCCACGCCATTCCTGAGACCGATTTCAGGGTATCACCCCCTCATTAGCAAGGCTATCTTGAAATCGGTGGCATAGCGGGCACGGGACGTACATCTGGGCATAATCTTCCCACTTAGGGCAAAAATGTAACAGGAAAAAGATGATGGACGGAATGCTGAACATATATTGTGCACTTGACATAGATCAAAACTACATGAATCATCCATTACTTTGCCAACAAGCAATTTTCAAAACATCCCTATGAATGAATAGGAGAACATGTTAGGTTGCATACATCATGAAGAACACCATTACTGTACATATTATGTATTCACAATCCTGTCAGTAAAAAGGCATAACCACAACAAACATCTTCACATCAGGGCCAAAAATGCAGTAGTTAGATACAAAACATATGAATCACCAAGGCATCACCATAAATGCCATGGACACTTAGATACAGCACACCTGTGCATCTCATACAGGTTAGGCAAGAACTTAGGTTGCCAGCGTAGAGTACAGGCACACCTGCGCTCTTACTACCGGGGATACAGTATTTACTAACTCCAATTGGTTTGGGACCTCCCTGGAGGAGTCCTGCCAGCTGAATCGTGGTGTCCCAAAGGTATGTGCGAGCACGGGGCGGGGGCATACACCCTGCTGGTTTCAGTGGGGGGACCTTGCTGGGTCCCCTGCATAGCAAACAGTGACCGGTAGCTACCCACGAAGGCACGATGCAGCTGCTGAAGCAATGTGATGCTTCGAAAACAATTGCTTTAAGCAGGCCCAAACACAGGGGGTCACCCACAGCAGGGAAGGCCTCACAGAATTCTATGAAGTCTGGGGAATGCAAGAAACTAGCTGCTGAAGGTTGGCAGGCAATGCAGCTTCATCTGCGCTTGCTGGTCACAAAGGAAACAGTTTACAGCCACCCTGTACTTCTCCTTCTCTCCAGCCACTTCTCCTAGAGGAGATCAACACTGCACTCCTGGTGCAGTCACAGTTGGTAGCAAATCCATGAGAGGGGCGGAGCAGAAATGCTGCATGGCTTCTCCGGTGCCACAGATCTCAACTCACGCTGACAGCTGGCATAAGGGGAAATGAGGACAATGCAGCGCTCACCATGCATTTCTCCTTGGGCCCAAATTCAAATCCCCATGAAGCACTCTCCAAAAGCTAGTGTTCTTGGCACAGAATGAGACAGGAGAAGATACAGTGCTCATCATGCACTTCTTCCTTGGCACAGATTGGGACCAAAAAGGAAGGAAATCCCCAGACTTCCAAATGAACAGGGGTAGTGGGAAGCAGCCAACCAGCCCTGGGGAAGAGCTGGGGGGGGCAAAAGCAAGGCACAGGTAGGAAGGCCTGCACAGTGTTTGTTCTAGCAAAGTGGCAGGCCTTCGCTCAGCCCAGCAGACATCAGGTCAGCACCACAACAAATTCAGTCCAATGGCAGTTCCTCCTTGCAGTCCTCTGGCAAACTGCAGCAGGTAGAGCCGCCAGCGTCTGGTTACAAGTCCCACACAGTGTCTTAAATCATTGGGTCAGAGCCCCTGTACTTACACTCAGAATGTCTTTGATGTGGAGGTAACTTCAAAACATCTTCAAGAAGTGCACAACAACCCATTCAATTCCAGCTCTGGCTCAGACATCAGTAGAGGGTCAACAAGCCATTTGTGTGAGGGCAGGGCCTAGCCTTTACAAATATAAGTGCACCCCACCTCCCTCTCTCCCAGCAGAGGAAGACCAGTCCGTATGCAGATGAATACAGATGCAACCCTGTTTCACCCATCTCTTCCTGTGTGATGGCTGTCTGGAAAGTATGCACAAGCTCAGCTATCACTCTAGCCTAGACGTGGCTTGCACTCAGGCTGCAAAGCACAAAGAGTCATAAGCACATAGAAATGCCCACTTTCTAAAAGTGGCATTTCTAAAATAGTAATGAAAAATCCACCTTCACCACTAAGCAGGATTTATCAACAGTGCTCCAAACACACCAAACATAGCAACACTACTCTTTCCAGATCCGAAATTACCACTGAAAAATACATCAGGGAATTCCCAATGCAACCACTGAGAGAGGAAGGCCTCACAGCAGTGAGAAACCAAATATGCTGTTTGTCACAATCAGGACTTGCCACACCATGAAGGCACATGTCCTACCTTTTACCTACACAGCACCCTGCACATAGTGCTACCTATGACCTACCTTAGTGGTGACCTATATGTAGAAAAAGGGAAGTTTCAAACCTGGCGTTTAAAGTTACTTGCCAAGCCTGAAACTCCTCTTGCCTCTGTGGAAGTAAACTGCACATGCAGGCCCTGCCGTGACAGTCTTGAGACAGATTTAAAAGGCAACTTCTGTGGGTGGCGCCAGCATGCTACAAGCCCACTAGTAGCATTTAATTTACAGACCCTGGGTATATGGAATACCACTTTACAAGAGACTCACAGGTAAATTAAATATGCCAAACAGGTGTAGACCAATCATACCATGTTTAAAGGAGAGAGCACATGCACTTTAGGACTAAATAGCAGTGGTAAAGTGCCCAGAGTTCTAAAGCCAACAAAAACAGGTAAAAAAAATACAGTAGGAAGGCATGAAGTTTGGAGATAACCTTGCAAAAAGGTCGAGGTCGAACACCAAGGAACACCTATCAGAAGTTGGATCAACACAAACAGACATCAACGACATAGAAGCATCAACATGAACCTCATGCAGACAGGCTGAAATAGAAGGCGATAAAAAGCTATAGAGAAAAATAAATGTATTACCCTAGTTTCATTTGTAGGAAGCAGTTGGAACAGTCCATGAAGAACCAATCCTCTTTATCATTGAATTGAATGAGGAAATGTAGAGACTGACAGATATATATATATTGAAGTGCAGTCTGTCACGCATGAAGAGGAAGATTACACTGGAGGGGACATGATCTTTGAACAATAACAGGTCCCAGTGAATTGTAATAAAGAAATGGCGATGAGCAAATCATAGACACCTTACTGGCTTTACCCAGCTGTAGATGATGTCAGGGGAGGCAGACCCTTGCGATATTGTGGACGATTTTGAATACCCAATGAGAACAACCACATGCAAACTTGTCACCGATATACTCTTAGCAGAAAGGTTTTCAATTGTCCTTTCATCCTCCCCCGGTTAATATGTGGCAGTTTAAACTATGGTTTATGGATGCCAATGAAAATCAAACAGCTATAGTCCATTAAAAAAACTCTCCAGTTCAGCACGATTTGGGCATCTTTGTGCACATATTTAAAAACATGAGACCCAGAGCTGACCGAGGTCATATGTAAGCAAATCTCCACAGATCAAAACTATGCAGACATAGCTCCTCTTCAGAATCCTCTAACTCAGACGTAGACATAACAGCTAAATGAATAGGCATCCTGTTTGTACTTATGCAATGACTCAAAGGCTCATGGTTTAATCTGTTCAGGGATAAAGTCTGGAGTGATTTACATTAAGCATATAAATGTGTAATGTTACTCATACAATTAAATTGGAGATTGAGTGCAGCTGGTTCACTCCAATTACAGTATTCATTAAATATATACCTGAAAAACTGTTTAAATAAATTTGGGAAAAAAGTCAGACCATCTTTGGGAAAAAACAGTTGCAAGAACATTAGGCTTGGAATCAAATATGTGTGACCAAATAGAAGATACGTAACCCTTGTGAGGTACCATAATTACTTTAAGAATAAGAGGACCTACAATGAGTGGTGAAGGTGTATTTTTAACTTCTTAGATACACTATAGAACTATTTATGTCTATGAAGTCCATCCACTTGCAGCTTAAGTTGTGACCAAACAAAAGACGAAAAGATGAAACTGTTGGAGAGTTAATCACATTTAAACTTTCAATGACATAGAAAACCGAATTACGAAATTTCTGAGAGAAAAATAATATACATGTTCACAAAGACATGACAAGACAAACGAAATGTTTGTTAAATCATCGTAAAAGCATGCAGAAAAGGTGTACACTAGATACTAAAATTTGTTTAAATAATATAGACTGTGATTTATGAATCGGCAAGATACTATTATTCATTAACATGTGGTAGAAATGTGCAAATGGTGAGCTCTCACTTTATGAAGTTTACCTCCATTCATATGTGTTTAACTAATCAGAACTTATCAAATATTATGAATAATCCTGATTATGATGGTGACCGTTACTAAAATTGCCCATTTATTTAAGTGAACATTTGCATCGAAATGACAAAAGAAAACTAGGTGTTGCACGTTCCGAATTAATTGTGGTTTCAGGAAACTTTCATAGATTGTATTTCACACATCTACTGATGTTAATACACCTAAAACAAAAGCAAAAAAAAATAAATAAAATAATATTTACGTGTTTGTGTATTTTAAACGTAGATGTGCATCATACTCACATGTTACTTGTAACCATGCTAAATGTTTTTACATGCATCAGAGTTACACTGGAATCATGACATCTTTATGTTTCCTATGAAGGTATGCTTAATAATTGTCCTCTTGAACTTGCTTCTGTGCTCTTGCTAAAGGAGAATTGTTCTAATGTTTCACATGGTGGATCTCTTGGACGGCATAATTGTCCCACCTATTTCCCTACAATTTGTGTCTTCTTTATGTCGCATGAAACTCATCATATGCGAACTGACCAATGAACTGAGTGGTCTGATCAGATGAAATGACTCCAAGAGGTGTAAAAACTTGGAACTTTAAGAATATAATATGACCCAAATTGAACAGAGGGGTGTAGGTGATGCCGCTGAGCAAGAGAGAGCTGCTTAGAAATTTCTGGTTGTCACAAATACACATGCTTATCATGATGGATGGATTGCTGATTATACATTGCGGAGATTTGGAATTTTCCTTGGCAATCTTCGAACTTGCCTGATGCGGCTTTCTTTTCGAACTGAAGCATATGCCATATGCACCTAGTGGTCTCTTACTTTCTGAGAGACTGCTTAAACGGGCAATGGATGTACGTCGTTACAACGCATGCTTTTACCACGCATGCCTTTACGACGCAACTTTTACAACGCAAACCATTACAGCGCATAGTGTTGAGGGGTGCTGGATAGTGAATAGTTTAATTTATTATTCCAGCCATACATGACGTCCAGAAGTGCAGGGAGTTGGCAGACTTCTTTCATACTAAAATAGAGAGGATTCTCAATTCCCTACCCCAGAATACACGACCTCTAGCAACCCCGGAAGAGCACTCCTTAACTCAGCCGAGAGTGCGATCTATCTTTCTGGACTCTTTTGGCCCAGTTTCAGAGGCTGAAACATTGAAAGTTCTCACTTCAATGAAAAGTGGCTCCCCCAGAGACCCGGTCCCTATGAAATTTTTAAAGCAAGCAGCTACTTCAGTTGTGGCGCCCATTACGGACCTGATGAATGCATCTTTCTCCCAGGGCCTGGTGCCACCAAGCTGGAAAACAGCAGTGGTAAAGGCACTGTTAAAAAAGCCTAATTTGGACATGGCGGAGTTGTCAAATTATAGGCCTATATCTCTGTTGCCAGGCCTCAGCAAAATTGCTGAGAAGCTGGCAAACCACCAACTGTCAAACTTCTTAGAGTTGAACGGTCTGCTCCGAGACTCGCAGACCGGTTTCCGTCCAGGCCAGAGTACTGACACCGCTCTCCTGGCAGTCGTAGAAGAATCCAGACGCATCATGGATTCAGGAGGCTCAGTGGCAGTGATCCTCCTGGACCTGAGCGCTGCGTTCGACACCGTGAATCACCAGGTGTTGATTCAGCGACTGTCAGAGGTGGGTGTGGCAGGGGCCGCCTTGAAGTGGCTTAGCTCATTTCTTGACGGTCGGTCATACCAGGTTTGGGAAGGCAGCAACCGGACTCCATCTATCCCCCTCCAGTGGGGTGTGCCACAGGGCTCTTCATTGAGCCCGACATTGTTTAATGTTTATATGGCCCCCCTGGAGGATGTGGTGGCCCCTTATAACATCAAGATCATCAGCTATGCTGATGACACTCAGCTAGTGGTCGCACTTCCTCAACTGGTTGACAACCCCGATCTGTTGCACTCATGCCTGGTGGAAGTTCATACATGGATGGACGACTCAGCTCTCAAGCTGAACGGCTCTAAGACAGAGATTATGCTGTTAGGGAATAAAGCTCCCTTACTGCCATTAACCTGCTGGCCGAGCTGTATGGGTGATCTCCCCATTTTGAAAGAGGAGATTAAGAGCTTGGGGGTATGGTTGGAACAAGATCTTTCCTTCAGGACCCAAGCCAAAAAAACGGCAGGAGTGTGTTTCGCCCTGCTACGAGCAGCTCGTAAAATCTTTCCGCTCCTCCCCTTTCCATCGAGGAAACTGCTGATTCAGGGGCTTATAACATCTCGCCTTGACTACAGTAACAGCCTTTTTCTGGGTGCCCCTGAATCCACCTTTAACAAATTACAGCAGGTCCAAAATGCGGCGGCTAGACTGCTCATGGGCATTCCTAGAACTGCATCAGCAAGACCTGCCCTCAAGGCGCTGCACTGGTTACCAGTGCGTGAGAGAGTAAAATTCAAGGCACTTTGCACTGCCCACAAAATTCTTCAGGGAACAGGACCACCGATTCTAAAAAATCTAGCTGTGCCTTATAAAGCGAATAGAACGCTGAGGTCTGACCAGAAACACCTCCTCCTTGTCCCCAGAGTAAAGAGATCGCGCACGGGCGGGAGAAGATTCTCTGTGAATACAGCTACGCTCTGGAACTCTTTACCTCTAAAACTTCGCGCCGAGACCGACACGTTGCGCTTTCGCAAAGGTCTGAAAACATTTCTGTTTCCCGCATGATTTGCCCTGACGAACTGACTGTTTTTTAGCTGTTGTTGCTCTGTTCGAGCGCCGGGATGCCCTAGGGTAACTGCGCGCTATATAAAATTTTAATAATAATAATAATAATAATTCCAACTCCAGTCCCCGTGGATAGTAGGAAAGGTGTTGGATAGTAAATTAAATCTATTCCCTATACTAGAGCGCCCCCAGCGCAATGCATTGTAATGGTTTTCGTTGTAATAGTTGCGTCGTAAAGGCACTGCGTGGTAAAAGTTGCGTAGTAAAGGATGTTTCCCTTTTTACCTGATGCAAAATTACTGATGCACTTGTTTTACCTTATTATCTTTGAAAAACCTTACTAAACTTCCATATTGACTCATTTATCATGATCATTTCTATCCCAGTGAATGCACATTCTAAATGTGGCTTTTATCAATGATCAGGCAAGATCATATTAGAGAGGCCTTAGAGCATCAAATACTAATTCTATTATTCTGTATAGCTTTAAACACGCTTTTGGTGTGTATAATGTTGGCTTGCCTACATTTCTTTAGGATATTTGGGCTTGCTGTGATAATTTTTCACATTTATAGTATTGTATTAAGGGTAATTTACATGAGTTTGATTGCCAATTTGTAGTCTAGTTATCCAATTCCTCATTAGATGACTATTGGGTCGCTTATATCCAACCCCTTGCTGCACAAAACAAGATCCATTGGAGGACCAAGAGAGTGGTATAAAATATATGACAGAGAGAAAGACAGCACAATTTGATGCTGTTTATCGCTGCTCTCAGTAAACACTACAGCAAAATCAAACAAAAGAACACAGAGTTGCCTGAAGACTATGAGGTCCAAATAGGAAAGGGGCAGCTGCAACTAAACGGAAAAAATAGTCTTCCACATGCATCCCAGATGCAATTTAGGCAATGACCTCCACACAGGAGTAGAGTTGATAGATTTTTACTCTCTGTTTATATTATCATGGTACCTAGTATTTATGAGTCAAGTTAGTGGAGGCAGTGATGGTCAAGTGGACTTGAGACTAGGAAAGAGGGGAAGACAGGAAGACTGCTGGTTTCTGGTTGAAATTGTGAGGGCTCTCTATCTTCCTCTGATTGTGCTGTGAGGGGAACAATTCTATCTTTATTGGTTTGTTGTTTGTACTACTTCCTATCTGTCCCTGGAGGTCTTCTTTAGTCTGGCTGCTGAACCAGCGCAACTCCAGAAATTGCCTGCAAACCATCACCGTCTCCTAAGGAGCTATTCTCACATTACTCGTCAGTGGGGCCCATAACACCGTGAGTCATTTCTACATACATTCACCCTGCTCCCAGGATTGGTGAAGACTAGAGGAGAGCTGCTGGATTTTAGCAGAGTGTCTTACTTCATACTAAAATTAATACACTATATACATCTGCAGTTTATTGATAATACCATGATTTTATTTTTAAAAAAACATTAAAACACCCCACCATTATTGGCATTGTATCTGCTAGTAAAAGTTAACTAATGGACAACATGACCAGCTTAATTCTCCATTTATTTGATTTTTATTTTAAAGATTAAATATCCGAGCATGATCTTACTTTTATTCACTCTATTTCAATGATCAATTTAAACATTATTAACCTAGAGAGAAAAAGAAGTTACATTCAAACATTTATATCTATCAGCATTACAGTTTCAGGAAAATAAGTAAAAATGATATTACCAAGATTTCAGGACACGGACATCAGCTTATGGAGAGAACAGTTCCTAAAAACCCCTCTCTATTCTTTCTTGATGTTCACCTCCCATCAGGACTCCGCACCCATTAAAAAGTTAAAGTCCCGAAAAATTTCAAATTTCTTGCACCATAAAAATTCATCGATCTGACAGCATTTCGTGGTGAGAAATAAAATCGAAAAGCAAGCTTTTTCTTACGTCCAAACGTCCTCTTTTATACCGTTTTTCCCTAACTTATCTTTCTAAAACTTGTAACTTTTGGGGTTTTCATTCATTCTGATTGGTTAAATCAAAGGGTGGATGAGCATAACCTCATCTCCTCATTGTCCATATTTCCGCAAAGTCATCATTATAATCAAAAAACAAAGTCTCAATTGTCCTTTAGCAGCCCTTTCCACTTGTGTCCTTTAATTTGTTATTTCTCTTTACTTTCCCATGCTCACGATGCGGTCATTCAAATTGTTGGCACGAGCTCGAATATTCAGGCCACGCTGTCCTTGACCCACGCTGTACAGGCACAGGCTGCTTGCACTTCTCTCGAGCTTAGTCGCACATGCGTACATCATCACAAACTCGGAGGCGCCGAAAACATCCATCTTTTTATAGGCCGCATATGCCATAATGGGAACTATTATAGAAACAAACACAATTAAACGTTAATTTTTGAAGTATAGCCCTTCTGTTTACCTCCCCATTCTAAGGTAACCCAGTTAGTTATTGCCTAGTATATTCAGCAACAAATAAGCATGGTTTACTCACCATTCTCCATGATTTATGCCACATTTAGACATACAGAAAGCATATACACACAGATTTTGGTTAAATTATGACATTTGCGCATGAGATTAGTATAACAATTTCACTTAATTAGTAAATTATGATTCGCAACATAAGCAAATTAGTATCCCAAGTGTATTTGTGTGTGTGCTTCTATTCTATGTTGGTTATTTTCAAAACCACACGATTAATACATATTACTGTTATGGAGAAGTGATTTTCCGAGGGGTATACAAAAATGTTTGTTTTCATCCTCACTCCATCACTGCCTTACTCGCTTTGAAACAGTGTTCAGTCATCCTTCCTGCATTTGCTTCTACCAATCTTCTAACTGGCCCTTACCCATCCACAATCTCTGTTGTCTGGGGCATCTCAGGGATCTAGCCCTCTCCTTATTTTTTTTAATCTATACAATGAACCTATCGGACCAATTTTACAAACAAATATAGTAACAACACACTAGAGTGCATCCAGCACCAAGTCTATCTTAACATGTCAAATCTGTCTAACATCACCACAATGAAAACTTTCCTGGGAAATCAATTAAAATTATTGAGTGTTTTCACCCTGAAACTCAACCCTAGTGAAATGGAATTCCTCCTCAGCTACATCTAAACCAGCAATACACAATTGACTGCTGAGTCTCACAGACCTGGGCCCCTTTGGTTTCCACAGCAGACTCCATGCGATTCACCGTAGACCAAAATATCTCATAATGTTATCACATCTCCAAGTCAGAAAAACAACCATATTCCAGCTCCTCCTAAACAGAAAAGCCTCCATCCCATCCAAAGACTTAACACGTACTATACAAGTCCAGGTTATGTTACACCAAGATGGTGGAATTTCTATACTAGCTGGACTCCCTAAATAAAATCTAGTTTCAATTAAGTATTATTTGATATGTATCCACAGCGAGCCAAAATGTCAGACCAATTTACCCCTACACTGGCAATCCCTGGAAACCAGAATGAACTTCAAGATGCCACGTAGCACCCTCACATACTTTAAAAAAATAGGCCCTCGTTATGAATTGGCCAGGTTGATGCAATAATTATCTTATCAATAAATTCTGGCATCGAGGTGTATGGATGTGATCATTCTCTCTTATTATAAATTTTGACCATGAAATGGTGCATAGCATGCAGGCTTTGGTGCTTACTACACCAAAATCTTAATTTCCTGGTAATTACTGTTTTTTTTCTCCCTATCAATTCCAGCAGGTTGGACCTCCAGAAATATAATGAAGGAGGTTTTTGTTTTTACCACACCCAGTATGTACTAAGTGCAATAAAAAACAAAAAACAAAAATCATAATTCCGGAGTTACTTCACATACTGGTAGTTAGCAGCCCAGTGTTATTGAGGGAGCCAGAGGTATAGCAGGAGGCCTGCTATTTGCCATACCTAGAGATGTGCATCTGCCTGGAAGGGATATTTATGATTTTAGAGGAGCTGCCACCAGTGTGGCTCCTCTGAAGACATGGACCATCAGTATAAGGTTTCTGTCAATGGAAACATGACAATCTGCCTGATGTTTTGTGCTGGTGTATCCTGCCTGCCTAAAGCTAAATTACCCCTTAACTCTTAATCACATGAGGGAATCAAAACCCTAAAGAAAAAAAATATGTTGGATCCTAGAAATGAAAAGGTGAGCATGACTAAAGCACTAAACCATGCCTTCTTATGTCTGGCCCCAAGACTTTGCAAAAGTCTTTGTGAATTTTGTAAGACTCACTGATAACCTTGCATCTTGGAGAAATCTGAAGAGGTGCCTCTTTAGAAGAACCTATCCACACAACTTCCCAATAAATAAGAGGAAGACATGTGTCTTTGGAAGAACCCATCTGCAGAAACATCCATTTAATAAGAGAAGTAAGGAGGAAGTCAAATAACTAAGATGCAGTGTAAGACAGGCATATACATGTTGGTCATAAGTGGAAAAGAAATACTAACCTAAGAGAAATAAAGAAGTACCATCTTCAAGGGAAGATGAAATAGTTTTGTCAAAATTGATGCCCCTGTATTGTGATGATGAAGACCCTGTTGAAATGAAACGGAGATCCCACGATTTAAGGGAAAGAAAGGCTTTGTGGTATTCTCTTATTTAGGAATATCCAAAGTGCAGGCAAACATAATAAACATGATACCAGAAAGAAATTGTTCAATGCTAGCATCATGTTAGAGAATAATCTTAATGTAATCTGCGAGACTAGGAAGGAGAGATGGAAAGAGGGAATGAGGCTGTATTTATGTTGTCTAAAGTGGCACTTAGGAAAGGACCCTCATTTACCCCCAGGTAATGATTTTGAAGGATGAATGAAAATTAGGAGATTAACTGCCTTGGAGTAGTATGCAGATGAAAAGGGAGGACATCCAGTCAAATCAAGTTAAAATAGATTACATAGTTGCAAAATAAGAAAGAAGAATGCTGCCAGAGCATTTTTAGTAGATTAAATATAATGCAATTTACATGTAAAAATCATATTTAGGCCTCAAAACAAAAAGTCACATTTAAAAGGCAAAGTAAGAGCACTCAGCTTTCATAGCTGCGTAAATTAAGTTAGAACAATTTCTGAATGCATTTTTTCCTTTTCCTTTTCTCTGACCTAATGTCAGGAGTGTCAGTAATGAAAGATGCTTGACTTTGAATGATACAAAAATGCTGAACTGAACATGAACTAATGGAAAACGTTACTTCATAAGCAACATTCACAAGTTAGAATGTGTGAGAATTGCATTCTGTGTAATGTAGAGACTTAACCAATGAACTGTTTTGTGTTGTAGTAAAAAAGAACAGTGGGAACTTAACTTCAACTTCCACAATGTTTATGATATGTTTCGATAGGCTTATTCCGATGTGCATCCAACAGCTCGTATAAGGCAATCCGCCCGACATCTGCTGCTGCGGTTCGAACGCCACATTACAATGTGTGTCGTCAGATGCAGCGGGCGGAGGGACCATCTGATGGGTTCAAGGAGCCACTCAGACAGTCGGACAGACAGTAATCCCTACAATAGGCGTGGTGCCTGCTCAGGCACCGCTGTAGGTATTACAATGTCTCTTACCATCTGCCTGTCTATGGTGGTCTGACCACCATAGAAAAGCAGATAGAAAGGGACTTTTGGGGCTCCTAGCAGGGACCCTTTCCCACCTGGGCCTCCGTTATGGACAGTGGGAGGAAACTGTGGTGCCCCCCCATACATCCCTTGAAAGTGTGGCAGCATGCAGGATGTTTAAAAAGTGCATATTTCCTATTGTGGCTTGTTCTGAAGCTCGCAGTACAAGCCACAGTAGGAAATATTCACTTTCTGACCGCCGTGAAGCTGGTCGCATCATTATCAGGTAAGCAGGACCTCAGACTCCTTGTCGGGCAGTCCCATTTCCGAAACAATGCTGGTCAGACGCGTGTCCGACTGGCATCGTAATGATGTCCCTACTGTCTGTAAGCCCTTTGTCCTGAATCGCTTAGATGACGGAGGCTTTCCTGTTCCCATAGTGACACTCTGTGGTGATTGGCTGAGAAGACAGAAGAATGCCACATTTTATCTTAGTGATAGAAATCAAAATGATATATTAGCATGTGTTCCTAGAATAGGAAGGAGAGATTCTTCTTTAGACTGTAACTAGGCTCTCTGCAAAGCCTTTTGCTGAGATTATTCTTCGATTTTCTCAGAGAGATCTATTCAATTCCCTTGCCTGAAACTATGCTGCTCCGGGACTCTGGTGAGTTCTTGAACCTCTCTTTATGGAAAGTGCTGGCTGGTTTAGAACTGATTAAAGATTATGCTTTAATCTCTCGATTTGGAACTCTTTCTAGGCTTCAATAGATTCTTTTCTCTCATTTTCTAGATTTAGAAAAGAGATTTACGTATATGGAACACGCTTTATGCATTTGTTCTGTATTGTAATAATAATTATGAATTAATTGTCTATTTTGTGAACGTATTAATAAAAATATAATTACTAAAAGATTTTAATAAAACTTTGAAAACTCATATCAAATCTCATCATTGACATACAAGTAATGATAATTGAACTATGATGACTAGATTGATTCAATTTCAGCTCCTGATTAATTCTTCTTACTTCCAAGATCTTTCGGCCCCTGTACCCAGTAATGAGCGGGGATTTTCCTCCGGATGAGTAATAGAATTGATACTGTAAACCAAATATTTATTTAAAGTCTCTTCTCCACCAATGGCATGTGATACTGCAGTGAGCTTTAACAGGTTAAAATGTTCAATGCTGTCTTGATCCATGATTATCCTTTTTTAATCCAGGGCGGAGACCTCAATACAATTTGATGAACAGAATTCTGATTGCACATGGCCAACAACAAGGATGATATCAGACAGGTGACCTCCTTTTAAGGCAGTCACTGTGGGAAATGGAAGATGAGAATAAGACAGGAAATTACTGAGAACCGACAGGTCAGCTAAAGGTTGTTTTTTCAGCAGAAGTACCAACGTCTGTTTTCAGCTGTATTGACAATGGGGAAGATAATGGAGAGTGTCAAAATGGGAAGATTATGCAGGGAGAAATGGAGGTAAATGACTCTCCTAAAAATATTCTCTGGTTGCCACCAGTTTCACCACCTAAAAGAGAAGGATGTGAAAGAGTTAAATATGTGTCTGTCTCCAATAGGGAAGAGCTAGAAAAAGTGGAAACAAAACAGGGACTTTTCATTTTTTAGGGCCCGGATGAGGTAGTGGAAAGAGAAGAAGGAAGAGAAAAATCCTTAGGAGGGGAGGACACAGAGAGAAGTGCACATATTGATGGCTGGGGAAAAAGAGGAGGACACCAAATGCAGAAGGAGATAACTGCTAAAGGATTCGTCAGGTACAGCAGAGCAGGAAACCCTGAATCGGTGTCGTAACTGAACCAAGGAAGACCTGACAGTGAGCGAGGCCTCGTCATTCCCCTGCCTAAGGACTGGTAACAGTGGAACACTAGACAGAGACGCAACACTAGCCACTAAAGGCATGGCCACCAGGAGAAGGGAGACAGCCCGCTACACTCCCGGGGGAGTATGGCTATCACAGGTGCGTGAATGTGTGCGAGTCTTAAAGGGGCAGGTTTTAGGGACAACCAGAAAGTAATTGAGCCTTTAAACCCCAACCCGATACTGAAAGTACACCCCAAACCTTACTCACTCTCCTCATAATGTATGCACCCAAAGTTATACCGGCTGAAGATAGTTTTTTTCTTTTGGTTTCTCGGGACCAGGAAAAAGCACTATGACCCTTATTTTTTGTGATATATTACATCAATTGGAAAGTATATATTTTTCTCTTTACATTTTTTTTATTCTGAAGTAAGGAGTGAACCAAAATTTAACCCTGAAAAGAGAAGTCAGTAACAAATGAAGAAAAGGGTCATTTTCAGTTGGTAAAGGAAGCCTGATGAAAAATAGATCAGTTTGATATCAAAAAGACAGAGATCAGAAATATGATCAGAAACTAAGAGATAACTTAAATGTATAATTGGCAATGCAGCAGAAACCATAGGAAAAGTAGAAAGTTGGTTGCTAAATTATGGACAAGAAACTTACCTGTGGTTTTCTTTCCGAGGACGATCGGCAGGAACTCCAAAGAAGACCACCTGGAAAATGCTCTGTGGAAGAAATTTTATCTATATAAGAGATGTATTCTGCATTGATTTTCTGACAGAAAGACCTTAAACCTGGATAAATATAGAAATCATTAATCGACAAATTAAGAAATTTGGCAGTTGGCTCGTTCATCTCAGAACCTCTATAACCTGGTAGAGTGATTACAGAGTTTGGCTAAGGCAGGCCCTACAGTAACACAGCCCAGGTGCAATATGAGAGTAGGCTCTGGATCAAGAAGAGAGCCGAATCTAATAATAGGTATAAAGACATTGGTCTCATTGGTCGCTACCAGCAAAAGAGGCTTGCCGCTAGCTTACCTTATGCACCAGCAGAAGGTGCTGTGGCTCCATAAGAAAGTTCTCTACACTAGGTGTCATGGGTGGTGTTCAGACATGAATAGTGTAGTGATGTAAATTAAAATGTACTGATGTAATACAATGTCCCTGATGTTACTCCGCATCACCAGGTAGATTGTGATGTAACTTAGAATGTAGGGGAGAGAGCTGGTGTGAGAGAAAACGATTGACGAGCTGCAAGGAAGGCTGTTTATGTATGCTGCTCCTGAAATGTTGAGTCCTTTGATGGATAATAAATTATACTTTCAAAGTCCATCACTACAATCGTGGCCATGAGCGGCCCTGAGATAAAAACCTATCCATCAATACTAATTGTGTGCAGGTGGCTGCATTTCTTATATAACAACAAAGCTAAACAGATGAGAGAACGAAACAGAAGAACAACTCAAGTGAACTTTTGCTGAGAAACATAAAGTACAGCAATGCTATATTGGTGAGGTATTTGTCTTTTATTTAATGATTGGGCATACCAGTGATCACCCAACCACGGTCATGTTGTTTCCTGAGTACATTTTGTTCTTTCATTTAATTTAGCTGGTTTTATTCCAACTTCTGTTGTTATATGTCCTTGACAGCTCTTATGATGTTGGACTATGTTTACCATAATTTGTACTCCTTGTTGCACTTATAAGTAACTTGCACTCACTGGTTGTTTCACAGTGTATCCCTATCCATCTTTATCCCTTATGTCCACAAGCGGCACTTCATTTTCAGCACAGTGACTTGATATGCGTTAGCTCAGGTTTGCGCTTGCTTTGCTGGCTACTCTGGAACTTAGATAATAAGTTCCATCAGTCTCGGTACAATGATACTCCCATGTTGTGGGGTATTAGGGGACAGATTTACAAGGAACTGACGCATCTGCACAGGTGCGTCAGTTTCCTTGCGCCAGTGCCAAATGTCCTTGCATCACCATGGATACGCTGTATTTATAATACTTTTTTGTATTCCTCATATACCAATAACGGGCATTCTAGATGGAGAAATCCCCCTCTCCCCTCCAATGTTACGATGTTCCGACCTCCTAAAACAGAGGAGAGAAAGAGATGGGGAAACCCCTCTAGTTTCAACTGTTTGCTTGCTCCGCTCCAATTCTCTGTACCTAGATGACCCTTGGATTGAATTGGAGACCAAACACCAACAGTGCCAGGTGAAATGATCGAAATACTCTTGAAGTGGTCTCATCTATTCCGCCATGCCACTAGGGCCGCCTAGATCTTATCCTGGCTAGTACAATCACAGGCCATATCAGATTCACTTATATATATGATATATTTCAGGCAGTCCGAAAAAATGGGGGCATTTGCATCCTTCCAGGCCTTGCATATTTCCCGCCTCGCTAAGACCATCACATAGAAAATGAATTTGGCTGCCATATCATTAAGCTGGTATTCTACAGCTAACCCAAACAAGATTGTTCTGGGGGTGATTAAAAATTGTATTCCCAGTACTTCAGCTATAAACTCTCCCATTCTAGACCAAAAGTCTATAAGCCTGGGACATTCCACAAACATGTGAAGGTCATCAGCGGCAAGAGCTCTACATCTCGGGCAGTGGTATTCTAAGATCGTGATCTTAGCCAATTTTTTAGGAGTAATGTATACTCGGTGGAGAGTGAATAGGTGGTTTCTTTTGAGGGGTGCAGCCTTGACTACTGCATTTAGCATCGTAAAAGAGTCGCCCCACAGATCTTTTAAGTTATTACAGTCTAGGGCCACTGACCCTCCCCACATCTTTTGGAGTTCTTGTTCTGTAGCTCCCTCCGACTCCAGCATGGCCTCATACCTCTTTCTTCCACCTCCCCTTCTATTTACCAGATCCAACTTGGGTTCGGATGTATATGTGGCCCATGATATACTAGCCCACCAGGCTGCCAGCTGGTAGTATTTGAACCTGGTAACTGTTCCTCCCGTCAATCTAGAGATGGAATCCCAGTCCATGAGCTGTGAATTGTTTTGTAAGTCTTTCCAATATGTAATGCCTGCCGCTTTGAGGGGATTTGATAATTGAACTTTAAGGCATTCAGGTGTCCCTGGGGAATCCCATATCGGTGCCTGCAGTACATAATAAGGGATTCCCAGCTTTTTTCTAATGAATACCCAATTCTTTAGGGCTGCCCCTAAGATCTTTAGCCTTACTTTCTTATAAAATCTGGGGTCACCGAATTTATATAGGAAATATTTGTGCCCTTGAGGGATGTCCTGTAATAATGCATGAAATAATCGGCCCAAAGATGACATATCAGCTTTATCAGCCATTAACCTGAAATTTTTAAAGTGAAATGAATGACAGTACGTTAGTAGATCCGGCAATGCCAACCCTCCTACTTTCAATTTTCTCCTCAGCTTTTTCCAGGATATTCGTGGAGACTTCAAATTCCAGATGAAGGATCCAATTTTCCCCTGCATCTTTGCTATATCTTTAGGGCTAAAACTTAGGGGTATAGAATTAAACAGAACAGTGACTTTGGGAAGAATGACCATCTTCACCAAATTTACTCTACCAAAGATGTTTAAAGGGAGACCAGACCAGCGCAGCAAAAGCCCACAGACCTCCTTAAAGATTCTATTAAGGTTTATTTTTGGTATATCCTGTGTCAAAAGTATTCCAAGATATCTCATCTGTGGTTTTGCTAGAGGGGATATTACTTCCTGATTCCACTGCATGATCTGAGTTTTTTCCTTGTTTATTTTATATCCTGAAATTTCACCAAAGGCTTTTGCCAGGTCAAAAAGTCGGGGGATTGCCACTTCCGAATTAGAGGTATACATTAAAAGGTCGTCCGCATACAGTGCAAATTTTAGAGCTAATTCGTTTAAATAAAAGGGTTTTAATTGATGGATCAGATCTTAACTGAGTAACTAAGGGTTCAATATATAAATTAAACAATAGTGGGGAAAGGGGACACCCCTGCCTTGTACCACGAGATATTTGAAACCAGTCTCTAAGAGTTCCATTGACCAGAATTCTAGCTTTTGGGTTTAGGTACATTGCTGGTACCGATGTTATGAAATTTTTTGGAAGACCGAATCCAGCTAATGCTTCCCAAAGATATGACCATCTAACTTGGTCAAATGCCTTAGCGGCATCTATTGCTACAATTGCTAGCGGGAGTTTCCTGTATGTAGCAAAATCTATTGCGGCAACAGCCTGAAAGGTCAATTAATTAAGCTGCCTCCCCGGCATGAAACACCGCTGATCTTCATGTACCACAGATTTAATCACTTTGGCCAATCTCGCCGCCAAAACACCTGAGAAGATTTTATAATCCGTGTTCAGTAGCAAGATTGGCCTGTAGGACTCGACGATCAGGGGGTCTTTGTTGGACTTCAAAGCCAAGGTAACTGTGGCCTCTAACCAGGATTGGGGAATAGGTTCACCTGTCAGATGTATTTTATTAAATAAGGTCGTAAGAACAGGGAAAAGGATATCTGAGCTTATTTGATAGACTTCTATAGGAAGCCCATCTGGGCCTGCTGCCTTTCCTTTAGCCATTTTTTTCAGCTGGTCATATATCTCTCCCTCCAGATGAGAGGACTCATAAAGACACTATCCGCCACTGTTAACTGCGGTAGGCCAAGCTGCTTTAACCAATTAACTACTCTTTGAGTTGAAGCATCCCTATTCCCGGTATATAGATTTTGCATATAAACCCTGGCTTCTTCGGAGATCTGATCATTATCATACGATATGTCGCCTGTGCTATGCATTTTTAACCCACAAAAGATGCGCCCGCACTTTTCTCCATAGGAGAAATTCTGCAACTTACTCGCATCCCACCTATCCTTAATTATTTTGTCTAGGCCCGCCTGATATCTGGCTTTTAACCCCTCCAGCTCTTTCTGTATGGCAACCAAATTAGCCTGCTGATCCAATGAGGCCTGCTGTAGCTGCTGTTCCTTTAATTTTATCTTAGATAAGGAGTACTCCTCTGCTTTTCTCCTAGTCTTATTTCTACCAGCCATAACAGCTGTGAACAGACCCCTTACGTAAGACTTAAAGGCTTCCCAGACTATTTGATCGGATGCAGTGGCGCTATTGAATCTAAAATACTCAGCTATCTGCTTCAGAACACAATCTTTTACGTCTTCTTGCAGGAGTAGAGTTCTATCAAGGGTCCAGCGTCTGCTTTGCGTCCTCTGTGGGAACTTAACTATTAATTCTACTATGGAATGATCTGATAGTATAGCTGGGATATATGAGGTGGAAACGACTGCAGGAAATAAACCTTGGTCTATAAGAAAAAAGTCAATACGTGAATGGTGTCGATATCTATGAGTATAGAATGAATAATCCCTGTTTTTACCATTTTTAATCCTCCAAACATCCAATAGGTTGAAGTCCTTCATGATGTTTTTCAGCTCTCTTTTTGATTTATATGGAGGTGAAAAGACGGCTCTGGAGGTGCGGTCAAAACTCGGATCAAAGACCAAATTAAAATCGCCCCCCAAAATCACAGGTAAGTTCACAGCAGTCAGACTGGTCTTCAAGTTAAACAGCGCCTCCGGGGAATCTTGATTGGGCCCATAATACGCTGCACAGGCTAACCTTATTTTATCCAAGATCAAAGTTTCAGTCAGCCATCTACCTGAGCAATTAGTCTCGAACTTTTCTACTCTGATCCCACAATTTGCTCGGATGATCATTGCCACTCCCCTAGTATTTCCACTTTGCCTAGAACAAAGCAAGTCTTTGATCCACCTTTGATTTTTAAAAGCTTCTCTGCATTCCTGCGGCTCAAGATGAGTTTCTTCTAAAAGGAAAACAAGGGCCTCTGACTTATTAAGAAGCTCACAAATTCTATTTAACTTCCTCCCCTCCCTTAACCCATTCACATTCCAACTTATTATTTTAACTTTATTAGAAGTACTGGTCATAGGGTAGGGATAAGTGCTTCATAGGTATCTCATTCTGGGCCTAATACCTTCCAAGGAGAAAATTTGTTTCATAATTATTTCAGATTGTATGGTTCTATGAGGAATAATTTTTCTTTTTATCAACCCCTCCCCTCCCTGCCCCTCATCACCCCCCTTGAGGAACCCCCCCTTTTGGACTTTGGCGATCCTATCACCATTGAAAGCACTATCCCTTTCGAGGGTTCTGCCTCATTATCTGTATTAACTACGTGATTTACCTGTACCCACATATAAGTTCATCACCTTTTTTTCCTCTTTCTTTTTTCCCTTCTTTCCACACTATGTGATATTGAATATGCTTTTTAAGGTGCCTCCATGTGCTCTAAAAATCTATGAAAAGTAATTTATTATGTTTTTCTTTTTTTTTTTCATATTGCACAGAGCAAATCCTATTACAAGCAAAAAAAAAAGTCTACTGTTGAGCTTCTTTTATGCTGATTAGAAAACTGTCGACTTCCTGTACGGAGGTAAAATTATATGTTTTATTTCTCCATACTACTTTTAATGCTGCAGGAAATTTCATCATGACCTGGGCTCCTTGGCTTCTTAGATCCAACATGCGCGACCCTTACTCCCACTGTCTTTGTGCAGTGACTCTACCCACGTCGGAACGAATCAAGTATTTTGAAGAGTCAATCTGGAGAGATGGATCAGTGAGAGCCCTGGTCAGGATCAGTTCTTATACAGAGTATGTAAGGAAGTTGACCAGAATCTTCCTCGGGCCACTCCTATCCGGGTGCCGACGAAAAGGATCTCTATGCGCCTGTTGAATCTCACTCTCAAGGTTGATATCTGGTCTGTCTTTCAGGACGCCTTCTCTCAACAGTTTGCATATTAGAGATTTCACATCCCCATTCTCTGCCCCTTCGGGAATCTTTAGAAATTTCAAAATATTTCTCCTGGCATGAATCTCCAGGCATTCCATATCAAGTTGTAGAGTCCTGTTCTGAGCTTTCAATTCAGATATGGCTTTGGAGATTGTTTGAGAGACCCTAGAGAGAATAGCCACTTCCCCTTCTAATGCCTCCGTCCTTGACATACATCGTCCAATTTGCTTTCTAAGGTGGTACATTTCTCCGCGATCTCCTTCTGATTTTCTTCCAAAATCTCAAACTTCAAAAGTAGTTTAGCCAATAGATCTTCATGTAGGGATCTACAGAGGCTCTCCATGCTGTTACCCTCACAATCTCTGTGTTGTTGCGTCTCCAAAGAATCTACAACTGGAAGTTTACTCGTAGAAATAGCCAAGAACTGGGAGACAAGCTCTGGAGATGACTCTAATACCGGCTGGGGCACAAGACCCCTCTCAATATTCTCCTCTGCTCCCGAAACTGATGGAATATCTTCCAGACCTAGGTCGGTCTCGGGCTCAGATAATAACGGGGCATAGCTGTTCTGCAGTGCAACTGATACATTAGGTTGGGGAGTAGAAGACTTCTGCATTGCTGATTGCATTTCTGTCCGCTTGCCACCCCGATCTGAGGCGGACATCGCTTTCTCCATTATTTTGAAATAAGTTTTTAAAGAGGGTGCAGGTTTTAATATAGCGGAGCTTCTTTTAGATCTTTTAGATCTTTTTTCCCCCCTGATTTACTTCTCTCTCGTCTCTCTCTCTTTTTCTGGCGTGGGGTAAGGGGTACCAGTTGATTAGTAGTTTGACTAATTGTACAATATAGGAGCCCTTTCTCTGGCTGAGAGCGAAGGAGATATCTATTTCTTACTGCTGGGAGGACTGAGTGGACTGACTGAGCTGACAAAGTTGACTGGACTTCCCCGCCAGTTTTCTTTTCTCCCTCCTTAACGAACCTCCCCCCTCTCTGATCCTTCTTCCTACTGGGCAACTCTTCCTGTGTGTTAGGGGAGACCTGTCCAGGTGAAATGTCCATTCCCTTACAACCCGCTCGTTCTGCTAACCCAGAACACCCTGCTTCCTCAGCTACTAACACTACTTCTAGATTTACACTGCCACTGCCAATGATATCTGTTACAGAGACGTAAGACTGGTCCACCCCCTCCAATCAACATTAGAACGATACCGGCTCACCGCTGTCGCTGCAGGTCGAGGATAAGCCTTTGCCGCTGCCGCCCGAATTTTACACCACAGTTTGGCCCGGTTTGTGCCCCATACACTGCCTCTGATCTCTTCTGCCTCAAGTCTCGTCATCTGTGTAGCGCCGCCTCAGTGCCTCCGAGCCGCTTGTGAGTCCCCAGGGTCTTAGCGCTCAACGGACAATCGCTGAGCTCGATGTCAAAAAAACAAAAACAAAGAGGAAAGCTGATTAGTACGGTGAATTTCTATATTTTAAAACATATTCCCCATAATCCCACCGCATATAGGTGAAGTTAGAAGGCTTTTTAGCGGGTTCAGGTGCTTCAATGCTTCTCCGGCATTACCAACGCGGGACGGAGCTCTCGCAGCCGGTATCAGCCCCCCCGCCATGTTCCTCAGAGTCATTTATAATACTGACCCATCTGTTGGCACAATAGTGATGCATCGCTGGAGTTGTTCATGAAAGTGACGCAACTCCAGCAATGTGCCACAACAGATAGGTGAGTCCCATACAAAAAGCCCTGTGTCATTCCTTACACCAAGTCTGATCAGGCGTAGGGATTTTGATGCAGTGAAGGCGTAGAGTGACGCAGAGAAAGGTTGTCAATTTCACTTTGTCCGTTCTACATGGCTTTTGCTTGGGAACGCCCAACCTGCATACATTATACCCATCTAATTGATGATAAAGAGAAATATAGGTTAGCCCTTCCTCTTTACCACAAAAACATAAAGCAGACTCGAAAAACCCATATAGCTCAGCAACTAAGCCAAGCAGAGAACACTCCCACAACCCTGTACCAGATCCTGAAAGCCTTTCCTAACAGCAAAGCCTATGATCTGGAAGAAAACTTCTCTCAGTCCCTCTGTGATAAAATAAGCGTTTCTTCATACAGAAAATCAACACCATCTACAATAAGATCACCACGGCAAGCAGTCCACAGCTGGCAGACCCTACTATGGTATCCTCACCAAGTCCCAAGACTAAATCACTGCTGAGTTTCCCCCCTTTATCCCAGGAAGAGACAGAAACCTTAATGTGCAAGGTAAAATCCAGCTCGCCACTCAATATCTTACCTGCAAGAATATCAGCCTTTCTTGCCAAACAGCTGTTAGATCCAATCTGCTCTTTATTGAATTTATCGCGGAAAGAATTCCACCTACCATTGACATGGAACGCGGCACAGATCATTCCAATCCAAAAAAGACCAAAGCGTCCATGGAAGATCTCTCAAATCTGCGCCCCATCTCCCTTTTACCTTTTCTGAGCAAAGTATTGGGAAAACATGTTAATAAACATCTATCGGACCATATTGAATCAGTTGGCTACCTTAATTCATCCCAATCGGGCTTCCGGCCAAAACATGGCACGGAAACAGCCCTGGTGGCCGTTACTGATAACATCAGGCTAGCTATAGATAATGGTCAATCTACTCTCCTGGTGTTATTAGATCTCTACGCCGCATTCAATTTGGTCGACCACCAGACTTTTGCTCAGGAGACTGAAGGAAGCCGGGATTGATGGAGTGGCATTGCAGTGGATGACTAGTTTCCTCAGCAACCGCTCCGAGACCATTAATCTGGGGCCATACTGTTCCAACAGGAAAGAACTGACCAAGGGAGTGCCTCAGGGCTCATGTTTAAGCCCAACCATGTTTATTATCTACATTGCCCCCTTGGCCTCACTACTGAGGAGCTACAGGTTCATCCTAATATCCTATGCAGATAACACCCAACTCACCTTCTCCTTCAATACAACCTCTCAGACAGCCCAAGCCTCCTTCTCTTCCAGCATGCTGGCTATCTCACAGTGGATGAGAACCAACTTTCTACAGCTGAATGCCAGAAATACTGAAATCATGCTTTTTGGAGAGGCCCCATTGTTATGGACACCAGAATGGTGGCCTAAAGGGGAATGGCTCTAGCACTAAAAACAATGGCAAAGAACTTAGGGGTGCGTCTCGAACAGACCTTAACCATGAAAGAGCATGTGATACACACCGTTGGCTCATGCTTTGATGTGCTTGGCCTACTGAGAAAAGTTTTTGCTTATCTTCCTGATTCCTTGCGAAAGACCCTCATTCAAACCCTGGTGTTGAGCAAATTAGACTACTGTAATGCTCCACTGATTGCGGCTAATAAGTCTTCTCTGAACCTCCTTCAGGTAGTACAAAACACGGCAGCTTGTTTAACCTTGAACACCCCATACAGAACAGCTTCACTTCCCCTCCTCCATCAGCTCCACTGTCTACCTGTGCGTAAACAAGTGAAACTTAAGATCTGTTGTTTGACACACAATGGGGAAATGGACCAACCTATTTGGTGGAGAGGCTTCATCAATACACTCCCGAAAGGGACCTCCGCTCTGGCTTGAAATCTCTGCTGAAGATCCCCATGGTCAAGAAAACAAGGATGGGAGGAAAGGCCTTCGACACCCTCCTTGTGGAACCAACTTCCCACCGCTTTAAGGCAGTGCCCAGACCATCTTAAATTTAGGAAGGCTCTGAAAATTGCCCTTTTCTAGATCTTCCTTTTCATGACAGCTTACTTCTGTAAGTCTGCAAGCGCTGGGATACCCCTCTGAGAGTGATTCAAGCGCTATATAAACACACAAATCAAGTATCTGGCGCAGGTATAATGTGATGCAAGGCTTTACAATTTGACGCATCTCCCTGAATGCGTCACGTTGTAAATTGTCCCCATTGTTTGCGCCGCCGTTGCATCAAAAGAAAAGTGTAGGCTTGTAAATCTGCCCCTTGGTTTTTAAGACTGAGTCATTGGTTCTACCCTTGATGCTGTCAGCCAGGCGAGATATCGTCTGGTTATTGAATAACCATAGTTCTCTAAATTTTGGGTACCTATTTTTTAGCCCCTTTTTTAAATGTATTGTGCAGATGTTGTTTTGATAATTAAAATAAGCTGGTCTAGTTTCAGCGTTTGTTGTCTGCATTAAGCAAAATTCCTGGCTTTGTAGACCAGGTGAGTGTGCTGCGCCGGTTTCTTCATGACTGTACAATGTTTTTCTACCTATCTCTGTATTTCACATCCGTTAGTGTAGAGGCATTCCAATTTTGATATGAGGTAGGACAGGTTTGCGCTTTTCATGCTTGCTACATTGTGGTTGGATAAACTATCCCTACCCACATACGTCACTAATGTCTGCTAGTATAGCAGCAAATCAATTCAGGGTCTTCCAGTCCAGTACACGCCAGCTCAGGTCCACATAGGTGTAGTGATCATTTCTCTATACATTGCCATTCAGCATTCAGCAACTTGGTGGTCTTTTCTGTCAGATGAACCCCCAACCTCAGTGCTCTCCATTGCTGGTGCCTTCATCGGCCATCAAAAGTAAGTTGAGGCCCTTGAGTGTTGGCATTAGTGATGCTAGTTATACATTTGCACGTTGTTGTTTATATGACCACTAATTCAAACTATGCTCTTTACTAGGTGCATTTGCTGCACAATAGGTACCTCGTTCCCGAGTTAAATGTATGCTGGCATGCAAAATACGAGTGGCTTAGTGGAAGTTCTAGACGCTGCCTAAGCACCTTGAACTCCCTCTCCCCTTTTCTTTGATTTGTGGACTTCCGTGGTTGAATATCGAGATCCCCTTTGAGTAAGTATTTGTACTCAATTGCTGTTGGGCACTATGAATTTGTAAAAATGGAACCACACATACTTACTGACTTTTGTCAGTACTAATCCCGTTTATGTTTTTGATCAGGTGGTGTCCACTAGGATTGGATCATTTGCCTATCATTATACTCACTCCTTGGCTAAACTGCCCAAAACTTTTGTACTTGTTTTTCTTGACCCTTATGACTACTTGGCACATGGTGAATCTCCTCTTTGTTTGGCTTGTGATTTATGGAATTAACATTCACTTAGGTGCAAGACCAAGTTGTGGACTGTGATCGTGCCACCATGTTTTTTATTTATTTAATTTATTTTCTCAAGACAAGCTTATACACTCTGTGATTGTGTTTTGAGACTCCCTTCATTCCCTTATAACTTTTGGTGTATTCAACAGTTTTTAATATTCTCTCGATTTTTCCTGTCTAGGTTGTTTTTCACCAAAAATTTCTATGCAACACTTTGTCCTGATGATGGCCCTGATCAAGTTTACCTTTGGGCTGAAACATCCACTATCATTCTTTGATTCTTTTATTGTTGTGTTGCTGTTTTGTGAAATGTGATGAATAGTTTTGCTATTAATATTTGTGTTGGTTTTATTATTGTTTAAGGGATCATTTCCACCGTATTTACTGGGTATTTGCTGGTTAAGCTTATCTCAACTGATGATTTTCTTTTACAATGGCTGGCCCGATGGAGCAAGGATTCAAGAAAACAAAACTTATTCAGATCTATCTCTCATTAACAAGTAGTAATCACTAGAATAGTAAAAGAAATAAAAAATAACATGCACGCAACATTCACATATGGGGAAAAGAGCTCTAAGCATAGGGAAAATATTTATCCCCGTAATTACAATAGCATTGGTGACATTAATGATAATAATTACCTATAAATGTTGAAAGGGAAAAATGAGAACTGGACCAGTGATTGAAATCAAGAATAGAAGGATGGGAAGAAAGAAAAAAAAGGAGGAAATCAAGCTAGAGGAAATGAGAGACAATCTGTATGGCAAGATGAAAGAAATGAACACAAAAGAGAGAAATAAAGAATGTGTAGAGAACAATGTAGATACCAAGACTAAATGATAAAGTTGGCACTTTGTAACAATGGGCAATTTATGATGGCTCTAAAATGCCATCAGAGGGGGGATTGATGGAGCAAGGATTCAAGAAAATGAAACTTGCTCGGATCAATCTCTCATTAACAAGTACTATTGACTAGAATAGAAAAAGAAATGAAAAATAACATGCACACGACCTTCACATATGGGGAAAAGAGCTTTAAGCATGCTTAAATACCAAAGATTAATTTTCAACACGACCGAATCCCGCATAAAACTGAAAAACGCTTTTGCGCATGTGCAAACCAGTACTACGTAAATAACCATGTGACTAACCCGTTTGAGAGGGAAAACTCTCACACATACACAAGAGTTACTAACTGTAGGTCTTGAGGCACCTCGTGCCTGGCATATTCTTGCATGAATGTTATAAGAAGCTGTTGCTGCTAATGCTTTTCCTTAAAGAAAGATAATTTAACATGGGATAGAGTAAAAGTGGGTGGTGTACAGTGACAATCACAAATTTGAGAAATTAACATATGTTTATGTTTCTTTTATTAACAGTGTATGTTTGGGCCTAATGTGCTAAGCCAATGAAAAAGATGGTAGTGAAGATGTACGCCAGCTGGGACATGCGCGGTGGGATAAAATTGTGAGCTGCTGACCGGATCGTTGACAGGCTGTCTAGAAGCAGTGTGAGTCCGTTCATCGACTATAGAATTCTATTGAAAAATTGTTTGAATTAATTCAACAGACGCATGAGAAAATAATAAGGCAGAATAATAAATGCGGTAAAGGGGAAGGGTTTTGCTAAACAAAGAATTAGTTAAGAAATTGAGCATGGCAGCATGAGGTGATGACAACTCCCCTGCCCCTGTCCAATCAGAGTCCATGATCCACTGATATTTGCAGCTTTTAAGGGTGGGACATGCAGGAATGAAGACTATAATTAAGGTGACCAAAAGATTAAGAGAATGCTGCTTTGCCATTGTGCTCCTTTGGCATTGGTAGCAATGGTTCCTCAAGGGTACACAGAGAGTCCTTCGATTTTCAATCAGATTCTGAAAAAACGTTTAGAAAATGTGGTTATGCCTGGAAATTCGGTCCTGGTTCAGTACATTGATGACCTATTGGTGGCATCAAAAACAATAGCTTTATGGAACCATTTGGCGGAGGGAGGACACAAGGTGTCCCCAGAAAAATTACAGTTTTGCAAAAAGAAGTTCAATATCTAGGACATAAGAGAGAGGGGAGTCAGAAAGGTGACACCGGGAAGAATAAAAGCGATTCGACAAAAGAGCCCGCCCAAAATTAAAAAGGAAGTGCGAATGTTTTTGGGAGTGGTTGGATACTGTCATCAATGGATAAGCGGATTTTCACTGCTTGCAAAACCTTTAATAAGGTTGACACGAAAAGATGTGACGGATTTGATTGACTGGGATGATGACAGTAAAGAAGCATTTATAAAATTGAGAAGTTGTTTGTTGTAAGCACCAGCATTGAGAATGCCAGACTATACAAAAGAGTTTGTTTTGTTCTGTTGTGAAAGGTAAGGTTGTGCACTTTCAGTATTAAACCAAAGACATGGATTGTCTCGACGTCCAGTAGAATACTTTTCTGCTACTCTGGATCCAGTGGCTGTGGCATTACCTGGCTGCTTAAAAGCAGTAGCTGCTACTTGGGTGAGTCTGGAACAGAGTGAATCAATTGTGACGGGATACCCTATAAAGGTGTATGTACCACATTCAGTTGAGATCCTTTCAACAAGGACTCATACTCAACATTTGACCCCTGGTCGGCTTACTAAGTATGAAAGAGTAATTTTGGGTGCTAAAAATGTAGGTGTGACAAGATACACAATGATGAATTCAGCAACTTTGTTGCCCGACTCCTATTGCAAAGAAGTGAAAGAGGAAGTTGATCATGATAGTTTGGATGTGACAGAAATATGTTCAAAGTCCAGACATGTCCTCTTTAACGTTCCACTGGAAGAGTCAGACTTTGTACTATTTGTTGATGGGTCATGTTTGAGAAGAGAGAATGGAGAATTGATATCTGGTTATGCTGTATGTACTGTATCAGGTATCATAGAAGCTTCCTGTCTAAGAGGAGTCAAGTCTGCACAAATAGCCAAATCGTTCACTTTAACTAAAGCCTGTAAAATTGGGAAGAAATTGAAAGTAACAATATTTACGGACAGTCAAGAGAAAAGGGGAGTAAATCAAGCTAGAGGAAATGAGAGACAATCTGTATGGCAAGATGAAAGAAATGAACACAAAAGAGAGACATAAAGAATGTGGTTAGAACGATATAGATACCAAGTCTAAATGATAAAGTTGGCACTTGGTAATGATGGGTATTTTATGATGGCTCTAAAATGTCATCAGAGGGGGGATTGATGGAGCAAGGATTCAAGAGAACGAAACTTGCTCGGATCAATCCCTCATTAACAAGTACTAATCACTAGAATAGAAAAAGAAATTAAAATTAACATGCGCACAACATTCACATATAGGGAAAAGAGCTTTAAGCATGCTTAAATATCAAAGAATAATTTGTAACGCAACAGAATCCCGCATAAAACTGCAAACCAGAACTACATAAATAACCAAGTGACTAACCCGTTTGAGAGGGAAAACTCTCACGTATGCGCAGGAGTTACTAACTGTAGGTCTTGAGGCACTGCGTCCCTGCCACGTGCTGCCTGTATTTTAAAAGAAGCTGTTGCTGCTAAGGCTTTTGCTTAAAGAAAGAGAACTTAACATGGGATAGCGTAGAAGTGGTTGGTAAACAGTGACAATCACATATTTGTGAAATTACCATCTGTTTATGTTTCCTTTAATAATAGTGTATGTTTGGGCCTAATGTGCTATGCCAATGAAAAAGATGGCAGTGAAGATGGCCACCAGCTGGGACATGGGCGGTGGGATAAAATTTTGACCCGCTGACCGGATCGTTGACAGACTGCCAAGAGCCAAGGACAAGTCGAGGCAGAATAATAAATGAGCTAAAGGGGAAAGGTTTTGCTAAACAAAGAATTAGTTAGGAAATTGAGCATGACAGCATGAGGTGAAGACAACTCCCCTGCCCCTGTCCAATCACAGTCCATTGTCCACTCATATTTGTAACTTTTAAGGGTGGGACATGCACGAATGAAGACTATAATTAAGGTAACCAAAAGATTAAGAGAGTGCTGCTGGAGATTGCTGGTTTTTTTTGCTGAGAGAAGTGTGAGTGAGAGCTGTTGCTGGAAGAGAACAGACTGGGAAGATTAATTCCTGAAAGACAACCTGATTAGATTGAAGATTGCGGAAGAATATCGAGAAGGGAGAGAGAGAGAGTAAGTGAGGGATGCGTTCCGGTGCGTCGGGGTGCTAGAGAAGTTTATTAAGTCTTATCCTGTCCTGATCCTGTCCTATAGAATTTCTCTCGTGATTTCTTAATCAGAACACCTCCACCAGTCCCTTGGCCAGAGGGTTGGGTTTCCTGTTTCACCATTGGATAATTAATATTCTGTCTTAAATTTGCATATATTTTGCAAATGTATTATTTATTATGTCTTTTGTCTCTTCATCTATCCACTCTCAATCCATTGGACTGTTGAATGAGTCAGTGAATTGAATGTATTTGCTAAATTCATTTTCTGTCCCATGAAAGTTGATGGAGGTTGTACTGTGAATTTGTACAAACGAGCATTCACTTTGATAGAGATTTAGATAAAATCCATTGAATCTTACTCAGAGTTTGTGGTTATTTCATTAAAATGTGTCAGTTAGTTAGTTAATTTTTAATATTACCATCAACTACTCAACTAATGGTCCATTGACCAAAGGAAGAGTGTTGATCTGTGAAGATTAGTTAGGTATTGACTAATCAAGCTCAAAGTGAATATAAAACTTGACCCCTAGAGAAACAGCCAGGAAACTTGAATGTGTATGCGGGCCCATTTGCTAAAACTTTGTTGATTATGAAATGTTCATACTGGCCTTTTACTGGATCAGCGTCATGTGCATTCTGTCAAGTGCACAGTACAGAATGGTTGAAGATAGTTTTAAAAATGATGTTATCATCCAATTTGTCATTTGATTACTTATATGTATACACATACATATTTTCCGCATACAAATTGGTTTCTGATGGTGCTGTATATGTTATTAAGGATATGCCAGGTGAAATGGCATTGAGAGATTACAGTAAAGAGTGAAGTGTATGTTTTGTGATAAAAGAAAAAAATCAATAATATGTGTTCTTTATTAGTGCAACATCAAAGTCATTGGCTAAACACTAACCAGATACATTGTTGCCGGGTAAAAAAAATGAAAATGTATTTACAGAAACAAACATATTGCATGCCTTAGTGATAGAAATGATAATGTATACGGTGTACATACTCACATTTGATTGAGGTTGAATGGCAAATGGCTTGCCATAAATACTACAAAAAGCAAATAAAAAGGCTTACCTACATGAACATCTGTGATTTTTTCCTGTCACCCTGAGCGTCTAAAATAAGGGTCTGTTGCAGTGTCATGCAGTAAAACTCCAGCTCCATCTCTCAGAGTAACAGAAGAAAAACAGTGCACATGCGATGGTTCTGTGGTCCTTTACAATCTGTGGAATTATATGTGGAAACATTTGCACCCTATTGGAGATCTGGGCCCTGAGGTTACGGACTTCAACTGTCCAGCAGAGGGCTGCATATCAGTGATCAAAACACAATGGCAGACCGGCAGTACATTCAGAACATGATTGACGTCTCAGGGACTGTAAAATAGTCAAGTAATATGAGCCTCAAGTCTCAGGGTGACTGGCTGCATTACGAGCCCTCTATTTTGAAGCACATGATCTGTATTGTGTGCACCTACTGGGCATCAGGCAAGACCCAGTAGCAGAGCAGAGGCACAAACTTTGGCTGGAGCACAGGAGACAGAGTATGAAAAGTCACATTAGAGTAAGTGAAAAAAGTATTAATGTTGAGTATGTGAGTGAGTGTGTGTGTGTTTTTCATGCATGTCAGACCTGTCAGCCTTAAGAGTGGTCTTACCCCCCTCCAACTTTTTGCCTTCTTTCTCCTTTTCCCTGATCTGGTTTTAGCTGGCATTAGGACTCTGTGCACTTTACCACTGCTAACCAGTGCTAAATAGCATTACCTCCACTTACATCTTCCTCATCCAGCCCTTACTTCATGAGCATTCCTCTGCTCCCAAAGAAATTAATTACCACAACTAGCCAGACAAATACACCCAATATGGCACCCCTATCCCAGCATGCAATATAACTGCAGGCCCCACCTACCCACATCCTGTTTTGTTTTTTCTGTGACCAGAAATGATGCCTGACATCAGCCTACCAAGGTGAGAGTTAGGTTTGCCTTCCTTTTAAAATGATTTGCCTCATTATTAATTGTGTGCATTGTTTCTATACAAAATCTGCTCTAGGACCTTTAGGCAGCCCCTCTAACACACTTGGTGGTCATGACTCACATACAGGGATTAGGACACACTGGGCCATTTGTTTTTGATTGTTGAGGCGTTTGGCAGGCCGTGCACTCTCTCTCATTTCTCCCATATTGTTGGGCATGTTCATTGTTGTCTGCTCAGTAGAAGCTTCTGCCTTCAGTCGTTATGGCCTTCTAACATCTTTTCACCAGTATTGCTGCATGTTGGGTGGCATTGCTGGGCAACAAAGCTGGTTTAAAGGGGTGGCAGCCTGAATGTTACTTACCGGCATTATGGGGCGCAACTGAATTAACGAGGCTGATGTGGGGGAGCAGGCTGTGCCCTCCTTGGCCCTGCCATCAATGGAGTTGTGGCAGACCATGATTTTAGCTGCTGTGGAAGCAGAGAGGTAGATGCAGTCCCTCTAAATGTACCTCGCATGGACCCCGATCCCTTGCCGCAAATGAGAGTATCAAAGGCAGATTTTCGCAAGGCGCAGGCTTCGTGGAGGTTCTGGCTCACATTAGAGAACATTTGGGGTTTGCTCCTTTGGTGGCTCCTTCTGAGTAAGACTTTCTAGTGCATTATCAGTGCGCTGAGGCTGAATTGCCTCCTTTGCACAGTTCAGTTAGGAGGGTGTTGCCTAATGAATGGAAGGATTTAGAGCGCCAATCCTTTCCCCGCTTTTTGTTGGAGCGGTACCTATTGGAAGGTTTTGCAGAGGAATGTCCCTCTCTGGATGCTCTGACCCTGTGGACTGGAAAATTGAGACTGCAGTGAAGAGATCTTATACAACTTCTAACTTTTCAGTCAGGGTCAATGCCTATTGAATGTATGCCATGCAGTCCCTGTTACAGGATTTTCAGGGTCTGTCTGAAAAAATGGCTGAAGGGGCAGATTGTTCTTCACTTCTTGAGGACATGGAGCAACAGATCCTTTATCTGTTGGACATTTCTTGACAGTCTTTGTTTTTCCGCCCAGCGGCTTCTGGGGTGGCTATTTCAGTGTGCAGGAATATCTGGATACACTCATAGAAGATGGATTTCGCACATAAGGCTCTACTTTTAAAGTTGCCTTTTTCTGGTTCTAAGGTGTTTGGTCAGGAGCTAGAGTATCTCATGAAAACAAATGTTGAGAACAAAACGTTGATCAATCCACCTAAGCTGTTTGGTAGGGGTTTTGGTTTGTGAAGGACTTTTGGCCAGAGTTTGGCTAGGGGTTTTTCTCAGCCCTTTCTAGGCATGGGTCGCTGACGGGGCGCCCTTAGCTATGATAGATTTTAGTTTCAGCATCAGTCCAGTTTTACCAGTCAACTTCCCCACTCCCTCCTAAAGCGTGACTATGTCTAAGACGCGCCGGTGGGAGGATGCCTTTAGGTCTTCAGTCATGTTTTTCAGATAGCAGTGTCGGATGCTTGGGCTCTGGAGGTCCAGTCCTGTGGCTACAGGACTCCGTTCCTATCTCCTTCTCCTCTTTTTTTCAGGGTCACTCTAGTGCCATGGAAGCCTCTGAAGCAAGACAGTCTGCTGGAGGGGGTGCAGTAATTGCTTGCCAAGGACACAATTTCTGTAGTCCCCTGGGAGGAAGGCCGGGGTTTCTACTTATCCTCTTTTTGGTTTAGAAGAAATCTGACTTGAAGGGGGTAAACAGGTACATTCCTTGTCAAACATTCAAGATGCTATCTCTGCAATCCATCATGCCATTGATCGAAACAGGGGATATTTTGTACTCAATCGATTTTTCAGGATGCGTGTGCTCATCCATCCAGATTCCCAAAGGTTCCTATGGTTTGCAGGAAATGGCATTCATTACCAGTTTAAGGTCCTTCCTCTTGGGTTAGCCCCCCCTCGCCCCCTCCATGTTCCTTATCAAGGTTGTTGCTCCTCAGGTGGGTATATTAATTGTGCTGGTATTCAGGTGTTTCTGTAGTTAGAAGATTGGCTCATGGGTTCTCCTTCTTTTAAAACACAAAAAGATATTCAGTACATTTGTGCAGTGCTGGAGAAGCCTGTGTTTCTCCTCAGCCTGGAAAAGTCCCCTTCAAACCCTTTCCAGTGGCTCCAGTTCATTGGGGCAGTGCTATTGATGGATCTGGGGCAAGTACTGTTATCAGAGGAACGGAGACAGAGATTGATGTCTCATTTGGAGTTTCTTCAGGCCCAAGACTAGGGGCCAGACTTATGAAGGCCTTGCGCCGCCGGTGCGTCACTTTATTTGACGCAACGGCGGCGCAAACAATGCGCCCTATTTACATCTAGGAGATGCGTCACGTTGTAAAGCCCTGCGCCATAAGGAGGCGTTCCTGCGCAGGGGGGGGGCGTTCCTGCGCAGGAACGCCTCCTAAAAGTGGCTGAGTGAAATCTATGAGATTTCACTCAGTCACTTTCAGGACAATGCTGCGTCAAAGCCCTGCGCCTGCTTGAAGCAGGCGTAGGTCTTGACGCAGCATTGTGGAGATGGGGCACCCCCGAGCCTTGCTGGAGCTGCGTCGCGCTTGCGATGCAGCTCCAGCAATGCGCCACCTTTACTGCACAGATGCGTCACACATCTGTGCCGTTTTGCCCCATGGTGCGCCGCATTGTAAATGCGGCGCACCATGGGTGGCGGAGCAGCGGCGCAGGATGACTGGCGCATCCCTGGGGATGCGCCAGTCATCATAAATCTGCCCCTTGGTTCCTGTGAGAACTTGGTTGCAGAGTCAGGAGGAAAAGGCTTCGACCCTGGCAATCATCCTGTGTACTATCTACATTTGTTTCTTCTAGTTCTCCTCCTGCCGCAGTACTGGAATCCGATATTGTAGAATTAAGAATCCCTGGTTCTAGTGACACTGGAGATCAAGGAAAGTCTCCAGTGGTGCTTTGTGGAGGCCGACCTGTCCCAGGATTTCTGCTAACTCCCGTTCCTTTGTGCATTTTCATGACAGACGCAAGGCAGGTGGACTAGGACACCTTTTGTCACACGCATTCAGCTCGGGCGAAGTGGCTGCCGACTCAGGCGGCCCAGTCTTCCAATTGGAGGGAATTGGTTGCTATCTGGATGGTCCCCTTTCATTTTGGCCTAGGGATAAGGTCGAAGGCAGTTTGTGTACAAACCAACCACCAGGTGGTTCAAGCATACATCAACAGACATGGGGGTATGAAGTCCCCGAGTCTGAATCGTCTGGCTCAAAGAATTTGCTGTTGGGCAAAACAGAATATGCTGTCTCTGTCTGCAGTGTATTTTCCAGGGAGATAGAATGGGCCTGTGTATCACTTGAGCTTTCATTTTCCATCTTCAGTAGCCCTCTGTCTGTACCCTCTCTTGTTTCATCAGATCATGTGGAGGTATGGAGTCCCATGGCTGGTTCACAACAGAGTCCAACCTTCTCCCCTCCTTCTGTTACTTGACTCCTTCTCGGAGGGCAATGGATGCACTGCCAGTACTGTGTGCTGGGTCTCCTGTATTGTTTCCCCCTTTTACAGCTGATATCCAGGGTAGTGAGGAAGTTTCAGTCAGACCACGCTGAGATTCTGCTGGTGGCTCCAGGTTGGAGCAGGAGGTCTTGGTTTCTTTTATTCCTACAGTTGTCGGTCTCTTTCCAGTGACAGTTCCCCTTCCTCCCATACCCACTGCAGAACTCCCGGCTGTCACTGGAGTCAGAGATTGGGGGTTTGACATTTGAAAGAATGGGAATTATTTTGCAGGGATGTTCTGGGGTGGTAGTTGAGTCTATTTAGCAGTCCAGGCGCCCAACTACTGAAACAACGTATGGACTTCATTGGATGAATGTTGTAGTGATGTGGGGATACAGCGGTGTCTCCTTTTGTGTGTGACCCCAGTTTGGTTTTGGAATTCATGAGAAATAGATTTTTGTTGGATCTGGTAGTTTCCATGATCCGCAGCCAGTGGGCCCATGTTACATTCTCCGGTGCCTTCATTGAATCTCCCATTGGTGTTGAATGGGCTTCAAAGTTCGCCATTTGAAAAGCTTGATTTCTCTAATTTGAAGCTTTTGCCAGCCAAGGTGGTATATTTGGTGGCCATCTGTGTCAGTAGGAAGATTGGGGAGATTGGTGCATTGTTGGCTACTTCTCCTTTTCTTCGTTTTTTTCAGATTGTATGATCTTAAGGCCCATTCCTTCTTTTCTCCCTAAAGACCCTACCTTTTTTTCATTGTTCTGGGGAAATTCTTCTGCTGATGTTTTTTCTGGTTCCTGCATCAGAGGATCAGGTCCAGTTGCATACCCTTGATGTGCAAAGGGCATTATCCATTTATGTGTCACGGATGGAGTCTTTCCATAAAGTAGATTCTTTGTTTATTACTTTTGACCTCTCCACTAAAGTCCTTTCATGGCTACCTTATCTAGGTGGGTTAAATTGGCTATTAGAAGGGCTTATGAATCTGTGGGTCAACAACTGGCAGATTCTGTGCAGGGCAGGTCTACTAGGGGAATGTCTGCTTCATGGGCAGCGTTTATGGGTGCCTCGCTCCATGATATTTGTTGTGCTGCTACTTGGGTACCCCCTCATACCTTCATAATTCTTCTACCTCTTTTGCAGATCATGTTTTGTCTGTGGTACAGGATGTCTGACTTTTGTGTTATAGTTGAATAGACACCTGATGTTGTATATTGACTTATGGGTTGGTGTCTTGTTTTGTGGTTTGTTCTTGTTGAACCAAAATGTGTCTTCTTGGGCATTGGCTTATGCAGTAAGGCCTGGATGAGGAAGAGGTATGAGGAGGTAATGCCTGATTACTTACCATTAAACTTTATTACTCCAAGTACAGGTTTTCTTCGTCTCGCTCCTGAATTACCTGCCCTGGTCCCATCTGACATTTTGATTCTACTGGACTTGAATATGTCGGGATTTGGGTGGGTGGGGCTTCCACTTATTTGGCATGCTAGAATAGGTCATATTGGGTGAATTTATCTGGTTGGTTAAGGTAATCAATTTTAGTGGGAGCAGAGGACTGCAGTAAGGACTGAGGTGAAGAAGACCTGTACTCGGAGTAATGAAGTTTACCGGTAAGTGACCAGGCATGTGTTACTCATTAATACATAGTAATGTTGCCTTATTCCTAATTAGCATAATATACTTTTAAGTCCCTATTAAAGTGTTACTCCATATACGCATGGTCTGTAAATTAAATGTTACTAGTGGGCCTGCAGCGCTGATTGTGCCACTCATTTAAGTAGTCCTTTCAACATGTCTCAGCCTGTGATTGTAGAGCCTGTGTGTGCAGTTATAAACTTCAATTTTGGCCTGGCGAATTAAGCATTTTTGGCAGGCCAAACCTTCCTTTTTAATACATATGTCACTCCTAGGGTAGACCAGACCAGTCGGAAGTGACGGTGCAATTTATTTAAAACGTTGGACATGTACTTTTAAGTTTTACATGTCCTGGTAGTGAAAAGCTATTTTTCACTACTGCAAGGCCTGTTTCTCCCATAGGATAGCATTGGAGTTGCCTTATAATATTTATAAGTGTAATTTCCAAATGGGAAGAGATAACCATTTCATGTTTAGTGTCTCTGGAATACTAATTTAAAATCCAACTTAAGGGGAAGTCAGATTTTAAATTACAGCTTTGAAAATGCCTTTTTTAGAATGTTGACAAAAGAGGTGTTGGGCCACTTTTACCAGTTAGGTTGAGCCACTGAAAATCTCAAAACCGAACAATACCAATACTGACTATTCTTTTACACAAACTTACTTTTATTAGTGAACAATATCATCAATACAGTGGTCACCATTTATTTTTTATCAAAATTCATATCAATTGATTCATAATTATTCATACACAGAAGTGCAATACACACATATCATGTCTTTACAGTACATTAATTCCACCTCACATGCGATTTATGAAAAGCCACTGGATACAAACAAAAACGTATAAACATAAAAAAAAACACAACATCAATTAAACAAAAAAAGTCTGTTCTGAATTTCACTTTCCCAAACAGGTACCAATAATTACCTTCACATAACACTACAATAAATTGGTTCTCTCCTTATGAATGGCCAATGCAACAAAAAAGTTGGCATTTTCTTGTCTGAACAATTTTGTGCCTGCAGCCTGACGCCGGTCACATGACTGGGTGTAGTCGGCAGTTGGGATTTGTGTATTCTTCTTAGACAGCCACACACAGTGGGAGCTAATGTGTGACTGGATGAACCATAACTGGCTGGATGGGAGGGAGGAGTTTAGACAAGCCTCACTTACACCACAATAGGCTGTGTCCTGTCCATACATAAAGGGCTGCATTGCCCCCTCCTGTAGTGAGTCTGGAGCCATGGAAGGAAGGGAGGACCCCTATGCACTTCCAAGGCATGTCTTTGAAGCCTCCTCTACTTCAAAGGCACCAATAGATATACATACTGGATCACATACACCACCACTCCAGTAAACCTCTGGTCATGTGGATACTCTTTGCTCACTTTGTGGAACTGAGAGCATATTTTACACCCCACCAATTTCATTGCCGACAACCTGACACTGTAAATAAACACAGGGCAGACATGACTAATGTCTTCCTTTTCCTCATGTCTTTCTTAAGAATAGGTATAGTTTAATTCTGAACATGCATTTGAGTTTTAAAGATGTCCCTGCTAGTTGCTATGCTTTACCAATGTCTCCTCTCTTTCACTTTCTGTTTCCACTTGTGCAAAAAGAAAAATACATTGATCTTGGTGTTTGCTGCAGGGAGTTTGCATATAATCAGTGACTTTGTACACACTTTCCCTACCAATGTGATGTTCCAAAGCAATATTTACACTACTGGTTGAAGCTAAACAGAGAGCACATTTGCAGCTCGTTTTGTGAGTTAAGAGAAATATATCATACAATTATAGAAACGTTGACACTGTTGCAAAAGGTTCTGTCACTTAGATGTGTTCTTACTTTAAAGTTCTTATTTAATGGTCTCTTGTGCTGAATTATGTTTCATTCCTTACTACGAAGATTCATGAAATTGGCAAGGTAGTGAGAGGATCACTCCTTCCTAGGGAGGAAGATATAACCTAACATGTGAGATAGGAGTGTGTTTGTTAGAATCTGTTCTTACATTACACAACTTATTTGATGTCTGCTATTTTCAGGTTGGTGCAACATTGTTTATTTATTTTTGCGTGTGAGTTGGATTTCTGTAAGAACAGGACTCTTGCTAACTACTGAGCTGGTTGACATATTTCAAATTTTGTTATTGTTTTGTAATATTTCAATCAGTCAATGTGTATGCTACTTATACCAATAAACTGATAAAAAAAGAGGGCCTTATTTATGAAAAGTGTCACACCAATGCGGTAAAACATTTCAGTGCATCCGCCTTGCGACACCATGGAAGGGCCTTATTTACTGTACGGCGCTCCATGTCGCAAGGATTGTCAGATGCGTCAGGTATCCTAATGTATCTGTTTGAGCAAAAATGGTGGATTGCTGGAGTGTGTTTGGAAACAGACGCAACTCCAGCAATGTGTCATTTCACATGGGCAAGCCCGCTTTGAAAAGGCTTACTTCACCCCTTGCACCAGCTTCAAGCAGGTGTAAGGTTTTGATGCTTTGTGATCATAGAAGTGTTGGAGTAAAATTTCATAGATTTCACTGCGACACTTCTACGAGCCTTTTCTGCACCTGAACGCCCACCCTCCATACATTATACCTAAGCTATCTGGTTTTAGGTTTAAACCTAAAAAAACTGATAAAATCCCACCGAAAGGAAAATAGCCATCACCGGTGTAAACATATAAACACTGAATAAACACCTTCACAACCACAAACTAAGTGCCATTCAAAGAAAGGAAAAGATGAGTAAAAGAGTCCTTTTTATTTCTTCCTAAAGGGGCCAATGCAATGCAACTTTGTTATACAAGGCAACAGAAAGAAAAACTGAGTTTTGTTATTTAGGGATGTCACTAAAATATTGTCTCTTCTTCCTTCTGCTTTTATCAGTTTTATGATCTTTGGTCTAAAGATGCAGTTTCGAAGCATGTTTTAGGTTTTATTTAGTTATTTTAAAAACTGTAGAGAATCAGGAAATATCAAAATCATATTTGATATTTTGGCTACATTTGATTTCACTCATAGGTAAAATGGTGGGTTTCATAAGAATCGTTCCCAATATTAGGGGTGGGCGTCAAATTCTGTTCTGCTCGGGGAAATTGCGATATTTTGGCATGAGCGCGAAAATGCCCAAATTTCTGCGATCCGCAGCGTAGCAGAGATTTTTTCCATGCTTGCGCTTTGAAAATACGTCCTCATGCGTGCGATCGCCTTACCGGGATCCCCTCGTTCGCCGATGAGTTTTCAGATCCGTTTGCATTCTCCATGAGATGTTGGTAGCCGTGCGCGCTATATCGCGATCACTTCATTCGTCTAGCCATCAGACACCGCGAGAGTATAAGATCTCAAACACATCATTCTCCACCGCGAGCAAGAGAGTGAGGACGCAAACACGTCAATATCCAGCACGACAGAGAGCATGAGAACGCAAACACGTCATTTAACACGTAAAATTTTCAAGCTGGAGAAGAACATCATCTCTAGCAGCATACAACCTTCTGTAAATGATGATTTGGTTGAAAAAACTCCTCAGATTGACATTTGGCTGTCCTTTTTTGTGCAAGGAGTCCTTTTTTAAAATGGGGGAGAGGGAGGAAGTGCCACAGAATCTCCAACTTCCTGTTCCTGTCCAGCAGGCTCACCCCATTGCTTTGTCCATCTCCTGTTCATTCTGCCTTTTGATTTCTACTCTTGTTGTTTAATAACAAAATTGTACTTCTACCGCAGGCCGATCTTCACAGTCACTCAGTACAAGTATCTGAGATGATTGATGGAATAATAAGTCAGGACGTTTCATGAGTGGCACAAAAGGTAAACAAATCAACAACAACCACAGCAGACCTAGTGGAGTCGAGTGTAGCGGTGGTATGACTGCGGTACATTGATTTAGTCACTTAAATTGTAAAATGCTATGTTGCTGGATATGTGCTTTGTCCAACTCTTTCAAAAAATGTACACTAAATGGAGGATGTGCTAAGCGTGCTGTCACTGTGGGCCTGCTCTGTCCTGTTGTTGTTGTAGGTCAAAGCTGGAAACAGACTAGAGTAGAGATGATGCATACATGCGCATTTGCATGTTTTCAACTTTGTTTCTCAATATCCCTTTTGTTTTTCCATCTACAATTACAGGCCGGGCCTTACCCTGTGCTATACTTGGGAAAACAATGCACACTTATCTTACCAATAAATCTACATCTGCCAGGCAGGCAGTGGCAACACCCAACATTGATGGACGAGAGGACCAAGAGGAATGCCGAGATGCAAATCCGCATTTTTGACCAGGATAACACAATAACAGTATCAACTTTCATCATCTTTTAAATAATTTGATTAATTTTTCTGTCTACAATCTTTACAAAAGTGTGTTCTTCTTGTTGTTATTATTATCATTACTTTTGCTCTCTGTTTATAATTCATCCCTACAGATATTTTAACATTTTCTTTGCTATCTGTAAAAGTAATACGCGTCTCCTTATCATTCATCATCATGCATGCATTTCCTTTATCACCCTTAACATATTGATATGGATATGGTAGTCTACAGAGATTGTTGTTTGTTGTTTGTCCATGCGTACTGTTTTTCATTTTCAAACCTTTCCCCAAACCACCTTTCCCAACCATTCAACAAACCCTAACCCTCTTCCCCCGGGCTGTGTGACTTATTGAGGTGTGACTAAATTAAATGTACACCAATCATTTATCACACGCCTGTTGGGGCTGATGTGGCAAAAGCAACAGTACTTCAATTTCAAGGCAGGGCGAGGATCTTCTTCTGCTTGCCCACCCATGAGCAGTATATTTGTGAGATGATTTTTATTTTTCCAAAGGAATCTATACATCCGCATTAATTGCCGGCATAGATTGGATTTGTTGTCATCCTCCTACACAGCACTAACGGTTACGCTTGTGTCCAGTGTACTGTAGGCCTAGTCAAGTGACTCGACACAACTATAGTTTGTAACTCTGTGTACTATTCTATCCCCATCACCATTAGGTTTTGTTGTAAAATATTTAAGCATATTATTGTTTCACAGTAAGTTCTGTGCTGTACTTCATTCTACTACTCCTCGAACAGTCTCTCTCAGGCGACTGACTGTCTCATTTTCTTTTTTTGCAAATGCTGCTTCCAGTGTCTACTGCTACTACTACTACGACCAAAGCATGGCATGTTAGCAAAGGAAACCATCATCACCATGCAGCCATTGCTGTGCCTAAGTTAAACATCAGGCAAAGGTAAGAGAAGTTTGGAGGAGGCATAATAATAATAATGGACATGTTTTCAATCAATTCACACATCCCTTTGAGCCTGTACTCGGATGGGTAGTTCAAGGCTGCTTTGCCCTGAAGTTAGGATGATTGCCAAAATATGGACATTCGAGTGTTCTAAACGTGAGAAAACAGGCCAACGTTACGAGTCAAGGAAGTGACCAGGCCAGAGACTGTTTTAAACAAAGAACCATTATGATTCTGCTGATTCACCGTGAATTTGATGTTGTAATGGTGAGGTGATGCTCACCCACCCTTAATGGTCCAATCAGAACCCGAATTGGTGATGTTAGATACTTTTTAGATAGTTTAAGTTAGGAAATTAGTGTATAAAAACCCCTGATTTTGCTTAGAGGGGGTAGCTCTTTCGATTTCCTCTCGAAGTGCTGTCGGACTGCAGAACGATTCCTGGATGTAAGATACTTTAATTATTTTCTTTGTTTGCTTTGCAGGACTGAAGGATAAGATGAGGGCGTTAGTTAGGGATGTTAGGAGAGAATGAATTTGAAACTCTATATTCTTTGCTAAACTTTTAACTGACTTCTAAATAAACAACCATTTTCTGAGCTCTAAATAAAATGATCATTTTGAAATAAAGTTTAAGATTTTACTTAATAAAGAATTAATTAATGCCTAAATGTCAGATATATTAAAGTTTTGCTTTTAATAAAATTGGGAAAAGGGAATATTAAAGTTGGTCTTGTGATTTTCCTACACCTCATTTTCTTTCTAGCACATCCATTGCCATTATGGTGGTGCGTCTGAATAAAATTCATGTTTGAATAAAACCATGGTAAAGTGTATAAAAACTGTAGGTGTAAATAATAACTGATTAAATAGGTTTAGACACTCCACCAAATGTTACAGCATTACTCCTTTGTGTTTTACCAAATTCCTTGAAGCCAAGTTTTAGTGAACAGAGTAAATGTGCAGTGTTATGGGCCCCACTGACAAGTGAGTGTGTATTCAGAGGTTTCAAGGAAATGGTAAAGAGTTGTTTAGAAATGATTTCTGGAGTTCCGCTGTAGCCGTTATTTCTTGGTAGCAGAGTAGTGGTTGCTAAGGAAATTAGCTAGAGTTATGTATAAAGTACTATACAGAATTTGACGTACAGAAATATGACTAACATCTGTTGAGTTCGTATTACGTTATATGTAGTTCTGAAAAGGCTTCCAAGTGTTGCGTGAAGCTAGTGCCTCGGTCTGCAGGCAGAGGAAGTGTGGCAAGTAAAGTCGCACAGTGCATTGGTCTGTTTCAAAAAAGGAGTATCGTCGTATACTGCGGTGGTATTGTCGCATATCACTGTTTAGGGACATTAGGTGTGAAAGGATAAATGTATAGTGAGGACAGTCTATAAAATCTCAGCCTTCAAGCACAGGGATCATGGCATATCCTGATTAAAACTTACTGCTGTGAGAGTAATAGAACTTAACCCGAGCTTGATAGAAGGGTAAAGGAGTGGCGTCTACTTTACTAACGATAGAGGAATTCTGTGGTGGGCTAGAGGTAAGCGCTGCCTACTCGTGATACAGAGTTCGTGTATAAATGAATAGGGATTTCTGTATGAACGTGTGTAAATGAAATTTCAATACACGTTCAGGTAAAACTCAGGGATTGTCTCTAAGGAGGTGAAAAAGATCTCTGTATGTGCTTTCCTAGAGAGACGAGTTCGTTATTGCCCTATAGAAGGGTAAGGTAGAGTAGTGCTACTTTATCAACGAGTTTAAAAAATTCTGAGGGGGTAAGCCTCGTCTACTCCGGTTACAGAATAATTGTAAGAATGAGAAATCTATCACTTTATTAGCGAAACAGGCAAATGGTATTGTTTTGTGTAAGTTACTAACTGATTTTGTAAAATATCTTGTAAATACGGCTTCTTGAAAAAATCCTGTAAAGGAGGGGTCAGTTAGCGCTACAGAAGCCAGAGCGCTGGTGACGTCAAAAGTGTCGCACTGGGCTTGGCTTGTGACCAAGACGGAGTAGAGGCTGATTGGTGCATCACGAAAAGCAGCTAAAGCTATTGGTTAAGCACTATAGTGATGTATCGTGTTCTAATTGGTACATTAGTGCGAACCGCGCTGTGATAGGTTGGTATTACGGAAACAGCAATAGAATAGTATGCGATCTTTTGAAAGCAATAGAATTTACTGAAAATTTCGTACTACTATTATGACGAAGACAAGAAGAAACCTTCATGGTTTAAAAAATTGAAAAACATGTCAGTAAAAGAGAAAGAGGTAGTTACGAGGAAGGGAAAACCACTTCCTTCGCCAAAAACGCCTGCTGCCTATATGATGTCAATATATGGTTACCATACATGTGTTTGGTTAGAGAATTGGGAACGGTATACCAAGGATGATGGTGTATTAGCTTTTCCAGAAGGAGGATCTTTTGATTTGGCAATTTTGAGAAATTTGAGAGATAAAATGATGAAACTTGAACCGAGACCTAGACCGACTCAATTTGAAGCACTGGTTGAGTGGGAAGATGAGATGCATCAAATGGAGAGTGAGAGGTTAAGTAGGCATCTTAGACCAAGAGGTAAAGGTCGAGATTTATAGGGAGAAACACATGAGATTAGAATGTGGAGATGGAGGAATGGTAACAGGTGTGATGGCATGTATCCAGTCAGATTGGTGGAAGAATATGAGGGACGGAAATGCACAGAGAAGAAAAAGAATGTGGAGATAGGGAACAAAAGTTATGGTGAAAATGAATCAGAGGATGCTGTGTTAGAAGAAATATTAAATGGGAGACCGCCACCATATCAACCAGGTTCTTTATGGACTACCTTAAATGCTCCAATTGCAGATCAGAGAGTTAGTGAAACTTCGAAACAACCATCAAATTTCCGAGATTTCCCTGAGAGAATAGAAACAAGATATGTCCCAAGTACACCGATAGGAGAAGCTAGAATTGCAGGTGCTCCTGTACAAAGTAATAACTCGCACAAAACTGTGCTAAGTGCTGAAAGACGAAATGATGTGCAGCCACCTATTTCTGATTATGAACGTTCTGCACATGAACTGATTCAAAACCTTACTAAGAGTATGGAAGCAGTAACTGTCCCTGTAACAATAGGACCTGTGATACCAGTATTCGAAAATCAAAGAATAAAAGAGCCAAGTTTAACAATTCCATTACAACAGAGTCTGCAGAAAGTAAAATAGATTATTTTTAGGGATTTGTCAGAAATAAGGCGGAATGTAAATGTAAATCCACCAGAATTGACGTTTAATCAAAGTTTGTCATGCAGATACCCAACAGGAGCAGATTCTGGCTCTGCAACTCCAGAGAGAAGTGTAGATAAAATAGATTTAACACAAACACCTGTAGGACCATTAGATAAAGAATTGAGTGATTGGATTAAAACCTTAAAAATAAAAGAGCAGGAATCAAAAGTGCTGGATGTGGCTAAATTAAAAGTAGACATGGAAGAATTAATCATTGGAACTATTGGAACAGACAGACTAAAAACGTATCAGGATGATGAGCTCATGTTTTTATGTAGTAACATAACATGGAAGGCTAAAACAATGTATAATCAGTTGGAAGAAGCCAATACTGCTGATTGAGTTCTGAAGTATTATTTCTTTCTATACATACGAACAAAACCCTATGTAAGAAGAATTTTTCATAGAATCAATCTCTGTCGATTTTGCATTTTATTTGCACATTTCTGATTTCATATATTTTCTGAACATTTACATATTTTCACAAATTATTTCAAAACACATCACAAAAATAACACATAAACTGAATTCTGTTTTCATACCTCATTCATCCTCATTCGTACTGGGGGACTTATCTGTACATACTCAATGCACTCATCCAACTTGCAAACTGAAAAAACTAAATGCTATAATTTTACACTTTATATACAATTTTTTAGAAGAAACCATAGAATATCATTAAAGATATAAATCACTATCATCAAATTATTGTTCTGTTCTCTTATGGTTTCAATGTGACGACGTTACAAAGGAAGGTCTACGCGTTTCGAACTCTTTTAATGTAGAGTTCTCGTCTGGACCATAGTCTGTGAATGGAAAACAGGGGAACCTCTATTAGAATGCGTCATTTTATGTCACAGAAGCTGATTTGGGCTCAACACCCAGTTCTCTGTCTCTTACCTCTCTAAATGTCAGATGGGATGTGTTCCTAGATTTGCCAACGTCCGCGGAGCGGGACCACCTACATGATAAATGCACACGCTATTGAAAATGTCTAACACCAAGCATTCAATGTCAAGCACCCTATCCAGTATACTTACTTAAAGGTGATGCCTTTTCATATTATCTGTAAACAACAGAGATTAACATGTATGAGGGGGTTGATCTCTTTTGTTCCTCCCTATACGATCTATTGTGACAATTTTTAACAAATCTTACCGGGGTTGTTTTTTGAAAAAACGTTGTTTGCTGAACGCTGTGCGGGGATAATTCAGCGGGTTCGCTCGCAGGGTTCACAGTGCACCTGGGAAAAGTGAAAAAGACCTTAAATTGTCCGTTGCAAGATTAGAGGACTTGCAAGTAAGTTAAGAACCATTCCGACTGTTTCACGCGACATACCAATCTTTTGTGGCGTGTTCTCGCTGGGTCCCGGCTCACGATCTGGAGTGTACAGCTGAAAGCCGCTATATTCGTTGTGTTTGTATGTCACATGACATCGTATTGAAATGCGGGCGCCATCTTTGCGTGGTCATTATCATTCTCTTTTCTTTGGGCGTGTGTTGAAATCACTTGAATGATGTGATATTAAATATACTATTTGATCGATATTTTAAATGGTGGTTCGTTGGAATCAACGCTCTGCCTGTTGAGGCGTTTTCTTCCTCATTGTGGCAAATTATGCTACGGAATCTTTTCACGGCGGCCATCTTTGATATGGGAACTTATCTAATGTTCGTGTGCTGGATTAGGTGCATATCTCAATGCAGAAAGCAGAGTTATAGTTTGAACATCTCCGAAAGTTCATTTAACCTGTTTGTGGCTGTGTTGAATCTTACAATCATCATTGCTTCTTGTTTTGAAAGTTTTTTATCAAGATCTCCTCCTCTTGGATCTTGTTAAATTTTTGTTATCACAGTCCATCGTAATTCATTATCTCCATGGTTCTTTTGTTGCCAATGGTTGACCAATGGGGCATTTGGTACCTTTCGTTTTATCCTTGATTTATGTTGCTGGATTCTTAAGCGGATCTCTTGGTTGGTTTTGCCAATATACAAAGAATTGCAAGGACACCTGATCCCATAGATAACATATCGGGTTTTGCAGTTTGTGAACATGTCGTGTCTCCAAGTTATTTCATTATGTTTGAAAATTTAACCCTCTTCAGTGGAATCACAGCAGTTGCACCCTCCGCATCTATGGTGTCCCACAACTGGGGGTAATCCAATCATGCTTCTTAAATAAGGTTGTGGTTTCATTGGTAAGGCGGCTCTCACTAGTTTATTGGCCAAACTTGATTCTTTTCTAAAAGCGAATAGGGGAGGTTTTTTTCAATTCATCACTTACATTTTTAACCAAGTGCCAGTTGTTGTTGACCACCTTTTTTAACATGTTTGAATTAGGGCAGTATGTGGTGACTAATACTGTTCGATCCAGTTTCTTTTTCACTTTTTTCTCCAAAAGATGTTCTCGTGGTGTCCACCACGCTCGTTTTTTTGAACGACGTAAGAGTTTTTTGGGGTATCCACGGTCAATAAGATTGAGGGTCAATTTTTCGGCATGTTTCTCATATTCATGTTTATCTTGGCAATTTCTCCGGATCCTTAGGTATTGTCCATATGGCAAATTCTCCTTTAGGCTGCGCGGGTGGTTGCTTGTGAAATGCAATGATCTATTTCGGTCAGTTTCCTTCTTATATAAAGTTGTCATCAAACCTCCTTCATCCGAAGGGTATATCTCTACATCGAGGAATGGTATTTTGTTTTTAGAATACATTAGACTGAATTTTATTTCTTGTGTTCTGCTGTTGAGCCACTGGTTGAAGTGTTTCAGTTCTTCTTCAGAACCAGACCACACAAAGAAAACGTCGTCAATGTAACGACTCCAATGACTAATTGAGTGTCCAAAAGGATTGTCTTGGTAAATGAATTTATCCTCATAGCTTGACATAAAGAGGACAGCTAATTCCGGGGCAAAAGGACAGCCCATTGCCACCCCACCTATTTGGAGATAAAATTCTCCATCAAAGTAGAAGTAGTTGTGTTTGAGTGCGAATTGTGCCAGCTGTATAATGAATTCTGTCGGAACTTTTTCTGGTTTTTCTCTAGTTTCCAAAATGGATTTCAACACCTGTATGGCCTCGTCTTGCGGTATTTGGGTATACAGGGACGTTATGTCCATTGTGACCATCCAATCATTTGTTTTGTCATATTCTACATCTTGTAATGAGTTGATAAAATCGGTTGTATCCCTAACATACGATTTTACATAGGGAACTGCTGTGATTCCACTGAAGAGGGTTCAATTTTCAAACATAATGAAATAACTTGGAGACACGACATGTTCACAAACTGCAAAACCCGATATGTTATCTATGGGATCAGGTGTCCTTGCAATTCTTTGTATATTGTCAAAACCAACCAAGAGATCCGCTTAAGAATCCAGCAACATAAATCAAGGATAAAACGAAAGGTACCAAATGCCCCATTGGTCAACCATTGGCAACAAAAGAACCATGGAGATATCGAATTACGATGGACTGTGATAACAAAAATTTAACAAGATCCAAGAGGAGGAGATCTTGATAAAAAACTTTCAAAACAAGAAGCAATGATGATTGTAAGATTCAACACAGCCACAAACGGGTTAAATGAACTTTCGGAGATGTTCAAACTATAACTCTGCTTTCTGCATTGAGATATGCACCTAATCCAGCACACGAACATTAGATAAGTTCCCATATCAAAGATGGCCGCCGTGAAAAGATTCCGTAGCATAATTTGCCACAATGAGGAAGAAAACGCCTCAACAGGCAGAGCGTTGATTCCAACGAACCACCATTTAAAATATCGATCAAATAGTATATTTAATATCACATCATTCAAGTGATTTCAACACATGCCCAAAGAAAAGAGAATGATAATGACCACGCAAAGATGGCGCCCGCATTTCAATACGATGTCATGTGACATACAAACACAACGAATATAGCGGCTTTCAGCTGTACACTCCAGATCGTGAGCCGCGACCCAGCGAGAACACGCCACAAAAGATTGGTATGTCACGTGAAACAGTCGGAATGGTTCTTAACTTACTTGCAAGTCCTCTAATCTTGCAACGGACAATTTAAGGTCTTTTTCACTTTTCCCAGGTGCACTGTGAACCCTGGGAGCGAACCCGCTGAATTATCCCTGCACAGCGTTCAGCAAACAAAGTTTTTTCAAAAAACAACCCCGGTAAGATTTGTTAAAAATTGTCACATTAGATCGTATAGGGAGGAACAAAAGAGATCAACACCCTCATACATGTTAATCTCTGTTGTTTACAGATAATATGAAAAGGCATCACCTTTAAGTAAGTATACTGGATAGCGTGCTTGACATTGAATGCTTGGTGTTAGACATTTTCAATAGCGTGTGCATTTATCATGTAGGTGGTCCCGCTCCGCGGACGTTGGCAAATCTAGGAACACATCCCATCTGACATTTAGAGAGGTAAGAGACAGAGAACTGGGTGTTGAGCCCAAATCAGCTTCTGTGACATAAAATGACGCATTCTAACAGAGGTTCCCCTGTTTTCCATTCACAGACTATGGTCCTGACGAGAACTCTACATTAAAAGAGTTCGAAACGCGTAGACCTTCCTTTGTAACGTCGTCACATTGAAACCATAAGAGAACAGAACAATAATTTGATGATAGTGATTTATATCTTTAATGATATTCTATGGTTTCTTCTACAAAATTGTATATAAAGTGTAAAATTATAGCATTTTGTTTTTTCAGTTTGCAAGTTGGATGAATGCATTGAATATGTACAGATAAGTCCCCCAGTACGAATGAGGATGAATGAGGTATGAAAACAGAATTCAGTTTATGTGTTATTTTTGTGATGTGTTTTGAAATAATTTGTGAAAATATGTAAATGTTCAGAAAATATATGAAATCAGAAATGTGCAAATAAAATGCAAAATCGACAGAGATTGATTCTATGAAAAATTCTTCTTACATAGTGTTTTGTTCGTATGTATAGAATGAAATAATACTTCAGAACTCAATCAGCAGTATTGGCATTTTTGTGTGACATAATATAAGGCAGGGTTTGGCTTTACTGCTTGGGAGCCCATACCCAGTGGTGATTAGCAGTTGGAAGAAGCAGCAAGTGAAAATGGCATAGAATGTTCAAAAATAAAATCATTGCAAAAAACCTATTGAGTAGATTTTGCAGAAAGGGATATTGAGAACATGAATACTGCTGGGAGATTAGCACAAATAAAAGATTTGATTGTGCTGTTGCGAAAATGGGGAGATGTAAGTAAATGGAAGGTTAAGTGGGCAAAGAAGAAAGAAGAGATCAGTGATAAATCAACATTAGCTTTTCCAATTAGGGAAAAAGGGACAGTGGCAACTGAATTCCCCATGGGAGATATACCTGGAGGAGCATATGTACATGTGCCTTGGAGCAGACAAAACATACTGTCAATCACAAATGATTTTCCTAGGTTGAGAGAAACCAGGTGAATGGTACAGACAGGTAGACAGATTTGTAAAAGTGTCAAAAGTGTTATGGATTGATTTGGATGGACTATTTGACATAGTGGTGCCAGCAGACTTATGGACAGAATGCAAAATATCTGTAGATTAGCCAAGAGAAGAGTTTCCCAGACACAAAGTAACAGGAGCTCCATCGCCAGATGTAATGAGAAAGTACGAACAAGTGATGGTGTGGCTGAAAAATAAAATACCACCAAAGGAAACTGATTGGGTGAAAATAGACAGGACCTCACAAGAGCCGAAAGAAACTGTACATTCATTCTATGAATGATTGTTGTTAGTTTTTAAACAGTATAGTGGTTATGAGAAGCTGAATGAAAAGGACATGAGCCACTTTATATACAGATTCGTATATGGTTTGAGACCAGAAATTTCAGACATGATTAGACACAGTATGAGAGGATGGCAGTCAAGTTCAGTGGATAAAGTATTGAGACAGGCAAAATATTGTAGTGAGGAAATTGATGCGAAACAGAAAAAGCTGAAGGAGAAAGCCATGTGGGCACAAGTGTAGGTAGCGGAACAACAAGTAGCACAAATGGAGATTAGAAATACAGGGAATCAAGGTAGTTTTAAAGGTAAACCCAAATTAGTAGGGAATATTGATGAATTGAAAAAGAAATTCCCATGTTTCAATTGTGGCAAGTTAGGGCATTGGAAGCGAGAATGTAAATGTTCACCTAGACTTAATGAAGAAAATACGTCATTAAATCCACAGGTGCAGTGTGAGATAAATCAACAGCAACTGCAACAACAGCAGATAGCAAATCAGCAAAGTCAGGTGCCACAACCGCCACTGCCATACAGTGTAAACCAGCAGAGATACCGTGCAGAGACAGGATTCAGCAGAGGTGAACAGGTAAAAAGACAGCAAAGAGTGATTGCGTGTCCTCAGTATTGGTTACAAGAGGAGGATGGCAGTGAGCCGGATGAAAGTTTCTGACGGTGCCTGAGAGAGGAAGAAGAGTGTGTACTTGGAGCCACTCTTGAGGTAGATCAGTCAGGTCCATTTGTGAACGGAAAGGTGAATGATGTGGAAATAACCTTCCTAGTGGACACTGGTGCTACCCGTTCAACTGTTAGATCAGTGGAAGTTCAAAATCTTCCTCTCTCGGGAGAGACCATTCAAGTTGTAGGTGTAGCTAATAGACAGATAAAAACTCCCTTAACAAAACCAGTTGAAATAGAAATTGGAACTTTCAAAGACATGCATCGATTTGTGGTGTGCGATAGCAGTCCTGTTAATCTGTTAGGCAGGGATATACTGTGCAAGATGAACTGTGCCATATACTGTTCACCGGATGGCATAGAATTGCAAACTCCAGATGAAGATAGTTTGTATAAAATGACAATGCTCATGATTGAAGCAGAGCAGGATAAGTTATTTCCTGTTTTTGACAAGGAAAAGATTCCTCTTGAATTGAAAGAGACAGTGAAAGAAAGAGTGTGGGATTTGACTGGAAAAGATATAGGTTTAATGAAAGGTGTTGATCCTGTAAAAGTTACAGTAAAAGAAGGTGTGAGTTACCCAAATATACCTCAGTATAAGATGACTACAGAAGTAATTGAAGGAATAACTCCAGTGGTTGACAAAATGATTGAGCAGGGAATTCTGAGAGGAATAGAAAGCAGGCCTTGCAATTCACCAATTATGTGATTGAAAAAGCCAAACGGAACCTTTAGAATTGTGCAAGACCTGAGAAAGGTTAATAAAAATGTTGTCCCATGTTGTCCGATTGTTCCGAATCCAGCAGTGATACTATATCAAATTCCCCATGATGCAGAATGGTACACTGTGATTGATTTGTGCAATGCGTTCTTTACTGTTCCATTGCATCCAGAGAGCCAACCAATTGTTGCGTTCCGATTCCAAAATCGTATCCTAGCATGGTGTAGAATTCCACAAGGGTACACTGAGAGTCCATCGATTTTTAATCAGCTGCTAAAGAAATCATTAGAAAACTTGAGTATGCCTGGAGAGTCTGTGTTAATTCAGTACATTGGTGATCTTTTTGTTGCATCGAAAACAAAGGATGTGTGTGTAACTGACACCATAGCATTGTTAAATTCATTTGGCTGAAGAGGGACATAAAGTGTCTCCATCAAAATTACAGTTTTGTCAAAATGAAGTACAATATCTAGGTCACAAGATTGCTAAAGGAATCAGACAAGTTACAATAGAAAGAATTAAAATGATAGAAGGAATGCAGCCGCCTAAAACTCAAAGACAGGTAAGAATTTTTTTCGGGAATGGTAGGGTATTGCAGACAGTGTATTAGTGGATTTTCATTGATTGCAAAACCATTACAGAGATTGACAAACGCAGACATCAGAGATCCAATTGTTCTGACCAAAACAGAGATGGAAGCATTTGAACAGCTAAAAACTAAACTGTGTTAAGCACCAGCTTTAGGAATGCCTGATTATGAGAAAGATGTTGAACTGTACTGCAGTGAGCGGGAAGGATGTGCATTGTCAGTATTGGTTCAGAGACATGGAACATTGAGAAAACCAATTGCGTATTTTTCAGCTGTTTTGGACCCTGTTGCAAAAGCTTTGCCAGGTTGTCTGAAAGCAGTAGCAGCAACTAGTGTAAGTCTGGAGCAAAGTGAAGGAATAGTGATTGGATTTCCTCCGGGGGTATATGTACGTCATTCTGTGGAGATTCTCCTCACTAGAGCAAAGACACAGTACATGACCAACAACAGAATGACCCGATATGAGAAAATAATTTTGGGAGCTGAGAATGTGACAGTTACTAGATGTGTAAATGTCAATCCTTCTACATTGTTACCTGATACCATTGAAGAAGAAGTAAAAGGTGAGCTTGATCACAAATGTTTGGATGTTCTGGAATACTGTACAAAGCTCCAACCAGATATTAGAGATGAACCACTAACTGAATCAGATTTTGTGATGTTTGTGGATGGATCATGCCTGAGAACAGAGAGTGGTGTTCTAAGAGCTGCATATACTATTTGTACTGTGGCAGAAGTGTTGGAAGCATCTTGTCTGAAAGGAATTCATTCTGCTCAAGTAGCGGAGTTGATTGCTTTGATACGAGCATGTGAATTGGGAAAAGAGGTGAAAGTAACTATGGTGACTGACAGTCAATATGGTTACGGAGTTGTACATGATTATGGACAGCTATGGTCCCTAAGAGGTTATTTGACCTCTGCAGTAACACCTATTCGAAATGCTGAAATTGTGAAAACACTAATAGATGTGATCCATCTGCCTGAGAAAATAGCAGTTGTAAAATGTTCAGCCCATAAAAAGAGTGAGGATTACATTACACGTGGAAATAATTATGCAGATGCAATTGCAAAGCATTGCGCTAAAAATCAAATTTCAATCAATCGAGAAAAATCAAAAGAACATGTTCCGAGTCTTTTAATGCTAACAACTGTAGTCGAGACCTGGCAGGAAGTGAAACAGATACAGGAAGAGGCAGAAGAAAAAGATATTTGGCTAAAATCAGGATGCAGACAAATAGAGGAAGATGAAATTTGGGTATACAAAGATGAAAGACCAGTAATGCCCAATAGCATGATCTCAGACATGGCCCGAATGTACCATGGTCAGGCCCACATTGGTAGAGATGCTATGATTCATCTCTGGTATGCCAGGAATTTAATCCAAACAGAAGAACTGTTGTAAGTTTGGGAACCATAGGACGGGAGGGTGGTCCATTTACAAGGGTTCAGATGGATTTTGTTGAGCTGCCTCCATGCAACAGACTTAGATATATCCTTGTAATAATCTGTTTGTTCTCCCGATGGGTGGAAGCTTTCCCCACGAGAGAAAACGATGGGTTGACTGTTTCTAAACTGTTTTAACATGAGATAATACCACGTTTCGGGTTCCCGGTGACGATTGAGTCAGACCGAGGCCTTCATTTCCAAAATGAACTTATGCAGATGATCTGCGAAGCTCTGGACATTCGCCAGAAGCTGCATTGTGTTTACAGACCTGAAGGAGTAGTGGAACAGGTGAATGGAACAATTAAAAACAGAATTGCAAAAAATGTGTCCGGCAACAGGACTTAAGTGGCCCGATGCCTTGCCACTTGTTTTAATGACACTAAGAAGCATACCTGATAGGAAAACTGGGCTAAGTCCACATGAGATTTTGATGGGCAGGGTGATGAGACAAGCCTATGTACCAGTTGATAAGTTGTTGACAATTAATGATGACATCATACTGGATTACTGCAAAAATCGGTCTGATGTGGTAACTTCTGTGCTCCACCAGGTGGGAACTGAGTCAAATTCCAAAGAAAAAAATCCAGCTTATGATCTAGTCCCTGGAGACTGAGTTCGAGTGAAAGTGCATCACAGGAGAAATTGCTTGGTACCTCAGTGGCAGAAACCAAGACAGGTTATCTTGGTTAGCACTACTGCCCTTAAGTGTGCTGGGTTGAAAAGATGGGTTCATGCTAGCCACACCTTTCGTGTACCTGAACCTGAATACCCGTACGACGGTGAAAGTACGACTGATTCTGACTCTGAAGCTGAACCAGAAAAAACTTCAGATACTGCAGATCAACAGGAACGTCGACATCTGGAAGTATCAGAAGCCAGTTCTGCGTCTGAAGGTGAAGGTGAAAGGGAGGTTGTGAAAATACCAGCTTCAGAAGATTAATCTGAAGATCGAGAATTGGTAAGACAGACACCAGTAAAGACGCAAAAGAAAGTGAAGATAAAGCTGTTGATAAGGAGAAAACTGAAGAGAAATCTGAAAACTATGAAAGCAGGAACGGAAATCCTGAGATTGGGGAAGAGGAAGTAACTCACGATAAGGATGAGATTCCAAGTACCATTTATGAAGGTGTTCCTAACAGAATAACAGAAGAAAAAGCTGAGTCTGATGAAGACAAAGACATTGTGAAAATCATAATCAATGATACAGTTGAAGATACTGAAAGTGAAACTGATGACAGTGCAGATGAAACTCCATTAAGAAAAAGCCCAAGCAAAAGAGCTTGGAGAGTGGAGCAATACAGTAGAGCCAAAAACTAAGAAAGTCTGCAAAGGAGACAATTGGCCTAAAGAAACCAGTGGATTGATATTCAAAATAGTGAACAAAACAAAAGATCCAGAAGAACAAGTGAATGAGATCACTAGCCAGAAGGAAACGCTGGAAAAGAAAATAGAAACTATTCAAAGGCCAAAAAGAGTAAGACGTCCAAACCAGAGGTATAAATCACCTGAGTGGACGTACATCGTCCTACCACCCATAGTTGAAGTTAATAGCAGTCAAGAAAACATGTACAACCCAAAGCCAATTGGGAAAAGTGAGTAAAGAAATCAACTAAGAGATAAGAGATAGGTGCTCAAAATATATGGTATTAAGTAAAAAGTTCTGAAGTCCTGTGAGACGGATATTGTAAATACAGAAGAGGTCGGAGTTGACATAAGGTCGAAGAAAACTTGTTAGAAAACTTAACTATAGTACAATTTAGAATAGGATTGACACAAGGTCGAAGAATACTTGTTAGTGAATTGAGTGGCGTATAATTCATAAGTGATGCAAGGTCGAAGAAACTGTGTTAGAGAAAATGGCAAAGAATAACCATAAAACAAAATGTTCTATTTTTAGAAAATGGTGTAGATGTTGCTCAATATGTATGGGATTGTTGATAATATTATGGGTAATTTTAGCTATTGTAATTCCTTTTCAAGATAGGGTAACAAAATTAAAACCAAATGTGAGTCTAAATAAGCCAAGCGAGAAAGAAAAAGTTCATGAGATACAAAGAACAGTTTTTCAACGTTGTTACTTGAGTACATTAAAACTATGAATGTTGATGACTGTTATGTTTGTATAAAATTGCCAGCATCGGTGTCAGAAGGGGTGACCTATCACCACCTTCCTCTTACATATGGAGTAACTTGTAGAGTAATTGCAAGTTTGTTCTATCAGACTGGGAAATTGGAATATCATTATTCCAATGTAGATGAAATATTTGCAAAATTAAGAATTGATGGTACGTTGAATAAAAGAAAACCTGCAAAAGAAATGGGAGAATATTTCTTAGAATTAGATGAGCTGACACATGAGTATGCTTTTAACAATAATCTGACATGTAAAATGAGAGTTGAGGAGAAAGCATTTTTAAATATGGTTGGGGAAAGAAGGATTGCTTACAAACGAAATGAGAAAATGAAACAAGCAAAATCTAAATATTTTACATTTGATGATGAGAATATTGAGGATAAAAATGTGAATGTAGCCATAAAAATAGATGCTCCAATGTTAGGGAAATTCTGTATTAGAAGAGATAATTCAATGTATGACAATTATTTTGTGGGTGCAAGTCAATGCAAAGACACCTATAGAATTATAGGGGGTTGGGGATTTAAAGGAGGAGATGATCCTGTTTTTCCTGGAATTTATTTTATGCGAATAGAGCTTACTATAGGTTACCAGACCATTGGTATGGGACCTGTTATGTGAGTTTGGTCTTTCCTAAATTTTTTCATGTAGATAGAGGTACTAAAGGAAAGCATGAGATAGGTAAAGTTCTAAGTCGAAAAAGAAGAGAGAGTGTGTTAGAAATATTAGGTGATGTATTTGGAGCACTGATACCAGCGGTGGGAATTTCGTTTAATGCAAATAGAATCAGAAAATTGTCCACATTAGTTGATTGATTGTCAACGGACACAGCAGGAGGATTCCTGATGGTTAATACTGAAATGGTTGCTATGAGAGCTATGGTTATGCAAAATCGACTTGCCCTTGATATAATTGTAGCAAAAGAGGGAGGAGTCTGTGGGATTTTAAAAGTGCAACATTGTTGTACTTATATCCCAGATAAAATTTAGAATCTTGAAAAGTATATTATAAATGTTACAGATTTTCATAAAGAATTGAACCACTGTAGGTTGAAGGTGTCCTTTAAAAGTTGGGTAAAAGTTTCTCAGCAATCAAGCATTGGTTCCAAGAAATAGGTAGTTCAATTATAGGTAAAATACTAATTCCGATAACAATTTTAGTGATAGTGATTTTTCTGATAAGATTATGTTGTATATACAAAGGAATGAAGAACGACAAGCAAGAGTTAGAGAAAAGAATGAGAACATTTTCAATGATTCAAAGGAGAAAGATATAAGAGTATAGGTGAAACTAATATAAAGAATCTGAAATATTTTCTGCTAAATTTTCCAAAATTTTGAGAGATATTTGGTGATAAAATTACCAGATGAGGGAATTGATGGAGCAAGGTGTGTACTCCTTGTGAAATCATTGTTCCTTAACGTTAATATTTACTAATGGTGTGTTGTGGTAAAATAACCAACCATAGTATAAGATGCAAAATACATGAACATTTGGGGAATACTAATTTTGCATGCATGAAGCAAAATAATTAACTAATTTGTATTGTTATTGTGTTGTGAACTAATGCACAGCTTAAAGATAAGTAAACGCAATATGAATGTGCTTATGGTACACGTTATTGTGCTAAAAGTCGTCGATATGTAAGTATGAAACGCATTTATGTGGCTTACCTGCTGTAGTGTAGTTCCTATATTCCCAATAGGCTCTGCGCATTGGAATAACATAAACGATAGTTTAGACGTATGACTGAGGTCGACTAGGTCTCTATCGAATATGTTAGACTTAATTATGAATGCCAGCTAGCTCAGAGGTCACTAGAAACTTTCTCGAGTAAACAGGAAGGAGTTAACTTTCCTGAATAGACAAGAAGGGATTAGCTCCTGACAACTGCATTAACATGACAACTTTGCTCCCTCCAGAATAAGGAGTATATCTCCAGAGTCGTGTGAAAACAATAGACAGCTATTTCACTCAGTCAATCGTGCATGCTTAGTTTCACTAGAGTGCAGAGAAATAGAGAGACGGGGGTTTTCAATAAAAGTTGTTATTTATTGAGCAGTCCTCTTTCTCGTGCAAGAGAAGTGAATTGCCACAATTGCAATACTTGTCATAAAGTAAAGGGCATACAGTAAAAGGAGTATTATGAAATAATACTGTAAAAGCATTTATATGGTTTCTGAGCCATATGATACTTAAAACGGATAAAATACATACAATGATAAAAGTTGACTAAACGTGCTCAACTGGTGTTTCTAAAATACGCCTACCCCGGTGTACCTGACCTAAGCCTAATACGTGGGAAGGAGTAAGTGAGTTAAGATAGTTTTGCCAAGAATCTGAATCAAGAATTCTCTGAGGATCTAATCAGCTCTGTACCTTGGTTATAGAATGAAGGAGGTCTTGTATCTCTTTCTCAGGACTCAATCTCCCAGCAACCCGCAAGGGTGACTGGAAACACTGGACCTGGATTTCTCGACAGGAGAAAAGACAGCGTCTCTCTCAGTTAGTCAAATAGGAGGGTCGGCTTCCTTCAGCACTCGCATCAGCTGGGCTTCGGGCAAGTAGATAGCCGCTCTGCTCCAAACCACCGTGTGTTTGCTTAAGGCAAATGCTGGTATATTTATACCTGAAAGGTGCCGAGTTTGACGTAAGGTTGGACCCAAGACGTCACTAAGAACTGACAGTTCTTTCAGGACTCCAGGAGTTCTTGCACAAATCAAAACAAAAGCAGGGGGAATTCCCGGGCTGCTGGAGGCTTGGTTTGTTTAAAGAACACGTTGTACTTTCTAGGAGTCTATGGGAGTAGCCTTGCCGTATTTGGACTGCATTGGCTATGACTAAATATGGATGTGATTCTTATGCCTTTATAAGGATATTATTTGTTATAACCACATAAGGGCATGAATCGGGAATATTTAATTAGGGTCCTAGATACATTTACAACACCCACTCCACGTAGTATGTCAATCATTACTAAAATACTAAGCAATACTAAACATATAATGATGCATGTGTTTTCCAACCCACCCCAAAACACATAAAATGCATTTGAAATGGTATATGGTATAAACACGAAAAATGAGTATTAATACTGTACGTTTCTCAAGCAGTGGTATCATTCAGCTAATGCATATATAAATATCGGCTGAATGAAGTGCGAAAATTACATTTATGAAATGGCTCCTATTACAGAAGAGAAGGTCGAGACCATTTCATCACATATTTATACAATACTGTACATGTGCTAGAGGCTGAATCAAAATATTGTCTCTAGAGTTTCAAAATAGAAATCTTGTTCTCTAAGAATAGTTCTAATTTAAGCAGAGTACCATGTGCCAAAAAAAGTAAATATTTTGGGAACGGGAAAAGAATTTCGCTCTCAGGGCAAAAATTAGTTCCAAAAGTTTTTTAGGAGTTCTGTTTATCAAAATTGAAGGCCGAATTCAGAGTTCAGGAAACGCTGTGTGCTCGTGTTTTCAAAAGTTATTCAAAAGTTATTCTCGTTGCTAGGAGAGAACATTAAATCAGACAGGCTTGAGAAAAATTGGTCTACAACAGTAGGTGAAAGTTCGACCAAGTTCGAAAAAGCTGAAATAGTGCATATGTGAGAATCATTGCTATCATCGATGTTTGGATCAGCAATGCTCACTGAACGTTGTACCTGTGTGCCGCTTTCATCTCGTACCTCACCGCCACCTAATCGTAAAGGTGAAGTCAAAGCGAATGCCGTCATCAGAATAGGTAGCCGCTGGGGACAACACGTTGCATGAGCCGTTACCGAACCAAGCAAAGTATCGATATCCATAGGTACTGCTGATGGTAGTGTAAGAGAGACGTCCAACAAGCATTCTTCTCCGCATAGCAGGCATCGAAGCACAGGTAAGATGCAATCTTGCCAGATTGGTCTGAATGAAAGAAACCAGGTAGTATTCAGATCTCTTAGCTTCGCCAAGCCGAGGACCTTAGTAATCCTTTCTCGGTATCTCATCGCTAGGATCGTTTCTTGCATTGTTTCCTGGGTTTTGTCTGTGACTTGACTTGCCATATCGGAGCAGAAGTAACAAAAATAAAATTCCTGCTACGAGTCCCAAAAGAAGAGGCAGGCCGCCGAACACAGAGTGCACAAAATTCGGGAAGATCTTCAGGACTGCATCAAAGGTACTAATAGTCCCGAAAAAATTGTCTTAAATACATGCGCGATGCCACTGGTATCAGACATGTTTAAAATTTGACCTAACATTTCTACGAAATGTACAGGGCAATTGGTTGATAATGACGTATGTATCTCTGCCGCTGTCCTTGCAACTTGCAGATCGTACGTCTCTTTGGACGAGGTTAAAGGCACAGTTGTTTGTAAAAGAACAGACTTCATTCTGCTTAAAGTATCAATTCGAATAGAAGAGATATTCAGAGAAGGCCATATTGCTGCCTCCATGTCTGGTTTGCTGTTTGGATACAATACTTGCATACAGCAAATGACCCTGGAAGTAACGCTCACGAGATAGGCAATTCCTGGCACCATGCCACAACAGCTGAGGTCACTTATTATAATATAGCTGCCGTTGGAAAGCTGTCTGAAAAAAGGCTCTATCTGTGTTGCAGGAGTGCCGTGCAGATTACATGAAAGGTTGTTTGATGAACCTTCGCAGGCTCCATGCAAGTTAATACCTTGACACAGAAGTGTACCGCTTAGTGAAGTTTTACAGTTGTTATCACTAAGAAATACCTCTTTTTCCCTTCACTATAACATCTATGTGTGTAAGGTAATTTCCAGGTTGACTTGATGTATCCTTTACCCAACCTTTCATACAGGCCTGCTGGTATATACTTTTGGCAATATTGAAACTGAAAAGTTGTTATCGGAATTGTAATTGTACCATGTATTATCCATTCAATGACAGGTCTCTTTGACATTGTCAATGGTAATCACTCAAGTTTTTCAATGCTCAGAATCGTATAGTCTGCTCCTTTTTGTGCCAAACTGATTTGCTTATCTGTAAGGTTAAAGATAAAAAATAATGACGTTTTGTTGATTAGACGCCATGGCACGTAGCCTGAACGCAGATTTTTTAACGTCCAGCCTAACTGTACAATAGAACGTAATTGGGACTGGCCATGTTGTAACATTAGCATATCTTGCTCTATTATATCAATAGCAGATGATACAATGCTGTCCAGTGAATAATTTCTGGAGGACAGAGTCGTTAACCCATTGTCCACTACAGACAGTGATTTTTCCAAATTAATACGATCAATTTCTCGTATTTGTTCAGCAGTTTCAATTTGCATTACTTTCCAAGCCTCGTTGTAAGCTGCGTATATACCGGCGTATATGAAACGTTTTTGACGCTGTTTGCGAGGTCCCAATATGAAATCTCGCAAGTCAGCACCTTCTTTAAGTAAAGTTAAGTGTTGCTTAATTTCCTGCAGTGTGGATCTCTGTAGCCATTCGAGGCATAGCTTTCCTACACTGTTTGTTGTAACTATCCCTGGATGTTGTCTCTGGGAATATCTTGGGTCTGGCCTGGTCTGTTTGAACCCCTGTGTTTTATTCAGGAATCTATCTTGACAGTTATTAGTGTCTGTGGGCCAGATCAACCATTTTTTCCAATCAGGATTTGTTCTGTTTTGGTGTAAAATAAGGGATACGTCTATCTCCACATCTGTAGTGCTATTACTATCAGGTATCGGTTTTGGAATAGACGGTTTGTTTAAGTCTTTTATCCTGGCTAAGCCAAGACAGGTTGTTTGTTGAATGGTGTCATTCAGGAACATAATCTCTTCTGGGATCATGCAGGCTCTAAATAATGATTCTAGACCATGTACCTGCCAATCTTTTGTACCCCAAATGGTTTTTGTTTCAATGTCGTTTTTCAAAAATTCAAAACCAAATGTACACATTTTTTCATAACATTTTTCAGAATAAATCAATTTAGTATTTGTCAACATGTTTTTCATTCCTGTCTTATTTAACATTTTAAAATAAAACGTTTCTGGATCAGTTGTATTAAACCCTGAGAAGAATTGGAATTTCTCACAAAATGTTTTCGAGCTGCTTTTTGGCGGTGTTGGACAATGTTCCCATTAATTATAAGTAAAAACATTTCTAGGATTAGCAGATTTATGCAAATAGTGATGACCATAGTGGTTAAAACAGTACATTTCTTCATAGTTCGATGAACCCTGCAAATAGTCATGTTCTGTGAATTTTGCTGACATTTCTAAATCTGACATCATATTATTAATATTTTCAAAGTCCCAATCATCAGAGAAAGTACTTGGTGATACAAAGTCACTTAATGAAACCAGTTGTGTCCCATGTTACACCACCAGGTATGGGAATGGCTGTGATGTTTACTGATGAAAGTTTTCTTTTTTCAATGTGAGAAGATCTGTGAGGCTTTAGGACCAAGTTGATGTTCTGACTTGCTGTGTCCATTGTACTATGTTTTCCATCAATGAATTTTCCCATGCTTAAAACCAAAATGAGCCAGAGTAGGAGGAAAAGTACACCTAACACAATCCATAATTCAATCCATGGTGAAATTAGATGTGTTTCTTTGAGTTGATGAAATAGTTCAGTCATTTTTTCTTTGAAAGTTTTAGTTACTGGCGTTTCTTTATGTTCACTTGGATCATCAGAAAAGTCATCGAAATTGATGAAGTAGCCAGATGCAGTTCAGTCAATTGTTGGAATTGCTTCCGGATTGTTATTAATCTTTGATTCTGTATGTTCAGAGGCTACATCATTGTAGATTGGTGTTTCTTGACGAACTGTTGCAATTTGGGTTTCAAGAGGCACAAGTTCCATGGCTTTGTTGCATAGTCCTTTTTTATTCACTGTAGGTTTATCAAAAGTGATTAGTCTCTCAGTTTGAACCTCTTGGATTGTAGCAAGGTTTGGTCTTCTGCTACTTCTTAGGAGTCCACTGGGCCTACTGCTTATTATTGGCCACATGATTGTGTTATTACCAGGTCGATTGATACAACTCTGTTTTTCTTTTTACCAGCAAGGGGCGGTAGTACTACTGATCTTGTTCCGCTGATAGCTAAGACAGGTACTGCTTTTCTGTAAGAAGGCCCAAATTCCTTCTGTACCGCAATATTTTCTCTGACCAGATCCCCAATCTTTGGAATTCAGACAGGTCTTGCTGGGGCAGGTGGTTTTTCTTCAGTGGCCGTTGGCTTTAACTTTATGTTACTTAGACTTCTTCTTATTTCATTTAAGTCCTGTAAAACAGCCAAACGATCTTTGATATTAAAGGTTTTTTGTTTCACCACTGAAGTCTGACGATCAAGGTCACTGATGATCATTCTGGTACCAAACAAAAGTTCGTATGGAGTGATACCACCTAGAGAATTTCTTGGCAGATTATTAAGACTACGTTGGACACTTGATAGATGTTTGACCCACCCGTCACCCGAACCTAATACCCTCGCTGTTATAGATTGCTTTATGGCCCGTTTTTTTCTCTCCACTACCACATTTCCCTCGGGATGGAATGGACTAGAGTACCGCAATGCAATGCCCATGCTGGCCATGGCCTCCTTGTAAGCTCGAGAGAATGTAGCATGCCAATTGCGTATGTGCCGATAAAGACTCGCAAATCTTTTATAACAGTTCTGGCGTCAGCTGAGCGCTGGGGTCTCATCTAAATGAATCTTGTCTTAATAATTATGGGATCACCTTTTTCCATCTGGATTTTTGCGTATAGATAGCCTAATGCTTTCTAATAAAGGTATCTGGGCTGGTGTCTGGTCCGGTTCACAACTGCGATCTCTGTTGCAGTCCTGACAATTTATTGCAAAGTTGTAAATTTGCACGTTCATCCCTGGCCACCAGTATTTTGATTGTAATTCTATTAGAGAATTCAAGATCTCTTGGTGCCTCAGACCCATTCCCATGTGTGCTTTTTGAATCAAGTAAGCCCTCCGGTTCGTGTTTGAAATTACTCTATCCCCCACTCCAGGGATTCGAGCAAACGGAACGGAGTTTGCATCAATTATGTATGTATTTCCGAGTTGATAATTTAGAGGTAACACCGCATAGTTGCCTTCCATTGAGGCTTTTACTGCTAGTAGCGTTTCACCGTCTATCTGTTTTTTAGAACGCTTTCTGGTGGCTACGGAAGCTGGTTTGACAGTTGCCGCTGTGGCTCTGTTAGCCAATGAATTCCCAGCAACGTGAACGCCATCACGTTGATGACTCAGTGTATGTATCACATGAGTCTTTTGTAGTTCTTTCTGCAAAAGAACTACTTGTTCCCAAAGTTTTTTATGCTTTATTGTGGCACCTGTCTTATCTTTGTAACCATTTTTGATCCAAGTCTGCATGTCATTATTGTAAGACTGGACGCAGTAATGCAAATCGCACACTATTAGTGTGGGGAATTCCCGATCGGCATTTTCAAGCACCATCTTTAAAGATCTTATTTCAGCTCGCTGAGCTGTACAGTTTCTGAGCGATTCAGTTTTAGTGACCATCGGTCTGAAATTACCTAAGCGCCAGCGACCTTTAACAATCGCGCACGCTGCATTGTAAATTTGTTTATCCACAACGTAGTGTTGTACAAATCTGTCTGTGTAGATTACACAGGTGTATTTTTCGAGAGGCAGAATTTCGATTGGCAGAGGACATTCACTTTCGTATTCTAGATCTTCTAGTTTTTTCATTTTGGGATCAAATGCGTGTTTCACGTCTGTTGCAGCAAGAGAATTTTCCCATTGCATCCATTTTGGATCTAATGCCATAGCATTTGGAATGCTTAGTCTTGTTACTGCCTCAAGGGCTGATGTTAAAACAGATATGCTCTTGCCTTGGACTAGGGCTCTTTCTTTTGCTACAGCAGTTTGAACCGCAGTCAGAATTTTTTCAGTAAAACTGAATTTTATTTCAGCTTGTGTGTACAAGTATTGGTACCGTATCTCCCTCATTAGAGGTCAGGTACGTGAATCCGCATATTCCTGGGATGACTCGAATTACAAGGTTGCATTCGTTTGCACGTGTTTGAAGTTTTGTTTTAGTTAACATGTCTGTTTATAATGTTCGTAAAATTTCTGTATGTTTCTGAGTCCAATTGATTGGTTTGAAATCAGGTTTTATTAATTCGTAGAGAGGTTTAACCCTCTCTGCATAATTTAGAATGTATGTTCTTCCGAAATTCAGGAAACCTAGAATTGATTGTACGTTCTTCAGTGTTTTTGGAGCTTGGAGTACTGCACACTTCTCTAAGAAGTTGTCTGCTAGGCTTTTACATTCACTTGATAATTCATATTCTAAAAACAGGACAGTTAGGTGGGCAATTCGTGACTTTTTAAAGCTGAATTTATACCCTTCAGACGCGAACCCAAGTATGATGGTGTTCACTCTTTTCAAGTGTGTCTCCAGGTCGTTGTCTGTAAGATAGATGTCATCGACATGATAATGCCTCATCATCATACATTTGTAGTAACTCTGTTACCCTGGCTGAGAATAATCCTGGGCTATTCTTGAATCCCTGTGGGAGTCGACAGAATTGTTTTATGTGCCCCCAAACAGGAGAAAGCGGTCAAATACCTGCTTTCTGGTGCAATGTTTTGACAAAAGAAGCCATTTGAAATATCTAATGTCGTTTTATATTTTTTGCGCACGATGTTATTCATTAGTGCTGCACTGTATGAGTTTTGTACTGCAAAAGTTTTGCAACAAGAGTTGAAGTGTCTGTAGTCCAAAACTAAACGATATGTATCGTCTGGCTTGGAGACAGGAAACAAATGATTGCTCATTTGTGAGGTGCATGTTTCAATCACCCCGTAATATTCAAGTTGATCTAGGATCTCCCTGACTTGTTTTTTTATCTTCTTGCTTAACAGGATACTGCTTTTGTGCAGTAGGTTGATTTTTTAACTGAATTTTATGGTGAGGAGAATCCTCATCCCATCCTAAATGATTTTTATATAATGCAGGGGCTTGGGCAACTGCCCATTTTCTTGCTAATGTGTATTTTTTATTAATTGGAATTTGATTTTAGAAGGCAGGCATAATTATTTCTTCTCCATGTAGGCACTCCCTGACAAACTCTGGTGGCGAGTCTTTCTCTGCTAGAACGATATCATAGCCTTTCGAAAGGTTATCCCAAAAGAGACCCTTTATTTTCCTTGTTTTGTCCCCCTCTATACGTAATGTTATTGCATATAATTTATGGGGTATGCTAACTCTGGTGTCTGCAGTTTCCACTTGAATGTATTCATTCGTGTCCACTGTCTCCAGAAGATTCATCAGGATCTTGCGAGCTATGGTCACTTCTGCTGAGCTGTCTAGCATTGTCTGGGCCCATTCTCCGTTTTTCAGTTGCGTCCTCAGAATCCTCTGCATGTTTTATTTTAATACTAGCTACCTTCTTCTTTGGAAATTGTAATTTTTTACTTTGATGAGCAGGTTCCTTGTCTTTTGACTTTACGTGCTCTTCTTTGTGTTCTGACCGTCCTCTTCTTTCCGATTTCTGTGAGGAAGTCAGAAAAGATCGAGAGGGACGTGTATCATTATCTTGATATCTGTCAGGTTTTCTTAATTTATCCCTATCTCTAAGTTGTATCTTTTCTCAGAGGGCTCCCTGTGTATGTTAGTGGAATTTCAACGTGCTCGAAAGGAGCGTATTCCGTTGGAGGTTCCTCTATTTGGTAATAGTGGAAACCTTGAATCACAGCGTGTGCTGCTGGAAAATGTATCCATGAATAGAATACCTCTGCCTGCCGATATTCATGGGCCTCTACCACAAATATGACTGTACCACCTCTTGGTGATAGTCCATTTTCTATAAGTTTAAGAGTTATACAGCTAGATTCATCAAGCTCAATTGCGCTCGCAAAGGGCCAGATTCAGAGAATCTGGCCCTTTGCGAGTGCAATTTTTTGCATTTGGGATTCATCATCCCAAATGCAAAATTCGCTAATAAAGAATTCGCACATTTGCGAGGAATTGCATTTAAAGAATCTCTATTTGAGATTCCTTAAATGCAATTCATGAACCATTTTTACATTGCGAATTTGCAATTTTTTGTCGCTATTTACCACAAAGTCTGGCTTCGTGGTAAATAGCGAAAAAATAGAAAAAAGCACTTTAGTGCATTTTTCTCAATTGCATGTTACACACACACATGTCCTTTGGACAGGTGTGTGCGCAACACCTGTGTAAATTTGCATATCAGGGGTGCTACAGGGTGTCCTTTGGACACCCTGGCACCCTTGAAATCGCAATCTTATTTGCGATTAGCAATTAGCTAATCGCAAATAAGGAATCAGTCTGAATCGCAATAAATATTGCGATTCCTACATGAATCCCGTTTTGCGAATCTGTAATAGCGATTCCTTATGAATCGCTATTATAGACTCACAAAACGGGTCTTTCATGAATGTAGCTGATAGTTCTTCTTATGTTTACCGGAATGATTATAACATTTGGGTCTTCATTTTGGAGACTTGTGTCATCCGCTAAAAGTTGAGCTGCTATTCTAGCTCTCTCTCTTTCATCCTCACTTACCCCCATTTTTCTGACAGAAAGTTTTGTTTGCAGAGCAAGTTTCAAGGAAACAAAGATTAGGTGCACAATATTTTGGAACACTGTATCCTTCAACGTTGACTAAACCAAAAACTATTACATAGGATTCTCATCCTAATAAGTCCCGGCGGATATTAACCTTTCACCCACTCCAGACGTCTTTTGGAGGTTTTACGGGAAAAAGGGGTCTGTGTGAAAAGAACGACTGAGTTACTCTAGTATCTAGTGTTAGATTATCGCCTTACCAAACGTTGGGCGCCATGTAGTGTAGTTTCTATATTCCCAATAGGCTCTGCGCATTGGAATAACATAAACGATAGTTTAGACGTAGGACTGAGGTCGTCTAGGTCTCTATTGAATATGTTAGACTTAATTATGAATGCCAGCTAGCTCAGAGGTCACTAGAAACTTTCTCGAGTAAACAGGAAGGAGTTAACTTTCCTGAATAGACAAGAAGGGATTAGCTTCTGACAACCGCATTAACATGACAACTTTGCTCCGTCCAGAATAAGGAGTATATCTCCAGAGTCCTGTGAAAACAATAGACAGCTATTTCACTCAGTCAATCGTGCATGCTTAGTTTCACCAGAGTGCAGAGAAATAGAGAGACGGGCGTTTTCAATAAAAGTTGTTATTTATTGAGCAGTCCTCTTTCTCGTGCAAGAGAAGTGAATTGCCACAATTGCAATACTTGTCATAAAGTAAAGTACGTACAGTAAAAGGAGTATTATGAAATAATACTGTAAAAGCATTTATATGGTTTCTGAGCCATATGATACTTAAAACGGATAAAATACATACAATGATAAAAGTTGACTAAACGTGCTCAACTGGTGTTTCTAAAATACGCCTATCCCGGTGTACCTGACCTAAGCCTAATACGTGGGAAAGAGTAAGTGAGTTAAGATAGTTTTGCCAAGAATCTGAATCAAGAATTCTCTGAGGATCTAATCAGCTCCATTCCTTGGTTACAGAATGAAGGAGGTCTTGTATCTCTTTCTCAGGACTCGATCTCCCAGCAACCCGCAAGGGTGACTGGAAACACTGGAGCTGGATTTCTCGGCAGGAGAAAAGACAGGGTATCTCTCAGTGCGTCAAATGGGAGGGTCGGCTTCCTTCAGCACTCGCATCAGCTGGGCTTTGGGCAAGTAGATAGCCGCTCTGCTCCAAACCACTGTGTGTTTGCTTAAGGCAAATGCTGGTATATTTATACCTGAAAGGTGCTGAGTTTGACGTAAGGTTGGACATAAGACGTCACTAAGAACTGACAGTTCTTTCAGGACTGCAGGAGTTGTTGCACAAATCAAAACAAAAGCAGGGGGAATTCCCGGCCTGCTGGAGGCTTGGTTTGTTTAAAGAACGCCTTGTACTTTCTAGGAGTCTATGTGAGTAGCCTTGCCGTATTTGGACTGCATTGGCTATGACTAAATATGGATGTGATTCTTATGCCTTTATAAGGATATTATTTGTTATAACCACATAAGGGCATGAATCGGGAATATTTAATTAGGGTCCTAGATACGTTTACAACACTGCTAGGTAATAACTAATAGGGAAACATTAGTATGGTGGGAGGTAAACAGAAGGGTTTCATTACCATAATTAACATGAATTTGTGTTTGTTTCTATGATAGTTCCAAAAGAGGCCTCAGAGGCCTACAAAATCTGGCTACTCTGGCTAACTGTGAGCAAGTGCTGGACTGCGCATGCGTGCCTAAAGCCTGCCAGCGAGAGTGAGCTGCCTGTACTCGGATGGGAAGTTCAAGGCTGCTTTGCCCTGAAGTTAGGATGATTGCCAAAATATGGGCATTCGAGTGTTCTAAACGTGAGAAAACAGGCCAATGTTGCGAGTCAAGGAAGTGACCAGGCCAGAGTCTGTTTTAAACAAAGAACCTTTATGATTCTGCTGATTCACCGTGAATTTGATCTTGTAATGGTGAGGAGATGCTCACCCACCCCAAATTGTCCAATCAGAACCTGAATTGGTGATGTTAGATACTTTTTAGATAGATTAAGCTAGGGTATTAGTGTATAAAAACCCCTGATTTTGCTTAGAGGGGGTCGCTCTTTCGATTTCCTCTCGAAGTGCTGTTGGATTACAGATCGATTCCTGGATGTAAGATACTTTAATTATTTCCTTTGTTTGCTTTGCAGAACTGAAGGATAAGATGAGGGCGTTAGTTAGGGATGTTAGGAGAGAATGAATTTGGAATTATCTATTCTTGGCCAAACTTTTAACTGACTTCTAAATAACTCTTTTCTGAGCTCTAAATAAAATGATAATTTTGAAATAAAGTTTAAGATTTTACTTAATAAAGAATTAATTCATGCCTAAATGTCAGACATATTAAAGTTTTGCTTTTAATAAAATTGGGAAAATGGAATATTGGTCTTGTAATTTTCCTACGCCTAATTTTCTGTCTAGCAGATCCATTGCCATTATGGTGGTGCGTCTGAATAAAATTCATGTTTGAATAAAAACATGGTAAAGTGTATAAAAACTGTAGGTGTAAATAATAACTGATTAAATAGGTTGAGACACTCCACCAAATGTTACAGCATTACTGCTTTGTGTTTTACCAAATTCCTTGAAGCCAAGTTTTAGTGAAGAGAGTAAATGTGCAGTGTTATGGGCCCCACTGACAAGTGAGTGTGTATTCAGAGGTTTCAAGGAAATGGTAAAGAGTTGTTTAGAAATGATTTCTGGAGTTCCGCAGTAGCAACTATTCAACCCCTGGCTGAGCAGCTCTCATACCATGTAGCCCCTCCTATTTGGAAAGAAGAACACAGCCCTTCCTCATTTTTCTCCTCCTCTTTCTTCGTGAGCATGGGACCGGAGGCCTCCTTGTGATTTACAGTATGGGCTTTGTGACACGGCAGGGTGGACTCCAACAAAACTGTACTCTACTATGAACTTCGAGCCAAATTCCTCAATAGGCGTAACTAGGTCAATGAGGGATCACAGGGTGGCCCCCACTTCAGCCGAGACATTACCCTGTCTCACACAGAGGAATCCCAGGAAGCCCCTAGGGGCAGGCAAGAATGGGGGCCACATCTGATCAATTGGACCACATCCTGGAAGCCATGACTGCCACATGGGAGGTCCTAGAAACAAAAATTGACTAAGTGGGAATTTTTTTAGTTATTTTATTTTATTGCTTTTAACATCAGCACAACAGTACTCACTTAGTAGGATAAAGAAGTTTTTACACATGACGATATTTCCAGTCACAGTGATTACATATATACGCATGCTTGCAGGTAGTAATCACAAATCCAGAAAGAGCCATGGAGAAAGACAGCATGTCCATTATAAAAGAAGTACGCAGAAATACAAAGTGGGTTTGGTCTATCGAAGTGTCTTGTCAGCATCAATTAGATGGAACAAAAAAATCCATCTGGACATATGCAACACTTAAGGCAAAAACAAAGAGGATCTTCCTGCTGGATCTTGTTCGCTTCCATTTCCCCTATTTCCTTGCTCACCAAAGAGTGTTGATACAATCCCCAGAAGCTTCTGGGGCAGCTCTGAGGTGTCAACAGTTCACTATATACATCAGACTGGGAACTGCAATAAAGCATAACTGCTGTCCATTCACAAATCGTAGGTATAGGCCTTCTTCCCCGACTCACGGCAATTCTCCATTTTGCCAACAGGAGACCAAATGCAACCAGTTTTCTAATGGCCTCATTGACTTCCTTATCCAGACCAAGTAGGGCCAGTGAGGGACTAGGTGTAAGTGAATGTTCGGTAATCTCACTCAACTTGTGAAATATTCCCTCCCAGAAGCCCAAGACCTTCGGACAGTACCATGCAACATGCAAAAACCCAGCTGTCTGCGCAGGGCAGCTATGACAAGCAACAGTCTCCCTCAAGCCATATCTACAGAGGTTTTCTGGTGTTTAATACACACTATGTATAAAATTGAACTGAATGAGCCTGCGCCTGCTATTTAAGGAAATACACTTAGTGACAGTGCAACAATATTGACAACTCTTGTTATCAATTTCAACATTCAATTTTTTTGCCAGTCCTGATGTGATTTCAGCAAAGAGGACCACCTGAGGTCCTGCAGCAACCCATACATCCTGGTCACCAGTTTTTAGGGAGTACTGGCCTGTATAATATATGTAAGCGATAGCATCTCCTCCGGTTCCTGGAGATCATCCCCTAATATTCGCGCCAAGCATATCTAGACTTGATATATTTGTAATGGTCCAAAGTTGTGGTGATTACCCCCTCTTTACGAACTACTCCATCATCAAAAAAGTCCCCCAGCCATATTATACCCAGTTTTTCCAGCGCTCTGGTGACTTCAGGTTCAGTGCCTTTCGGGAACCACGTTCACCAGTTTAAAGGGATTAGGGGAGAGTACAACAGCGCCCCCGCCTGCCTCTCTAGTAGGCATTTCGATGCGTGGATTGTGTCCTGCAAGGAGCCCATGACTCCATGTCTCCTCTTGGGCGGGTGGAATGTCATTTGGGGCAGGGGAACCGGGTCAGCAGCCACCTTTTCGATACAACAGTGTGGAATATCCTCAGGTCCATGCATCGAGACATATGCATGCAGGGCCGGTGCAACCCTATAATACAGTTCTAGAACTGGAACATTTAGACCACCAGAAGAGTAGGGTAGTGTCAGCATATCCTGGGCTGTTTGCCTGCCTATGCAGGTTTGATCATCAAGGTCCTTAAAGTGGTAAATATGCTCTTCGGTAGAATGATGGGTATATTTGTGAACAGAAAAAGGAATCTAGGCTGGATGACCATTTTCATTATTGAGATGCATCCCAACAATGAGAGGGGCAGCTTAATCCACCTTTTGATATCATCCTCAAGCCTAGAAATGGCCTTCCCATAGTTTTGAGTGAGGACTATCTCAGAGTTAGTATGAATTTGGACCCCCAATTAACGAATTTGGTCAACAGACCATTGCAGGGGGAGGTCAAGGCACACCAGAGTGGTGCAAGGGCTTAGGGGGAACATAATAGATTTAGACCGGTTTATGCAAAGCCCCGAGACTTGCCCAAACTGCGTGACCTCAGCCAGCATGGGACCGAGGTTCCTCTTCTGCTCCTGTACATAAATGAAAGTATCATCGGCATATGCCGACACAATAAGGGGGTAATCAGGGAAGCACATAGCCCTGTGGTACTAACTAAGTGCACAAAGTAGTGGTTCTGCCACGAGGGCATATAGCAATGGGGAAAGTGGGCAACCATGTTGAATACCCCGAGATCTATTAATAATGCTAGAAATAGCGTTGCCCACCTGAACTCTGGCACACAGCATTGTATATGATACCATGATCAGTCGGAGGAACACCGTCTACCCGCACTCTGTTCAGAACTCCCTTGCGGAAACCTTACACTACCGAGTCAAAAGCTTTCTTAGCATCAAGAAAAACCGCCACAGCCTTAACTTTAGGGTCTATTCTTTAAATAGTCCCAAATATAGTGCGCAGGTTGTATGCAATGTTGCGACCTGCGACAAATCCTGCCTGCTCTGGTTTGACTAAAAGCGGAATCAAGGGGGCCAGCCGGTTCGCCAATATTTTAGCAAAAATCTTTGTGTCTATGTATAAAAGCGGCAGTGGCCTGTATGAGGAGCAGACATCCAGGGTCTTCCCAGGTTTCAGCAATGTAATGATGAGGGCTCCCTCATAGAAGGGGGCATCTCCCCCCTGTAAGCCAGTTCCTCATACAGGGTTGTTAGGTGTGGGATAAGCTCTTCCTCGAAAGCTTTGTAAAAGTGAGTCACAGTGAGGCCATCAGAGCCGGGGGCACTACCGGAAAACATTGTCTAAAGTGCTGCACGTATTTCGCCCTTCCTATGTGAATAAGAGAGCCATGCCATTTGAATGTATTCTAGGTATTGTCAGATCAACTCCTCTTCGGGAGTTGCTTTAGATGCGTATAAGTCTGTATAGTATCTATGAAACCTATCAGCAACCTCCCCAGGAGTTGTAAGTTTATGCCCCCTCTCGTCTATAATTTCAGAATTCACTGCCGCCTCCCTCTTGGGTCGAGCTAGCCTCGGAAGTGTGGCCCCAGGCCGGTCCCCCACCCCGTATACTCTGGCTGTTGCGTATTTCCGTAAATGTTTAACCTCCCCGGCCGCAGTATCATGAAAGTCCTATAAAGCCTTTTTAATCTCTTCTAATAATGCAGTGTCACCAGTTTGTGGGTAGAATTGATCGAGACTAGCTATTTCCTTATCAATTCTGGCTGTGCAGATTACTCGCCTCATTGTACCAACCTGCTGAGCTGACTAATAGCTTTTAAAGCGGCTTTCCGCATTACCTACGTTTGCATCGTGTGTTTTTAAATTGTGACTGTAATTTTATTACGCTTTTGTGCTTTACTTTTCTCGCGCTTAGCGAGTGCTGCCTACCTGCTTCATCACGCTCCAGACCCCGGTCCGCCTCGGCTGAGTGCCGCTTGTGCGGAGGGTCGCCTGCAGAGCGCCATTGACCCGCCTCATTTCCCCACTTCCGCCCTGCCTTACACAGTGCAGGTCAGCGGGCTAGTGGTTGTTGACTACTCTGTATAAATTCTGGTGCTTCGTGGGTCTCCATTGATAGACACAGCGACCCAGGCTGTGCAGATTACTCGCCTCATTGTACCAACCTGCTGAGCTGACTAATAGCTTTTAAAGCGGCTTTCCGCATTACCTACGTTTGCATCGTGTGTTTTTAAATTGTGACTGTAATTTTATTACGCTTTTGTGCTTTACTTTTCTCGCGCTTAGCGAGTGCTGCCTACCTGCTTCATCACGCTCCAGACCCCGGTCCGCCTCGGCTGAGTGCCGCTTGTGCGGAGGGTCGCCTGCTGAGCGCCATTGACCCGCCTCATTTCCCCACTTCCGCCCTGCCTTACACAGTGCAGGTCAGCGGGCTAGTGGTTGTTGACTACCCTGTATAAATTCTGGTGCTTCGTGGGTCTCCATTGATAGACACAGCGACCCAGGCTGTGCAGATTACTCGCCTCATTGTACCAACCTGCTGAGCTGACTAATAGCTTTTAAAGCGGCTTTCCGCATTACCTACGTTTGCATCGTGTGTTTTTAAATTGTGACTGTAATTTTATTACGCTTTTGTGCTTTACTTTTCTCGCGCTTAGCGAGTGCTGCCTACCTGCTTCATCACGCTCCAGACCCCGGTCCGCCTCGGCTGAGTGCCGCTTGTGCGGAGGGTCGCCTGCAGAGCGCCATTGACCCGCCTCATTTCCCCACTTCCGCCCTGCCTTACACAGTGCAGGTCAGCGGGCTAGTGGTTGTTGACTACTCTGTATAAATTCTGGTGCTTCGTGGGTCTCCATTGATAGACACAGCGACCCAGGCTGTGCAGATTACTCGCCTCATTGTACCAACCTGCTGAGCTGACTAATAGCTTTTAAAGCGGCTTTCCGCATTACCTACGTTTGCATCGTGTGTTTTTAAATTGTGACTGTAATTTTATTACGCTTTTGTGCTTTACTTTTCTCGCGCTTAGCGAGTGCTGCCTACCTGCTTCATCACGCTCCAGACCCCGGTCCGCCTCGGCTGAGTGCCGCTTGTGCGGAGGGTCGCCTGCTGAGCGCCATTGACCCGCCTCATTTCCCCACTTCCGCCCTGCCTTACACAGTGCAGGTCAGCGGGCTAGTGGTTGTTGACTACCCTGTATAAATTCTGGTGCTTCGTGGGTCTCCATTGATAGACACAGCGACCCAGGCTGTGCAGATTACTCGCCTCATTGTACCAACCTGCTGAGCTGACTAATAGCTTTTAAAGCGGCTTTCCGCATTACCTACGTTTGCATCGTGTGTTTTTAAATTGTGACTGTAATTTTATTACGCTTTTGTGCTTTACTTTTCTCGCGCTTAGCGAGTGCTGCCTACCTGCTTCATCACGCTCCAGACCCCGGTCCGCCTCGGCTGAGTGCCGCTTGTGCGGAGGGTCGCCTGCAGAGCGCCATTGACCCGCCTCATTTCCCCACTTCCGCCCTGCCTTACACAGTGCAGGTCAGCGGGCTAGTGGTTAAACGCCCCCCCCACATAAAATGCTGGAATGGCGGAAGCGCAGCGGACGAGCGCAGCGGGAGCGCCGACGTCGCGCCGAAGTCAAGCCAAAGTCCTGCCCGTCTGCGCCCGTCCGCGCCGGGCCGCGCCCAGCGGTCGCCCACCCTGCCCCCACGCTCCGCTACTCTTCAGCGGACCTATGCTCTCTACGACACCCGGTTCCGCTGCCCCCTGAGGCCGTCAGGAGGGCTCAAGATTGCAGTATTTCTAACTTCCCCTGTACGGCGCTCCCTTCCTCGCCTGATCCCGTTCCTCCTCCCGTCCCCTCTGACTCCCCGTCCCCCACTCCCACTATCGTTACCCTTAAGATCCTTTACCTCAATACGCGCTCCATGGTAAAACATCAACTCGAGATCTTCCATCTATTAGATGACACTAAGGTAGACATTCTCTTCCTGTCAGAGACCTGGCTGACGGAAGACTCTGTACCCGACATTCTAGCCGCTCTTCCTAACGGTTACTATATCCTGCATGTTAATCGGCCCGGTGGGCAAGTTGGCGGCGGGGTCTCAGCCATCATCCGCAAAGAACACGCCTTTTCCATGCTAGACTGCACCCCTATCCCTCACTCTCAAACCCTTGCTATTCTGCTTCGTTCACCCTCCACTTCCCTTGTCTGTGTTCTCATGTACAGACCCCCCACTTATATGCCCTCCTTTGCTCTTTCAGTTGGGGAACTCCTTTCTCAGCTTCTTATAAACCACTCCAGAATTCTTTTTCTGGGTGATTTTAATTATTGGCCTACAGATCCCCAAGAGAGCCGATTGTCAGAACTGTTTACGGAAACTCTTACCAGTCTGAATTATCAGCAGTTGATTTTCACTCCCACTCACTGTAAGGGCCATATACTTGACCAGGTCTGGCTTGCTAATCTTGACTCTTCGCCCCCCCTGGTCACTCCTTGTACCTGGTCCGACCATTATCTTGTTTCCTTTTCTGTTAACCTGCCCAGTTTTCACCGTCCTCTGCGCCCTGCTGGCATTATGGCCCGTAACTGGAAAAATGCCAATATGACTACTCTCCATTCGCTTCTGGCAGCCTCAACCCCTTCTGCTCTTGAATCTGTTTCCCTCCAAGCTTCTACTCTTGAGCTCTGGCTGAAGGCAGCTGCCGATATTGTAGCCCCTTTAAAGTCGATTAAAATCTCTCGCCCCCACGACGCTCAGCGATGGTTCTTGGACCAGCTCAAACTCGATAAGCTGGCCCTTCGCCAGGCTGAACGTCGCTGGCGCCAGAAGTACGACCCTGCACTCAAGACTGAATTCACTACTCTACTAAATAAATACAAATCTTCTATTCTTGAAGCCAAGACCTCCTACTTTTCATGCCGGATCCTGGAGTCGGCTTCAAAAGCTAAGGACATCTTTTCTATCGTCAATGAGCTCTCCCTCCCTGACCGTATCACCCTCCCGCCTGCTCCCACCCAGGCTCTGTGTGATGAGCTCAATTCTTTTTTCCTAGACAAGATTTCCACAATCAAAAACAACATTCCCCCGCCCTCTCCCTCCAATTCTTTCCCTCTCCCTTCTGAAAATGCCCAGAACTTCCATACCTTCCCTCCTATTTCTATCACGGAATTTCATAGCCTCCTCCACAAAGTTAGCTCTGGCTCCCCCAGGGACTGCTGCCCTCCTCACATCTTTAAAGAAATTTTTAGGCTCTGCCCTGATCCTGCCCTGGCCCTTCTCAACTCTTCGTTGACATCAGGGGTTGTTCCTGAGGCTTTTAAGCAGGCCATTGTGTTACCCATCCTGAAGAAGCCTAGCGCAGACCCTCTTGTGATGAGTAACTACCGACCCATCTCTCTCCTTCCCTTTTTGGGAAAGATCTTGGAGACATATGTAACCAAGTGCCTCAGCTCCTTTATGGAAACTTCCTCCTTCTTGGACCCTCATCAGGCTGGCTTTCGCCCACTACATTCCACAGAGATGGTGATTGCTGCAGTGATGGACACTCTTAGAACCGGCGCCGACAACAACATCCCCCAGGCTCTTGTCTTGTTAGATCTGTCGGCGGCCTTTGACACGGTCGATCACACCATCTTGATCGACCGTGTCAACAACGCCGGGATCCGCGGGATCGCCCTTGAGTGGGTTCGCTCCTTCTTACACGGCCGCTCCCAGGCTGTCCACCTCTCCACTTTCTCCGCCCCTTTCTTCCCCCTCACCTGTGGTGTTCCCCAAGGTTCAGCCCTCTCCCCGCTCCTCTTCAATTTATATATGCAACCACTTCTGGCATCCCTTCGTCACTCCCCAGCCACCATATACAACTATGCAGATGACCTGCAACTGATTTTTCCCCTGGACACTTCCCCTATCTCCCGTCTTAACATCCAAACCATAATGCTACGTATTTCTGACTGGATGGCTCATAGCCAACTTAAGTTGAATCCGTCCAAAACGGAACTCGTCCTGGTGGGCGGCTCCACCAACCCCTGGAATGATAATTTTTGGCCATCTTCCCTTGGCGCCCCTCCTCGTCCAGTCAGTACTGTGAAAAGTCTAGGAGTGATCATCTCGGAGGATCTATCTATGAAACCTCAGATCTCTGCAGTCACATCATCCTGCTTCTTCCAGCTGCGCAGGATTCGCAAGATCTGCAGATTCTTAACCAGAGAGGCACTCATTCTTACCATCTTGGCCTTGGTCATTTCCAGGGTTGACTTTTCTAACATCCTGTATGTGGGGATTCCCGCCTACCAGCTTCAAAAACTTCAGCTACTCCAGAACCAGGCTGCTCGCCTGGTGTTTCGTCAACCTAAACATCAGCATGTCTCTCCTCTTCTGAAGAGCCTTCATTGGCTCCCTGTGGCCAAACGGTGCTCCTTTAAACTTGGCTGCACTGTATTCAAGTCCCTTCACAACCACGCCCCCGAGTTCATTTCCTCCAAACTCAGGCGATATCTCCCATCCCGCTACCTTCGATCCTCTGCCGACAATCTTCTCTGCATTCCATCCATTCGCCGAAAAAAACACGGTGGCCTCCGGCTTTCCTTTCTAGGCCCCACTTTTTGGAATTCCCTCCCTGTGTCCTTTCGTCACTGCCCTTCTTATGATTTGTTCCGAAAAACCCTGAAAACCCACCTTTTTAAGTTGGCCTTTGAGTAGTGCTCCCTGCCTCAGTTGTTATGTCTGTTATGAGCGCCAAGAAACCGTCTCGGTGTACGTGCGCGGTACAAATTTTTTAACATAACATAACATAACAATTCTTGCCAATCTCTCTCGTAAGGCTTGGAGCACCCCTGCATGCTCAGCTATTGTCATACCTCTAATGTACACCATAAACCTCTCCCATATTGTAGCAAAGCTGTCCATAGAGCCTACATTTATCTCAAAAAACGTTTTTATGAGCTGTGCCAATTCTGACTTACATACAGGGTCCATCAACGAGAACGGGGAAAATCTCCATAGAAAGTGCACTGGCACACCAGTACCTAAGTCTATCTCCAAAATGACTGGAGCATGGTCAGAGTATATCCTTGAGAGGACTTCGCATGCACTAACTTGTGGTAGCACGGACCTAGATGCCAGGCAGTAATCAATGCGTGTATGCGTGTCATGGCTGGCTGAGTAATGAGTATATCCAGCTGTATCTGGGAATCTCTGTCTCCAAACATCAGTCCTAGTTGGTATAAAATTTCTGTGATAGCCCCAGCAGCTGATGATTGTTGGCAAGGAGACCTCAACACTCTGCAAAGGATATGTCCAGCAAGGGAGGGGTGGGGGAGCCCCCCGGAGGCAGCAGCAGAAATTGGCCAACAGCATGCTGCAGACAGCACACTCACCACAGACCTCAACGGCAGCAACAGTCCTCACGCAGGCAACGGAGGAATGCCAACAGCCACAGGCAGCCACCGGAGAGCAACCCTCGATCAAAAGCCCTGGCCTCTTTGTAAAGCAAGGGCCCACAGCCCCTGCGCACCGGCCACGAGCAGCAGAACCTGTGGCTCCTCGGGGGCTCCCGGGGCACCCGACAGGCTGCACACCACTCGCCCGTGGCCCATCCACCGAGCTAGACACCCTGCGAAGGGCCTCCTTGTCACAGCAAGCTCTGCACATGCATCGCCACGAGCCCGATCGCCGTGCCCCAGCTGAGGAGGTAGGAGTCCAATATCCCTCTTCGGCACCTCAGTACGCGAAGGGAAGTCTCCTCCACTATTGTAGAGCAAATAAGCTTAAATCAGGAACCAGGATTATGTAAGATAGTGACCGAGCCGACAGCGCTCCTCTAGCTTGCGGCCATCTAGGAGCCAGGCAAGTTACACCACCAAGACTGAGTCGAAATTGACCTCCAGTATCTTGTGTGACAACCGCTAGAAGCTGGCAGACAAGTTGCAATCCAACGAGTCCACCCTAAATAGATTTCAGCCCCTGTTGCACGAGCTGAGAGCCCAGATGGCTGACTTAGCCGACAAGGTCGCAATGCTTGACAAGAGGGTGGAAGTTGTTGAAGGTCACAGCAGGTGCAAAATGTGTGGGTCATGGGCCTCCCTAAGGTGATAGAGGCCACTGAAATGGTTACCTACCTTGAACAATGGATTCGAGAGAGCCTGGCACCACTGGGCCTGTTCCAGATTTTGTTTTTCAAACGAGCGCACAGATTACTACCAAAACCACCACCACCAGGGGTGGGTTCTCCATCCCATATAGGTTAAACGTTTGGAAGGAGGCAGAATTGCCCAGAATAGGAGACTGTAATGAGGAAGGAAAGCTGAAACCATGCGATAAGTTCACTACCGAGGGGGGCCTACTGAACTCACAGTTCCTGATATTTGCAGCAGTGGTGCGTGCACTATAAGCACTGAGGAACAAAGGCCACCAGGAATCACCGACACACTAAGTATTACAGGCCCTCTTCACCTTTGGGCACAGTCGAAAATAAGTCTCATGGGCCCTGGCTGTACAAGTCAGCACTAAATATGGCCAAAGCAGATTTAACTCACTTAAGACAGAGGTGAGGGGTTGCGAGGAATGCCAACAGCCACAGGCAGCCACCGGAGAGCACCCCTCAATCTTCGCCCAGCAAGGGCCCACAGCCCCTGCACACCGGCCATGAGCAGCAGAGCCTGCGGCTCCTCAGGGGCTCCTGGGGCACCCGACAGGCTGCACACTACTCGCCCGTGGCCCAGACACCAAGCTAGACACCCTGTGAAGGGCCTCCTTGTCACAGTAAGCTCCGCACAGGCCTCGCCACCAGCCCGATTGACGGACCCCACCTGAGCAGGTATGAGTCCAATATCTCTTTCAGCACGTCAGTAGGCGAAGGGAAGTCACCTCCACTATTGTAGAGCAAATAAGCTTCAATCAGGAAGCAGGTTTATGTACGATAGTGACCGAGCCGACAGAGCTCCTCTAGCTTGCGGCCATCTAGGAGCCAGGCAAGTTACACCACCAAGACTGATTGGGAATTGACCTCCAGTATCTTGTGTGACAACCGCTAGAAGCTGCAGGCAAGGTGCAATCCAGCGAGTCCACCCTAAATAGATTTCAGCCCCTGTTGCACGAGCTGAGAGCCCAGATGGCTGACTTAGCCGACAAGGTCGCAATGCTTGACAAGAGGGTGGAAGTTGTTGAAGGCCACAGCAGGTACAAAATGTGTGGGTCATGGGCCTCCCCAAGATGATAGAGGGCACTTAAATGGTTAACTACCTTGAACAATGGATTCGAGAGAGCCTTGCCCCACTGGGCCTGTTCCAGATTTTTTTTCTCAAATGAGCGCACAGATTACCACCAAAACCACTACCACGAGGGGTGGGTTCTTCATCGCATGTAGGTTAAACGTGTGGAAGGAGGCAGAATTGCCCAGAATAGGAGACTGTTATGAGGAAGGAAAGCTGAAACCATGCGATAAGCTCACTACCAAGGGGGGCCTACTGAACTCACAGTTCCTGATATTTGCAGCAGTGGTGCGTGCACTATAAGCACTGTGGAACAAAGGCCACCAGGAATCACTGACACACTAAGTATTACAGGCCCTCTTCACCTTTGGGCACAGCCAAAAATAGGTCTCCTGGGCCCTGGCTTTACAAGTCAGCACTAAATATGGCAAAAGCAGACTTAACTATCTTAAGACAGAGGTGAGGGGATGGGACGGTCACTATATGCAAGACAAGGAATGGCTTAGGATCCTGGAACATGCGCAAAAAGTGTCGCATAACACCAGATTCCAATACACTCAGTGCAACTACCTCCATATGTCATATCTCACGCGGAACAAACAACAAGATTTTTGGGACAAGAGATAAAGTGGGCCCGAGCTTGTAAGCCACCAGGTGCTGACTTCAAGCATATGACATGGGTTTTCTCCTAAATTGTGCACTTCTGGCAGGAGGTGACGGGCGAGGTGGAGCAAACTCTCCACTGTACTGACCTCCTAAAGATAGAAATATGCTTTCTATGCTTCTACCTTATCCCACGATCGGCAATAGATACAATAAAGTTCCTGAACCTAGCACTTGTCCTAGCCAAACAAGCGGTTGCAATGCAGTGGAAATTATCTGAGGGAAGGGGGAAGTTGAAAGCTGGAACCATGCTCAGTGACGATGGGCACGAGAATCTGCATACCCACCCAATGTCAATTGATCAGGTGGCTTCTTTGCAGCCTTCCTGAAGTTAGAGGAAGCTGAACCTATCATACCATAGTTCCTAAGGGGGTCAGTATAGGTGCCGTAGGAATGCATTGGAGTGTGTGACACTCGTAACATGAGTGTGCGTTTGACGGGGGAGTACACTCTAAAGTTGAGAGTGAATAAACTGCCCGGTGATTTGTAATGAATAACATTGAATGATACATTTTGTCGAACCTTTACATTGCTGTGCACTACAGACATGGGAAGATTCAATCTAATGACTGCTTAGGGTGCCTGTCGGCATGCAGAAAAATGACCAGCTTGAGTAGTCATACGCAAATTTAAAGACCATAAGTTTTTTTCTTATATGGTGTACATCATGTGATGCTAATCTGTAAATGCAATGACACAATTGGTCACAGTTTTAAAATCAATAAAAAACATTAAAAAAGAACTGAACTAACAAGAAAACATGTACCTCGTGAAAAACATGAATAAAAATACCTGGGTAGGTTGTAGACCCTGACCAGGCAGATTTCTTCAGATATTTCAAGGTCGCAACATCAAAATACTTCTACCTTTTTGATGCTAGTGTACGTACAACCTGATCTCTCTTCTATAGTTAATAGACATCTGACAAATTCGTTTTGGTACCTGACATTATTATTATTATTATTGAAGGTCTTATGTAGCACATAGCTATCTATAAGGTTTCACAACACTTGAGGACAGGTGACAATAGCCTATAAACAAGACCTGAAATAATCACGTTTTGAGCTTATTACGAAAATGGGCGAGAGAAGTGCAGCCTCTAATAGGCTCAGGGATTGTGTTGCACATCTTGGGACCTAGGAAAGAGAATGAGCGGCCACCCATTTGAGAACATCTGATTTGGGGTACTAAGAAGAGGGACTGCTTACTGGAATGCAATGCGAGGGAAGGTTGATAAGACACAAACAGTTTTTGTAGGAATTGTGGTCCTGAATTAATCTTGATTTTGCACATTAAGCTGAGAGCCTTGAAGTTGAGGCGCATATCCGCTGTGAGCCAGTAAAGATCATGGAGGAGACCAGACACAGACGAGTATTTGGGAAGCAGAAATAAAAGCCAAGCTGCAGCATTTTGAATCATCTGAAGACTTCTGATTACTGTCTTGTAAGACCCCAGATATAAGATGTTGCCCTAATCTATCCTAGATAGTATCATGGCCTGGATGGTGGTTCTCTGAGCAGAAAAGGGAAGTATCCATAGGATCGTTTTGAGACGTTTAATTATAGTGAAACAGGAAGATGCAACCTTGGCTACTTGTGACTTCATAGACAAATTGGAATTAACCCCTTCGCTGCGGCCACGATGTTTCCCCTGTGCGGTAAACAAACTAACAGGGCGGGGCCATGACTAGCCCCAGCCGTCATCAGCACACGCCCACCGCAGGGCGTGACGGCTGGGGTTCGTCACCAGCATGGGAGGGTTTAAACCAGAAGACCAGACTCTTTACCATGTTGACCGGTTCAGGGAGAGTGCCCAAAGTGGAAGGCCAGTGTTGGGGACCCCAGAGCTGAGGATTCCTGCCCAGTATTAGAACCTCTCTCCTGTCTCCATTTAATTTCTGGAAGTTGACATTAATCTAGATGGCAATGTGACTAAGGCAGGAGATAAGATCTTCGGGGCAGGCTTCTTGTTCTTTTTTTAAAAAATATATCTTTATTCAGATTTTTATACAAGAAATTTTCACCTTCCCCCCCCTCACCCACCGGTCAGACAAGAATGTTTGTAAATACATATACATTTTTATAAATTATCTCATAACAAATACATTTCAATTAATAATTGCCATTGAAAATTACAACATTATTGGTATCATCTTCAATTTAGATTCAAAGTGCAGTCATTTAATTCCTGCCTAGCAGCTGGCACCACTCTAATAAGGGAGACCAAATTTCTAACCCTCTTTTGCGTCGCCTTCCCCCCTTTCGTTTATAAATGGCAGTTTCCATATTTGAGAGTGCCAGGAATCTTGCTAGCCATTGTTGAAAGGAGGGAGCAGCAAAGTCTAGCCATGCAGAGGCAATTCATAGTCTAAAAACAGCCATAGTTATAAATACAAGTTCATGTCCCCCTAGAGCATCGTTAGGATTTGCTGCCTCAGGTAGTATAATGTCACTAGTTAAAACTATCGGGCTTTATAATACTGTTGATAGAAACTTTTCAATTTCTTGTTTGGTAGATCTTAACTCTTCACAGGTAGAGAAGATGTGCACTGAATCAGTGCTGTACAACCTGCACCTAGGACAGCATGTGCTTTTTCCACTTCCCCACTTAGCTATTTTATCCGGGGTATAATATAGAAAGAAACAAGTTTTAAAAAATTGTGCCTGTAATTTGGTTGATAGGAGAATCGTTTGTGACATTGAAAAAGCATAGTTAAATTCTACATCAGATACTCCCACTTTCTCTTGCCATTTCTGTGATATTTTTAGCAAATCATCTGGAAATTGTGCGTTAATAAGTGAGTAAATCCCCTCCGATATTTTTTTTTATCTTGAATGAAAGTCTCCACTAGTTGTTTTTTTTAAAGCTCCCCCGACCCAACTTGGCCTGACAAGAAGTCCCTAATTTGCAGATATTTGAAGAAGTCTTGCCAGGCCAGCCTGAAGTTGTTTTTCAGCTCTTCAAAGGAAACTAACCCCTCCAGGGAGTTAAAAAAGCCTATTTGTACCACCACCGCCTCCAACCATTGATGCATGTAACTATCGTTAAAAATTTCTGGGAGAAGTGGGTTATTTTCTAGGGGAGTGTAAAAAGACCATCTCCCTATACCCATAATTTTCCTTATGGCCTTCCACACCTTGAATCCACTGAGTAATGTTAGAAATTGTTCTTTCTTGTGGTAGCTATCATGTAAGTGATGCCAAAACTACCCTCTGTTTTCTCGTCCTAGAAGTAGTTGAAATATAGAAGGTGTGAGCGTATCTCTCTCCTCCTCCATTCCTCGGATGTTCTGTAACAGTTTGTTACTATATAATAACATTGTTGCCCAATAGTATGCCTTTAGATTAGGGAGGGCTAGTCCTCCTCTATCTTTGTGTAATGTGAGAAGTTTATATGCCCGCCGAGGCTGTGAGTATGCCCAGACAAAATTTGAAAATATCCTTTCTAGTGATTTAAACCACAAGGATGAAAATTCCAGGTAGATTGCCCTAAAAAGATATAACATTTTAGGGAAAAAGATCATTTTGATCACATTCACTCTTCCCATGATAGAAAGGTGCAAGTTGTCTAAGCGCTGAAGATCTTTCTTTATGGAAGGTAGCATCAGTTTCAAGTTTATATCAACCAGTTTGTCCAGATTAGATGTAATACTAACTCCCTGGTAGGTAGCTTGTTCCACCACCCGTGCATCCCGCATTTTACTATTCTTATTTAACACAATCTGTATTTTGCTTTTATTAAATGCATATCCGGACACCAGGCCAAACTGATTCGCCTCTCCTTCAATAGCAGTCATGGCAGTATTAAGTTTGGCTGTCACGATTGCAATGTCATCTGCACATGCAAGTGTTTTAGTGGCATAGTCCTGTGAGATTATGGGTTTAATTACATCATATTCATCTAGTTTGCGGATGAACAGGTCTATATATAATGCGAAAAGCAATGGAGAGCAGGGGCAGCCGTTCCGAGTTCCTCATGAAATCGTCAGTTCGTCAGTTAGGCCACCATTCACCATGACTACCGCCCTTGGGTTCACATATAGATTTTGAATTGCATGTATGTTCCCTTCCCTTATGCCCAGTCTGGCCATGGCAGCCCAAAGGAAGGGCAGGAGACCCTATCACGCTTTTTCTGCATCAAGCAGAACCAGCGCCATTGGGTCTCCTGTACAAACCTCCATACCGTCAAACAGGGTAATCACCCGTTGAATGTGGTTGATAGTAGATCTGCCTGGTATGAAGCCATGTTGGCTTTGAGCTACCACTTTGTGGAGAATAGGGGCTAGTTTGTTAGCCAGAATTTTTGAGTATATTTTAGAGTCCGAATTATTAAGAGTGATAGGCCGATATGAGCCGAGTTGTTCTGGGGGTTTACCTTTTGTAGGGAAGAAGGCTATTTTTGCCCGGGACCATGATTTTGGTGGCGATCCCCCTTTAAAAATGTGATGAATAAGATTTAATAAGAGATCTTTAATTTGGTTTAAGAAAACAGCATAGAACTCTGAGGGGATGCAATCTAGCCCGGTTGCTTTCCCCTTTGGCAATTCTCTGATGGTAGTTAATAAAGATCATCTAGTGTTGGGGCTTTCTCTAGGAGAACTACATCCTCATCCTGGAATTTCTCATAGCTTACACTATCTAAGTATTCCTCACAGTTTCCCTGGTTGGCCCTCCCAGTTTCTGTATATAAAGCTTGATAAAACTGTGTGAAAACCTGTCTAATATGTTCTGGGTCGGATACTCGATTCCCATGAGAACCAAGAATTTCCCGAATCAGATTTGATGTAATCTGCTGCCTTGTGCGTACTGCCAGTTGGTGTCCAATTCGTTTGTTCTTTTCATATAGCGTTTCCTTTTGTGACAGCGCTTTTCAACTGCTTTGTCTGTAAAGACATTCATAATTATAGCTTTATCACTTGCCAATTGGTTCTGCATCTTCTCAAGGGCTTCCTTCCCACCAGGTATGTTTCCCATTGTCACCCTAACTAGCCCCTCCTCTGCCTGCCTTAAATGTTCCTGCATCTTCTGCATAGCTTCCTTAGCTCGTTTATTGGTATTTAAGGAGTATTGCAGTGTTTCCCCACTGATCCCGGCTTTCAGCGCATCCCACACTATTTCGAGTGATGTACTTCCCACATTGTCTACCCTGAACTGCAGAATCCACTCCCTCATATGTCTACAGTAATTGTCATCTAAAAGCAAAGTTTTCTCAAATGTCCATGCTGTTTGGATGCTTTTATCAAAACCTATTTCTATGATAAATATTAGTGGATTATAATCCAAAAGGATTCTCTGGAGTTTTTTTAGGTCACATTTAGTTTTTATTGAGTTTGACATTAGTACATAGTCCAATCTTGCGTGTGTAAGATGCGGGTTAAAAAAGAATGTAAACCCGGGGTCATTAGTGTTTATAGTCTGCCAACCATCCACTAAGCCATGCATGCTGCAAAAAGATTTCAAAGCTCTAAATACTTTAGGCTTGCGACCATTATACAGCCAACTATATTTCAAAGACCAGTTGACAGGGAGATTGATATTAAAGTCCCCGCAAAAAATAAGGGGTAATGGCCAGTGCATAAGTTCATTTGAGATCACGTCCAGTACTGAAGCATCATCACTGTTGCTCCCACAGATCGTGCAGTTTTTGTCCTTTCCCATACTGACATTCAGTGATCGCCCACGGACCAAATTTGTCTGCCCCTTCAACATGCGTTTCCTGTAAGCATACCACATTTGTCCCCAGCCCTGTAATCCAGCAGCAACCATTTGTCTTTTCCTACTATCATTCAGGCCGCAAATGTTCATTGATAAGACCCTTAGCAAACCCATTTCAATTTCTTCCTTAGACTGTACTCATACCAAGACCGTGACACATATTGAGCCCTGGTAATATCGTCATACCGAATTAGATTATTACACCCTACTGTGAAATTTGTGAAGTTTGAGACACCCTGTCTGTCCCAGCCCACCCACCCTTCCCCCCACCCACCACCACCCTTAGAGGGTACCTGGCCTAGCCAGGACTTTGACATCAGACGTGCAAGCCTGCTGAGCTCCTCCCCTCCCCCATGGTAGAACAAAGTTACTATAAACAATACTTTTTCCTCATCTCTAGTAGCGGTATCCACCCCCCATATACGTAGAGAAGGCGTAAGCGGATTTCCATAGCTGTTATTGCCTCTCGCCCACACATTTATTAATCATTTAATTCATCAGTAACAAGCTTGATTGGGGCTTTCCCTCATTTGCCTCAACCTCTTCCCTCCCCTCAAGAGGAACAATATCAACAGTTTCACGTATGACTAGACAGTTCCTCTAGGTATTTTTGTGCTTGGATTTCGAAGATGAAGCTACGAATGGCCCCTTTGTACACCACTTTAAGCCTAGCCGGATTTTGTACAGAAACCTCAGCTCCTTGTCTTTGAAATGGCTCAAACAATTGCAATAGTTGCCACCTGCGTTCCACCGTGGCATGTTCAAAATGGGGCCTGGTGAAGAAAGTTACCCCCTCAAATGTTCGCTTGTTAGTGGGTCTTGTCAAGTCGAAGAGTGTTTGGCGGAGTAAGACGTTCACAAAGAATACCAGCATAGCACGAGGGTGCTGTGGCGTTGTCGTCCCTTTCCCTGAAAATAGAGGGAATCTATGGGCTCGCTGGACTTCTCTATCTAGATCCCAAGTTTGTAGTTCTGGCAAAGCCCCCTTGAGCAGTTTTATCATGAATTTCCTGGGATCGTTCTTCTCAGCTCCCTCTGGAATCCCAAGAAAGAGGAGATTATTGCGTCTCTGTCTATTTTCATGCTCCGCCATCTTCCACATTGAATCTTTTACCAGCCCCTCGTGCTCTTCATGTTGTGTCTGCAGTGTTACCACATTGTTTTCCAACTGTTCTGTCCTTTCCTAATCCACCATAGCCATTCATTCGGCAATATCAGAGCAAGTTCTTCCAACCTTTCTCACCGCCCCTTGCAGCTTTTTTGTGGCTAGACGAGATATGCGACTGTCCGCATTTAGTTCCTCTTGAAACCCCTTAATGGTTTGCAATATATCTGTCAGTGCTGGTTCTTTCATTGAGGGAGCTCCCACTTTGGCGCTTCCGGAGTTTGTGTGATCATACCCGGCTTTTAAAGTGACTGGTGTGGTATTTGTGACTAGGGTAAGGGGGGTATTGTTGTAATCCCACTTCAATTTTGCCGCACCCTCTTTCTCCGACATGTCACTCTCTTTTGGGAGTTGGTCTCTACTGCTTTTCTTTTTAAGACACCTTTTAGTACTTGGTTTATCTCTCTGTGCGTCCGAATTAGGGCTACTTTACCACTTCAGCCCTTCCTCCCCACTTGAGAGTGATATACTGATGTCGGATATGTCTGATTCTTCCGTTAAAGAGAAGAATTTATCCTGATTATCAGGCGACGGCGGCATATGAAAAAAGGGATCATACTCTATAAATATCTAAATAAAGATTTCCTTGCAAACCAGTAATATATGGCAGGGTTTGAATAATCATGGCAAGGTGGGCTAGTGTAGAGAAGATGCAACACTTCGTAAAAACCTGATTTTTTGGGGGGAAAAATTATTGAGAAAAGTAATAGACAAAGGAATAACCGAGGTGCATCTTTTTTGGCATGAATGAATAATTCTACTAAACTCATGAAATAGCAGATTTTCAGTACTTCAAATGATATAGAAGTCACTACATTGATGCACACGACTAGAGAAAATATGCAGAACTGCAAAACAGTATTTTCTGGAGTCGTATCTTGAATTTCTCGACCAAAGGATTTTTGTGGTGTGAGTGGATCTGCCGAAACAACTACAGCATTTGAATCTAGTGTCCTTTCCTAAGTAGATGCTCCTTTTCACTGTCCCCACACCTTGGTTTATAGTCTCAGGATCTAGATAGATTTCCCAGGTGATGCACAGGGGATGGATTCTTCACCACAGGTACAGGAAGAATCGACCCAGCTATGGTGAGGATAACTCGCCTTCCCTACACTTTCGTTTGAAGCTTAAGGAACAGGAGCAAACTTTTACTTGCGAGAGTTCCTGCTAAGTTCTGCAATAGGTCGAATTAAAAGTTTACAATGAGCGAAAAAAATTATCTGCGAAACTAATCCCCTGCGCGCACTTCACGTTGACATGAATGCAGTCGATGGAGAGCGAAAATAGGGTGGAAATGGCGGGAATCCGAGCGCCTGGAGTTCTTTCTTGTTTTGAGTACACCATGAGCAGTGTTCAGAATGTGCTCTGCATTGTTCATACACAGGAAGCCCATGGGAGTCTCTGAATAGAGCTCCCAGCCCCGCGAGCTCACGACAATGACAGCATGAATCATATTAGCTAGCTGCAGGCTTTCACACTACGGGGGATTATGGTGACGTATTGTACATGGTCTCCAGAAAGGATTCTGATATTTGATTAAAATCTCCAACGGACAATATTAGAGCCGGAATATGGCCCCCTGCATGGATATTCCTGCTAATGGTATAATATGTTCAATATAATGTCTTCTAAAAACGAGAAGCCAAAACAGTGGCTGACTTCACCTATGATAGTGATCATTTACAAACATGTTTTTCCTGCTGCATCCTTACACTTAGGTGTTATTTCCGTAATATTGTAATTCTACTTGCTGTTGTTTTACTCTAACTTTATCGAGGTCTATAATCTCAGGCGACCTGATTCTTAGACAGCTTTACAGGTCAGCAAATAAGTAAGCAGCTAGCGTCCTGCAAATTAATCCTATTTCGTTAAAGAACTGTTAGCCCGCATTATCTTATCGCTGCTAAAGGGAAGTTTGAAAGGCTTGCTTCAGAGAAAGAGAGGCAGCAAAAGGTCAGGCCTGGAGGCTGTTTGCTTTAATGTAAAAAAAAAAGATGAGAAACGTGAAAGTATGCAGAATATAAGTGTAAGGATAAACAAGGGTCTCACATGCTGGGTGGTATATTATGGAATTATTGCATTTACTAGGCAGAACAACACATTACGACAGAAAGAGATAGGAAAGTGTAGATTTACAAAACCATGTCTCTGCTATGGTAGGAGCTCTGCTGTCGTATAAAAAAACGGATCAGATTCATGTGCTTCGTCCAAGTACAAGACTGATGTATACCTAATGTACACAGCAAAGTTTACGCATTGAACGCCGGGTTGATTGGTGTATATTTTTTTTTTTTACAATTTTGTCCGCATTTCTTCCAATTTGTATTTTTTCTCACTTTATTAATATTGATGCATATTTCTTTTTTGCTCGGTGAAAAAATGAAGCTGCAACTTGTATGTTACCATGGTCAGTATGTTGATAAATGTGCACTAAATCTTGGATGACAATAGGGTTTTTGGGCCAGATTTACAGTAGCAAACTCTCCGAGTCAGAGTTGTGACCACAAAAAGGGTTATCCTCTGTATCAATGCCATTTTAGGAGTCAGTAAAGTGTTTCTTTTTAAAAATATATACAGACAGTGCAATAGATCGTTTCTGATTGTATGACGTGGAAAAATCAGTAATAATCGAAAACTGTGAGCCTTCTTTACCCATATATAAAGCACATATTTAGTGCACACTCATGCATATACATTAAGCAAACTTAAGTTCACACTAACTTTGAGACAATGGAAATTCCATGGGAACTGTCAAGAAAGCAGTAAAGGAAATCTAATGCAACTGAGGTCAACAACTAAACAGTCTTAACTTTATGACTGAAATGTAACAATAGATTTCGTACATTTATCTTCAAACCTAACTTGCATCTGAATTCAGGGCTGGCATACTATAATACTTGAGGAAAAATGAAATATTGTATGAGGAGGGCAGGAGGATAACTCACTCAGCTAACACTCACTGTTGTAAAAATGCACAGTTATGGAAGGTGAATCTTGGCATCGCAGAAAAACTTTACATCATTCAGAGGTGGGTAAACTGAGTACGATAAATTGGCTAATAGTTAACTACTTTCGTTATTTACCGCTCTAAAAACAGCACATATGCAGTATTTTGCACTACATAAAACAGCGTATTGCTAGTAAGCAGTGCGAGAACAGGAACAGGAAATAATTTTTATTGAAAGAGAAATGGTAATTTTTGTCAAAACAGTCAAATACAACGTACCTGCTAACTTTAGGCATGAGTACAGTATTAAGGGCCATATGTATCAACACATTTCCCCATAGTCACAGAATGGGCAAAACCCTTTGATACATCTGACCCTAAATGCCTAACGTGCTGTGCAAAGCACCTTGATTTAGGACAACTGGTGTGAATCACCGTACTCTGTGGATTGCATGCGTAATTAGACATGCCTAACTAGGAAATATTCATGAATTGGGTATAATTTGAAATTGCAATCACACATAAGTATTAACGAGGTACATCATAATTTGCAAACGGTTTTGGGAACTGTGGCCACAGAGACAGCTGCTGCTGCCGGGCACAGGGACTCCGCCCTTCCAAGTTTTTGAATCATGTGGATGGTAATTCCTAATAACAATTACCATCCACATTTAATTTATTTTTTTTAAATGCCCTGGGCCTGTACGGCTATCACAATGCTCATACATCAGGCAGCCAGGCAGTATTCAGAGGCTCATTCGCCAGTTCACATGTGCCGGTATTATGGTGTGTTTTCTTTTTTTAAATCTAAAGCACCCTATGGGCTGACTTTGAGCCAGCCCTAGCCTGCAATGCTTGGGTGTCCTCAGGGACCACGCACTAATGACATCAAGCAGCGTAACATTTAAAAGCAGCTCCAGACTTTTAGGACGTAAGTCCTGTACTTGCAGGGGCTGCTTGTCAAACACTGCAGGCTCCCAGCACAAGCTTGCCATCACCCCACCCATTCCCAACTCATCACGGGGTGGGGTGGAGTTAGCAAACTGAACCATCCCCACTCTCTGACGACTTGGGAAAGGGTAGCGTTAAATAGGAGGCTATTGAAACAAAAAAGTATCCCATCCGGAATCGCCACAGTGGCATGCTTCATCATCGGGTTCACCCTAACTCCTAATAGTAAGGGTGGGCTTGACCATATTACACGAAGCTGCTTATGACGATAGGGTGTAAGGGGCATAACTTTAGAGATAAAATTCCTCCCCCACTCTAAAAGTATCTTTTATTAAAAGAGTGGGAGGTAAAAATAAAAATATGTCTATGTAGGGATGTCAGGATATGATGGTCCTATGACCCTAGAACATCAATATGTTTCAGCCCTGTCCTATCGGTCTATAGGAGGTCCCCGGCTTTCGTCAGGGTGGGTAGCGAAGAGGTCATTCCCCCGAAAACATGACTAATGTGTGCTTATTGTGGTTAGCATGCAGTTAGCATGCAAAAAGTAACAAGCAATTACAATGCAATGGTCTCGGCATTGTTAAAGTTAAAGCTATTGGCATTGCTCATGACATTCTTTTTATTTATGTTTTTGTTTTTAAAACATATAAATAAATGGCATTGTCATTTACAATGCCAATAGATTAATCGCTCGCAAATGCGAGACCTACTGCATTTGCACCCACACACAGAGCCACACACACAAAGCCACCCACACACACATACTGAGACACACACACAGAGCCACACACACACACACAGACCCACACACACAGACAGAGCCACACACACACACAGACAGAGCCACACAGACAGACAGAGCCACACACACAGACAGAGAGCCAAACACACACAGACAGACAGAGCCCAACACACACAGACAGACAGAGCCCAACACACACAGAGCCCAACACACACACACAGAGCCCAACACACACACACACAGAGCCCAACACACACACACACACACAGAGCCCAACACACACACACACAGAGCCCAACACTCACACACACAGAGCCCAACACACACACAGAGCCCAACACACAAACACACTCAGAGCCCAACACACACACACACACACACAGCCCAACACACACACACACACAGCCCTGTCCTATCGGTCTATAGGAGGTCCCCGGCTTTCGTCAGGGTGGGTAGCAAGAGGTAATTCCCCCGAAAACATGACTAATGTGTGCCTATTGTGGTTAGCATGCAGTTAGCGTGCAAAAAGTAACAAGTAATTACAATACAATGGTCTCGGCATTGTTAAAGTTAAAGCTATTGGCAATGCTCATGACATTCTTTTTATTTATGTTTTTGTTTTTAAAACATATAAATAAATGGCATTGTCATTTACAATGCCAATAGATTAATCGCTCGCAAATGCGAGACCTACTGCATTTGCACCCACACACAGAGCCACACACACACAAAGCCACCCACACACACATACTGAGACACACACACAGAGCCACACACACACACACACACACACACAGACAGAGCCACACACACAGACAGACAGAGCCACACAGACAGACAGAGCCACACACACAGACAGAGAGCCAAACACACACAGACAGACAGAGCCCAACACACACAGACGGACAGAGCCCAACACACACAGAGCCCAACACACACACACACAGAGCCCAACACACACACACACAGAGCCCAACACACACACACACAGAGCCCAACACACAAACACACACAGCGCCCAACACACACACACACACACACAGAGCCCAACACACACACACACACAGAGCCCAACACACACACACAGAGCCCAACACACACACACAGAGCCACACACACACAGACCGTTTCACACAATGTACCCCAATCTACCCCACCCCACTAATTTTGCTAAGATCTACCCCTATCTTTTCCACTTCAATACACCCCACCCCCTCCAATATACCCCCACCCACTCCAATCTGCCGCACACCCCTTCCCAATCTGCCACAATCTACCCCCGTCCACCCCACTCCATTTCAATCCACTCCAATGTACCCCAATATACCATGCTCCACCCCTAAACTCCCACGCTCCACCCCAATCTAGCCTGCTACACTAAATTCTACCACACCCTACCATAATCTACCACATTTCACCCCACTCTATACAACCTCACTAAAATCCACCCATTCCACCCCAAGCCAAGCCAAGCCACCTCACCCCACCCCAAGCCTTTTCATGCCAAGCCAAGCCGTCCCAATTTATCCCAGTCAACTACTATAAGTGAAATCCAGCGATACAAAGAAACACGAACGTCTTGGAATGAATTCGTTGATGGTGAAATGGTGACAGTGGTGAGATGCTGAGAACCGCAGTGAAGGAGGAAGAGGTATGTCACGACATCTCCAAGAATATATTCCCAAGGCCTGCAGGTCACGTGCTCATTGACAGTCCAAATAAACCGTCATCACGTCCTGAGAAAACGTTCCATGTGCACACGTAACGCATCTGTGAAAGTCAACAAATCTAAACAAAAGAAAAAAGAAAAGAAAAAGCCCAAGCAGGTATCAGCAGCTTCGGTTTGAGGAGAAGGGAGGGCGGGTTCAGAAAACAAACAAAATAACTCTGCCTCGACTGCTCGAAAGAGAGAAAACAGCTGCCTCCGCCAGGAATACACACATCGGCTGGCCTGGAGGGCCCTGGGTGGTGGGGGGCTGGAGTCTGTGTGTGTGGGAGGGAGCACAAGTACAGAGAAAGCCCATAAAATGCCGCCCACCGCACACTGACTGCGCCCTACTGTACAACAATAGCAAAGTTAACACTGCACAGGCCTGGAAAAGTCACCCCGAGTCTTGCACAAGATGTCATCCTAACGGCCTGAGGGGGGGACCACTGGCATGAAGGGCTTTTGGCAAAGTAGTAGTAACACCACTACCACCCACCACACACAAATAAAGGGGCCTCTCATTCTACGACTGCATCATTCTGCGACTGCACAGTGTACGATTTCAGGTGAGTGGGAAGTTTTCTAGGGAGTCAGATAAGGTCTTACGACACTCAGCGGATGATACTCTGCCTATAAAACAAGCACTGGCAAAGACAAAAGGTCTGGTTCTAAAGCATGCAAATTGCCTTGCACACGTCTGTTTTTCTATGTGTTACCACATTAAAGGCAGATCAACTATGGGCTCTGCCAATGCTGATTTTTATTTTAAGCACCTGTGAATTATTTTTAAGAGCCCATCAGCTAAATTCGTGTTTGTGAGTATTTCCTGGTTTGTCCGAGCGGCACGGTGAGTGCGGCAAGGACGGTGAGCGCGGCAAGGACGGTAAGCATGGCGAGGATGGCAGAGCGCGAGCGGCGGGCCAGCCTGCGGGCGCACGAAGCGGCCACCATCATCAACTGCCAGCACACGGGGGCCGGAGGGGACATGGAGCAGCGCACACCACCACCGCCACGTCGGGGGCCGCCTCTCAGCGCCGCTGCCCGGCTCTTTACCCCGCTATGCCGCCATTTTACACAGGCTTCTGCTCCTAACATAAAAAACCATGGGTGTTTGCATGGGAATGCCAATGTAACATTCATGGGATGCCTCCTTGATGCAAAGCAGCACAAGAACTACTCTGTATAACGTCAGGGTTGTTTCCCATTGAATATAAAGTTTTGTGCTTGAACGTAAATACAGTTTCTAAACTTTGCAAGCACTATGTTTTAGTACATCTGCCCCATTTAGTGCTTAAAATAAAACAAGTGTGTTAACTATATATTTAGTAATCTGTAATCAGACTGTACCTAGTGCAAACCTTTTTCTACGTTTTGATTAGGACAAACTACAAAGCTCAGTTGATATTACCCTTGCATTACTTCTCAAAAGGAATGAATCTTGATCACTAGGGTGCGTCAAACTACCTATGAATTAAAACAAAATAATGGCTCCCAAGCACCCTTTAAGATTACTGACTAACCAATTATAAGGCACTCTGCTTTGCCCAGACAGCCTGGAATGAAATAGACCCCGTGCTGCTTACGTGTTTGCTTCCAAATCTAGGCCATCCCTTCATTTGGGCTCTTCTCTCCTCCTAGTATTCCCCCGATTTTAAAGACTCAGTTGGAGGGTTGGGGGGGGTGTAGGAAAGAGTGTTTTTTCTCTATTGTTGTTTAGTATATTTGGAATGCACCCCATCGTGGCCTGTGCAAAATAGAGGACAATTCTATGTTGAGGAAGACTGTTAAAATCCATCTACTTAATTGAATATTTTCACTTCTGTTATAATATTGTTAGTTCAGCACTAAGATTCCTTAGGAATTTTGTTGAGCTTTCTAAATAACAATTCAACTGAATGGATGTATTGGTGTTCAGTATATTTAATGGGTGAACTCAGACACTAAATGAAGGGTTAGTGGCAATTTTAGAGCAAATCGAGTAGATATGATGGGTTTTTGCTCGTTTCCTTTGGTAATGGAGGATTGTTGCCAGAGGTATAGCTCGGGTGTCGGCTGTCTTACCTTATGGGTAGACTGAGAGATAGCTTGGCTATGTGAAGCCTGAACTTAAAAATTTTCTAACCAGAGGCATACTTCTGCTACCTAAAACAAATGCCTCCATGATCAGTTTCCTAGAGTACCTTGTAAGACAAATGTAGAATTTGCTATAATGCATGCCTTGTGTGGTTTTCCTTGAGGATGGTGTCTATGCAAATGCACTTTACTTATGAAGTAATTGCACTTCTGTGTCCTGCCTCTTCAAACGATTGTAGTTAAGCAGACAAATGATTGTGAAACCTTATTCTGTGGTCAAACTAAGCCTGGGTCTTTCAAAAGCATCATAACACTGTGCATTATAGGTACACATTTGCGGCCTCAAACAAGCATATGTTGCAACTTCCTGAAGAGCAGAATTAAAAGGTACTTTGGTCAATAATCACACCGGTGCGTCTTTCTGGAGATGGAATAAAAAAATATTTCATGAGTTCATTGTTTTTTTACAGAAGGGATTTTTTTGAGAATTGGGAAAAAGCATATTCATCTTGAAATAACTATTGGAAAACTGGTTATTGAATGCTTTGTACCGACATTTGTAGAAGCGTCCTTTTAGTTGTCAAATCCCCTTTCTAAAGATTTCAGTCAGTAGCCTCTAGGCATTGTCAAATCCACTAAAACATGTTTTTTCAAAATCATATTAGGTTTTACCAAATGTTTAAATTCACAATTTATCACTCTATTTTCTTGTTTTAGCTCTAAGTAAGGCTGCACCCCATTATTTGAAGTGTTAGGGCCGCTTAATTGGTTGACCTGCTAGCCACTCCCGAAGTGCGAGTCTAGTTACACCCCTGCCTGACTTGAATGATGTCAGAGGTCATATGCAGTATGTTGTACACAGATACAATGCACATGTTTTTGGTGCCTTATGTATCTGTTTACTGCATTTCAGCATTAATGAGAGAAGCTGCTCTCAGGAGGTGCAGGGAAAACAGTGGCAGGTTGCAGGAGATACTCTCTCTGCACAACTCGGACATCAGATCAGGGGAGACATCGACCATAGTCTGAACCTACATGTGTTACGTTTGCTGAGGGACGCTTAGTCGGTGGGGAGTGCCCCACAGGTACATTTCAGTTGAAATGATCTTTCATGTTGAGATTGTGTTGGGCCATGCAAAGGAATGAAAGCCTGAAAAGTTTGAGTGTTTGGGTTTTTGAATTCCAATCTTTAATGCATTTAGTTTATTGCTGGCTGCATGACAGTTGTGAAATGAGAGGGAATCAGAAGACGTGGCATGTCTTGGTCAGCAGATTTTGAGCTGGAAGTCTCATAAACACAGCATGCTATCTGCAGAAATGGCAAGTGGCAGTGGGCACAGGAGTGAAGCTACTTCCACCAGTCAGGAAGAAGGGGCATGCAGGGTTGGCAAGTACACACAATGATAATTATCGTATCCAACACTGGGCTAAGATAGCTCCTTCAGTTAACACGCTTCTTGCAGACCCATTCATGTAATCTATATTAGGTCTTTAAATTGAACCCCAATTCTGCCAAACCCAATCGACATTTCATCCTTCTGAGGCTAATAAGTACCACATATTGATTAAAAGCACATAATTCAAGCCCCAACATACAGACTCATTTGTTTGTGCTACAAAAATGAGCAACTATTTTGTAAGGTTAGAAAAGCCTTTAAAAGATGTTAGATATGTGTCTGCATTGCAATATGAGGGGCCAATGCGTGGTAAGTGAACTGTACAGCACAGAGTCAGTGCAGTGTACCAGCAGTATGTATGTGGCCAATGACAGCAATAATGAAATACTGATGCTTTTTGATCAAAACCACAGATGTTCTGTCACAATGTATTGACATGGGTTATAGACAGCGGGGGTTTCTTCATTAGGGCAGAGGAGTATTGCCCTCCCCACCCGTTGCAAGCCAGGTGTAACAAATGTGAAAAATAAAAAGGCAATGAAAATATATAATTGCCATTTTATTTATTATGGATGCGCAGATGCGCAGACTGCCCGAGCTGAGTGTGAAGCAAGGCATGCTGCTGATTGTCAGCATGGCGAAGTTAGTAGTGGCCAGACACTTCAAAGTGCGCATGTTAGTTTGTCCGGCTGTTTTGAAACAGCAGCTGTGTGTTAAACAGCCAGGGGTTGCACAGGACCCCAGTTCAATAGGAGAGCTGAGATAGCCTGCTCTATTCAATCCTGATGCTTCTCTCATTCTGAAAACAGCCTGAAAGCAGATGCAGGGTTGGTCTGGTTCCCGTTGGCGTGAGCCAGACATTTCACCCGACCTTGACCAGACTCAGACTGCAGCCTCGGCAGTAGACTAGCTGTTGCCAAAAATGTAAACATAGCACTATATCTCCTGTTACAACAAAGCACTGACAATTTCTTCCTTAAAATAACTGTTTGCTTCAGAATGCCATCAGTGTTCTAGTGCTTGATACGTCTTTTAAAAGCCAGGTGCATACTGGCCTACACTTGCTGCTGTTGGGGCATAACTGCACTGCACCAGTGCAAAGGTTATGGGCTGTGGCCCAGTCACTCTTCCCCAATATAGAGACAATGTGAAGGGATCTGTCACTTAGACAAGACATGTCATGTAAACTTCTCCCAACTTACAACACACAATAGCATTAAAACGTCTTAAGTGTGTCATGGATATATGTAACATCTTTTTCCCATTATGAGAATGGAGGGTTACTAAAATGTGTTGTCATCATGCAGGTGGCGCAAAACTATGTGAACAAGGCTCACTAAACACACGCTAAGATGGCAGCATTGCGAGCTGAAGAAATTGCATCCAATTGATGGTCCTTCCTAGATAGCCACTGAATAGGGGCTGGACAATCCAAATCAAATACAGGCATGATAGTGATTGGCATCACTAAAGGCATTTCAAAAAGGCTGGATAGTCAAAATGCGTCATGCTGAGTGAACAAAATGGTATGTTTTAATATACAGAATGGAATAAATGCTGTTTTTAAAACAGTGAGTGCTCCGTTTGTTACTGGAAGAAGGAACAGCTGTTTGGCAATCAACACGTGCAGGCCACATGAACGCCGGAGGCACCCATCATCAAAGAGTTTGGCAGGTATTGTGGCATTTGCTTGACTATATATATATATATATATATATATATATATATATATATATATATATACCATCAACTTGGCTCGTCCTTGTCGACCCCTGGCGCCTCCAAGACCGGTGCAGTATTCCTCGGCAGAGCCCCGCCGAATTAAATCACCAACACCTCCTTTCCAGGAATGAATACGCACTCGCAGGATTGTTTCTCTCCGATTATTTATTCATAAATCGTTTCCAGCACAATAAATACCGACGCGTTTCGCCGCCCGATATATATATATATATTTTATGGAGGACATTTGTCCCATGATTTTGCAATAATGCTTTCATCTCTGCTCACATAACTTTGTGTGTTGATGGCCTGTTATTGAAGTCACTTACTCTCTTTTGGGGAAGAGGGCTATATATATATATATATATATATTACTGCTCCCAGCTTGGTGTCGTCGTGCGAGGTGCACTCTAGGAGAGGTGAAGAGCAGTAATATATATATATATATATATATATATATCTTACCTACTGGCGGTCGCCAGTAGGTAGATATAGTTAGAACCTAGTTTCCATAGGAAATCCACAACATTCTATTGGGAATAACTTTGGCGCCGGTTGATGAATCTTCGCGAATTTTCAAAGAAGATGGCCTGCTCCGCTCCGCTCCTTCCCTGAAAGTTTTGGGGGATTCATCAAGTGGCGGCTGAGAAAAAAGGGGGTCCCAAAACGTGTTTTTCCCATGTTATTTTCCATAGGACCTTTAGACACGGCTACAGCCCGTACGGCTGAACGGAATTACAAGAAATTTGGCAAAATGGTAGAGTCTGATTCGCAGATCACGCTTTTGCTTAAATGGTGTAAATCCTTCCAGTAGTTCCTGAGAATATCAAAAGAGAAACAAAATATATATCTATAAGCGCGCACCGTGCGCGCACCGTACGCGTACCTTCGCGTGCACAAGCTGCATGCTGATTGGCTGCCACTGTCTGTCAACACTCCAAAACAGAAATTGTTGGCAGCCATCTTGTGCCTTGGTAGACTGAGGCACAAGAAAGCAGAAAATCAAATGTGTAGAACTCAAAAAGGGAGCAGGGCACCCTGACCCCCTAGGCCTTCTCAGGGGGTCCCACAAGGACCCCCAAGGCCCCCCCAAATTTTTTTTTTTTCAAAAATAGCGGGGTGCACGTACAGTACGTCTACGGTACGCGTACTCCGTGGTTTTTCAAAAAAAAATTGGGGGGGGCCTTGGGGGTCCTTGTGAGGAGGCCTAGGGGGTCAGGGTGCTTCCACCCTGCCCCCTTTTTGAGTTCTACATGTTTGTTTTTCTGCTTTTGGAGTGTTGACAGTGGCAGCCAATTAGCATGAGCTACATGCTCATTGGCTTTCAACACTTCCTTTGTACCGCTTTTGGCCGCCATAAGTGTGGCAGGGTATGCTCAGACGTGAGTCCCTTGCTCACTTTGCCACTGGATTCAAGCAAGCCGGGCTGAAGACGGCTGTAATGCCAGAAACCGGTCCTCGGAAGCTTGTTTCCGGTCCAGGGAAGGCATGGCTTGGCAGTTCAGGCTGGACTGTTCCCATGAGGCACAGGGTCAGACTGATTTGCATATAGCCATGTCTGAACTGGGGTGGCAGAGTGGGCTAAAGAACGGTGATGGATTCAACCCAGATCTTTTGACTGGGTGTGAGTGTTTGATTGGTTCTGATGCTCCGTCCATCACCATCCCCTTTTGTACCGCTTTCAACACTTCAAACCAGGAAGTGTTGGCAGCCATCTTGTGCTCGGTAGACCGAGGCACAAGAAATCAGAAAAACAAACGTGTAGAACACAAAAAGGGGGCAGGGTAGAAAAACCCTGACCCCCAAGGCCCCAATTTTTTTTTAAAAACCCGGTCTGTTTTTTTTCAAATTCCCCCCCGGGGGGACCAAATTGCGGGGGCATAGTGATAAAGAAGTGTGGGAGGCCCCAATCCTCCCCCCCCACACTGCCCCGGGGACCACCGTCCCCCGGGACAAAGCAACGCAGCCCCCTGGCGCATACTGGAGGCTCCTGGTGGGCTAGTTGGCCCCCAGGGACCCCCAGTATGCAAGGGGAATTAGCTTCCCCTCTACAAACGCGCCAGGGGGCTGCGTTGCAGAGAGGTGTAAAAAGGGGCATAGCCTCATTACACCTCTCTGCAATGCAGCCCCTTGGCGCATACTGGAGGTTCCAGGTGGGCTAGTTGGCCCCCAGGGACCCCTAGTATGCAAGGGGAATTGGTACCCTCTCAGCAAACGCGCCCGGGGGCTGCGCTGCAGAGAGGTGTAAAAAAGGGTGTGGCCTCATTACACCGCTCTGCAATGCAGCCCCCTGGTGCATACTGGAGGTTCCTGGTGGGCAAGTTGGCCCCCAGGGACCCCCAGTATGCAAGGGGAATTAGTTTCCCCTCTGCAAACGCGCCAGGGGACTGCGTTGCAGAGAGGTGTAAAAACATTTTTTCTCAATTTATATTAAAAATATGTAATGTAATTTAAAAAAATAAAATATCTAAAAATAAATAATTTCAAATAATGTAGTAAATCAGTATAAAAAATATAACAATACATTTAAAGATTATCATTTAAAAAACCTTTGAAATTTACTGAAAAAAACCATAGGTTTCAGCCACGTTATAGTTAGGAATTAGCATTTAAAAAACCTTGCAAATTCACTGAAAAGCCATAGGTTTCAGGCCTGATATAGTTAGGAGTTAGCATTTAAAAACCTTTGAAATTCACTGAAAAAAACATAGGTTTCAGGCCTGATATAGTTAGGAATTAGCATTTAAAAAACCTTAGAAATTCACTAAAAAAACTGCAGATTTGAGGGGTGTTATAGTTAGCTGGACATTTCACTCATACAAAACCATTGAAATTTCTCCGATATAGTTAGTTGTACTAACTATATTTTGCGAGCCCGCAATCCACTGCTGATGATGTCACATATTACATCATTCATGACATGGTCAGTGACATTACTGATGACATCTAAGGTTTTTTAAATGCTAATTCCTAACTATATCAGGCCTGAAACCTACGTTTTTTTCAGTGAATATATATATGTAATTCAGGACATGAACTTTTGTATCTTTTTCTTTACGTTTACAAGACTTGCTTAATAATTGCATCCCCACTATCATCTGATTTTAACTAATAATAATGTATGGCTAAAAGTAGTCACATTTCACGATCTGCACATTGGGTATTTTTACCATGATCAATTGTTTGTTGTCATTTTGTGCAATATTGGTAATCCTTCATGTGGATTAGAATTTGGGCACTTGCCCCGGATTTTTTTGATTAAGATTACAACATAAATGTAAGCTTTTGGTCCAATTAATTTTAACAAGATTTTAACTTTTGCATTAACAATGTTTAATAAGTATTATTCGACCATTGTTTGTTCAAAAAGAAATTTATTGGACGTTTGTTTGCACATATTGCATTATGCACTTTATATATGACTTAGTCTGTTTTCCCTCTCTATGTGAAAGATGGGAGGGTCTAAATTGTTTCATGGTATTTATGGGTGAAATTTTTCCTAAACACGTCATGTGATCAAGGCCGGGGAGACTCGGTTGAAACGCATCATGTTGTGTGAAGGCTGGAATAAAATGCACTAAGAAAACTTCAAAAACCTGTGGTGGTCCGTTCCTGGTATAGCAGTTTGCCGAAAGGGTGTTTGCTTTCTTCCCAGGACTTGGTTCTCACTGATTCTAACACGCGGTGGCTGTCGGCGTGTTTGACGGACCCTCTTCACGTTGGTGGCTTGTTTATGGCGGCTACTATCGGTTTTCCGATATTTGTATTTGACCCGGAAGTGGTATAGCAACAAGCCCCCCACTAGGCGGAAACGAGGAAGCTCTAAGCACATCGAGGGTGAAGCGGAATCCGGTTGTGTGTGAGCGGCTGGACTACAGCGTCGGAGGACTCCTGGTCCGGTTGTTTGCTAAACAGGTGAGACGCTTGCTCTTACGCGCTGAAGGAGCCCGTATGCCGGATTTAAGTGGGTGTGAAGATTAATAAGGAAATTGCGACTTGTTTGTTTCCCTGCAACATTCATCGAACATCTTTTGTGACATAAGGTGCTGGTGGGATTGGGATTCACGATCAAAATACAAGTCGCAATCAATATTGAACTGTGCATATCTTTTATTGCCGAATAAAACGCTATGGCGTCCACAACTGACGTGCTTAGGACCCGAGATGAACGTGCGGATGCAATGTTTGCCGGTATGCCGGTAACTACCGGGGCCAAGCAACAGATGAGTGTGCAAGCAACGGAAGCAAAAGATGTAAAAAGTTTATTGAAAAAATTGGAGAAACTTCAAAAAAATGAATTAACAAAGTGGTGGGAGCGAAAATCCCTAGAAAAATACAAGGAGGCTGGCAGGGTGCCTAGAGGACTGCGTGTGTTGATTGCCCCCTCGTTCGATAAGCCTAATCCACTAATGCTAAAGGAGTGGGCTACAAATAATTTGGTATGCTCAATGAACATGGTTATAATGCTGGTAAAGTACGCCGAGATTGATAGATTGGAAATAGCGGCGGAAATTGAAAATGTAATTGGTGAACTTGATGCCCTTGATCAGAAAGAGGCTGTTAAAAAAGGAAGGGATGAAATACAAAAACGCCTTGATAAACACGAAAATGTGATCATGAATCGAAAAATCACTAAATTTGCGCGAGACAAACGCGATTATGAGACTGGACGTATTTTTACATTTGCTAAACGCTTTGACAATGTGAAAAAACTTGCAATGAATAAGGTCCAACCTCCATTGATATCTATAAATCAAGGCACCATCTCTGATGTTGCATCAAGCTCAGGAACAAGTATACCATCCAGCAGTAATGAGGAGTCAATTCCAAGCGAAAATGAGTCACATTTAAACATGTCGGAACCCCAAAGCTTCACTCCCTCAGAAGAGTTGGGGTTCATGATCGAGGATCGTCGTCAAACGCTCAGATATTGGGCGCCACAGACCCAGCCACAAAATGTAGTGAACGCAACAGGAAACGCAAAGAGAGGAGGAAAGCGCGGAGGCTTCAAAAAGAGAAATTGAGCACCCAGGAGAGCCAACCTAAAGACATGTTTCAATCATCTGTCAATACTGTGATTAATATGACGGAGCTCGAATTAAACACTGCTGAATTGCAGCTCTTGTCGTTGGGACTTTCTTTTTGTCCTAAAAGTAATTTCAAGTATGTACAATCACGCATTGATATTTTTAAGTTTATTAGAAAGTTAAAACTTATAAAGTTTCATAAACTTAAAAAAGCAAATGTAAAAGCAACATCAATTATTGCTAGTAATCAGCCTAGTGCTCGCTTTCAAGTAGCTGATGTAGTGGTACTGCGTACAGTTAGTGGATTGGCAGATGATAATGATGATAATGTGTTAAATACACAAGAGGATCTTTTGGGTATGGGTATCTCCACCTCTACTGCTGCCCTCACTCCTTTTCGTCCACCCTCGACATTCATGCCAGTCATGGTGAGAGATGCTATAGATATTTCTGGTGACTGTGTGATCAATGACCTTAAGGCTTTACATAAGAAATGCATTTCTGTAACCAAAAAAGGCCATTTTAGAGAGCAACAATATTCCCGCCTGATGGATAAACTGAGTAAAGAAAAAAACATCATAATTAATAAAGCAGATAAGGGCGGGAATATTGTTCTCTGGCCTCGAGATGCATATTTGGAAGAAGCCAATAAACAATTAGGTGATGTTAATTGTTATAAAAAACTAGCTTTTCCAATCTTGCTAAAAGTGAAGGATCAGATTTTTAAAGAGCTATCCAAGTGGAAGAGGGAGAGTTTAATTGATAAGGATGAGTACAATTTTCTAAAAACAGAACATCCTATTACTCCTACCTTATATTTACTCCCTAAAGTTCATAAATTGATTACCCCAGTGCCAGGCCGTCCTATTATTTCGGCACAAGTTAGCCTGTTAGAATCCATGTCTAAGTATGTGGATTTTTTTCTTCATGGCTATGTAGCTGACTTACCTTCCTTCATTCGTGATACGGGAGATTTTTGGGAAAAACTTAAAGATGTGATTTGGGAAGATGGGTATCATTTTTTAGTGATGGACATCTGTTCCCTTTAAACAAGTATTGACCATCTTGATGGCCTAAATGCTATCAAATTCTTTCTGTCAAAAAGGAATATTTGTTATAATGAACATAACAAAATGCTACTCCGTATGACGGAATTGTGTTTGACCAACAATTTCTTTATTTTTAATAAAGAATTGTTTCAACAACTTAGAGGTGTGGCAATGGGGGCGTGCTTCTCTCCCAGTTACGCGTGCTTGCACATGGGCTGGTAGGAGGAGCACGTCCTCACACAATCCCATAAGAATGTTTTCTCTAAACACGTTATCAAATGGTGGCGGTTTATTGACGACGTGTTTGTCATATGGAATGGCACAAAAGAATCAGCTTTGGATTTTGTCAGAAAGATCAATGACAACTCTCTAAATTTGGAATTTACAGCACAAGTCAGTGATTCAAAGGTAGAATTTTTAGATGTGGAGGTTTTTGTTGATCATAGGAACATTTGCACTAAACTACATCGCAAAGTAACTGCTGGAAATTCCATTCTTCATGCCTGTAGTGCTCACCCTAGGCACCTCATAAAAAGTATTCCTTACGGTGAGTTTTTACGCAACCAGAGGATTTGCAATAGGAAAGAGGATCTAGACACCTGTTTGAATGAATCTAGGGAAAGATTTTTAAATCGAGGATATAAGGCTAAAGATTTGCAATGGGCACTTGATAAACTGAATATAGGTGTTCCATTAGAGACTAATGAAGTAACTGATGTGAATCCTGTTGAACTAACCGTTCCACCTTCGGTAAGGCTAATCACTACCTTTTGTAGTCAAGAGCAGGCCATCAGAAAAATTGTCAGTAAACATTGGTCAATCTTACATACTGACATTACTTTATCTCCGGAACTTCTCAATCAACCCACTATCACTTTCAGATGAGCACCATCGATGCGTGATGCATTAGTGAAGACTAATCCTGAAGTGATCGATAAAAGTAATTGGTTGACTGACAAGAGGGGCTTTGTAAAATGCTACTCTTGTCGTGCATGTAAGTTCGGTTTAAACAAACAGTCTTTTTTGGATCCTTTTTCAGGTTCTATTAATAAGATCAAGGGACATTTCACCTGCAAAACTGATTGTGCGGTATATGTTTTAGAATGTACATGTCATCTTTTATATATTGGCAGTACCAAACTCCCTGTATTCAATAGGATCCTCCAGCACTTGCGGGCAATCGTGAATTCTGATCCATCTTATCCGGTTGCCCGCCATTTCAAACTTATGCACCAAAATAAATTGGAAGACCTTAAGTACTATGTAATTGACTCTGTACCGAAATCAATAAGGGGTGGTGATAGAGAGAAGAAACTCCGCCAGCTAGCGAGTCATTACATAGTTAGACTTAATACAAAGATACCCAATGGGCTGAATACAGGGGAAGATTTGGTCCATTTTCTATGAATATACCTGCAATATGTGACTTTGAATTGTCCATATATCTGATGTTGGGCTCAACATCAGACCTCTATCCTCTTTGTCTTAACCAACCTTCAGGTGTTGTTTATCCTTGGTGAAATCATGGTCTTCTAATGCAAATCGAATGTATATGTGTGTATATATATATGAATTTAGGTATTATATTTATTGATAATAATGAATTTTAACATGAGTTCCATTTATGTGAAATTTTGGTCTCTTAATTTGACCAAATGACGATCTGGCAGAGGATTTCTAGTTTCTATTTTTCCTTGTAAATACCAGTTATATTCAGGTATTCAATAATGATCCCACTAAGAAAGCCATATTTTAGAATATATTCATATGTGTGTGTATATATGTGTTTATGCATTTGGAAAACTATGTGAACTGATCCTTTTCTATTATTGCTATATGTAATTCAGGACATGAACTTTTGTATCTTTTTCTTTACGTTTACAAGACTTGCTTAATAATTGCATCCCCACTATCATCTGATTTTAACTAATAATAATGTCTGGCTAAAAGTAGTCACATTTCACGATCTGCACATTGGGTATTTTTACCATGATCAATTGTTTGTTGTCATTTTGTGCAATATTGGTAATCCTTCATGTGGATTAGAATTTGGGCACTTGCCCCGGATTTTTTTGATTAAGATTACAACATAAATGTAATCTTTTGGTCCAATTAATTTTAACAAGATTTTAACTTTTGCATTAACAATGTTTAATAAGTATTATTTGACCATTGTTTGTTCAAAAAGAAATTTATTGGACGTTTGTTTGCACATATTGCATTATGCACTTTATATATGACTTAGTCTGTTTTCCCTCTCTATGTGAAAGATGGGAGGGTCTAAATTGTTTCATGGTATTTATGGGTGAAATTTTTCCTAAACACTTCATGTGATCAAGGCCGGGGAGACTCGGTTGAAACGCGTCATGTTGTGTGAAGGCTGGAATAAAATGCACTAAGAAAACTTCAAAAACCTTGTGGTGGTCCGTTCCTGGTATAGCAGTTTGCCGAAAGGGAGTTTGCTTTCTTCCCAGGACTTGGTTCTCATATATATATATATATATATATATATATATATATATATATATATATATATATATATATATATATATATATACTCACTGAAAAAACATAGGTTTAGGCGTTATAGTTAGTTGGACATTTCACTCATACAAAACCATAGAAATTCCCCCATTATAGTTAGTTCAGCTAACTATAACTTGCGTGCCCGCAATGCACTGCTGATGATATCACATATTACATCACTCATGACATGGTCAGTGACATCACTCATGACATCACTGATGACATCTCAAATTACATCACTGATGACATCATCCTTGTGATAGAGTGGCAGACTTCCTCTCACCTTAATATAACCTTTGATACACACACTCAAAAATACAAACTAACATTTTCAAAACAATGGACATACCAATACCAGTTACAACACACCTATTCAGTAATTCCAAGATCTACACACACATCCACTCATTCACAAACAGTCCCTATACAGTCACTCATCATATGTACTCATACACATATACATCTTGTTACACACTGCCACTCATCCATAGAGTTACTCACATACATAGTCCCACATGCAAACAAAGTATCAAATATCCATTTACTTACATATACAGATATACACACACTACCACACTTACTTCTACAGAAACGTACACATACTTACTCTCTTAAACAATCACTTATAGAAACACCTACTTATTTGTACAGGAAATCTTCCAATCTCTCACTCTCACATATGCTCACTTATTTACACCAATACTCACATATACTAGTTTAAAACATATGTGGTTACTTATAACGAAACTATTGAGACAGTCATTCACTCACTAACACACCCATACACACACTCATCCACCTATACAGTCCTGCACACATGCTGTTTTCAACACAAACAGTGAGTCACTCATTCATGCATCTATACTCTGAGTAATACCCCCACCGAACCATACAGACACTCAGACACGCATACTGATACTCAAAAAAACAATTATTAACCCATATAGACACTCATGTAGCTACTCACCAACCCATGCAGCCACTTATACACAAAGTGAGAGACTGATACAGATATTTTCATATTTAAACATTACTCACTAACCCATGTATTTATAGCCATTTATTCTTCCATCGACCTTGAGATATACATACATAAAACATATTTAATTTTCAGAAAAACACACATTTACTGGATGATGTCAACAGTGATGTCATTTGAGATGTCATCAGTGATGTCATTTGAGATGTCACTGACCATGTCATGAGTGATGTAATATGTGACGTGATCAGCAGTGCATTGCGGGCGCGCGAGTTATAGTTAGCTGAACTAACAGCGGGGGAATTTCTATGGTTTTGTACGAGTGAAATGTCCAACTAACTATAACGCCCCAGAAACCTATGTTTTTTTAGTGAATTTCTAAGGTTTTTTAGATGCTAATTTCTAACTATAACGTGCCTGAAACCTATGGTTTTTCAGTGAATTTTCAAGGTTTTTAAATGCTAATTTCTAACTATAGCGTGCCTGAAACCTATGGTTTTTTCAGGGAATATATATATATATTTATTATACTATGTATACATGTGAAAATGTCTTGGTCCGCCTGTTTGTCTCGGTGGCACGGAAAAAATGGGTGGAACCGACGTCAGCACGCCAACGAAGTCCTCTTATGGCTCAGATGACGTCATACGCTGTTGCGAGCGGGGCTGTGCTATAATGAAGTCCTTGTTGATGTGGGAGAGCTAGGAAAGAATTTCCATGGAATGCTGGTGCAGGGAATATTCAGTGTTCAGGCTAGTCCTTTGGGAGCAACTGTTTATGTTGCCACTCCAGAAACCGAAACCAGTGATCCGAGGGCAGAGGCCCTGCAGATGGCACATGAGGTGGTGTGCCCAGTCGTGTGCACCGGTGAGGTAGCGAAGTGATAAGTACCGCAATCCACAAAAAAGGTAACGAGGGCACTGAATAACACAGGATCTTATCTTTGTATCTGGCAGGAACAACGAAGTTAAAATGCCCTAGTACCAAAATGTAGAATTAGTGCTGCAACGGTCTTCAAGAGGACCTGCGATTCCGCTTCTGTCACCCGTACCCTGGAGGCGGCACATGGGTCACCGCAGTACGGTCATACTGCGGTGGGATGCACACTCGTTGACCTCTCAGGTCGCTGCTCCACACTTCAGGGAGGACGCTTTCCATTAGCTATATTTTCTGATGACGTGTCGCACCGGCCCCATCCAACAACAGAACTCCTTGAGATCCAAACAGACTCTTTCACTCTCTCACCGGATGAGAAACCAGGCCACGCAGACACTTTCACAATACAACAGCCGGAAATGCACTTTTCGGTAAAAAAACACATTCCTTCCTCCTAATTAATCAAATAAACGTCTCACTTAAGAACAGGGGCCAGCTTTGATCGGTAAACAGCTGTTACAACAACTTTTTTACTTCGCAATACCATTACAAAGCATGCATTACCACGCATGCGTTGTACATCACAAAGTCATTACTACGCATTTTTTAGAACGCATGGTCATTCACCAACAAATGCCATTACAAAAATTTTTGTTGTAAAGGTATGTATGATAAATGACCATGCGTTCTAAAAAATATGTACACGATCCACTCCCCGAGTCCTTATCCTCATCGGAGGAGAAATTGTCCTCCGATACACCCTCTCCCTCTAAGGGAAACCCGCCGTTGGGGTCCACAATAGTGGTGACAGCATTGCAATTTTCTCCGGGCTGCTCCTCCTCCCGGCAGGGTGCATGTTTTAGCGTTCGCGCACTCTTGAGGAAGGTCTCCGTAAGTTTATCAAATCCTTCCAAGTGCCCCATGTTATGCTGAATGACACTTTTATTCCCCATCTGGGAGCTACTGGGACCAGCCACCACCAGATCTGGGTCACTGAACACCCCAGGGATGCTTTTCACCAGCTTATCAACCTGATCCCTAAGAGGAGCCAGTGCTTTAGAAATAGCAAGAGAGAGGGTTTGGTCCACTGCTGGAGGGAGAAGTTGGGGGGGCATTCCTCCTCCACTTCCTGGTAGGAGGAGTAAAAATGGTCTTCTGGAGAAGACATGATAGCAGAGGGTGTGAGCACAGAACAAATGCCCTTAAAATCCTTAAGGCAACCCCCTTGCTTGTGCTCCAGCAGCTGGGCTTTCCCCAAAGCTGTTATAAGAATGGACTGAGGCGCAATACCAATTTCCACCACCAGGTGATGCTGATCACTAACGTGGGCGTGTGGGGAAATTAGGCGAGGGTTGGTCGGGACTCAAGCAGACACTAAAGGAGTGACCGGATTCCCAAATGCGCATACAGACCAGCTGGAGGGCTCTACGGATCTGCCTCACTCGGACGAGACGCGCCTGACAGGATCTCACCGCGCGCAGAGCGCACAGCGGGAGAAACTGCGAGGGGGAGAATGCGCTCGGGCAAGAGCCTGCTGCACAGGGAATATGAAACAATACCAAGGCAATAATGCTAATAACGTGCACAAGAAACCGTTATACAAACAGCAACAATGTCAGATTAAGCCAAGAATGTAAGGAATGCATTTAACTGACGAGCAGTAAAGAAAGAGGAAGCGGAAGGGACATCATGATATTATATACTATGGACTGTGATATGATTGGACTATAGTGGCCTCGGAGACTACCCCCCTAATGTTTCATGGGTTGTGTAGTCTTTTGTTAAATGAATGTCGTGTTACGTTTTCTTTGAACTGCTATGCAAATAAAGTGAGGAAAGATATGCATAATCCTCGGCTCTGTCCTGCCATAGAATTAATTCAATTTTATTCGATCTGATTTAGAAACATAGATCATAAAAGTGTACATAAAAACAGTAAATCCTCTTTCCTAATACAATACAGTGAGAATTCATTAAAACCAGTGGGTAAAAACGGGTGTTACAAAGCCCGGTTCAGAGCAACTTCAGGTTAACAGCATCGTAAAGTTCAATGTTTCGTAAGATCAATCTCATGTACTTCGTGCACAATACGCAATAAGGGGTCCAAGTAAGATGGAACGCTCCAATACCTGACCAGTCTGCACTATATAAAACTGCAGAAAAATTAAAAATAAAAAGTGTTTTATACACTTCTATCATTGGGCAGTATGTAGGCTACATCTGGGTGATAATTGTGTTACATTTGGTTTTCTTTTTCTCTGGTGGCCATCTTGGTAGACTTATTTGTTATGAAGTTTCCTTATTGCTTCATTTACGGCAGTCTCCTCAGTAGGAAATGCTTTCAGTTTTTTACTTTGATTCCATAAAGAAGGTATTCAGATGTGTCACACATTTGCCATAAATTCAGAATGTTAGCACTCTAGTTGTTCATTAGATCACTGTAGTAAAGCTACTGCTCACCAGGGACTTAACTGGAAGTCTTCTGCTGGTATTGAAAGTGATTGTTCAGTCGGCATGTCAGAATGTTTTAATGAAATAGAAGAGGATTTGAGATCTCACTTAAAACATGCCCTAAATTTTCTTTCTGCAGCACTAACCATAATTTCTATGGCAAAATGAACCTCCTCATTTTGTTCCTTTTTAAATTAATTGTTTTAAGTGTTACCAGTTTATTCCAATCAAGATGGCTTCAGGTGTGCCATACTTTTGACAGGCTGTTAGCACTCTAGTTGTTCTTTAGAACACTCTGGGAAGCTGCAGTAGAACACAAAGGAATCACCTGACAGTCTCTGCCCTTGTTGGATGTACACGTTTTACTGAGAATGGCAGACTTCATTCTCACATGACTGAGAAAGATAATGTGAATTTACAGACAATATGCTCTCATTTTAGCTTCTGGAGCACCTTCCAAAACTCTATAGGACAAGCATGTACAAATAGTTTTCTCTCAAACATGATTCATGATATCCCAGCAGAAGGTTTTTCACTGGGTAAAATCACCTTAGAACACATCACAATTCCTGAAATTAGTATGGTACCATCAACAAATGAATTCTAATGTAACTAAAGTCTGTTATCACCCTTTATAGTTCTCCTTTTGGTAACCCTCAAAATCTTCGATTCACTACAATGCATTTCAATGGGGTACTATCATGTATTTTGGTCCCAAGGTGGCTGCCAGCAATTCCAGGTTGAAGTGCTGACAGCCTATTAGATCTCACGATGACATGTGTGGTTAGACTCTGCCCAGATATCAATATTTTTTCTTTTTCAAATTTCTCAGGAACAACTCAATGGATTTACACCATGTAACAAAAAGAGTTTTTTCTGAACCAAGGGCTACCTTTTTGTCAAATTTGTTGTAATTCCATTCAGCAGTTCGGGCTGTGGCCGCGGCTAGTTTCCTGTGGGAATTTGCATGAAGAAAACACGTTTTGGGACACCCCTTTTTTCTCAGCCCCGCTTGCCGAATCACCCCAAAACTTTCAAGATAGGAGCGGACCGGAGCAGGCCATAAGTTTTGAAGATTTCGCGAAGATTCGTCAATCGGCACCAAAGGTATTGGGAATAGAATGTTGCAATTTTCCTATGGTAACTAGTTCCTAGCTATAACTACCTACTGGCGACCGCCAGTAGGTAATATATATATAGATACACACAGTCACTGGAAGATGTCATCAGTGATGTAATTTGAGATGTCATCAGTGATGTCAGCAGTGATGTCACTGACCATGTCATGAATGATGTAATATGTGAAGTCATCAGCAGTGCATTGCAGGGCACGAGTTATACTTAGCTGAACAAACTATAACAACAGAATTTCTCTGGTTTTGTACGAGTGAAATGTCCGACTAACTATAACGTCCCTGAAACCTATGGTTTTTTCAGTGAATTTCTAAGGTTTTTTAAATGCTAATTTCTAACTATAATGTGCCTGAAACCTATGGTTTTTTCAGTGAATTTCAAAGGTTGTTTAAAGGCCAATTTCTAACTATAACATCCCTGAAACCTACTGTTCTTTAACATGGAGGGAAAGTAAGCACAAAACTGCGCCAGGTATGGGATCATTTGGAGAGAAATATTGCCTTTCAGCTGCAAACAGTGAAGTCCAAGGCTCTTTTTTTAATATAGTTCTTTCACGACTGAAGCATTTTTATTATTATATACAACAAATCCATAGGTGTTGCTTATTTTATGCAACAAAGAATTATTGACAAAACTAATTCTCCTGGCTTGTTGTAGGTGTAATGTTAGTTATTGTATTAAATATCTGGGTACAATAACAGAAGCAGCAAAATACCAGTCGGGCTGCCCACTATGCTAAGCACAGATTTTAAGCTTAGGCGTTTTTCAGCCACGCCATTAATGACATCGGCCACACCCCTTTGAGAGAACCTCTATGTTTTTAATCCCGCTTAAAGCCTTCGACTGATAGCTAAGAAAGGCAACATATGACGACATGGCCGTCAGGAGGAGGGACTAACAAGCTGAAAAACAATCAGAATGCAGCATTTAAGATGTAAGCCAATCCAAAAGATGGGCGGAGTGTGGGCGGAGCTTAAACATAGCTTCCCTGCTATAGTATATACTGCATGTCTCAATGAGACAGCGCATGCGCTGCTTGCTTTGCGAGGCATGAAGTATTTATGACAGCCATGTCCTTATTTGTATCCTTCCATGGATACTGGCCCCTTTATTTCATTCACTATTTTATTCTTGTGCCCCCCTTCCCCTCCCGCAATCCATCTCTCCACCAGTATTCACTGTAAAGTTGCTTGAATTAAAAAATGGTCCCTTCTGACGACCCATCTATACCTATATTATTTGGCCACGCAGCTTCTCTCCATACATGAGTGGTTCAATGGGGGTTGGGCAGACCCGGAATACAGGCTCGAAGTAGCAGAATTTAGTTTCGCCAAGATCCAGGCTCTGCAATACGGGGCCCCTATTCCCTCCTGCTTGCCAGAGGTGACATGCTCTGTGCTGCTGGCCTGGCGGGCTGCTTTGCGCCATACCAAATGAATGCACACGTTAACCCAATGTACTCCCTTGTGGCAGGGGACCTGGGTCAGAGATGTCACCGGGCTACAGGGGTTGAGAGCCTGGGACCTGTTAGGCATTTCGCAGCTAGGTTATGTATGGGTGGGGGATAACATGCAGACATTTGAGGACCTTCAAGGCAGGTACTCCTTACACCGGTCATAATTCTATAGGTACTTGCATTTACGCCACACACAGTCCACCTGAGGCTCAGATAATGTTCGGTGACCTGGGGAGGGGTAGCATCTCCCGTATTTACCGTACATTGATCAATAATGCTCCCACTTCCTTGGATCGATTACGGACTCAATGGGAGGGTTGGATAGGCACCTTAGATGAAGAGGACTGGCGTGATGCCCTTATGGCTTCTAGGGCAGTCGCGTCCGCTGCTAGACTGCGCTTAGTGCAATAATACTACTTACATGCTGCATATCTCACCCCGACATGGCTTCACCAGGCTGGACTTAGCCCAACCTCCACTTGTGCCAGGTGTGGTTTTGTTTCCGCATATTTTTTCCACATGGAATGGGAGTGTCCCCGCTTGGAGCGGTTCTGGGGGGAGATTGAGGAGGAAAGCATTGAGGTTTTTGGGTGGGAGGTTCCCAATGACCCAAAACATGCGCTTTTGGGTATCATTGACGGGCTGGATGGGTCACGGAATGAATTTTTTTTTTCAAAACAGCAATGGTGGTTGCAAAAAGAGACATTGCGGCTTCCTCGAAGCTCTCCGAGCCTCCGTGCGTTGGACGCTGGAGGACTGGGGCTGATTGGTGTGCTGCAAAGAAGAAGGTCATGTACGAGGCTCGTGGATGTCTTAAGAAGTACCGCAGGGTTTGGGTGAATGGGTGGGGGTGGCGGAGTAAGGGAATACTCAACTTTTTACTGCCATGTGTTTTTGTTATTGTCTGTAAAATCTTATGGGACTGCTTTTCTTTTCTATATCTTGGACTTATGCGGTGTAAGACTGTCTGACTGGTGTACGTTCTTTATTTTTTCAATCAATAAACACAAAAATGTGTTCATAAAAAAAAATGGTCCCTTCTGCACTAGCACTTTTCAGAGTCGGGGTGAGTCAAGCCAACCTCAAGGCAAACTGTGCAAGAGCCTCTCCTGGCGCTTTACGTGTTGGGGAAGGATTCCACTTAACTGCTGTGGGTCCAAGGAGGTCAGCTACCCCAACAAAACAGCTCAAAATGTCCTGAGCCTTGGGTATGCACTTGTGCTTTTCAGCACATCAGGGGGAGGCCACATCCCCTCAAAGCAGACTGTGCAGGTGCCTCTCCTTGCTCTTTATGGGTTGGGGGAAGGATTCCCCTTAAGTGCTGTGGGTCCAATGGGGTCCCCTTCCCTAAAACTGCAGCTCAAAATGTCCACATAGGTTTGTACTAGCACTTTTCAGTGTGTGAGGGTGAGGCCATGCCCCCTCAAGGCAGACTGGGCAGGCGCCTCTCCTGGCACTTATGGGTTGCGGTAAGGATTCCCCTTAAGTGCTGTGGGTCCAAGGAGGTCAGCTACCCCAAAACTGCAGCTCAAAATGTCCTGAACCTTGGGTTTGCACTAGCGCTTTTCATTGCATCAGGGTGAGGCCACACCCCCTCAAATCAGACTGTGCAGGTGCCTCTCCTGGCACCTTATGGGTTGGCGGAAGGATTCCCCTTAAGTGCTGTGGGTCTAAGAAGGTCAGTTACCCCAAAACTACAGCTCAAAATGTCCCCGTAGGTTTGTACTAGCGCCTTTCAGCGGGTCAGGGTGAGGCCATGCCCCCTCAAGGCAGACTGTGCAGGCGCCTCTCCTGGCACTTATGGGTTGCGGTAAGGATTCCCCTTAAGTGCTGTGGGGCCAAGGAGGTCAGCTACCCCAAAACTGCAGCTCAAAATGTCCTGAACCTTGGGTTTGCACTAGCGCTTTTCATTGCATCAGGGTGAGGCCACACCCCTTCAAATCAGACTGTGCAGGTGCCTCTCCTGGCACCTTATGGGTTGGCGGAAGGATTCCCCTTAAGTGCTGTGGGTCTAAGAAGGTCAGTTACCCCAAAACTACAGCTCAAAATGTCCCCGTAGGTTTGTACTAGCGCCTTTCAGCGGGTCAGGGTGAGTCCATGTCCCCTCAAGGCAGACTGTGCAGGCACCCCTCCTGGCGCTTTACGTGTTGGGGGAAGGATTCCCCTTAAGTGCTGTGGGTCCAAGGAGGCCAGCTACCCCAAAACTGTACTGTTTACCAGTACTATCGCCTGTCACCTCAGACTCACCAACTTGTTGGCAGGGTAGGGTCTGGGTCCAATAATCTTATGTTCCATGGCTTCCCAGCGCTGTAAGTGCCCCTAACCCCCATAGTTGCCTTTGCAGGCCTTTCCATGAAGCGGAGTGCAGAGTCCCCACTACCAGCGGAGATGGTCACTAACACTGAAGGCACTTCTCTACAGGAGCAGTGATGGTCCCCGGGGCTGCGGGGGCCATGTGCCATCGTGAATATTTAAGAAAAGCTCCGGGGCTTGGGGGGCCTTGGAGACCCCCACAAATTAAACAAGTCCCTGGGGTGGCGATCCCCAGGGCTGCGGGAGGGCCGCGTGCCCACCCGCATATTATAAACATAGCCCCGTGGGCCCCTACTAATATTTTTTGGCAATGCCCCCGGGACCTGGCCCACCGAGGGGCCTCAATTAAATGAAGCGCTTCATTTTTTATTTTGGCGGGTTTCAGGACCCCAGCGCGAATTTCGCTGATTTAAAAAAAAAAATGCTTTTTTTGGACCTGGGGGTCAGGATGTTTCTACCCTGCCACCTTTTCTTGTTTTTCAACTTTGTTTTACTGTTTTCTTGTGACTGGTTTTACAAGATGGCTGCCAACATTTCCTGGTTTGGAGTGTGGAAGCCAATCACAGTGAAGCTCGTGCTCGGGAGGGGTTGCGACACCACCGCATCCTTATATCAAAACTTTTTCTTTTTCATATTTCTCAGGAACTACTGAACGGATTTACACCATTTAACAAAAAGGGCTCTTTCTGAACCAAGGGCTACCTTTTTGCAAATTTGGTGCAATTCCGTTCAGCAGTTCCAGCTGTAGCCGTGTCTAAAGTTTCCTATGGAAATTAACATAGAGAAAACACGTTTTGGGACCTCCTTTTTTCATCGGCCTCTGCTTTCCGAATCACCCCTGAACTTTCAGGATAGGAGCTGGCCGGAGCGGGCCGCTAGTTTTGAAATTTCGTGAAGATTCGTCAACCGGCGCCAAAGATATTTAGAAAAGAAAGAACTCTTTTCCTATGGCAACAGGCCCTAACTATAACTATCTACTGGTGACTGCCAGTAGATAGTTATAGTTAGTTATACTTAGATATATATATATATATATATATATCCAACCAAACCAGGAACCAACTTTTAAACGGAGACCACAGGAGGTTGAAATAAAGCGCTCTTTATTCGGAGACAGCAGCTTGCTCGCAAAACCTCTTCATGGGAGCACAACCTGGAGTTAAACGCCGGACGCGTTTCAAGAGTGAATCTTTTCTTCAGCGGCGTGAGTTCCAATGGAAAATGACAAGTACTTTTCACCTGTGCACTCGGTATTCACATATCCCCGCCCAGGTAGGCGTGGCTGCCACATGCCTTCTGGGATATGCAGTGCCAGGATATTAATCCCAAGTGGGCCAATGTCATCTCCAAATAGTAAGGAATTAAAACCCATGTGGGCTGGTGTGTAATCAAGTAGGGGAGTCTGCTTTGCTTTGTAGATGCTGTCTCGAGCTGCAAACGGGCGCCTCCCTGTAAAAGCGCCGGATTTGCTCCTCCTGACAAGTTCAAACATCGGTGGTGTATATATATATTACCTACTGGCGGTCGCCAGTAGGTATATATAGTTAGGATTTTTTCTCTATGGGATTTTTGAAAATTCTATGTCTAATAACTTTGGCGTTTGTGGACGGAATTGGCTGAAATTTTCAGGAAAATGGCACATTTTGTTTCTGAGCAGACCTTGAAAATTTGGGGGGGTTTCGTCAAGGGGGGGCCGAGAAAAAAGGGGGGTCCCAAAACGTGTTTTTAACATTGAGTTTTCCATAGGGCGGTTGGCCTCACTTTTAGCCCGAACGGCTGAATGGATTTGCACGAAACTTGGCAAAATTGTAGGGACTGGTAGCCCGATGTGCCTTTTGTAGGTCTCAATATATGTGCTCCAGTGGATTTTGAGAAATTAACGTTTAAAAAAAGATATATATCTGTAACAGCGGACCGGGCAGCGTCCCAGGACGCGTACTTTTCGCGCAACGGAGCTTTGTGAAGCGAAGCTGATTGGTTCTCTGGCGTCTGTCAACATTCCAAAAAGTCCGTAGCGGCCGCCATCTTGTCTCTCGGTAGGATCGAGAGACAAGAGGAGGCCAAAACAAAGGGGGAAATAACCATAAGGGGGCATAGTAGATCCTCGCTGACCCCCTAGGTTTGATGTGGAGGTTTTAAAAGGGCCCCGCGGGGCAAAAAAAATAATAATAATAATAATCGAATGGCTGAATGGATTTGCACGAAACTTGGCAAAATATTAGGGACTGGTAGCCCGATGTGCCTTTGCTAGGTCTCAATATATGTGCTCCAGTGGATTTTGAGAAATTAACGTTCAAAAAAAGATATATATCTGTAACAGCGCTCCGCTTCACGTAACGGAGGTTTGCGAAGCTGATTGGTCATTCTGTCACTGGGCTATAGTTGGGCTACATCTGGCTGATATTTGGGCTACATTTGTTTTTTTGTGTGTCTGGCGGCCATCTTTGGGCTACATTGGGCTACATTGGGCTTCATTGGGCTACATTGGGCTACATTTGGGCTCCAACATATATATAGGCCAATGTAGCCCAATATATATTTTTCAAAGTTAATTTTCGTAAAAACCACTGGAGCATATATCTTGAGACATAGCAAAGGCACATCGGGCTACCAGTCCCTACAATTTTGCCAAGTTTCGTGGAAATCCATTCAGCCGTTCGAGCTAAAAGTGAGTCCAACCGCCCTATGGAAATGAAGGAAATGAATGGGTAATTTGTAATTAGCAAATAGCTAATCGCAAACTAGGAATGGTAAAGAATCGCTATTTATTCCTTAAAGTTCGCTATTTAGGAAATGCAAAAAACTTTGATGATACATATGGCGGTTCATCTCTAACAAGATAAGAAGCATAGGGATACATTTATGATGACTGGCGCATCACCAGGGATGTGTTAGTCATTCTGTGCCGCTGTTCCGTCACCTATGGTGTGCTGCATTTACAATGCGGCGCATCATGGGGCAAAAACAGCACAGATGCGTGATGTATCTGTGCCGTAAAGGTGGCGCATTGCTGGAGTTGTATCGCAAGTGTGATGAAGCTCCAGCAAGGGTCGGGGGTGCCCCTGTCGCAGGGTTTCTGTTCTCACACAGAACTGTGGACAGAGGATTGGAACCTCGGCGAATTAGGGTGTCCCAAAACTCACGTTAGTAATCAAAAACTCCTTAGCAAGGTAGGTACAGTGTCACATTGGATATAACAAACTCTCAATGTTTAGACAATCCAGAATATGAACTTATAGTACCTCAGGATACGTGGAACTCATGAACAGTCGGTCGTTATATATTTCTTAGAAACCAGAACATGGAGTTAAGAAGAACACATGTGTATTTGAAATGTTTATTTACTAATGCCGTCTTCTCAGGCGTAGTATCTTAGATAATACAAGTACACATATTATCAGTAGCAAAATTACCAGCATAGTTACTAGTACATAAAAAGCGAATGGTGATAGTATGTTAACATGCTGTAAATGAATAAGAGTTAGCAACACTTATAAGCAGCCGCGGGCCGTGGAGGGAGTTACGGTGAGGCAGGGAGGCGGGGAGGGGGAGAAGCAGGGTGGAGAATACAAGTACACATATTATCAGTAGCAAAATTACCAGCATAGTTACTAGTACATAAAAAGCGAATGGTGACAGTATGTTAACATGCTGTAAATGAATAAGAGTTAGCAACACTTATAAGCAGCCGCGGGCCGTGGAGGGAGTTACGGTGGGGCAGGGAGGTGGGGAGGGGGAGGGGCAGGGTAGAGAGGGCTCCACCCTGCTTCTCCCCCTCCCCGCCTCCCTGCCTCACCGTAACTCCCTCCACGGCCCGCGGCTGCTTATATCTCACCCTCCCTAATACACATATTATATTATTTGCTAAGAAGGTCTCTTTGTGTTGGTTTAGGGCGTGCCCATACTTTAGTGTCTTAGATTTGAAGGAATCACATCAGCATACACCAGCTCTCTCTTCATGTGAACCGCATCAACTGTTGTGTATGTGTGTTCGGCAAAGCAATATAAAACCCGCCTCATGCCCAGAATTGGCAGAAGTTGCACTTATGTTATGAGTATGAAGTCGTGGAGATCAGACCTCATAACAATTCTGTATCGTGTTGTTCTTGAAACTTTAGCACTCGCTGTACAGATATAGTTTAAGAAGCAAAGCAGATAGTAGAGCAATAACGTATTATTCTCATGTAAACCACGATGAACTACTAGGTGGAAAGCTAAAGCAACAACTAAGTGTCGTGTGCAGAAGTTGCAAAAAAGGAAAAATGGCGTTTAAACCGGTAATGAGCCCATGCTAACTTAACACGGTGTAAAGATATCCAGGACCTAGATGACACCTCCCCATGATCCGGAAACGAACTGAATAAGATAATAGAAGTGCCATCTCATGAGAGCAGATTGCAAGTTTATATGTGGACGGTCCGCAAGGTAAAGCATTAAAAACTAGGAAAATTTAATGCTAAAGAAAAATAAAACAGCCAAGTACTTTATCGAGTCTTAAGCCAATAGGCAAGGTAAATAATAAAAACTTGACAAATAAGTCAATGAATTGTCAATGAAATGCTAGTACTCAGCATATCAAACATGAAAAAGGTCTATGACATAACTGTGTATGCAAAATAAGCTGCAACAGCCTCCAATAGGAAGTCACCGTCTTCATCCGAAAACAGTTCAGCCATCCAATTTAAAAGCGGAAAAGAACATACGTGCTCTCCCAGCACCGGATCCTCTATCACCATCAGAGGACAGCTCGGTGGGTTTTCAAGAAAGCTCTGTTCCAAGAAAGACTGTGCTGCCGCCAGTAAATTCCAGGGACCAATTAGTCCATGCATCAATGCCACAGCCATAATCCTTTCGCCAGGACAAACCAACTCGTGAGTAATGATAGGAGTCATCAGCTGATTAAAGTCGACGTCAGGAGAAACCGGTCCGCAGAGACACAAATCAATGGCCCAATCGAAATCACAGGTCAGGCAGTGAAATACAGGCTGGACACAGGTGAAGTAGGAGAATCGAAAAGATAATCCATATGCCGTGCTTAATATCGCCAACGGCATTGTGCCATAATATTCTAGCATGCGATTGCGGAACAGTGTCAGCAGCTGCAGGGTGGGAGGTTGCATAGGAGGGACATCCATATTTAAAAATGTAAAAAAGCACAAGAGCGTCCGCTGGTAATGCAAGTAAAAATGCCAATCCACGAAGCAGAGTGGAGAAAATAGAATGAAAGAAAGCAGGGATGACTCCAAAGATTTTCTCAAATGAAGTCACGAGACCACTGGTAACAACTTTAAAAAAGTGCGCCAGGGCCTTTGTGGAGGATGCGTTAAAGATAGTCCGAACCATCTTGCTGAAATTGAAAGGCAAATCTGAATTGAAAAGGGTCTGCACCTCTGTACGGGTGTTCGCTATGTGAAGCACGAAAGTTTCACGGGCCGAACTCAAGGCCACCTCTCTCTGAGACAAAAGAGCTCTTATTCTTGCCATGCCGTTGAAATCTCTCCCAAGGTTGGTATTTGTGGCCAGATTGAAAACTCCCTATGTTCATGTGTGGGAGGAAATAGAACATTTCTGCAGCAAATAACCCGTTCACTTACTGTTACGATAAAAGGAATACTTTTAATTAATTCAGAACAATCTTCATTATTGAGCATCAAATAACTACCATTTTCCAACAACTTGAACGTGGGGATGATAGCAGGAACTGGCGTGCCTTGCAACACGCAAGCCATATTTGGTCGGTGTTTGTTGCATGAACCGTGTAACTGTATGTGCCTACACATTAGTGAATGATCTGGCGTCTCAGTGCATTCCTCTCCATTCAGATAAACTTCTTGATCATCTTTGAAACATCTGTATGTGTATGGAAGCGACCAGACCTCATGAAGAAAAGCACTACCTAAAGGTTCATAACGACCTATTGGTATATATTTCATACAATTTGAAAACTTATATAAAGCAAAAGGCAGCGTTATTAAACCGTGGATAAGGCACGTTGCCAAAAAACCCGCAATCCTCTGCTGATGATGTCACTGAGCATGTCATGAATGATGTAATATGTGACATCATCAGCAGTGGATTACGGGTAATAGTATCTCTAGTTTACTCCCCTATAGCTGTCTTTCTTTTAACATAAGTGTCTGTTTCCTTCCCTTATACTTACTGTTTTTGGTTCGCTTCCGGTTCGCGTACCGGCGAGCGAACTGGGAAGCGAACTAAGAGAAATAGAGGTTGGCACAGTTCCAAATATTGTACCAGTTTTTTAATAACGGGGAGGTAGTTCTGAAAAGAACTTTTTTTTTATTGTTTTTGTTGTTTTATATTTTTTTTATTATTTTTCAGAACATTTTTTTACTTTTTTTGAATTTTTCTGAACAGTTTTATATTTTTGGGGGTTTTTCTTGGAGGGGGCAATGAAAACGATTCATTGTAAAGGGCTCAACAGGAGCAACAAAACAAAAAAAAAGTTTTTATTATTTTGGGCGTTTCGTACAAACTTGCATATGATAGTCAATAGCTCTGTTGATCAGAGTGATGCTTCTTTCTCCGTAGCAAATGAATCCATCGCAAAATATGCAGATGTGTTTTACTTCACCAAATCTCATTTGTATATTTGGCACCATCTCCCTGCCCTCTGGTCCCGTTACTTCCGGTACAACAGATCTTCTGGCCATAATAGGGAGATTATCTAGGTCGTTCCGAAACTGTGCAGCACTGTAGTTGTTAGGATGCCACCTAGTCATATGGCGATGCATTGTGTAGTTTCCGAAACTGTATTTTTTCTCGGTTCCTCTGGACAGTCTATCTTGACATATAAGGCAAGTTACGTATCTTGCATTTACTTTTTTCTGACCTTTGGGAATTTAAAAAAATTGCCAAATGAAGTTTTCTTTCCGGTGAGACGTCCTGGGTTCCTCAGGCAAAAACTGCCTCTCTTCCTGCTCTTCCTCGTCTTCCTCTTCTTCCTCTTCTTGCTGAATTATAACTTGAGCAGGTGGTCCACTCTTCCTTGGATGTGGTGGAGGTGGTGGGGAAGCACCAGCTGAAGCTACTAAAGAAGCCATTGCTCAGTGATCACAAAGGGTCTTTCTCTCACAATGATGAAAGTCAGAGTGAGGAAAGAAGGAGGGATTTTCATCATTTGGGAAAAACAAGAGTTCTCAACCAATGAAAAGTGTTCATTTTAGATTATATGACCTAGTCTTACATCATTAGGAAACCAAAAGTGAAATGAACCAATGAAAAGTGTTATTACCAAGTCACATGACTTGCTGTGTTTACGTTAAGCGCTTTGCAGGGCCTCCCGGTTTGCTTCCAGAAACCTGCGCTTTGCGACTCGCTTCGCGTACCAGTTCGCTAACGTAGCACGTCATATGACGTATCACGCGACAACGTGAAACGTCATGCGGACGGGAGGCGTCACGATGTTGTTTTCTAACGCGGCACTTGCGGTAAAGAAACGTTTACCGGCTCGCGGTCTATTTCGCGGCATCAAGGTCAGCTAACGGGAAGCTTCCCGATTCGCGAAGCGGGAACGAAGAAAAAAAAATATTTAAAAAAAAAATTATTCATAAACATATAAAATATATTTTTGGATTTAAAGAAGAATACATTTTACAGCTACAGATATTAGCTGTTAAAAAAACAATGAAATTCACTGAAAAAACCATAGGTTATAGACCATATATAGTTAGGAATTAGCATTTACAAAACCTTGAAAATTCACTGAAAAAACCATAGGTTATAGACCATATATAGTTAGGAATTAGCATTTAGAAAACCTTATTTTACTCACACGAAACCATTGAAATTCCATATATAGTTAGTTGCACTAACTATATATCGCGCACCCGCAATCCACTGCTGATGATGTCACATATTACATCATTCATGACATGGTCAGTGACATCACTGATGACATCACTGATGACATCTCAAATGACATCACTGATGACATCACTGATGACATCTCAAATGACATCACTGATGACATCATGACACACCAATACCAGTTACTACATACGCACTCACTGATTCCTACGTCTACACACACATTCACTCATTCACCCATACAATGACTCATACATACAGTCACTTATTATTACAACACTATCATATGCACTCATACACCTATGCAGACAGTCACACACTGCCACTCATCCATGGAGTTACTCACACACCAAGTCAGTCCTGTAAAGAATCAATCACACTTCCATTTCTTCATCTATACAGTTAAACACAGAACACCATACTTCAGTGACATCACTGATGACATCACTAATGACATCTGAAATGACATCACTGATGACATCTGAAATGACATCACTGATGACATCATGACACACCAATACCAGTTACTACATACGCACTCACTGATTCGTACGTCTACACACACATTCACTCATTCACCCATACAATTACTCATACATACAGTCAGTTATTATTAGAACACTATCATATGCACTCATACACCTAGTCAGTCCTGTGAAGAATCAATCACACTTCGATTTCCTCATCTATAGTTAAACACAGAACACCATACTTTTCACACATATACTAACACATACTTACTCTCTTATACAATCACTGATACAAGTACACATTGATATGCACAGAGTCACACACCTCCCAGCCAGCCACACACACACTCAGTCTTCCATACATCCAGTCATTCTTCAATATGTAAAACGTATTTAAACTTTACAAAAACACACAGTCACTGGATGATGTCATCCGTGATGTCATCAGTGATGTCATTTGAGATGTCATCAGTGATGTCATCAGTGATGTCACTGACCATGTCATGAATGATGTAATATGTTACATCATCAGCAGTGGATTGCGGGTGCGCGATATATAGTTAGTGCAACTAACTATATATGGAATTTCAATGGTTTTGTGTGAGTAAAATAAGGTTATCTAAATGCTAATTCCTAACTATATATGGTCTATAACCTATGGTTTTTTCAGTGAATATATATATATATATATATATATTCACTAAAGAAACATAGGTTTCAGACACTTTATAGGTAGAAATTAGCATTTAAAAAAACCTCAAAAATTCACTGAAAAAACCATAGGTTTCAGGAGCGTTATAGTTAGCTGGACATTTCTCTCATACAAAAGCATAGAAATACCCCCGTTATAGTTAGTTCAGCTATCTATAACTCGCGTGCCCACAATGCACTGCTGATGACGTCACATATTACATCACTCATGACATGGTCAGTGACATCACTCATGACATCTCTGATGACATCTCAAATGACATCACCGATGACATCCCTGGTGACATCATTCAGTGAATGTGTGTTTTTCTGAAAATTAAATATGTTTTATATATGTATATCTCAAGCTCGATGGAAAAATAAATGGATATGTAAGTGTCTAAATGGATGATTTTTTTAATGTAAAATTGATTGTATAACTGACTGATTAAGTGTATCTTAGTGAATACATGGGTTTTCAAGTAATGTTTAAATATGTACATATCTGTATCAGTCTCTCACTTTGTGTACAAGTGGCGGCAGGGGTTGGTGAGTAACTACATGATTGTCAATATGGGTTATTAGTTGTTTTTTTAAATATCAGTATGAGTGTCGGTGTGTCTGTATGGTTCGGTGGGGAGTATTACTTAGCACATAGATGCATGAATGAGTCACTGTTTGTATGTGTTGAAGACAGCATGTGTGCAGGACTGTAAGGGTGGATATGTGTGTATGGGTGTGTTGGTGAGTGAATGCCTGTCTCAATAGTGTCTTTATGAGTAACTACATATGTTTTAAACTAATTTATGTCAGTATTTATGTATATAAGTGAGTATATGTGAGAGTGAGGGATTGGAAGAGTTCCTTATAAATAAGTAGTTTTTTTTATAAGTGATGGTTTAAGAGAGTAATTATGTGTACGTTTCTGGAGAAGTAAGTGTGGTGGTGTGTGTATAACTGTATATGCAAGTAAATGGATATTTGATACTTTACATGTGTGACTATGTGTGTGAGTAACTCTATGGATGAGTGTAGGTGTGTAACAGGATGTATAGGTGTATGAGTACATATGATGAGGTAGTACATGTATAACTGACTGTATAGGACTATTGGTGAATGTTGGTGAATAAGTGGATGTGTGTGTAGATCTTAGAATTATTGAATAGGTGTGTTGTAAGTGTTATTGGTATGTCCATTGTTTTGAAAATGTTAGTTTCTATTTTTGAGTGTGTGTATTAAAGGTTAAAGCTCTGTGGTGCTTACTGGAGGTAACTGGTGGGCTAGTTGGACCCAAGGGACACTCAGGATTCAAGGGGACTTTATCCCCCAAATTAAAACGGCCACAGGGCATGTTTGCACACATGTCACCTCAGGTACCCCCCTCCCTTCACCAGTGTGCAAACGCGCCCCGTGGCGCATTTTCAGAGAAAGTTTTAATCCCCCTGCCCTATTATGTACTAGGGTCTTACAGAGGAGGTCATGGTTCTCATAGGGGTACCCCAACGCATAGTGTTCCCTAGTGTATCTAGGTGTTTTCACTGTATTCAAAGTGTCTTTTACATAGCACTGGCTCTAGGCCTGCTTAGTCAGATGCAGTTACCATCAGTACCCGTTAGAAAAAGTTGTTGTTACAGGAGGACTTTCTGCACATCTGTTGGTTCTTTCTGTACATCTTTTCTTCTTCCTGCACTTTTCTTTGTCTTTGTGGACTTCTGTTGCTTCTTTCTGCATTTCTTTTTTTACATTCTGTGGATTATTTTCTTCTTTCTTCACATGTCCTACCTCTGTAGTCATAGTTAGAAACTAACATTTAAAAAACCTTTGACATTCACTTTAAAAAACAATAGGTTTCAGGGGCTTTATAGTTAGTTGGACATTTCCCTCGTACAAAACCAGAGAAATTCCCACGTTATAGTTAGTTCAGCTAACTATAACTTGCACCCCCGCAATGCACTGCTGATGACATCACGTTACATCACTCATGAAATGGTCAGTGACATCACTGATGACCTCACTGACGACAACTCAAATTTCATCACTGATGACATCATCCATGTGATAATTTGATGCATCTTCTCACACCCTAATTTAACCTTTGATACACCCACTCTAAATTACAGACTGCCATTCTCAAAACCATAGACACTCCAACGCCAATAAGTACTTACCCACTCACTGATTCTTAGGTTTACACACACATCCACTAACTCATCTGTACAGTCATTCATACTTATGGTCACTTAGTATAGGACTATCATATGCACTCATATACCTACATAGACACTCACACACCACCACTCATCCATAGAGGTACTCACACACCTAGTCAGTCACACAAATAATTAATCACACTGTCATTTACTCACCCATACAGTTATACACCCACCAGCTCAATTACTCATACAAGTACTAGCACATTCTTACGCTTTTATACAATCACTGATACAAGCACACACTCATCCATACAGCCACTCTCACAATCACACACTCTCACTTATAGCCATTTACATTCTCCAACACACATATATTCTGCCTTTCACATATGTAGTTACTGATACATGTACCACTGAGATAAACATTCACTCACTAACACACCCATACACACCCTTACCCACCCATACAGTCCGTCACAGATGCACTCTTGAAACCATGCACCCAGTGAATCACCAACTCACACATCTATACACAGAGTCACACACACCCCACCTACACAAACACTCAGGCACCCATACAGATACTCATGTAGCTATTCACAAATCCATGCAGTCGCTTACACACCAACAGACAGATGGATACAGACATTCACACAGAGCAGAAGCACTACAGAGCGCAGCGCGCTCACAGGAGCTCGAACAAGGAAATTTAAAAAAATCTGTAATTTTACTTTTGTTTAATTGCGAATTGCTGCCGTTTTGCTGGCTTTTAATAACTATCCACTCACCTGCACTATAATCGTTTTGCACCGCGTTTGGAGCGGGTCCTTCTCCCGTGAAGCAGCACTGCGGCGGCCATCTTGGAATGGGGGGGGCTGCTCAGAGAAGCTGCGCACGGTCTAGTCGTCGCAAGGACGCTAGACCGGTATTTAAACGGGGCAAACTAGGTGGCCTGTGATTGGAAACTTTTTGGACACAGAGCAGAAGCACTACAGAGCGCAGCGCGCTCACAGGAGCTCGAACAAGGACATTTTAAAAAATCTGTAATTTTACTTTTGTTTAATTGCGAATTGCTGCAGTTTTGCTGGCTTTTAATAACTATCCACTCACCTGCACTATAATCGTTTTGCACCGCGTTTGGAGCGGGTCCTTCTCCCGTGAAGCAGCACTGCGGCGGTCATCTTGGGTTGGGGGGGGCTGCTCAGAGAAGCTGCGCACGGTCTAGTCGTCGCAAGGACGCTAGACCGGTATTTAAACGGGGCAAACTAGGTGGCCTGTGATTGGAAACTTTTTGGACACAGAGCAGAAGCACTACAGAGCGCAGCGCGCTCACAGGAGCTCGAACAAGGAAATTTTTTAAAATCTGTAATTTTACTTTTGTTTAATTGCGAATTGCTGCCATTTTGCTGGCTTTTAATAACTATCCACTCACCTGCACTATAATCGTTTTGCACCGCGTTTGGAGCGGGTCCTTCTCCCGTGAAGCAGCACTGCGGCGGCCATCTTGGGTTGGGGGGGCTGCTCAGAGAAGCTGCGCACGGTCTAGTCGTCGCAAGGACGCTAGACCGGTATTTAAACGGGGCAAACTAGGTGGCCTGTGATTGGAAACTTTTTGGACACAGAGCAGAAGCACTACAGAGCGCAGCGCGCTCACAGGAGCTCGAACAAGGAAATTTTAAAAAATCTGTAATTTTACTTTTGTTTAATTGCGAATTGCTGCCGTTTTGCTGGCTTTTAATAACTATCCACTCACCTGCACTATAATCGTTTTGCACCGCGTTTGGAGCGGGTCCTTCTCCCGTGAAGCAGCACTGCGGCGGCCATCTTGGGTTGGGGGGGGCTGCTCAGAGAAGCTGCGCACGGTCTAGTCGTCGCAAGGACGCTAGACCGGTATTTAAATGGGGCAAACTAGGTGGCCTGTGATTGGAAACTTTTTGGACACAGAGCAGAAGCACTACAGAGCGCAGCGCGCTCACAGGAGCTCGAACAAGGAAATTTTAAAAAATCTGTAATTTTACTTTTGTTTAATTGCGAATTGCTGCCGTTTTGCTGGCTTTTAATAACTATCCACTCACCTGCACTATAATCGTTTTGCACCGCGTTTGGAGCGGGTCCTTCTCCCGTGAAGCAGCACTGCAGCGGCCATCTTGGGTTGGGGGGGCTGCTCAGAGAAGCTGCGCACGGTCTAGTCATCGCAAGGATGCTAGACCGGTATTTAAAACGGGCCATGCTGACGCGCAGCGGGCACGCGCTGCGGGCTCGCCGGAGCATCGCCGGAGTCACGCCAGAGTCCAGCCCGTCTGCGCCCGTCCGCGCACGGACGGGCGCAGGGGCTGGGACGGCTGGTCGGCGTCGCATGTACTCCCCCGAGGAGCTTAAATCCTTGAATAGAGGTGAGCCCATGGTGGACCAGGCGGTCTTAATGCTGCTTAAAAACCACGGTATATCCCGGAATGGTAGGTTTACACCTGCCTTGGGTAAACATTCCACCTTAAAAATAGCTAGTCTTAATACCCGCTCGCTTCATTGCCACCATCTGGAGGTATATAACATGCTTCAGGACAGTGATATCGATGTCCTGACTCTCTCAGAGACCTGGACAGATGAGAACTCGCTGCCGGATATCATTGCCGCTGTTCCAAGCGGATATGACATAATGTGGCACAACCGCCCAGGGGGCTCACGGGGGGGCGGGGTAGCTATCCTCTACAGGAAGACCATGACAGTGGAAAAGCTATTAACAGAGACGATTGACCTAGCCGATCTGCTCGGGGTAAAGGTCACTGTACACAATGTGTGTTGGGTGATTTTGTCTGTCTATCGCCCGCCTAAGGCAACCCCAACCTTCTTTGACCTATTTTGTCCTATTATATCTGACTTTAGGTCAAGATATACAAAAATCCTGGTAACAGGGGATTTTAATCTACACTGGGACAAGCCCAACTGGGACACACCCACGCGTCACTTAGACACTCTAATGTCTGCACTGGGTTTTAAACAGGTGGTGGATGCTCCAACGCATGTAAAAGGCCACACTCTCGACCTTATGTGGACCACAGATGCTACTCTAATATTTAGTGAGGTAGCGCCCTGTGTTTGGTCGGATCACTATTTGGTCTCGTGTGAGGTCCCCCTTAACAGTGGGATCGTTCGCAACTCACATGGTTCTAGAAAATCCCGGAAATGGGCAGAAGTCAACTTGATGTCTTTGACCAAGGCACATCTGGAACCTCCCCAGGCCTCTGAGTTGGGTTGTAATCTGGACCGAGAATACTCTGATTTAACGAGATGTATGACTCGGGCCATCGATCAGCTAGCGCCAGTGAGAACACAGCAAATAAAGGGATCAGGGAAAGCTCTCTGGTTTACACCACTCTTAAGGGAAACTAAAACAAAGCTAAGGAGACTAGAAAGGTTGTGGAGGAAATCTAAGCAGGATATAGATAGGAATATCTATAAGACCTCCCTCCACCAATATAAAAAACTTATGATCCAAGCTAAAGCGGATTATCTTGAGTCGCGCCTAAGCAAGGCCACTAACATCCAGAAAGAAACCTTTAAAGTATTGGCCGAGCTGAGTAAAAAGCCTGACAATGCTAAGGCCCCTTTTGATTGTAACACCTTCCAGATCTACTTTCTGGAGAAGGTGAAGATCATTGTCCAAGAGATAGAGAGTGTGGCGGCAACAGGGACTGCTATGGTCCCAACATCTAAAAATGCGAGTGATTGCTCTCTTGATGTGTTCCCAGAGATGGATGCACTAATTTTGGAACGGCTGATGGGCAAAATTAAATCTGGCTCCCCAGCTGATCCGTGTCCACCTGAGATCTTTCGCATCGCGCGTCCTATATTAGAGGAGTATATCATCTCTCTCCTCAACAGATCGCTAGACATGGGATATCTGCCGAGCGAACTTAAGGAGGCGCTGGTAAGACCCTTATTGAATAAACTGGGGTCGGATCCTGCTGTGTTCAAGAACTACAGACCCATTTCCCAGCTCCCCTTTCTCTCAAAAATCCTTGAGCAGCATGTTCTTCAGTCCCTGTCTTGCTATCTGGAATCTTACCACCTACTCCATGATAGACAGGCAGGGTTTCGAGCTCATCACAGCACCGAGTTGGTGATGCTCTCGGTGCTGGATGACCTAAGAGGTAGAGCTGACTGTAAGAAAGCGAGCGCCCTGATATTATTAGATCTATCAGCGGCGTTCGATACTGTCAGCCACACCCTGCTCTTGGATAGACTGAAGAACTTTGGGATTAAGGGCTTGGCTTTTCAGTGGTTGGAATCCTTCCTTGTAGGAAGGACCCAAAAGATACAACTGGGGGATGAAACATCTGAGGTGGGGTTCTTAGAGTGTGGGGTACCGCAGGGGTCTGCCCTGTCCCCGCTTCTATTTAACCTATACCTGCAACCACTGATTGCTTCGCTAGCTGCAATGGACTGTAAAGTTTTTAACTACGCGGATGATACGCAGTTGCTGCTAAGTATAAATGACACCACGGCTGCGCAACTTCAATCCCAGAACATCTTGAGGTTCACGGTGCAATGGATGACGGATAACCTTCTAAAAGTCAATCCTGACAAAACGGAGATCTTGGTTATCCCATCCACTTCTTCACCTTGGAGTGACCTCTACTGGCCTATGGAGCTGGGCCCTGCCCCAAAACCAAGCCTGGCTGTGAAAAGCTTAGGGATTAAGTTGGACGCTGACCTGTCGATGGCTCCTCAGATCGCGTCGGTGGTAGGCAGCTGTATTAATATCATTCGGCAACTGCGGAAGTTATCCCATATATCCTCTCAGAGCCCATGATACGATAAATAGTGACTGCCACTATCATTTCCAGAATCGATTATGGGAATGTCCTCTATCTTGGCCTACCGAAAACCCTTACCAACAGGCTCCAAGTTTTGATGAATGATGCTGCCCGATTGATCTTTAGACTCCCTAGGAGGTCTAAAGCCACCCCTCTATTACAAAGCCTACATTGGCTTCCAATTAAAGAGAGAGTGGAATTTAAGAGTTTGTGTACAGCTCATAAGGCTATTTACGGTAAGGCTCCGGCCTATATCAAGGAGCGCCTACAACTGTACTGTCCGGTGAGAACACTTCGGTCTTCGGATTCGCAGCTATTGACCTGTTCTCGCTACAGGTTAGCGACGAAGGGAGGGAGAGCCTTTTCAGTACTGGTTCCCCAGTTGTGGAACAGTTTGCCTGGAGAACACCTCCTAAGATTTCGAAAGAGCTTAAAAACGCTATTGTTTAAGAGAAGCCTGAGCAGGGCATAATCCAATGCTGCTCTTTGCTCTGATTCCGCTGTGTTATTGTCCTGTACCATCTTTTCCTGGCGCTTAGAGACCTGTAGGTGATTAGGCGCGGTATAAAATTAAAATAACAATAACAATAACAGTTTAGTCACTAACCCATGCATTCAGTAAGAAACTTTAATCACTCACTTATAGAGTTAGTCACACACCTACTAAATCATCCATTCAGACACTTATACACTCACTCATCCATTCAGACACTTATACACTCACTCATTCTTCAATACGCCTTTCCCTATATATATCAAATATGTTTAAACTTTACAGGAACACACAGTCACTGGATGATGTCATCAGTGATGTCATTTGAGATGTCATCAGTTATGTCATTAGTGATGTCACTGACCATGTCTTGAGTGATGTAATGTGTGAGGTCATCAGTAGTGCTATGTGGGGGCACGGGTTATAGTTAGCTGAACTAACTATAACGGGGGAATTTCTCTGGTTTTGTATGAGTGAAATGTTCAACTAACTATAACGCCCCTGAAACCTATGGGTTTTTCAGTGAATATATATTTAATCTCAAACACACCAAAACGCCAAATTAAAAGCACTCACATGGGTGAAGGTGAAACAGAGTGTTTATTCAACACAGCAGACACATTTTGGCCCAGCCAGGCGTTGTTCACAAATACTTTAATTTAATATTTAATTCATTTACAGGGATACCACTCCAACATCCCCATTTTATAATTTAATCTTAACCTACCTTTACTACTGCCCACCCTAGCCCATACCTCCTTTTTCCACTACCCATTCCTAAACGCTAAATTTAACATATTGTTTAAACATTTTTGTTTTCAAGGGAGATCCCGCAAACCTGCCTTTTTAAACTTGCTCCTATCCTTCCTTTACCACTACCCATGCCTAGCCCTAAAATTACCTATACTTCTCTTTATAATTACCCACCCACTAAGCCCTATAATTACTCATACCTCCCTTTACCACCACACACCCTAACTCTTTGAAGTTACCCTTACCTCCCTTTCCTACTACCCAACACTGAAGGTGGTTATTTATAGTTAGAATCATGTTTCAATAGGAAAGACATTTTTCCTTTTCCAAATGACTTTGCTGCCATTTGATGAATCATAATGAAACTTTCCAAAAAAACATGCTCTTCTACATTAGCTCCAAATTTGAAAGGTTTAGGGTGATCCATCAAGCCGGAATTGAGAGAAAAGAGAGGTCCAAAACATATTGTTCCCATTAATTTTTCCATAGTTCATTTAGACATAGATACAGCCCTAATTGGTGAACTGATTTACACTGAATATGGCACAAAGCTAAATCTCAAGGTCCAGAAAGTGTGATGCTGGACCTAACATCCTTAGCATGGTTTCCCCCAACTTTTCACCTTTAATCCTCCTGGTTTGGCAGACTTTGTTTTAGCTGACCTTAGGACTCTGCACACTTCACCACTGATAACCACTGCAAAAGTGTTTTTTTCTCTCTTCCTAAAGCATGATAACATTGGCTTACACCCTATTGTCAAATGTAATTAACTTGTTAGTCCCTAGTACATTGGTACTACATGTACCAAGGGCCTATACATTAAATGTTATTTGTGGGCCTGCATCACTCATTGCGCCACCCACTTAAGTAGTCCTTCAAACACGTGTCATGTCTGCCAATTAAGCTTAAGTGTGCAATTTCAAACTGCTATTTCGACCTGGCAAACAAAACCTTTTGCAAAGCCTAAACCACCTTTTTTAATACATATGGCACCATATCGTAGTCCACATATAGCCCATAGGGCAGGGTGTCGTACATGTAAAACCCTGGGCACGTATTCTAACTTTTACATGTCCTGGCAGTGAAAAACTCTTACATTCATTGTTCACTACAACAAGGCCTGCCTCTCCCATAGGAAAACACAGAGTAAAATTATTGCATTTAATAAGTGATAACTTTCAATTGTGAGCAGGTAGGAATATCGAGTTTGCTGTCTAAAAAATTGAAATGTAAAATCCTCTTTAACGGCAAACTCAGATTTTAAGTCACAATTCATACAATGCTACTTTTAGAAGGTTAACATTTTCTTGTCCTAACCATTTGATACTTACAGCCTTTACCCTGGACCACATGACTAGGTGTAGATGGCAGTTAGTCTTTGTGCGTTGCTCCCAGACAGTAAGACAAAGCAGCAATAAGTGCTATTGCTGACAGGATAGGCCATCCCTGACTTGATGAGGGGGAGGGACTGTCACCTACCACACTTACACACCACAACTCCTCTGCCTGAGCACACTCACAAATGGTTTGGCACTAGTCTGTTGTGTCCCCAGACAAGCTGGGGACAGGACAGGGAGGCTGTAAATTCCAGACAACTCTAGGGGTAAAATCTTCCGGGACATTCTCCTACTTCAAAGTGGGCACCAGGTATAAATAGTGGACCCTCAGAATCAAATATTAAGTACTTATCTGGACCTGAGGAAGAGTCACAAGAACTGCTGTGCCACTCTGCAAGAATGACTGCTACTTTGCTACCCTGCTACCTAAGAGAGAAGGTCCAGACCTGCATCCTGGAAGCTGGACCACCAGAGTGACTCCAAAGGCTAGTTATCTGACCTCCTGATCAGAGCCTCAGGAACAGAAAAGGCTCCAACCACCTTGAACCTAGCACCTGGACTGCTATGAGTCTTGCACCCCAAGTGGTACCACCCTTGGACTCTTGAATGAATGAATGAAATATTTTCTAAAGCACAAACAAATTCCCTTAGGTGACTTGGCACTAGTTGCCATAGGAAGGTGTGAATTAGTCTCCTGTAATCGAGTGATTAGTTTAGGAATGCAGAAACACAGCTAAGTCTGTGCAAAGAGCCAGGCTTGTAGGACTCGTCTGAACATAGCCAAGGATGGAACTGTTTTGAGATCAAGAGGCGGGCTGTTCCGCAGAAGAGCTGTTGACCTGAAAAAGCTTTTGCCTCCCCATGTGGTTGATGGAGCACGATGGTGCTCTAAAAATTGTAGGGGTGCATCATAATCATGGATAGTTCGTATCTGCATATATTCTTGTGTTGTATTAACTTTGATCATTAGAAAATGTGCTGTAATAATAAAAATGTGCAAGTGAATGGATAGCAATTAATGTGGCGCATGCAAGGAAATGAAATGACCTTTATGTTGGAAACTGTAACCTTTAGTATATTGCAATTGCTTATTGAGAAGCGTATGTGTGATGACTAATTGTGCTTACTGTGTAATAATTGTAGATGCTTACAAAGCAAATCATAGTTACCCTGTGTGTATAATTTGATGTTTAAAGGCCTAATTGAAATGTTCCTGTTGTGTATATGAAAGGCCTATTCGCTTATTCTTATGTTGGCCGATCTGTGTAGGCCTGCAAATGAAATTTCCCTGGTAACCTCTTGCATTTGGAGGTAGTCAGCAAATTTCATGTGCATGCAAGTTTTTTCTGTTCTCAGATATAAATGATCCATCTGATTAAGCTCACTCGTAGATATGGTTTTGTATTAGTTTCTATGTACATTTACAACCTTCTTTTGATGTGCTTGTACAGGTGCCTCCACGCACTCAATGCCGGCTGAAACCTCACCTGCTTCCAGGCCACCCGGAAACAGACCCACGGACCCTTCTCCTGATGCACCTGCAGCTTCACCTGCGACACAACCAGCAAACCTTCAAGCACTGGACCCAACCACCTCCGCTGCATACTCCTCAACACTCGCTCCGCACGCAAACACCCATCGACCTCTGGGACCTGCTCGACACCTCTGCCCCAGACGTGGCCTTCCTGACCGAGACCTGGTGGAACGACTCCTCGGCACCCGACATCGCCATAGCCATCCCGGACGGCTACAAGATCACCCGCAGGGATTGTGCCTACAGAACCGGAGGAGGAATAGCCATCGTCCACAAGCCCACCCTCAAGGTCGCCATCCACGAATATGACACCCTCAACACCGCCGAACACCTGTACTTCCAGATCTACATCGACCCCAACACCACCCTCAGAGGAACACTCATCTACAGACCTCTCCGGACCCTGGGCTCAGTTCAGCAACTCCATCGCCGACCTTGCTAGAACACACACACACACACACACACGCCTCCACGGACTACATCCACCTCAAGAACAACAACGACGCCAACTCCGCCACCCTGATCGACAACCTCCCCAACCTTGGCCTCAAACAACTCGTCACCATGCCCACCCACACCCCTAGCCACAGGCTGGACTCCATCTTCTCCACAAGCACCCACGTTGCCTTCGACCACATCACCAAACTCCACTGGACCGACCACCGCTGCATTAATTTCACCTTCAAGAAACGAACCACGCACCACTGCACCCAAAGACTGCCTCGCCGCTGCTGGAGCAAAGTCACCGAAGACCGGCTGATCACCCTCCTTGCCCAGAACCCACCTACCGACCCCACCAACCCAGACACCGCAGCCCGCAACCTCAGACAGTGCATAGACGACTTCACCAACTCCCTCGCCCCGCTCAATAAACCCTCCAACAGCCACGCCAGCAAGAGAGCCTCCTGGTTTACCGACGAGCTCCAGACCTCCAAACGCGCATGACGGAAACTGGAGAAAATATGGCTCCATGAAAGCACACCGGACAGCTACGCAGCCCACAAGGACGCCAGCGGCAGACATCACCACCTCATTAGATCAGCCAAGAGATCCTCCTTCAAAGACCGCTTGGACAATAACGCACATGACAGCAAAGAGCTCTTCAGCATCGTAAAAGAACTTTCCAACCCCAGCGCCAACGCCATCGACATCCCGCCCTCACAAGAACTGTGCGACTCACTAGCCATCTTCTTCCACCGCAAGATCGCTGACATCCACGACAGCTTCAAAACCACAACCACCCGACTACGCCAGACTCCTCCCCAACTGTGAATACCACCAGCGCCATCCGCCTGACCTCCTGGTCCAACGTCAACGACGACGAGACAAGCAAGGTCATGAACTCCATCCACTCAGGATCTCCGTCAGACCCATGCCCATATCATGTATTCAACAAAGCAGAAGCAGCCATCACACCCCAACTACGGAAGGTCAACAACATCCCCTTCGAAATAGCAACATTCCGGGAAAGCTGGAAGCACGCCGAAATCAACGCCCTCCTCAGGAAGCCCAAGGCGAACCCCAAGGACCTCAAGTACTTCCGGGCCATTTCCCTGCTCCTGTTCCCGGCAAAGGTCATCGAGAAAATCATCAACAGGCAATTGACCCGCCACCTGGAAGACAACAACATCCTCGACCCGTCCCAGTCCGGACAAAACAACAGCACCGAGACAGCCCTCATCGCCGCCACAGACGACATCAGGCGCCAACTAGACAACGGCGAAACATCGGCCTTCATCCTACTGGACTTGTCGGCTGCCTTCGACACGGTCTGCCATTTCACTCTAAAAACACGCCTCCTAGACCATAGGACGTGAAAGTTAAAAAGTTGTGAAAAATTGTGTAAACAAACCAAAAGGTTTGTGGGGTAGCCTCTAGGTTAGAGGTATTATTTTACAAAACAAGGGAAATCCAGAAGGTATGCCATAGGGACCTTGGGCAGTAACGTATTTTAAAGAACAATGGTCCCTATTTTGGAAGGAAAAATAGAGAAACACAATAATCATACGCTTAAATGTATCGTATGTCTTTTGTCCAGCCGTACAAGAATTTATTTTCATATAGGTTCAATTAATTGTGATTCAAAACATTAAATAACAAGTGGGCACAGCCGTGACCCACAGAACACAAGACAAACCAACGAAAAACAGAATGGCCAAAGGCAGGGTATAAAATGTGTCTGTATGTTTGTAATCACTTATGACAGACTTAGGTAACCAGTTACACACCATTGATCATTACAATATTATAAAATCATATTGCATATGGTGTTTTTAGTGTCGACGACGTTTCGATGCTATTCACAACAGTATAAAGCATCATCTTCAGGACAAAAGATAAATCATTGTTGTCTTAAACTTAATCACATGTATAGCCTATATCGCATTACATTATTAGGCCGTCGGCCTTCCTTGAAAAGTTTAATTTATGATATCGATATGAGTGAGTTGCGGATCGCACTGGGAGCTTTTGGATAAATGAATATGTCCACTGGGTGCCAAGTTGCACCTCTTGAATAGCAGAGGATGGTCAGGGCCTGGAAGCTCCTGCTCGCGCTGAATGGCTCCATGAAGGCACACCGGACAGCTACGGAGCCCACAAGGACGCCACCGGCAGACTTCACCACCTCATTAGATCAGCCAAGAGATCCTCCTTCAAAGACCGCTTGGACAATAACGCACATGACAGCAAAGAGCTCTTCAGCATCGTAAAAGAACTTTCCAACCCCAGCGCCAACGCCATCGACATCCCGCCCTCACAAGAACTGTGCGACTCACTAGCCATCTTCTTCCACCGCAAGATCGCTGACATCCACGACAACTTCAAAACCACAACCACCCGACTACGCCAGACTCCTCCCCCTCTGTGAATACCACCAGCGCCATCCGCCTGACCTCCTGGTCCAACGTCAACGACGACGAGACAAGCAAGGTCAAGAACTCCATCCACTCAGGATCTCCGTCAGACCCGTGCACATATCATGTATTCAACAAAGCAGAAGCAGCCATCACACCTCAACTACGGAAGGTCATCAACATCCCCTTTGAAACAGCAACATTCCGGGAAATCTGGAAGCACGCCAAAATCAATGCCCTCCTCAGGAAGCCCAAGGCAGACCCCAAGCACCTCAAGAACTTCCGGCCCATTTCCCCGCTCCTGTTCCCGGCAAAGGTCATCGTGAAAATCATCAATGACTAGTCAGCGCGAGCAGGAGCTTCCAGGCCCTGACCATCCTCTGCTATTCAAGAGGTGCAACTTGGCACCCAGTGGACATATTCATTTAACCAAAAGCCCCCAGTACGATCCGGCACTCACTCATATCGATATCAGAAATGAAACTTTTCGAGGAAGGCCGACGGCCTAATAATGTAATGCGATATAGGCTACACATGTGATTACGTTTAAGACAACAATGATTTATCTTTTGTCCTGAAGATGATGCTTTATACTGTTGTGAATAGCATCGAAACGTCATCGACACTAAAAACACCATATGCAATATGATTTTATAATATTGTAATGATCAATGGTGTGTAACTGGTTATCTAAGTCTGTCATAAGTGATTACAAACATACAGACACATTTTATACCGTGCCTTTGGCCATTCTGTTTTTTGTTGGTTTGTCTTGTGTTCTGTGGGTCACGGCTGTGCCCACTTGTTATTTAATGTTTTGAATCACAATTAATTGAACCTATATGAAAATAAATTCTTGTCCGGCTGGACAAAAGACATACGATACATTTAAGCGTATGATTATTGTGTTTCTCTATTTTTCCTTCCAAAATAGGGACCATTGTTCTTTAAAATATCTAGGTTAGAGGTGGCCGTTGGATTTGTTGTGTGAGCGATCCACGCCCCATGGGTCTCAGGAGGGGGCTGGAGGCGAAAATGTCACACCGCCCGCAACACCAGGCACCCGTTCGGAACCTGTCTTCTCCCTCTGACTGGACCTGTTGGTTTGTTTACACAATTTTTCACAACTTTTTAACTTTCACGTCCTCTGGTCAGGGTGGGCCTTAGCGTGCCCACACCGCCAAGGTACACTTTGCCATGGTCCTGACGAATGCCCAGTAAATTACACGACAAGGGCAGAAACATGTTGACCCCACTCTAAGTGGAAATAGCCAAACAATTTATTTGGTAAATTTTCCCTACACATAATTTTAATATGTCAGATTGGCTACCGAATAAAACATTTTTGTGAGACACAATATGGTCATTTTTAATATTTACCACACTCACCACTACCTTCACAAAAATAAACAGCTCTGCAGTAAATCTGGCATTGTAGCACACCGGGGAGGCATTCAGCTTCACCCGGTGGGGCCCAATGATGAAGCATGTCACCAACCAGGGTGGTGAGTGAGGGCCTTCTATACAAATCCAATTGATTTGTACACTCTGTTCCATGCTTTTTGGCTTTTGTTGTTTTTTTTACGAATTTACACTCTACCGTTGTTTATATTATTTTTGTAATAAACCCACTAACTCGGAGCTTGGAGTCTGTGATCCTTTTGAGCCAAGGTTATTACAGACTGTTGAATGATCTAAAATGAGTTATTTCTCCCCTTTACACTTCTCAGCAGGTAACAAAGACCCATCGATCCGGGGTTCCTAGTTAAATTCAGGTCCTGAACCCGGCCTTATCAGTTGGTAGCAAGAGGACGGTTACCTCTGCAGTAAGGGGAGAAGCTAGGGAAGAGTTAGTTACAAGCCCTGTAGAGCCCAAGAGATGGTTGTCCAGAGGATTGAGAGCGGAGAACAACAGTGCTTGGTGGAGACCGACGGAGAGTGACGGTGCGGTGGAAACAGCAGTTCGTGGTGGAGTGAGTATGAATAGGGATGTTTGTTAGATTGTGGTGATGATTTCATTGTGTGATGTTTTGCGAAGTTAGAACGAGAGTTGAGTGATTGTAGTTTCGGACTGTGAGCGCGTGCGGTCCATGTGATTTATTTTGATGTCAGGCTCGACGAGTAGCCTAAGATCCCGGGATAGATAGGTTGTGGTGTAGAACACACCCAGAGTTGTAATTGTCTGACCATTGATTGTGGGAGTCGTGAGATGTCATCGATAGACCCACTCGTGATAGGGAACAAGAGTGTGAGTGTTTAAGTGACCAACGCAGGTTGTGGGTTACTGTGTGTCATTAGCTGCCCATGGTGGGAGTGCTGCTGGGTGCTGACATGGGGCGAGGGAGGGACAGGGTGTAGGGTAGTAAACTGCGGAATACAGACACACGGAGGTAAGTACACACACAAATAAATTAAACTAATTGTGTTGCGCGTGCAGCTTCGCATTTGGCGATGTAGCGAGCGCAAAAAATATTTTTTATTTATTTGTGTGAGTACTTACCTCTGTGTGGCCGTATTCCACAGGAGCGAAGTGAATCCCCCCACACTCCCAAAAAGCAGTCTCTAATTAAATGTTATTGCTTTTCAATTAAGAGCATTGCCCAGAGGGAGAGAAGGGGAAAAGTTAACCACCGTATACTTCACTTTTCCCTTGTAGATAAAACAGGCCACTCTCAGAAAGAATGCAAGGGTTGCGACAACTAAAATAAAGAAGTGGAAAAGATTATCAGTTGTCTGACTGCAGAATTATGACAACCTAAAATATCCATTCACAGTGCATGCAAATATATATGAGACTCCTCTTACCGAATATGTCTCCCAAGATGCTCTGAAGAAAATGTGTAGAGTTAACAGCACTCTACCTCCAAGGCCAGTAAATGCTCAGAAGGGCAAATGAAGGGAAAGTTATTGTAAAAATCAAATGATAAAGGCTGAGCAGATTCAGCAGGAACTAGGGTCTGGGGATACGGAAATAAGGAGATAGTCCCTAACTAAACTATATGGGAAGGGCAGAGGGAAAGTGACTAATGACTCAATAAAAAAATATACCTTCAGTCAATTGAACCACACTTGCGCGAAAAGCAAGCGTTAACATGCCTCCAACAAAGGAGATACACGCGCATGGGAAGCGTGTGTTAAAATGTCTTCAAAACTTGGAAATATACATGCGCAGGAAGCGCGTGTTAATAAACAGCCCAAAAGGAAAAATGGAGGCTAGCTGGGAAGAAACAAACTCAACGTGACCAAAATGAAAAGCAAATGTCAGGCTGAGGCAATGTTTATCTCAAAACCCTTCGGTCTAGGTCGGCAAAAGAAAAATTATACACGCCGTGCTGGCAACAAGGTGATAGCTTCCAGCGAGAGGCTTGGCATAATGACAGGGATACAAGGTTGCCGATACGTTGCCGAGCAAGAAAGGGAGCTCGCGGTTAAGGAAACTGACATGCATGTGATGGCAATACTAGGTGGAAAAGGATCTTTAGGGCATACAAAAAAGGGGGTCAGAAGGGAAGCCTGGGAGCAAGGGAAACGGAAGTGGCTGGAGAGACCAGAAACAGCTGAGAAGAGGAAATGACTCTAGAGGGCGTGGACACCTTAACGGACAGGAAGCCATGCGCTGTCTCTGTCTCCTGGCGCAAAGATATACAGGTAAGGGAGCGTGTCTAAATACAGAGCCTGCCCTCTATGTATAAGGGTGTCTCTCAAAAGAGGAATATTTCTATGTATGTGAATGCACTGTGATATCATGGTGTAATCAATGATACAGAACACGTGGCTTGTGTCCTGACAGGCTCTTCCAAGCCTTCAAGCAGTACAGCTGGTTAGATACTCTCGGCCCAAAGGATATGGGACAGTTCGCCTCTAAATTTGTTCTAGGATTAAGACCAGAAGTTAGCTTTATGATCCAACAGTAGTTGATCTACTGGCAGAATAAGTCTGTGGACGAGATTCTGCGGTATGCCAGGTATTGTAGTGATGAAGTGGACTCTAAACATAGGAAGCTCAAGGATAAGTTAATACTGGTCGAAATGTAGAAAGCGGACAAGACTGATCAAACAGAGTCAAGCAAAGGAACATCAGGAAGAAGACATGGAAACAATCAAGGAGGGACCCAGAATGTGGCGGGTCAAGAAAGAGGGAAACCCATTGATCCTAAGACTGGAATGGATGTTGCCACATTAAAGAAAACCATTCCATGTCATAATTGTCACAAGATCAGGTATTGGAAGTGCGAGTGTAGGTCCAATCCAGCAAATCAGATTCAAGGGGAGGAAGTGGTGCAGGTACCTAAGGTCACCAATACAGTGATGAGACCCAGTTCTATGCAGCGAGGGACACTAAGTCCGCAAGTACAAGTTCCCCAGCCACTGAGGATTCCACAAGGAAATCGAACATACCAGCAGATGCCTTTTCTCCAGACTTTTGAAGAGCTCCATCCAGACCTGTTACAATGACGGTGCCAAAGGGGGAGGAAGGCTGTACCCTTGGAGCAGTCTTCGCGGTAGACCAGAGAGGACCGTACGTAGAGGCAGATGTTGACAGTCATCCCACCACCTTTTTGGTTGATACTGATGTTACCCAGTCTACTGTGAGATCTGCAGTAGTTCCCAACCTACCCCTCTCGGGACAATCAATCCAAGTTGTAGGAGTGGCAAATAAGAAAATGACTAATCCATTGACTGAGGCAATGCCTGTGAGATAAGGAACTTTTCACAAAAGACACCAATTTGTGGTATGTGACTTAAGTCCAGTCTGTTTGTTGGGTTGTGATCTTTTGGGTAAACTAAATTGCACCATCTATTGTACGCCCAAGGAAGTGGAGTTTCAGACTAATGATGATGATGATGCATTTAAAGTAGCAAATCAGAATCTGTGTACAGAGATGTTCCCTATGTTGACAGTTGAGAGACTCCCACTTGACCTGAGGGACTCCTTATCTTTGGACACATGGGATTTCACAGGAGAAGAGGTATGATTTATCAAAGGGGTTGAGCCAGTGAAGATCCAAATTAAGCCAAAAACTGAGTTCCCAAGAACACCCCAGTACAATCTGTCATCGGAAACGGTTGCTGGAATCAAGCCTGTAATTGAGTCCATTATCAAACAAGGAATTTTGAAGGATATAATGGGAAGTCCATGTAACTCACCCATTATGGGACTGCAGAAACTAAGTGGGAAGTATAGAATCGTGCAAGACCTGCAAAAGGTTAACACAATTGTAGTCCCATATTGTCCCATTGTACCGGACCCATCAGTGATACTGTTCAAGATCCCATGCAAAGCTGAGTGGTTCACAGTGATAGATTTGTGTCAGACCTTCTTTTCGATACCGTTACATGAGGAGAGCTTGTTTTTATTTGCTTTCCGTCTGGAAGACCGTGTGTTATCATGGTGTCATATCCCTCAAGGGTATACAGAGAGCCCTTCGATCTTTAAACAGCTTTTGAAGAAGAATCTTGAGAGTCTCGTACTGCCACAGAACTCAGTTCTCGTGCAGTATATTGATTACCTCTTGATTCCGTCCGAGAAGGAGGATGCTTGTAGGATCAATACTGTTGCTTTACTGAATTACCTAGCAGAGAATGGACACAAGGTGTCCCCTAAGAAGTTACATAATTGTCTGACTGAGGTTCAGTATTTGGGTCACCGAATTGAGAAAGGCAAAAGAAAGGTGTCAACAGATTGAATTGAGGCAATCATGAATATGACTGTGCCTACCATGTAGAAGGAAGTCAGGATGTTTCTGGGGATGGTCAGGTACTGTCGTCAATGGATCCCCAATTTTTCCTTGAAGGTGAAGCCTTTACAGAGGCTGGCGCACAAGGATGTGAGCGATCCAGTACCGTGGGATCATGACTGTCTGATTGCGTTCTTGAAGTTGAGAGAGGGCCTGTATCGTGCTCCAGCTCTAGGGATGCCGGATTACAACAAATCCTTTTCATTGTTCTGTTATGAGTGAGAAGGTTGTGCATTGTCAGTTCTTACTCAAAGTCAGGGAGGTGTCAGTAGACCAGTTGCCTATTTCCCAGCTACTCTAGATCCAGTAGCTTCAGCGTTGCCTGGATGTCTTAAATCCATTGCTGCAACCGGTGTCAGCATTGAGAGATGTGAGAGCATTGTTATGGGTCATCCACGTATGGTTTTTATTCCACATTCCGTTAAGCTCCTGATGACGAGAACTAAGACACAACACATGACAAATACCAGGCTCACACGTTATGAGCAAGTTATACTTGCTTCAGAAAATGTGACTCTGAAACAATGTTCTGTGCTGAACCCTGCTTCTTTAATGCCTTTGCGAAATGTAGGTGATGAAGATTATGAGGACCATGACTTTCTCGCTGTGACTGGACTTTGCACTAAACCGAGACCTGACATTGTGGATGAACCTCTGCCCAAAACTGATGAAATCTTTTTCGTAGATGGCTCATGCTTAAGAGACAATGTGGTCACCCGAGAGCAGCATTTGCTGGATGCATCATTTCTGGAGTATACTTAGCACAAGTAGCTGAAGTCATTGCTTTGACTCGTGCCTGTTTAGTTGCTGATCAAATCTGAGTCACCATCTATACTGACAGGCAGTATGGGTTCGGTGTGGTTCATGACTTCGGACAGAAATGGTCACATAGAGGATTCTTAACGTCATCAGGATCTCCTATCAGGAACGGGGAATATGTGAGACAGTTGTTGGAAGCTTTGCAACTGCCACAAGAAATAGCTGTGGTAAAATGTGCAGCCCATGGGAGTGTGAATGACTTTGTCTCGCTGGGAAATCGATATGCAGATGAAGTGCACCGTTTTGCTCTGAACAAGGGTGCATTTTTACTGGAGATTATACTGGAGAGAGCCCAGAAAGAACCGAGCTCAGCATGCTGTTAGCCATGACAGACACCTGGGATGAGCTTGAGCTTCTGCAGGGAGAAGTCTCAGAGCAGAGGCTGCATTGGTTAGAGCAGGATGTGAGAAAAGAGATGATGCATTTGGGTTTGAAGTGATGGTCGATCAGTGTTACCTGATGATTTATTGAGCCCTACGGCAAGACAGATTCACGGAGCAGTGCACATTGGAAGGGATGATATGGTGCGAGTGTTTAGACAAATGTGGTACAATCCATGGTTCCATGCGTTTTCTGAAGCAGTGTGTCATTGGTGTGTTACATGCCAGAAAATGAATGCCGGAAAGAAAACTGTGGTTGCATTGAGTCACATCGAGAGGTCTGGAGAGCCTTTCAATCGATAACAGCTTGACTTCATAGAAATGGCTAGGAGCAATGTCTAGAGGTACATTCTGGTTGTGGTGTGTGTTTTCTCACAGTGGGTGGAGGCGTACCCAACAAGAAGATGTGATAGCATCACCGTAGCAAAATTGATGCTTAGGGAATTGATTCCACGGTTCGGTTTTCCAACTTCATTGGAGTTGGATAGGAGAACACACTTCCACAGTGAAATCATGAAGTTACTTTGTGCTGCTTTATATGTTGATCAAAGACTGCATTGTAGCTATCGATCAGAGGCTTCTGGTATTATGGAGCAGATTAATGGGACTCTGAAAATGAGGATGGCAAAAGTGCGTTTGTCCACGTCACTGAAATAGCCTGATGCATTGCCGCTGGTGTTGATGAGTGTTCGTAGTATCCCTGATAGGAGAACTGGCCTTTCGCCACACGAGATTCTAATGCTATATGAATATGTGAATCCAATGGATGTGAGAGACTTCTATGTGTGTATGCAATTGCCTACGTCTGTAGAGGAGGGTATTCAATATCATCATCTCCCTTTGACATATGGTATTACATGTAGTTTATTGCTTAGTATGTTTTATGATAAGGGTCACTATGAATATTATTTTTCCAATTATAATGTAGTGCTTTCAGAGGTTCAAGCTTATAAGCATTTGAACAAGTATCATTATTATAAGCACAAAGATAGAATAAGGAAGTATTTCATACCCACTGTAACTTTAGATACAGCTTAGGCACATTGTCACAATTTAACAAGCTCATTAACAGATGTAGAGAAGAAATGTATAGATCAAGTAGAAGATAGATGTTAAACCTGGCACCATTGGCGTGGGTCTCCCTTCCTCTTTTTGACGGATTGCCTCCTTTATGATGTTTGCTGGTTTAGACACTTTGGGCAATGCACCACTGCCATCCAGTGCGCAGTGCAAGTGCTGCCTGAGTAAAGTAATGTTAATTTGTGATTCCATGATTGGTGTATTTGATTTACTGTCAAACCCTTGTATTGTGCACGAGGGGAGCCCGGGGCTTGTGATTCAAAAGTTACTGGTGGGCTTGCAGCACCGATTGTGTAACCCACCGGAGTAGCTCGTAAAGTATGACTCGGGCCTGCCACCGCATAGCACACCGCAGAGCGCCGTACACAACCTGTGTCGCTGTGTGACTCGGCGAGTGCACCCACTCGCCGGTCTGTGAACCTTCCCTCTGCTACATGTTAGTCACCCCTACAGAAGGCCTACGGGCAGTGTGGAAAAGTAAATTTTGTCATGTTCTGTGTCCCTACGAGTCATCCATCATATGTTATGTGTGCATGACCAATATGCATATGTTATTCCCCATGTCCGATTCAAGACGCAATTATAGTTGTGTCCACCTCTGATATGCCATTTCCTAGTCCTCATGAGTAATATGAGTGTCAGGCCTATGTAAAGTTATGTTGCCACGTTTCTTAGTGTGCACGTTATTTCATTATAAAGTCCCCGTTTCTAGGCCTCAACAGGGCCCGGACATCAGATTCAGCCCCTGTCTCCTGAAGCCTCGCTGAGGAGCGATACAGCCCCCACCTGTATCCTCGACCCTTCACTTACTTCCTGCCTCGCAGTGCCCGGTGCAGCTTGGCTCTGCCTCCGAGTCTGCCAAGACTATGTTATGATTCCAGCTATCAGTTTAGTCCTCCTTCTCTGCATTCCTAAGCTACTGAACTGCATCAATAGTTTCCGTCATTGTCTAGCCTATTCGGCTCCATGTAAGAGAAATACTGGATTTAATGGTCATTTAATATTCTTCATCACGTACTACATGTAGAATAAATGCATGCTCTAGCCTTAGAGTCAGTTAGCTTCTCCCCTCATGACTTCTAGTTTATATCAACATGTTCCCTAAACATTAGATACCAGATAGGGTCTAGGTACATGTCGCTCCGACCCTCCAGACTTTAGTCTCTGCTCCTAGCACAGAGTTCATAGCCCCCAGCTTCTCCTAGTAACACGTCATTGTCAGTTTGCGCGCACCATTAGGTTAGAGGTCCCGGCTCCTTAGGTAGCCCCCTCCAATGTTTCCGCCCATTTCATGACATATTCTATTACGTTTGCATCACATGTCTATGTATACGCCCTGTTACACCTCCTTTGTACCGTTATCTTTCGCGACTGCTACACGTCACACCTACTGCTCCACCCACTGCTACGCCCATTGCAATGTAATGCTATGTGTTTGCGTTATGTATATATGCTCATGTAATGTTATTAAATGTTAGAGCTAGCCATTCCAGATCCGGTCCCCGGCAGCTGCCGGGCCATGCTAGTCCTTGCCATTCTGTTCCTATGCAGGTTGTCCTGTCCCTGTCCTTTATGCTGTAATAAACCTGCAAAACTCCCACTACCTCGAATCTTGACTCTTATTTTATTGAGCTATCTGTTATTCATTCATTCATTCAAAAATAGATCCGGTATTATTTATTTATATACCACATAATGGCGCCCGAATAGGGACTTGCCCTTTCCCCACGCGTCGGTGAAGCCACGCCGACCCCCTGACCCTCTGCAGTCGTGACGGAACTCTTCTGCGCAGTGGCAGATATTTCTGCTCAAGTATCCCTCAGGCCCACGGAGGAGACGGAGGAGGCGGTCCAGCATCCAGACGAGACGGTGGAGGAACGCGGCGAGTCCCGACCAGAGCCCAAGCCAAGAGTCCAAGGTCCGAGGTATCCGGAGGTCCACCCGTAACTGAAGTCCGAAGTCCGAAGTTCGTCGTCCGTCGTCGTAGCAGTGCAGTCCAGTCCGAGGCCTTCCGTTCTTGCTGCCCGGTGAGTACCGTTACTGGGGTGGTATCTAGACAGGGTCAATCTAATTGACTCTGGTCTGTGGGTTGGTGGTACACAGTCCCACAAACGAAGTGTTCACTTCGGTGGATACGGGTCCTGACGTGTCTCATTAAGAGACCGGTAAGTTTCGTACTGTCTCAGCAGTGCATCTAGTTCCTGTTCTAGTCAGTTCTGTTCTCGAGAAAATTCATGTATTCTGTGTTCCGTATTCCCGGTAGTATTCTGTTCGAACTGTTATTTTAAATGTTTTTCATGTATTTCAATGTCGTGGTATGAATGGGGTATAAGTATCGTGTTTATTGTGTATTGTATTGTGTCTAGATTACAGTTCAGTCATGCCCATATTTTCCAAGTTACGTCAGTTAAAAACTAGAAAGGGTCTGCTGGAAGCAGCAGTTCCCGTCCCGCCTAGGGACAGTCCAGGTCACTTTATGTATCAGAAACATGGCATAAGTGCCATATTGTATCTAGATTTATGGGTAGAGTATACCAAACAGTTAGAAGAAAAGTATAGATGGCCCGTATCGGGTACATGGGATGCCGAATGCATCATGCGAGTAGAAGAAGCATTATGGAAAAAGAAAGCCAGACAGTCACAGAAAGATGCCATCGAGTTATGGCGCAAAGAAGCTCATAAAAGAACTGAAAAAGAAATCAGAAAGTCAGAATTAAGTAGAGAATCCTTAGAGCGAGCCCAAGAAAAAGAATTAATCGAGATAGGTGAACAAGTCAAAGCCGAATAGTCAGACAGACAGAGGCATGCCCTTATTAAGGGTATGTATCCTCTTCTTGCCGAGGGCTTGCCAAAAGCGACCCCGGAGGCATCCAGTAATTTTCCGCCACCATTAGTTCCGACCAAGCTACGTCACAAGCCTACCGCAGCTGATATTTTTATTTCGTCCTATCTGGACGACACAGTCCCAGAATATGCAAATCCTGTCCGCACTCCGCCCGTCCCTGTAAACCAGGTAATTCCTGCTCCCCCAGATACCGGGGTGCCCTTAACAGCCCCCCCGGGTCAGCCCGCCATACAAGTCCAGCCCACGTTACAATTACCGACCCTGCCAGGACGAAAAGCATCAGTTGATGATTCTAGTCTAGGGGCCGCAGGAGGAGGTCTTCCTCAAACCCCGCCGCCATACAAGCGTTTATCAGCACTCGAATTACATGCTCAAGCATCACAGCGTACTCCTAAGAGTAATAAATCTGTTGCAGAAATCAGGCAAACCCTTGGTGAATGTGTTTATGACCCAGTTCCAGGCGAGTTTAATATGGTTTTATATTCCGTACGCGTAAGGAGAGTGACCGAGTATCTAGTCACCCTACCAAATATGAAAGAAGATCTAGACAGGATATATCGTTTCATCCGTACAGGGGATGACCCACAAAGTATTAGTGATGCCATGTCTCAAAGGAAAGCCGAGATTCAGCGCATGATATTAAAGTTTTTAATTAACTGTCTAATAAGAGAACAAGATTACCCGTCTAAAGACCCGGAAGAAATGAAAACTCTAACAAAGTGGAGTGATAATATAGCCGAAGGAAAGCACAATACCATTAGTGCCATGGAAAGTATGTATAAGAAAATCCGTAGAGAGATAATAAAGATACACGAACAGCGTAAAGCAGCACAAGCAAGCGAGAAAGAAAGTATCTCTGATCCTGAAGAGGAAGAGGATGAGAATACCGCCAGAATAGCGTATGTAGGAAAACCTAGATTTCCAGATCGCCATTTACGCCTAGAACACAAGTCCATTTTCCATCATTCAGCACCAGAACAAGGTTCCCTAGAACAAGTATTCCAAGCTACCGATCACATTCTGAAATCACGAATCGGTTACAGTGAATTAAGTACCATGCATGAACAAGAACTAGTCCGATCAGCAGTCCGATGGATTACTGATTCTACCACTTTTCCAGACGAAATAGTGGCACAAATGTTTCTGAAAATGCCCCCAGCCGAGCAGCGACTGGTGGGTATGTATATGATTCAGCACCTCATTACTCTGTATGAGGGTCAACATTCTGATCCAGGCCCGTTACATGATATCCTGAACGAGTTACTCCAGTACAGATGGAGAGGTCTAGGTACCGATTTAATTAGTGTCATTCTAGAACAGCGCCACAAATATAGAACATTCTTAAACCCGCATTTTGTTCATGTCTCACCCCCAGAAAGTAAATCATTTTACATAGATAGACAGAATCCATTACGAGAAGTCCACCCAGTCAGAGGAGCGGGTGGCGAAATGCAGCGAGTGTTTGTATACACTCCAATCACCAAGATGGAACTTCTAGAGATGAAGAAATTAATTCCCTGTCATGACAAAGATCCAGCAGGGTTCCATAGAGAATTAAAAGACATGCTCCGTATGGGAGAATACACGTACCCGGATATAATTAAAATGTTAAAGGTTCTGTTGCCCGCAGGGGTGTATGAAAAGCTCAAAGAGAAAGAATGGGAGGTGGGAGAGAAAAAGATAGATTGGGCAGTCCTAGAAGCAGAAGATAAGATACGTGTACCAGGTACTGGTCTCGGAGATAAATGTAAAGAATTACCAGAATTATTGATTCAAGTTTTACCCAGATTATTAACAACGAAAAAGGAAGACTGGGATGCAATCTCAGCCTGTAAACAGAAACAAGATGAAGATATTAGTGATTTTTATTCTAGGTTTGAAAAATGTTTCAGTATTAACAGTGGCCTCAAGACAAGTAGTGAGTCATATCCTCACCTGTTTGTTACTAAATTAGTCGAGAATTCAAGTCCACAAGTTAAAAACCGAGTTCTGAAAGTCGAAAGTACCTGGCAAGCTAATACCCCGTCTCAGATGCTCCAGATGCTCCAGTATCACCAGAATAGAATCAGAGAAGAACAAGAACACGAAAGAAAACGTATGAAAGATACGAAAATGAAAGTACTAGTTGCACAATCTGTTCCTCAAGACAGTCAAAAGAGGGGTCCAAATCAAGCCAGTCATCCTGCAGTACCCGTTAAAGGGAACTGCAATTATTGTAAACAGCCAGGTCATTTCATAAACGAGTGTACAGTTCTGAAGCACAACATAGCTACTGGTAAGACTAAAGAAAGACCACGTCCGCCTAGACAAGAGCAAGTTTCACAGACTCCTCAGCCACAGAATGCACAACAGACAGTTACAGTACCGCAGCCTATCGCTGCAACACAGCACGTTACATCGCAGATGTACCAGTATGCACAGTCTGAGTATCCAGAGTACCAGCAGTATTCATGAAACAGCCTAGAGAGGGAGGTAGGCTTGCCTCTCATCGAGATACCTGTAGATCAAGAAGGTCCCTATGTTCACAGTCAAGTATTAGGGAAAGACAGAAAGTTTTTGATTGATACAGGGGCAAGTAGGACCACAATTAGTCACGCCGAAGTTCCAGGGGCTCCGCTCTCAGGCTCAAGAAATGTTTCCCTTGGATTTTCAGGAAAACCTATCGTAAATGAGATCTCAAAGCCAGTTACTTTAGAAGTAGGTCCATTGTCCCGTACTACTGATCTGTTACTTACTAAGTCATGTCCAGAAAATCTATTAGGCATTAAAACACTGAAAGAGTTATGTGCAGTTATATGCTGTTCCCCAGAGGGAATACGATTGTTCCTACGTGACTTTAAGGGTCACTATGTATTACGAGATTTTGATTCAAGACTGTCTAATGTTCCACAGCATCTATGGGCGCAAGGTCCAACTGATGTAGGTTATATGCAAATCACACCCTATCGTGTGACTCTCAAACCAGGTGTAGTGTTACCACGAATCAGACAGTATAGATTGCCACCTGAGGCTGTAGCAGCCTTATCCAAAATTATAGACGAGCTCATGGCTCAAGGAGTAGTTGTAGAAACTGACTCCAATGTATGTAACTCTCCGATCATTCCAGTCATGAAACGTACTGATCCAAATGCACCCCCAGTATATCGATTAGTGATCGACCTACGAGAGCTTAATAAATGTATTATTCCGCAGTACCCAGTTGTCCCAGATATCTCTTCCCTATTGACAGCCATTGATTCCGAAGCCATGTTCTTTACTGTAATCGATCTTAAGAATGCATTTTTTAGTGTTCCGATTCATCCAGACAGCCAGTTTCTTTTCGGATTTTGTTTAAATGGAAGGAGCTATATGTTTACACGAGCTCCTCAAGGTTTCACAGAAAGCCCTAGTATTTACAGCCAAGCACTTAAGAGACAACTTGACAACATTCATATGCCAACTGACACTGCCCTGCTCCAGTATGTCGATGATCTATTGATCACAGCCCGTTCTGAACGTGACTGCGAGCGAGCGTCACTGACGGTTCTGTATTTCCTAGCCGAGATGGGGCACAAGGTGTCCCCTTCGAAGCTTCAATTCTGTGTCCAGCAAGTGGTCTACTTAGGACACTTACTGTCCAAGAGGGGTAGGCAGTTGACACCAGACCGTATCCAGTTGATAGCGAGTCTTCCTCAGCCCAGAACCCAGAAGGAGGTACGTGCTTTTATTGGCCTTACTTCTTATTGTAGACAATGGATTCCACAGTATGCATTTCTAGCCAAGCCACTGATACAGTTAACGACACAGGAGGCAGCCGCAATGACTGTCCTCCCTTGGACATCTGAACATACACTTAGTTTCAACGAGTTAAAGAAAGCTTTATGTCAAGCTCCAGTCCTAGCTACACCGAACTACAGTAAGCCTTTTACACTTTTCGTCACTGAACGCGAAGGTACAGCATTATCTGTTCTCACACAAGATCAAGCAGGACAGTACAAGCCGTGTGCTTACTTTTCTAGCACACTAGATCCGGTCGCCCAGGCTTTGCCTGCGTGCCTCAAGTCAGTTGCAGCCACAGCACTAGCTATCAGACAAAGTGATTGCATAGTTTTAGGACACTCCCTGACAGTACAAGTTCCACATTCCGTAGAAGTTCTTTTAAATAGAACACAAACACAGCACTTGACAATTGCACGTCTAACAGGTTATGAATTGACACTGTTTCAGCCACACATAGAAATCAGACGCTGCAACGTCCTGAATCCTGCTACACTGTTACCATCAGTTAATCCAAATTCTGCCACACACGACTGTGTGGAAGTAGTCAACATTACGACAAAACCAAGACAAGACCTGACAGACATTCCGTTACCAGATCCCGACCTGACACTTTATGTGGATGGTTCATGTATGAGGACTAGTACAGGAGATTTAGTTGCCGCGTATGCAGTGACTACTGACACTGAGGTTATTGAGACACACCGCATTGACACTCTGTCCGCTCAAGCAGCAGAGCTAGTTGCTCTGACACAAGCCTGCATACACGCCAAGAACCTGAAAGTTAATGTTTACACAGATTCACGCTACGCATTTGGAGTCGTACACGACTTCGGAGTGCTCTGGCAAGAGAGAGGTTTCATGACTTCTCATGGGACCAAGATTCAGCATGGTCTCCTTATTCAAGCTCTGTTAGATGCCATACATTTACCGACCTCCATTGCTATTATGAAATGCAAAGCACATACGAAAGTTACTGACATTATTTCCCAGGGTAATGATCTAGCAGATCGCACAGCCAAGCTTACAGCACAGACTCTAGACATTCAAGTTAATCCGACACAGACACATACTCCAGATCCGACTACATGTATGACAGTTAAGGACCCTACACAAGATGTCATAGATATCCAGTTACATGCTACTCCCGATGAAATGAAGAAATGGTCCGAACAAGGAGGGGTCCAGACAGATCAAGGATGGGTGACGAAGGGAAGAACCACATGGTTTCTCCCCGACTCTATGGTTCAAGTCATTATTAATACCGCACATAGTCCAGCACACTTAGGAGAAAAAGCAATGTTAGACAGTATCCAGAACATTTGGTTCAACAAGCATTTACGAGCTGCAGCCAAGCAGAAAGTCCGTACCTGTATGATATGTTGTCAGTTTAATCCAGGTAAAAGTGTCCCGGTGGAACAAGGTGGATTCCAGCCCCCTGACCACCCTTTTGAGGTCCTCCAGATGGATTATATTCAGATGGAGCGATGTCGAGGTTTCAAGTATGTCCTTGTAGTTGTATGCGCTTTGTCCAGATGGACAGAAGCATATCCAGTCCCAGATTACACAGCCGCGACCACTGCCAAGCAGTTGGTTCGTGAGTTTTTCCCTCGATATGGACTCCCTAGAGTCGTATATTCTGATAACGGCCAACCATTCTCCTCAGAGTTAATGAAGCACGTTTCCCTGTTGTTAGGGTACCAGTGGAAGTTTCATTGTGTACGCCATCCTGAAGCAGCCGGTCTCGTTGAGAGACATAATCAGACTCTGAAAATCCGAATTGCTAAAATATGTAAAGACAAGGGTGTGGACTGGCTAGTAGCTCTGCCAGTTGCTTTGTTTTATATGCGCATGGTCGCACATTCCAGATCAGGTCTGTCCCCGTATGAGGTCGTATTCGGCCGCCCCCCTAACATGTGGGGTACTCCTAGACCCCGAAGTATTACTGATGTTTCATGTAATATGCTGACAGATTACCTAGCTTCCTTGATGTCTGCCCTCAACTCATGTCGTTCACAGGTTGCCGCCGCATTTCCAGACAATACCGAGGTGGCACCGCATGAAATCGTTCCAGGTTCGATGGTACTCGTGCGGAACTTCGACAGATCAAGTCCGCTGGAGCCACGTTGGAAGGAACCCCGTCAGGTCCTCCTCACCACCCGTACAGCCGTGAAATTGGAAGGACGCCGCGGCTGGGTGCATCTTTCGCACGTCAAGAAATTCTACGGATTAAAACCGGTCTCTAAAAACATTTCCCAGGATATCAAGACTTGTCAAAACATTGTTCCTAAGGACTGTCCCGCAAATGACATTGATACAACCCCTCCCTTGGTAGAGAAAACTCCGCAGCAGGAGTATAAGCAAAAACTCCGGTCTAGTAAAATAAGTCAGTCAGTTTGATTGTATAAGTCCTCCCCTAGGTGAAACGGTTAGACTGTTTCTGACATGTATAAAATAGACCCCCATAGTGAGAGAGTTAGTCAAAACTCAATTCGATGTATCATTTTTCTAAGTTTCATATTATTTCTCAGCCTTTTGATTTCCTGCACCAGTTACGCATTTTACCTGTGTTTTCCAGTTCCTCATGTAAATAAGCATTCTAATGTTACAGTAGAGCACACGTTTAGTGATCTGCCTCCTCATGAATATTCATACCGCCTCGCGATGCGTAACAATACATTTATCCGCATGTTACATTATTCACACCAGACCAGCAATGCCACTAATTGTTGGGTGTGTGGTCGACTCCCCCCTTTCCAGACACCGAAGGGAGTTCTGCCACTCTTTCCTTATCCTTTTTCCCATAATGGTTCGTGTGGAGCATGGTCCACGTTAACGTCATCCTCGACAGATATGTCCTTTCTTAACAGCACATGTCTAGGTTTAGACCTAGAAAATGAAGTGTACAATTTAGGTAATTATTCGTCGAATTTCATGGTCCTGAATGTTCAGTCTGATACTACTCCAGATTCTATCGTTGTGCTCCAGAATCGTCTCGTCCTTGACGTCATACTGGCCGATAGGGGCGGGGCCTGTAGAGTCCTCGGATCCAGTTGCTGCATTTTCATTCCAAATAACGCGCCGTCTGTTTATTCAGCTATAACCAGACTTCATAAAATTGCCCATCTGTTACACCAAGATCCAGGCACCTGGACATGGTCCGGTTGGTTCTGGAATATAATTTCTGCCTGGGAATGGAAAGTCCTGTCTTTTCTAGGTATTGCAGTAGCGATCATATTCAGCTGCTGCCTCTGTATACAATGTGGCCCTGCGATTTGCGGCATGTGTGCTACCTCTTGTATTCCTAGTCCCAAGCCCCGTTCTAAATCTCGTTCCAAGACAATTCGAGATGAACAAATGGTACTGTATGAAATGATAGATGGTATCATGAATATTGATGTTTCCTGATGGAAACGTAGTGACAAGGAGGGAATGTGGAAAAGTAAATTTTGTCATGTTCTGTGTCCCTACGAGTCATCCATCATATGTTATGTGTGCATGACCAATATGCATATGTTATTCCCCATGTCCGATTCAAGACGCAATTATAGTTGTGTCCACCTCTGATATGCCATTTCCTAGTCCTCATGAGTAATATGAGTGTCAGGCCTATGTAAAGTTATGTTGCCACGTTTCTTAGTGTGCACGTTATTTCATTATAAAGTCCCCGTTTCTAGGCCTCAACAGGGCCCGGACATCAGATTCAGCCCCTGTCTCCTGAAGCCTCGCTGAGGAGCGATACAGCCCCCACCTGTATCCTCGACCCTTCACTTACTTCCTGCCTCGCAGTGCCCGGTGCAGCTTGGCTCTGCCTCCGAGTCTGCCAAGACTATGTTATGATTCCAGCTATCAGTTTAGTCCTCCTTCTCTGCATTCCTAAGCTACTGAACTGCATCAATAGTTTCCGTCATTGTCTAGCCTATTCGGCTCCATGTAAGAGAAATACTGGATTTAATGGTCATTTAATATTCTTCATCACGTACTACATGTAGAATAAATGCATGCTCTAGCCTTAGAGTCAGTTAGCTTCTCCCCTCATGACTTCTAGTTTATATCAACATGTTCCCTAAACATTAGATACCAGATAGGGTCTAGGTACATGTCGCTCCGACCCTCCAGACTTTAGTCTCTGCTCCTAGCACAGAGTTCATAGCCCCCAGCTTCTCCTAGTAACACGTCATTGTCAGTTTGCGCGCACCATTAGGTTAGAGGTCCCGGCTCCTTAGGTAGCCCCCTCCAATGTTTCCGCCCATTTCATGACATATTCTATTACGTTTGCATCACATGTCTATGTATACGCCCTGTTACACCTCCTTTGTACCGTTATCTTTCGCGACTGCTACACGTCACACCTACTGCTCCACCCACTGCTACGCCCATTGCAATGTAATGCTATGTGTTTGCGTTATGTATATATGCTCATGTAATGTTATTAAATGTTAGAGCTAGCCATTCCAGATCCGGTCCCCGGCAGCTGCCGGGCCATGCTAGTCCTTGCCATTCTGTTCCTATGCAGGTTGTCCTGTCCCTGTCCTTTATGCTGTAATAAACCTGCAAAACTCCCACTACCTCGAATCTTGACTCTTATTTTATTGAGCTATCTGTTATTCATTCATTCATTCAAAAATAGATCCGGTATTATTTATTTATATACCACAGCAGGGTTTGTTGTATGTAGGAGGCAGGTCATGCCCTGAAGTGTGTGGCATGACCTGGTAGTGAATTACACTCGAGCACGTTTTTCACTATTGCAAGGCCACCTGTTCCCCGTAGGTTTCGATTGTAGCACCCTATAATCCTAACTGGCCCAAGAAACCAAGTAGAGAATCGAGTTTCGGAATTCTGAACTCAGAATGATAAGCTGCATCTTTTAGGAAAGTTGATTTTATCATTCTGTGTTTGAAAATACCCCTTATAGAAAGACGGTATTTTCGTGCATGACCATCCAGTCTGCTTCTGATAGCGTGTGTATTGTGTGTCTGGCTTAGCGAGTGACAGGGCTGGGGGGAATCCAGGAGGTAGGGCGCAACGACACTAGGGTGATCATCCTGATAGTGATGGGGAGGTGTAGGTACCGGAATAGAGCTGGGCCCTCTCCCGCAACGACAGCTCCACTCCCCGTGGCGAGACTCAAGCCCCTGGCATGCACTGACAAAGGAACAGGACACGCACTGGCGGAATGCACCTGAAACTGGTTCTGACCAGGCAAAGAACCCTCTGCCGTCAGAGGTCAAAGGATTTATGAGTATAAAAACTGGGGCCTGGACCACCAGATCTTTAGGATCCCTTTGGGAACAAACAAGATGACCCTCTGCAGAAGAAGAGCACCAGGAGACCACAGACGTTGTACTGCCCCTCTGCCAGAGCGCTGTAGTGGGTTGGCCTGTGGTGGTGTCTCGCGTGCCAAGGAGAGGTAGAAAGGACCAAGGAAGAACCTTTCATCATCTTGCCAAACATTCTCCAAGGGCTAGAGCAAGTTTTCGTCCTGTTTGAAGATGCAGGGATACCAACGACTTCACCTCTTCTGTTTGAGCGGAGCTGGAACTGCGGTTTCAGCTGCTACAGAGGAACTCTGCAACTCCAGTCAGCTAACGAAGCCGCTTTCTTCAACGAGGCTGTAAGTGCTGCTCCGACTTGCCCCGTAGACCAACACCTGCTGCTGTACTGCAACCAACTCCGAGATCATCATATGGACGGAGCCGATCATCATCAAGAGTGACCAGGCACTCATTGACTCAAAGACATCAGCAATGACCTGTAGTGCCGGCACTGCCGTAACGTCACTTCCTCTCTGGTAAGGACCGACTCCGCACCCTGTCCGCATCCGCATTCCGGGCCCCGCGCATCGCTTTCCCCTGAAGCAAGGAACCAACCCTACCCTGTGCCACACGACATAGCAGCTCCCTGACGCCTAGACAAGCCTTTGTTTGTTTTTCTAGAGGTACAGTCCCATGAGAGTCCAGGTGTGAATCCGGGCCTGACGCTGCGCTCCTCGCAGGCGGCCTGTACCCCGAGAACTCTGTTATACATTGAAGTGATAACCCCAGTTGGGGTTATCTGTTGCCAGAGACACTTGAAGCTAAAGCCTACTTTTGAGCAACTGTAAAGCATGTTTGTACTGTGGATTTTTGTCGTTAAGGTCTTGTGATAAATATATAAAGCTTACTTATTTTTTATACATCTCGGTGTGGCGTTCGTTTGTAGTGATTCATCTATATTACTGTATGTGTTCACAAATGCTTAACACACTGCCTATGAGATAAGCCTGTCTGCTCGTGCCAAGCTACCAAGGGGGTGAGCAGGGGTTATCTTCAGCGTGTAACTCCCTTGCCCTGACGTAGACGAAGGGTTCCTATTTGACAAAGGTGCATGCCGTTGCCAACTAGAGACTCCGGTTACTAACAATAGACATAGACAATTAACAGGAAATCACTATGACAAAGACGGAAAAGTTGAGTGGACCAAGGAGGAGTTAGCACGTAGAGCGAAAGGGAGTAGTGGTCCAATAGCATTGCATTTTGAGCAGAGAGGGAAGTTGTGTGTGAGACAAGTCCAAACCTATTATGACAAGGTCTTTGTGGGACAGAGTGTGTGTGATCATATTTTCACTATTGAGGCTATAGCGAAGAAATTCTTGCAGGATGCGGTACCAGTGGTACCAAACGTGTATTTTGTGTGTGGGAAAAATGCCAATGTGTGATTGCCACTGAATTATGGTACGTGCTATACAGTAGTGGTGTTTCCAAAAATGTATCATGTGGAGGATTTATGACATTTGGATAGTGGATTACATTTTAGAAGGAAGCGAGGTGCAAGTGCAGATGAGATTGTGAGAGACATTTTTGGAGCATTGATACCAAGTCTGGGAGTGCTGTTGAATGATGTCAAGATTAGAAAGTTATCAACCATTGTAGACAAGTTGTCAGCAAATACAGCTCAGCCGTTGTTGCTTGTAAATGGAGAGATGGTGTAGATAAGAGCTATGGCGATACAGAACCGTCTTGCTTTAGATGTTTTACTGTCAAAAGAGGGCGGAGTCTGTAAAATGCTGAAAGTTCAACAGTACTGTAGTTATATACCTGATAATAGTAAAGATCTGAAGAAGTATATAAGTAACATCACTGAAATCCATCCTGAGGTGCATGACTTAGCCACAGAAGGAGTTTGGGACAAGGTGGGAAAAGGATTTGAAAAAGGTAGGACGTTGGTTTGCGTCCCTTGGATACATCGTGAAGCCTAACATAGTGGGGGTTTGTGTGATTATGTTGAGGGGACTAGTGGGAATTTACAAGTGGCATAAGGCAAATAGAGTTGAGAGATCACTTAGAGAGCAAGAGCGAAGGTTGGAGAGACTGCAGGACAGTCATTATGAGAATATCAAAAGCCTGGAGAAGTTCAGACAGGGAAGAGTGGCTACAAGTTATGTTTAGGTCGGTTCTTTCCCCAGGGAGTGTGATTTGTTTTGATGACACTTGTCATCAGAGGGGGGAACTGATGGAGCGCAATGGTGCTCTAAAAATGGTAAGGGTGCATCATAATCATGGATAGTTCGCATCCGCATATATTCTTGTGTTGTGTTAACTTTGATCATTAGAAAATGTGCTGTGATAATACAAACGTGCAAGTGAATGGATAGAAATTATTTTGTGCAATGCAATGAGATGAAATGGCCTTTATGTTGGGAACTGTGACCTTTAGTATATTGCAATTGCTTAATGAGAAGCCGATGTGAAATGTAGTGCATTTTGATTTAAAGGTGCAGCATGTTAAAGACTGCATGTGTAATGACTAATTGTGCTTAATGTGTAATAATTTGAAATGCTTGCAAAGCAAATCATTGTTACCCTGTGCATATAATTTGATGTTTAAAGGCCTAATTGAAATGTCCATGCTGTGTATATGAAAGTCCTATTCGCATATTCTTAGGTTGGCCGATTTGTGTTGGCCTGCAAATGAAATTTCCCTGGTAAGCTCTCGCACTTGGAGGTAATCAGCGAATTTCATGTGCATGCAAGGTTTTTCTGTTCTCACGTTTCAGTTGCAGGTGGAAGAAGCTGCCTTTGTTAGTTAAAACTAACGCCTTTTGTTTTAGGAGTTTGGCATAGAGGAGAGAAGATACATTTTGAGCGGAATATCGGTAATTGAGAGTCGATGTTCTTTCTCACCGAGGAGGCCTGGGAATCAAGATCATTAAGCTGAACAGTGGAAGGAGTGTGGAAGACGGTGGAAAACTACCTAGGAGAGGTGTCCGCTGAGATAAGGTGATCTGCGGGCATGTTTTACATCTTTGCATTTTTCAAATGTCCAGGGCGGTTGAGTTAGGAGAAGGGGGTAAGGAGATCGATCGGCAAAGAGAATATTAAAACAAGCTCTGTAGCTTTGGCTTCTTGACCCATACAACCTGAGTGTACTTCTTAGGAAGTCTTCAGCAGCTGACACCTTTTACCGAACTTACCTGGGAGGTGTCAAGTAGGGATGTCACTTTAGAGATAGAGTAGGGATAGACTAAAGATTTTCGCTTTTCAACCACAGAGGAAGTCTGACTTAAATATTGGAGCAGTCCTTGTGTTCTGTTTTTGGAACTTTTCATTCTTTACATGATTCATCAGATTAAGCTCACTTGTTGATGTGGTTTTGCATTAGTTCCTATGTACAATTACAACCTTGTTCTGAGGTGCTTGTACATTCAGTTGTTTTTGGCTTTGTAATAAACCCACTAACTTGGAGCTCGGAGTTTGTGATCCTTTTGAGCCATGGTTATTACAGACTGTTGAATTCTCTAAAATTAGTTTTTTCTCCCCTTTAGACTTCTCAGCATGTAACAAAGACCCATTTACCCAGGGTTCCTAGTTAAATTCAGGTAGAGGAACCCGGCTTTATCATGGTTTTCTTAAAGGCAGGTACCACCAATTATTTTGTAGAAGGCAAATGGAGAGGCCTACTGGGGACATACCATCTCAATTGTTTCCTAAAATAGAGAGGGCCCTGTCAATGAAGGGTATTGTAGTCATGCGTAGGGCCTTCAAGACAATCCATTGTCTATCTGGAAACCAGTGTAGGTTTTTTATGGTCATTTTAGCTGACTGGGACTTGGGAATTTTTAGTAAGAAGTGAGCCTCAGTATTATGCAGCATCTGAAGATTCTTAAGCGAGGAGACCCGGAGATTAGAGCAGATGTTGTTACAATAGTCCAGTCTCCCCAATACCAATGAGATGGCCACCGTTTTGAGAAGCTTAAAAGGAAAGAATTTTTCGATCTTTTTCACTAGCCTTAAGGAGTTAAAGGCTGAGGTTACCATGAACACCTGTTCTATGAGCTTCAATTTACTTTCTATCATTATCCCCAGATGTTTTACCGTTGTCACAGGGGTGGGGAGAGGGCCCAGTTGGGACAGCAACCATAAAGGTGTCCAAAAAGATGGATTATTTCCAAATAATATCACCTCCATCTTAGAGGAGTTAAGCTTTAAGCAATTCCCATCCATCCATTTGGTGACCTCATTCATACAATTCCTGAAGCCATCTCCAGCATTAGCCTCGGTAGTGGGCCTGAAGGTGTTCTACCTGCCCAGCTGTGGTTCAAGCAAAAAAAGTCCAGTGCGAGGTATTGCCTCCCAGCTTCTTGGAACTACCACTGTGTAACGCATCTCAATGAAGGCCCTTGCATGGCAGACCTGTAGACCCTCAGAACCACTTCTGTGTGATGCATCTCGAAGCAAGACCTCATATTACAGCCCCACAGCTCAATTGAACAGCCACTGTGTGACTCATCCCAATGCAGGACCTCACATCACAGCCACACAGCTCATCAGAACCAACGCTGTACAACTCATCCTCTGCGAGAACGTCGCAACGCTCTGCAACCCAGATTAAAGGTACTTTGTCTAACTTGGTCCCTGTCCATGGCCCGCACTTTGTAGTCAGCCTGAACTTGTGAATTTATCCTGGTCTATTCTACCCAGATAGCCACAGTTGCCACTTTGTGCTTCTAAGTACTGTTTTCACTTAAATCTTTAAAAGTGCATATTTCTGGTCTACTAATTGGATTTTTGCTATTTTGGTCTCAAATAATTTATTACATTTTACTCTATTTTTCTAAATTAGGACGGGATTTTTCTTGTACTGTGTTTTAACTTTATTATTGTTTGGAGTGAGGCATAAATACCTTACTCCCAACCTCTAAGTCAAGTCTGACTGCTTTTGTGCCAAGCTATTAGAGGGTTAAGCACAGGTTAATTTGTGATTTGCTTGTGGTTTATCCTGACACAAATTGTGGTTGCTGCTTGAGTAGGGTTCTACCCCCTCAACCAGTCACCCAATTTCCTACACGTACCTTTTGTGCTTTGGTCTAAATCTGTCGAGTAGTATTTGAGTAATTAAGCCTCAAAAACTTTGTAAATTTCACACTGTGGATGTTCAGCAGAGCCAACAAATCTTAAAATTAGATCTGATTGACTGCCACCACATCAGCAATGCTGTGGCATGGCGACTCCTTGAAAAAAATATAAAAACATGGACATAAGGGGCAGGGTAGGGATACCCTGCTCCCCTAGGCAAGAGGGAACTATGGGGTGGGGGCCATTAGATATTTAGCCTCTGTAGCCCATCACCTGGGGTCAACATAATCAGAAAGGGGCACACCCCCCGACTCTGAAAAGGCCCCAGGAAACCTGTCCCTTGGGTCTGACTCACTAACAGTGTCCCGGGAAACCCTCCCCAGGTACACAATAGTTTCTCTGCCTGCATAAGCATGGGCAGTAAAAGGCATGGCTGCTCCAACCCGGCAGGAGCTTCAAAAATGCTCCCACCGGCTGGGAGCAGTCATGTGTTTCCCTGCTCACACTGTTGTAGGCAAGGAATCCCAAATTGCTCCTGCCCGGAGGGAGCAAGCAAAAGCAACTGCTCCCTCGAAGTGAGAGCAAAGCGTGCTTCTGATGCACCTGTGATGGTTGCATGCATGGAATTGGCGGAGCCACAGCGGCCCTTTGTCTGTCACTGTGGCCACCAACATAGTGTTTGGTGGGTACCCTAGGTGGGCACTGGGCACCCACATAAGGCTCGGGGTGGGGTCTCTGGCATCAATTTTGACTCCAAGGGGGCTTCCGGAGGAAGGGTCCCTGAGGCCTGCAGTGGCTCATGGAAGGGGCAGCGCGCCACCCTGCACTTTAAATGTATGTTTTGGCTCTAGGGTAAGTGGTCCCTGGTCCCACTATCGGCTCAGGGTGGGGACTACAGACCCCCACCCCTTTAAAAACAAACAGCTCCAGGGGAGGAGGTCCCCAGGACCCAAAGAAGCTTGAGGAGAAATGATGTGCACCCCTTCCCCTTAATTAAAGAAAACTGTCTCAGGGGATGGGTTCTTCTGGACCCCAAAGGCACTTGAGATCTTTTGAATACCCTAACCTAGCCCATCTATGGTGTAAACAATGAGGACATGGACATTTTGAATATCTAACCTGACCTATTTGTGGTTAAACAGTGAGAACACTGAGCAACAGTTCTTACTATTCATTTGTAGGCTTGCGTAGGAAAAGTGGTTTCCTGCCTTTCTTCTATTCTTAGGTGTAGGGTTCTAGTTTCTGGCAATAATGCACCAGTCACTATGTTGAATATCCCTCCTTATAAGCTCACTCTTTATCTTGTAGCACTGTTTTATACGTTTGTACATTATTTAGGCTTGAGGCAAGGGTTCACCGTTGGCGGTGGAGGGTAGGTGTAGGCAGATTTTGCCTTTTTAATTTGATAGGTTACTAAATATTTTATTAAATTTGGGCAGGTCAGCAGGATTTTGTATTTATTTTTTGCAGGTGAACGGGATGTGAAGTGGGGTCTAAGAATGTGGCGGTCCTGATGAAGGCGTTTCACAATGAAATATGCCTTTACAGCATTATCTAGAGCATTGGTACTCACAGACATTTGACCAGGGACCACAATGTACAGTCTGTGCTGTGACAAAGGGCCACACTGATGCCAGCAGGGTGGCAATAGGTGGTCTGGTTGGGTCAGGGATTGCGTAAGGAGGTCTAAAAAAATGTTAAATAAACGAGCAAGCATTTATTTGTAGGTTAATAAATGCTCGCCTGTTTATTTAACATTGTATTCTGAAGATAGTGCTCAGCAACTAATCTGCAGCTCGTGCTGCTGTTCACTAAGGGGGTCGCGTGTAAAGGTAAAGAGGGCCGCAAGCGGGCCCTGGGCTATACTTTGAGTATCATTGATCTAGAGCCAAAGTATATATGAAAATATCCACTGGATGGATAAAACTGCACTGCTGAAAATTCTATTGCTTGAATTATTTAAAAGGAAAAAATGATTTGTCATTACTACTGAATTGATGTAAAATAATATATTGCCAATATTTGAAATGTATCACAGTAGGAAGTTATTGTGAAATCAACGCAGTATATAAACCCTTCAAATACGAACATAAAGTTGTTTTGTTGAATGAATGATTGTGTAGAAGAATAAGTGAGCATGAGAGAAGTGCGTGAATGAATGAGTCAGTAATGCTGGTGTTTTTTTATAAATGCCGGGGCTACTAAAAAGAACTATATCCAGAATAGTTGTGAATATGTGTTGAATTTTGAAGATGTATGTCTTTATTTGAAATGATAATTGAGTATTAAATAGTACAATACATATTAATATGCACATTTTTATATTTTTTGTTGACAGATAGATGGCATTATATTGGAAGATTAGATGGGGTTTGTTTGTTTGTTATGAAATAACATTTTACATTAAAAATAACTAGAAATTTACTTAAAAGGTTAAATTGACATTATAGTTAGGTATGGTAATAATATCATACTTTACATTAAAATACCTTAGTAATTCACTGAAAGAAACCAAAAGTTAAAGGTGAAAATGTCAGTTAAAACATACCTTTAAACCTTTATATAGGCTTTTGACTGTAGTTGGGTAATGGGGCGGTCTCCAACTGGGGCACCAGTTTGCAGGGTGGATGGGAAGTCTTGAATCAGATGTTGATTATTTACAGGTTTAAAGTTAGAAATGTTAGAACTGTCATGGTTAGAGTAAGGGATTTGATACGAGTGGACATGGTGACAGTAGATAGACCTGTCAGCCCCTAGGGAGGTCTTACCCCAAACGTTTTTCCTTCTCCCCTCTTGTTTTGCTGCATTCATTTTTGTTGGCATTAGGACTCCTGCACTTTATCAATGCTAAATGACTTGTGCTCTCTCACTAAAACATGGTCAAATTGGCTTACACCGGATTGGCATATTTAATATAATTATAAATCCCTAGCAACGTGGTAAACCATATACCCAGGACTGTTACATTACATGCTACTAGTGGCCTGCAGCAATTATTGTGCCACCCCTTTAAGTAGCCCCTTAACACATGTCCCAGACCTGCCATTGGAGCCTGTATGGCGTTTCAAACTGCCATTTCAACTTGGCAGAATAACCCTTTTGCCAAGCCTAAACCTCCCTTTTTAATACACATAAGTCACCCCAAGGGTAGGCCATAAACAGCCCATAGTGCAGGTAGCATTGCATTTTAAAAATTGCACATGCACTTTTGAGTTATACATGTCCTAGTATGTCCTACTGTGGGGCCTACCTCTCCCATGGGATGACATTGGGTTATATTATAACATTTGCTTGCATGGAGAACTTTCATTTTTGGTGCCTGAGAAATTATGATTTTAATTCTTCTTTAATGGTAAAGTAAGATTTAAAGTCACAATTCTGAAAATGCCACTTTTAGAAAGTTGACATTTCCTGTCCTAACCATTTGGTTCTGCAGTCTGTTTCCTGGGTCACATTACTAGCTGAAGTTGGCCTTTGTGCATTCCTCCCAGACAGCCACACAATAGAGAGCCTGGGTGTTCGCAGGAAGGGCAATCCAAGGAAGGATGGGGCGGAGCTGTGTACAGGACCCTGCTCAGCTCACACACGTCAAGATCCTTTGATCCACCGGGTGACACTACTTGAGGACCTTCTGTGAGCCTACTACAATTGTGCACACTAGTTTTAAACATGTGCTGCACTTAAGCGTTCATTCATAGACTCTCCAAACCCTCTTGAAAATCGGATCCACTCCAGATTCTATTACAGGGTTTACTTATCAACGAATAATGCATTATGATACTTGAATGCCTTACTCAACCATGATCGCTGGAGAGATCCGGACTTTAAAATTAATCTAATTATACTTGGAACTCTTGCTTACCACCTACAGCATGCCCATGTGCTCCCTTGCATTAATCCCTTTTGTATTATGAACCAAACTCTAATCCACGTCTCACTCCGGTTTTTTGTTCTGCCGACTGGTAGCTTTCTGGAACTGCTGTGCACTCTTTCAGGCAGAGAGCTGGAGGATGGATTTTGACTGCTTTCACATGCACTGTGCTGCAGCCAGCTCAGCTGGGAGGAGGGATTTAAACCTGGTTTGTGGATTCATAATCTGCACTTCAACTGCTGTTATTGGGAGCTCCTACTTTCTTCTCCAGTTGCCTGCACTGCTGAATCTTTGAAACTCCGAGAGGAGTTCCTGATTCCTGCTACTTTTTTTCCCAGTGTCCTGTTTTCCTTTGGCTGCCCTGGGCAGCATTGTGCTTTATATGTTTACTTCATAGTCTCACCTTTCTTTCTGCCTATCCTTTCTAACTTGATATTCTGTTTTCTGTGTTTTCTATATTGCGCTACTGACCATGTATTCACTGAGTTGGCAGTACTTCCCTTTGTTTCTTGTTCTGATTTAGTGGTCTCTCCTGGTTCTGTATTCCTGTGCTTTTTCCATGTACCAGTGGGGCATTACTTATTCCAGTGCCTGTTGGATATAGCATGCTCTTGATTCCTGTATTCTTGTTCTTGATTTCTAAAGCCCTGTTTGTAACTCCTTGTCTTGGCTTTCTCCCAGTCTCCTTGCTGCCTAATCTGTCCTATATTCTGGTTATTCTTTACACTCTGGTTTTCTGTTCCATTCCTCATTCGGTCCACTGTTTGTTGCAGTCCATATATGTTTACAGTGTGGCCTCTGGCTTTGCCTCCAATCTGATCAGGTAAGAGAAAGACTTCTGTTAAGGCACCCAGGTCCTTTGGAGTCTTTCCTGTCTCAGTGTTGTTGTTAGTCTCAGTCAAACTTGCACTGAGTACAACAGTCTTTATAACAATGACCCTGTAATGAAGTATGTTGTAGGAAATGCCAAAAGACATAAATACTTCAAGATAAATGTTTATTGGTCACAGCTGCAGCAGTCCCCGAGTAACTGTGAAACATAGAATCCCTGAACTCAGAATACACAGAAAACATTCTGGATTCCTATGACAAGAAGTCATGATGTAATGAAACCAGATCACCACAATATCTCCCTTCTTTACACAAAAGTAAATAAACTAAACATAAATGAAGGATGGCATAAATATACATATAAGAAAAATTATATACTAACATAACATGGATGCTTAAAACAAATAAGGAAGTGATTGCATTTAACTAGGAATTAACATTAGTCGCAAAACCTTAAGGGTCTGACAATATTCTGTCTACTGGTTCTACGTTCAGATAGAGGATGGAAATTACACTTTGGTTCAGTGACATGGATATCAGGAGAGGAAACTGCAGGAGGAACAATCATGAGTATGCACCCTAACTACTCTTCCCTTATTCCACCATTCATTTCTGCTAGTTCTCACTGTATTCCTGGTCACCACCTCAATTCTGACCGGAGGTTTAAATTTCGACATTCCCTTAGGAACATGGTTAGGATCCTTAATACGGACCCAGTCACCTACACATAGTTTGTTCTCCACACGTTTGACCCTGTGGGGAGCATTGTAGTGATTTTTCATCTTATTTTGGAATTCTTTCACTTTGGGTCTCACAATCTTGTCCATATTTAACATATGATCATTTTTATGTTGACACTCTCTTAACCAAGCAGGACATAGTGTTGAGGCAGATGCTCATCCTTGTAAAACCACAAATGGCGAAATACCAGAAACAACATTTGGACAACATCTATGTGATCTATGTGACCACAACATTTCTTGAACAGATTTACAAATATCAAACTTGTTTTGAATCCCCCATTGAATGCACTCGACTAATGTGCGATTAATTTTTTCTACAAGTCCATTAGCCTGAGGGAGATATAAAGCTACACACTTGTGTTTGATCTCATTGTTGTCAAGAAAACTCTTCATCTCTTTTGACACAAACTGGACACCATTGTCCGAGAAAGTTTCTTTAGGAAAGCCTTCTCTTAAAAACAAGTTTTTCAATAACTTGATGACACTAAAAGTATTGGGTTCTTCTACAAATTTTACCTCCCACCATTTGCTGTAGTAGTCAACAACTACAATAGCGAACCTTAGTTTCCTTGGGAGAGTGCCAAATGGGCCAATAAAATCTATAGCTAGCTTTGACCAAACGGTCCTTGGTAACTCAACAAGCTGTAAAGGAACTGCTTCAGTTTTTAAACCTTTGTCACTGGTTGCACAAACTACACATCTGCGGACACTGGCCACGATGGCGGAATCCATTCCGGGCCACCAATAACTCTCCTTGATTTTTCTCTTAGTGATGGTTTGACCCAGATGTCCCCCATGACCATACATGATAATTCTCTCTCTCAAAGAAGCAGGTGGAATAAATGTGTCTCCCCGTACCAGCATCCCTTTTTCTTCAATAGACAACTCATCAGCTATTTTGAAATAAGGTTGAAAATTTTGAGGTAGCATTTTTTCTTTAGGCCAACCAGACATAACATATTCTCTAACATTTTCCAATTCCATATCTTTCATGGATTCAGAAAACCATTCCTGTTCTATGAAAGTAGTGTCATGACAGATGTCAACACTTGCAATCAAACATTCTTTGTCATTTTCTTCATAATTTTCGGGGTAATCTGTAAAACTTAACGGTGAACAAGATAAATAATCTGTCATTATGTTCCTACTACCTGGTATGTACTCAATGGTGAAGTTGTATTGCAGTAATTTTGAGCTCAATCTTGCAATTGTTGGAGTATGGTCTTTTATAATAGTTCCACTCAAAATGCTGACTAACGGTTTGTGGTCATTCGTAAGCACAAACTTTCTGCCCCAAATGAAGCAATTAAATCTTTCAACTGCCCAACAGCAACTCAAAAGTTCCTTTTAAATAACTGAAAAAAATGTGTTTGACCTTAGGGATCTCGAAGCAAACCCAAATGTTGCTTCAGTTTTGCCTTTCATTTGTGCGATAGTTGGCACCAAGACAGTCATTACTTGCATCTACAGTGATGATACACTCTTGTGATGGATCAAATGGTGCGAGAACACCAGCTGAAATGATTTCTTTTTTTAAACCATCAAACTCCTCCTGAAAATTTTTTTCCTACACAACTTGTTTGTCTTTCTTCAACAATTCTCTTAATGTTACAGTTTTTGCGGAAAAATTATGAATAAACTTCAAATAAAATTCACAGAGTCCTAAAAATGAAGCCACATTCTCTTTGGTTTTTGGTATAGGAGCCTTAGTTATGGCATCAACCAAACCTGGTCAAGGTTCAACCCCTTGTTTTGAGATTACGTGACCTACATACTCTACTGAATCCTTTCCAAATTCGCACTTTTCACGGTTACCAACCACACCACACTTTTGTAATCTCTCTAAAACAGTAGACATGCGTTTGTCATGAATGGATTGATTCTCCCCTGCAATCAAAATATCGTCTTGAAAGGTTACTACCCCATCAACTCCTTCCAATACATTCTCCAAAACACGTTGGAAGACAGATGCCGCCGATGCAAGCCCGAAAAGGCATCTGTTTGAATTGATAAGAGCCCATGGGAGATACAAACGCTGTGAGATGTCTTGAAGATTCCTCTAATACTATCTGATGATATGCAGATGCTAGGTCAATTTTCGAAAAGACTCTGGCACCTGAAAATGTGCTGATGATGTACATCCTTGTCGCCAAATTGTAATAAAGTATGTTGTAGGAAATGCGAGAAGACATAAATACTTCAAGATAAATGTTTATTGGTCACAGCTGCAGCAGTCCCGAGTAACTGTGAAACATAGAATCCCTGAACTCAGAATACACATAAAACATTCTGTAATGAAACCAAATCACCACAAACCCCAACTCTGACTTTGCTGTAGGACTGTTAAGAGCTACTGGTGTCAGCCCAACGGGTCTTTCCCTCAGCTACTAAGAGAACTCTTATTCATATACCATTACATCCCGTACTTTGATCAAACCTTGTTCTTGTTTCTCTCCTGTCCTGTGTAGTTATGTGATCTCATTCTTTTAACTTGCCCTGGCACCTTGCAAAGTGTTACGTCTGGAACCACCCATCACTGACTCCACTCTCTGACACACAAAAAGCTTCACACTAGTCTATTGTGCCTGCGGACCAGGGACCAGGGCAGGGAGGCAGGAAAGTCCAGGACCTTCTGCAGGAGGAAAACACCTGACGTTTGTTCCACTTCAAAGTGGGCATGAGGTCAGTAGTGGCCCGTGGTAGGAGTGTCTCCAGGTGCTGATGTGGGGTGGGGGAGGGGCAGGGTGGGGGGTAGTAAACTCTGGAATACGGCTGCACAGAGGTAAGTACACAAACAAATAAATAAAACAAATTTCATTGCGCACGCTGCATCGCATTTGGCGGGACGGAATGCTGAGGTGACTACCTGGCTTTTACCTCCAAATTGTCGTCTACAGCCTCTCCTTCTACTGAGCTCTAGGACTGCCTGGAGACCATCATGGGAGCAGTTGGATGTCCGGACGCATTGTGTGGCCTCGTGGACTCCGTGAGTATAGTGTGCTGTCAGGAAACCTGCTGTCTTGGCTTCGTTGGGATCCAGGTCAGCATTTCTTTGTGTTCTCCGCAGTGGTGCACATGTGCACTATATGGCTACGGCAGCATTTATGCCTGGTCTCTAGCTTAAATCAGAAGCTCTATTCCCGTTGTGTGCATGGCTGGGCCGTGTTGCAGGTTGCCCTTTCCTGTGTTGGGCTCCACTATGTTCAGTGCGGCTGGGGCCCTCGCCGAGGTGTAGGCCTGCTTGTGGTGTCAACAGCGGCCTGCTAGGGTGGCAATTAGCATGCGGCGGGCATCCTTGGACTGGAGACTGATGTGAGATTGCTCCTTCCGTGCATTCCATCAGGGGTGGCTCCTCCTCGAGGGCGGAGGAACGTTCCCCCACTGCTTTCTCGCAGTGCAAGAAGCAGAAACATAAAATGGTAATAACTACCATTTTATGTTTCTGCTTCTCCAATGCGAGAAAGCAGAACAGAAGGATTTGGTTGCAGGCGGGCGGGGCTGCTCTGCGAGCAGTGAAGAGTGGTGAGCCCACTCCTAAGGGCACAATGACTGTTTGGTTGGCCCTCTGGGGCCGCCCAAACCAGTCATGCACACTCTGCCCTTTCTCCATGCAGGCGGCAATGCATCCTACATGGAGAAAATGGCCACCCCATAAGCCTCTGGCTGGGCAGTGTCCCCACCAATCACAATGCTGCCATTGTAACATTGGTATTGGCTTAGGGGAGGGGAGACTGGCTGCCTTCTTCCTGTTTGTGCCGGAGGCAGGAAAGCAAGAGCAGGCGCTGAGCAGTACTGGCGCCAAGAAAACATGGGACCCAGCCGGCGTAAAGGTAAGTTTTTTTCATTATATTAACCCCGCCTCCTCCCCGCGTGTCCCCCTCATCCCCTACCCGCGATTATTTCCAGCTGTGACTGCATTCCATACATGCCGGACAGCGTTTGACTGGAGGTTATGTGGCTGACCTATCAATCGTGCGCTGGTGCTGGTTGGATGCGGTTTTGTCTTCTTTCCACAAGAGCTGTTCTCTTCATGCTCTGTCCTTTACTTCTTGTTCTGTCTCTAACACTCTGCAGTTCATTTTGGATGGGTTCAATAAGAGTTTTGCTCTCTGTACTTTGAACGGCCAGTAGACGGTTGCCGGGCTTTCAGTGATCTTGCTTCTTTGTCCTCTGGGACGGCCTGTTGGTGTACAGGCTGAATCGAAGCTTTTCTCTCTCCTCCCTTGCTGTCCATTCTTCAGTGCCTGCCTGGGATCTTTCCCTGGTCCTGCGTGCTCTTCAGTTCTCTCCTTTTGAGCCTTTGTAATATATGGATGTGAAGTTCTTGTCTTTTAAAGTGGCTTTCCTGGTGGCCATCACCTTGGCCAGGAGGTTGGGGGAAATTTCTGCTTCCCCTTTTTTGTGGTTCATGGAGAATGCTGTGGTGTAACGTTTGGATTCTGGGTTTCTTCCAAATATTAATACTAACGTTTAATACTTCTCAGGAGTTGGTATTGACTTCTTTCAACCCTGTGCATTCTTCTCCTGAGGAACAGTTGTTTCACACTCCGGATCTGAAGCGTGCATTGTCTGTGTATGCAGACAGGTCTGCTGCGTTTCGTGCTTCTGACAATCTGTTTGTGTCTTTTGGTATGGCGGGCGGTGGGAAGGCTGCCTCTCCACTGAGCCTTGGTCGTTGGATCAAGACCGCTATTTCTTAGTCTTATTAGGGCTCTGGTTTTGCTGTGTCCTTAAGGTGTCCAGGCCTGGTCCATTAGAGAAATCTCGGCGTCCTGGGCCACCTTTAATGGGGTGGCTTTGGATGGAATCTGTCGTGCTGGGACTTGGGCTTCTGAGTCTACCTTTATTAGGCATTACAGGTTGAATTGTGCTCTTGGTGACAGTTTGACTTTTGGGAGTAGGGTTTTGCATGTTGTGGAAACTGATGTAGCTCGTTGAGGTATTTTCATGAATTTAAACTCACTGTGGTGCGCTTCTCTCCTGTTTTTTCTACCAGTGATCCAAAGGCCTTCCCTCATGGAGAGGTTGGTGTCCAGGATGCTCCCGATGTTCTTGGCCTGGTCTGCAGGGGTGGATGGGGGGCTATGTTCAGAGGGCCACCGAGAGGCGTCCCAGGGGGAGTGGTTGTTGCCAAAGTTTAGTATTTTCAAGGGAACGCTGTTCAAAAAGCTGTAATAGAGTTGTCCTGACTTGTGTCAAAGTTTGATTACTGGGTGCCCTCCCCCTAGCTCTGTAGAGGACAAAACAATGTCGATTTTCTCAACCTATACTATCACTGTTGCAACTACGAAGTCACTGTGCCCTGATATGGTTCATTTCTGAAGCTACGGGACAAGCATTTTGGAGCCCAAAAGGTAAAATTACATTTTGCGGTATTGATAATTCTCCTTCCCTAGCAGCAGGATCATGCTTGAGGCGGGCAATTTGGCACTCTGAAATGGATGCCTGATATGTGCATAATAGATCGCAGTAACTGCATTTCTGTGTGGACTGCTTTACAAATAAAATACTTGAAAAAAGGGTCTGCCACGGGCTAGTGAAGATTGGTTAGCAGGATGCATTTACAGGAGCATCGTTTTACTGGCAATTTGTGCTTGTCATGACAACTTGCACATATAGAAGTCATTTCCGAAGTACAATTATGCTAAATGAAGTAGTTCATGTATGGTTTTTTCAATCTTTATTAGTTTATTAGATTGCACGTGAACAATACAATATATTCAGTATGTAGTGAATACAAAAACACATTATTCTATAAAGCAGATTGTAAGCTTAAAAACAAAAAGATTAACTTAAAATATGAACACTTATCATTGTTTTGCAGCATCAGTTAAAAAATGTTCCCAAAACTATCAAGACTGAAGGCACGATCAATTAAAACAACAATAATAAACGCAATCATTGGCAATGCCAATTAGTCTTGCTTACCAACGTTCGCCGAGCAATGTAATTGACTTTTGCCACTGCTGGAGTGAGTATTTTGAAAGGTTAAAAAGCAATGGAAACATATCTTTCAATACTTTGAAGATGGACACCGCACTGCATGGTGCAACGTGTGTTGCATCATCCAATGCAGTGTTTAGACAAAATATCGGAACCAAAAATAACGTGGGACAAAGTATTGTTTCAAGAATATTGAGGACAAAAATATCATGTAGCTAAGTTTCCAGGGATGGCTAGCAACTGTGAAAATCGGTAGGGCGCAGCGCACCATAAAATTCACCAATATTGTTGACTTTCTCCGCTACCCTCTCCCGATGATCAGCAGGAAGGAAGTTGGTTTGCTTCCTGCATACCAATGCAACCAATCATGGAGCTGTGCAGCTCCAGGATTAGTTGGAGCTGGGTAACCCAGTGCTCATTTTGAGACAGGGTCTGTGCCTGCAATCCCTCTGCTGTTTTACAGCACTGGGATTGCAGGCTTTAAAGTGTGCATGACAGATTAGCTGGCTGTAGGCAGCATGCCAATCTGTCAAGCGTACTGAGCAGTCACCTAGCAAAATGGAGGAATATGTATGCCCAGCCCCCACCATCACGCTTGCACTAGATCGGCCGGCGGCACACAGAATAATAAAATGGTAATGACCATTTTATTTCTCTGTGTGATGATATATATGTCTTCAAGGTACGTAGATGTGGAGTTAATAGTAAATCTATACTTACCTATTTGCATTTACCTTCATGGTATTTTTGATCCTCAATATTTTTGAAATTATATTCTGTCCACAAAATATTTTTGGTTCAGATATTCTGTCAGTTATCCTTTGTTATGTTGGAACCAAAAATAATGTTGGACAAAATATTGTGTCAAGAATATTGAGGACTAAAATATTGTGAAGGTGAGTTTCTATATGTAAGTAAACTTTTAATATGTATAATTCCACATATATGGACCTTGATGATATATATATCTTCAAGGTACATAGATGTGGCGTTAAGAATAGTAAACATGTACTTACCTACTTGCAGTTACCTCCTCGATATTTTAGACACAATATTGTGTTCACACAATATTTTTGTTTCAGATATTCTATCAGTGATTGAGTGGGTGTCTATCTCTTAATAACTTTACCTCTTGGTGCTGTTTAGTTTTGCATGTCTTTGTCTGAAGGTGGCCTAATGTAAGCCTGAGCGGAACTCTACAAATGCAAACAAACTCTGCCGCAATACAGTGAGCTCCGCAAGCAGCGGAGTGTGTTAGATAAATGGCTTTCGCTGTGATTTTTAGCACCCAGTGTTTGTCCACATTGTGCATTCATCGCGAACTGCACCATGCACAGCACAAGTGGGCGCTGTTTCCTTTCTGCTACTCGAGTAGATTTTTTTACTCGAGCTGCAGCTTTCTTGAAGTGAATAGGAGGTTTCTCAAGGCGAGTAGTCGCGAGCATACACGACCACTCGCAATGAGAAATACGACCGCCCAAGTTGAGGAATCTGGCCGGGAGGTTGATTTTCCACGTTCGCTCTCACCAACTTGACTAGCGTGAAGGAGGAAAAAAACTCCACTCTGCTATGCAGAGCTGAGTCTTTCGGAGCACCGCATAACACAGAGTGCGGAAAACTCCGCAAACTCTGCGAGTGGAGCGGAGTTCACCGCCCAGGGTTAGTCTAATGTGGTACCTCTTACTTAAGGTAATAGGACTTGCCAACAATCAATTTATGTATACCTATCTGGCATGACGATTTTAAAGCATATGTGAATTCCAGGTGAGTAGCTATAAGTGGGGCAGCAGGTGCAGTGGTACTAGAACCCAGAGGCACCCCCCGAACTATGATCATTTTAGTACTGTACTACACAGCAATTGCTTGGAAGTCCATACCCTAACTTGCAGTGGGACCCCTGGCACATTGTTACACCGCTGGCAAACTGTACTATTTTTTTCACTATGTTTCGAGTGAATTTGAACAGGCATGTTAAATAAAATGGTGTACCGACCACCTTGTGGTTCCTCTGTCATTCTCCTATCACAGATGATGTATTGAGGCTTCAGTCAGTGTTCCAATAGGATTGTCCAAGTGTAGCTGCGTTTAATGTGAATGGAATCCTCTCCTCCATTCGGGTGTTCTATCCCTGCAGCGTGCTTCCCTCTGGACTAATATGTCAAATCGATAAACAAATCTAGGTGTAAGGAACTCTAAGGTTTTCTCCTTGTCATATGCTAGTAGTAAATACAGACACACAGACAAAACAACTGCCAATTTAGCACTATAGGTTTCCGCCATCGTGGAAAATACCGGTTTAAAATAGCAGGTATTATACAGGTCAGGACTTAAGTGCATTAGCCAATCTGCACGGGAAATCTCATGTGGGGCGTAAGTTCATTATCTCTGTGTTTGCACTACTTGTCCGCCAAGTGCAAATGCATTCATACAGTACTACACAACTCAGAAAAGTTAAACAGATGTACTTTGTAGGTAACATGGCAGGGCTAATTACTATTGGGGGATTCACTCAAGCGATGCCCACTGTGTACACAATGTTGATTTCGCATGTAATCTAGAATTACACGGAACAGGGTTGGACCGGCAGAAAGGAGGAAGAAAATCGTGCGTTGGAGGGGTGGTGAGTAGGTATCAAAGGAGACAGCCTGCTAGAAAAGAAACCAGAATAAATTGAATATATGATTATCCTATATTAGGCCTAGCCATTGTGAGCCTTCTGTCTGCCAGTCCAGCTTTGGTTACAGTCACTGAGAGCACTTCTCTTTTCTATTCCAGTCACGGCCCGTGATTTTATGCTCCCTCTGAGTAATTACAGTTTGTGGGTTTTTCTGTTAGAAAAAGAAAGGCTTTACAGGCAGAAAAATACAGAGCCATGTTAGAGTTAGATTGGAGTCCTACTGTTTCTGCGTGCGTCATGAGCAAGATCTAAATGCTAGTGGTTTAAAGCCAATTTTGACGGATTACCACTCCAAACAAAGGACCGAAAAAGTTTTCAATGCCATTCTACATAGAATGGGTCGCCATCTCATGTCAATTCAATGGCAAGCGTGTAATGTAGTAAAAACCTTGGAAACCTTGTTAATCTTTCTCTGTTCGTTAACACTTTAAGATGTCTTTGGTGGTTCATATATACACAGCTGCTATTCATATAGTTGTATCTATGCTTTTTTACTATCCAGGAATACGTAAATTGCAAATCTAATCTATTACAGAATCCACCAGAAAAAATGAAATGCGCAGAAAAATCCGTCCCTTCTTGGGCCACCTACATTTTTTGCATGTATATCTGCACTCTGGGTGAAGTGGAACTGCCCTCAAGCTTTGCTTGAAGGATGCTGGTGATATTCATGAATCTTATCTGATATGCTGGCAGCATACCAAAAAGTGTACATTTTGTACACAAAATCTGAAGTCCAAAACTCATATTTCTCTTCACTCTTTTAATTTACAACCTGGGATGAAAAGTGCTCAGGGATCACACAGCAGAAGTAACAGAGACCAGATCTGTCTCTGTGTAATTATTTTCTTTCGTGCAATTACTAATTAAAATCAAATCTGAAATGAATAAGCGTCTCTCATGGCTGCAAATGTACTTCTAAGAATCAAAGTAAATCTCCACTGGCACAGCCAAACATCAGATACGTTTCTGATAACTTACCTAAAGATCAAAATCAGATATTTCCATAGTTGCAGTTCTAAGGGGTAAAAAAATCGACTAGCCAAAACAAAATAAATTCCATTAATATCAAGATGTTTTAAGGCTTTCAAAATACTTTACATCTAGTAAAGATTGATACGTCGAAAGAGTTCTGCCACCTTTGCCCACGCTAATGTCTGAGCAGCAGAAAAGCTCCAAGCATTTAATTAACATGTCTCTGGCTTTGTCTCAATGATTCTCTAGCTAACAGATTTGTTTACCCATGAAATCAATACTAGGGACACGATTCTTGTAAAAAAAAACATTTACAAGATGTTAGACATGGTAAGGGGCACTTAAAATGTGAATAGGCTAAAATATTTGACCTAAAGGCGATAAAGGCCTCCATCAAACGCCATGGTTTAGTTCTCATAACTCCGTTTTTCAGCAGCTGTCTCTTAAAAGTCTTAGGGCCAGATGTAGGTAATTTTTATTTACCGACCTCTTAAATACCGAGTCACACCGACTCGGTATTTAAGAGGTCGGAAAATAAAAATACCGAGATGTAGGTAATTGCAGATGTGCAATTACCGAATCGGAAACAGTCGGTAATTTCCGATGTGGTAAATACCGACCAGTTAATGCCCATGCATTCCTATGGGCTTTGAAGCCCATAGGATTGATTGGGCATATACCGGTCGGTATTTACCACATCGGAAAATACCGACTGTCACAAGGGTGCAGGGGGTGTCACTTTGACACCCTCTGGCACCCCCAAAAGAGGCTCGGGTGCCATGTGGCAGGCATACCTGCCCTAAGGGCAGGTCTGCCTGTCATATGGCATAGGTGTGCATGCACACATGTGCATGCACACCAGAAACGGTATTTTACCATCAAGTAGTATTTGAGGGTAAAATACCGATGTGGTACTGCTTGTGGGACTCAGAAGAGTCCCACCTACATACCAATTGTCCGGAATCAGTAATGATACCGACTCGGTATTTTACATACTCGGTAAATTTACCTACCGGTAAATTTACCGAGTCTGTAAATTACAGGGACCTACATGTCAAATTGCTTTTACCGGGTGGTAACGGCCGAATTCGGCCGTTACCACCCGGTAAAAGCCTACCTACATCTGGCCCTTAATGTTGTAAAACGGGCAGGTTCTCTGAGTCGAGAAGTCTACAGAAAAGTTAGGTTGTGTGTAATTCTTAAGAACGGTCATGTCGTGATTAGCGGAGGGATGTGAAGGTATCATGATCTGCTTTCCTAACTGGAGAAGCAAGGAAGAGGAGAAGCAGTGACAGGGGAGGGTCAGATTCTGTGAAATGGACCAACTGGGCAGACAAGCAGGGAGAGAAACTCACAGCATTTGTAACAGCCAGAGCCAAACAAGTATTGTGCTCCCCCTTATCATGTGTGCGCCATTCTGTGACCTGGGGCCCACACAACTGGTGATGAGGCGATTGTAAGCCTCAGCGTTATGGGTTCCAAACTGTGCTCACTCACTGAGAAGCTGTCAGCTGTCCCACACTCGGGCCTCATCTACTTGCTGCCCTGCTTGGGTCACTTACTGATTTTCTGTACAATAGTATTTTTTAGGTATTACGCACACCAAATGATCCTGCTTCGGCACTGGTGAGGCTGGGTGCTAGTAAGCACCATGTGCTTGCATCTGGAGTGCCCTGCCACTGGTATATACCACCTGTACTGCTGCTAGAGACCCTGTTGAAGACACAGGCCTAATGTGTACACCGTTCACCTACGAGAGACCAACCACACATGCTGTACTTTGACTTTATTGGTGGCACGATCCCCCTGGCTTAACTGCTCGAGGGGAAGCACAAAATTGTGAGTAGCCATCTTTGCTTCAATGCACAACCATGCATTTGTCATTCATATCCAGAGCCACTGGAATTATGCGATTGTGCGGCCGTGGCCGTTTCCACATAATTATAGATGAGCCGCATTTGCTACATAATCCATCATCTGCCACATAATCTGCAGATTTTAACAAAAACAAATTGTTTCTAGCTCAAACGGTTCAAAAGTTACTAAAATAGAGTGAAACGTGTTGCTGTGAAGTGGAAGGCCATTTAGAAAAGCTGGACTGGTCACGTTTCTGTTGCTTAGCGTTATATTTGGTTGTTGAATGGGTTCTAATGAGGTGCAACCAATACCCAGACAGGGTTACCAAGTTTAAAAATGATGAAATAATGAAGTGAAAGTGTTACAAAATGTCCTATTACTTACGGTAATCTTCATTACTCCGGATCCCGTAGTCCTCGACACCTTCATGTACAAATGAGATATCCTATCTCGCTGACAGAAAAAAAGAAAGAAGGAATGCTGGACCTACCCTCCCCCTCTCGCCGGGAGTACATAAGCGTACAGGTCCCAGCATTCCCTCTGAAATACCAAGCCCAAGATGAAGGCCGGCCTAACGGGAGGGAGGGAGGGAAGCCATGAAGGTGTCGAAGACTACGGGACCCGGAGTAATGAAGATTACTGTAAGTAATAGGACATTACCCCCAGGTCCCTACGTCCTCAACACCTTAATGTACAAATGAGACATACCAAAGCAAAACCCGGCATTCATCCCCAAGAAAAAAACACAACAAACCACCAGGACAGCACAGAAACCCAGAGATTTATTGAGAACACAGAAATCAAGGGCGAACACAACCCAACACCCCCACAGCAAAACCGCCCTCATCACCCAGCAAATTGGGAAGGCGATAATGCCTGATGAAAGTATTGGGAGAAGCCCAAGTGGCCGCCCTACAAATCTCAGAGAGAGGGATCCCCCTGATCTCAGCCCAAGAGGCCGCCACCCCCCTCGTAGAACGACCCTGGACACCCACCGGAGGAGGTGACCCAGAAAGAGAGTAGGCCAAGGAAATGACCTGCTTCAGCCAGCGACCAAAAGACACAGAGGAAGCCCTACGCCCACGGGAAGCAGCCCCAAAGGAGACAAAAAGGGAATCAGTCACACGAAAGGCCGAAGTGCGCTCAAGATAAACGCGCAAAGCCCTGCATACATCCAGCAAGGACCAACAGGGACCACCCGGGGAATCCAGAACCGAGCCCAAAGCAGGCAAGACCAATTCCTGGGACTTGTGAAACTGAGAAGCGACCTTAGGCACGAAGGACGAATCAAGGCGAAGCACCACCCCACCGTCCGAAAAGCACAAGAAAGGCTCACGCGCCATCAAAGCCCCCAACTCGCCAAGGTTTATACGTGCATTATCGGTTAAAATTGTTTTATCAGGTAATCTTTAGTCGACTTTTTATTTATATGAAATGTCCCTTTCTACGTTGAAATCTTTATTAGTTGCAATAAAATAATTCTATATCATGTTCTTACTAGGTTATAGAAAAACAACGATATATATTCGGAAATAGAGGAGGTATCGACACATCGCTATAAAGTTTCCTACTGTTTTATATTTGGATTCACAACATAAATACCAGGTATTGGTTGAATATTCTCCATTTGCATTAGTGATGAGTTTTATTAGACCATGACCACTTCAAATAATAGCGATAGAGCCCAACGTTTTTATCGTAAATGAGGATGAGAATGAGGTTAATGAAAATATGTATAGAATAACGAGTAAGATCAAAGTTATATGGAATGCCTAATGTCAATACTGGTATCATTACCGATTTTATACTGCGTAAACCGGGTTAAAAAAGGTTCAGTGTTCCATCACACTTAAACTGACCCTTCTTCAGAATTGAGAGTAAGTTTATCAATACAATATCATCAACATGTTTTGATTAAAATAGGCACAGCCCCTATTATTACTATCCTCTATGTTTCCTATCCTTTGAATCATCACAAAGTAAGTATTTTTATAATGTTTAACTATTGAAGAGTCTATAATTGTACATGAGCACTCAGGACTATATTGCAATTGTATGTGTATATATAAGAATATGTGTATATATAAAGGAGAATGTAGCAACAGATTGTGGTTGCATCTGCTAGAAGTGAGAATACAATTGATTTGGTAAATTGTTGGTAAATTGTTGTTTTAATTAGAGACTGTAAATGATTAAATAAATGATGTATAGAGTTAATAATGTATTATGTACAGGCATTGAGTATGTATTCTTTATCATTTACAGATAAAGTTGTAGCTACTCCTGAGGAAGGCGTTGAATATGCCTAAACGTGCGAAGACATATAATATTGCCACTTTTTAAATGTGTTTATATGAATGGTTTTTATGACAAATAATGATATATTGTACATTATGTCTTTTTTAGATAAAGATTTTTTAATGATTGATTATTAAAGTGGAAATATAGTCCCTATATATTTCTCCTTCTCTTGCATTTCTCTTTCTGTTGCACCTTATATGATGACATTTATTGTGTCTGTTTGAAGTGTTTAATTGCCTAGGAGTTATTTTCCTCATATCACTGATGAACAGTCAGGCCTGGGCACTTAGGGCTTAAAACTGAAGCACTCAGGCCCCTGTCTATCTATATCGCCTCCCACATGAGGAGGAGGACCTCTGAGCGCTTTTCACAGTGCTGTGAAAAATTAAGCCTGGCAGAGTTTGGCTCGGCAACCAGGTGACTGCGCATTTGTCTCATGTACAGCACCTGGCTGCCTGACCCAAACATGAAGTGCCTGTCAGGCTGGATTTTGCTCAGCCTGACTGACACACACTCTTCATGTTTGCAAAAAGGTGAGGCGGGCGCCTTTACCCTCAGAACAGGCTTCTACTGCTTTATCCTATGACATTATCGCCTAATTTTGAGGAAATAGGACCAGATGAAACTGCTGTCAACCTTTTGAACATTCTTAACAAGGCCAAGCAGTGACTAGGGGGTGGGGCACTTGTTGGCTGTGATCCTCTGATACTCAAAAAACAGGAACAAAACAACTCAACCAGCAAATCTATTGTCTTATTATTACGTTCTTCTGTTGTATATATTGATTTAATATGTTATTTTTTAACTGGGCATTATACCTAAATATAATGTTTTGAAGTGCATTAATCTCCTCTTTTACAATTAAACCACAGGCAGTGCTTAATTTGAGCCAGTGTTTTCTGGTGCTCGGCACCAGTACTTAAATGACAGCACCGGCACTTATGACAGTCTGCCACATGGTGGGATGTTTGTACGATTTAGAGTGAGCACAACAACAGTTGTTTACTAATCCAATATACATTTAAAATGACAATGACCTGCCGTCCATGCTAATCTCATAGCTGTGGGGGCCTGAAATAGTCTGAATTGTCACACTTGTAGGAGTGTGAAGGTTAGTAGCTAGTTTGGTGCTGTCATTGGCAGCGCTGGCAGGGGCAAGGGGTGGTGTAGGCTGTAGTGCCCTTATGATGAGGCCCCTGGCACTTAATTTTTCACAAATTAAACACTGCCCACAGGACAGAACAAAGTGTATACTTCACTCACTTGCACGTAGAGGCACATGCTCCCATACACAAAGCGTATTTCAATTGTGCAGGTACCAGTTCTAACATAGGCAGGAGCAGGGAATACTTGAGACACTTGCACATTGTCATACAGTAGACATGCTTTCCTCGTGCCCCAAACAGGTACAACAGGGATAAGAAGCAGATAAGCTTAGTTTAACTCACACATTGAACAAGCACAGCAGAAGGCAGGAGCAGTTCACGCTTCACTCACAAATAAAAGAAAGTTCAGGCAGCATCAGTGCGAGTTCAATTCACCACACATAGAACAAGCTTTAGGTAGTAGTGTTCCCGAAGGAAACGTCCGCACAATTCTTTATAATACAGTTGATATATGCATATGGTACACAATATATAGAGAAAAACAAATAGTCAAATAAACAGAGGGTGCTAAAGAGACTCAAGACACCTACTACCTAGAGGTGCTATATGCATACACAAAAAGTGAATGCCACAAAGATTATTGAGGATTTGAGAATCTGATTACAGCACTCCAAACGGTTACTAATTGTTCAGTCTGGGCTTAAGTATGGAGCCCTCAGCACAAACGCTCTACCTGTCATAGAGATTGAGATCACGAGAATAAACAATATTGCAATATATAACCAGGATCCGAACAATCCAAGAAGAATTCCAGTAGAGTCCACTTTAAGTATCTTCAATATTTTTCTTTATTGATATTCAGATTTCATAAAATAGATTTTCCCAGCATGTACAGCGCCAACACGTGTTTCGTCCCACACAAGGATTTCATCAAGGCTGGAAATATTAAATAATACAGAATATAATTACAATGACACATATTAACATTCCATAATTAATACAAATTCAATAATACGTATAATCCCAAGTGACAACATAAGCATTTAGGTCCAAACTAAACACATTACATGTGATACTAAATTCCCAATTCATATTAAAAGATGTTGTTTGAACAACCAATGGAGATTAGTCCAAGTAAATTCACACAACCAAATGGCTGATTAAAGAGCCACAATACAAAAGACATTATTTACACTAAAAATCCTTACAAAAATACATACTAATTATATACAAAATTACAAAATTGACCGAAAAGGGATTTACCCACCACGGGTATCGTGGAAAGATATCTTGTGTGTTCACCGGTTTAGTAGAAAATAAGCTGCAATCTATACACGGCAGATCTAAGAGAATAAAATACAATTTATTATTTATTAGAGGTCTAATATCTGTGACCGATATTGGGGCAATGTGTTGAAGGGATGACTTAAGCAGAAGGCACAGTCTATAAGAGAGCTATCACTTTAACAAAAATTGGGCAAGTGAGATCATATTTAATGTCCTATACACCACGTATACAAATATTAACCAGAGTAATGACCCCATATTAAATATAGTGAGTAGCCAGTATATAGAAATATATCATTATTTGAGCAGCAGTCTTGTCGATATGTAATTAGCATAGTCATTCAAATGTCTAAAATTCAGCAAAGCATTTTTTTAAATGAGTAAGAATCTGCACACAAAACATCAAACTATATGGCAGTACAACGATGCCGCTAAAGTCTGCCAAAGTATAGCGGTGTGACCCGACTGAAGAAATATGACAAGAGAAAGTTGATAAATGGGGCAAATGGTGACTCGTGCCTCCAGGTGTAACATGACATTCTGATGAGAAAATGATAGTGACATTTGGTTGGTAGGATGCCACGGTGACTTACAAAGTATCAGACATGGCATCCTCGGTAGCAAGTACCATCGTTTAAGAATACGCTGGGTGAGTGTTACAATCATACTAATATATGAGACTCACCAAAAATATTAATGATGAGTTTAGATCTGCATGCGACTCTAGGTGGTTCTCAATGTAGAAGTACCAGCCACATCAGTTCAGGTACGAGATTATTACCAACTAATAACGTTGAGGTAGATAATAGTATAAATCAACAAAACCTGTCATTTGAAATGTAAAGACAAAAATATATAGACAAGATGAGAAGTGCAGTCAACAACTCAGATATATAGAGCGCATGAGAAAATATTGCAACATATTTAAAACAATGAAGCCCAACAATACGGTGTATCCAATGTGTACTTAATAGTGATGTAATAGGTGCCTAGACTGACTGTTAATATCCGGGTATACAGACATACTACATAATCTAAATAGATATTAGGAAATATTAAAATGATGTTACGATATACCGGTCAATGAGACTAGTGGAGACATTTGTATAATCACCAATGGGCGTAGCCCATAGATCATATGGCCAACCACTCACCAAGTCAGTGCAAGGAACGGGCTCAATGATGTCAATCCGGGATGTAATCAGGTTATGTATATGTATCAATAATCACCGCTATCCAATGAGTAGTGATTTTCGCAACCCTGATAAGTTGCTATCTATAAGGGGCATATATTTACAAAGGCGAGTTAAGCAAAAGCATCAATGTGAATATCGACGAAAAAACGCCAAGCATGACTCATGAAACTTATGACCACCCACTCACCAAGTGAATGTAAGACGAATTCAGAAATGCTGATCTCAAGTTGCAAACTGATAGAGTAGAGGTGTCGACGATCAGCCACTATTCAATAAATATTCATTTTTGCAACCCTGATAAGTTGCTGTCTATAAGGGGCATATTTTTAAAGAGACGAGTTAGCCGAGGATATAGATATTACAATCGATAACATTGTTTGGCAAAGAACCTCAATTATGCCAAATTCCATTCTCACGCTTACCAGTATAGTAGCAATCCCGCTTTCCGCACAACCAGTAACCCGAAATGACAGACAGTGTATGGCAAAAGATGGCATTATATATACTTTCCAATATGCGTTTGGGGCCACCATGTGTCACGTAAATCGGCGTCTCTGAATATTGAGGTGGAGAACGGACTATATGGCAATACAACCCATGGGCAGAGAAAAGTTGGCAGCCATCTTGGAGTGTCCATATTCCGATTATGTAGATATTAGATAGATCTTACTGTTCATGATATACAAATCGGTGCTCAGCATGATTTTAACGGATGTTGTTGGACATTATATTTTAGGCAATAAGAAACCTGCGTTAAAGTGGTTTCTGGTCAAAGAGATATAGTAATGCCTTTCGTATCTCCTTTGACAAACCTATCAGCCATAATGGAATAACTATATCGCACGGAGATATGATAAGCACAATAATCATTTCCTCTTTGTGCATGGACATTGAGGTAATAGATATTAACCCCATATCACAAATACAAGTACTGACTGATTGTTAATACATATGAAACATAACAGTACCTGATCTCTTGGTCAAGAAATATGAGATGTAAAAGGGCGTGCCCTATAGTAGTGTAATGCCTGTTATCTAGAATCACAGTCAGAGTAGATGATTAGAATTGGATGTGAATGGAAGTGTCAGCCCTTCAGGAATACGTGTAGTTCTCGATCTGTATTTTATCCCCTGTCTACTGCTCTTAATTTGATTAACCACTGTGTTTCCAGTTTCCGCAAGGCTGCCACCCTATCACCTCCTCTAGGATTTGCTTTGACTTCTGCAATACCGTGAAATTTTATCGCAAGTATTTCTGATCCCTTATGTAACATGTTATAATGCATTGCCAAAGGATAGCTCTTATTACAGTTGCGGATTGCTCTTATATGTTCTTGTATTCTTTCCTTGAGAGGTCTAGTTGAACTTCCAACATAAATCTGACCACATTGACATACAATGCAATACACTGTATATTTGGTGTTACAATTTATAAATTGGTTAATGTGATGAGTTTGTTCGGTATTGTACTTTAAGACCTTCTTTTTATCATCCGCAAATTGAAACACACAGCATTGAGTGCATTTATAAAAACCCTTAGGTTTATTGGGGAACCATAAATTGGCAGGGGTGCTTTTAATACTGTTCTTCACTATGGAGGGACTTATCATATTTCTAAGAGTTCTTCCTCTCCTGTAAGTGATTTTAGGTTTTTTGGTTAGATAGGTTTCCAAATCTGGATCCATTTTAAGGATCTTCCAATGTTTGTTTAACGTCCTGTATGCCTGATTGCTGTGTGAGTTAAATTGCGTGATGAAAGACATTTTTCCTTCTGTTTTCTTGGTCTGTTTTTTCTTTCGTTTCAGAGTTTCTGATCTGGATATCTTATTGATACGATTATGTGCTTTACCTAGTATTGTTTTGTCATACCCTCTTACAGAGAATCGTTCCTTTAGGTTAAGTATCTCAGACTGGAAATGACTTTCCGCGCTACAGTTTCCGCGTATTCTTGTCATTTCTCTGAATGGGATAGCTGTTATCTGGGATGCCGGGTGGGCACTGCTGGCATGTAAAATAGCGTTACACGCTGTGCTTTTTCTGAATAGTTTGCTCTCTAGTTTTCCATTGTTAACATATAGAGTGATGTCTAGAAAGTCTATGCTTTTCTGACTGTAGTTAAAGGTAAAACCAAGATTGTATGTGTTGTTGTTTAAGTACATTACAAATTCTTTAAGTGAGGTTTCATCTCCTCCCCATATTAAAAAGACGTCGTCTATAAACCGACACCAAAGTATGATGTGGTTAGATAATTCAGGAGGACCATGTCTCCATATATGGAATTCTTCAAAGAATCCCATATATATATTTGCCGAGGATGGTGAAAATTTCGCCCCCATCGCCACTCCAGAATGTTGATGGTACCATACATTGTTGTGAATAATGAAGTTGTTGTTTAAGGCAAAACGGGTGAATTCAAGTACCATTTCAGTATGATGGTATAGGGTGGCATCACGTTTGGACAAGAAATAGGTCAAGCCCTCCATACCTTTATTGACTGGAATGCTTGTGTATAGGGCATTGACATCTAATGTCACCAGAAAAGCGTCATCCATCCAGGTCAAGTTCTCCAGTTTATTAAGAAGATCTTTTGTGTCTTCTGTAAAAGACGAGAGATTTCGTACAATGGGTTGAAGTGTTATATCAATGTATTCTGAGATATGTTCCGTGACACTCCCAATACCTGATATTATAGGTCTACCCGGGGGCCTGGTGGTGCTCTTATGTACCTTGGGTAGGATGTACATGTACACTGCCATAGGATTAGGATTGTACAAGTATTTGGTTTCTATATCAGATAGGACCCCAGAACTACACCAGTATCTTAGCAGTTTGTCAAGACGATGATTTATTTCCTGAGTAGGATTGTGGTCAATTTTAGTGTAAGCGTTGACATCCATAAGCTGTCTATCTATTTCCGAGAAGTAGTCTACCTTGTCCAGTAGGACAATGTTCCCTCCTTTGTCAGCTTCTTTCAAAACCGTGTCATTATAGCCCATAAGTTGTTTGAGAGCTGTTCTTTCTTGGCTATTTAGATTGTCTCGGAAATAGATAGACAGCTTATGGATGTCAACGCTTACACCAAAATTGACCACAATCCTACTCAGGAAGTAAATCATCATCTTGACAAAATGCTAAGATACTGGTGTAGTTCCGGGGTCCTATCTGATATAGAAACCAAATACTTGTACACTTGTATTATTATGGAATGTTAATATGTGTCATTGTAATTATATTCTGTATTATTTAATATTTCCAGCCTTGATGAAGTCCTTGTGTGGGACGAAACACGTGTTGGCGCTGTACATGCTGGGAAAATCTGTTTTATGAAATCTGAATATCAATAAAGAAAAATATTGAAGATACTTAAAGTGGACTCTACTGGAATTCTTCTTGGATTGTTCGGATCCTGGTTATATATTGCAATATTGTTTATTCTCGTGATCTCAATCTCTATGACAGATAGAGCGTTTGTGCTGAGGGCTCCATACTTAAGCCCAGACTGAACAATTAGTAACCGTTTGGAGTGCTGTAATCAGATTCTCAAATCCTCAATAATCACATAGAACAAGCATTAGCATAGCCAATAGTTCTCGCTTTTGGGACCTTATAAGTGTTTAGCACACTTGATGTTGTTGCACCAAGGATATTGTGCTGGATAACTAAACACTTATAAGGTTCCAAAGGTGAGACCTATTGGCTATGCCAATGCTTGTTGTCTGTGGTGCTACAAATGTGTCTTCTCATTAGAGAAGCAGCAAGAGTAGTCCTCCAGTGACCTCCATCAGGATTTCACCAAGGTTTCAGACTTGCCCTTGGTGTAGCGTTACTCTGGGTCCATATATTTTTGTTTAGTCATGAGTTATTAGTATTCACTAGCTTTCCTTTTCTCCTCTCTAGCTACCAAGTCAAATCTCTTGGTTCTCCAATGGATCCTGTTTTGTGCTGGAAGGGACTAGATATTCAGAGGATGGGCAATTATCCAATGAGGACAAGGAATTGGATAATTGCTATTGTCAAAACTATTACTCCTTACAATCAGAAATATGCATTATCAACAAAACAAACTGTGCCATTTAGAAGAAAAAGGGGGTAAATCGTTGTTCATAGACCATAGTGATTTAATAAGCTTGGACCCTCAGAATAATCCATACATGGCGGAAGAAATAATTAAAAGAATCAAAAAAGGAAAAACAAGCGGGGCGCCAGGCCCGAATGGCATCCCACAAGCGGCGTACAAATATGCTCCGGAATTCTGGGGACCTTGCCTGGCGGAACTGTTCTCAGACGTACAGAACATGAACCAAGTACCAGAGAGCTGGAAAGGATCAATATTCACGCCGATTTACAAAGGTGGGGAAAGATCTTTAGCAAACAACTATCGTTTGATAGCGTTGCAGGACATCGAGGCAAAATATTTTGCTTCTCTACTCTTGGATGATTTGGTCGCATGGTCAAGTGAGAAAGAACTGATCCCCATAAATCAAACGGGGTTCAGGAAAGGGATCGGAACGACAGCAAATATCCTATCCATAACTATGATCGCGGAGAAGTGCATGAGTAGAAAACAGGATCTGAATATGTGTTTTATTGATCTTCAGGCGGCCTTCGACAGTGTGGATCGTAATCTCCTGTGGGCGAAATTGAGATAATGGGCAATTCCTGAGTGTATCCTAAGGGGTTTGCTGCTATTTTATTCTGATACTTGGTCGCAATTAAAAATTGGTGATGGAACACGACTGTCGAGAAAAGTTCCCACAACGATCGGCCTCAAACAGGGGTGTGTTCTTGCGCCACACTTATTTAACCTTTTCATCTCAGATCTCTCTGCGAAATTGAACCACTGTAATGCCCACCCACCAGAACTTGGTGATTTACAGCTCACTCATTTGGCATATGCAGACGACATTGTCCTCTTGAGCCTAACAAAGGTGGGGCTAACCAGATTAGTAACGGAATTATCGGATTTCTTGTTGGCGAACAAGTTGTCATTAAACGTCTCAAAAACTAAAACCATGTTGATCACTAACCGCCGTGGATTGCATCATGATATATGGTTAAAAGGAACACCACTAGAGAAAATCTCGGCTTACAAATATTTGGGTTTTTATATAGATGACAAACTTAACCTAAAAGAACAGAAGAATTATCTGACCCAAAGAGCGGGTGCTCTGATATTTGGACTAAGTACCTTGGCAAAAAAATTGGAAGGGCCATCACTCAAACCCCTTCTAACCGTGATGGCAAATAAAATCCTCCCAACCCTGACCTATGCAAGTGTGGCAATGCACGGAAAGGACGCCGACCTACTAAACACCTTGACAACTAAAATATACAAAAAAGTATTACGACTCCCACGCACGACATCACCAGCTCAATTGCGACTTGAATTCGGACTAAAAAACGAAATACCGGGGAGACAATATTCTCATATTAAGGTGTGGTATCAGATCAAGCAAAAAGCAAGTAATAACAATCTGAATACCTACCTATGGCAAGAGTTTAAATCCCCAAAAAAATCCAAAGCAAATCAATTTCTCATGCAAGCTTTGGAGACAACCTGCTCAAAAACCTTATGGGATAATAATCTGTCATTTATTGTACTAAAACAGACCCTAAATAAAGTGGCCAAACTCCACTCGTTAATCTTGGACAAAGAAATGTTCTCCCATCGTTCGCACTCATGGGCTGTGATAAATGGCTATAAGACATTGACAGCTGCACAATACCTGGAAACAACTTACTCTATTTTTATTAAGAAAAAGCTGATGGCTTTGAGACTTGGCGACTTTCCGACACGAGCCAATGAACCTGCCTGGAAACTGCTTGATGATGTTTCTTGTCGACTGTGTGGTAGCCCTAAAGAGGACCTAATACTCATAATTTGTCACTGTAAGATGCTATCCAAGGAACGGTCACACCTAAAGGAAAGTTATAGGTCCATGAAACTACGAACATGTAGATCAGCCATTATTGGAAGCCTGGACACTACCGCTCCAAGAATACACTGCAAGCTGGTGAAGTTCTTGCAGGCATTTGAGAAACGTATAAAAACAACATGAACAATTAATGCTTTGAATTTTTTAACATTAAGTCTTTTTATCAATTATTTTAGCGATACATTTATAAATTGTATATCTGTTGTGTGACATTCATCAAATTGTTATGGTTTTAATTAACTAAACAATAAAGTTTAAATTACCAATTTCCCAAAAAATTTCCAATTATCGAACATAGTGATTCAAAATCAACAAAGAGATAATGAGTCAGAATCATTAAAGTTTAGTTAAATTTCAAAGTTTAGTTATTGAATCATATGAAAGAACATCCAGGATAAAAACTCACAGCCCTAATAATAAATTCATAATAGATTTAATAAAATATTATTAATCCTTGGAGATTCAACGATAGGAAAAATCTTCTCCAGCCGAGGCAGATTTGGACTTCTACAGCATATGGGTTGATAGAAAATCAGTTGAGCCTCATACAAACCCATAGGAAAGTTCAGTAAGTTCCAAGTGACCCATTCCAGTTCATTAAAGGCAATAAATCTGTCTCAGTCTGTCGCTGCAACAGCAAATCACAGCAGCATGACGTGAACCCTTTAGCCGAAAAGGTTCAAACTGTGCTAGTACACCGGTCAGCAGCAGATCGCAGTGTTCCATCACAGTTCGCTTTAGTCCTCAGATATTCAAGCTGTCAATGCTCAGTGCTGCAAAATGGGGGCGAGCCAAGTTCAGTTCCAAAATCTGAGCAATTGTACTCCATAAGTTACCAGGGTGACACACCTTTTCATCCCCAGAAATGTCCTATTGGTTATTCCTGATGGGATGAGGGTGATGTAGAAGGTAAAAAGAATAAAATTCCGGAAAATTAAGTAATTCAAATTACGTAGCTTCCTTAAGTCATGTAAACATAGTCTTATGAACAATGAGATTTTTCAGAGGGAAAGAGAAAAAACACTATGACTTGTCGATACTCCGTTACCAAACAGCTGTTCTAGTATGTAACAGAAAACTTTTCAGTTGTAGTTGAGCTGTACTGAGGATGTCAAAGAAAACATTAGGAGTTGAAATACAAATAGGAACCTAGCTGAATATTCCCAAAGTTCCATTCTGCATTGGGTCTTTAAACATTTTCAGAAAAATATCTCTAAAGCTCCAGACTGTCAGCAGGACCATCCTGCCTCAGTTATCTGGCTTTCAGTACTACGGTGGCTGCTACAGTTTCAACACTGTCCAACATGGGGAGAATTTCTGTTTCAGAAAGTGACAAAATCCCATCCTATGTTAGGTCTGAGAAAGAACTGAAAGTGTTACTGAGGTTGGGTCTGTTAGACCTGGCACCTTGGCGTGAGTCTCCCTTCCACTTTTTGCTGATGTGCCTCAGATGTTTTGCTGGTGTTCGCTGCTCAGGGCACTGTGCCACGGCCAATCCGTGCCGCAGTGCAAGTGCTCCCAATATAAAGTGTATCTGTAATTGATTTCCATGATTGGATTACTTGGTTTACTGTCAGTCCCCAGTAACGTGCACGAGGAGTGCCGGGGCTTGTAGATACAAATGCTGCTAGTGTACCTGCAGCACTGGTTGCGCCACCTACAGAAGCGGCCTCGTAAAATGTGTCTTGGGTACGCCATTGCAGACCCTGCGTACAGTCTGGTACTGTCACGCTGACTGCGCAAGTGCACACACTTGCCAGTCCCTACACCTTCCCCTAGACTTCATATCAGTCACCCCTATGGTAGGCCTACAGGCAGGGTGCATTGTAAGCGTAAGGTAGGAGTAGCCATGATGTGTGTGGCATGTCCTAATAGTGAATTATCGCCCTTTTCGTGCTTCACTATTGAAGGGCTGCCTGTTCTCTTAGGCCAACGTGAGCTGCCGGAATTATTACACACTATAGTCCCGGCAGGCTCAGGGTACACGGTGAAACGTCAAGTTTAGTATGCCTGAACTCAGAATAATAAAATACTTCCTTTAGCAAGGTTTATTTTGATATCCTGTGTTTACAAATGCTACTTTTAGAAAGTTCTGAAACAACGACACAGGGTCGTGACTCCGTACCAGTAAGGCTGAGCCCAATTAAAGTATACAACAAAACAAATGCCAGTACCGGATGCTACTTCACTAATTTTAGAAGAGACCTATATGAAAGAAAGCATAAGGGTCCGTTTTTTGAGTTTACGTCACTAGTTTATTTATTTATTTTAACACTAGTGGGGACTTTTATTTTTCAACAACCAACTTAATTATGGTGTATGTACAAATAGAACAAAGAAAATTGCACAGAAATATTTACACATAATTTCTACAATATATAACAATTTACAAAATTTACAGTACATCCAACCTTACATTCTGGCCAAACCATTCATCCATCCACAGTCATCAAAAACAACAACAACAAAACAAATGTGCAGGGTCTAATGTCAAAAAAAGTATACTTTTTGTCGTTATATATATACACTTGCAGGTGATTTGATTACCACTTTGTAAGATACATAGGACTTAACCTATTAGTACATCCTATTTACAAGCACTATTTTGAATTTGACAAAAGTACCCAGAACCGGGTCGACGCGTTTCGAACTCCCCAATGCGGAGTTCTCCTCAGGACCAACAATCTACAAAAAACAACAATGAACAAAAACCTTTTTTTAGGGGTCATTGGTTAAGAAAACATTCTCAAGAATAAGATAGTAAATTAGCTCCTCCTGTAAGCACCTCTCAACATACCTTAAGAAAGTGAACTAAGCACTCCACCAATGGATGTTAGGTAGACAGTAGACAACTAAAAACAGGAAGACATAACATGCATTTTATGGACACACCTATTCACAGCTGCCCTATGACATGTCTATTAGTGCTCTATTTTACTGATATTGTCAAAGCACCCACTTACCTATGTCAAGGAATGAATAGCCATATCTAAAAGGTAAAGAAATGTTCATCCGAACTTGCAATGCTTTCTTTATACTGGCCGTGATACGAAGAAGCATTCAGGAAAAGCGCTCACCATATATTTTATAAACTTTTTTTTCAATTCGGGACCAGCGTACTTGAAGTTGAATCGCCCGCTGCCTACACAAAAGAAAACTGGATGACCCTAGGTGCTATAGGTTGATCAACAAAAATCCTACTCAGGATCTGCAAAAGGAATTATTCTCGATTCTTCAGCAAGGTCTAGACATGGGGGTGCTTGGTCCTAAGGAATTTGCATTCTTACAAAATAAGCATCCTAGAACACCCCTGTTCTATGTCCTTCCAAAACTCCATAAAGATGAAAATAACCCGCCCGGACGCCCAATAATATCGGGCTGTGCATCACTGATTGAGCCAGTCTCAAAATACATTGATTATTTTTTCAAACCTCTGGTGGCGCTGGTACCAGCACATCTAAAGGACACCACAGACTTTTTTAACCAAATATCATCGGTCCCATTTGAGGAATCCTCGCAGCTGTTGGTTACGATGGACGTTAATTCATTATACACCCAAATACCCCAAGAGCAAGCTTTGGAAACTCTCACCTACTTTCTTGATCAACGGGAACAAGCTACACAAGTGCCCACATCTTTTATCGTACAGTTGGCAAAATTTGCTTTACAAAGAAACTATTTCCTATTTGACAAGGATTTCTACCTCCAGACCAAGGGGGTGGCCATGGGCTGCCCCTTTGCTCCAGAGTTGGCAATATTGTTTAAGGGACTGTACGAAAAGAAGTTCATCTACAATGATAATCCTTACTCTCAATACATCACGAAATATCTACGATTTATTGATGATGTCTTTATCATCTGGTCAGGGACTAGACAGAAATTGGAAGAATTCATGATCTGGATTAATCATAGGATGGAAGACATAAAATTCACCCATTGTGCATCCAATAAAACCATCACATTTCTAGACATACAAGTATATTCAGTGAAAGGCACATTGGGCACCACACTATTCAGGAAATCCACGGATCGGAATAAGGCTCTACATTACTCTAGTCATCATCCTAGAAGCCTTAGAGATAACCTCCCGTTTGGGCTATTTCTTCGAATCAGGAGGAATTGTTCCAGCAGGGAGGATTATTTTTTTCATGCAAATGAACTAGTGCAGAGACTATCAACTAGAGGCTACCCTAAAAAATTGCTTAAGCATACGCTGAAACGCGTATGGTGGATACCCCGTGAGACTCTGCTTCAGAAGAAAGTACACAAAGAACAAAAAAGAATTGTATGTGTAACAACTCTCAGTCCCCATGCCAATTTCCTGCGGAAAATGGTGTCTCAGGACTGGCATTTGGTAAGAGATTTAAATAGCGAATTAAATGACATCCCACTGTTCGCTTTTAAAAAAGAAAAAAGTATCTCACAACATATTGTGAGGGCATCTTTGCCCCAAGCATCAAAAACATCTCTCAGAGATATGCTGGGACTCCCACCTATACAAGGACATCACAAATGTGGCAACTTTGTGTGTTGTGTTCAAACAACTGAAGGGGCGTTGTTCACCTTCAATGGCATACACTGGAAACACAAAACGTTTACAAATTGCCTTACCAAAAATGTTGTCTATGGGGTCACCTGTCCATGTCCAAACCTATATATTGGGAAAACAACCCAGGAGATCCGTCATCGAATCACGCAACACAAGTCAAGAATCAGGAAGGAGACACCAAACGCACCCCTGGTACATCATTGGATTAACCATCAACATAAGGAAGAAGACTTACGGTGGACTGTAATTTCGAAAATTGAGAGCGATACGCGTGGAGGCAACGTGGAGGAAAGATTGAATCAACGAGCGGCAATGTTAATAATGAAGTTCAACACTGCGGTCACTGGATTAAATGAGATTTCAGAAATCATGAGGGTGGACATATAGGACTGTGGCATACACAATGCAACTTTAGGAGTTGAAGAAAGATTGCACAATAAAGCACGTCGGTCCCTTGAGACACATGTGTATTTTACTTCGTGTACAATATCATTTGGTCCCAGTTGGCCACTATACTATGAAAAATAGCGCCATACATCAGCGGAATGGAACAAAGTTCCAATTGATGTAAGTGTTAACACGACCTGTGTGCGCGCCTTGATAAAGTTTTGGTATAACTTTCACTTCAGGACGTTATCCCTTTAAGAACATTCAGGAGGCTCTATGACGTTGTAGTCACGTGATAGAGTACATGCCCAATAACGGTGTGTGTTTCTTCAAACCGCTATCGCACATCACGGCAGTTCCAAACGGAGGACACCAAAATCATTCACTAGTGGTAAGCGGGAAATTGGTGCTTGACAAATAGCGAGCTCCTTCAGCACACAGCAGCTGGGATTAGCACTAAACTCCGTACGCTGTTTTCTTTTGTGTAGGCAGCGGGCGATTCAACTTCAAGTACGCTGGTCCCGAATTGAAAAAAAAGTTTATAAAATATATGGTGAGCGCTTTTCCTCAATGCTTCTTCGTATCACGGCCAGTATAAAGAAAGCATTGCAAGTTCTGATGAACATTTCTTTACCTTTTAGATATGGCTATTCATTCCTTGACATAGGTAAGTGGGTGCTTTGACAATATCAGTAAAATAGAGCACTAATAGACATGTCATAGGGCAGCTGTGAATAGATGTGTCCATAAAATGCTTGTTATGTCTTCCTGTTTTTAGTTGTCTACTGTCTACTTAACATCCATTGGTGGAGTGCTTAGTTCACTTTCTTAAGGTATGTTGAGAGGTGCTTACAGGAGGAGCTAATTTACTATCTTATTCTTGAGAATGTTTTCTTAACCAATGACCCCTAAAAAAGGATTTTGTTCATTGTTGTTTTTTGTAGATTGTTGGTCCTGAGGAGAACTACGCATTGGGGAGTTCGAAACGCGTCGACCCGGTTCTGGGTACTTTTGTCAAATTCAAAATAGTGCTTGTAAATAGGATGTACTAATAGGTTAAGTCCTATGTATCTTACAAAGTGGTAATCAAATCACCTGCAAGTGTATATATATAACGACAAAAAGTATACATTTTTTTGACATTAGACCCTGCACATTTGTTTTGTTGTTGTTGTTTTTATGACTGTGGATGGATGAATGGTTTGGCCAGAATGTAAGGTTGGATGTACTGTAAATTTTGTAAATTGTTATATATTGTAGAAATTATGTGTAAATATTTCTGTGCAATTTTCTTTGTTCTATTTGTACATACACCATAATTAAGTTGGTTGTTGAAAAATAAAAGTCCCCACTAGTGTTAAAATAAATAAATAAACTAGTGACGTAAACTCAAAAAACGGACCCTTATGCTTTCTTTCATATAGGTCTCTTCTAAAATTAGTGAAGTAGCATCCGGTACTGGCATTTGTTTTGTTGTATACTTTTAGAAAGTTAGCATTTGCTCACCTAACTATTTCAGCCAGCCTCTGCCAGTATATGTATCTGCTGTCTGGGTTTGTGTGAGTGACAGGGCTGGGGAATTCCCGGGGACAGTCGGGGCTACCAGGTGGTGAATAGAGTGCTTACACCAGGATAGGTGGGCGGAGTAGTCCTTGACTCTGAATAGGGTTGTGCTCCACCCCCACAATGATGGCTCCACCTCCTGCGGAGCGTCTGATGGCCCTGTCCTGCACCCTGAAAGAAGACGGCAGCTTCCTGTCAACAGAGTGCTCCAATACTGGGTTGAACCAGGCTCAGGCCCCCTGGCCTGCAAAGACAAAAGAAACTGAGTATAAATATGCTCCTAGCAAATCAGATCCTGTTTTGACCACGACGAACCTCTGCCTGACTAGAAGGACCAAGAGACGCTGAAGGACGGAAACCGGTCTTTGCTCTGAAGGACTGGCCGACAGTGGTGGCTTGCTGAGAACGGAGAGGAAAAGACCAGAGAGGGCTTTGAAGACTTGTGTCTGAAATGATCTCCAAGGGCTTGATCTCGAGCTTGCCTCCTGAACGGAACCCCAGGACCATTGGGTTCTATTCTGCCTGTGCCCATCTGCTGTTGGGCCTTTAGTTCTTTTCCCTCGCCGGAGTTGTGACTCGGGTGCCTTTGCCCCTCCTAAGGTCGTGACAGCTTGGAGCCTGGTCACCCCGCCACAGAGAGCCCCGCTCAAGCTTGAGTCGCTCTCCCCTTCAGTGCCGGGTCGCCCGCTCTCCTGTCACCTCGCCTGCTACGGAGCGTGGTGTACGCCTTTCATCTTCTTCCACCGGAATCTGCACGGAGCGCATCTGATAGCCTGGGACGGTCCGTACGTCGTAACGTACCCGACTGTCTCGCTTGGCCCTCCTGCATACCAAGGCTCGTGGCGCACCTCAAGAAAGGCCTTCCGTACAGTGGTACCGGAGGCCCGGTGCTGCACCCGTCTGCCCGAGAACCTCGACACCCCTCACAGATCCACAGGTACGACCTAGTGTGCTAAGAAGTAGTACGCCCCGCAGGCCGGAACGGCGCCTCGCCCCGTGAGCTGCATCAGACCCCGGATCGCCACAACCCTCCACACCGTCCCGCTCACCCGCCTCGCACCTCGAGGGGGCTCCGAGCTGGATAGATCCTTCGGAGAACCGTCAGCCTCGTCCCGGGTCCGCCCTCACCAGTAGCTGCTCCTGAAATGCCTAGGACACTCAACGCAAGGTACACTTGAACTCTTTCCCGAGTTCATATCGGATCCAGGGTCCGCAACGTTTCTTTTCCCTGTCGTCGTACCTTGCTGACTAAGAACACTTAAGAACAATTGCCTATTTAAATCTGGTGGCCCTCAATCGCTAAACGTTATATGGTCTTGTGATAATCCTGCATATGAAGTATATCTTTTACATAAAGTCTACGTATTTTTGATACAACCTTACGACTGGTGTCCATCTGTGGTGGGTCAGTGGGTTTACTGTATGTGATCATAAATGCTTAACTAACTATCGCCCTCACGATTAGCCTTTTCTGCTCGCGCCACGCAACCTAGTAGGTGAGCAGGGGTTATTCTTACGGAGTAGTTCCTTTGCCGTGACTAGAGGAGAAGGTCCGTGCTTGTCACAAGTGCATACCTGTGCCAATCAGAGAGGCCCGGTGCTGCACCCGTCTGCCCGAGAACCTCGACGCCCCTCACAGATCCACAGGTACGACCTAGTGTGCTAAGAAGTAGTACGCCCCGCAGGCCGGAACGGCACCTCGCCCCGTGAGCTGCATCAGACCCCGGATCGCCACAACCCTCCACACCGTCCCGCTTACCCGCCTCACACCTCGATGGGGCTCCGAGCCGGATAGATCCTTCGGAGAACCGTCGGCCTCGTCCCGGGTCCGCCCTCACCAGTAGCTGCGCCTGAAATGCCTAGGACACTCAACGCAAGGTACACTTGAACTCTATCCCGAGTTCATATCGGATCCAGGGTCCGCAATGTTTCTTTTCCCTGTCGTCGTACCTTGCTGACTAAGAACACTTAAGAACAATTGCCTATTTAAATCTGGTGGCCCTCAATCGCTAAACGTTATATGGTCTTGTGATAATCCTGCATATGAAGTATATCTTTACGGAGTAGTTCCCTTGCCTAGAGGAGAAGGTCCGTGCTTGTCACAAGTGCATACCTGTGCCAATCAGAGACCTCCGATTCTAACATTGGGGGCAGCGGTGAGGATTTCGAATTTGCATTTATGATTTATGTACAGTGAATTACTGATCACAACATAGTGAGAGTAGACCTATAACGAAGCCACAGATTTATTTCCATGATTCACTCCCCGTGAGAGCAGCCTCTATCATCTCTGGATTAGATGATGTCGATTGGGAAGGGCGTGAAAATTACAGAGCAGAGCAGCTAAAAAGTTTCTGCTTAAAGTTCCGAGTCGCCCAAACCGGGTGCAAAAACAAAGCCCAGACCATCAAGGCACTGAGAGCCTGGAAAGAGTCGCGAGAGCCAGAGAATCAGTTGGTGGTGGATCCACCAGATAACCTTGTCGAGGTGCACGGGGTCCTGTCACCAGAGGAGAAAGCGGACAGGGCCGCGACCAGAGCGCATGAAGTCGAGATGGCAAGATAGAATGGACAGATGGTGATGTTGGAGAAGAAACTGCAGTTGGAGCATGAGATACGAATCAAAGAATTGCAGCTGAAATCAAAAAGCTTGGACACAGCTTCTGGTGGCAGCACAACGCCGGTGCAGGTAGAATCAAGGGTCTACGTACCGAAAGATGTGGTGAAGGAATACTTTAAGGGGGATGACATGGGGCAGTGGTTTCGGGCCCACGAGGTAGCCATGTCCTCCCACCGGGTCCCTGAGAGAGATTGGGGAGCGGGGTTGTGGGGGCGGTCCCTTACTGAGGGGCAGGACACCTTGCTAAAGCTTTCTTCCGAGGTGTACAATTCCTACCCACACATGAAAGATGCCTTAATGACCAGGTTTGGGTTAACCCCGGAGATGTACCAACAGAGGTTTAGGGGTTGTAGTAAGATTCCTGGGGGTACGTATGGGGAGTATGTGACCTTTTTCTTCAGAGCGCTGGATGGTTGGGTGAAGGGTAGCAAGGTAAATGATATTCAAGGGCTTCTTGATTTAATGGCGTGGGAGCACTTGTCCGCTCATTGTTTTCCTGAGCTACGCCAGCACCTGATCGATAGCAAGCTGTCCAACCCGAGGAAGCTTGCTGAGGAAGAGGACCGCTGGCTCAGCACCTGGGTCCTCAAGGGTCCAGTGGGAGACTCAGCCAAAGGTGGGCAGGGTCCTCAGCAGAAGAGTGGGGGGGACAGGGGAAAACAGAAAGGGTTCCAAAAAGGTCCACAAAGTAATCCCCAAGGGTACCAAGGGAAAGGTTCTAAGCCTCCTCCACCCCCAAAGCAGACTGGGGCCCCGACAGGTAGACCTGTTCAGAGAGGGCCCATCACCTGTTTCAGGTGCGGCGACCAGGGTCACATTGCCGCTGATCCTAAATGTCGTTTATTTGGAAAACCCACACCCACTGGTGCTCCACCCCGGCAAATGGCTAGCGTTAACCTTTGGGAGGAAGTAGCAGTCCAAGGGGGTGGGGATCCCGTACAGATGACCCTAGTCTCGCTAGGAGACAGTGAGATGGTCCCTGAGAACTACCTACCCAGTAACACTGAGAAATATGGGCAGGTAGTGACCATCAACGGTAAGAAGGCGGAGGCTCTTCGAGACACAGGAGCCAGTGTGACTGCCGTCCGGCAGCACTTGGTGTCTCAGGAGCAGGTGGTACCGCACGCCTACTGTAGGGTTGTCAATGCTGACAATTCTGAGAGCCAGTGTCCGATGGCTCAGGTTCCCTTTGGATGGGGGGGGGGTCTCTGGTACTCTGCAAGTCGCTGTGAGGACCTCCATGCCTGTAGATTGTTTGCTAGGGAACGATTTGGAGAACTCCCCTTGGGGAAAGGTGGAGAAAACCACTCATCTGCGGATGGTGGGTCTACACGACTGGGCGTGCGTGACCACCCGGTCCATGGTAGCCAGTAGGGGTGTTGAAGAAGTCCTGGAGCCTGAAGGAGAGGCCCAGAAACTGGCCTTAGAGAAAAGGCGCAGGGGGCGTGGGCAGCCAGCCCCCAAAGTTCCCACGGCCCAGGTGGAGGCAGACCTCGAGGGGGATGCCCTGGAGCCTACCGGGGAACAGATAGCCGAACTGGGGGACTTGCCTGAATGAATGAATGAATGAAATGAGTCTTATCATGCGCGGACTAAGCCCAATGGGCGTCAAGGCGCCTACTTCATAAAAACCCATTGGCAGCAAGAAGGAAGCCCCTCCTGGGAGGAATTCTGCAAGGAGCAGAAAGAGTGCCCTTCTCTCGTGGGTATGCGGCAGCAGGCTGCAGACCAGGCCAATGGTGTTCAGTCCGGAAAACACTTAGTCTACTGGGAGAACGCCTGTATTCAGAGCCTAAGGCTGCTGAACCTGGGTCAGCCTGTGCGCTGGTGGTACCCCAGAAGTTCAGGGCCTTCCTACTGGGGCTGGCTCACGATGTGCCGTTAGCAGGACATTTGGGGATGGACAAGACCTATGACAGGCTTGTCACCCACTTCTATTGGCCCCAAATGCACAGGAGCTCAGATGCTCACTATAGGACCTGCCAGACTTGCCAGGCAAGTGGTAAGTGTGGAGGGAAGAACAAGGCTCCCCTCCAACCATTCCCCGTCATCAGTACCCCATTCCAGCGAGTGGGAATTGACATTGTGGGGCCTCTGGACCCCAAGACAGCCATGGGCAACAGGTTCATCCTGGTCTTGGTGGACCATGCCACCCGGTACCCTGAAGCCATCCCTCTGAGGACAGTGATGGCCCCCGTGGTGGGACGAGCACTGATGGGAATTTTCTCCCGAGTGGGATTCCCTCTAGAGGTGGTGTCTGACAGGGGCACCAATTTCATATCGAAGTATATGAAATCCCTTTGGCAAGAGTGTGGTGTAACCTACAAGTTCACCACCCCCCAGGAAACGGGTTGGTTGAGAGATTCAACCGAACCCTAAAAGGCATGATCATAGGCCTAGAAGTACCAATGAGGTGTAAGTGGGACGTCTTCTTGCCATGCCTGCTCTTTGTATACCGAGAGGTACCACTGAAGTCGCTCGGGTTCAGTCCCTTCGAACTTTTGTACGGTCAACCGGTCCCAGGACCTCCGAGTCTGGTTAGGGAAGGCTGGGAGCAATCTCCCAGGAAACCTCCCCAGAGTGTATACAGTTACATGCTGGCCTTCCGAAACCAGACCAGGCGATTCAGGCAACTTGCTGAGGCAAACCTGGAAGTCAGTCAGGAAGAGATGAAGCGGTGGAACGACTAGAATGCCACTCTGGTAGAGCTTCAACCTGGACAAAAGGTGTGGGTCTTAGCCCCAGTGGAGCCTTGTGCACTTCAGGATAAGTGGACAGGTCCATTTGAGGTTGTGGAGTGCAAGAGTCCTGTCACCTACCTGGTGAACTTGCAATCTCCCAAGAACCCTTTGAGGGTCCTACATGTTAACCACCTTAAGCCCCACTTGGAGAGGTCCGAAGTGGGCATGCTCTTGGCAACTGATGACGGAATGGAAGAGGAGACCGAACCCCTTCCGGACCTCTTGGAAGCCTCCGAGCGAGATGGGTCAGTGGAAGGAGTTAACCTCTCACCCTCTCTGACCCCTGAGCAACGGAGTGACTGCCACCAGCTGCTGGGGCAGTTCCCTGACTTGTTCTCCCTGGTTCCCGGTGTCACAGATTGGTGCGTCCATGATGTGGACACGGGAGACAGTTTTCTGTAGAAGCACAAGGCTTACCGCGTGACTGACAGGGTAAGAGCCTGCATCAAGGAGGAAGTCTCGAAGATGTTTGCTCTTGGGGTGATTGAGTCCTCCATCAGTCCTTGGGCCAGCCCAGTGGTCTTGGTCCCGAAGGCTGCAACGCCGGGAGCCACACCTGAAGTCCGGTTCTGTGTGGACTATCGAGGACTCAATTCGGTCACGAAGACCGACGCGCACCCCATCCCCAGAGCTGATGAGCTCATCGATCGGTTGGGGGCTGCCCGGTATCTCAGCACGTTTGACTTAGCGTCTGGGTACTGGCAGATCGCCTTAACTGACGGGGCCAAAGAGAGGTCAGCGTTCTCAACCCCAGATGGGCATTTCCAGTTCCGGGTTATGCCATTTGGGATGAAGAGCGGCCCTGCCACCTTCCAGAGGTTGGTCAACCAGGTGTTGGCTGGGATGGCCGAGTTCAGCGCCGCCTACCTGGATGACATCGCAGTGTTCAGCGGCGCATGGGAAGAACACGTGCGACACCTCTGGGAAGTGTTGACGGCACTGCGCAAGGCAGGCCTCACGATCAAGGCAAGCAAGTGTCAGATCGGGCAGGGTTCCGTGGTGTACTTGGGACACCAAGTTGGGAGCGGCCAGGTGGCACCCCTTCAGCCCAAGATTCAGACCATCCTGGCTTAGGAACCCCCCCAAGACCCAAACGGAGGTGAGGGCCTTCCTAGGACTCACCGGGTACTACAGGAGGTTTGTCAAGGGGTACGGCAGCATCGTTGCCCCCTTGACAGAGCTGACTTCGAAGAAGCAGCCCCGGAAAGTGATCTGGACTGACGCCTGTCAGGAAGCATTTGACACCCTGAAAACTGCCATGTGCACGGCGCCCGTGCTCCTGGCTCCTGATTTCTCCAAGGAGTTCCTAGTGCAGACAGACGCTTCAGAGCATGGGGTAGGGGCTGTTCTTTCACAGATGACTGAGGAGGGCTGGGAGCAACCTGTAGCCTTCATCAGTCGGAGGTTACTTCCACGGGAACGGAGGTGGAGTGCGATTGAGCGAGAAGCTTTTGCTGTGGTCTGGGCATTGACGAAGCTAAGACCCTACTTGTTTGGGTCTCACTTCCAAGTTCAGACAGACCACAGGCCCCTCAGATGGTTGATGCAGATGAGGGATGAGAACCCGAAACTGTTGAGGTGGTCCATTTCCCTACAGGGTATGGACTTCACTGTGGAACACCGCCCTGGCATAGACCACGCCAAAGGCTGACGGTCTGTCAAGGTTTTTCAGCCTTAGTGATGAGGAACTCCCTGGGGTAGGGTAGTTCTCCTCACGTTTCAGCTGGAGGGGAGACGTGTTAGACCTGGCACCTTGGCGTGAGTCTCCCTTCCACTTTTTGCTGATGTGCCTCAGATGTTTTGCTGGTGTTCACTGCTCAGGGCACTGCACCACAGCCAATCCGTGCCACAGTGCAAGTGCTCCCAATATAAAGTGTATCCATAATTGATTTCCATGATTGGCTTATTTGGTTTACTGTCAGTCCCCAGTAACGTGCACGAGGAGTGCCGGGGCTTGTAGATACAAATGCTGCTAGTGGGCCTGCAGCGCTGGTTGCGTGCGGAGTAGTTCCCATGCCCTGAGTAGAGGAGAAGGTCCCTGCTTGTCACAAGTGCATACCTGTGCCAACCAGAGACCGCTGATTCAAACAGGGTCTTATTCAGAATATAAGGTGAATGCTTCGACATTTGTAATTAGAGTTCTCATTTGTGAGATATTTCAGGATTTAGAGGCTTTAAGTCCTGAGAGAACTTTAAAGGAGCTAACTATGATGTAGTCTTGACTGAGATCAAGGTTTGTCTAAGAAAGCGGAACACTTTATATTTGACAATATTCAGATTCAATGCTATAACAGGCATTGGTTAAGCCAATAAGTCTGGCATTGACCTCCAGCCTTTTGGCAATGCTTGCTTTGTTTTGTCATGGTTTTTGAAAAACATTATTGTTCGTGAACTAATAACAATGGCTGAAGACAAAAGTGTGTTTCTGGTGTTAATAAAGGAAAAAATACCACGGTACACCCGGCACTGAAGGGAACCACTTTAAAATGTGGCTGTGCTCCTTGTGAAAGAACAGCACTATGAAACAAGAGCCTCACTTAAACCTATGGGAATCCTTGGCTTATAAGACTTCGTCAATCAAAGTGGTTCTTATTGGTATAATTCAATTCATTCTTCATGTATCAGCCAGCTTAACTGTATGCAATTAATGAACAGAAATAATTCAGTCTCCAGATCACCATATACATAAGATAGCTCATTTAACCCCTTCGACGCTCATGACGAGCTGGGCTCGTCATGCAGTAGCCTCCTGCTACGCTCATGACGAGCCCAGCTCGTCATGTAAAGTGCATCTGCTGCTTTTCCAGCACAGGGGAAAAATCCCCATAGCGTTCAAGGTGTTAACATAGAATCAATTTTTACCACAAACAAACTTCTTTTAAAAGTGTAGTGCATCCCAGTAGCAAAGAAAACAACAGCCCATTTTGTCACTAGATAAGTGAAGGGGAAAAATAAACCCAATCGTTATGTGTATATTAAACAAACAACAAGGTTAATGAGCAACTGTTAGACCAATATCCAATTTTCTTGTTTGTTTGTTTCATACGCTGATGAAGTTTCAACCCTCAATATGATACCGAGGTCCCATCAGGACAGAAAGATGCGTGGGAAATCTGAAAAGGATAGTGAAAACTAATTGTGGTGCCCTGATAGACAATGGAATTGGCCAAGGAATATCAATCACTATTGTCCAAAACGGGTGAAACAAAGTGGTAGTCAAACCTGTGAAACTGATATATGTACTCACTGTGACGGTGATCAGTACCTATGAAATGAAATTAAGAAATTATATAGCGCTACAAGTACTCGGAGGTGTCTAGGCTCTTAACAAGGGTAGGCAGGCAGAGGTAGAGATGGAGGTACGTTAGTATAGACAAGTTTTTAGGTGCTTCCTGAATTTCAGTAAATTGGGTTCTTTTTTTAGAGAAATAGGCAGGGTGTTCCAAAGTTTGGAAGTGGTGTAGGCAAAGCTTTTTCCTCCCCATATAACTTTGTGTACCTTGGGGATGATCAAGTTGCCGCTGGCTGATGATCTAAGTCATGGGTACTCACAAACCTTCTCTCGGGGATCAGATTTACAGGGTGTTTATGGCCGAGGGCCCCACGGGTGGGGGCAGAGTCAGTGGGGAGACGGGGCTAGCGGGGCTAGAGCAAAAAAAAAAACTGTGTGTCTCTCTCTCTCTATCTATATCTCTCTCGCTCGCTCTCTGTCTATCTTCTCTCTATCTATCTATCTATTTCTATCTCTCTTTCTCTCTCTCTATCTCGCTTTCTCTCTCTATCTATCTATCTCTCTCTATCTCTATCTCCCTCTCTCTGTCTCTAGCTCTCTCTAGCTGTCCCTCTCTCTCTCTCTAGCGGTCTCTCTCTCTCTATCTAACTCTCTCTACCTACCTCTCTCTCTATCTCGGTCTGACTCTGTCTCTGTCTGTCTCTGTCTGTTTCTGTCTCTGTCTCTGTCTGTCTCCGTCTGTCTCTGTCTCCGTCTGTCTCTGTCTCTATATCTGTCCCTAGCTGTCTCTATCTGTCCCTATCTGTATTAGTCTCTATCTCTCGCTGTCTTTATCTGTCTCTGTCTGTCTCCGTCTGTCCCTATCTCTCTCTGTCTCTGTATCTATCTCTGTCTATATCTGTCTCTGTCTCTGGGTCTGTCTCTATCTGTTGTCTCTATCTGTCTCTATCTCTCTGTCTGTCTGCCTCTGTCTGTCTCTATCTCTGTCTGTCTCTATCTCTGTCTGTCTTTATCTCTATCTGTCTTTATCTGTCTCTCTCTATCTCTAGCTCTGTCTCTAGCTCTGTCTCTGTCTCTATTTGTCTCTGTCTTTGTCTCTATCTGTCTCTGTCTCTAGATGTCACTGTCTCCATCTGCCTCTGTCTCTATCTGTCTCGGTCTCTAGATGTCACTGTCCTGTCTCTATCTGTCACTGTCTCTGTCTGTGTCCGTCTGTCGCTATCTCTCTCTGTCTCTGTATCTATCTCTGTCTCTATCTGTCTCTGTCTCTATCTGTCTCTGTCTCTCGGTCTGTCTCTATCTGTTGTCTCTATCTGTCTCTGTCTCTGTCTCTATCTCTCTGTGTCGGTCTGCCTCTGTCTGTCTCTGCCTGTCTCTATCTCTGTCTGTCTCTATCTATCTCTGTCTGTCTTTATCTCTATCTGTCTTTATATGTCTCTCTCTATCTCTAGCTCTGTCTCGGTCTCTATTTGTCTCTGTCTTTGTCTCTATCTGTCTCTGTCTCTAAATGTCACTGTCTCTATCTGTCTCTGTCTCTATCTGTCTCTGTCTCTATCTGTCTCTGTCTCTAGATGTCACTGCCATGTCTCTATCTGTCTCTGTCTCTGTCTGTCTCTGTATGTCTCCATTTGATGTTGCTATCTGTCTCTATCTCTCTGTCTCTGTCTTGATTTGTCTCTGTCTGTCCCTGTCTTTCTGTCTCTAGCTCTGTCTCTATCCGTCTTTGTCTCTATCTGTATCTGTCTCTATCGGTCTCTGTCTGTCCCTGTCTCTGTTTGTCTCTATCTGTTGTCTCTATCGGTCTCTGTCTGTCTCTATTTGTCTCTGTCTGTCCCGGTCTCTCTCTCTCTCTAGCTCTGTCTCTATCTGTCTCTGTCTCTAGATGTCGCTGTCTCTATCTGTCTCTGTCCCTGTCTCTATTTGTTGTCTCTATCTGTCTCTGTCTCTATCTCTCTGTTTGTCTCTATTTGTCTCTGTCTGTCTCTGTGTCTCTCTGTTTGTCTCTGTTTGTCTGTCTCTGTCTCTATCTCTGTTTGTCTCTATCTCTATCTGTTACTGTCTCTATCTGTCTCTGTCTATCTCTATCTTTCTTTGTATCTGTCTATATCTGTCTGTGCCTCTATCTGTCTCTGTCCGAACAGGAAGCTTTCCAAAAGGCCCTTTAAAAGTCAGCTGTGAAAGTGCTTACAGATGACTTTTAAAGGGCTTTTTGGGAAGCTTTCCGATGGTGCCATGACATCACAGAGTCCGGCAGTAAGCACTGAAGATGACTGCAGGAGCATACGTAGTGAATACCTATTTAATACGTATTCACTACGTATGCTCCTGCAGTCATCTTCTGTGTTTACTGCTGGCCTCACTGGAAATGAAGAAATGGAAAGGCAAGGTCTGTGGGCCGCCAATGAAGGCCTACAGGGCCGCTGGCGGTCCGTGGGCCGTACTAGGAGTACCAAGGATCTAAGTGATCTGGTGGGACGTAGGGTTTAAAAAGTTGCAACAGTTGCCAAGGACCAAGGCCAACGCAATACATAATGCTTTGAAATGAATATGTTTGCTGATGGGCAGCCAGTGCAGCTCTGCGAGAGCCTTGGAGACCGAATAACAGTAAGTGAGCCCAAGCAGGAATCTAGCTGCGGCGTTCTGAGTCGTCTGGAGTCCATGTATGCTACGCTTCTTTACACTAGTAAGAAGGGGGTTGCAATAGTCCAGCCTGGAGGCAATTAGCGCTGTGACTTAGCTCAAGTGGAATAAATGGAAGTACTTTTTTCAGGATTCTAAGAATGTAAAAGCAAGCCGATGTGGTGTGATTGAGCTGGGTTTCCAAGGACAGTTTGGTGTAGAAGAGAACTCCAAGATTTTTTACTTTGTTGGCGGGTGTCGGAGGAGAGCCCGTATGATTCGTCCACCATCTGTCAGACCAGTTAACTGGTGTGTTGCCAAAGAGCATGACTTCTGTTTTGGATGTGTTGAACTTTAAACAGTTATCCTGCATCCACTTCCCTATATGGCTCATGCAGTCTTTAAATCGAGCTGCAGTGTCAGAGGATGAGCTGTTAATGAACACTATTATCTGTGTGTCATCCGCGTAAGACACCAGTGTAAAGCTGAAGCTTCTTACAAGCCTGGCCAGGGGGGTGACATACAGGTTAAAAAGGGTGAGGCTCAATGATCGAGTCCTGTGGGACTCCACAAGGGAGTGAGAATGTCAGGGAGAAGAATGCATCATGTGCCACCGATTGAGCCCTGTTAGAAAGGAAGTAGCTAAGTAGGAGGAGTGCTTTATCCATAATTTCCAGCGAGGCGAGATGCTCAACCAACACATCGTGGTTGACCATGTCAAATGCCGCTGAGAGACCTAACAGGATAAGGGCAGTGCTCCCCCCTCTGTTGAGCGTTTGCCTCAGCTCTTCAGTGGCTGTGATTAGCGCCATTCCAGTGCTGTGATGAACCCGGAAACCATATTGCGAATGGTCCAGAATGTCACCCTCCGCAAGGAAAGCGGACAGTCTTCATTAAGAGTTTTTTCAATGATCTTAGCTGGAAACGGCAGCCTGGCTATGGGTCTATAGCTGGAGGGGTCCTCCGGATCCAGATTGGGTTTCTTCAAAAGTGGCAGTGTAGTGTAGTTCCTTTTTCCCTAATAGGGTGTGCGCATTGGAATAATATACACTATAGGTTTGGCATAGGACTGAGGTCAGTATGCCCTTATCAAGTATATTAAAATGAATTGCTTTGTGTGCCAGCTAACTCAGATGCCACTAGAAACTCCTTGTAAACAAGAAGGCAGTAGTTTCTGGCAACTGCATAAACATAACAGCTTTGTTTCCCTTTAGAATCGGAACACTCTCAGAATCGTGGAAACCATAGATAACAGTTTCACTCAGCTAATCGTGTATGCCTAGTTTCTTCAGAGTTACACAGAAAGAATAGACAGTCGTTTCAATAAAAAGTATTTATTGAACAGTCTTATTTCTCATGTAAGAGATATGTGCTGTTACAATCATAAGATAGTATGCGAGATATATTATGTACACGTAAGCAGTAGAAAGAAATAATACTGCGCTAACATTATCTTTCCACTATGACACATATATTCATGTACATAAATTACATAGGCTAAAATGTGAGCACTCATAAGATGCGTTCTCTAACTAGTTCTACCCCAGTCTACCTAAGTGTAGGTAAGAAGTATCCCCTTACCATGACTAGAAGCAAGGATCCCTATTCGGACAAAGGTGCTTGCCTCTGCCAACAAGAGACCCCCCAATTCTAACAGAAGGTGTCAATTTGTCATACATTTGTCTAGTTCTGCATGGACATGTGTGTATTTTGAAAAGTGCACCATGTAGCTACCTCATCTGGATGTGTGCCACATGCTGTAAGTGCAGTGTTTGCTTACATACGTTGCACTTACCCATTGCCTACATATGCATGGAACTAGGCTATACAATCGGTTGTTCCCAATATACTTCAGTTACCAGGTTCAGCGCCCATGGAGTTTGTCAGGTATGTAAAAAGATAGTACTGTGCCCCAGCCTTTCAGGTTTCCCCTGATAGACTCATATATATTCTGCAGAGAGTGTTTGCATTGTGCCCTTAGAATATTTCTCACACTGATTCTATGTAATCCCATTGACTGATATTGCTTTTTCATGTGGGTGATGTGTGAGAGTCCACTACAGAGTTGTAGCAGAGAAGGTGTGTTTCACTTTAATGGCACATCCATACTGATATGTCTTTTATCTCACAACAGGAGCTGGGGTGTGTGCAATGTGAGTGTGTCACATTCACTTTAGCATCTTGGTTTGAGTTCCAAACACAAGGCATCTTGTTAGTTGTAGTCAGTTCATTGTCACTTTAGCAACACTTGAGACATGGTAAGCTGCATGATAGTGTAGATCAGTAGTAATATGGAAGACAAGTGAGAAGGAGCAATAGGAGTGTAGCATACTGGTTAGAGTTTGAGTGACAAGGCTTCATGGTAGCTGTCGTCACTTCAGTCTCACTTTATCACCACTTGAGTAATGGCAACCTGCATGAACAGTTAACATCAGTTGTAACATGGGAGACAAGTGAGAAGGGGCAAAAGCAGTACAGCATCTTGGTCACAGTTGGAGTGACAAAGGCGTGTGTTAGTTGTAGTCACTTGAGTCTCATTTTAGCATCGCTTCAGTAATGGAAACCTGTATGTGTAGTGAACTTTAGTAGTGACATGGAAGACAAGTGAGATGGAGTAAAGGGAGTCTAGCATCTTGGTTATAGTTGGAGACACAGGGTCTCATGGTAGTTGCAGTTAGTTCAATGTCATTTTAGCAACACTTGAGAAATGATAAGCTGCATGACTGTGTAAATAAGTGGTGACATGGCAGACAAGTGAGAAAGGGCTACAGTTAAGTGTGACAGACATAAATAGTTGTGATATTAATGAGGAGGTGGAGTTGTGGAACAGTAAATGCACACATCATTATCGCTTTAAATAATTTGCAAACACGTGTCCATTTGTGTACAATGTGTCTGTGCAGTATCAATGTTTTAGCCTAGGAGGTCATTCTACAGATGTGTTTCAGATGATTGTTAAGAAATAATCCCAGATAGAGTCTCACTGTACGTACAATTTACTTTAGGGACCCGACCTCCCTTGCGTGGTCCATGGCGGGGCTTCATTTTGCAGAGGAGTCTATGACAACTGGTAGTTGTATGACTTAATGCCAATTTTCAACCATGTGGTCAAGCAGATAGAGCAGCAGCAGGACGTGCACAATGGGCTACATGTTGCAAGAAGATGAGTAGATGTGAGTTTTGGCCTTTTATCTCTACCTTTCCGCCATCTCAGATGTGGTGGGTGGACTGCCACAGTCCCGCCAGCTGTAAAGCAACAGGTAAATGGGTGGGCGGTTTCACTGGTGGTCCGAGTCTTCCACAGCCCAGGTGCTCAGAGTGGGCTGGCGGTGTCAGCAGTCCGGCAGCGGTCTCCTCAAAGCCAGTTAGAACAACTCTAAATACGGCCGGCAGACCCTTGAGCTCACCGTGGTCGAACTGCCATCGCTGGTTCGGCAGTCCACGGAACCGCCAAACTCGCAATAAGGCCCTAAGTGTTGTGCATGTGTAGACAAAAAGAAGATGGTAAACACCATCTCTCAATATCAGTCACTACAAAAATATAATTTGGACACAGAGTAAAAATTCAGGAATTTAAAATTGGAAAAGGTTAAAAAAGCGACATCTGTTTTCTCATCACCTGTTCAAGTCTTGAAAGTATCAAAAGGTTCTGTGCTGGTGGAAAAGAAAGTGTGGTAGGGAAGGAAGTGACTGGTCAAGCTTACACATGATCAGGCAAGAAGGATCATGCAAGGTAAAAATTTAAAACATGAACATTTTAATGACAACTCACAATTACCTTCTCTCCAATGCAGTTTCTTCCGTCTGGAATATTAGTGTTTCCTCTGCTGCACATCTTGCAAATCAGAGTGAAGAACAAGATCTTGTTATTTTTTATAATGCACTTACAGGTTTGCATTCTGCTCCTGGAGATGAGCCTCAAGAGGTTGCGATGGATAAATGTCTAGCTATTGGGGAAATAATACAAAATTAGATGAACACTGTAACTAGAATTTTCATGCAGTGTCTCAATGCCTGAAAAGTACAAACACCTTTTCCTTCAATAGGTATGTGTATAAAGTTTCTTGTTCTTTTGTAAAGGGGAAGGAGATGGAATTGGGTTTACTTTAAATTTAACAACTCATGCTTATGCAGCTACTCAAGTAATACCTGTTGTGGAACTGTTCCCCCTTGATTCATGGCCCGTGGCTGCTCACCCGCTCTGTGGGTTCCAAATGCTTCTGCTAGTCAGTTGCGACTGGAAACCACAGGACATGGAAGCAACCCCAAGGGCTAATGCTATTTATAATAAATCGCCACCATGAAAGAAACTCTTTGTTTCCGTTAAGTTATTCACCTTTACAACACTCCACTGGCAAACAGGTTTAAGTTATGCATGATAGCAAGGGAAAGAGGTTATGTTCTTAACCAGTAATAAACATAATGCTATCAACTGCCTAGATAGCAACAGTTATTATTGTGAAGCTTATGTAGCTGGTACAGGTGTGTTAGGCAGAAAAACAACAGTGCTGCAGCTGTACTATTTTCTATTACGTGGTAGCTTCGATTATATAGAGCACTTACAAAAGGCTAGGGGAGCAGAGAGGAAGAGGGTCTCGAGGAGCGCCAAGTTTGGTTTTACCTAGGCTGCTATCTGAGCAAAGGGCGGCCCTGTGGATGAGCATTTATTCTGAAACTCTTTAGGACACAATATCAAGCACCAGGGGCACAACTAGACCTGAACTTTGTGAGGAGGGGACTAACACTCTCAGAAAGGGCCATTAGTGCAGGTGGTGCCCGGTACGACAGGCTTTTTGGCACTCTTCCTCTATGACCTCCTTCTCCATGAATTGCTTCACTATCGCACTCCAACAGTGCTCCTCATTTCTCCGAAGCCTCTCTCGTTGATGTACATTTCATTATTTTATAGAGCTACTCATAGTTCACTCACACTCAGTTCTGTAATCTGCATGGTACACATTCTTTACAGCACTACATTACGATCAGCCTAAACTGCCACTAGCCAAAATTCTGTTCTCTCATCAGTGGGTACATTAATCACCGGAGTCATCTTGACATTTTTATTGCTGCCTGAAAACTTCTTGATGGACAAGGAATTTCACAGCAAGGGCAAGCAGCAAAGCTGTGCTGCCAAGGCATAAGGATGTCAAAAGTTACTGCCACTTCAGGTACTGTGACTGGAGGACCCTGTTCCTGTGAAATCCTCTTGCAGTCCTGTTTTTGTGACTTTGAGGTTCATCTTCAGCTCTCCCTGTTCAAACCTTCAGTCTAATGTTCAGATATCTTGACCACGGTCTACTCTTCAGGCCGTAGGTCAGCCTTTCAGAACATAGGGCAGGCAACTGTGAAGCAAGGCAGGCATTAGGTCTCATGGCGTTCCTGGCTCCAGTCAGGATTTCCTGCTACTTACTCCTGGGTTGTTCTTCGGGAGAAAAGAAAATTAAAATCCATGCTGCTCACCATATAAAGGTTGGGCAGTGGCTATTCCTTTAGGTGTTTGCTGTCTTTACATTGCCAATTATTGGAGAGAATATTTATTTAGTTCAATTAATACACACTAAAGCATAAATATGTATCAGTTTAGTATTCATGCAATAACACATTTAATGGAGTCCATTAAACATGTACAGAGTGAACAAACCATAAGTGAGCCCATATTAATTTAGGAAAAATATAATGTAACACAGGACATACGCTTGGCGGAATTTTTAGCTCCATGGTAGGACTGTCATTGAAAGAAGTCCTTCCTATGACTTGGACAGACCATTTTTAATTCAATGTAATCTTGTAGCTCGTAGAACTCAGTCAGTTAAGGATGACAAAAAACCTCTCATCAACTTATACTGCATGGAGCAAAATAGATTTGGCTTCATTTCAAACTTTTTTAGAGGAAACACGTCCTCACTTTAATCTGTGTGCAGATTCAAACGCAGTTAAATACACTGAACGGCTAAATGAAGCTATAAAAACTTCTGTGCCTATCAGAAAAACCACAGGGAACTGGGGTATGCCGTCGGCCCCCTGGTTCTCGTATGCTTTACATAAGGAAAAATAATTGTGGCATAGAACGGAATGGCGCTGGAGAGCTACCTACGACACAGCAGAAAAAGAGTTATAGAAAACAGTATTAAGCAACTATAAAAACTTGCTAAGAAGGACAACTTCACTCAACAAATTGAGAAAGCCACACACATCCCCAAAGAGCTGTTCAAAATAGTTAACAATTTTTTAGACCAACATTTCCGTGAGTCTATTGCATCAGCTTTTAAATCTAAAGTTATGAATATTTATAATGGCTTTTTAACTATGCCTGATCACGATCCTATAGAACCAACCATGTAGGATGAATCTCAGAGAAATGTTTATGTTCATTTGGCTCAATTACTTCTGATGTGGTAGCTAAGCACATAACAGTAGCTAAATTTGGATTGCCAGCCGATCCTTGTCCTCCTGCTGTCTTTAAAAAGATAACAAAGGTGGTTAGCCCTATACTTACTCAGATTTTTAACACTATGCTCAATCTAGGCAATTTCCCTTCCATATGGAAAGATTGTTCCATTCTTCCTTTGTTGAAGAAACCAAACCTGGACGTGCCTAATCCAGCTTACTACCGACCCATTGCCCATCTACCACTCCCGGCTAAGACACTTGAAAAAATTATGAACAACCAACTATCACAGTTCAATTTGGATAATGATGTTCTCGACCACTCTTAGTATGGATTTCGCAGCGAACATAGTACTGAGACTGCATTGATTGATGCAACCGAGGGAATCAGAACGGTGATGGATGTAGGAGGCCATGATCCTCCTTGATCTAATCAGCCACTTTTGATACGGTGGATCACAATTTGCTGCAACAATGGCTGGAATCGATGGGGGTCCGGGGAATGGACTGACCTTATTGGCCTCCTTCCTGAAAGAAAGGAGATTAATAGTCGCTATGGATAGTTTCCAATCTAAACCTTATGTTCTGCCCTGTGGAGTCCCCCTGGGATCATCCTTAAGTCCAACTCTTTTTAATATATCAGTTGCAGAACTTGCCCCTTTGATTCGGAAGTGTGGGTTCAATTTGACGTCCTACGCCGACGACACCCAGATAGTTGTGGCAGCATATAATAAACAAACCGCCCCCTCTCTTCAATACCAGAACTGTATGAGAGAAGTCAATAGATAAATGGGACTGCGCTGCCTGAAGCTTAACTCTGAAAAGACCAAGGTCATTATTTTTGGTGAGTTAAAACCTAGATGGGACAATCTTTGGTGGCCAGCAGAGATGGGCGAAGCCCCTAAACATGTGCTGAAGGCAAAAAATGTAGGCATGTGGATTGACAAGCTGTCCCTTTCACATCAGACTAATGCTATTGTCACCACCTTCCAATTTATGATAAAAAAAGTAAGAAAATCATGCCTTACTTCGTACCGACTCTAGAAAGTTGGTAGTTACCGCATTGGTCCAGGCTAAACTGGACTACTGTAATAGTCTCTACATGGGCATGTGCAAGCATTTTCTTTAAAAACTCCAGTCCATTCAAAAGTCAGCTGCTCGAATGCTGCTAACATCCCCAAATATGATTCGATCTCCAAGGACATTCGCTGACTCCACTGGCTCTCAGTGGCCAAACAAATTGAGTTTAAAGCCCTCTGCTCAGCATTCAAGGCTTTGAATAATACAGGACCTTTATCGCTCAATAAGCTATTTGTCTGGTACCATCTGGCCAGACAGATGCGGTCCTCGGGCACAAGACTGATGAAGTACCCAGAATACGCACCACGGGTTGGGGCGGCGGAGTCTCTCTTATGGTACCGCAAAGCTGTGGAACAAGCTACCAGCCGAGCTTAGAGGAGCGACCAACCTCACCATTTTTAGGAAAAAGTTAAAAACTTGGATTTTCCAAAATTGAATATCTAGGAGGAATTACTGCAGTCAATACCGCCAAGACACCCCGGGTATTCGTGTGCTCAATAAGTCTCATTAACATTAACATGTTGCATGAATATGCTGCACTAGAAAGGATACATATTTGGACAAGACAACTGTGCACTACCTAGCTCCTTGTAGTCACAGTCAGTCACTTACTAAGATTCTATTGAAAAAAATATGATTTTGAATAAAGCAGCGTGTGATAAAACCACTACACTGCTTCCGGATAATGACTAACCCTCTGCAACCATTGACATACCTTCATGTATCAGTATGGAAAAGTGAAGATACTTGGGAGTGTTGTGATGCACTTTTGTTTAAAACACCTTAGTTAACAGATGTGTTTCAGAACTTCTAACATTCAGAGTTTTACTTTTTAGGTCTGGATGCTCGTCACAGCAGTCATCTGACCATATGTGATCAACAGAAGAAGAGCTTTAAGAAGCACACCTATGAGAGGGGCTTTGTCTTTGCCCATTTGTTGGTCACCTTGAGTTCAATATTTGATTGCACAGAAGGCATGAGCTGCCATTAAGAAACAGTGCTTGTCGTACTCCTGCTTGATCCTGATGAAAAGTTAAGTCACCTAAAAAAAACACAATGATGTGGCAGTTTGCAATGGGAAGACTTCTTTACTATTTGGTAATAGTATTGGCTAATAATATTCCTAAACTATCATGACATGCCAACTATGTGCATTAACTACACTGTGGACTACGTTTTTGTTGATGGGCTAATTCTATTGGCAAATAGAGGTTTTCAACAGGGATGTTCCGTCATTCAAAATGGATGTCATCATCCGCATTATGCTACAAAGACATCTGTACAGGTTTTTTTCTTCTCCATTTACATTTGTGCTATGAAGAATAAGCAACTGGTTCTTCCCTTCCATCCCAGAAACAAGGCGAACATGCCTGTTGCTGCAGCCCCAACATGCCTCTTACAGATCCTTCCTGCTGCATCAATGTACTGTCTCAGTTTAATTTCCCAACTACAGCTGCCCGCACACATGCTTCTCCCCAACGCCATGGGTACCAGATTCACAGTTATTGGGATAGACCAGACCACATGGCTCACTTTAGACTATAAATTAGGGAAAATTACAGATAGCTTATGACAGGCTTAGCCACTTTTTAAATGTAAGCATTTTACGATTAGACAATGCTTTTATTTCATTTCAAAATCTTTGTCCCTGTCCTTTCTGCAGAAACAGTGCACAATCAACTCTTAAACTGCACCCCTACACCCTGCAAATTCTACTCGCTAGTGCTGACTAAAGATATATGTAAGTGGTGGGTTGTGATACTTCCAAAAAATTACAGCATGCAAAACCAGTTAACAGATTTCTTGTAGGTGGTTTCAGGGAGAGTGGGCTTCTCCCCAGAGAAGTTGTTGAAACGTTTGGGGTAAAATTTGCTAAAACACTGCAAACCCTTATACGACATTCATGAAATATTTCAGTACTTTCATAGTACACCAGGGAAGCTTGGCCTTTCCTAGGAGTACATCACGTTTTTTTCAAATATCATAAGTCAGAAATGACTTCCATTATACCAAGGTCAGCATTTTTTTCATGGGTGAGCCCTTATAGCAAGAAGTACATGCAATATTTATTATGGATGCTTCCACCATAGTATCTGTAAAAATTCCCTCCAGTATACAAGGGTCAGCATTTTTCCATTGACACCCTCTATGAAAGGAGTACAGGACATCTTACAATAAGAATTACCTCAAATATCAGTTTGAACATTCTGCTCTAGATCAACCCCATATGCTAAGAATTATGTGCATCATGTCAGGATCTAAGGCCAGGAGTGGTGGCGCACGTTCTGTGTCCCTGCAGCTGGGCTAGCGGATTTTTCAGTAAGACAGTTTGAGTCCCTACAAAATGATGGAGTCTTAAGACAAGCATATCAAGGCCTGCAGTTTGCTTAGGTGACAACTCCCATCCATATGCTATTAGTACCCTTGTCCATAAGGCAAGAATACCCTCTGGTATGCCAGAACAGCAGCACACTTCATGCATAATGCACATACACTCACGCACAAACCCATGCACACACACGCTCTCTCTAACACATTCATTCTCGCTATATCTCTTGCACATTTGTAATCTGACACACTTGTACTCACACAGAACATAGTACCACTCACACTTACATTAGTCAATCGGCTTTTATTGTGCCAGAAAAATGTGCCCTGCTGCTTCTGCTATACCTGTCCTGCCTTTTAGTGAAGCTTAGTAAAAACATATTCTCCATACACTATTCAAAAATATTAATATATTCCCTTGTCAATGTTTGTTACGAGCATGACCTGAATGAAAATTGTACTTCTTAAAATAGCTGTACAGTGCTTATATTTAGTTTCACATGGGGATCAAGCAGTTACAGTATTGGAAATTAGCCAATCCACTTTTCTAACATGTTATATCAAAACCAAGCCAATCCAAATAAATCTTTATTCGGCAGCCAGCCATAAAACACATACAACACAAGAAATGAAAGCAATTCACCCCTTAAAACTAATAAAATGCATACTGCAAATAACATAAGGAAACAGTGTAAAAACATAGGTCTCAGTGAATAGCAAACAGATAGCAGAACATGGGGAGTAATAAATAAAACATTGCACATCGTAAAAACGTGCAAAAGATATAAAATGGAGAAAGAATCAGCATCTTAAAGAAATGAGTTTATACCATTTTTCTAATCATTATGGCCTGACTAATAAAATGTAACACTCCTGGGCACGTTTCTAAAATACCTAATCTCTGTAGGAACACCAGGCCTTTCTGATGGGTTCTCAAACATGATTTTCTTATAACAGGAACCAAAAGATCATGCATAGGATACTTATATAAGGGGCAGAACAAAAAATGGGGCGTATTTTGTTTAGCAACATTATTACAATGGCATAAAGATAAATAAATTCGACCACACACATGTCAGGTGAAAGGTGATGTTAAAATGTATTAAACTCAGTCTAAAATTTGTCAAGTAACATCCGTGGGTGGAGTAGAGAAACCAAGTTAGATAATGTTCAATGCTGTTGCAGGTTGATACCAACACATATCTATCAAAAAACAGTGACTGGGCACTGCGCAACTTCAAATCTGCACAGTGGTTATAAACTTTCTTACCTACCTTTTTGCTTCCAATGGATATCATATGAGGGTTATCAAACATGTCAGCTAATCCTATGGCCTAAAATGTATTCTTGAGATATACTAACTGTGGGATCTGTGCCACCCTGTCCAGTGCTAAACAGTCAAAAAACTAGATTTCACCAAAGCCACCCCTGTGTTTCCCCGGATATTTACCCACAGCAAGAGGAGCAAGACTCATCTGATCCTTCAGATCGGGGAGACCTATTTCCTCATGGCAAGTCAGGGTGGTTGCCTCAAAGGGAATCACCCAGAAGCCTGTGTATAAATCAAATTTTAACCTTCTTGTGTATAGATACATTTGAAAACCCCCACAGACCTGCTCCATGAAGTACTGCAGAAACACATTTACTTTTATACAGATGAGTATCCATCTCCCTAATGGCCCAGCCTATTTGCACATTTTAAAATGGTCTCAATATTAATTTTAAAATAATGTGGCCATGCAGTTAAAAACATGTTCCATTTTAAGGAGGAATTTAAAAGAAGTCCCAGGTAATTCAAATTGGTCACTTGCTCTAAGTGGGTTTTCCCCATCATGTGTGATTTGGTTCCTGTACTACTAGGACCACAAATCATTGTAGATGATTTGGAATGATTGTTTTAAGGTCCAGATCTTCCATACAAGAAGAAAATGAATCGAATAAAATGCAAAGGCTGTTTGCAGTACTGGCAATCAGTACGGTGTCGTCCACAAACAGGTGGATGGGACAGACTGTATACCAATTTGTGGATTGGGACAGACTACATACCAATTTGTGGGGTATCCTTTCCCACCTCAACTAAATATTTAGAGATCCCATTTATACAGAGAAGGGAGCAAGAATACAACCATGTCTCACTCCCTGTGGTGATCTAATGTTGGGAGTAGTTTCACCCTGCAAGCCATAACAAACCGTGACCGTAAGATTCTGGAGCATACATTTGATTGGGCCAAGTGGTTCTGGTTCCACCCCAATACCTTCCATCATGGTCCAACTTTTAGACCAGTTCACCAGGTCAAATGCACTAGACAAGTTAATGAATGCAAGATACAAACTTACTTTTTTAGCCATTACGTATTTCCCTGCAACCATGTAAAGGTTTAGGCACTGGTCTACCGACCCCAGTCCTGGCCTAAAACCGATTTGCACATGAGGAAGAATCTTATTTTCTCTGGCCCAAGTTTCCAGGTGAGACAAAAGAACTCTCTCTAAGATCTTCATGCTAGAGACTATAAGAAATATTGGTCTGTAGCATGAAGGTGAGTGCCTATCCTCTTTTTTGTACACTAGGCTGATAATAGCTGTACTCCAAGAGTCGGGTGTTTGACCCTTCCCCGTACTTCTAAACTCATTTGTTAGGAAAGATGCCCAGAGGTCTATATTGGTTTTAAATATATCTGCATGGACACCATCAGGGCTGGGCGCTTTTTTGAGGGTGCATTTTATAATAGCGTTGACTACTTTCTTAGCTTAAATTATCAAACAGGATTGTAAACATGGCACAGGGCTAAATAAAATGTTTGCTGAAAGGGTGGATGAAGAGTAATTCGGTACGGGGTCCAACATTTCTGAGAAGTGGGCCACCCATAGATCATCTGGGATAATTACTTTCACCCTCTTTACATCATACCAAGTAAAGATCGAATGGTTAATTATCTCCCAGAATGCGTTGTTACCTCCCGCTCCTCCCTCACCTTCCTTCAGTACAATTGAGGCCCCGCCTCCCACCCAGACTCACCCCCATCTCCCTAGTGAGACTTACCCTTTTAGCTCCCCCCTGTGGCGGTGCCGGGGAGTCTTTGGTCTGGTTCTCTTCAACGGCGGAGCGCTCTGCAGCTTTCTCCTGGTGGTGCCTCCTCTCCTCGTCTCACTCATAGTATGGGGGCGGAGCGGTTGCTCAGGGGGCCGCAACAGTGTTTGACGGCCCTCCTGTGGCTGGGGCTGGGTTTCCGGGCCTGCTTGGTTGCCTCTGCTCCCGGACTGCACACATCACGGTGGCCTGGTAGGCCGGGTTTTTGACCCGTTGTTTATTCCTTTTCCTGTCTGGGAGTACCAGGTGCTGTGATTTGCTGTTTCTCTTGATGGGCGTGGTCGTCTGTTTGCCTTGTCTTGGGGCAGCTGGGGACTGTTTTTTTCTGCTTGCTGTCCTGGGTCGCATGAGATTGTTGGGGGCATTCTGGTGTCCTCTGCCTCTGCTGCTTGGTCTCCGGTCCCCCTGGAGTGCCCTGGACGCATGGGCTCCGCAGGCAGTGTGGTGCCTCTCATGTCTGTGGATGGTGCAGGACTTGGTTGAGGCTGCTCTGTCAGGTGCTTGCGGGCTCGGCCGATGCCTTCTGGTCTGTTCCGTCCTCGTCCGGCGGATCCTGTGACAGGTTCCATCTCGGTCCTGGGGTGTTGGGCCTTCTCCTGCCTCTGGCATTGCCTTTGGCTCCGGTGGGGGTGTGTGGAGGGTTGCTTTAGATCCTGTGCTGGTCAGCAGGGTTTTCCTCTTCCCTGCTGGGCGGGGCCTGTGGGACTATTCCCTTGGGGTTCCCGGCCCTCCTGGTTGGGCTTGCCCTTCAGTCCCGGTGTCGGGAATGGTGCTGTGGAAGTGGCGTGCATTGCCCGTAATTGCTGTGTTTCATGCTGTTTCCACTATTGTGTGCACTGTACTTGCTACTTTGTCCGCTGTGGACCGCCTGGCTGCCGGTTGTTTGTCAGGTGCCTGCAGGACCTGCTGTGTGCATTCTCTTTTCCTCAGCCCTAAGCATTCCTTCTGTGCTGTGTTGGTCCGGATTGGTTTCAAGTTCCTTTACGCCCTCTTTTGCATCAGGGTTTTTTTCCTGCTATGCTGCGGGTCCCTCGCTTCCTCTGGTGGCTTTGCTTGTTGACAGTGTTTGCCCCTTTCCTCCCATTGGGCTATTGGACTCTGTCCTGGCTGCTCTGCTTGAGGGGTCGGCTGTTCTGCTTGTCTGGTGCTGTGGCGCTGGGGGCTGGCCTGTTCTTGGCTTTGTCTGCGCCCTCCTTGGCGCGGGGTTTCGTGGCTTTAGCGGCAGCTGTTAGGGCCTCCGGCCATTGCGCCCGGTGCGCCCCTGACGTTGTCTGGTCTCTGCAGTTCAGCGGGGTCGGGCCTTGTTCGTACCTGGATGGGTGGCTACCTGGGGCTATCCGGTGCTGTAGGCTGCAGGTCCTCTGTCCTTCTGGCTGCCTTGGGGCTTCTGCATGCCTTTCCTAGTGTGGGGCATCCTGCCTTTTCTGGAGAGCCATGTCCTGGGGCCTCTCCTTCGTCCCCGTTGTGGGTGTCTCCTCCGCCTTTCCGGTGGGTTCAGTTTTGGGCTGTTTTTCTCACTGGCTGCCTCCTCGCCTGTGGGCCCTGTCTGGCTGGGTCCCTGTTGCTGCTGTCTGAATGGTTCCCTGGTGGTGGGTGGTCGTCTTCGGCCTTTTCTTCCTCAGTGGGGGCGGTACGTTTCTGGTGGCTGGGTCCGGTGTACTTTGGGACATGGGTCCGTGGTCGTCTTGGTGCGGGTTCCTCCACGTTCAGGGGTTCGATTGCCTCCGGTGCCTGTCTTCGGTCCCAACGGGGTGGCTATTCTGGATGGGGAGTCCAGTTTGCTTGCCATGTGATTGTTCTGCTGAGTTCCTATCGGGGAGCCAGGACCTGGGGCCCTCTCCATTCTGTTTCTGGGGGAAGGGGTGTCCGGCGGCTTCGGCCTGTCCTGGCTCTCCTGTGGGTCTGCTCCTGGGTTCAGCCCCTTCCCTTCCTTGTGTTGGCCCTTCCGGCCATCATTTTTCTTGGCATCTTTTGGCGTGCCGTGGGTCTCGGAGACGCCTCTCTCCGTTTCCCAGTCGCCGCTTCTTTTCTGCAGTTCGCTGTGGGTAACGCCCTTTTGGTTTTGTGTCCTTCCCTTCAGCCTTCGGCCCTCACCCGGGGTCTTCCCGCAGATCCTGGTACCTCTCATGGCTCTCCTTCATGCTGGGGTTTTTCCTTCGTCCTTCTCGGTCAGTCGACCTCTTGCTGTGTGTCTTTTTTGCTCAGTCTGTTCGGGGGACCTTGTTGGTTCTTCTGGGGATCAGGTTTGTTGGTGACCTGGGGTGTGTCTTCTCTGGTCCCCTCTCGGGACTTGGAGTTCATTGAGGCTCGTTTTGGGCCTTTGCGTGGCCTTGTTCCCTTGTACTGCCTGCTCTGGTCTCTCTTCCTTCAATTGCTTTGGCCTTGTTGTCCCGGGGGCTCCTCCGGCGGTCCTGTGGCTACGAGGGCCGGTGCTTCTGGCGTCTGGGGTGTTTTCTGGTTCCCGGGGCTCGTTTTTTTCTTCTCTGCCTGACCCTCTGGATCCTGTTGGGTTGGTCTCGGGGGTCTTTTGCCCCCGCTGCCCTGGTAGGTCCGGGTCCGGGGGGGGAGGGAAGAGGTCTCCTGGTGGCTCTCCAGCCGTCACATTATGGCTGACTGTTGCCGGCTCCTCTGGCTCCGCTTGTGGTGGCTTTTGCCGCCGGCCTGTCTGGGTGTGGGGTTGGCTGGGGTCTGTTCGGGTTCAGGGGTGCTGGTCCCTGCTGGTCCCCCAGAGTTCCTCCTGCTGGCGGATGTTGGGGGCTTGCCTTGGTGCTCTTTCGGGGCTCTCTGCAGGGCCCCTGAGGTGTTGGTTCGGTCTGGTGTTCTGGGGGCGTGGTCCTCTGTCAGCCCTCTGGGTCGGTCCAGGTTCTGGTCCTTGTTCGCCACCGTCCTGTTTCTCTGGGCTCCGGTCTGGGTGCTGGGGCTGTCGGCTCTCTGCCTTTGGCGAGTGGCCTCTGGGCTGGCGGATCTGTTGTGCTGGGTCCTTCCTTCTCCCACGGTTTCTCTCTCCTTCCCTGTGTGGCCGGCCTGTTGGTGGGTCGTTGGGGCCTCCCAGTGGTGGTCCTGTTGCTGACCCAGGGAGGGCCTTGTTGGCCCGGATCTGGTCTCTGCGCTCGAGTCCCAGGGCTCAGGGGGGATTGTTGGCTTTCCCTCTCCTGTGTCTCTGGGTCTTCTTTGTGCCTTCCTCCCCCCCTTTTTTCCACTGCTCCGGGACTTTCTGGTTCGGGTCAGGTGGCTCCGTGCTTGGGGGTTATTGGTTGCTCCCCGTTGGCCTGGGGCACCTTGGTCTCCTATCCTGTCTGAATTCTGTGGCGTTCGGGAGTGGGTGCTTCCTGTGGTTCCGTTCCTTTTGATGTTTCTGGCCCTTCCCCTGGGTTCTGTGCAGGGGTTTCACATGCTGTTAAAAAGTGTCTGACCACCAACTCATTCCCAACTAAAGCATAATCTCAAAAAATAAGTGATACTCCCAGAGTGTAAAAGTACCCATCAGTTATCGTTCGGTGCCGCCCTTGTCATCACTTGGGACTCCTTACACCAAGTAGGGTATTCCTGCATCTATATTAAGTGTGGAAAATCTAGACGGATGCCCCAGTGTAACTAAGGGTGTGTATAAGGTAACCGTATGTTGATAACTGTAAAGCAGTGTGTGATAAGGTGTGTGAATAGAGTGAATGATATAAAATTGGAGAGTGGAGAGGGAAAGGGATTTATTACATACCTCTCATACTTCCAAAGATTAAAACCAGTGCGGAAACATAGTAGTTTAAACAAATAGCTACTATTTTAGCTATTTGTTTAAACTACTGTTATGTCGGGTCTCAGGTTTTCACAAAGTAACTTACTTTGTGAAAACCTGAGACCCGACACTTTGCTTCGAGCTAACTGTGGCCCTTATCATAGAGGCTACAACATCAGATGTATGACTGGATGGATTTCGAGACTAGACCACTGTTTTTTCCGTAATACTGTGACATATACCGTTCTTCCGAATTCCGTGCCCTGACGAAGTTCACGTCTAGAACGAAACGCGTTGGCTGAGGTTTATGTTCATACGAAATTTTGATGAGCTTCAATAAAAAATACTTTTTAAAGGAAGAAAGAGACTGTGCTTCCTAATTGAACATCATTGACCTTCGGTAGTGCACCACTCCACCCAGTTTCAAACTTTTTAACAACCTGTCTATCTAGACCCACAGTTACTTTGTGTTTTATTATGTTGTGCAATTTGGGGATCGTAACTGTGCTCGGTCTTTAAACCTTCCCTAGGACCCTCACTCTACCCGTTTTGTTCTTATTGGTTTCACATGCTGTCTTGTGGTGGTGTGGCTGGGCTTTGCTGGGTTGGGGGTTCCTGACAGTTTGGCGGTTGCTTCGCTGCCTTTCCGTCGGTCCTCCTCTCCGCTGTCCTGTGTTTGGCATGAGTGGACCTTTTCAGCTTGGGGTTCTGCTCTGGGTGTTGTTCCCTCAGTGGCTGGCCTCTTTTTGGTGTGGCAATTCCTTCTGGATGGGGCTCTTCTGGGTGTGTCGGGGTCTCCTCTACGGGTGCTGTGGGCGGCTCTCCGGCTTCTTGATGCTTCTGGTGTTCTTGCGGGTTGGCGAGGGTCTGTTGCCCCCAGCCGTGCCTGGTCCTTCCCTTCAGGGTCTTTGCTGCTTGTGTTGGCTGTCCTCTATATAGTCCCCTTGAGGGTCTCGGTTGCGACTCTACTCTTTTTGGCCTTGTTTTTTTGGTTGCCGTCCCCTCTGCGCGGAGCTTGGGGGTGTTGGATTGGCTGTGGGTTCTCGTTTAGCTTTGATCTGGTTGTGGAGGTTGTTTGGCCTTCCTCTGCTCTGTTGAGTCGTTGGCTTTGGTCCCCGGTCTTGCTGACTGTCCGTCTTTAGGGGGTGGTTCCTCCTGTGGGGGTTCAGGGATGTTCCTCTCGCTGTTTGGCGGCTTTGGTGGCTGCGTTGCTGGATGTCCGGTGTGCTTTGCTGTTGTGCCTGCCGGTTGTGAAGTCCTGCTGGCTGGGTTCCTCTGTGGGATCTGTTGGACTGCAACCTTGGACTGCTTCTTCCTCTCTGTTTGACTGTCGCTGTCAGTTTGGGTGTCTAGAAAGTTTGGCTGCTGTTCTGGGCCGCTGGGTTCCTGGGGTGTTGCCCGCCCCCACCTCCCCCTGTACGTAAACAAGCTGAGCTAGCACTCAGATGAACCGCACCGGGTAGAAGGGAGGGTCCTAGAAGGAAGGCGAGGGAGTAGGACTAGGAGTAATGCCATTATCGTTAGAAATTGAAGCATTATCTCTAAACCTAGCTGCTTCTGCAAGGTCCTCCCAGGCTTTCTCTTGCATCTCCCTCTTTCTTTTCTCAATAATATATTTATATGATATTCCTGCAGCTGTGGCCTCTAGAAGTGACCAGGATTGTTTTTTAATTGAAAACTTCACCTGCTTGTGGGCTATAGAACAAGCTAAATCAAAACAGCTCATGGGGGTAACACCACTGGAGGTGTCTTGGATGCCAGTTTAACAGAGATAGATTTGCAGATAGTATCAAAACTCACTATAACTGAATGGACCACTATGTCTTCCATCAAACAATTGAGAAAATGATCCATATTTTGAGACACTATCTGACTAGTAAAAGCCTCTGGGTCCACCTTAGCCCGTTTGATTGTGATACCCTTATCACAATCTTGGTCGCCCCACTCACTGCTGCCGCTCCTGCCTGCCTTTGCCGCCTCCTGCCTGCAGATTCCTTCGCTCGCTGCCCGCTGCTCCTGGGAATTTCCCGCTGCTCCTGGGAATTTCCCGCTGCTCCTGGGAATTTCCCGCTGCCCGCTGCTTCTTGGAATTTCCCGCCGCTGCCTCCCTGCGGCCCCGCCCCCCTGTGATTCCATTCGCCGCCCCGCTCCCGCCACCCAGCTGCTCCTCCCTCCCGGCTCCTTACTTATGACGCCCCCAGAGCGACCGCGCAGCAGACGCGTGCAGCGGGAGCGCCGATTGAGCGCCGAAGGTGCGCCAAAGGTAAGCCCGTCTGCGCCCGTCCGTGCCTGGCCCGCGCCCAGCGCCAGGACCCCTGGCCCTCCCCGCCGAGGCAAGACGACCCGACTGACCTACGATGCCGCCACTCTCAACGCACTCAATGCCGCCTGGACCCACGCCTGCTGCCGAGCCACCCCGTGACGCACCCACGGACCCTTCACCTGCTGCACCTGCAAGTTCACCTGCCTCCGAACCTGCCCCGCACCCGCCAAGACAAACACCAGCAGCAACCACCTCAAGTGCATCCTGATCAACACCCGCTCCGTCCACAGACACGCCGTGGAACTCTGGAACCTCCTCGACGCTACATCACCGGACGTCGCCTTCCTCACGGAAACTTGGATGAACGCCTCCTCTGCACCCGCCATCGCCATCGCCATCCCGGACGGGTACAAGATCATCAGGAGGGACCGCATCAACCAGACCGGAGGCTATCGTCCACAGGAACACCATCCGCATCACGACCGACGCCAACGACTCCTTCACCGCAGCCGAACATCTCCACTTCCAGATTCACACCGACCCTAAGATGACCCTCAGAGGCACCCTCGTCTACAGACCCCCGGGACCACGCACAAATATCAGCGAAGACATCACAGACATCATCAGCCCGCACGCCCTCCCCTCCACCGACTACATCCTCCTCGGGGACCTCAACTTCCACCTGGAGAACAACAAGGACCGCAAACACCACCGCCCTGCTGGAAAACCTCGCCAACCTCGGACTCAAGCAACTGGTCAACACCCCCACCCACTACGCCGGCCACACGCTTGATCCCGTCTTCTCTTCAAGCAAGTACATCACCTTCAGCCACGCCACCGGACTCCACTGGACCGACCACAGCTGCGTCCACTTCAGCTTCAAAAGATCCACGACCCACGACCACCCGCAACAGGTACCTCACAGGAATTGGAGCAAGATCACCGCAGACCAGCTCACCACCTCCCTCAGCCAGAGCCCACCCACCAACACAACGGACCCCAACGAAGCAGCCCGCAACTTCACACAGTGGCTGACCGCCTGCGCCGACGACCTCGCGCCACTAAAGAACCCTCCCAGCAGACCCAGAAGCAAGAAGGCATCCTGGTTCACCGACGACCTCAAGGACTCCAAGAAGACCTGCCGCACCCTCGAGAAAGCCTGGCTCCTCGACCGGACCACCGACAACATGACCGCCCTCAAACACGCTACCCGCAAGCACCACCAGCTCATCCGCACCACCAAGAAGAAATCCCTGAAGGAACGACTGGACAACAACGCCCACGACAGCAAAGAGCTCTTCACTATCGTCAAGGAGTTCTCCAACCCCAGCACTGGCACCAACGACATCACTCCGTCACAAGACCTCTGCGACTCCCTCGCCTCGTTCTTCCACCGCAAGATCGCCGACATCCACAACAGCTTCGGCACCCCACCCACGCACCCAACCGTCGAACCAACGCCCCCCACCGCCACCCTTCGCACCTGGACCACGGTGACCACCGAAGACACAGCCCGCACGATGAACACCATCCACTCCGGATCACCGACCGACCCCTGCCCACACCACATCTTCAACAAGGCCGACTCCACCATCGCACCCCAACTCCGGAACATCATCAACACCTCCTTCAACACCGCCACCTTCCCGGAGAGCTGGAAGCACGCCGAGATCAGCGCCCTCCTGAAGAAACCTACAGCGGACCCCACCGATCTCAAAAACTTCCGTCCCATCTCGCTCCTCCCTTTTCCTGCTAAAGTCATCGAGAAGATCGTCAACAGACAGCTGACCGCCTTCCTCGAGACGAACGGATCCCTCGACCCCTCGCAGTCCGGCTTCAGAGCCAACCACAGCACCGAGACCGCCCTCATCGCAGCCACCGACGACATCCGGACCCTGCTCGACAAGGGGGAAACAGTGGCCCTCATCCTCCTGGACCTCTCCGCTGCGTTCGACACGGTCTGCCACCGCACCCTAGTCCAGCGCCTCAGCAACATCAGTATCCAAGAGAAGGCACTGGAGTGGATCATCTCGTTCCTCGCCGGAAGAACACAAAGAGTCCGCCTCCCCCCGTTTCGCTCCGAGGCCACCGAAGTCATCTGCGGCGTCTCGCAAGGATCTTCACTCAGCCCCACCCTCTTCAACATCTACATGAAACCTCTTGCAGCCATCGCACGCCAGCACAACCTCAACATCATCTCTTACGCCGACGACACCCAGCTGATCCTCTCCCTCACCAGAGACCCCCACACCGCCAGAACCTGCCTACACGAAGGGATGAAAGACGTCGCCGAGTGGATGAAGGACAGCCGCCTGAAACTGAACTCGGACAAGACGGAAGTCCTCATCCTGGGATCTTCGCCCTCCGCCTGGGACGACTCCTGGTGGCCCCCAGCCCTGGGCACCGCACCCAAGCCAACCGACCACGCACGCAACCTGGGCTTCATCCTGGACCCCTCCCTCTCGATGACCAGACAAGTCAACGCCGTCTCCTCATCGTGCTTCAACACCCTGCGTATGCTTCGCAAGATCTTCTCCGGATCCCGACCGAGACCAGGAAGACTGTCACCCAGGCACTCGTCACCAGCTGACTGGACTACGGAAACGCCCTCTACGCCGAAACCACAGCCAAGCTACAGAAAAGACTCCAGCGCATCCAGAACGCCTCCGCCCGACTCATGCTGGATGTCCCCCGACGCAGCCACATCTCCAGCCACCTGAGGAACCTGCACTGGCTCCCCGTCGACAAGAGGATCACGTTCTGGCTCCTCACCCACGCACACAAGTCTCTCCACGACCTAGGCCCCAAGTACCTTGACGACCGCCTGACCTTCTACACGCCCACCCGCCAGCTACGGTCCACCAGCCTCGCCCTCGCAGCCGTACCACGCATCCGAAGAGCCACCGCCGGAGGAAGATCCTTCTCTTACCTGGCTGCCAAGACTTGGAACTCCCTCCCCATCCACCTTCGGCTGACCCAGGACCATCTCGCCTTCAGGAAACAACTCAAGGCCTGGCTGTTCGAGCAGTAGCATACCCCTCCCCCCAAGCGCCTTGAGACCCTCCCGGGTGAGTAGTGCGCTATACAAATGGCATGATTGATTGATTCTTAGAATATTTTATTTTTGATAGTTACCCTTTGGTGGTTTTAATATATGATGGTTTAATGCTAATTTAAGAGGATTATGGTCACTTATACATGTAGTTATGATGTTAAAGCCCATAAGGGAGGGTACCAGTTTAGGGGATATTTTTAAAAAAGTCTATTGTACTCCCTTTAGAACTACTCATAAATGTTGGAAGGTCACTGTTCTCTGTGGCAGCCATAACAGCTGCCAAAATAAAGTTGTTCTTTAAAATCAAGGAATTTAGTGCATCTCCATAGGGGATGTGCCTAAAATGAATAATGTAATCCTATCAAAGCATCCATCTGATCTTATGAAATGCTTGACTTCTTTGGCAACGATTGATTTTATCCAGTAACACTTTGCATTTTGGGGATTTCAGACCCTACTTACAATGTAATTTTTTTTTATACATTTCCTGGAATGTATTACTGTGGTGAATGGAAAGGCAGGACTGGCTAAAGGTGTCACAAGATCCGCAATCCAGCACCATACACCAAAGACTCATCCCTATTCTCCCGCTTCGTGTTATCCCACACCCTCAGTCCACTCTACCCTCTTGCACCAGCCTTGTGGTTACAGTTGGGATAAAGCAGGCATCTAGTACTATGAAAAGAAAGAGCATGTATTCTGTGGGTGCCTTTGTAGATATATGTGTATATTCATGAGAGTTGTGTCATGTTTATATGTGCCGAGTAAGAGGTGTGCTCATGTAAGTGCTTGGTGATGGTGAATAGTGTAAGTTTGTGTAGCATGAGTGGTGTGAGTGTAGGGTGAAAATGTGTCAATGTGAGTGTTAGGTGAGCTGCATGAATACAATGTGAGAGGACGGCCCATGTGAGTGTCGGGTTAGAGGAGTGTGTGCAGAGTGAGAGGAGGGTGGTATGAGCGGTGTAGATGCAGGATGAGTGGTGCAATGAGAGTGAAGGGTGATCTGTGAAAGTGACTGGTGAGTGCATGGTGAGAGGGGTTAGTGCAGGGTGGTGGTGTGTCCCTCTCCCAATAGGGATAGTCCAGCAGACTATTGTCCTATGTGCAGGGATGGTGAACAGAGAGTCTGTATGAGTGCAGGTGGAGAGGTTTGTCCGTGTGAGTGCAGGGTGAGATGAGGAAGTGCAAGGTGAGTGGTTTGACTCCATGGTAAGTGATCTGCTTGTTTGCATGGTGTGAGTGCAGGATCAGTGCTGTGACCATGTGAGAGAAGAGTGACCTGTGTGAGTGACAGGAGTGCATATATGAATGCATAATGAGCAATGTGACGGTGTGACAGTAGTGAGAGGAATGACTGCAGAGTGAGTGATCTGACTACATGAGTTTGTGTGTGAGTGAAAGTCCAGGGTGGTAAGAATTAATGCATGGTTAGTAACGTGCTTGTTTGAGTGATATTGCAGAGCGAGCAGTGAGAGTGACAGGTGAGTGAAGTATGACATGAGTGAAGTGTGAAATGAATGCAGGGCGAGTAGTATTCTTGCGTGACTGCAGGGTGAACAGGACGAGCGCATGGTGAGTGATGTGAATGCAGTGTACTCTTGTGAGCGCAGGGTAAGAGGAGGATGAACGATGTGAGGGCAGGGTAACAGCGTCAGCGGATGGTGAGCAATGTGAGTGCAGTATGATCGCTGTGAATGTAGGGTGAGAGGAGAAAGATTATTCTTGTGTGACTGCAGGGTGAACAGCGTGAGCGCATGGTGAGTGGTGTGAATGCAGTGTGCTCGTGTGAGCGCAGGGTAAGAAGAGGATGAACGATGTGAGGGCAGGGGAACGGCGTGAGTGAATGGTGAACAATGTGAGTGCAGTATGATTGCTGTGAGTGTAGGGTGAGAGGTGAAAGAGACAGGCGAGTAGTGTCATGTGCATGCACGGTAAGCTTATGTGAGTGCAAGGTAGTAGGAGTGTGAATGGCGAGAGTGCATGGTGAGCAGAGTTAGTGTAGTGTAACCATTATGAGTGCAGGGTGAGCAGTGCGAACAAGGAGTGAGTTGTCTGAATGCAGGATGTATTCCCAGACACTTGGAGTAACTCAGCATGTTATTAACAGCTGGCTTAGGTTTTCAGATAAAAAACATACTGTAATTGTGGTATCAATCAGAGACGGAGAATGGAGGAAATAAATAATGTGCTGATCCTGCAATAAACTTTCAGACACATGATTAGGGGTGTCAGCTCAGTATTTTGATGTCCTAGCTGATACAAAATTCTGCAAAATCACCTAAACCCAGTTTTTGATAAGCACTTATCTGTGCATACTTCCAAAAGCAAATATAACGAGCGAACACTTAAATGTGTTCTAGAGCTACATTAATGATCCATAACTAATAATTAAAAGAAACTAAGACAGAAATGTTGGTTACAAACTAATACATACCGTTTTATTTACATCTCTATTTATAGTTAAACAAGACCTTTGCAGGCTCTTTAAACAACAAATGACAGTTATTTTTCTTTTGGAAAGGTGGCATCCCTACTGGTGATATGCCTTTTCATGAAAAGCATTCTCACTATTGCAGTAAAAGTAAAATACAAAGGTAAGGAAGAGGCAGAGTAGGGACCCAGGGGGTACCGGAAGAGGTGAAAAAAGAAACAAAGCCTTGTTTATCAGTTCACCAAGACTCCAAAATGGTATTTTAAAGTCCTGTGAAAAACTCGGGTGTGGCGGATATAAGACTCAAGATACTGCCCAGTGGATGCCACAGAAGCTCTCAACAAGATACCCTTGCACACAACAAAATTATATAATAACAATGTGTCAGTGTGGACACTTGTACAGTAGAAACAAAGCCTGTGAATAGACAAAAATTCATTAAATGGTTCATGAGAAATATGGTGTTTTAATATTTTTAAGAGAAATACAGCAGACACGTGTTTCGTCGCATGTGGGAATATCCTCCGCGACTCCTCAGGGCTATAATGGATAGAGATGTCACTAGGGAAGTCGCTCCACTGGTGATACTTCCGACCCGGCAGGGTCCAGGACTCTAAAAGGCGACGTAGAAATACTGTGTAAGCGAGATCATTAAAGTGTTAAACTTGGAACGGTGAATACGCGGTAAGTGGATCTAAGCGAACATGTTGGTATGAAAATTCTCCTTCATAATACTCCTCAAAGACGTTGAGATGAAAGAGTCTGATTGAGTTAATCAGACCGACTGTAAGCAAGACGTTATTTGAAAGTGAGCAGGTAACTCAGTATACAGAGGGCGCCGTTTCCTAGCAGAGACTTGTGCGACTTCCACTCGGGACATGAGTTATGGGAGCCGATAGCTCTGCAATTGAGGGTGACCTCTGGAATTGTAGTATGAGACGTGTGCGTCTCATACTACAATTCTGCGTTCCGGATGCCACAGAAGCTCAAGCTGCAGCGGGCGGCCAAGACACACAGCAGGTGGGGGGGGGGGGGGAAGCCCTTTCAGCCATATGGGCGTTGCACGCTTGTCAAGCACTTTGAGAAATTGTACTCCCAATCCATTGCGATGCCTCTAGTCATCCACATCTAGTACTAAGTAATTACATCTCTCACAAACTAAATCGGCCAAAACACTCTAGGGCAGATTTACAACAAAGTAACGCAGCACGGTGCAGCAAGTCATTTTGCTGCGCTGTGCTGCTTTAGTTTGGAAAGCACAGAGATGCGACAAATTTACAAAATTATGCTGCATCTCTGTGCTTCCCCTACGCTGGCGCACAAATTGCAGCCATGCGCTGGCGCAGGCACCCTTGCACCATGGTGCAAGGATGCCTGCGCCATTGGGAGGTTGTTTTTATGCACAAAGAGGCACCTTCTTGCACACAAAAAAAATCACAACAGGCTTTTTCCTCTTTCAATGCGTGCTGTAGAATGCAGCACACATTGAAAGAGGAAAAAACGAGGAGAAATGAAAACATTTCTCCTTGTTACCTCTCGCTACCCCACCTCTAGGTGGCGTAACATTGACACACATCTCCAGATTTGCGATTTCTCGTAAATCTGGAGCATGCGTCTTGTTCCATGGGCGTTGCGTGGGAACACCCACAGCAACACCCATGGAACGCCCCTTCCACGCACAGTGCTGCGTGTGAAGGGGCCGCATTTACAAGGAGAGGAAATGTCACGCAGGGTGGCTTTTCCTCTCCTTGTAAATATGGAGGAGCCCCCTGCGCCATCAGTACGTCCTGCAAAGTGACGTAGTGGTGGCGGAGGGGGCTTGTAAATCTGCCCCTACCACTCTTTTGAGGAGGCGTGTATTTGCTCCATCACCATACATCAGTGTTCCTTCAGTCCTTTCGGTTTCTCAGCGATCGAGCACGTAATTTCGTGTCCTGCAGGGGTCGCTGTTGTCTCATGCTTAGGTTTGTGTGGTAGCGCTGAATGATACTCATTCTCGGAGCGCCTGCGGTTGTTTACATGAAGGGTATTCTCCGTGAGTTTGTTTCTGCTAAATTCGGCTGCACTGCTAATTGGCACAGTCGAAAGCGTCGATACTTAACTCCTTTATCAATGAAGCGTACTAACGAACTTTTTCGATCTCGTAGGCCAGTAAAGAAGTGGATTGTTATCGTGTGCTTCAAGTCGGTATGTTTCATTAGCGGACATTTGCTTGCGTTTGTCGGACCCCGTGCGTTCCATGCATTTTTTTTCAAATGTATCAGCGGATAATGAGTTTCTGGGTTGGCCCAGTCTGTACTATCCCATGCCAGAATTACTAGGTGATAAAAACATTTAACCTATATACTTGACTTATACAATGTATCTTTCGTTTTTTTCCAACAGGTTGTCAAATGTGTAGGCTTGTCATCCCAGCATGCGATGATTTTCGGAAAACCCACCGCACACCATCACAAAATCGAATCCGATTCCCGACTGCCATATGGATAGTTCGGAAAGTCAAACCCCTGGACAATCGAACGGCGGCGGAATGCTACTATAATAATGAGAGATTGTTCATCTCAATTGACAACCTAGGTGGTAATGTGGATACATTGTAGGGAAGAAGGGTTATCGCGAAGGCTAATGTCTTGGAAAAGCTACAAAAACGTTTTAACACATAGAAGAAGTAGTCTTTCGACTGTCTAAGTTAGGAAATTGATTTTAGGTAGATGGGTACAATACCACAGGATAATCAATTAGCATATTACGTTAATGAAACGCACAACATTTTGAAAGGTGGGTTATGTCTAGTTTGTGATCGTGGAAGGACGGAGGCGTATGAGAGAGACCCCCGCGAGTTAAGAGACCCCCGACTTCGACTGTGCTTAGAGGGAGCACGGCGTTATCGGTGACAACACTAGTACTTCCATTACTTGAGCACTCGAGCGGGGGAGGCGACAGCTGTGCGAGCTTGCGGTGACGCACCACCTCCGTGTGCGCGCCCATTGGTTGATGACGCAGGAGGAGACGTCACGATCCGGGCCGAGCACAGCTGCGTACAGGGTGCAGACGCGACAGCGGACCGTTCCATTACTCGAAGTGCAACACCTGGGGGAGGCTGAGCGTCCTTTCAGTACTCCGCTCCCTGTCATTGCCCTGTTTGCGCACTGCCCAGTTATACTTGATGGTGGGGATCTTTCTTGCTCCTAGAAATGTAAAAAAAAGTTTTGTGCATCGGAGAGGGGGGGAGGGGGAGGGGGGCATGCTCTGGTCACTCACCGACGTCCAGCTCCCTTATTACAAAGTGTACCTTGATACTAACTATGCAACCAGATAGATAGGCGTTATTCCACATCGCCTTCCTCCTTGTCATATTACTGCATTAACTTTCGATGCTAATTCAGAGTTAAGTATGTATAGCCGTATCTGGTGAGGAGGCTAGGGCCGGAGGTCAGACTCAGATCCCATTAATAAGTGGTTTTTCTTTCCAATATCCCTCATACCTTTTTTGCTCAAACACTCACTAGAAGCACATCTGTGCTATCCTGGAAAGTTGAGTCGAATTAGCCTTCGTTTCCGTGCTGCTGCTCCTCTAGCAGAGGAACCCAGCAGAGCCCACCAGACCAGCGCCTGGAGCTCAGGCAGCTGCTGCGCGTGAACGCAGGGGTGGGCGTGACCACAGCAGGGAGACGCTCTGGCACCGACGGGGCATTCCGAGTTGGCGAGCTGGGCGCGGTCATGTAGATGAGGGGGCGTGTCGGCGCGTGGTGACGCCTGACCCGGTCGAGCAGTGGAAACCTCATATATAAAGTAGTGAGAGGCGGTGGCGACGGCATCAGACTCTGCTACTGGCATCGCAGGAGAGTAGCAACTGGCACTATTGAGCTCCAGCCGCAGAAGCATCCAGGTGAGGAGCGCGCCTCAGATTAGGCCAGCCTGTAGCCGAATGGGATATGCCTCAGTCTCGCTTTTCCATCCTCATTAAGGAGTGTTGGCTGCACGGATGTGTGTGTATGCGCGCTGCCGTTTGACTATATGATAATCCTTCCCGAGCGAGCCACTTGGATTTCATGACGTTTTTAGGCCGTTTTAATGGCAGTGTGCAAACTAGACATCGCACTCAAGGAGTGCAATGCATTTGGGATAATGTAAATGTAGTTGAGCTTATAAGGAGATTCCACTGTATTATCATGAGAACAACGCAAATGTAATATTAGTTCACACACCTTGGTGTAGGAGGGCCTGCAAGTTGCTGCTAATCATGCAACCAGTGCATTTCGCGCTGAAGTCCATAACCCAGTGGTTGCTCGTTTAACCGGTTGTGAGCGTGGCATAGAGTGTATAGGGTAGTGCATGCAGTGCACATGAAGTGTGGACACAGCACGAGTTGAGGAGAGGTAGTGCACGGGGCAGGGGGGCAGGCGTCGAGCATGAAAGGGGGGCTGTACCCGTTATTCAAGTGATCCTCTCGCTGACAGTTCACTTTTATTTTTAGGAACAACAGGATTCTGCAGCTGCCAGTATTGAGGAGCTACTGAACGGTGCACCGGTGGAGCTGCTGGGGCTCCTCGGCATGGCTGATGACGAACAGAGCGGCAGTGCCCCCGCGGAGGGTGGGCAAGCCCCGGAGTGCGAGGATTGCGACGGTGGGCAGTGTAACGTCCTGAGCTGGGAGCAGGTGCAACGACTAGACCAAATTTTGGCCGAGACCATCCCCATCCATGGCCGAGGAAACTTCCCCACCCTAGAACTGCAGCCAAGGCAGATCGTGCGGGCGGTGCGGCGGCGCCTGGAGGACCGCGGCATCCACGTGCGAGATGTGCGACTGAACGGCTCGGCGGCCAGCCACGTCCTGCACCAGCAGAGCGGCCTGGGCTACAAGGACCTGGACCTCATCTTCTGCGCGGAGCTCCGCGGCCAGGCCGAGTTCCAGACTGTCAAGGACGTGGTGCTGGACTGTCTCCTGGACTTCCTACCCGAGGGCGTCAACAAAGACAAGATCACGCCACTCACCCTCAAGGTAAGGATGGACACCCACACACTGCCTGAAGCATCGGTGCTTTGAGACAGCACAGCAAGTACTCACTCGCAATGACGGCAGGCCTGACCTCCCAGCTAACACCTAACCATATCAGTCCCTCACTTGCCAGAGCCAGCCCTCACAATGACACCCTTCCCTGCCGTTATATCAACAAGACAACAGAAAGCCTTCAGAACCGTGCTCAGCTCAGGGGTAGTAGAGCTTGCCCCCCCCCCCCACACGCACACACACACACACAACCTCCACAGCGCACTCGCACTTCGTAGGCTTTACCACCCTGAATCGGAAGTAGCCTATCCAACTGCCAGCAGAGTTAGTTCTCAAAACAGATGTGTATTCAAGACGGTAAACATATTCTCACCCTCTCAGGAGAGCCAGTCACCAAAAAGTGCTTTCTCTCACGATCACTGTATGACCTGATATTAACTGGATTGCAAACCTATCCATTGCGAACATTTCTTCCCTTTCTATGGCAGAGCTAAGTCGACATACCACACAGTTGTCGGAGCTCTCTTCACCATTGCCAGATATACATTAATAGACCCCAAAGCCACCCCCATAGTTAATACGCCTAGTAAAGCAGGACTGATGTTCCGCCTTCTAGTCTACTCTGCACAGCCTTTACAACATCGATTGCTCTCACAGGGTTGTGGTCTGCGGATCTCAGGTAGCGGAGCTAGAGCTCTCTGCGTGCACACACTCCTGCTTTCAGTTTACAGTCTCATGACTGGCTCGCCCTTGCAGGGCAGCCCACCCCACAGGGACTTTTACCACACCGCATACCATCCGTAAGCCCTCCCCGCGCACCGACTGACAAGGCAGATATTTGAGACGTCGAAGGCCTTAATTAATCGTACGTTTGACAACTCGGTGCCCACCGGGCTTCTTCGACGGTGCACTCCCCCGTTGTGTGGTGCGCTTCTCCACATCAGTACACAACACGCTTTCAGACAGCTGCGCGTAGGAGTTTACAGCGTTGATGTGTGTGAGGGAAGCTGGAGAGGGCTGTGCAATACACGGAGACGCTTGTTTCCTTCTGAATCTTACACAGGCAGCCCTGACAATTTTTTAATGTACGCTCATTTCAAATATACATCCTTCAGTAAACAATGTTGGGAATTCGTCAGTGACTGTAAGCGCAACCTGCGGGTTGACCCGCTAAATTGAGATGGTGAACAAAATGCTATACCGTGGACCGATTCTAGAAGGTCCGATGAATCCTTGCAACCCACCCCCTCATCCCACCACGAAGGTAATTATTCTTGGTGCGCGCTCAGAACGAGACAATCTACGCTTCTGCGTTCATTCGACAGCAGCGCAGTGACGTCGAATATAAACTTATTTACACAGTTGCACGACAGTACTGTTAAAATCATTTTCCCTTATTGCCTTCCTGCGATATGTTGTATTTCTAATCCCCCCTGCAAGCGGATAATGCGCTTACTGTAAGGAGCTTTCGACACTTTGTTGAAACGTCATATCTTTTCTTTCCTGAAATAGGATCTGCCTCCCGAGTTTAATAAAGGGCGGCAGAAGTGACTCAGTAATGCAGGAATCTGCGTGCGTTCTGCCTGGAGAGATTGAAGTCAGATGCGCTCACATTTCTATGTCTCCCCCAACCGTCCATGCATCACTTGTGCCATTAAATATAAAGGTAGAGTGGCACGGCCTGACCAATCTATCCACCCACACACGGATATGTGCAGAACCTAATATAGTGGCAAAAACGACTAGTGATTACTTTTGAGCCTTCATGGGCACTCAGTCTTATTTTTATGTCATCATTACCACTTGTGTACAGTATAAGTCTTGCAGACTCTTTGCACCTTGAGGCAGTGAGTGGCTTGTTTGGGCAAGCCCCTTTCAGCCATTAATTTGAGACTCCATCAACCACATCTTGGATCAGCGCTGAGGAGTCTATACCTATACGCTCCTTGAAAGTGGTTCAATTGCAATAGAAGAGGGACTCGTGCTTCTGGAAAGTACACTGGATCACTGCACTCTAAATATGTTTTTTTATTTCATACATGCACAGTGTATACAAATAACATTTTATTTTCTTTTTTTGCACTCTATTGAAAAACACATATATTGTTATGACAACACATCTCTCTTATGGTTTTCATTAATCAAATGGTTCTTAGGGACCCTTGCAACTACCTTTTTAGCAGTTGAAGATATTTTTCAATGCACGCAGAAGCTGCCCTGCTGCTCAAATACCTAGGGGCAGATTTATGAAGGCCTTGCGCCGCCGGTGCGTCACTTTTTCCCATGTTAAAAATGACGCACCAACGGCGCAAGGCCTTCATAAATCTGCCCCCAAGTGCATGTGCCTGCTGCTTTGGTAAAACCCATAGGTTTGATTTATACACAATGCAGGGGAGCCTATTTAACTTTACCAGCTGTTCTTTATGGTTTGATGCTGTGTTAAGACTGGCCTAGGTGGCCCCCACTCGAGGTGCCAGATACCCATTAGCAGCATCAAATATGGTCTTGCATCTGGGGAGGAGATTGCTGCCAAAATCAGAGCATGCCTAAGAGTGATAGACTACATTGTTTGGGTTGCCGCAAACAGGAGAAAAGATAAAGACCTAGAGATTCAAAGAAAGACACTACTTATAATTCTATTTTTTTTCTCTTTCTCTCTATAATTGCAGGAAGCTTACGTTCAAAAGATGGTGAAAGTTTGCAATGACTCAGATCGTTGGAGTCTCATTTCCTTGTCCAATAACCATGGGAAAAATGTGGAGTTAAAGTTTGTGGACTCTTTGAGGAGGCAATTTGAGTTCAGTGTTGATTCTTTTCAGATCAAGCTTGACTCTCTCCTGCTTTTCTACGAATGCTCAGAGAACCCAATGACTGAACCGTTCCATCCCACCATCATTGGTGAGAGTGTCTATGGGGATTTCCAGCAGGCCTTCGACCACCTCTGCAACAAGACCATCGACACTAGGAACCCTGAGGAAATAAGAGGAGGTGGGCTTCTCAAGTACTGCAATCTCTTGGTGAGGGGCTTCACTGCTGCTTCAGAGACTGAGATGAAATCTCTGCAGAGGTACATGTGCTCAAGGTTTTTCATTGATTTTTCAGACATTGGGGAACAGCAGAGGAAGCTCGAGGCCTATTTACAGAATCACTTTGTAGGATTGGAAGACCGGAAGTATGACTATCTGATGACCCTGCACAGCGTGGTTAATGAAAGCACTGTCTGCCTGATGGGACACGAGAGGAGACAAACACTAAACCTAATCACTACGTTAGCCATTCGTGTCTTGGCAGAGCAGAACATTATTCCCAACGTGGCCAATGTGACTTGCTACTACCAGCCTGCCCCATATGTTGCGGACGCAAACTTTAGCAATTACTACATTGCCCAAGTCCAGCCCGTCTATGCTTGCCAGCAACACACCTACTCTACTTGGTTGCCCTGCAATTAAGAATGGCTGCAAGGCACTGTGTGAGGCGATCTAAATGAAAAGGGAAGTGGAAGAGGGCGACCCTTTCCCTAGAATTGGTTCTGATTTCCGTGCAGTGAGAGTCCGCTCATGCTGTCAAAGCTGGGTTTAGGCATTTGTTTTCTTTCAAATGCATGATTGGTCTGAAAAAAGCAGACAACCAGTTGGCATCCAACCCAGAGCACTAGAGGTAGGCCACAAAAAAAGAGTGCCCTCCTGAAAGGAACAAGGGCCCGATGTGATTAAATTATGGCCTTGCTGTAATTGCTCGGATGGGCGTTACTTGCAGACAGTTTGGAGAGTTATGGGGGACCAACCATAAATATCCTTGTGTTTATCAAGGGCACAGAGGAAGAGAGTTGCTATACAGAGCATGTCAGATAGATGTGGGGCTTGCAGCTTCAAAGAGGGCCAGTGTGATGATCACATTATTGCTTGAGCAGAAAACTTTAACAAGACAGGTTTGTTCAAGAATAAGGGATAATCTAGTTATTCCGAAGCAGCAAATTGAATTTAGGCCCATATTATAAAGGAAGCTGCAGTAGTTTATCGCCGATTTACCGGCAGGAAATTGCCGATAAAGCGGCGATAATGGGCTTGATGATATGCGATTCGAATTTCAATCGAAGCCCAGGTTAGATGTGTGAACATCTAACATGGGCTTCAATTGAAATTCGAATCGCATATTATCAAGCCCATTATCGCCGCTTTATCGGCAGTTTCCTGCCGGTAAAGCGGCGATAAACTACAGCAGCTTCCTTGATAATATGGCCCTTAGTTTCTCTATTCGAAAGTGTTTTTTTCCTCACAATAACGAATGAATGTGCAATGAGAAATGGCTGCGAAACCTATTTTACACTCGAAGACCAAAGATTTCAACCTTAAGATACCCAATTGAGGAAGTTCACTTAGAACAATGTATTTGCACACAAATATACTATTTAAAGTGCCTGTTGCCTTTAGAATAAATTTGAAAGTAAAGAGATAATAATTTGTAATAATGACCACGGTTTTTTTTATGGGGTAAGGGGAGAACGTAAACCTGTGAATAAACGGTGGAGGAAATGCCTTATTTTTTGATAAATGCTTTTGTTAAATTAATGTTGTTTTGAAATGCTCTTATTTGTATGACTGTCTATGTGTATGTATAGCATGTATATATTTATATATCATGTGTACATATGTATACATAGACGTGTTATAGTCTAGATAAAATGTAGCACTTGGAGCATTAAAATGCTGTGTTGTTTTAGTTTCCAGCTGGATGTTGTAGCACAGTAGTTGATTTGCAGTTACATCACCTGTAGGCCGAATTGGGATGCAAGAGTACATTCATGGATACTTTTTCCCTAGTTGAAGCTTTCCACTTTAATGTTCTGACGTTTATATATTTCTACCCACCATTGTTGTGACTACCTCCATGGTCTGTAATGTGAGCATGGGTTAAAAGAAGCCCGGGACCACTGCTGAGCGTTCCGTCCTGGAAGGGTTACTAGGAGCTCTGCTTTCCTGCAATGCACACCGATATTTTTTCCAGGTGGAGTTTGCAGTTTGGAAGTACACAAGGCAACCCTTGAAAAACAGTTACATTTCTAGAATACAAAATGCCACTCAACTGTCGTCCCATTTCACGTTGTATACGTATGTGCAATTCATAAAATGTTCCTGCATCTGGCTGGACAATCTAGAATTACATGACATAAATGATATAATTTCAAGTGGTTGTTTCTTGAAAACTCCTAAGAAATATGAAATTTTATTTGATGTCCCTTATATTTATTATTCACATTATGGGCCAATGCCCACCTTCAACTGGTGTTCTATCAATAAAAAGCCTACCACACTGTCAAGGAAGGAGGCCAGATCAACACTGTTTTAGTTTGAATTTTCTTTTGACCTTATGACTTACTCGCAGGCCAGCATGGTACTGCTATTTAGTAACGTTTGCACAAGAACTCCTTGACTCCTTGCCTTGCTTTGGTCTCTGTTTGCTTTCTGGCTAGCCAGTGGGCTCCTTCGCGGAATACTCCAGTTGGTAATGATGTTTTCCCAGGGCACTCGCTCTTTCAGCTGCAGATCTGGCTTGAGAAGTGTTTGTTAGAATGCAGAGGGCTGGCCTTTGGCTGATCAGAGATCTTTGACGGAAGCAGAAGGGAGGGGTGGGGAAATGGGATCAGCTGGTAATGTGGTATGTTTTCCTACCACAACTATTCACTGCAGTGTGCTGTGCGTCACCCATCAACGAAAAAGCTGCAGCTTCTAAGGTAGCAGCACATAAACTGAATTCTTTGGGAATTTTTTTTGCATCTCTCTGAGATGCTTTTACTTAGTTTTCCCAGTTTCAGTGACTACCATCTATGCTCCATGTTACTTGCCGAGAACGAGCAATGCTCCCTAAATTGAGGAATGACTCGAGTGACAGGAATGATTTACCCTCTTCATTATTTCAATATAGTTGTTCTTTCTCTACTAGAGGTGCCACAAGCCTCCCTAGCCCCGACCCCACAACTTTTGTGTCCGGAATTTGAATACAAGTTCTGGTAGACCAGGAAGCTACCACTACTAAAATGAATAATACGGGTCACCAACAATAAAACTGCAGATAGCTTTGGCTTAAGGCCATTAAACATAAACATTTGAGTCCTATTGTTTCATGAGGCACACAGTGCGAATGGAGTGTTTTGCAAATGCCACAGCAATCCAATTACACACACTAAAACATATTTTCCAGTTTTCTGCACTTAGTTTTTGAAAGGCGATACCTGCCCATATTAACCTTTCCTATTTAACCTTTTCAGCTTTTTGCATGTTCTTCTTGCATTCAGGATTGCCATGTTTCTAAATTTCAGTGGCCATGACTTTTTGAAGTCTGTCTGTTCGATGGCTCTTCATAGTTTAAAACTAAATCTTGCCTCCCTCTAATTTAAAGACAGACAAGGTGTTAAGCTAAATCTATAAGTATAAAAAAATACAGGGTTCACGTATTCAGTCCCTATTCACAAATATAACTTAAACAAAAAATTCTTTGTGCTTATTTTTTCCAGTGCAGAAAATCACGTTTTCATAACATTTAACTCTTGTAATTATAGCTTGCTGGCAAAGTAATTCGTGTGGAGGAAAAAGTAAAGAAAAAAGGGCAGCTTGGCTTGATTTGTGCATAGACCTACATTAGGAAAGCAGCTTAGGCAGTTTACTTTCCCTCCTAGAGAAAATGTCTCTTTGAAGCGTCTTGTTGCAGCAGACTGGTCCCAGGAGGTTTTCATTTAGGAGCACTGACTATCGGCTTTCTCTGGGTCAGGCAGGGTGTGACACAGCACAGGTTCTATAGACTGCAGCACTTGCATTAAGTGCTCGAGGGAACATATTGTGAATTTTGTTTACATTGTCCAATATTTGGATTGTTTTGTAAATAAAACGTTATTTTGTTCTTCTTGTGTGCATTTTCTTTAATATTTTACATGTTTTCTTGTTTTGCGACCAATCTAATGGAACAACTATTAGGTAGCCTTTTTCCTTGACTCTTCTGAATTTTTCTGGTTGTGTCCATTAGGGGTTGAGAGGTAACTGCATTATTTCCATGCCAGCTGTAAGCCCTTAACTGAGGACTGCATGAGAAGTATAGCAGCAGCAGCACACTTTTAAATTGTCACCTGCTAATTTCAGCAAAGTTAAGTACTAGCCCATGCAACTTTGAATAATAATTGAATTTTTCAGATTGCACCAGGTGTAAAGGCGTCCTTTATTCTTCATGTGGTGCTCATCTTGACCACCAGATCTCATTGAACAAATGATACAATGATTGTGTTTCAGGCTTGAAAAATCAGATTTCTGCATTTGCCAACAGTAAATTCCTTGCTTGAGCTTAGGCTGTGAGCATTTCAAAGTGGGACATTCTGCAAACAGAAGTGAATGCCCACACGCCTGTTTGCTCCTTGGTAGCCACGTTTCCCTTTGCAAGATAGTATCCCCATCTTAAAAATAGTGACACATTTGCTTGTTTTTGTGAAGGAAAAAAGTGTGTCCATTGGCAAAATATTTTTGAAGAAGATTAGGCCAGTAAAGATGGTAAAAATTATGTATGATTTTGACTGATCTTTGGTCTTATAAAACACAGTGATTACCGGTATGTTTCTTGAGTTTGAGGCGTAATAGAAACACTTATGGCTCTTATTGATGGGAAGATGTGAGGGGAGTTCCAAATCTTTTGAGGGCTAGTTTTTTTTACACTTCTGGACTTGCAAGAAGCGTAAGTTGCTCACCACACACATTTGTGTTTATTTTGTGCCTTTTCCTCAGGGAAAAATATATTTTTTTGTCCACTGGGTTTGTCCTTAGTCCACACAAAGCTGTTGAAGACTGTAAGAAGCAACAAGGTGTTGAAGCAAGTACCACTGCCTTTGCTTATTTGGTCATTAAACGTAAGCTCTTGCACTCTAGTGAAGCCCAGATGTTTAAGCTTCTGATGAGGAGTCTGGCCAGAGAGTGTCCTGCTAGCATTCCTGTTTATTTCCAAAACTTAGGGGCACATTAGTCCATCCCGTTGTCAAAAGGGACTGCGCGACATAAGGGCGGGGGTCCCTTGGGTGCCATTAGGATGTGCCCATCACAGTGGCGGGCGCATCTTGCATTCCTAACATTGTGGCGGGCGATGCACTCAGCACCACCCGCCACAATGCCAGGAAGGCCTGTTGTGCATGGAACTGCAGGGGGGTACCATAGGTACCACCCCATGTGCACCCCCGAGTCCTTGGGGGCCCACAACGGGCCCCCCATGCAGACTCCGCATGCCTTTCCGTGGCGGCAATGCCACCACGGAAAGGCATTTCAAAACCCACATTCTAATATGGTTGGCGGTGTCTTTCAGACACCGCCACCATATTGAACCCTTTTCCGCCCGGTCGACATGTCGACGGGGTGGAAAAGCGTCGGACGGTCTTTCCATCCGCCGCGGACCCCCCAGCCATTGTAATGTGGCGAGGGGGTCATTTCTGCACAGGTGGCGGGTGGATCGCCCCACGCCGGGCCGTCGATCCGCCCGCCATCCTAATGGGGCCCTAAGATTTCAGACTTTCTGGCATTCAGTTTGCGAACTTTGTTTCCATCTGCCTCTGGATGCGAGGCAGTTCTGGGGGTTATGCAGAGAGCCTGTTTTTTGTTGCATCTGCACGATTATTGGCTGTGTAGCAAAGCAGCTTAAGGATGTTCGATAGACATACAGATCAAAGAGCATGTGAAAGACCCCACTATAGATAATGAGCAATGGGGCACCGTCTTCGTTCATGGTTAAGGAATCTTCGCAGAGGACCTGAGCACGGACATTGCATAGTTTTCAAATGACCCTTACTTTGAAGATTCATGGTGGGCTCATGTTTTCCTTAAGAAATGCCCATAATTTTGCATCTCTTCCTCTTACCTGTCTTTTTCACTTACCTCTTTCGTTGATAAATTACTTCTACATGTCTGACAAGTGGGCCAACGTTTTGTGTGGAGTCTTCATGCAGTGCTGGCTTTTTAGCCTGGATAAGTAAGTGCCTCCTGGGAATAATCACAAATTAGCTCTTCAATTAAAATGCGGAAAACGTCCAGCATGCATCTGCTGTTGACTAAAGCTCAAAAACAGGCAGAACGGGCTCGTGGCTCCCATGTTTTAAAAATGATAAAGGGCATGGGAAATCTTTTAACTACTTAACTGAGACACATGAAGACAAACTAGTTTTTCAACACAGGGGGTAAAATCAGAACAAGTCTCGGACTGCAACATGCATAAAATACCACCATGGTGAAGGTGTACGTAACATCCGGGCACTTCACAACTAGGCACGTTATATCAAAATGAGACCTTTCTGAGCCATTATTCTTCATGCAAAGTTTGGATTCAATGACGTCAGGTATTTTTCAAACGTGTCTTTTGTTTCCTGTTTAGCGGCCCTTCACTTCATCACTACATTTATTTGTCTTGTAAGGGTATAGTAGATCAGGAAAGGAGTATGCGGTGAGTGGCTTGAATTAAGCCATATAGGGACCCAAGTATTACAGCATCACTGGTGGGAGAACCAACAACACAAACTGTTTGCATGTGACCTTGTGCGGTATGCCTCTTCTTGAACTGAAACTGAAGCATTGTAATGAAGGTATCCTTGTTTCCCTCGTGCTCTACCTCGTCCTCTTTGGGAAGCATCCTAGTATCTGAAGTCGGTCAAAGACTTTCAGGCCCGGAAACACTACCCTTGTGCTAACTTAGAACTGACTACCCTCCAGGCACCGTGGATGTCACAGCACAATCTGATCCATTCTCTGCCTTTTCTCCTACACATGTACCTTGCAGACCTTGAAAAAACTACTGAGTTTTGGCTTGGAGCTAGCCATCCTCTATATTGACTATTGGTTAGCAAGAGCATGCAAAGGGCTGAACTTAGGGGTCGATTAGGATGGCGGTGAATCCGCATCCTCCGGGCCGGTGGTAGCCACCGCTGGCCCGGAGGATGCGGATTCACCGCCGCTGTCCTCGAAAACACCCACTGCCAGATTAGGATGGCGGTGGGATCAGCGGCAGACAGCAGGTCCATCCGCCGCTGATCCGCGGGGTGTGGACCACAATATGTGGCGGTGTCTACAAGAAACCGCCAGCCATATTAGGATGCGTGTTTACACATGCTTTTCCACAGCGTTTTTTCCGCCGTGCACTTAGTGGTCGAACACCGCTGCCCTTGCGGACGGTTCCTCCAGCTCGGGAGTGGCGGACGGACGCAAGTCCGTCCGCCATCCTAATTGACCACTTAGTGGTTGTTTAGGATGGCGGACGGACTTGCGTCCATCCACCACCCCCGAGGTGGAGGGACCGTCCGCCAGGGCAGCGGTGTTCCCTCCATGCCAATTAGGATGTGACCGCCACCCTGGCGGTCACATCCTGTATCCGCCACTATGTTAAAAATGCATGCATTGCATTTGCATGCACAAAGCGGCAGGCACCGCGCGGTGCTTGCCGCTTTGTGCATGCAAATGCAGCACCCGCACCCCCTTCACTCTGCGGTCCTGCAGGGGCCCCCAAAAGCAAAGGTCCACATGCTTTTCCACGGCAGAAAAACCGCAGAGGAAAAGCATGTGTAAACACGCATCCTAATATGGCTGGCGGTGTCTTGCAGACACCGCCACCATATTGTGGTCCACACCCCGCGGATCAGCGGCGGACGGATCGGCCGTCTGCCGCTGATCCCACCGCCATCCTAATCTGGCGGTGGGTGTTTTCGAGGATCGTGCCAGTGAATCCGCATCCTCCGGGCCGGCGGTGGCTTCCACCTGCCCGGAGGATGCGGATTCACCGCCATCCTAATCGAACCCTAAATTCGACCCTTTGCATGCTCTTGGTAACCAATAGTCAATATAGAGGCTGGCTAGCTCCAAGCCAAAACTCAGTAGCTTTTTCAAGGTCTGCAAGGTACACGTGTAGGAGAAAAGGCAGAGAATGGATCAGATTGTGCTGTGACAGCCACGGTGCCTGGAGGGTAGTCAGTTCTAAGTTAGCACAAGGGTAGTGTTTCCGGGCCTGAAATTCTGTGACTGACTTCAGATACTAGGATGCTTCCCAAAGAGGACGAGGTAGAGCACGAGGGAAACAAGGATACCTTCATTACAATGCTTCAGTTTCAGTTCAAGAAGAGGCATACCGCACAAGGTCATATGCAAACAGTTTGTGTTGTTGGTTCTCCCACCAGTGATGCTGTAATAATTGGGTCCATATATGGCTTTAATCAAGCCACTCACAGGAATGAACAGAATGTTACAGACTTGGTACAGCCACTGCGGGAAGCCCTAGTATCCATAGAGGGAATTGACTGTTTACATCCCAGCCTTCACTTCTGGTGCTGTTCATGGAGTTCTCAGTGGCAAGCCTTAAGGCTGATGGCAAGTTAATGCTCATGTTCAGGAATTGTGTAGTAGCCTCATTGATTTGTTGATGGCTCAGGTAGAGACTCCCAGAAATGCTTTCTTGAAGTTCATGAAGGTTTTGTTTTTCAGTAACCTGTTTCAAATTTACTCCAGACCAGACTTGAATTAAGCCAGCACCACATCTGGCACTCATTTTCAATGCAATGGAAGCAAGCAGAAATCAATGGAGCCAGAGAAATGACAATCCTAGCATAAATGAAAAATAGAACAATAACTTTTCTGCCAACAGTTGGCAGAAGTACAACATACACACATACTACTGCAAATATGTTGTATGACAAAATATCGTCCATAAAAGATTTTGACACAAGAATATTGTGTCATAAATACGGTCAACAAATACAATGTTTGAATTATTATGTATGTAATATATATATATATATATATATAAAACAAACATTTAAACAATTTTAAAAACACATAATATTTACATTTAAATGTAAAATTACCAAACTAATATATTTATTGGGGTATCAGCAATAGTAGACTCTGTAGGGCTTATATTTAGTATTCCTATTCCCAATCTTAGCTACAATAGGAAAAGTGTTGGAGTAAGGAGAGATTATATTTACAATTCCCTCTCCAACGAAAGCAAAGCAAGGAAAGTGTTGACCTTTGGAGGGATTAGGTTTACTATTCCCACTCTAACCTAGGCAACAGTAGGCAAAGTGTTGGATTTTAGTGGCATTACATTTCCACTTCCCATTCCATGTAAACAAAAGCAGGGAAAGTGTTGGACATTGGAGGGTCTTCATTTACTATTCCCAATCCAACATAAGTAATAGTAGGTAAAGTGTTAGTCTTCAGAGGGGTTGGATTTACTATTCCCACTCCACAGTGAGCAAAAGCAGGGAAAGAGTTTGTCAGAAATTGGGCTGTTGGTTGACTGGGATGTGAGCCCTGGTCGTGCAACAGCTGCAATCCTGTGCAGAGTGAATCAAAAAAAGTCAAAAAATGAACATGTGTTTAACCCTGGGTAGCTTGGCACAAAAGGCAGTCAGGCTTAAATTTGGGGCAATGTGTAAAGTATTTATGCAGCACACAAACAGTAATACAGTGAAAACAGAACGCACAATAAATCCTACACCAATTAAAAAAAATATAGTAATCATTATTAAATAATTTGACACCAAAGTGACAAAAATCCAATTAGTAGAACAGAATTATGTATTTTAAAAGTTTTTAGTGAAATCAAGCTCCTAAAATAGCAAAGTGCCAAGCGCGGACATCCAGTCCCACTAGACCGAGTCAAAGTTGCAAAATATGGCCACCCATGACGGAGCATGAGTCAGATGCAAGAAGTAGATTGGACCTTGTCAGTGCTTACCTCCAGACTTATAAGAAGTTTAAAGAAAATTGTTTTGAGAAGGTGACGTCCATTGAGGCAAGGCTGCAGGCATTGTCCGAGGAGGGAGCATCATAGTCTGGGAGCCTTGGGTTGATGCCACAGAGAAGATTTATACGTTGGAATTAGTTTCTTTTTTGGAAGTCGTAAAGTACCAGTGTGACAAGGCTGGAGGCTGTAGCTGAAGACAGTTCCAATAGCTTGGAAACTCCTTCGACGAAGAACCGCAGAAAAGGATTTGCTGCTGCACCTTGTGCGGATGACGAGCAGGTCCTACTCGGTCTACCCCCAATTCTCATGAGCGGTTTTAAGCCACAAACTTTCTAAATGCCAAGTTTTTGACTTTTGCTATCTGGACACATTTAGCACCACAACGAAGGATCCAAGACTATTGGGACATCACTTGGGGGTTCAGCAGTCACTGAGGCTGGGCCTAGGTGTTGGTTCAATATGGTGGGAACATTTGTGTCCCTGTGGCTCTGAAAAGGAGGCCAGCAAACTAGCCATTGAAATCACTCTGGTAGTCCAATGTCCAGGTCAATATGCAGGGCTCAAACAGCAGGGCTGGCCCCAGAGGGATTAAGCCAGGCTTTGGGCACTCAAGCAGTCCTTCCAGGTACAGCAAAGCAGTCTTGCCAAGTTCACAGCAGGGCGCAGAAGCAGGCAGTGCTCTGCGAGTCCTTCAGCAGATACAGGAGTGAAGTGAAGAGTGGGTCTGAGGGTCCAATTGTTATACCTGGTGACTCCTTTGAAGAGGGGGAAGTTTCTAAAGATTTCTCTTTGAAGTGCTTGGAATTTCCTGACTCACTTGCTCTGGCTCAAATCTGGCTGCAAAGACAATGTGGAGGTGACAATCCATTTGTGTGAAGACATAGCAAAGCCTATCCAGTTGCAAGTGGGGCTGTGTGTAGCTTCACCCCCTCCAACCTGCCAGCAGATGGCCCATTCAGGCAACCTAATCCTTCTATTGTCTGATTGTCTGGGTGGAATTCACAAAGTATAAATATCAGTTACACTGAGTCATGTGACCGAAGAGAGGCTGCAAGCACCAAATGGCTAGAGTCAGAAAAATGCCAACTTATTTTCTAAAAGTGGCATTTTCAAAATGTAATGTAAAATCTAACTTTACCATTGAATACAATTTGCCCATACAATTTAATAGATACCAAACATGAACTACATGCCTGGTCCCAAAGAAAAGTTAGCACTTATTAAATGTAATATGGCAACCCAATGTTATCCTATAGGATAACATGTTTAGGAGTTTTTCACTAGCAGGACATGTAAAACTGAAAAGTGCATGTCCAACCTTGTAATTATAATGCACCGAGCCCTGTGGGCTGCCTAGGGCATATCTAGGGCTTACCGTAGACGTAGCTTATATGGAACAAAATGAGAGTTTAACGAGTGGCATGGATGTTATATTGCATAGTCTAATTAACAGTTTAAAGCTGCATTCAAGCTGCAATGGGTGGCCTGGTACATGTTTAAAGGTGCTACCTAAGTTGGTGGCACAATAAGTGCTGCAGGCCCACTAGTAGTATTTGATTTACAGGCCCTGAGGGTATAGTATACAACTCTAGAAGGCACTTATAAGTAAACTAAAGATGCCGATTGTGTATACACCAATGTTGCCATGTGAAGGGGAGAAGCACACATACTTTAACACTGGTCAGCAGTGGTAAAGCGCTCAGAGTCCTAATGACAACAAAAAGAATTAACAAAAACATTAGGTAAGCTGGCAAACAATTTCAGGAAAGACCACCCTAAGAATGACAGGTCTAACACTGTTGCACTTTGAAGGGGTTAGATTTACTATTCCTACTCCAACGTAAGAATAATCAGGGAAAGTGTTGGACTTTTATACAGTTAGATTTATTATTCCTACTTCAATATTAGAAACAGTAGGGGAAAGGTTGTACTTTGGGGGAGTTAGATATGCCATTATAATTTCTAAGCAACAACAAAAAATCCTTTTAATACAAAGCAAAATAACAATATTTATATATATGTTAAATAAAAAAATCACTACAGATAAAGACAAAAACAAATTTCCTATCACAAAATAAATTAAAAAGATATATAAACCAAAGTAAAACTTTCAATCATAAAAAAATAATATATACAATATTGTTCATGTAAATGAATTATTAAATAAAACTAATAGAATTAAACATAAGAAATGGAAGACTTTTTCACTTTTGCATCATTGAATGCACTGCTCAAGAACTTAACATTTACTTACAAAAACAAATAATGTAACAATTTATGAATGAAAAAATTTACATAATGAATTACCAATTAGTATTTTGATTTACATAAAATATTCATAGAAAATAACGCTATAATTTACTTTTTTAATAACCACCCAGTATCATCCAATGCAAACATAATCAGCTACTAAACTAAACATGACTAACTACATTTAAAAAATGTAAATTAAACATCAAAAATCTCAGACTATATTAAAATGTTTACAATAGCATGTAATCTATTAAATAACTTAATTATTTGCTAATAAATATTTAATTGACATAAAAAACAATTAGTTATATTTAAATAACTTCTCATCCTAATTCACTACAAACCCATCAACTCGCAACTGAGTTAAAAATTACAATTTCAATTAATGTAAAAACTTTAAAATTAAGCATTCAATTTGCAAACTAGACTAAAATCTCAAAAACAAATTGTTATGAAAATACTGATATCAAAAAATTATTTATTAACCAATAGATATTAAATGAATTAAAAACATATTTCATTCAACTGTATTAAAGTAAACAATATTATATACAATAGTAATTGAAAATAAAAATTATATTAAAAAAAGTATATACTTACCATCTGTATTTTGTCGTACGATATTGAGTTGGCAATATTTTTAACACAATATTCTTGCAGTTCAATCATTGTTCCATAATATTTTGGTAATTCACCATGCAAACTATCAAGATAGCAACAAAGGTCCAAAAAAAAGGTCCAAAAATACAATAACTGACGGGCCAAACAGAACAACAGCCGAAAAAAGACACGTACAGCTATGTACATCATTTCTCCATAAAGTCAACAATACAGGCACACACAGTTGCAAACTTAAGCATCAATACACATGAACATATATATTGAATTGAGCTGTAACACACACATTAGTGCAGAGGATTCAGTGAGTACATTTGCACAGCAGCCAGATATGTCTCATAAAATAAGAAAACAATCACATAAAGCTTGCCTAAATCAGAAATCAAACCAGAGGTAAAACACTTTACCCAAATTGTTTTCCTGTATATCTCATGCTGGTCTTCAAACTCAGGAACCAGTATCTGAGAAGGAGAGAGGATGAATATGCAGATTGGGGATGACTGTCTTTGGGGCTCATTATTCAAGTCCGCCCCCCACCATAGCGGTGTTTGGGACATCCGCCAGACATGCGGCGGTCCCACCACTGCTATTAGGATGCGCCCGATATACCGGCGGGTGCATTCTGGACCTTTATCATTGCGGGCATTGCTGCTGGTTGCAGCAGCGTCCACAATGCTAAAGGTGCATGCACCGCATTTCCCTGCACCACAAGGCTGGCACTACGCGGTGCCTGCCACTTGGTGCATGGAAATGCAGCGGGTACCATGGTACCAGTGCAGCAACACCCCCCCCCCACAATGGGGGCCCACAATGGGCCCTTAAACCTTAGCCCCGCCAGCCTTTCCATGGCAGCATTGCTGCCATCGAAAGGCCTCCTAAAATCCACACCCTAATATGATGGATGGTGCCTCCTAGGCACCGCCACCATATTAGTTGCCCGGCTCCATCCACCAGGCAATCAGTACGATTACCTCAGGCGGAAAAGCGGCGGACGGACTTTCCGTCCGCCGCGGTATCCACTGCCATCCTAATTTGGCGGTGGGTAAATCACCATGTGATGGCGGATGGAGCAGGGCCACTAATATGGTGGCAGTGGTGGCGGTCCTTCCGCCATCACTGCCACCATATTAGTGGCCCTGCTCCATCTGCCAGACAATCAGTACGATTACCTCTGGCGGAAAAGCGGAAGACGGGCTTTCCGTCCGGTCGGTACCCACTGCCATCCTAATTTGGCAGTGGGTAAATCACCAGGTGATGGCGGAAGGACTGCCAACACCGCTCCGGCGGTGGCGGTCCTGCCACAGTCAGAATGAGCCCCTATGTCATGTCAGAGGAGGAGGCAATGACTATATGTCCATTTGCTCCTGTTGGAATTCTGAATGTGACTGCAGAATTGGAGCAACAACTCACTTCAGTAACAGTCTGCTGTCATGCTACTGCTGCCATTGGCAGACCCACACACCACTCCAGTCCAATGAACCATTCCAGGTAACCAATAGTGCCACAAAGGACATCTCACTGGAATGCCAATGCTGATGCTAGTTATTGACATGCATCAACACTACACTACAGCAGTACATCTCTATGGCATATTCACTGCAGGACAGACAAAAGGTACCTCTGTAACTCTATGACATTGCCCATTTGCATTTGGGTATGAAATGTAATGAATTGCACACACGTGATACTTCAACCACCATGTCAAAGGGTACACTATTATCGCAATTAATGCTGATGACATTCGATCAACATGCAAGTTCATTGTAGTACCAGGGGCTTATTCATTCCTGTGTATGGTACCTTTCCTGGTTCACATAATAGCTTAATCATCTGCCAGTTGATGATTGCATGTAATTTAGTTACTGAGTCTTTTGGTAACAAGTGGCTGCTTAATGAGTACAACAAAATAATATGTGTCTGATTTTGTACCTGTACCATGGCATTAGAGAATCACACATCACAATCCCCTTTCCAATTGACCCACGATGAACACCTGGCCTGCATGTATGAAGGGAATATCAGCAATATTCTGTGGGTGCCAACTCTAATGCATTCCACATGCCTTTATTGCAGGTGATGCTGCATATAAACTCTTTCCCCATCGACTCACTACCTTTAGGTATTCAACCACTGTATCATATCAGTGCTATTATAGAATGAACACACAGACTTGAGTTATCATAGAGCATACATACATTCTCAGATTGTGCTTCAGAGGCATTTTATCCTATGGGGGCATGTTCCTGTATTCCTCTGAATCAGTGGGAATGGATATCCTAGCTCGCTGCTTGCTGCATAATATAATTTTGCAATGAGGTTTGTATGTCACAAGATTGTGTTCCAAATGAAAATCTGACATAAATATTGTTGCTTAAATATCGTCTTTTAAAAACCACCCAGTTGGTGTTATATCCAATTGGGTAGTGGCCTTCTCTCTGGATAGAATCACAGAAGTTAAATGGAACCAAAGACCCTCATGATCACCGATTTGCCGAGGTAAATATAGTAATATGGTGAAAGAGAAAGTGACCTTGAGGGAAGGGTCTTGGGAGTAAATAATAAACCAAAATAAAAACTCCAAAATAAGAAAAAACAATGCGTGCACTCACCTGCTAGGAAGAAAAATGCACCAGAATCACAACGTATGTGAACATCCGCTGAGAAACATAAGAAAGCAATTTCCTAAAGGGATCACTTCTCAAAATATGTCTGTTAGAAATGGGATCTAGTTAGCAGAGCTATGCACTCTGTCCACCTAGGGACCACTGCTCTAGTCAGGGTCAGCTAGATACACACTAAAAGATAACTTGTGCTCGCACTGGTAGCTTGGCACAGATCAGTCATGCTTATCTACAGAGGCAATGTGTATCTGTGCAACACACACATAATAACACAATAAAAACATTACAAAAAGACTCTACACTAGGTTAGAACAATTGACAATAGTTTTATGAGTATCATCAATACCAAAATGACAAAAATCCAATAAATAGTACCCGAGGTATAAATATTTAAAGAACATTTAAAAATATAGTGCTTAGAGTCATAAAGCGTTAACATGGGCTATCTGGTCATGCTTGGCTGGGGTAAATCCAAAGTTCAGGCTGACAGTGAATGAGCAAGGGTCGAATTCATGGACCAGCCTTGGCACACTGAAAAAAGTACCTTGGATAGAGGCTTTGTCGATGCCGAAGACCCGATGCGAGGAGCAGAGGAGGCGATTCATCGTCTTTGATCCCTTTAGGGGGAAATGTTACATGTTGCCTAGATGTTAATCAATTCATGCTGAGTGTGGATAAAACTTTACTGAATAAACAAATTATGCCCGTGAAGAATCAGGCTGTGCCCCCTCTCCAAACCAGGCCCCAACATTCTTTCTGCTCCCCCTGGGGGCAAAACAGGAGTTTACTATTATTCTGTCTTCGGGAGGGGGGGTCAGAAGGCCTCTAGATGCCAGTGATATATAGAATATATCGTTATATATATCAACACATCACACATACATATTTTTGAGCACTAGTAATTACTCACTTTCAATTTGCAATTTGGTTTTAATTTCTTTTGAGGGTTTGCAAATACTTGTTGCGCATGTATAATTATACTTACTCTGTGTAAATCTTCATCTACTTTTTTCAAAAACAAATTCTAGGTAAAAGTGTGTTGCAAGCAATGGTTGAATGGAGTAAGTAATGCAGTGTACCACTATTATGAACCACTTCATGAATAAAGACTTATTGTTATATGCCCTCTCCCTTTGTTCTCTTCCAGTTTGGCAGTTTTTCAGAATCCAGAATTAACAAAACAAAAAAGCAAACTCCTTTCACTCACTCACCTTGATAGTTTCCATTGCCATCTTATTGTTATGTTACTTTGTTGACCCCCCATATTGACTATATGGTCAGACAGGTTCCAAATTTCATCCAAGAAGTATACCTAATCAGGGAGGGATTCTCAAAACTTGTGTCAGCTCTATAACAGGCATGTCAGCTTCTTGCCAATATTGCATATTTTGCAGTTTGGACAGAGAAATGCAGCAGTGAGCATTACCACAAGGAGAATACAGTAATGATTATGCTACTGAATATTGACCACCAAAGTATTCTGGTTTAAAAATATTTATTAAAAAAAATATTGAGAATCACAATATCGATGTTGAATTGAGCCTATGTAAACATCATAATTATTGAATACAATAGAATTGATTATTTCCATATTGACATTAATAAAACATTGGTAGACAAAATACAAAACACATATTTAACTACTATCTCAAAAAGAAAAAAATATATATTAAGAAATATAGGGGGTCATTAGGATAGTCCGCCGGCCATCCTTTTGGGAAATTGGGACCGCCCGCCATAAGGGCAGGGGTCCCCTGTGTGCGATTAGGATGTGCCCGCCACAGTGGCGAGCGCATCCTGCATTCCTGGCAATGTGGCGGTCGGTGCACTCAGCACCGTGCGCCACAATGCCAGGAAGGCATGTTGTGCACTTCCATGCACAACATGGCAGGCATCCCCCACCATACTAATGGGTGGCGGGCAGGCTAGGATGTAGGGCGGATCGCCAGGGCCATGCGGGCGGTGGCGATCCGCCCTACATCCTAATAGGCCCCATATTATTGACAAAATATTAAAATAAATACATATATAATTATACAAATCACAAACAAAATAAATATACCTAAAAAAGACATACTAATGAATTAGCATTTTCAATAGAAGGAAAGTTTCCCAAAAATGTCTAATGGCTAATCAAATACAAAAGATAAACTTTAAAGAAGGAATTAACAATATGCGATAATAGAAACAAAAAAACTATCATGTTTGTGTCTGTCCCTACAAAGAAGACAGAAGCCTGCAACACTGTAAAAAAGTCCAGAAACCTACTATAAAAATTAAGTAAAATTACTTAAATAATGTGTACATTCCAACGTCCACTTGATGGAGGAAGACATCGCCAACTGGTTACAAAAAGCCATTGATTGGTTCGCCCCCCTCACTAAATTCTCGCCTGCCAGGCACGGGAACGCACACAGGTGGTTTTCTACTGACCTCAAGGAACTTAAACTTAAGCTACGTCAACTAGAACGGAATTGGAGACGTGGCTACTCTAACTCTGACAGACTGCTTTTTGTGGCGGCCCGCAAAGAATATAAAAGTGCAATCATCATGGCTAAAGATACACATGTCTCTGAAAGAATCCTCTCAGCCCATAACAAATCTAAAGAAATCTTCAAAATTATGAATGATCTCTCCTCTGATGACAGAATTCTACCCACTCAGGTTCCCACACAAGAGACATGCAACGCGCTGAATTCCTTCTTTATCGAGAAAATTGTGGCTATCAAGAATACCATTCCCCCTCCCAGCCCCGTTAGTCCGTTGGACTCCTCTCTCCCTAATCCGCTATCTTTCGCTCACTTTCCCGCCATCAGTCTTAGCTTCCTCTCAGAGCTTACAACCCGTATTAAATCGGGGTCTCCCAACGATTGCTGTCCCCACTCGGTACTCAGGGACATCTTTTCTTCCCTACCACACAGTATCCTCTCCTTCCTGAACGCATCCCTCAGCACGGGCACTGTCCCCAGCTCTGAAGAAACCTGGGGCAGACCCCGCCAACCTCTCTAACTACCGTCCCATTTCCCTCCTGCCTTACCTGGCATAACTTCTTGAGGCCCATGTTACTAAGTGCCTCTCCAAATTCATAGAGACCTCTAGCTTCCTTGAATCCAACCAGGCAGGCTTTAGGCCGGCATATTCTACCGACACCGTCATTTTGGCTGTTCTGGATGCTCTGAGGGGAAACGCCGACAAGGGGGTCCCGCAGGCATTAGTACTCCTGGATTTGTCAGCTGCGTTCGACACGGTGGACCATAACATCCTTTTACACTGTGTCGGACAGGCTGGCATCCAGGGCCCCGCCTTCGAGTGGGTTAAGTCATTCCTCTCAGGCAGAGTACAAATGGTCCGCCTGGGTCCCTACACGGCTACTAAGGCACCCACAGCATGTGGAGTTCCTCAGGGCTCCTCCCTTTCACCTCTCTTATTCAACCTGTATCTTCGGCCACTGCTTCACTCGCTAAAAAAGTGGAAGATCACGGTGTTAAACTACGCTGTTGATCTGCAGATCATCTTCCCCCTAGATTCCCCCAATGCCACAACAGAATTCCACGCAGTGATGCTCCACATACAGCAGTGGATGAATCACAATCAACTCAAACTTAACCCAGGGAAAACGGAACTCAACCTGCCAGGAAACAGTGTGGCACACTGGGGCCCACAGTTCTGGCCAGCTGCCCTAGGCCCCTGTCCCGCACCTTCTGGCTCGGTTAAGAGCCTAGGGGTGATCATTGACTCCGATCTTTCCCTTAAGGTCACGTGGGGGCAGTGATCTCATCCAGCATGTTTCAGCTGCGAAAAATTAGAAAGATCTCCCATCTGCTCTCGCATGCGGCACTGGTGCAAGTTGTGATCTCCCTGGTAATATCTCGCCTCGACTTCTCCAACTCCCTCTACCTAGGTTTACGCCAGTCTCTGCTCCATCGCCTACAAATTGCCCAAAACCAGGCAGCAAGACTAATCTACAAAACTCCGAAGTGGCAATCGGCGAGACCCCTGCTGCGTAAACTGCACTGGTTGCCAACCGCTGAAAGAGCCGCCTTTAAGACAGGCTGCCTTATATTCAAATCACTTCACTGCACTAGCCTGGACTTCTTGAAGGACCTCATTGTAAAGCATTGCCTGGCACGCAATCTCCGCTCGGCCCATCTACACTTACTGGTCACTCCCACCATCAAACTGAAAAAGCTAAGAGGTCGCAGGTTTGCCTATCTGGCCCCTAGGCTATGGAACTCCCTCTCAATGGCGATCAAGACCAGCAAATCCCTACTGAGTTTCAGAAAGACCTTAAAAACCTGGTTATTCTCTAAGTCCTGCTAGCCGGCTCTGCCGCACCTTCTACATACATACCTAGCGCCAGGAAACTTATGGTGTCAGTGCGCTTTACAAATTCAGCTTAACATAACATAACATGACATACCACTAAAACACAACTTTTAAAATATAACAATCAATAAAATGAAAAAAAAATATTTTCCAGAATGCAGATCTTTTTCTCACACCTAAAAGACAGTAAAAATAAAGAAAAGAAAATCCCAAAGAGCCAAAGTGAAGAAACAGAAGGCACAAACACAGCAAAACGAAAACAACTTATACATGAAAGTAACCATAAAAAACGTGTAAAATATATAATATTAATTGCTGTATTAACTCCTAGAAAATATATAATTTTTTAAATATATTTGACCTTTTACAAAATCACAGAAAGGGAAACTCCTGTCATCTAGGTGACACCTAATGAACGTTGCCTATCGTAATGCGTTTCATATTTTTAAACGATTCCTTTGGAAGGCCCATCACTATGCATGATCAAGTGAAATATATAACTAAGATTAATAACCCAGCACATATGGCAGAAATTGAGGTCATGTGAGTCTTGTATGGCCCCTGGTTTGATCTGCCCCCATTGCATGAACTAAGCACAGACACGTAATTGGGGTCCCAATTTAGTCAAGAGAAGTGTTGGAATGCTTAGTGGAAGAAATAATGTTGTTGAGAGCCGATCTACGAAGTTTACCTCACTACAATTGGTGGAAAATGAGTGATTTTAGTCAAACCTTTAAGTTTGCTGTGAAGTCTGGGTTGAAAGAATTAGTGGAAACCTTTCAAATCACATCACCCTGAACTTCCCTTGGTGTCTAGTTTTCAGAAATGTCTAGGCTTAGTGGGTTTTCCCAGAGTGGTCGAGCGCCCAAGTCCAAATAATACAGCCATTTATCATAGCAAGTAGGAGTAAATTTGAATTTACCTCAACTTTGCTAGTCCAAATTTCAAAACTACCTCCAAAAGACTTCAAATGTGTTTTTACTTGCGATGGGGATGGGGAAGCTCTGTGCCCTAGGTGGGCAGAAAGATATTTGGGGCTTTAGGGTTGAGAGTAAGTATGAGCGGAAAATTCATTCCGCTCGCGGATTTTGCAGATTTTTGAAAATTTCGCAATCCGCGAATCGCGTGATATTGCCCAAAAATCCACAATTCGCGAGTTGGCAGATTTTTTTTCTTGTTCGCGCTTCAAAAATACAATCTCGCGTGCGCAGCATTGACTTACCATGATTTTGCGTTCGCTGAGGAGTTTTCCTCCCTGTTCGCGTGCGCTGCGAGATTTTGGTAGCTGGCCGAGCGACGCCACGATCGCGAACACGTCATTACGACCCGAAATGGGAAATTGCAAATGCGAAGATGTCATTGCGACCTTAAACAGGAAATTGCGAACGCGAACACGTCATTGCGACCCGAAACAGGAAAAAAGCATTGCGAGCAGGCTGGTTAAGTGGAAACATGATGCAACCGTTGTGACCGCATGCGCAAGTTCTCGTTCCCGAACTGGTAAAAAAATCTCTCGATCTCGCCAACATTTTTTTTTCGCAAGCTCGCGGAATTTGGCATATATTTGCAAATTGCGCTTACGAATTCTCATATCGCGAATTCGTGAATTTCGCCCATTCTTAGATGAGAGAAGGCCCAACAGCAGGGCAGCACACCTACATTTGTTTTGCTAAAAATATATAACTATATTCCTGGCTTCCCAAGGCCTTCTGCCCCCCCTCGAGGGCAGAATTATAGTAAACTCCCAGTGTTCCCCCAGGGGGAGCAGCAAGAATGTTGGGGCCAGGTTTTGGAGAGGGAGCTACAGCCTGATTCTTTGCGGGCTTCTTCCACTCCTTTTTTAGACCATTTTTTTTATAGTGTCCAATGGTCTTTCTGTCCCCCATTGGAAAGAAAATTGGGGTAAACCCCCCTATCTACCCTCCATGAGAGGAAGAAAGACTGTCGTGCCTGATGCGGAGAGCCAGCAGCGGCATATGCAGGTGTGGCTGCTCCCCACCGCAAAACAGTAAATACACCCTTACATGGTGTTCTTGTGGGCTTCCTGCTCCTGCGGGGCAGAATTGTGATAAGCACCTCATGTTAACCCTTGGAGAGTTAGACAGACTGATATGGCCAGGGTTAGAGAGGAGAGCACATACCCATGGCCCGGGCAGCACTCCCCACTCCAAAACAGAATATAAAACATTTGCTGTGTTCTAGTGACCTTTCTAATCCCCCAGGGAAGGAAATTGGGGTAACCATCACAAATCCACCACCATGGGTGGAGGGGCAGAAAGACTGTTGTGCCCCAGAGTGGGAAGGGCAGTGGCCCATTGTTGGAACTGGCCCTTCTTGCAGGGTCATCCTCAAACTTTTTGCTTCTTCCTCCCTTATTTTTCCTGACCCGTGGCTGTTGGCAATAGGACTCTGCACACTTTACCACTGCTGATCAGTGCTAAAGTTCATATGCTCTCTGTGTAAATTGTTATTCTGATTGGATATACATGTTTGGCATATTTGTATCACCATGAAGTCCCTAGTAAAGTGCACTGGGTGTGCCAGGGCTGGTGATGACAAATGCTACTAGTGGGCCTACAGCACTGATTGTGCCACCCACATGAGTAGCCCTAAAATGGTGTCTCAGGCCTGCCACTGCAGTGCCTGTGTGCAGTTTAGAACTGCCATGTCCTCCTGGTCAGTGTCCCCACTGACCAGGCCTAACCCTTCCCTTTTTGTGCACATCAGTCACCCCTAAGGAAGGCCCAAGGTACCCCCCTGGGCAGGGTGCAGTGTATGTAAAAGGTAGAGCATGTACTAGTGCAGGTGACATGCTCTGGTAGTGAATGGCAGCCATTTTCGTTTTCACTACTGTAAGGCTATCTTGCTCCATAGGTTAACATGGGGGATGCTGGCTACAGTGGTTAACAGCATTTCTTCCCATAGGAACAAGATAGGACATAAGTATCTAGTATCCCTGAACTCAGAATTTAATAACACATCTTTTGGGAAAGGTTGTTTTTAAATCCTGTATTTGAGAACAGCACTTTTAGAAAGTTGCTGTTCTCTTGTCTGACCCTTCTGTGTGCCTGGGCCTGTTTGTGTATTGACTGTCTGGTTTGAGAGTGACAGGGGCTGGGGAATTCCCCAGGAGGGAATTCCCCTGGATGAGTCAGCACTAGGCTGAATGACTGCATTTGCAACTGGAGTAGTGGGAGGAGTTAGCACCTGGGCTGAATAGGGCTGTGCCTGCCTTCCACAATGCTGGCTCCACCCCCCTGCTGGGCGGCTGAGGACCCTGCCCCTCACTCTGAAAGGAAGTCAGAAGCCAGCAAAACAAAGTACTCAGGAAACACCCAGAACTGGTTCAGACCGGGCTCAGGGCCCACATGCACAGAGAGAACAAAGACTTTAGGGGTATAAGTACAGGACCCCTGACAACAGAAAATTAGATCATCCTGGAAATCAAGAACGAACCTCTGCCAAGGAGAAAGCTGAAACTGAAGAAGGAAGATTGTCCTGCTGTTGCTCTGCTGGACTGACCTGTTGCTTTGCTGCCAAGGAGAGGGGAAGGACTTTGCTGCTGAGCTGTGTCCCCTGTCTTGAAGGAATCTCCAAGGGCCTGAGTAGAGCTGGCTCCCTGTTTTGAAGTCCCAGGAACAAAAGGACTTCACCCCCAGCTTCCCTGAACTCCGCTGAGAGAGTTCTGTCCTTCCTAGAGTGCTTGATCCAGTTGTGGGGCCTCTGGAAGTTGTACCTGAGCTGGGAAGCTTGAAACTAAGCTTGAGTGACTTTTGAAACTGAAAAGTGTCGCATCGCTCGCTTGCGGAGCGCATCCCCGACAGTGCGAGAAGTTTCCCGCCGCTACGGAGGTCGAGATCGTCGCAGCGCCTGACGCCGCTGCCAGAGACGTCGCATCCTTTGTTTGCGGGACGCACCAGACCGGTGCGGGAGAATCGAACATCGCTGTGAGTATCGTCGCAGAGCCTGTCGTCGCTGGGTGAGATCGGCGCACCGCTTGCTTGCGGACCGCATCACGTCGCTGCGAGCATCGTCGCAGAATCAACGCATCGAGGAGCTGCGAGAGAGAGGATCCCCGCTGGACCACGCACCGTCGCCCCGGAGATCGTCGCAGCCCCTACGAGATCGTCGCATCGTGCCTTTGCGAGAACAGACTTCCTACGGAACCTACGCATTGGAATCCATACAAGTGACCTTCCTCCCCATACAGACCGGATTCGTCGCAACACGCCCGCTGCTGCAGCGGGGCTGTCGCATCGCCTCCCCAGGGTCTCAGGAGCAACGCATCGCTTGTTTTCCACCGCACCAGCTTCTGCTTTTGGAACTTTGTTGCAACTAAAAGGTACTGTGAGTAAACGTGACGCAACTGTGAACTTTTCACGCATCAGTAGAGAATTCTATCGCAACGTAGAGAATTCTATCGCAACCTAAGAATTTTAACGCAACCTTAAGAACTCTTTTTGAAACCATATTCTTGAACTGTGTATGTTGGATTTTTGTCGTTTTGGTCTTGTGTAGTTTAGATTAAAAATACCTTTATTTTTCTAAACTGTTGTGGAGTCAGTTTGTGGTGTTTTCACTGTGTTACTGTGAGTGTTGGTACAAATACTTTACGCATTGCCTCCGGTTAGCTTAGACTGCTCGTGCCAAGCTACCTAGAGGGTGAGCAGGGGTTATCTCAGAGGGTTATCTCCATGCCCTGACTAGAAGCAAGGGTCCCTATTTGGACAGTGGTACCTACCTCTGCCAACTTGAGACCCCCAGATCTAACACCCATGCTCAAGGGAACCACTCCACACCAAATATTAGACTCAGCAATATCCCCAGTGATCTAGTGGACTTTCTATCCACCTAGGCTAGGCAGATTATCTGCTCCCCCAGGAAGAAAGACTATTGTGTCCAGGAGAGGAGGGTGCACTGGCTCATGCCCGGGGAGACCTCACCCCTCAAACAGTACAGTAAACAATTCAGTGGTGCCTTGTGGGCTTCCTGCTCCCACCAGGGACAGATTGGGTACCCCGAGGCGGACAGAAAAGACTGATCTGCCTGGGTTGCGTGGAGCACCAGCCCATGCCAATGGGAGCCACCCTTCCCTCAAGAAAACATTGCTGGGTTCTAGTGGAGTGTATCTCTGCTTGATGACCACTTGCTCAATGCGATCCCCAAGCAGAGATCTACTAGGGAGAGTAAGCTCTGGAAAGGGACCATTGTCCCATTTTCAGTGCTGTCTCACCAATATTGATCGGTGCTCTGGATGGCAGAGTTATGCCCCCCTGGAACTGCTAAAAAGTGCAAGCTTATGTTTTGCTGTGATGTCAGTATGCTGTGCATTTTGCACATCACAGCTAAACAAAAAAAATCACACTCAGTATGCGAGAGTAGCTCTTCCCTTGTGTGTCTACTTTCATTTCAGAAAAGAAAACGTTTTTGATATTTTCACCAGAAACATTTCTTTTCCAGTATGGTGGACTACCCATTGCTCTCCAAAGCACTGTGAAAGTAGGTTATTCACCACACCAAAGTAGTTAAAAGACATAACATTTATACACAAAATAACCTACTTGTAACACAAAATATAAAGTTACCCACCCCAAAGCACTAAATAGTGGTAAAATGAAACTTAAATTAAGAGCTACCTTTTCCAAAGAGACGTGTGCCCTATTCTGATCTCCATGCCAATCTTCACTGTCATGGAAAAAACAAAGACAGGAAACTAATGTGCAGGATCAAAATATGGCTTATTAATTAAAACTAATATATATGTTTGTACAATGTTATTCTATGTGAACAATATGTGCATATCTTTAAAAATTATCTTGAAAAATCTGAATAAAAAAAGGAAAATGTTCCAATGTAAAAAAAAATTACATTTACTAACTTCTGACATTTTAATAATGTTTCTTAAAATGTAAAGAATGTATTTGTGAAAACTGACAAATATAAGTAAAAAATGTTGATGTATGTATGACAAAATTATACTTAACGGAAAAAGTGCAAAATGTTCTATTCATATTTTTTTTTAAGCAATCTCACTTTATTAATTATTATGCTTTGAACGGAAGGTTTAATAAATTAATACTTTTTTTTATTCATATAAATAAGTAATATAAATGTTATATTATTATTGCATTATATATAAAAACTCTAAAAATAACAAGAACAATGATTTTCGTTTAAATGAAAATAAATGCTTGCTAAAGAAAAATATCATATAAAGATTTTATTTTATTGTTATATAAATATTTGACGAGGAGTGGGAAACAGCCCATTAAGGAAATGGGTACAAGCCAAGGGGGATGTTAGAGCTATGATTTCACGGTTGTCTGCTACTGGTTTAGTAAAATCTCAAGCAGCTGCAAGTTTGAATACTGTCGAAAGCAGGGCGGCTAGAGCGGAGAGTGGTGAGCAAAACAACTTGCCTCAACCAGTAGTATTATCTGGGGAAGAGATTAACAAGACACAGACACAGATACAGTCACAGTCGCATTCAATTGTAAGCATGGAATAAGTAGAACCTGGAGGCAGTAATCTGTGTATGGGGAAGGAGCCTTTGCTAGCCGCTATCCTGCAAGCTCTGCAGGAGCAACGTCGAGAGGCACAAGCTTATCATGCACAAGTCAGGGGGGATTAATTAAGTATCAAGCTGTCACTCGACGAGGTCACAAATACAGCTGCTAATGTTGCTAAAGATGTGGTGGAGCTGCAAATTAGAGTTGCTGAAGTGGAAGAGACAGTCCCTGCAGTTGCACAGTCTGTAGAGGTACATGATCAGCAGCTTGATACCTGCATCGCTAAGATCGAGGACCTGGAAAACAGGCAGAGGCGCAATAACCTGAGATTATTTGGGGTACCAGAGCGAAAGGAAGGTTCAGACCCCCGAGGTTTTGTTGTCTGACTTTTCCAGAAAGCCTTTCCCGACCTATCAGATTGGGACTTGGACTGCCAAGTTCAGAGACTACATAGGCTCCCTCTTACCATACAGAAGGTCAATACCCGCTATCCTCGCCCCATCATGTTTTTTTTGGAAACTTTTTGTTGAGACAGGCTTTGTCCTTTAAGGCCCGCCCTAATGCCCCGGTTGCTGTGGATTCCCTATCGATATTCTTTAGGTCAGATTTAAGCAGGGCAACTATGGAAAAAAGAAGGAAGCTGAGACAGTTAATTGATCTGTTTAAGGCTGCTGGAGTCCAGGCGTTTCTCCAAGAACCTGCTAAACTGAAAGTTATGAAAGATGGAAAGCCATTTTGTTTAGTTTCAGCTGTAGAGGCTAAATTGGCACTGACAAAGTGGCAGACTGTATAACTGGATGGCTGTTAAGGCAGTATCCGGAGATGGCGCTCTGATGTCGCAACTGGAGACTGATTGGTGGATGCTCGGGGCAGTGGGCAGCAGAGCTGCTGTACTATATGATGTTATGAGGGTGGAATCACGGGTGGGTTTTTCATTTTTTATTTTATGATGATTTAGGAGGGTTATCAGTAGGGTGGAAGCTTAGAGATACCCTTATGTCTGTTCATGGTGGGCCAGAAAGGGCTGGGCTTGGGGGCGGGGAGACGCCAGCTGCCATTTTCAACGGCAGCTGTTTTGGGGGGGTGATTGCTTCTGAGGGAAACGGGGGTTGGCCTCGTAGGGAGCAGCAAAGTGGGTGGGGTATTTAAAAAGAGGGGAAAAAGTCAAAAAGAAGAGTTTTGTTATATATATGGACATGGGAGAACAATAGCGATTGCTTTGTAATTTTATAAATGGTATTGGCGTATGGTATTAAAAAGATATGGCATTAATTAGATGTTTAGCTTGGAATGTAGCTGGCTTGAATAGAGGATCCAAAAGGCAATTCGTTCGGGAAGAGCTTAAGACATATAAACCCCATGCAGCACTTTTGACGGAAAAGCATTTAGCCTATAAGGACCGGCGTCTTTTGGAACAGCTTGGCCTAGAGGTAGTTGTATGTACCTCTCAAAGTATATCAATAAGGGGAGCCGCTATTCTAGTATCAAAAACATTGGGGTGCCAAGTTCTTAACGTTTTAGCTGATCAAAGGGGAAGATGGGCTATTGCTCAAATAGAAATTAATGGTGTTAACTATGTTTTCTGTGTCTTATATGGACCGAACGTTCGTGATTCAACTATATTTGATGATATCTGCCTAGAGCTAGCAGGTTGGCAGGGAGAGATGGTACTGAAGGGGGATTTTAATTGTGTTATATCTTATAGGGTAGACTCCACTAGTCAACCACTGGTCCCAAGAATGACGAAGGTGAGGACTTCTATCTTAGAATTGGCCAGATTATACTCCTTGCAGGATGCATGGCGAACTTTACACTTAAATAAACCAGGCTATACGTATTACTCAGCACCACATCGTCAATATTCAAGAATCAATATGGCCTGTGTTTCAGATACTTTATTGGCATTAGCAGATATGGAGATTTGCCCCAAAATTACATCTGATCACAACCCCATAATTTTTTCTTTTCAAGCTAAAACTGCTATTAAAATTGCTTGATCATTTACATTCCCTAGGCATCTGGTTACAAAGTGGGAATTTGGGACCTTTATTGGTAAACAAATCTCTGATTATTTTATAGATAATATTATCTCAACTTCGCTTCTGACCGTATGGGATGCTATGAAGGCATACATTAGGGGAGGCATTCAGCAGTTTATATATCAACAGAATAAGGAACGGAACGACCAAGTCAAAGATTCTTTTCATAAACTTATTATTTGTGAATTGGAACATGCCGATGCAGTCCATCATCAAAGGACAGAAGAAGATCATCTGTATTGATTGCTCTTGGAGCAGAAGGCAATCATAAGCAGTGTTTTAATGGAAAAAGTAGCAGCCTGTTTTAATAAACACAAGACACTACAATATGGTGATAGGATTGGGAAAGTCCTGGCTCATCAACTTAGAGATAGTCAGCTGAAAACTAAGATTAAGGTTATAAAAGGGGAAGGAGGTGTCCTTTATAGGGAACCCCAGGTGATAGCTCATCAATTTTCTATGTTTTATCAACAACTTTACTCCTCAGAGGTCAGCCAGGATGCGACTGATATGAGTAATTATCTCCAGCAGAGTAACTTACCAACTTTGACTGAAGAAGATTCCCTCTCTCTAGAACAGGAGATTACAGTAGAGGAAGTGCTGGATGCAATAGGGGGGCTTTCATTAGGTAAAGCAGCAGGTGATGATGCTCTCCCTGCGGAGTTTTACAAGCTTTTTAAAAATCTCCTTGCTCCGGTAATACGCAATGTTATATCTCAAATTGGTAGAATAGGGCAGGTACCTGAATCATGGAATATTGCTAATATAATTTTCTTTTTAAAGAAAGATAAAGACCCTCAGGAACGAGCTTCATCCCGCCCAATTTCTTTGTTTAATACAGATGCAAAAGTGTTTGCCAAGATATTGGCCACCCAGTTAGCTCCGATGATGGCCAATTTGGTCTCTCCCCAGCAGCATGGGTTCATCACCGGGAGAGATACAACTGCCCATGTCAATACTGCAATAGCTGCTTTTGATGCTGCAGGGAAGTTAAAAATTCAACTAGGCATGATGTTATTGGATGCTGAAAAAGCTTTTGACCGGGTGGCCTGGGATTATCTTTGGGCAACACTTTCAGCATGTGGGATTAAAGAGAACTTTCGGAAACTGATAATTGGTATGTATAGGGTCCCGAAAGCAAAATTACTCTATTCTAATATTCAAACCACCCCTTTTTCTATTAGGGGCGGTACGAGGCAGGGCTGTCCCCCGTCACCTCTTTTATTTGCTCTTTATATAGAGCCATTTATTCAGACACTTTTGGCTAATAATGCGATCCTCCCGTTGAATATTGAGCATCGCTTCCTTAAGCTGACGGCATATGCCGACGGTTAAGCTATGTTTACTGAGACACCAAAGGAGCCTATAGAACACATAGATAGGGAGGTAAAACGCTTTGGGTGTTTTTCCGGGTACAAGTTAAATCGGAATAAAACTCAAGTCCTGTTAAATTTTCAGCCAGAGGATGTAGTCAAGGGTGATTGTTAGAAGGCTACTTATTTCGGGGTACAAATCTCTTCCAAAATCGAGTTAATATATTCTCTAAATTATGTCTTTTTATTGAATAAAGTTGAAAAACAATTAACGACATGGCATAAACTTCTACTGAGTATCTTGGGCAGATGCAATGTCATTAAAATGAAGATACTCCCCAAATTTCTTTATTTCTTTAGGTCTATTCTGTTGTGTATTCCGATTTTTTTAAGAAAGTTAGACGGCGTTCTTTGTAGTTTTATCTGGGGGTATTGGAAAGCAAGAAAAGCCGTAGGATTAATGAAACGTCCATATAACCAGGGAGGGCTAGATCTATCTGATTTTAAATTCTATTTTTTTCGGCTTTTGTTGGCCGCTTGCAGAGCCTTCTGAATCCTGAGCTAACTGAGGCTTGGCAGTGGCTGATTTTGGGTGCTGAGAGAAGGCTGTTTCTCCATCGCATTAATGACCCCAACTATTTAAGACCATACGGGACTCTGTTTATATATGAAAAAATATTGAGACCAGACTCTCTCTCACCTTAATGCATAGTAACCTTCCCATATGGGGTAATCCAATTCTGCTCGGCATTTATCAAGATAACACTGCCCTTCAATGGGCCAAATATGGGGTACACTTTTTGGGACAAATGTTTGATAGTAATGGCATGAAGACATTCGAGAACCTCGCCGTAACATTTAATGTACCACAATCCCTTTTTTTAAATATCTGCAGGTTAGGGACCATTTGCTTAGGAGGTTTGAAATACGGATGGTTAGTGGGTCTAGTATGTGGGAACTTATCTATGGTCAGAATCAGCAAGCAACTATTAGCAAGGCATATCAAATGCTGTGCCAGAACAGGACAGATGGGTGTGAGAAACTGGCACTTAAATGGAGTGAGAATTTGGGGGAGGCTATTACTATTGACAAAATGAAGGTTGGTTTTGATAATATTTCTCGATTTGTACATTCAACTAACCTACAGTTGCAGCAATATCAGACACTGTGTCATCTTTATTATACACCAGAAAAAATTGCTCGATGGTCTCAAGATGGGAATGTATGGGGGGGGCCTCAGGGAAGGGCCCGTCAGAATTGCCCTAAATGCGGGCAATATGCAGCAGATATTGTGCACATGTCTGTGCTCTGCCCATTGTTGAAGGGACTCTGGGATAAGATTCTGGTGACTATCTCGAACAGATTAGGGGGGATTTTAGGCTTTCATTAACAGAGAGGATGTTAGGATATAGAGAAGGTGCTGGGCAGAAGGGTCCTATATTGTCAATAATGATTGTTGCTGCACGACTAGCAATAGCTAAAGCTTGGATCTTTTCTAAACCCCCTACGGAGATGGAATGGTGGTTAATTCTTAAAGAAATTGGGGAAAGAGAGAAGGCTCTGGCTAAAGTTAGGGGAGTAAAGGGTCTTCGTAAATATAGATCTGTGTGGGGGTCTTAGAGTAGGAGAGCTTTAAGATATCTTGCTTTCAAACAAAGACATTATATAAATGAATTTATTGCCTAGAAAAGCAGCTCAACAAGGATTGCTATTGTCAAACTTTTTGTATATATCCTTGTGCCAATTGTTGCTATTTATGTTATATATGAGTATGCTATGAATATGCTATATGATTTCAATCGTTGTTCTAGCTCTCCCTTGTTGTTTTTTTTTCTTTTTTTTTATGTATCCTACCTGAATGTATGATTACAATATCTCCTCTTTTTGACTAATAAAAAAGTTTTTTTTTAAAATGGCTTTGCCTAAAATGTGTAATTACCTTGAGGAAACTATGGGGCCCATTAGGATGGTGGGCGGATCCCCCCGCCGGGCCGGTGTTAGTCACCGCCAGTCCGGTGGGGGCGATCCGCCGGCCTTCCACACAGCAAAGACCCCATGCCATATTATGATGGCTGGGGGGGTCCACGGCCGGCGGAAAGACCGTCCGCTGCTTTTCCGCTGGGAAACAATGTTAATATGGTGGCAGTGTTTGCAAGACACCGCCATCCATATTACAATGCCTGCGGAGATGTGCCTTTCCATGGCGGCGCTGCCACCATGAAAAGGAATGTGGTCTTTGCCTGCAGGGGCTCATAGCGGGCCCCCAGGATGTTGAGGGGGTGGGGGTGCACATGAGGGTACTTTTGCATGCACAAGGTTGCAGGCACCGCGCGGCGCCTGTCACATTGTGCATGCAAATGCACAACGTGCCTTCCCAGCATTGTGGCGGACGGTGCTGTGAGCACCACCCGCCACAGTGCTGGGAATAGGCTTTGCCACCACCACTGTGGCATCCTAATGTCAGGTGCAGGACCGCCGCACCCCTTGCGGACAGTCCTGCATTCTGTTACGATTGCGGGCCGACTTTGTCCACCCGCCATCATAATAGGCCCCTAAATTATACAAATTACAATAATGAAAGAATGCATGTCTTATTTTACTACAGAAAGTTTTAAATTAATATTTACAGACCAAAGTAAGTATAATATGGTAAAACGTGAAATTATGGGTGTTAAGGGAAAATTTGACCCAATGCACTAAACACACCCCAAACTAAGCAACACAGAGGAGATTGTGGGGCTCTGGAGGGTATATTCACTATTTCCACTTCAAACAAAGCAACACAGAGGAAAATGTGGAACTCTGGCATTGTCTGATAATTTATTTATTTTTAATAGATTTATTATTTAGCAGATTTAATATTCCTGGGCCAAACTAAGCAACATTTGGTGGAAGTGATGGTCTCTGGGGAAGGTAATCAGATTTACTATTCCCACTCCTAACTAATCAACCTTAAGGAAAGTGTTGGAGACTGGGGTGTCAGATTTGCTATGCCCAATCCAATGTAAGCCACGCTGGGGAAAGTGTTGGACCCTGGGGAGAAGTATCAATCAATCAATCAGGGGTTTATTAAAGCATAAACAACAGGCAGCATAGTTGTGCTGCAAACCCATTCGCACTGATTCAGAAAAAATGTGTTCTAGACTTTTCATCTATTAGTTCAGTTTATTCAAGATATTCCTTTGTATTCCAACTTGACTTAATTAATCACGATAAAGTTATCCAGATGTCCATAAGTTTCACACAGAATAGTTGTGCCCATCCAGGCCTCTTACTATATTGCATCAGGACATTTTAGTTCATGGATAGCAGCAATACTCTTATTCCCAATGCATTTCGGGCATCTTTAAAAGCCCTTTCTCAGGGGAAGCTGTTACAATAAAATAAAACTCGTGTTATTTTTCCTGCTCCAAAAAGTATTCCCAACATTGCATACTGCACACGTGACCTGCAAGAACTACCCTTATAACTGAGTGGTTTACAAAATACCATTGTGATTTACTGCATAACTGACCCTGAACACCTTACTGCCACTGTTGAAAGTTAATTCAGCGTGGTAACCTCCCCCTCTCCACCTCGATGTAAAACCTGCCAAAGATAGATCCGCATTGCTGAATAAACACTAAATGACCCACACTACATTTAACGTGACCTGCAACTTAAATTGATGCATCTCTGCTCCCACTTTGTTTGTTCGAGCATGTCTACTCACCCCCAAGGTGCCATTCCATCAAGGAGGGGGTCTCTCGAAGAGCCAGGTTTTGATGTTTCTTGTGAAGATGGGGAGTGGAAAGTCGTTCCATGCTTGGCTGCGAGGAAGGAGAAGGAGCAGCCTCCAGATCTGGTCTTTCTGGTGCGGGGGACCAGGGTGTAGGAGAGCTGGGCTGATCGTAGGGTCCTTTGGGGTGCGTGGAATTTGAGTCGGCTGTTCAGGTATGCTGGTCCGGTGCCGTGGAGGGCCTTGTGTGCGTGGGTGAGTATCTTGAAGGTCTTCCTCGCCTTGATGGGGAGCCAGTGGAATGTGTGCAGGTGCTACACGTGGTTTGGCAGGTTGAGGACCAGTCTTGCGGCGGCGTTCTTGATGTTCTGTAGCTTGCAGGTGAGGTTTTTGTTTATTCCTGCATAGAATGAGTTGCCGTAGTCGAGTCTGCTGGTGACCAGGGCGTGAGTGACAGTCTTTCGATGTTCGAGAGGAATCCATTTGAAGGTCTTCCGAAGGAGGCAGAGTGTGTGGAAGCAGGAAGATGAGACGGAGTTGATCTGGCGATCCATTTTGAGCTCAGAGTCCAGGATGATTCCCAGGTTGTGTGTGTGGTCCGTGGGGGTTGGTGGGCTCGTTCCAGGCATTGGAGTTTGGGCCCATGATGATTACTTCTTTTTTGTTTTTGTTTAGTTGTAGGCAGCCCAATCCAGCTCCCCTCCCCGCACTCACCTCCTAGCTGTTCAGCCCTTTTCGACCCCTACGTAATGGCAGCCGCTGCTGGGACAGGCGAGCAAGACCACTGACTCATTGTCAGTGAAATTGCTCTCCCACCCTCGTAGCTCCACTACTAAGTGAGGCCTGCCCTTGCACTCTCACGTGTTGGTGATCAAGGCCCTCCTCCACCCGCAGGTTTCCCTGTGCCTCATCTCTGTTGGTCCAGTGGACCTCTGTCTCCTTCCTCTCGCTCTGCTCTTTCACTTGTTTTCACTCGTTTTTCTGCCCTCTTCTATTTTTCCCCTTTCTGCACTTTTCTGCATCTCTGCTCTTTTGTGTCTTATTTCTGCTTATTTTCCCCCTTTCCTTTATCTCCTTTATCCCTTAGTTCCCTGCCACTGCAGCACCCGCGGTCCCTCCCCCGCAGCGCGACTGGCCCAATCCAGCTCCCATCCCCGCTCCTGCCTCCCAGCTGTCCAGTCCTACACGACCCCTACTTAATGACAGCTGCATGCAGCGGGCGCGCCGCTAGCGTGCAGAAGGCACACCAAAGACAAGCCCATCCACGACCAGCACCAGGAACCCTGGACCTCCGCCCCACCAACACTACGACCCAGTAGCACTCCACGCACTCAACCCAGGCTGCAACTACAACTGCAAGGTAGCATCACCAGCTGACACACAGAGACCCTTCAACTGTCACCGCTGCCGGCGCACTTGCAGCACCGCCAAGAACATGGATCCAGCACAATGCGCCCACAAAAACACAACCAAACCGAAGACCCTGCAATGCATCCTCCTCAACATCCGATCCCTCCACAAACACGCCACCGAACTCTGGCACTTCCTCGACAGCAGCACCCTGGACATAGAGTTCTTCACCGAAACCTGGACCAACACCACCTCTGGACCGGACATCGCCATCGCCATCCCCCAAGAATACAATATCTCCAGGAAGGACCTCCCCACCCACGCGGGGGGAGCAATTGCCATCGTCCACATATCCAGCCTCCGCCTGAGCACACTCCCTGATGAGCCGACAGAACTGACGGAACACCTTCACATCAAGATACTGGCCAGCCCCACTGCCACCATCCGAGGAACCCTCATCTACCGACCCCCTGGACCCCGCGGACCCTTCGCCAACTCCATCACGGACATAATCTCCCCACAGGCCATCACATCAACCAACTACACCCTGCTGGAAGACCTCAACTTCCACCTCAACAACCAACTGGACCCAAACACCACATCCCTCCTGGACAACCTCCACAACATTGGACTCCACCAGATCATGACCAAGCCCACATACTCAGCAGGACACCCCCCGAACCCCTCTTCACTACAGGAACCTCCATCACCTTCAGCCACACCACCGAACTCCCATGAACCTCCTCACTGAACAATTCCACCTCAACCATCACGGAAAACGATGACCCTAACACCGCAGCCCATGAAAGTGAACTTCCTAACACGATACACAATTGCACTATGACTATTGTGAGTTCTCACCCCCCTTTCCGGTAGCTCTGGGATGTATCTCTTTTAGCCAAGATGCGGGCTTGGCTGAAACAAATATTGGAGGCTCAGCAGCTATTATGGGTTTCCTGGATCATAGAGAAGAGTTCTTTTCTCTCAATACAAAGTCAGGAACCTCTAATACGAATGGTAGTGAGTCTGAAACTGATCTACATCAGGTGACAGCTCTAATAGTGGGTGGGTCAGGTGAGAGCTCTAATAGTGCTCCAGATGATCTGTTTTCAATGGCAAGGAAAGCAAAGCCGTAAAGGAAACGTAAAGAGAAAGCTCAAAATGGTAGGGGCATTGGTGAAAGCAACCCAGAACTCACATACCCTGAAATGGGATTTTCTCAACAACCCGGCAGGTTTATTCTGACAGGCATGAGGGGCACAGGACAATGCAAGAAAGGGCCTCACCACACTCTGGAGTTGGATCAGAAGTTACTGGGGAGCCCTTGCTGGGTTTCATTTACAGCTCTATAAAGCAACTACAAGAAGAGTCTTGTGGCAACAGTTGAAAAGCCCATTTAGCCGCTAAAAAATTGCAGGGTTTGGTAGGAAAATTAATAAAACTTGCTCTGAAATGAGCGTCAGGTTGCTTCTGTAAAGGAGTGAGCTCCTCCAATAGAGGTGGATATCAGGGCAGTGAAAGGCCAGAGTGACTCTTATGAATCCCAACTTATAGACGTAATGTAAAAAATTAGTAATGTAATGTTGCGTTCATAAGGGATAAGGGTAGGGAGAAATTTATGAATGTTGTTTAAAGATACATTTGTATTAAAGGTACTGTGTGAAATATTGAAATATTAAAAAAATGTACATTTTAAAATGTTACAAAATTTAAAACATTTTGATATATCTATTTTTGGGTAACTTTTTTTAATATATTTTCACATTTATTTAAAAAAGATTAAATGTAAAGAAAAATACGATTAGTTTATTAATTTATGGGGCGTGGCTTCGGCGTCACCGCAAGATGGCGGATTTCCCCTAAGCTCCGCTACTCGGCGGGACTCGACATCAGCGAAGAGACGTCTTTTCTTCACGTTTACTCACCGGAACAGCGGATTCCACCATCGGAATATGACGTGAGCAATCTGTGTACTTTTTGCTCGGTTTTTTCCTCCAATTTCGCCATAATAGCTCCTGCTTGTTTCCCTCAGACGCGAGTGGCTGCCATTTTGAGCCACCCGACTAGCGGGTTTTTTTCTGCTTTTTCTGCCACTTAGCCTTGGAGGCCCTTATTTTGAAACGCTACGTTTTTTTTCTCTTTTCTGGCACTCTAATGTTTTCCCTTCTCTTCATAAACATGGATACCTTTATTGCTGACTGAATTTTACCCTTTTGCAAAACATGGAATATTTCTTCGTTTTTCCTCAACATACCATCTCCTCTGTGACACACAGTACTCCTCTTCTCTGATGCTCCTATTTACTTTGCACTCTGCCTATCTGTGATTGGATGCCACCTTGTTCTTGCTCAGGTACTACCTTTTTGAATGTGCGCTTCTTCAACATTAACACTCTACCCTCTCCTAAGGAGTTTGATACAATACATGCAATTCCCTACTGTTGCTGACTATAAATATTCGTATTTCTGTCTCTGTGTGGCGATTTGGGCTACACCACTTTACTTCCCCATAGCCTTGCTTTTCGTTGTTTTGGTCAAGGGAGTGGGCAGCCGTCTTCATTGACCGCTGAGCCCATTCCTCCCTCCCTACTTTTTCAGCAGGCTAACATTTTTTTTTGGGGGGGGGGATTGCTTTCTCCATCGTCAAATGTGAATTAATTTTTATCGTCCTCTACACCAGTACTTTTCCTGAGGCATATCTTTTGCGCACAGTCTCTGAGTGTCATCTACCATCCTCTATCCCTATTAAAATGGCAAATGAATCACACTCAGCCAGGTCTTCTCTCACTGGCATGAAGTCAAAGAGGCAGAAGAATGATCCCCCGTCACCTATTTCATCATCACCTAACCCGGTGTTAGACTCCATTTTGGACGAGGAGCGAGGCCTCCAACCTTTCATGACTGCCACTAATGAAAAATTACAACAGATACAGGATAGATGGATAGTTATGGAGGGCAAAGTTTTAGACCTGGAGCAATGTGTCAGTGACTTGCAGGATATGTCCACCAAAATTCCTGCACTTGAATTGGAAATTCATAAACTGAAACTTCATGCTGAGGATTTGGAAAAACTGAATCGCCGCAACAACCTACGCTCATACGGCCTTCCGGAAAATGTTGAAGGTCCTAGCATGGTTCTATCCCTCCAAAAAGTTCTTCCTGACCTTCTCAATCTGCCAGCTTCTGAATCTCCCCTCAACATTCAGAGAGCTCATCGACTGGGTCGCCCTACTTCCAATCCTGCTAGACCTTGTGGAATTATTATGCTCTTTTTACTGAACTTATGACTGTTCTGAAATCTGCTAAACTACAACGTCGTCTCACTTGGTCTGGTCACAATATCTTCATCTCTCAAGACATCTCTAATGCGACTAATACACGTCGAAAAGAATTCTTGTCTTTAAGGCCCCAAATGAGAGCTCTCAACATTCAATATGGAATACTTCACCCTTGCCTCTGCATGATTACTCATGATGGCCGCTCTCGCACCTTTGAAGATCCTGGAAAACTTAAACTGTTTCTCCAATCCTTCCCTTCAACTGGAATATACACTAACACTTGATCTTCTGTTTACTCTTATTTCTTGCTATACCTTTTTGTGTATCTGACTTATTCTTCCTAATATATTGCTTTTCCCTCTATATATTTTCATCTAAATTGTGTATTTTCTCTCTCTTAATTTCCGTATCTTTTCTTTCCTCTACCTTTCTTATCCAACCTGTTCTACTTATTAAGGGTCCTCTCGCTCTACTCCTCAATTGTTGTCTATGTAGTCCGTCTTGCTTTGCGTCACTATGCTCCCCTGTCATTGATTTTTCCTCTTCCTACAGATCTGGCTGCCCTGCTTTGATCTGTATACATCCTTCTTTACCTTTAACGTCTCTCTTTTCTTTTCTTCTCCATCTGTTTTGTCCATTCTTCTTTTCTTTCTCTTCTTTTATCCTGTCTTGCATTATCGTACTTATATGTTGTTTTTCTACTTTGATGATGTAGGTCTATATGTTTTATGTTCCATGTATGATTCTCTTTTGTGCTGTGTTTCCTCCTTTAGGTCCATTCCTGAAGTTTGTCAACTCCGATTATATCTTCTCTTCCATGCCCTCCATTATGTGTAATTTTGTCACGTGGAACGTTCGTGGTCTTGGGAACCCAGTCAAGCGTCAAAAGGTATTGTCTCACTTATCAAAATTTAATTCTCAGATTTCTTTTCTTCAAGAAACACATTGTACTGCTGTTGAATCTCTTAAACTGAAAAGACAATGGGTAGGCCAGGTGGTGTTTTCTCCGGCTTCCCATAAAAAAGGAGGTGTTGCTATACTTTTCCACAAAGCTTTGGCGGTGCAAATTTTGTCTACACAAAATTATACTGATGGACGATGGGTAATGGCAAAGATTGTAGTTCAAAATACAACATTGGTTTTATTGAATATTTATGGCCCTGTTAAGCCTGACCCCAAATTTTGGAATGATATTAAGGTCCTTCTTTCTTCAATTGATTGCCCTAATGTTATTGTTGCATGTGACTTCAATCAATGGTTTGACCCTTTTTCTGACAGATTGTCCAAATGTAAATTTCAACCTGATAAAACCCACAAGGCCTTTCAATCGGCCATTGCCTCTCGTCCATTGTATGATGTATGGAAAACATGTAACCCTGATTTATGTGAATTTACATTTTTTTCTAATGTTCATCATACTCACTCCAGAATTGACCATATTTAGTACATCTTTATTGCCCTCTATTCATAAATCTGACATTGGTTCTATCTTTATATCTGATCATGCTCGTGTATATGCTGTCCTTGATTTTACACGTTTCCTCTAATTTTAGTAGTTGGAAGCTTAACACCTTTTTGTTGACTGATCAAGTTTTTATTAAGAAGCTTCTTCTTTTACTGAAGAATTTTTTCAATTTAATAACCCATTAGATACTTCCATTCCTAACAACTGGGATGCTTTTAAGGCTGCTTTTCGAGCGTTTACTATTTCTTTTGTCTCTAAGAAGAAAAAGGCCTTGAAGAAGAAATATGAAGACCAGTTACATAAACTTAAAGACTTAGAACATGTCTTTTTTACGTCCCGCTCCTCTGCTGCCCCTTATGATTTAATTAAGGCAAAAACTGAACTTAACAAATTGGCAACAAATGAAGCTTGTAATATTTTGCTTACAGTTCAATCTAAATACCATGGTGGACAAAACAAGGCAGGGAAAATGTTAGCTAATTATTTAAAAGTAAAATCAGAACGTAAGACTATTGGCCCCGTATTAAATGAGTCAACTAAACAATTAGCTTCGTCGGATGTAGATATTGCTGCGGTTTTTCATGATTATTATAATTCCCTATACTCTGTTGATACTTTTCCGACTACTCAAATTTTTTTTCTCTGGTTTGCCCTCTCCTCCATCTCTCCCTGATGACTTTAACATGTTAGATAAAGACATTTCCTCTCAAGAGATTTTTAATGCTATCAAAGCCTTAAAAAAATGTAAAGCCCCTGGACCTGATGGCTTACCTATTGAGTTTTATAATTCTTTCCACTCTATTTGTGTCCCTAAACTTCTCCAGCTTTTCAATTCCTTCATTGCAGACGTCAAAGCTTCTGGCTCTTTTATGGAGGCTTTAATTGTAATCATACCCAAACCTGATAAAGACCACTCTCTATGTAAAAATTACCGCCCTTTTCATTAATTAATTATGACTGTAAAATCTTTGCCAAAATCCTTGCTTCCCGTCTTGATACCATTATCCCTCTCCTAATTAATACTGATCAAGTCGGATTTGTGAAGGGCAGATTAGCATCTGATAACGCCAGAATGTTTGCTAACATCATTTCATATGGCAAACAATACAAATCTCCTCTTGCTGTTTTGTCCTTGGATGCTGAAAAAGCATTTGATCGTATTAATTGGCAATTTATGTTTCTGACTCTTAAATGGTTTGGTTTTGGACCCTCTTTTATTTCATATGTTAAACTCTTATATTCCTGTCCCCGAGCAAGCATTTTTGTTAATAACCAATTTTCCAAGCTATTTTCTTTATCAAGGGGCACGAGGCAAGGCTGTCCCTTCTCCCCCCTCCTTTTTATTGTATGCCTTGAACCATTCCTTGAACGAATCCGTGTTAACTCCCAAATTGCAGGTTTCAAACCTGGTTCTGTTGAATCTGAAATATCTGCATACGCTGATGATGTCCTTATTTATATGTCTAACCCTACTGAATCTCTCCCCCATTATTTAAATGAATTGCAATTACATTCCAGTATCTCTGGATATAAACTTAATCTTTCTAAAACAGAAGTTTTACCCCTAAATGCTACATGTTATCAATTTATGTTTCACAATACTAATTTTGCTTGGTGCCCCTCAAAAATGTAGGGGCCCATTATGATGTTGGGCGGATTGCCTCCGCCGGCCTGGCGGGGACAATCCGCCCGACACCTATGCCTGGATTCCTCCCGCCGTATTAGGATGGCGGCGGGAGTGCGGTGGACGGAAAGACTGTCCGCCGCTTTACGGAAAGGGAATAATATGGTGGCGGTGTCCAATGGACACCGCCAGCCATATTACAATGGTGGGTGTAAGGGGCCTTTCCGCGGCGGCAATGCTGCCACGAAAAGGCAGGCGGTGTGTGCTGTGGGGGCCCCCTACGGGGCCCCCAGGTGATGGCAGAGGTGGGGGATTACAGGGGGGTACCTATGGTACCCCCCCACATTTGCATATGCAAAGTGGCAGGCACCGCGCAGTGCCTGCCATTTTGCATATGCAAATGCGTTCAGAAATGTTTAGCATTGTGGCGGGCGGTGCAGAGTGCACCGCCCGCGACAATGCTAAACATGTAGGATGTGCCCGCCACTGTGGCGGGCACATCCTAATTCCCCCTACGGGATCCCCGCCCTTATGGCGGGCGGTCCCGTTCTCCGTTAGGGTGGCGGGCAGACAAAGTCCGCCCGTCATCCTAATGAGGCCCTAAATATCTTGGTATCTGGTTTTCGTCCTCCCTTAGGGACACCATTAAATTCAAATTTTCTGCATTATTAGATAAGATTCAATCATTCCTTCTCATATGGTCTCCCCTATACCTGTCATGGTGGGGCAGGTTGGACACTATTAAAATGATGATTGTCCCCCATATATTGTATAACCTGTCCATGCTTCCTATAAAAATTCCCAATACTCATTTTTACAAAATTAATTCTACATGTACTATGTTCCTTTGGAACAATAAACAACCACGAATTGCCCTACATAAACTTATACGTTCTAAAGATGAAGGAGGTATACGTTTTCCAGATTTTCCAACCTACCACTCTGCCTTCTTGCTTAAACAATCTTTTGCACTGGCCTATGATGTTATGGACAACCCTACCCCCAATGGGTTCTTTTTGAAAGGTCCCTCCTGAAAGATTTTTCTTTTCAGCAGATTCTTTTTATGTCAAATTGTACCTTTCTATCTAATAGTCCTATTTTGAAATATTCCCGCTCTCTACTATACAGTACTTTTTCTAAAGGTTTCACCCCTCTTCAATGTTTCTTATCTTCATGTGTATGGTTTAATAAGTTCCTTAAGTTTCAAGGTAAATCATTTTACTACAAATATTGGAAAGAAAAGGGTACTGTTTTTGTTCACCAATGTTTGCATAATTGTATTATTATTCCTTTCTCTACCCTCCAAACTGCTTATCAATTAATTGACTCTTTTCTCGAAGAATATGTTATTATTGTTAATGCCATACAATCTCACCTAAATGTTCTGTCTCTTCCACATGTCACACCACCTTTGACTCCTTCTAGTCCTTTATACTCTTTATTTTCACTACACAGACCTAAAACTGCCCTTGTATATAAGTTATTGTTGTCAAATGTTTCTGAAAGACCTAAATCTTTAATTGAGGTTGCATGGGTAACTGATTTCTCCGTTTCATTACCTATTGCTACATGGGATAAACTTTGGTCCAAATTATTTAAAGTTTCTGCTGCTGCCCGTATACCTCAATCTTTGTATTTTATTTATCAAAGAGCTGTTATTACTCCTGTTTCTATTTGTAAATTTTCACCTTCATAATCTCCGTTATGCTGGTCTTGTAACTCCAAAAGGGGCACACTTACACATCTTCTTTATGAATGTTCTAATGTTTTTTCTTTATGGACTTCTGTTTGGAATATTTGCATGCTTGTGTTTAATTTTACTACTACTTCAACAATACAACTTGTTTTTCTTGGCTCTTTCTCACCTAGGAGTCGATTCCGATTCGGGGAAAACCGCTCCGAATAGCCGTTCAGAGCGGTTTTCCCGTACGAATCGTACCCTGCAACGTCCCCCGTATGTACGATGAAGTAGGATTCGTACCAGGAGCCGTACTCCATACGAGTCGTACAAGACACCGTACGACTCTAATCTCCGTACGATTCTCCCTCGGAACCCGCTGTACGCGACATATGTACGTTTCGCGGCTGGTTTTTACGACCCAGCAAGTACGATACGTGTCGGGTACGCACCGTACGACCCTTTTTCTATGGAAGCTTAAAACAGCCGTAAAAGCAGAGTTTGCGGCGAAACAGGTACGGAACGTACCCCTGGATCATGGGGTGTAAGAGCCGTACCCCCATTGTACGATCGGTGTACGAGCCGTACCCCCATTGTACGATCGGTGTAAGAGCCGTACCCCCATTGTACGATCGGTGTACGAGCTGTACCCCCATTGTACGATCGGTGTACGAGCCGTACCCCCATTGTACGATCGGTGTACGAGCCGTACCCCCGTAACCCCATTGTACAATCGGTGTACGAGCCGTACCCCATGTACGATGGGTGTACGAGCCGTACCCCCATTGTACGATCGGTGTACGAGCCGTACCCCCATTGTATGATCGGTGTACGAGCCGTACCCCCATTGTACGATTGGTGTACGAGCCGTACACCCTTACTCCCATTGTACGATCGGTGTACGAGCCATACCCCCATTGTACGATGGGGGCACGACTCGTACACCCATCATACATGGGGTACGGCTCGTACACCGATCGTACAATGGGGGTACGGCTCGTACACCGATCGTACAATGGGGGTACGGGGGTACGGCTCATACACCGATCGTACAATGGGGGTACGGCTCGTACACCGATCGTACAATGGCTGTACGGCTCGTACACCCCATGATCGCAGGGGTACGGTGCGACGTGGACCGTACGAATCGCGTCCTTGTACGCCGGTCCGGATCATACTCGTCGGGTGGTACGGTATGTGTAAGAGTCGTACGGTTCACGGTTTCAGCATTGCAATACATACGGATCGCGACGATTCGGACGGATTCACGGAATACGGATCGTACTTCGCAACTCAGACGGACAGGTACGATTTGTACGGAGAGGGCTCCGGATACAAATCGTACGGACGTTTTTTTTACCGAATCGGAATCGACCCCCTAATGTTGATGTTACATCCCCTTCTTCTAGGCTATTTGATCTCTTGATTGCATTAGCTTTTAAAGTTATTTTATCCTCTTGGAAAGATAATTCAAATATTTAATTTCTGACATGGTGGAACTTTATTTGTGATGAGGACAAAATTGCTTCTGTTTCCTCCTCCTCTCTGTCTCAAAAATAAAATCAGATCTTCTTTGGATTCCTTTCACTACTTATCTTTCTTCACAATCTCCTATGCATTAATCATTTATTCTTTTTCTCTTTCTATTACTGCACAACATACATTTCTTTCTCTTTTTCCTTTTTTCCGTCTTTCTTCCTTCCTTTCTTCTCTCTCTCTTTCTCTTCTCTACTTTCCTTTCCTTTCTCTTTTTCTTTAAAGCCCATACTTATATTTGATTTAATTACTATTTGTCTAATTTGTATATATTAATTTTGTTCACTATGATTCTTCATTGACTATTTATCTTGTACTTATTTGTTGTTCTTCTCTTGCTTAAAAACCTTAATAAAAATGTACTAAACATAAAAAAAGTTTATTAATTCATAATTTTATTATAAAAATAATTCTGGTCAATAATGTTCTTTTTACATTAAATTAATTTGGGATATTTTTTAATTTATATTTTTACATTTATTTGTAATTTAGATTTTGCAATTTACTTTTTTCTGTTTTTAGTGAAGTAGTTTTTAAAACTTATATTTTTATATTATTTCCTCTTTTTAGTTTATTTTTATTTTAATATTTAATTTGATATTGTTTTTGGTAAAACATTTGTTAAAAATATAATTTTCTTAAAGAAATGTAAATTTAAGAAAATATATATTTATTTAGGCCCAAAAAAATGTATATGGTTTATTATCCAGCAATTTTCCTGAGTTTTGTTGGTTTTGGAGTTGGAATAGTAATTTATTATGGTTTATTTTTTAGCATTTTTACTGAGTTTAGTTGGTTTTGGAGTTAGGAATAGTAAATTGTTACTATTCATTAGTTATTTCATTTTCATAGCTTGTATGTACATTTAAATAAGAAAGGAGATGTATGTCAGTTATTATTGTAAACATTTATATTTGTTAACTTTTTTTGTTTTACACTTTATTTGTTATCATTTGATTTTGTAATACATTTTTTCACAATATTAAAAACATGATTCAGGTATTTTGATGTTGTTCAAAATTTATTATAAAGTATAATATGTTTTTAACATACATTTTTCATGTAGAATTGGAACATTTACAATATTTTTTAACATACAAATTTTTTTAAACACTTTAGAAGAATTGTAATTTTTTTGAAGTATAGTCATGTAATAGTAAAGTAAATATATTTTTTTATTTATTATAAACAATTTGTCTTTCTTTATTATTTTTATGACGAAAAATAAATATTTGTATTCATTTTTTCAAAACATTTTTTAATACATTTTATATAATTTATTTTTTAATGCAATTATATAATGTGTATATTACATTTTTTATATTTTATTATTTGATATATTGAATATTATTTGTATTAAAATACTATTTAATATATGAAATAGTTTACAAATTGTATAGCAAATATATATTTTCACATATATTTTGTATTTATACATTTTAATATTTTTTGTAAATTTACAGTACAAGAAATAAACATACATTTTAATATATATTAAATATTATATTTTATTGTTGTTTGATCATGCAATATTTAATATATATTTGACAATTTTTTGTATATTTTTTGAACAATAGTAATTTCTTTTACAAAAAATATACATCATTTTTTAGCATTTTAGAAACATTTCTACATTCCTTTCTATGGGTAGTAAGGGCCTCATTACAATGGCGGGCAGACTTCAGTTTGTCCCCCATCATTTCGGATGTGAGACCGACCTCCTATGAGGCGGCCTACCAACAATCCAGATTACGATGCGACCACCACCACAGCGTCCGCATCACCTATACTTTGCATTGTGGCGGGGATGTGGTTAGCAGCCCCCACCACAATGCAAAGAAAGGCACTTGCATATCTCTGCATTACGTGGCAGGCCCCATGCGGAGCCTGCCACATGGTGCAGGGATAGTTGCCCCACAGTGGATGAAGGGGGGGCCCGCTACAGGCAACCAAATAGGTTTCTGCCTGCCACCGAAAAGGGATATCATAATCCCAACTGCAGTGCTTGGCAGACACTGGCCCAATGATGGGCAATGTTGCTGCTCCGACAGGCGGTCGGAAAAGGACCGCCTGTCGGAGCCGCCCAACCACCACACTTCCCCATCGGTTCCCTCACCATCATAATATGGCAGGGGGAAATTTGCATTGCAATGGTGGAGGGCCCACCACCGACAGGCTGTCGGTGGCGGGCCTTCAGCCATCGTAAGCAGCCCCTAAGTATTTTTCACATTTTTATTTACGATGCCTTTTTATTTTTACTTTCCTTACTTTTTTATCTATCTCTTTAGTTTTTAGGTCATTTTGGAAGACAGAACCTTACAGTTGGGAGCTGCGTTTCGTCGCTTAAGGTAAGTTTGATTTAATATACTTTTAAGGTAGTTTTAGGGTAGGGGCGAGATAGTAATAGTGTAATTAGATTTGTTAGAACATTATTTGTTCATTTTTGGTGTAGTTAGGTGTAGTTTTGGTAGTGTTTTATTTGTTTGACGTAAGTGTTGGATAGGAGTAGAGTGTTATTTAGTGTTAGTTATGTGTGTTTAATTCTGTTATCTTGTGTTTATAGTTAAAGTTAATGTTTGTGGGTTTGTATGTGTTATTGTGGGTGGGTGTTATTTTTTTTATACAGGTTTTCCGGATTGTGAACGGACGGTGGTGTTGTTGCATTTTTTTTCTAATAAAAAAAGGAAATGTATTTTGTTTAGTTAAAACTAGTTGGTATACATTTCCTTTTATTGTTCCAATTTGTTAGAGTGGCTTTTTTTAAGCTTTTTTTGGGTGTTTGAGTATTTCATTATTGAGAGAATTGCGTTGTTGGAGCCTTTTTTCTATAGTTACATTTTTGATGGGGTTTTTGTAAACTAATTTTGGGTTTTTGAGGATTTTGTTTTCGAGAGGATTGTGTCGTTGGAGCTTTTTTTCTACAGTTGTATTTTTGCATTTTTGGGGGGCTCTCTTCCTGAATTCGTTTGTGTTTCGATTTATCTTGTATGGATTTATTGGATTTCTAGGATTGTCTACTACTACATAACTGTAAGTTATTTTTTATTATTATGGGTGGGAAATGTTTTGGTTATATTGATTTGTTAGTTTCTTTTTTATTTTAATAATTATGTTGTGTCATATATATTTGTGTTATTTTTTACATTTTACATGACATAGGTATAATTAATAATTAAAAAGAGTAGAAGTATGTTGTTTAAATGTTTGGAATTTTTAAAGTGCTTATGGTGTTTAGCATAGTTCTTTAGAGTAAAGATTTAGCTGTCATGTCTAGTATTTTTGACCTTTGGGGCCCCATTAGGATGGTGGTCGAAAAATCTCCTCGACCGCCATGGAGGCGGGAAACAACCACCCTCCGGGACCGCGGATAAACCGGCGTTCAAGTTAGGAACAACCGCCAAAAAAGACCGACCGCGGCAGTAGCGTGCCAACAAAAACCACCCTACGCGGGCGGAAAAGCTACAACCTGCCGCAAGCGAAGCGGAGATACGGCTCGGGAAATTAGTATATCCCCGATGGTCTCGCGGTGCGAACCGGTGTTACCGACCGCCGCGGTCGCACACTGCAGTGAATGGGAGAGCCAGCGGGAGAGCTGCAGCATGGCCACCGCAGCGGACAATCCTCACAAAACATGGCGGACGATGCAAAAACACCACAACAAAGGCAAAAATTGCACACAAGAAAGTAGCCATGCCCCTCAAATACACAAAACACTTCCAAATGAAATAAATAAATGCCAAACGAAAACATACATTTTCCCGGACAACTCTCACAACACATCTGACAGCAAAACCCCATTATTACACACCCACACAGCTGAGTATAAAACCAGCCCCTTCACTGACCACAATCCTTTTCAACACTCCAGAAGAGAAGGGCACACCTCAGACCTGACAGGAGAGGCAAGACAACACAGAACACCCACCACCACCACCATCACACCAGCACCAACAATCCCCCCGCACATAACACACCTCACAAAAACACACCACACCCCTGCACTCACAAACACTTCAAACACCACACACCATGGCATCACAGAAAATGCCCAAATTCATAGAGAGTGAGTTGACAGTCATGGCCAATAAGATAGTCAGAGTGGAACCACAACTGTTTGGTAGCCTGGTCCAACAGACACCATTAGCCTCAAGGACACAAATGTGGGAAAGGATAGTACAAAGGGTCAATGAAGTAGGGACCACCCCGCGATCCAAGAAGGAGATCATGAAGCGGTGGCGTGATCTCAAGAGAGTTGTCAACGAGAGGAAAAGCAAGAACCGGGAGCTGGCTCACAGGACTGGCGGTGGCCCTCCCATCCCACAGAAAACATTCACACCATGGGAGGAGAAGGTGCTTGCCATACTGCATCCTGAGAGTCTCACAGGAGTATCCAGGGGAGTGGAGGCTGGTAAGTACAAACAAATGTTAAACAACTCATTGATATGTACTGTATTGCACATCCAAAAACACACACAACACCAGACAAATCACATCCATCTGTACCACACACCCATAAAAACCTGTCCCACAGATCCAACAGACACCCATTCTCATGTACCCTAAACATCTTTTGCAATGTAACCAAGGGAACATGAGTATAGTCAGCCTGTACTACCACTCCCACCATGCCCCCTGTCCCAAATCCCAGCAGCATGGAGCACTCCCCTCCCTCCCAGGAGCCCCTTGGAAGCCATTGCATTGTCCACCCTCACCTCACAGGTAGGTAGCCATCTTGCTGGGGAGGCCTGTTTGGAAGAGGGAGGCCCACACTCCTACTCCCACCATGCCCCCTGTCCCACACCTGAGCAGCATGGAGCACATCCTCCCTCTCACAAGCACTGTGAAGCCATTGCATTGTTGAACAAACAAACTAACAGGTAGGTAGCCATCCTCTGTGGGAGGCCTGTATGTGGGAGTGAGGCCTGCACTACTACTCCCACCATGCCCCCTGTCCCACATCCCAGCAATATGGAACCCTCCCCTCACACCACCCAGGTGCACATGGAAGCCATTGCATTCTCCACCCTCACCTTACAGGTAGGTAGCCATCTTGCTTGGGAGGCCTGTATGTGGGATGGAGGCCTGTACTCCTACTCCCACCATGCCCCCTGTCCCACACCTGAGCAGGACAGATCCCTCCGCCTCCTAGGAGCACTTGTAAGCCATTGGATTCTTCACCCTCATCTTACAGGTAGGTAGCCATCTTACTTGGGAGGTCTGTTTGGGTGTGGGCGGCCCACACTCATACTCCCACCATGCCCCCTGTCCCACACCCCAGCAGCATGGATCACCCCATCCCTCCCAAGAGCACTTGGAAGCCATTGCATTCTTCACCCTCACCTTACAGGTAGGTAGCCATCTTGCTCGGGAGGCCTGTTTGGGGGAGGGCGGCCTGCACACATACTCCCACCATGCCCCCTGTCCCACACCTGAGCAGTTTGGAGAACTCCCTCCCTCCCACAAGCACTGTGAAGCCATTGCATTGTTGAACAAACAAACTAACAGGTCGGTAGCCATCTTCTCTGGTAGGCCTGTATGTGGGAGGGATGCCCGCACTCATACTCCTACCATGCCCCTGTCCCACACCCCAGCATCATGGAGCACCCCATCCCTCCCAGGAGCCCCTGAAAGCAATTGCATTGTCCACCCTCACCCTACAGGTAGGTAGCCATCTTGCTTGTGAGGTCTGTTTAGGGAAGGAAGGCCTGCACTCATTGTCCCACCATGCTGTGTGGACAAGGAGAAGAGAGCCTCTTACATCTCCTATGCATCTGCCCCACACTTTTAGAAATTCGGAAAAGGGTCCTCCGCAAGTTGCTGATAAAAAATCAGCTACGGACATGCAGAGCTGCAGTCATACAATGTCTTGGAGGCCACTCCATAGAACTTTCTTGCAAAGCCATTATGCTTTGGAAAATGGCAGCCAAAGAATTAGACAACAAACAAGAATGAACTGGAGCGGTTCCGAAAAGACTGCTTGGACCCTTGTTCTTCTCCTGCACCAACATTATTTCTGGGCCCCTTGTGTACAGTACCGCCTCTCACTGTTCAAAATTTCATTTTAATATGAAAGTTTTATCTAATGTATTATCTATGGATGATTATCCAGGTCATGACAGCATTGTGTTTTCATTTTCTTAGCACCTTTTTAACCTTCAATTATTTATCTAATTATGCATTTTTGCTTTTTTTAACATGTTTGTATCATTGAACTTTTCCACTCTTTTATGATTTCTAACGAGATCAAATAAAAGTATTTCTGACTGCCTACTCCCACCATGCCCCCTGTCCCACACCTGAGCAGGATAGAGCCCTCCTCCACCCAGGAGCCCTTGGAAGCCATCTTCACTGGCTGGCTGTTTGTGGGTGGGAGACCTGCATCACTACACACAGCACCAATTGCATGCAATGCTTCGACACTTGGCATGTACGAGTAATTGATGTACCTCTGCATCATATAATGAGGCACAGTATTCCACTTAATAAAAACAGTGAAGATCTCTCAATTGTGTAGTGTACAGACAGTGGATGACACACAGCTAACAGAATACTTGCACAGTGCCCAACACTGACCATTCCCCATCTAATCCACAGGTGACGAAGAACTTCCTGCTGAGGACAACAACAATGACCAGCAGAGCCAGTCTTCACCCCGGTCCATGGACTCTCAGATGTAGACTCCCAGGATACTTTGGACGATGAGCTCCAGGCCGGCCCATCTGGTGTTCCAGGGAGCAACAGGTCCCAGGCCCCCATCCTCCCCACCATCACATCTGCTGCAACAACAACTGCACAGCAGACCCCTGCAGTCACGGCCTGTGACTCCACCGCAGCCACCTCCGCCACCACCACCAGTGCCACCTGCAGCACCTTCCCTGTCCCAGGGGATGAGCAGCCCACACCAAGAACTGTGGACGGCAGGGAGAGTGTGCGGGGATCCACAGGGCGGAGGGAACAGGCCCGTGGTAGCAGGGCAGGGGGGAGGGCCAGGGTCACCCCCAGACCTCAGGAGGTTGGCACACCATCCCTGGACCACTTCAACAGAGTCATCAGGCCTACGAACAGGTCCAGGGACAAAGTGGCTGGTCTGACGAACTATTACGCGAGCTCATCCTGCTGATGAGGTCCATCGACACACACATTGGACAAATGGTGGACCTCATGGGCCGTCAAGAGGCGTTACTGAGGGACAGGCCTGTGTTCCATACAATACCTCCGCCCCCCCCCCCCTCTGTTTTGCTGCAGCATGACAGTGCACCATCCTCCCCTGCGGCCCCAGAGAGGGGTGAGTCATTAGACGCCGCTGGCCATGCAGCAGGGTCGCCCCCAACCAAGCGACCAAGGGGGCACCAAAGAAGAGCCTGGGAGTCTTTAGAGGCAAAGCACCAGCCAAACGCCAGTCACAGAGCCAGCCCTGATAGCAACCCTCTTCCCCACTGCATTGACTGTTTGGACTGTGCTTCCCCACACTGCCTTGTCAATGGCACCTGCCTGTTGGACTGGGTCACCACATCCATGTGTTGTCTACTCTCATTTACCATGACTGTCAACTCACTGCTCCATCACCACCTTCATGTACATCTGCCCGCCCCCTCACATGTCAACTGTAAATAAAATACATTACACACTTCAATTGGTGCAGCTTTGTCTATAGTGCAATATTTACAGTGTTCAAAATGTCCATAATGTATCCAAACGATGTACAGTAGGTAGGCCTGGATAATTTTGAGGCACCTAGGGAGACACAACAGACAACAGTCACTGGCATGAGTGTGGCATCACAGACATAACACACCACCAACCATCTACATAAGTCAACAGGCAGACAACACAATGTGCAACAAGTGTCAACAAACAGAGTTCCATATACGTTCAAAAGGTGTAATGTCACTGCCACATTTCCACACACAGGTGACTCTACATGTGCCTGTCTGTACCATCCATTCACGACAAGAGCAATCACACCAGACAATGTGCAATTTGTACCTCGTCACCCACCTTCAAGTGAAGTAGTGGGTGATGAGCTGTTGATGCATGTCATCTCCTCCCTCCTCTCCACTGTCCTCATCACTGGACTCAGGTCCCTGAACAGGCGGGGGCCTTGGGTCCTCACCATCATCCAGGAGCAGGGGAATCCCCTTGTGAATGGCCATGTTGTGGAGCATACAGCACACCACAACGATCTTGAAGACCTTCCCTGGCGAGTATGACAGTGCACCTCCAGTCCTGTCAAGGCAGCGGAATCTTGACTTGAGCAGGCCAAAAGTCCGCTCAATGACACAACGGGTCCTGCCATGGGCCTCATTGTACCTGATGTCAGCCGAGGTCCTGGGATTCCGTAGTGGGCTCAGCAGCCATGGACGGCTGGGATAGGCAGAGTCACCTGGAAATGACAAACACACATTGCAATGTTGCACAGGCAGAGGGCATCAGGTCACACACACAGCATGCCATACGACTAGGCATACTCACCCACAATCCAAGCACACTTGGGAAGTAGATTAGCCATCATCCAGGGCACAATGCTGTTCCTCAGGAAGTACGAGTCATGGGCTGAGCCAGGAAATCTGGCACACACATGCGATATTGTCATGTCCGCAAGGCACACCGCCTGCACATTAAACGAGTGATAATGTTTTCGATTCCTAAAAATGTGCTCACTCGCCTGTGGTGGCACCAGACCAACATGGGTGCAATCGATAGCACCAATAACATGGGGGATGTGCCCAAGGGGATAGAAGTCTCCCTTCACAATGGCCAATTCTGCTACCCAGGGGAAATGTATGTATTTATCCTTATAGATCATCTTGGCTGCAAGAACATCCCTCAGCACCATGCTGAACATGGGTTGCGACATCCCTGCAGCGCTAGCCACAGTCTCCTGGAAGGAACCAGTTGCAAAACAATGGAGGGCTGCCATCACTTTGTACGTTGCTGTGAAAGCTGTTGGGTAGGCTGCAGGTGGGGCTCCAACAGATCACAAAGGATCTTCCGGGTGAGTCTGTCGAGGCGGAATTTGCGAATGATCGCAACATCCTCCATATCCTCCAGCAGTGTCAACTGACGTAGGAGATTAGGCCTCCTCCTAGTTGAGATGAAAATGAACACATGTCAATGACAACCATCATGAAATGCCCACAGCACATTCCGTTAAGGATGTCATGGAGAAACAAAGACTGCCATGAGAAATGCGTGACACACCAGGTTACATGGGTGGACATTTGAGACACTCCTCTCCATTTACCATACACAAGTGCCTCCAATAACATAGGACAATTTGAATGCACACATACTGAACCCCACATTTCACATGTACGCTTTGTAGCGTACCATCCAGCCAATGTGTGTAAAATGAACATGACTGTCTCATACTCATCTACTGTACCTGTCACACCTCAATGCATCATGTTAACTTGGCACACATCCACAACACAATGATCACAGTAGGCGGCAAACTGTCAGTTGTGTGCATGAGCAGATATGAAAGCACAAGTAAGTAACAACACCATACAGTGAGACAAGCCTTGCCAAGGTCAGCAATGACCCACAGCACATTGATTGGTTACACATTGTTGAGTCCACTACAACACTGTCACACATCATTAACCATCAAATGCATAATTGACATGGCAGGGACCACAGACCAATGTACGTCACACATAGCCAACCATGGCACATGCGTCCACCTGTGGATAATATGGAATAATGGCATTGTGTGCACGATGATGTGCCCTTAACAATGTTGCCACTGTGTACTATAGAAGTATTCACAATGGACATTGCCATTGCATGTGCCCCGAATCGCGGTAGCCACCGCCTGACCCCGGCGGTGTAACACCAGCACCACCCCCTTCGCAAGTGCGGTAGTCATTGGCATGGAGACATGGATAGATGACGATGGGCATGCTCTGCCACCCAAATCACGGTAGCTACCGCCTGGCCCCGGCGGTGTAACAACAGCACCACCCCCTTCACAAGTGCAGTAGTCACTGGCATGGAGACATGGGTAGATGGCGGTGGGCATGCTCCGCCACCCAAATCGCGGTATCTACTGCCTGGCCCTGGCAGTGTGACACAAGCACCACCCCCTTCACAAGTGCGGTAGTCATTGGCATGGAGACATGGGTAGATGGTGGTGGGCATGCTCCGCCACCCAAATTGCTATAGCTACCACCTGGCCACGGCGGTGTGACACCAGCACCACCCCCTTCACAAGTACGGTAGTCATTGGCATTGAGACATGGGTAGATGGCGGTGGGCATGCTCCGCCACCCAAATCGCAGCAGCTACTGCCTGGCCACGGCGGTGGGACACCGCCATGCGGCATTGCCGACAACCAATGGGAGCGATGATTGCAGTAGCATTTTGCAGTTTTGAAAATCGCGGAAGGCGTGCTACACCACCGCGGAGGCAGTCATTGGATGGGTTTGAAAGATGCACAATCGTGGTAGCGCATCCCAGGCCCCTGCAGTGCATCACCACCATGGAGCATTGCCTACAGCCAATGGGAGCGATGACTGCAGTGGCATGATGCAGTTTTGAAAATCGCGGAAGGCGTGCTCCGCTACCGTGGAGGCGGTCATTGGATGGGTTTGAAAGAGGCAGACCTGGACAACCAATTGTTGCAGCTTGGCACCTAAGAAACGATCCCAGGGGGCTATAAATCTGTGGGAGTGAACATCACATCTCCACTGCTCGCATAGCCTGCTGCGTGGGACCCTCTCATGCTGCTGCGTCCAGAGCCTGCTGCCAGAGACCCCTCATCTGCTGCTGCCTCCAGAGCCTTCTGCCTGGGATCCTCTCCTGCTGCTGCCTCCAGAGCCTGCTGCCTGGGACCCTCTCCTCCTGCTGCCTGGGACCCCTCACCACCCGCTTCCACCACAGGTGTTCCATGTCCACAGGGATGGCAAGGACATAGAAGAACCGTGCCAGTCCATTCACAAGCGAGGAGCTGGAGGTACTAGTGGATGAGGTGCTGGCACAGTACCCAAGGCTGTATGGTGCCCCCAATGTTGTGGTAAGTCATCGTAAAGGGAGGTGTAGGGGGCGTCAGACATGTAGTTGTACTGCTGCAGCATATGCCTGAGTGTGCGGGGCAGTGTCATACACTGACAAACATGCTGTCTCCAGGGCGAGGGAGTGTGTGTGTCCCAATGTCACGGTTTACCCTGCCTGCAGTAGTATGTCTCAGTGGAGTGTGTTACATTGTCAGCCATACCGAGCCACAGGATGTTGGACATGCAGGTGCCAGGCCAGTAATTGCTTGGATGATTGTCTCTGTGTGCCCCTGTTGTCCGACTCAGTGTGAACCCAGAGACTATGCCCAGTGCCCACCCACCAAGACGAGATGACATCACTGCACTCACTGGGTCCTTACTCTTGTGCATTGCTCTGCTGTGTTGTACTCTCACCTGTGCCCTGGACACTGGCCCTGTTGCTCTGCTGTGTTGTACTCTCCCCTGTGCGGCCTCTAATGTACTTGCTGTGCCACCTGCCATGGACACTGGCCCTGTTGCTCTGCTGTGTTGTACTCTCCCCTGTGCAACCTCTCATGTACTTGCTGTGCCACCAGCCATGAACACTGGCCCTGTTGCTCTGCTGTGTTGGACTCTCGCCTCTCCCCTGTGCCCTGGGCACTGGCCCTGCTGCTCTGCTGTGTTGTACTCTCACCTGTGCCCTGGGCACTGGCCCTGTTGCTCTGCTGTGCTGGAGTCTCCCCTGTGTAGCCTCCCATGCACTTGCTGTGCCACCTGCCATGGACACTGGCCTTCCTGTTTGGAGTTTGTCCATGCAGACTATCTTGCATATGATCAGCATTAAGGGCCAGATATAGGTGGCCGTTTCAGGCCATTTACCGACCGGTAACGGCCGATTTTGGCCGTTACCGATCGGTAAATGGGTGACAGGTATGTAGGGGGCATTTTTTTACCGATTCGGTAAAATTACCGATTCGGTAATTTTACCGATTCGGTAAAATAAAAATTCGGTAAATTTACCGAATCTGAGGCACCCAGATGTAGGTGGGACTCTTCTGAGTCCCAGAGGCCTTACCGAATCGGTATTTTACCATCAAATCCAATTTGATGGTAAAATACCGATTCCGGTGTGCATGCACATGTGTGCATGCACACCTATGCCATGTGACAGGCAGACCTGCCCTTAGGACATGAATGCCTGCCACATGGCACCCGAGCCTGTTTTGGGGGGCCAGAGGGTGTCAAAGTGACACCCCCTGCACCCTTGTGAAAATCGGTATTTACCGATTCGGTAAATACCGAATCGGAAATGCCCATTCATTCCTATGGGCTTCAAAGCCCATAGGAATGAATGGGCATTGCCGATTTGGTATTTACCGAATCAGTAAATACCGAATTTTTCCGATTCTTTAGTCCAGCACATCTGGAATACCTACATATCCACCCCTCAGATTTACCGATTCTTAATTACCGAATCGGTAAAATTCGGTAATTTTCCGTAATTAAGAATCGGTAAATCTATTTTACCTACATCTGGCCCTTAGTGACTTGCTCTTGTCTACTGTTGTTCTACTGTCGCATCTGTGCAATATGTGAATAAAGACAGTTACTCCTGTTGTCTGTTTTGTCAGTGTCCTTGCTGATTAAAGTTATTTTGGTGTGCACATTTGGTTGCCTGTGCCCCATGCTCTATGTGTCACTTCAACATTGCCAGGATCTTTGCCCACATCACATTTTTAAACATGGGTGACAGGGTCTTCAGGCCATTCAGACACTGATACTAGTGTTATTTGTGATGGCTCTTTTACCTGTCATGCAGTTCTCTTTTTAGTGGTTTGCTATTGTGGGGTACATTGTTCACATGTCAGGTTGGGGTACACTGCCAGCACAGGGTGTGATGCTGTGCACAGGTTTGCATGCCTGCTGGACACTGTCATGATGTATGTGTGTTATTCCTTTATGTGTGCCCAGCTGTGTATATGTATGGTCATCCTGTGTTGGCCCTTAGTCCGGTACCATGGCCTACATGAGATTGTGTGCTCTTGGGTAGTCAAGAGGTGTGCAATGTGAAGGGTGTGCCTTTGTAGTGGGTGTGCATGTGTGTGTGCCCCTGGGTTGTGAAAAACACACATGTTTCACCCAGGAGTCGTGTGCCTGTTGTTTGGATTGTTGTGCCCTGTGGATATGGTTGTATGCTCATGTGTGAGTTGTCTGTTGTGCACTGTGCAGTGTGTTGGTGTGTCCATGCTGTTCTGTCTGACTCCTCCTTGTTGTTTTGGTCACTTATGAGCGTGCAAAGTATGTGACTTGCACATCAGTGTTGTGTTTGTTTGATCATCAATGTGTCTTGAGCGTGTTTGTGTAGACTGTGGGGCCCTGCTACTCCACACTGCCATTGTGGTTGTGTTTCTCATGTATTGCGTGCACATGGGGCCTTTTCTCCTCCTGTATGGCATGGTGTGTGTGGTGTGATGCCATCCCCTATGTGTGTCACTTATGCCTACCCATTGTGGGTCTGCACTCCCTCTATTTGTGTATGGTACACCCCTTCCATGTCTACTACTGACAAGCAAGTGAGTTCACTTTGATGTCAGCTGTCCCTTGGTTTACATGTGTGTGTGCTTCCCCTTCACTTCATTTGTGAGACTGTGCTTTGTGGTGCAGTTCTTGGGCCAAGAGTGATGTTATAGCTACTGTATATCTTTATAATGTGTTAAGTTAGCATAGGCTCATTAAATGTTTAAACACCATTTTTCCTTTTGCTGCTTCTGCACACGACACTTAATTGTTGATTTAGCTTTCAACCTAGTAGTTCGTTGTGGTTTACATGAGAATAATATGTTATTACTCTGATATCAGCTTTGCTTAATAAACTATGTCTGCACATAGAGTGCTGAAGCCTCAGGAACAACACGATACAGAATTGTTATGAGGTCTGATCTTCGCGCCTTTATAGACATAACATAAGTGCAGCTTCTGCCAACTTTGGGCTTGAGGCGGGTTTTTATATTGCTTTGCTGGAGGCACAAAGACACTTGATGCTGTTTGCATGCAGAGAGAGCTGGTGTATGCTGATGTGATCCCTTCATACTAGGACACTGAGGTATGGGCCCGCCCTAATTCAACACAAAGAGACCTTCTTAGCTATTAATATAATATGCGAGTTAGGGAGGGTGATAAATAGGTGTTGTTAAACCCTTATTGATTTACAGCATGGTAACATGCTGTCACCATTCGCTTTCTATGGACTAGTAACTATGCTTGTAGCTTTGTTGTTGATAATATGCTTACTTGTATTATCTAAGATACTGCGCCTGAGAAGACGGCATTAGTAAATAAACATTTCAAATGCTCACGTGTTCTTCTTTACTCCATGTTCTGGTTTGTAATGATTGTATAACGAAAGAGTGCTCATGTGTTCCACGTAACCTGAGGTTGGTGAGTTCATGTTCTGGTTTGTCTAAACATTGGGAGTTTGTTATGACCAATGAGACACTGTAGCTAGCTCGGTAAGGGGTTTGTTGGGTACTAAGGTGAGTTTTGGGTCACCCTAATTCGCTGAGGTTCCAATCCTCTGTGCACAGTTCTGTGGGAGAACAGAAACCCTGCTACATGGCGCCCAACGTTATCGGTGGTCTTATATCATGACACTCGAGTAGTATTTCATTCCTGCCTTAACCCCTTCACTGTCGTTTCCGGTAAACGGTGGTGTCGGTGAAACCTACCTGTTTTTTGAAATAGGTCTTTATTCAAGCTTGATTCTTTCTAAACGGTTTCCTTGAATTACTACCCAGTTGTGCTACAAAGTTGACTTTGTTTTTCAGTGGTTCCGGTGGCATCATGGCTGTGGCTGTGGCCATTGCGCAGCATAGTCGCATTGCGTTGCGCACCCATCTACAGACATACCAGGTCCCGTTGGAGGGCATGGCTGTGATTTTAGTGGTGTGTGCAGATCCGGCGTACCCGTTTGAACTGTTTTATTCATGGGTAACGTTTCCGGCAGTGGATGCAAATTCTGGTGTGTTCCACTCCTACACACCCTCCCCTGTACCGGCTGAATATACACCGTACAGGGCACTGGAGATACCTATTGATCATTGGCAGCATCGCGTTTGGTTTGATGGCGCCCTCCCCCACTCTTTATCTGCTGCGAGGTTAGGTCCTTTATCCATTCCAGGTACGAATTGGCCTGCTTTGGGTGGCTTTACCCCGCACCCGAATCACGGGGCTTGTACCCTTGCGGAAGTTCGAAGGCTACACGTAGTCTCAATTGCCGTGATTCGTGCCTTAGTGCAATACATAGGTCGACATCTCCCGGGAGATCCCCAGGGGGGTGCGGCCGTTCAAACGGAACGTGGCGGTTTAAGGCTCAATCCAGTTATGGTCAATTCGGTTTTTGGTCAGCGTCCTGTTGATAACGATGACTTCCCTTTCTGGCTTGCCGAGAAATTTGACCAACTGGAGGCTGTGTTTCCGAATTCTACTCCTGCTGATAAACATAGAATGTTGACAATCACTCTACCGAAGGATTTAACTCCTGAGCTCGTTGACTGTGAAAGCTGGGGAAAGACTTTTGCGGCCGTTTATACGAGGTGTTTCGGCACACCGTCTATGTCCGCACTGCCTGAGATCGTTAAGCGTGTTCAGGATGATCACGGACCGGAGGCAGCGGTTGAATTGGGTATGCGCCTGTGCGGTTCTTTTGAGATTGTAAGCGATCTCATTCTCTCCAATATTAAAGGAGATGCAGTGAACTTTCAGGTGTCGAATGCTTTGTCTGCTCTGCCCGATGCCGATAAACCCCGACAGTTAGCGAAGATAGTTGTGGCTGCATATAAAACTATTGGCCGCACAAGTAGAGGTCTGAAATATTTTCCAGTCAAGGAGAAAAAACAACCACAAGGACAGTCTGCTGCGGCGGATGTCCAACCCAAGTCCAAAAAACAAATTTGGCCTAAAAAACAGACACAGGGGAAGCAACAAAAGCAGATTCAGGATTCTTTTCCTGCAACACAGGTTCCTGCGCCGACTGAAAAAGTTTATGATTTGCGCGATCGCGCGATGATTAAATCGCCTGATCGTTTTCAGGTTTCTGATCAACGCTCTCCTCGTTCCTTTCAGGACTCATCGGCCCCGAAAACCGGTGGAGGAGGAGGCGGTAGGGGACGTGGTGGCCAACAGGGACGTGGCCAGTCCCGCCAGACAGACGGCGCGGCGAAGCAGGAGGATTCTACGCCTAAAAGACCACAGTTTGCAAAAAAGAAAGTCGCGGCCTTAACAGCGCATAGATATGCCACAGATAGTGAGAACGCGGCTTCGGAATCTGACGTGGACTCTGACCTTGCTGGACAGCGCGGCGGAGATTACCATAGTCAGAGAGGCGCTGCGTCCACTACTGAGGGTGACAGCGACTGATGTCTACGTTGTAATTGAAACAGCAGACACGAGACTTGCTCCCCCTGTAAGACTTTATGAAATTGTCCTGTTAATTGAAGGTGACATACAGCGTACCGTTAAAGGGGTATTTTGGGAAAATCTGTCTTCTACGTATGATATTTTGCTTTCGGAGGCTGACTGGCCCCCACCTTTTGTGCTCGCGGCGCCGCGAGGGGAGGAGGTAATCCTCCCCAGTTTCGCGAACACTGTCTCGAAAGAGCATGCGCAGCATTTTGCAGAAGAGTGGGCTCGGGCTCTCGCACCGGCTCTGTACCGTAACCAATGTGGTTGGGATAAATTGTCGCCTTGCCACGAAATTCCGTTGCAGTCTCAGCCGCAGCCTCAACCTCAATATCCCATTCGGCGTGAAGCAAAAACTTCCGTCGCGGAAATCCTTGAACAATTAGAATATCAGGGAGTTATAGAAACTTGTGTGTCACCAATGAATAATCCTCTTTTTACTGTGACCAAGCCTGACGGATCATATCGTTTGGTATTGGATTACCGGCATTTGAACTCGCATTGCCGTAACTGTGCAGTACAGAATACTCACGGCTCTGCCCTTGTGGATAGTCTCGTGCGAAAGCGTTTCAAGACAACGCTTGACATATCCAACGGTTTTTATGCCCACCGTTTGGACAGCTTTAGCTCCCAATGGACCAGTTTTACGTGCGCTGGGGTCCAAAAACAATTCCGGCGTCTCCCAATGGGCTATAAGAATAGTCCTGGTATATTTACCGCTCGCATTGTCTCTATTCTGGAGGCACTCGACCCAGATGCTTGTTCGTATGTGGATGACATATATCTCACAGACGACGATATTTGGGAGCATCTGTGTCGTGTAAATTCTGTTATTTGTAACTTTGCTGACATGGGTTACAAATTTAACTTTGCACATTGCTGAACACACAGTGTTGTTTTTGGGCTATGAGCTCAACAATGAAGGTAGAGGTTTGGCTCCTCACTTCTTAGAGAAGTGCGCACAGTTGCGCGCTCCTACTACACTGAAAAAATTACAGTCCTTGCTGGGTTTCTTAAATTTCGGAAGAACGTACATTCCGGAATATGCCCGGCGTATCAAGCCTTTGTATGCTTTGATACAACCAACTTTTTCCAAATCATGCTGGCTGCCTGAGCACTCAGCCATCTTGCAATCCTTGCAGGCTGATCTGCTCGCTTCTAAATTCTTACTGACTCGTGATAACCACACCAACCTGGTGATAAGAATAATTCGGGGGACAGTGGGTTTCACGTACCTCACTTTTAATGAAGGAGACACAGTACCTATTGCTTACAAGTCACACTTGTACACTTCGGCTGAGATGCGGTTTCCCACTGTCGAAAAGGTTTTAACAGCTGTACAGATGGCTATTCTTAAAGAACGGGCTCTGTCACAAGGGAAACGCATGTTGGTTGTAACACCCTGTCCTCACTTGGAGGCAGTCACGAAAGCCAGTGTACCAAATTCAAAAGCTTTGCACCCTCGGTGGATTCAGTGGGCCGCGTCCTTGACGTCCACGGATGTCACGTTTATTTTTGACGCCTCGTTGCGGTCGCAGGAGTACTTGCAGTATGAGTTTGTTCACCCTGCTCCTCTAGCTATGCGACCTTTGGAGGACTTCCATTGCATCATTTACCCTGATGGTTCGGCGCAGGTTGCGCATGGCGCTAAACATGCCTACGTTTCCGCATGCGCCATTGTGGTCGGTGCTATGTTGAACGATGAGTTCATATCAAGGGAAGTGCACACGTTGCCACTTGGAGATTGCACCGCACAATTGTCAGAGCTTCGTGCTCTTTTACTTGCGTTGGAGTACACAGATCCTAGTGTTACTACTCTTATTGTAAGTGATTCTTTCTACTGTGTCCAGTCTTACAATGAAAACTTGTTCTTTTGGATTCAGAATGACTTTCGTGATTCCAAGGGTAGCACAATAAAACATAAATTGATCTGGGTTCGAGTTGCAGAGCTTAAGGCTTCGTTGCCGCTCGTTTTTGTAATTCATACTCTTGGCCATCAGCGTGTGGGAGTTCACGCTGTCGGTAACTCGCTTGCTGATGAAGCAGCGAAATCAGCAGTGTCTACATACTTAGTTGCAGCAGTTACACGGTCCAAAAGTAAGATTGATAGTGACATCTTGGCAGCTGTTGCTGCCACTGAGAAGGGAGGTAAACATCCTTCGGGATTCCCTTCGAAGTACACACACCACTTAAGTCCCGAAAAGGTTTCTTTTGTGAAAATACCTGATGTTGGTGAACGTTTGATTCCCAACTCGGATCGCAGAGCTGACTTGATTACAGCCGCTCATGAAGGTGTGGCGTCTGCGCATGCGGGCGTCTCAGCCACTGTAACTCAATTACAACAACGTTTCTGGTGACGGGGACTGTACAAACAGACGCGTGATTATGTCCTTCTTTGTGACATATGTCAGCAGATTAAACCTTCGACTGCTGCGCGTCCGCCACAGACTCAGTTGTACATTTCTAATAAACCACTTGGTTGTGTTTACTTAGATCACTGCGGTCCCTTTTCATCTGATACTGCGTATAAGTACATCTTAGTTGCAGTTGATTCATGCACACGCTTTGTGTGGGTCTGGCCCCATCGCAGCGCTGATTCACGGACTGTCATAAGAGATTTGCGCATCTTTGTAGGGATTTTTGCCTGTGGTACCTTCCATTCGGATCAGGGTCTGGCTTTCGCCTCTAAGGCGTATAAGGATGCCATGCATTCGATGGGGGTCCAAGTCAAGTTTTCGTCTCCCTACAGACCTGAGGGTAACAGTGTAGTGGAACGAATGAACCGTGATTTAAAGCAATCTTTGACAGCTCGAGTTATAGGCACTGGCAGAAACTGGCTAGCCCACCTCTATGGCATGCAGCGTGCTCTTAATAATCTCCCTAGAAGGTCTCTGGGTGGGCGTACCCCATACGAAATGCTCTTTGGCATCAAGATGTACGTCCCTGACCTTGACGGTCTAGACTGTGTGGTTCGCGCCACTTCCTTTGACGCAGATGAACATTGCAATGTTTTACAGAATCTACAAAAGACCAGAGACGGTCTTGCAAAGGAACATTTGCCCTCCACGTCGGATGTTGCGTTGCAGATCCCGGTAGTCGGCTGGCTACCACAAGTTGGAGAACTGGTTCGAGAGAAGATCGATAACAAGAAAGAATTTGGTCCATCCTATATTCTCCGGTTCCAGTCCTTGGAATGAAGGGCATGAGAACAGTCATTTTACCACCGCTTCCTGGTCGTAAGGAAAACAGGTTTATTTCAATTGACAATGTCAAGATACACAGAGTGGCCGATTCTTCTTAGTATGACACCAGCAGTTTCCTGTCCTTCCATTGTGAGAAATTCAGTTGGGCCCACTGCTTTTAATCATGAATCAGAAGTGGCCATTGAATTACCTGCGATTTCCAGTCCTTTATTGAGTACTTTGCCAGGTGCGGATCAAAATGAAATAGACTATGCATATCCCACTGATTTGTCCATGCCTGACCTGCAAGCACGTTTAGCCACGGAATCCAGATTTTCATTTGACTCTGTTTCCCTTGCCTCGAAGAAACCCTCTCGTTTTGCAGTTTATGCTACCTTATTCAAAAAACATTTTTTGATTCCCCCTTGGACATATATCTGGCTGGTGCTTTTTTCGATATATCTTTTTATGTCAATTGGTTTTGTTTTTTATTTTTTCCGATTGGTAAATGGACACTATGTCGAGGAAAGAACATGCATTCGGCATCTCAATGGAACTTTGGCTCCCCTTTCCTCATCACATTCTGCACACAGACTGAAAAGAGACTTGACATTTGTTAACATCACGGCTTGGCCTGTCCTTGATGGGATCGTGTGGGATGCCGTTCGATTTCAAATTCATGGCCCTACGGAAGTTGTTAATGTCCCTAACGTGCTTAGAGTTAATATGGGGGATGTGGTGAGACAGAACATACGTTCTGATGATTGGGATGTTCAGGCCGTAGAGTCTTTATTTTCTGATTTGAAATATTATGCTGCCTTTGATGCTGAAGATTTATATTTAGAATCTGCTAATTATGGTGATTTATTTTGCTTTCAACATTTTGGCAATCACTTCTTACATAAAACAACATCCAGAAGGAATACTGTGAATTATACACAATGGGAGCATTGCCCAGCTCCTTTACGAGGCAGTTCAAGTACTTTTTTGAAAAAGTACACATATTTTACTGACTTCAATCAGTCTAATCCCGAGTCCTTTTATTTTAAAATGACGCAGAAACCTATGTCCAAGGTTAGACTTACCGATACCAAACTATTGTATTCGAAGTCCTTTCTAGATCAGCTGGCTATTGGCGGTTATGAAGTCTGGAAGGAAATAATTGACCTAAAATCAGTTTGGGGTTCTAAGGACTGGCAGGTACAAGGCGCTGAGGCTTTGCACCGTGCATGTCTCATCCCTAATCAGATTTTGTTTTTTAATTCTACTATTTCACAAACGACATGCTTTGGATTGGCTACTGCTAAAAAACTAAATTTTCCTTCTATCCCTGAGTTAGAGGAATATTCAGACTGGGGTAATCATACTCAATTTTCGATTAGAGAATTACAGGCCCTGTTGCTGAATTCTTCCTTTAACATTTCCAGTATAGACCCAAAAGGTTGGCTGGTGTGGCACAGTAGTGCTGATTCTTGCCAGCGCCGTTTTCTGGGTTTGTCCGACGGCTTTACTCAGGTTAAACCCGATTCCCGTTTTGAGACTGAGCATTCGGTCACAACTTACTCGGTGGGTAAGTTATGTCAAACCTGGCTGAAACATTCCAAATTATCTGCAGTTAAATTACATCTTGCAAAACTAAGTGATGATGTAGATTTAAATGATTTCATAAAAGGCCCAGCTAGTGGTAGGTCAAAAAGATGGATATATGCTGTATACAATGAAATTTGGAAAACGTCGCAGATTGAAGCTGCGACACGACTTAGGGCTATAGATCAAGCAAATCTAGAGAAAGTCCTTGCCGTGGTGGACAATAGTATTAACATGCTTTCTTCATGCATTTACACTTTAGATAACATTGTGTCTTCTGTTGTGGATATTGTGCATGATAAAGTGTCTGTGTTATACCATGGTCAGAATCAATTACGTTCTATCATGCAATTTGCATGGACCCTGCAAACGCTTAAAAATGGCAAAGTGCCATGGGGCTACATGAACGTTTCCTCTCTCTTTGCACCCTTTAATTTGACTGACAAACAACGCTTGATTTCTATGCGAGATGCTTCTTTTTCTATGTTGCATATTGAGAAATTAGAGTCCTTGCCTTTTTCTGTGGCAGAAGCCTCAGCTGCAACGTGGCTTATCCACGGTCTGATAACATTACCTTTTGCTTTGTATAAATTTACTAACTGTATGAAATATGTTGCCATAGGTCGCTATGAGCCTTTAGGTAGTGGTTTTCTCCATGAAGTATGGTCACTTCCTTTCACTTATTGATGTTTAAAGGACAGCCAGGAAGTTTATCTAAATGGGGAAGAATGTACAGAAACTCCAGATCATTCATTAATGTGTAGACACATACAATTACATGGTTCTTGCAACCAGGACCGACCAAACTTGGCCTGTGTTTTGAAGGGCTCTCCTGTACCAGCAATCATCCCGACTTTTACTTTGTTGGGGAACGGGAGTTATTTACTTTTGAATAATGAAGATTGTTGCGGGTTAATTAAAGGTGTAGCTTATGTGGTAACAGTAAGTGAACGTGTAGTTTGCTGCAGAAATGTCTTGTACCCACCCACACATGAAAATAGGGAGGTTTCCATTTGGCCACGCATACCAACCTTGAAGGCAGAGTTCAACGGCATGACTAGACTGAGGGCTCTATTGTCCCAGAAAGAAGTGGCCTTGAGTTCGGCTCGAGAAACTTTCGTGCTTCACATAGCTAACACCAGGACCGAGGTTCAGGCCCTTTTAAATACTGATTTACCGTTGCATTTCGGCGAGATGATACATTCTATCTTTAACGCGTCCTCGACATCTGGACTAGCACATTTTTTAAAAAACAGTTAGCAGCGGCCTTGTGACTTCATTTGAAAAAATATTTGGAGTAATCCCTAGTTTCTTTCATTCCATTTTCTCGAGTCTCTTTGGTGGATTCCCGGTTTTACTGGCACTAGCGGCAGGCGTCCTAGTTGTTCTCTGCTTCCTTAAATATGGATGCCCCACATGTGGAAGAAGTAGCCCAGCCTCTGCTGCCGCTGTTTCGCAACCGAATGCTTGAATATTTTGGCACGCTGCCGCTTGCGATTTTAAGCACGGCATATGGATTATCGTTTCGATTTTCCTACTTCACCTGTGTCCAGCCTGTGTTTCACTGCCTGAGCTGTGATTTTGATTGGGCCATTGATTTGTGTCTCTGCGGACCGGTTTCTCCTGGCGTCGATTTTAATCAGCTGATGAGTCCTATCACTACTCACGAGTTGGTTTGTTCTGACGAAAGGATTATGGCCATAGCAGCGGTGCATGGACTAATGGGTCCCTGGGATATATTCACGGCAGCGCAGGATTTATTGGAACTGAGCTTTCTGGAAAACCCACCGAGTTGTCCTCTGATGGTAATAGAGACTCCGATACTTGGGGAACACGTTTGTTCTTTTCCACTTTTGAATTGGATGGCTGAACTGTTTTCTGATGAAGACGGTGATTTCATGCTGGAGGCTGTTGCTGCATATTTTGCTTATACGGTCTTGTCCTAAATACTTTTCCATAATTTCTTTCCGGATATTTGACTTTCAGCTTGCATTTTTTGCGATTTTTCGTACATCGATCAATTTCCCAGTCCTATTGACTTGAGCGAATTTTTGAAATTTTTTACTGTACATTCATGGCTCACAGTTCTTGAACTCTGCTTTCATGAAGTTGCCCTTATCTTATCTTATCTTATCCGTCGTCGGATCATGGGGGGGGTGTCATATAGCTACTGTATATCTTTATAATGTGTTAAGTTAGCATAGGCTCATTAAATGTTTAAACGCCATTTTTCCTTTTGCTGCTTCTGCACACGACACTTAATTGTTGATTTAGCTTTCAACCTAGTAGTTCGTTGTGGTTTACATGAGAATAATATGTTATTACTCTGATATCAGCTTTGCTTAATAAACTATGTCTGCACATAGAGTGCTGAAGCCTCAGGAACAACACGATACAGAATTGTTATGAGGTCTGATCTTCGCGCCTTTATAGACATAACATAAGTGCAGCTTCTGCCAACTTTGGGCTTGAGGCGGGTTTTTATATTGCTTTGCTGGAGGCACAAAGACACTTGATGCTGTTTGCATGCAGAGAGAGCTGGTGTATGCTGATGTGATCCCTTCATACTAGGACACTGAGGTATGGGCCCGCCCTAATTCAACACAAAGAGACCTTCTTAGCTATTAATATAATATGCGAGTTAGGGAGGGTGATAAATAGGTGTTGTTAAACCCTTATTGATTTACAGCATGGTAACATGCTGTCACCATTCGCTTTCTATGGACTAGTAACTATGCTTGTAGCTTTGTTGTTGATAATATGCTTACTTGTATTATCTAAGATACTGCGCCTGAGAAGACGGCATTAGTAAATAAACATTTCAAATGCTCACGTGTTCTTCTTTACTCCATGTTCTGGTTTGTAATGATTGTATAACGAAAGAGTGCTCATGTGTTCCACGTAACCTGAGGTTGGTGAGTTTATGTTCTGGTTTGTCTAAACATTGGGAGTTTGTTATGACCAATGAGACACTGTAGCTAGCTCGGTAAGGGGTTTGTTGGGTACTAAGGTGAGTTTTGGGTCACCCTAATTCGCTGAGGTTCCAATCCTCCGTGCACAGTTCTGTGGGAGAACAGAAACCCTGCTACACTTTTATGTGTGCTGTTCTTGTGCTATTAATGAGTCATGATTGCTCATGTGCACTTCAGCTGTGTGTGCTGCCCAGTGCTCTGGCCAAGATGGTTGTGCTCTTGTATCCTAGAGTGGTGCATCTTTTGTTGTGTTGGATGTATGTGTGTTGGATGTGGTATTGCTTCACTTCCTGGGTGTGCTGTTGTCTTTGTGCTGTACTGATTAGTGTTGTGTGTGTTGAGTTGTGTCAGTCATGTCTGTGTGTGACTGTTCTGCTTGTTGTGCACACACTGCTTGTTGTGCATACAGTGCTGTGTTTATGTGGCCTTGGCATTGCCTGATGTGCATCCCCTGATGTCCTGTGGTGTTTGTTCATTTTTGATTTCCTGTGCATCTGTGGTTGGTTTCATGTGGCAGTGTAGTTCTGTGCAGGTGCACTTCTTGAGTGATTTATGGTATGTTGTGTGTGTTTTGTTCCTGTGTGATGAGGTTGTGCACTCCTGTTGTGCCTGTGCTCCCATTGCCTTTCCACAGTTTGGCTGACCGGGTATGTCTGTTTCTGATGCGGTTCTGTGTGTATTCCTGTAGTGCTTGTGTGTTGTTTTTGGGCAGGCATCTGTTCAGGCATCCATGTGTGTGTGTGTGTGTTCTGTTTATGGATACACCCAGGGCGTGTGTTTGTTTGTGTGTGTATGTGCTGGCAAGTATTGGCAGCCTTCAGTGTGTGAGGCACTGGTGTTGTGTGTTCCTTGTCAGCCACTCCTGCAGTGTCTGTCTCCCTGGTTGTTTGTTTTGTGGTGCAGGGTGTGCATTGAGCTTGCTTGTTGCTGTGCTTGCTGCTTGTTGGTGTGCATGGGGGTGTACAGGATGGGCACCTGGCCTGTGACTTGATGGGGTGTGTTGATGTGTGATTGGAGGGGGTGTGTCCCTGTGGTCTATGTGCCCTGCCCATGCCTTGGACTGGCCCTGCCGTTCTCATTGTGCGCATGTGTTGACTGCTGCGGTGACATGACCGGGACGTTGCTGCATGTTTGCGGTCAATGTGTGTCCAGGATGCAGTGGGGTGACTTGGTGGCAGGTGGGTCATGTGTAGGTACCCTTGTGGATGTGTTGCTGCCCCCAGCAGGGTGTCTGTTATGGTTTTGGACCCTGTGTCAGCCCGTGTGTTGTGTGTTGTATTTGTGAATTTGCGTACCTGCGGCATCGTCCGCGGCGGCCCATTGGATGATAGTGCTGAAGCAGGTGCAACACCGGAAACACATGTAGAGCTGGGTCCATGGCGGTCGTGACTGGGTGGTGTTGACCGGGTCTCTGCTATCGCCCTCCGCTGTCGAGTTTCCGCCGTCTCTTGTTGGGTGGTGTCTCCGCTGCGGTGCGTCTGCTTGTTTGGGCCATACTAATTTGTGGAGCGGGCCGGACGTCATTCCGCACGGCAGTGAGTCTCCATTGGCTCCCACCGCCATGGTGGCGGGTGCGCGTCGCGCCGCGGTGGACGGGAACAGACCTATGTTTTGCAATACTAATATGGCGGATGTGTTTCCACCCCGCCAGCACCGCGGTGGTGCCACCGCCCGACATCCTAATGGTCCCCTTGGTGTTTGCAAATAGTATAGTTTTGTGTTGTAGGTATTCATACATCATTTTTATTTGTTTACTTAGTTTAAGGCCGATTTTAGTTAGGGATTGCTCTAGCCTTAGCTTTTGATAGCTTTGTTCTTTTTTTATATCTTCTATACGTTTATGTTGGGTTGATTGTTCTCTTCCTATTGTGGCTTGGAAGGCATTACGCCATCATTCTACTGTTTTGTTGGTTTTAGCTTTTTGAGCTAAAGTGCTGTCATAGACGTTCCACCAAGGTATTTGAAACTTAGGTTGTCTACGGTTACCTGACCTATGTAGCCTTCTCACCAAAGTGTCTTCAAAGTCGTCTAGGAAGGGAGTTAGTTTAGTTTCATTTGCTTGATAGAAGGTGCTTTCAAGAAGTAGGTTATAATAGTTTGCCACTTCAGTTGTTGGTACAAAGGCCAGGGATATGAATTTTTTAATTTGGTAGGCAAAGTTACTATTGGTGGCGTAATCTAAACTTAAAGTAGATTTTCGTAGGTGTCTGCAGATACTTTGGTTAAAATGGTAATAGCAACCTTGGGGTCTATTAGGATCATCGCCCCAGGAAATGGGACCTCCCGCTATGTGTGCAGCGGTCCCGTATGTGAAATTAGGATGCGCCCTGTCAGCAGCACCCGCTGCAATGCAAAAAAGGCATTTGTGCATTTGCATGCACAACGTGGCAGGCACCGCACGGTCATCCATGCATATGCAGGGGAGTACCATAGGTACCCCCCATGGGCCCCCCAGTCCCCCAACATACTGAGGCTGCTTCCCACTGACATTGTGATATGAATGGTGGTGTCTAGCAGACACTGCCACAATATTCAACCCTTTTCCGCCTTGTCGACGAGTTGACCAGGCTGAAAAGCGGCAGACAGGAAGACCGTCCCCCCGCCATCATAATATGGCGGAGGGAAATGGGAGGCAGGCGGGGGATGATGTCGGGCGGATCGACATCGCCATGCAGGTGGTGGCAATCACAGCAACGCCCACCACAATGCTGGGAATGCACGTTGTGCATTTGCATGCACAACGTGACAGGCACAGCGCGGTGCCTGCCACCTTCTTCATGCAAATGCAGAATGGTACCATAGGTACCCCCATGTGCACCCCCACCCCCCCCAACATCCTGGAGGCCCGCTACAGGCCCCTGCAGTCAAAGACCACATGCCTTTCCATGGCGGTGCCACCATGGAAAGGCACATCTCCGCGGGCATTGTAATATGGATGGCGGTATCTTGCATACACCGCCGCCATATTAACCTTGTTTTCCGACGGTCGACGAGTCGACCGGCAGAAAAGCGGCGGACGGTCTTTCCGTCCGCCGCGGACCCTCCTGCCATCATAATATGGCGGGGGTCTTTGTTGTGTGGATGGCGGGCGGATCGCCTACGCCGGGCCAGCAATGACTACGGCCGGATCGGCGGGGGCGTTCCGCCCGCCATCCTAATGGACCCCTAAATTTGGGGAATTCATCTCTTCAGAGTGGGGATAGATGGTAGCTGTCCTGTGATATATTTAGGTACCCTAGTTGACACGTTTTAAAGTATTTGGCTACGTGTGTGTTAGGAGCTGGTACTTGCTTCTCTGATTGTTTGAGAGCACCTCTAACCTGAATTTCAGTTACATTGGGGGGATGGTTGTGTTCTTTGACATTCATTACATTGGTTTTTATTGTAGTGGCTCTCCCATAGCAAGAGTTAGAGTAATATTTACAGCATTTCCAATTTGTTTTGTTTCCAGTCATATTCTCCTGTGTAAAAGTTTATCCCACGTAACACAGAAGTAACTTTCCTTTTTGTGAAGTTATGAATTTTGTTCCTTCTACAATATTTTGGTCTATCTTTGAATATATGTATATATATTTATTAATTATATGATTTTGAACAGTAAACATTTTGTATAATTAATATATTTCAAAATAAATGTACATGTGTTTTGATGTAATTTTCTTGATGGATTCTTTTCGATTGTTAATGTTTATCCACTTGTTGTTTATGTATGTATGTAGGTACCCCCCTACATTGCCATGTGCAAGGTGGCAGGCACTGCATTGTGCCTGCCACGTTGTGCATGGCAATGGACAACAAGGCACTTTGGCATTGCGCAGGTGCTGCTTACAGCAGCACCAGCCGCAATGTCAAATATGCGGAATGCAGCTGCCAGGGTGGCAGTCGAATCCTAATTATCGGTGCAGGACCGCCCGCCATCCTAATAAACCCCCAAATGTTTGTTTTGGGTTTTTTATCTGGAGGTATTGTCGATTATAATCTGTGAAACATAAAACAAAACATTGTTATTTTAGTTAATTACATTTTATATATTATTTAATGTTCTTTTTTATTTATTTGTAATTAAATAAATATACTTACTCTTTTTAGTTGATGGAGTGTCCTTGGTAGATGGTGTGGTTTTGTTGATTTTTGAGGAAGCTATAAAAAAAAAATTGTTAGCTTTGTTTTGCTATTTTATTAAATGTATTACTTTTAAATAATTTACGTTATTTATTGGTTAAATCATATACTTACTTTGTGTTATATTTTATTGTTGTTGTGTACGTAAATCTTTGTGTTGAATTTTCTAGGTGCAATTTTAGTGAAGTTGAATCTGTTATAAGTAAAGGAAAACATGTTATAATTTTTTTAAGGAACTTATTTAATTTATTTATTGCAAAGTTTTGTTCTTACATCTATTGCGGGATGTTTGGAATAGATTTTGGTGTAGTTGTTTTTCGTTCTGTTTTCTCTCGCTCAAAGATTTGCTCTTCCTTCTTGGTTGTTCGTTATACAATACATTTTTTGTTAGTTATTTGATTGTATTTATGGTGTTTGTTTAATTAGTAAGAGTTTTCTATTGGTTTTGGTGTCTTAAATTTATTGGTCGAGATAGCTTTTTGTAATGTTTTAGCTGTTACATTATAATTTGACAATTGTTTAAATGTTTTCTTTGTTTTTAGTTTGTTTATTGTTGTTATTTAATTTTATATGTATATAAATGTGTTGTATTTTTTTATATATGATATGTTGTTATGTTTATTTTCGTTATTTGTGATGTATTTTAATGTTGTATTGTTAGTTTTGTTAATTGTTTTTGTATTTTAAATGTATTTGTTTTAAATAATGTGATTCATTTGTAATATTTTTATTGTTTTTTAAATATGTTATATTTTTTATAAATGAGATATTTTTATGTTTATTTTAATTGTGATATATTTTTAACGTATTAATTGTTTATTTATTTGTTTTTTATTTTGTATTTATTTGTTTTAATTAATGTGATTAATTTGTAATTATTTTTATTGTTTTTTAAAATAATTGGTATGTTACTTTATCATATTATTGTAAATAGTATGTTTTTATGTGTAAATGTGGTTTTCAATATAGTTTGTATGTATTTTATTGATGTTTATGTTGTTGATATTTTTGATTTGTTTCATTTTACTTTAATGTTATAGATATTTTTGTGTTCTATTTTTTTGTTAGCGAGATTTTTGTAGATGATATTTTGTTATCCATGTTAGTGTTATTTCTAATTTGTATATTGTGTGTCGATATTTTTGTTTACGATATTGTTGATTCGATAATTTTGAAGTTCAATGTTATCAGAGTCGATATTGTATCAGTGATCTGTTCAATACATGGAGCAGTCACCAATGATCCCGGGGTATTTGAATGGTTGGACAAAGAATTGGTGCTTTAGCCTACCCCGATCATCATTTGTGATCATTTTAATATTCACTCGGGGAGAGGATCATAGGAAGCAGATGGTAATTCCTGTACGAATTGTAAACCCTGTTTGTACAAATCATTGCACTTTATTAAGTCCGACCACAAGCTAATCAATGTCTGGAGCAAGGCTATAGTAGAAGGCCTAAGGTTTACATATTTTTCTGCAAAGATTATTTTTACATCTCCCATGGCTTGCTTCAAAATTGTAAAATTTAAAAAATTGCCATGGGTCATTTCTGACTACAACTATCTGGTATTGGAGTTAAAAAACCAGGAGCTGTAGAGGAAAGCCTCGATCTGGACATTTGAGCAGGCTTTATAAGCTGATGAAATAGGCAGGAAATAGACGGCAGGGGATCCGTCGTCTTGATCGTTTTAGATCTCTCTGCGGCATTCGACACCATCTCTCACACTTTGCTTGCAGAGAGATTATATCGATGTGGCATCCGAGGCTCAGCCTTGAAATGGCTGAGAAATATTCTGTCCGATAGATGGCAAAGGATCATTCTAGAGCCCTAGCTTTCACTGAAATCCTGTTTGGATAAGGGCGTCCAACAGGGTTCCTGCCTTAGCCCTACATTATTTAATATTTATATGGCCCCATTAGCAAAAATTGTAGAACTGTTTGGATTTGAAATTATTTCTTATGCTGACGATACTCAGCTGATGTTTCCAATCGGTTCTGACTTGGAGGACGAGAAAACCCGATTTGCAGCAGGGATGCTTGCAATTTCTAATTGGATGACAGAGAACTGCCTCCAATTGAATCCCAGTAAGACCGAGATCATGCTTATGGGCAAATCGGCAAACCATTTGGTCACAAGAGTTGCAATCCGACTGAGGGGCATTTTGCAAGACTGCACTTTGGATGAGGAACCTACCGCTTTGCTAAGGAGACCAGCTGCTCGCCTCTTTCCCCCTGACGAGTTCTCCCGCCGCCGCACTGATACCATCTGCGGTTGCTGCGAGGAGAAACTCGCTTTCCCAGGGGCCTCTGCACCGGCGCTTCAGGAACGCGTCATAATCTTGCGCCTGGAGGCGCTACAAAGGAGGGGCTCGCCCGGCCAATAGTGGCTGTTGCAATCCGACTGAGGGGCATTTTGCAAGACTGCACTTTGGATGAGGAACCTACCGCTTTGCTAAGGAGACCAGCTGCTCGCCTCTTTCCCCCTGACGAGTTCTCCCGCCGCCGCACTGATACCATCTGCGGTCGCTGCGAGGAGAAACTCGCTTTCCCAGGGGCCTCTGCACCGGCACTTCAGGAACGCGTCATAATCTTGCGCCTGGAGGCGCTACAAAGGAGGGGCTCGCCCGGCCAATAGTGGCTGCTGCAATCCGACTGAGGGGCATTTTGCAAGACTGCACTTTGGATGAGGAACCTACCGCTTTGCTAAGGAGACCAGCTGCTCGCCTCTTTCCCCCTGACGAGTTCTCCCGCCGCCGCACTGATACCATCTGCGGTCGCTGCGAGTAGAAACTCGCTTTCCCAGGGGCCTCTGCACCGGCGCTTCAGGAACGCGTCATAATCTTGCGCCTGGAGGCGCTACAAAGGAGGGGCTCGCCCGGCCAATAGTGGCTGTTGCAATCCGACTGAGGGGCATTTTGCAAGACTAAGCTATGGATGAGGAACCTACCGCTTTCCTAAGGAGACCAGCTGCTCGCCTCTTTCCCCCTGACGAGTTCTCCCACCGCCGCACTGATACCATCTGCGGTCGCTGCGAGGAGAAACTCGCTTTCCCAGGGGCCTCTGCACCGGCGCTTCAGGAACGCGTCATAATCTTGCGCCTGGAGGTGCTACAAGGGAGGGGCTCGCCCGCAACGCGGGACGCGAGCGGGACGCCCGGACGAAGCCCGGACAAAGGGCGGGCCGTCTGAGGCCGTCCGAGGTTGGCCAAGGTTGGGTTGGGCCTGGTTTCTTGTTTGATGTGATATATACTTAGTTGCAGTTTTTAGTACATTTCGGATATCATTAATTTGTGCATCCAATTGTAATTGTTGTGCTTAGAGAAATATGCCTCCAAAAAAGCAAGCTACTCCTAATAACACTATTGACAACTATCTTGTACATGTTGTAGAAAGAATCAATAGTGATAGGAGATCTTCCTTGGGAATAGATTCACCTACCCAATCTCCCCTCATTGATATCGAGTCAGATGATCCTTTTGCGCTTCAGATAAATAGTAGTTCAAATGGTGAAATACTTGATTCTCTTCCTGATACTATCATCATCCAGCCTAGTGGTATTGTCGCTGGTATTGAAGACATTAGTGTTAATGAAGCTTTGATAGAGATATCCACCAGTAATGAGTCCCCAATCTCCCCTGCAGCACCCATTTTAGTCCCGAGGATTAATGGGGAAAACCAAAAGGTTACGACAAAACGGGAGGGTTTAAGGTCAGCCAAGAATAAAGTAGCAAACCTCCCGAGGAAATTTTCAGAGGAAGAGGAGGCTGATCTGACTAGTGAGGCTTATGTTACACTTTCAAATGCCCAATTCAATAAACTACTGTCATTGATGGAAACAAAAATCAAAGGTGTAGTTAAACCTCTGGTCAGCAAAATAGATAAGTTAACCTCCGAGGTTAACCGATTAGAAGGTTTATGAGAAAAAACCCTGGGCGAAGTAGGTAAACTCCCGGAAATTGTTTTTTCTAGGATCGAGTCTACTCTGAGCAAACCAGCCACTGTAGTTAATAGTGGATTTATCCCTACCCCTGCATTAAATCCTCCAATGGCACCCAAGATTAACTTCCCTGGTGATGCTCCTAATGTTTCGATTCCAGTTCCCATTGTTGCTGACCCAATCACTGAGAAAGGGACTTTTGAGTTTGTAGTTGAAGCTTCCCCATTGGTTCGTGTCCTTGCTAACGTCCCTCCCCTGGCCCAAGGAGAACACGAAACAACATCTTCCTTAATAAATAATCTCTATCATGGCTAACCAACAACATGGTAATTTCTCCATGGGGAAAGCAGCAACTCTCGGAAGAGCTCGTAAATGCGAGAAGGGTTCAGTGGATTGGGGACAGGGTCAAAAAGTTTAAGGGGGAGTGTGTTGTCCTTCACTTTTCTGACCCTGGGGTCTTGCCTAATATCTTGCCCAACATTTTACCACCACAGCGGAGATCAACATCAATTGTTCCACTGACTTTGGACTTCTTCTACCCAAGGAAGGGAAGTGGTCCGAATTCAAGTATTCTGAGAACCAAATGGAACATTGTGACCAAGAGGGGGAGGAAGGATGTTGCCTCGGTGGACTGGGGCTTGGGGTTGGAAAATCGTTTCTCTGCATTATCAAACTTGAATGCTTGTGACTGACTACCACCTATTTGTAACTCTATGCCACTAATTGTCTGTGATGAAAGCATCATTGGAGAGGCCAGCTACCTAACTAAAGATCGAACTAAGGGGTCCCCCTTTGTGGATCCAGCAGGCCCATCCAATGAAAATATTAATTGTAATGAAACTGGTGGAAAGATGACACATGAGATTATTACAAGCCCTAGTTCTGTCATGATAACTAACACGGGGAATCTTTTGTCTTGGAATGTGGCTGGTCTATGTTCCAAGTTGGATTGTGCTGACTGGTTTGGATTTATCAACAAGTACGATCTTTGCATCTTCCAAGAGACTTGGGCGTGTGACCCTGTTTTTGCCTTGGGGTACATACATTTTCATGTTCCTGCTTCTAAGGGCCCTAAAGGGCGTCCGATGGGGGGTCTTACCATATGGATCAGGCAGTCTTTAAAAACTGTTGTAAAATGTGTGGAGCTTGACCAAAAAGATATCCAGCTCATCAGACTCACTAGTGATCTACCCATCTCCATAGATATTTATAATATCTATGCTAGAGGTGGAAACAAAGGTAAATCTGAGGTTCTCTTGAGCCTCTTTAATCTCCTCGAGATACATTCTGCAGGGAAAAACATACTAATTGCAGGCGATTTAAATCGCACTTTTGAACCTCTCATCACTGGTGACTCCCCTCTCGGGGTAGAGGAAGATAAGCTATGGGATATCCCCACATTAGACACTCCCCCGATAACTCGCTGGACGGCTGACATACTAGGCTTAAATGCAATGTGCCTGGAGTATGGGCTACGAGCCTTGAATGGTCGAACCAAGTCAGATCGAGTCCCTGCCATGACTTTTAACAACGGGCGAAACAAAAGTCGCATTGATTATGTCATCTGTAGCATATCTATATGGTCATCTGTTAGTGACATGGTGGTAACAGCAAGGCCAGAAAGCGACCATGACCCTTTATGTGTCTCTCACAATTGGTGGTTGTTTAAAGTAATAGCACCGACCCCTTGTGACCAACTTTTGCTCCCGACGATTGTTCCAACTAATGATATGCGCAGGTTAAGGTGGTCAGGTGTCAGGACAGACCAGCAGGTCCTCGAAAAAATAGGAGCAGCGACAGACAAGGCCATTGCGGCCCTGGAGAGCGTAGCTGGGACCTCACAGGGATATGAAGACATAACTAAAGCACACACGACTCTCTTTAATGAAGTTAAAAGTTATTTCTTAAAACCTGTACATAATAAGAGGGTCTGTCCATATAGAGCTGCAAAGTGGTATAATCATGACTGTAGGGCGGCAAGATCCAACCTAGGAGTTGCCATCAAGAGCAACAACCTGGGTGAGATTCGATCTGCTAGGAAGCATTATAAAAATTGTATTGCTAGGGCAAAAAGAGAATGGGACGAAGCCCACTGGCAGAAGCTGAAATGTGCAAGTGATCGCAAACACTCTAGACTATTTTGGCATATTGTCAAATGGGGTCACGAAAGGTCTCCAGAAGCTTCCAATAACAATGTTTCTCATGATGCATGGGTCAAATTTTTTAGTGAACAGTACTCTTCCAGGGACCAATTCGGTAATAGTTCCTGCCCTACTTATCTGTTCGCAGATGATGACATCTTTGCTCAGAGTGAAGTACTGTTTGCCCTGAAATCTGTTCACAGTGGCCGAGCACCGGGCATTGACGGAGTCCCTGCGGATGTTTTCTTAAATGACACCGATAGGTGGAGCAAATACATCTGCTTATTACTAAATCACATTGCTAGGGGTGCTGAAATCCCGGTATCCTGGCGGGGTGCTGTCATTATTCCGGTATATAAAAAGGGAGATCGTGCCCAACCTTGTAATTACCGCCCTATCAGCTTAATTGACACTGTTCAAAAGGTTGTGGGGCCTGTAATTATTAACAATTTGCTTGATTGGGCAGAGGACCAGAATGTTCTATCTCCTTTTCAGGCTGGGTTTCGCAGAGCAACCAGCACTGTGGACCAGGTCTTCCGTTTTCAATTGATCCAGTGGAGGACTGTGGTACTGGGTGGAGGTAGTCTTTACGCAGCATTCGTTGACCTACGGGCTGCATTCGACCTGCTGCTTCGGGCAAAATTGTGGGAGGTGCTGGCAGCTCTGGGGGTCCCAATGACCCTGTTGACCTTGATCATGAGACTCCATGAGGGTACTTACGCTAAAATCCAATGGGGTGGCTATGGAAATGACACTGTCGACTTTCCTGTTGAGCGTGGGGTTCGACAGGGTTGTTCAATGGCACCAACATTGTTTACCCTTTTTATTAACGGCATTGTTTCCCGCATGCAATCTCAGGCTGTGGATGCTCCCTCTCTCGCAGGTGTAAAAGTTCCTATTTTAATGTTCGCCGATGACACCTTAATTTTATCAAAATCCCCTAGCGGTCTGCAAAAGGCACTGGTAATTTTTGACAAGTTTTGTAGTGACCACGGCTTGGAGGTAAACGCTGCTAAAACAAAACTCATGGTTTTTAATCCTTATAGAAATTTTAAATCCAAAATATCCATGAGTGGGCGTTACCTTGAAGTAGTAAATTCTTTTACTTACCTGGGGATCCACATTTCTAATGACAATAGATGGAACCAACATTTAAACATTGCAGTATTAAGACATAAGCAATTGGCTGGTACCATCGTTAAGGAGCACAGTAAATCATTGACCAAACCGATCAAACCTCCCTTGATCATATACGAGGCTAAGGCAATAGGGTCAGCATTGTATGGGGCTGAGTTGTGGGGGCAAGAAAACCTTCAGGAGTTACAGACATCGGAGAATAACTTCTTACGGAAACTTACAGGCACCCCACAGAGCAGTCCCCTTTTGCCTCTTAGATATGACCTTGGCAGGAAAGAAATCTCGGCAATGTGTAAACTTCGTCCAATATTATATTGGCGTAGAATCTGGACCACCCCTGAGTTGTCACATTATGCAGAAGGGTTTGCGGATGTTATCAAAGCGGACCGATTTAACAAAATTAGATGGTTTAAATCACTAAAATTAGCATTATGTGAACTAGGACTAAATTAACTGTGGTCCGATCCAGCCGCGTCATCCTTCCCATCTAAGTTATTTATAAAAAATCTTTTCTGGGAACGGGTTGAAAACAGGAGTTTGCTTAGTACTAACAATGGGTCTATGACTACTGCTTTCCTTGAGGTTAAGCTGTTTCCTACGTATGAAATGTACTGGGATTATATATCGAAACCCATGGATAGGAAACTGTTTTTCCAAAAGAGGGCTGGTTCTCTACCACTACGCAACTTAACATCAAAGTGGAGAGATGGAGGTCCAGCTACTTGCCCAGTATGTGGGGAAGGAAAGGAAACGCTAGGTCATTTTTTGTTCTCCTGTCATGTATATTCCGCTCCTAGACGTGTTTGGTTGGCACCTATGTGTAGAAATCTGGGTACTAAAAGTAGTATGGTAGCCTTGCATATTGTAAAATCTACCTCCCTAACCTGGATTATAATAGCGACTGCAAAGTATTTGGGGTGGGCGTGGGTGATTAGGCAGAGATTGCTAGTAGGGTAACTACTCTCTGCTTAGTTGAACAGAGACTGCTAGATTATCTATTCTCTGTTCCGTCCCACGTGAGGTGTCTTTTCGGATGAATAATTTTAAAAATTTTACTGACTTTTAACAGTGATATTGGATTGTATTTTAACCTGATTTTTATCAAATGAACTTTGCACCTGTGATTGTACGAAGTATGCTGAAATGTAATTGTATTCTTCTTTTATGTTCAATGTGCTTATGTCATATTCGATTTTTGTAATTTAATAGCATTTTATCATGTGTTTGTATGTCTGCTTTTATGAGTAATACTCGAATAAAGCACTTTGAATTGAATTGGTATTGGAGTTAAAAAACCAGGAGCTGTAGAGGAAAGCCTCGATCTGGACATTTGAGCAGGCTTTATAAGCTGATGAAATAGGCAGGAAATAGACGGCAGGGGATCCGTCGTCTTGATCGTTTTAGATCTCTCTGCGGCATTCGACACCATCTCTCACACTTTGCTTGCAGAGAGATTATATCGATGTGGCATCCGAGGCTCAGCCTTGAAATGGCTGAGAAATATTCTGTCCGATAGATGGCAAAGGATCATTCTAGAGCCCTAGCTTTCACTGAAATCCTGTTTGGATAAGGGCATCTAACAGGGTTCCTGCCTTAGCCCTACATTATTTAATATTTATATGGCCCCATTAGCAAAAATTGTAGAACTGTTTGGATTTGAAATTATTTCTTATGCTGACGATACTCAGCTGATGTTTCCAATCGGTTCTGACTTGGAGGACGAGAAAACCCGATTTGCAGCAGGGATGCATGCAATTTCTAATTGGATGACAGAGAACTGCCTCCAATTGAATCCCAGTAAGACCGAGATCATGCTTATGGCAAATTGGCAAACCATTTGGTCACAAGAGTGGTGGCCTGAACAGTTGGGAATTGCTCCCAGTCCGGCCCTGGTTGTGAAAAATCTTGGTCTGAAACTGGATCCAACTCTAACCATGAAGGATCATGTAGCAACCACTATTAGCTCCTGCTATTACAGCCTTCGCCTATTACGTAGGATACTTCCCTACTTGCCAACTGACTAATGGAGAACCCTGGTTCAAGGGATGGTGATGAGTCGCCTAGACTATGGGAATGCAATGCTGGCGGAAGTCGGTGAGACACTGCTTGCCAAATTGCAGGTAATTCAAAATACCGCAGCCAGGATGATCTTAAACCGCCCCCAGGCTCTTCCTCAGCTCCTTTTATTGAAACAGCTACACTGGCTGCCAATTAAGAAGCGCTCTTTCTTTAAGATCTGCTGTCTCACCTATAAGGCTGTTAAAGGCAAAGGCCCCTTCTACCTGCAAAAGAAATGTATAAAGCAGGCTTCGGGCTGCAACCTAAGATCTGGCTATGCTAAAGGTCCCTCGTATCCGTTTAAGCCGCACGGGGGGGGGGAGATCCTTTTCATATCTCGCCCCGCGATACTGGAACCAGCTTCCTGTGACCCTGCGGAAATGTACTTCCTACATTGTCTTTAGGAAACAACTGAAAACCTTCCTTTTTTAATTCTAATATGACTGGACATCCCCCTCATTTCGCTAGGTAAGCGTGGAGATGCCCCCCGGTGAATCGCAAGCTATATAAAATTAAATAACATAACATATCATAACAAAAATAACATGAAAAATATGTTAGGCACATAGACAGTTGGATATTGGAATTCATGGTATTTAATAGGGGGAGCACCCATTTAATATGGACTGCCTTTAAAACATGTGTGCATGGAGAGACAATTAGGTTTAGTTTAAACCATCAAAAAAAACATAGCATCAAGTGCTGTCACTATATGACATCTTGGCTGAAGCTGAAGTAAAATTAATACAGACAGCATCCAATGGAGTGGAATTTGAGAAAGCATAGTAAAATGTTGCACTTGGTAAGTCTGCGATCACTAAGACATCTGCAAGCTCCACTGAGAAGTTTGCCGCCTAAAACAAGACTGCTATGAGTATAACGAGAGGGTAGATCACCCCCTCACAATTCAAATTAGGCAAACATCAACACAAGGGGAGATAAGAGAACTTAGGGCCCCAAATGGTGGCACTGCTGTGAATCCTGAGGGTATTTTTGAGATCTTCCAGGGGTATTATTAAAATCTTTACAGTGAGGAAGAGGATCTGCGGATGAGGATTTATCACAATTTTTAGAGTCAAACCCTCCTCTGAAATTGAATTCCAAAGATCAAGAATTACTTTATTTCCTCAACCCCCTTCATGTTGGAAGATATTCAGATGGCCTTAAAACCTACCCTCAGGGAAAGCGCTTGGTACAGACAAGATCCCTATCGAGTTGTATAGAGTGTCCTCCTGCTAGCTTGAGGCCTTCCTGACAGACCTGTTTTTATACATCTATGAGGCCCATACCCTCCCACCCCCTCTGTGTCTTGGTCAACAGCAAACATAGTTATCTTCCCACCCAAAAAAATATTTCCTTGAGCCTGGATCATATTGGCCAATAATGTTGATTAGTAGTGACACGAAAATGTATTCAAAAGTATTAACCATGCAGTTATCGAATTCGATTGGTAAGATTGTTTACCCTAAGCAATATGGTTTTATACCAGGAGGGGGAACCAAGTGTGATGGGTTATTAGTCTTCTAGATGCTTCTTTGGTGACAGGAGACCCTATAGTGCTGATATTATTAGACACTAAAATAGCATTTGATACGGTCTCTTGGAGATATCTATGGGTCCTCAAGAATTAGTTGGGTATTGGGCTTGGGTATATTAAAGCAGTAAAAGCACTGAAAGGAATCGAAAAAAGTAGATTTTTGGGGTACTCTAAATCACGACAAAACCCAAGTGGTTATTAACAGTAATTTACAGCTTAATGATATCTGGGTGGTGGAGAAGGCGGTGTATCTTGGTGCAAACATTTCTGCCTAGGTGGACCAAATAGTAGAGAATAACCAATCTCCAGTTATCAGAAAGGCAAAGAAAGATTTCTCAAGAATGGGTATTCTTCATCTATCTATAATAGGTGGAAGTAATGTTGTCAAAATAGTGTTTCTTTCTAAAGTGTTATATTTCTTCCGGGCCATCCCACTCAAATTTGGAAATCAATGATTTAAGTTAATTGATGAGATGGTATTCAGATGTATAGGATTTATATGGGCTTACTCTAAAACCAGGAGGGCTTTCACATTTTTGACTCTCCCTAAAGAAAGAGGGTGATGGACCATCCTGAATTTTAAATTGTATTACTGGGCGGCGGCTCTACAATATATGGTTACTTTAATTGGGGAGGTGGATGGAACATTATCTGTAAGGGAAGAAATACCCTCGTTTTGTGATCTACTGCTCAGTACAGAGGCTAGAAGGTGCCTTCTCCTTCAAATAGCACCCCACTTCGAGACCATCCAGGGAGCTTATAAGTTCTGGACAGCATGCTGGAAAAAACTGGAGCTGTTGCGATTTAATTTTTGCACTCCATTCAAGAACACCCTAGTCTCCCGGGGGTCTTCTGGGGCTCTTATGTACTTGGGTGAAAGTGTCATAGTCTTAGAAGATATGGAGACTTGTATACCGATGTTAGATTTATATCCTTTGAGGATTTTAGGACAAGGTAAGCTTGATCAGAAAGAATCTGCAAGTTTGGGATTATTTAATTAAGAGGGGTGGGGGCCTACAAGTTTTTTCATGAGTAGGGCTTGTGGGTTTATTAGCGGGGGCTACACTTTACGATTGGTCGGATATATGGGGTATTTAACTCACTCTCGCAGTATGACTTACAGAGGCAAACTTTGAAATGGCCTACTACACTGGGGGGCACACACAGCTCTTATTTGGAATACCTTGAGCTTGATCATTTTATACTGTTGTCAGATAATATATCTGCCCAACAAAATAAAACCATCTATGACCTATATTATACTCCTCATAAGATCTCTAAGTGGGGGATGGGGGTGGCACTGGTACCAGAGGTCCAAGATGCCAGTGTTTGGCTGCAGATCTGGTTCACATGTATGGTAGTTGTCCCTCACTCGAACTGCTTAAAGCAGAGATTAGTAAATTCCTCATCAAAAGCCTGAAAGATAACGTATCCCTTACCCGCCATCTCATATTACTTGGTGTACGTAGCAAGTTCTGCCCAGCTCTTTTTGGTCTTCACCATGACTGCATTGCGATTATGTATTGCATCAGTCTGGCTCGATCTATCTCTGCCTTCTATAAATAAATGGCTAGCATGATTATTGGGCATCTACAATCTAGAGCTCTTGCTATATTCTTGCAAGGGGAGAAAAGCCAGGAAGAAAGGGAACCAAATTTGGGTTCCCTTTATACAATGGATAACCGAGCTGCAAGACGGATAGAGTTGTCTGGTCACGGAATAAATAAAGGGTGTTCTTGTCCTCAATGTCTCTCTTTACTCCATGCAGGGATAAACCCACAATGCTGTTTGGTGACCCCATGTTTCTATTTTGTATATAGCAAAGAACCGTCTATTTCACTGAATCAATGTTAAATATAGTTTTATCGTATATTAGATGCTATCATTTCTTCATGATGTATTATAATGCCCTTAGACCTGATTCATGGGCTTGCTCTTATTGTGTAAGGAATCTGTAATTAATTTTGATTTATTATGCTCTTTGTGGTATAATGATCAGATGCTGTCTTCTTGTGTTGATTGGATAAAATGGCACAATCAGTGCAATAAAAATGTTTTTTGCTGCCCGTAGAGGCAATGCTAAAGAGTCTTTGGTCCATTCTGGCGAGCCTGGTGAATCCCAGATTGGGGCCACCGCAGAGTAATATGAAATATTTAGCGCCCTTCTCAATCTTGTCCAAACATAGGCCATATCTCTAAGGACTTTTAACCGAACTTTTTTGAAGAAGCGGACATCTCCGAACTTAAACAAAAATCCATGAGCTCCATCCTGGAGCTCAGAAATCATAATCTGGAACATATTCTCTGTTTCTGTCATGGCTGGAGAGTCGAATAGCCTGATTCCTGCCTTAATCAATAAAGTCCAGGAGTACAGTTTCAGATCCGGGGCACATAACCCACCTTTACATTTAGGTCTGCGTAACTTCTTCCATGCGATTCTTATGCCCTTTGAGGCCCAGATAAAAGTGTTCCATTTAGCTTGAATTTTATTTAACCGGGCTTCACTAAAGGCAAGTGGAACGTTCTGAAAAATAAAGATTAATTTAGGTAACAACATCATTTTAATCATATTGACCCTACCAATCAAGGTCAAAGGAAGAAGTGCCCAACCTTTCAATGCCTCCTCACTTTCCCGCTCTACTTTTATAAGATTTTTTTCCGCTATTAAATTTATATCCTGCGTGATTAAGATTCCCAAGTATCTTATTTCCTGCTTTAAAATTGGAATATTTGGTAACATTCTGACATTCCAAATCATGCATTCTGTTTTGGCCTGATTAATTTGATAGCCTGAAATTTGACCAAAATGAAGCGCGGCACTATAAATGAGGGGAATAGCGTTAATTGGATCTGCTGTATATATCATCATATCGTCAGCATATAAAGAAACTTTTTTTTCCCAATTGTTGAATTTAAATGGTAAGATGCGTTGGTCTTGTCTTATATTTTCTGCCAATGACTCTATATATAGGTCAAAGAGCAAGGGTGAAAGGGGACATCCCTGTCTTGTACCTCTGTTGATTTTAATGGGGGAAGATAAGTTTCCATTAATTAATACTCTGGCAGTTGGTGCTTGATAGAATGCAGCGATAGCTCTACAAAAATTCCTACCTAAGTTACAGCTTTCTAAGACCCTTGTCAGAAAAACCCAATTAACACGATCAAACGCCTTAGTGGCATCTAATGTAATGATCGCTAGTGGAATTTTGTGCAGAGTGGCGAGATCAACTGAACCTATTAATGTTTGCGTTAAGTCTTGTATAGACCGCCCTCTAACAAATCCCTTTTGATCAACATGTAACAGGCTATCTGCTACCCCGTTTAATCTCTCTGCCAATATTTTCGCCATCAATTTGTAATCAGAATTGAGCAGAGAGATGGGTCTATACGAATCACACTGTGATGGCACCTTCAATGGCTTGAGAATAAGAACAACTGTAGCCTCATTCCATGAAGGAGGAATTTGACCCCCTTCCTCAAAAATATAGGTAAAAAGCTTTTGTAATATAGGAGAAATTATAGGAGCCAGAACCTTATATACCTCCACCGGCAATCCATCCGGACCTGGAGCCTTACTTTTTTTAGCGGAATTTATTGCCGTCATTATTTCATTTAAGCTAATTCCCCTATTTAAATTCTCCGATCTCTGATCATCTATCTGACGAAGACTATATTTATCCATCCATGCCCGAATATTATCATGTTCAGGAATTAAGTCCTCATTATATACTGTAGAAAAATGTTGAAAAAAGGCCTGTTCAATATCCGAACTGTTTTCTGAGACCTCAGCCATGGTATCTGTCTGAACTCCCTTAATAGTGTTCCTCTTCTGCTCTTTCTTTGCTTTCCAAGCAAGCAATTTACCGCTAGTCTCACCATACTCAAAATGGGCCAAAGAACTAGCCTGCCAACGTTGTCTAAACCTCTCCTCCAAAACCTGTTCAAGTTGTGATTTACAGGCAATCAACTCGTCCTTAATATTGCTTGAAGTTGCTACGCTTGGATCAAATAGCCCAGATTCTAAAGCTTTAATATTAGTCTCAATCTGGGTAATCTTCTCTCTATATGTTTTATATTTAGCAGATTGTAGAGCTAATAATAGTCCTCTCAAAAAAGCTTTATATGTGTCCCAAACTATAGGGAGTGTAGCTGTTTCTAAATTGGTTTTAAAAAACTCGTCAGATTCAAAAAGCAAGGTAGCTACTGTTTCTTCATCCAAAAGAATGCTCCTATCTAGGGTATATCTTCTAACCTTCTGTGTGTCTGGTAATTTAAAAGATAGAGAGACAACCGAGTGATCTGAGATATGAGCACCTAAGTGCTTAACCTCTTTAACAAACTGACAAAGTTGCTGTGCTATTAAGAAAAAATCTAATCTAGATTTATGCCGAAGCTTCTTGTTATGAAAAGTATATTCCTTATATTTGCCTGCTCTCTTCCTCCATATATCTTTCCACCCGTACTGTTTTATTGCATTTAATAATAATAGTCTCGTTTTGGGATTATGCAGAAATTTGAGTTTATGAGATTTATCTAAGTATGGATCTAAGATTAAATTGAAATCCCCTGTGAAAATTAAAGGATCATCAAAATCTAAGAGTTCCACTAAGAGTTCTTTCAAAGGGAGTGTATCGTCTGAATTTGGCCAGATAATTCCGGAAGGAGTTCTTTTGAGTTGGGAGGAGATCCTCACGCTTACAGATAATAACTTATCCAAGTTTAAATATCTACAAATCAAAGGTTGGGCTCAGGATTAGCTAGCTCAGATTGGTGTAAAGTCGGCTTTGGAAGAACTCTTATTGAATAAAGCAAGGGAAATTAAAACGTCGGTGCTCTATTGGACAACCTTAGAAGCAGAAGATGGGGAATTTTGCCTGCCTTCACGTGACAGTCTCACCTGCCAATTTAAAGCGAAATCATCTCTTTTCCCTCCATAGAGTCTATTGGTCACCGGCCAGATTGGCTAAGTTTTCTAAAGGCCCTATCCCATGCTGTCCAAAGTGTAAGTTGGAGAAGGCGGATGATCTCCATATGTTCTTAATTTGTCCAAATTTAAAGATATTTTGGGCTGAGATTGAAGAAGGTATGAAAACACTCTTTAATTTTGATATACAGGTTAGTATAATACTAGTTTTCTTTGGATTGTTTGATAATTATGAAGAATTCTCTCAAGATACTAATAAATTGTCTCTTTATTTAATAATTCTTGCTCGCAGAGAAATCTGTAAACTTTGGGTGAGTGATAAATCACCTTTGTATATTGATTGGATTAGAGCAATCAGACATACACTTAATTTAGATAAGGTTGTTTGGAAGAGAAGAAAGCATTTCTGGAACCCATGTATTAGCTGGTTGGATACGATGTGAATAACCTCGTCCAATGATTATGCCTTTTTGCAGACGGAGTTACCCTAAGATCAGTTCATGGGCCTGGATACTTGGTAGAACTGAATTGAATGGATATTGTGCAGTTCTGTTGTGGACGCACTCGGGTATCTGCAGAAAGCGCACCCTTAAAGATCGTCAGAGTCTAAGAAGGGGTCCCTCTGCATTTCGCAGAGGGTGGCTAGAATCACTGACTCTGAGAATATCCTTGTGGCATATGAGGACACAATTTTTTTTTTTTTTTAAAAGAACAACAAAAAAAAAAAAAAAAAAAATGAAAAATGTTTTTTTTAAAAGGAAAGAAAGACAATAGAACAAAGTAAAGCTTAATTGTAGGGTGACAGGGAAGAAAGAAGGAAGCATGAAGGAAAGACTGGTAAACATGCAGCTGTTTTGCCAAATTATTTTAAAATTGTGCTGTAAAAGCATAATTTCTAATTATTTTATGCACTGTAGAGGGCGGAATCATTTTCAAAGGCTGCATAGGAATGGTCAGGATCTCTAACTTTGCTCGCATATTTACTCTTATGTGGTTCAAAGTGGGGGGCATTTTATTTTTCAGGCTACCCCCTTGCTCCAAACTAAGGGGGTCATTCTGATGGCGGGCGGACTTGAGTCTGCCCACCATCAATGGGGGACTGGGACCGCCCACCTATAAAGCGGCAGTCCCGCACCCCGATTACGATGCGACCGCCAATGTGGCAGTTGCATCCTGCAACCTAAACATTGTGGTGGGTGCTGCTGGTTGCAGCACCCGCCCCAATGTCAAAAACCCATGTTGTGTGTTTCCCTGCACTATGTGTCAGGCACCACGTGGTGCCTGCCACCTGTTGCAGGGAAATGTAGAGGCCCCAGTGCACAACCACCACCCCCAAAACAAGGGTGGCACGCAACAGGCCTCCAAATCCAATCCCCGCCATCCTTTCCATAGCGGATACAGCTTCATGGAAAAGCTGGTTTTCAGCACCATTGTAATTTGACGGATGCATGCTGACCGTTCCTCCAAGCAATCAGTACAATTGCCCTTTGCAGAACCATGGTGGGCGGTCTTTGCTACTGCAATGGTACTAGGATGAGCCCTCCGCCATGTGACAGCAACTTTCCCCCGCCAAATTATGATGGCGGGGGGAAATGGCTGTCAGATGGGGGAGGGCCCGCCACGGCATGGCTGGCGGTGGCAGGCCTTCTGCCATCGTAATGACCCCCTAAGTGACTTTTGAGATAAATGTGGGATTATGGAAATGTTGGGAGTCAGATTTACTATCCCCCCTCCAAATTAAACAACATTTAGGGAAAGTGCTGGACTCAGATGGGTAGGGAAGACATTTAATTATGCAAATCCAAATTAAAAAACACTGGCAGAATGTGTTGGACTCTGGGGTGTCAGTTTTACAATTTTTCTGCCAAACTAACCACCTTTCGGAGAAAGTTTTGGACTCTAGAGAGTCAGATTTACAAAAACCCACCCCCAAACTTAGCAACTTTGAGGAAAGTGTTGGACTTTTGGGGTGATTTCAGTTTTACTTCTTCCACTAAAAACTAAACACCATTGAGGGAAAGTCTTGTGGTAGATTTAATTTTCCACTAGATTTAACATTTCCACTCCAACATTAGGGAAACGTGAGACTTTCACCGGAGGTACATTTAGTAATCCTACTCCAAACTAAGCAACATTAGGTTAAAGTGTAAGGCTCTGAATCGGTCAGATGTATTATTTCTGCTCCAAACCAACCAACATTAGCAAAAGTCTTCGACTTTAAAGAGATTTAAGTAATTAGGCAACATTAAGGAAATTACTGAACTATGGTGTGGGAGAAATGAAATATTCCCAGTCTAAAATAAATGACAGTGTAGAAAATGTTTGTCTCTGGGGGATCATGTTTACTTTTCACACTTCAAACTAATCAATAAAATATATTAAAATATCAGTTGTATATCACTAAATAAAATAAAATCGCATCCAAACAAAATCAATCATAAAAAACCTTCAAAATTAACATAAATACATTTATTTGAGAAAACATAATATCGAACATTAATCTATGTAATCTATGTTAGCAACATTTTATGTTACATGTATAACAAACAATTTTTAAAAAAATTAATCCGTTCCATGCGTCGGACGGCCCCTGGCCGTCCGACGTCACAGTAGCCATGTGGGGAGGACGGCCAGGGGCCGTCTGAACCCCGCCCACTGATTGATTCGCCTGCACCATGGTCAACAGGTTAAAAACTGGAAAATATTTGTTAAAAGAAAATCCTTTTTTGTCGTAAAAACAGACATAAAAACATTTTAGCAAAATTCAATCAACATTTTAAAATAGTTATTTTAAAACACTACCATATAAAACAGTTATGTGCAACCAGAAAAATGAAACATAAAATGAGAACATAAACATAATCTAAACATTTATATTTTAATTATTAATTAAGGAATATAAACATTATATATAAATATTTAGATTCAATAACATTTTTAAACACAATTTTTAAACAGTTTGTACCAAATCCTTATACAATCAAACATCCTGAAAAATAACAAAGAATAAAATATATATTTTTTGCAATTTATTTAGCAATCTATTTTTTAATAAATAACAAATACAAAAACATTTTAATCCAAAACACTACATATCCAAAACGTATACATTACCCAGCATCCTAATTTTATTTAAATAAAAAAGTAAAACAATCAATTAGTAAACAGTTTCAAAATTAAGGAAATTAAACTTTATTAACGTGAAAAAACACTTACCAATGACATTAAAAACGTGATATTATGTAGTAAAGCTTTGATACTATAGGGGGCCTTCTTCTGAGTTTGGTTGTGCAGGAGCAGGACCGCCATGGTCCCATACCGTAGAACCTGTATATGAACTGCACATCATATGAGCAGTTTTCTCCTGGTCTGGTGGGCGGTTCTTTGGCATTCCCATGGCAGTGCCTATCAAATAGGCCTCGCAATGGGAACTTGGAACAAAGTACTTGCACAGCATGGACTGCTGCATCCATGCCGTGCAGATAGTGGGGTGTATGCACACTGGGGGGCAAATGTCGTGCCCACCCCCTGTGTGCCTCCACTTGGCGTGAGGCCTTTGTTTCCTTGTTGCCCTGGTTTTCATGGCAGAGAAGAAACTCCTAATATGCTTGGCGGCACCGGGACAGTCCCGCCAAGCATTTTGTAGCCTCAGGACCGCCACACAACTGCCAGGGAACAGCTGTTCCCTGATGATTGCGGCGGTTGCTGTGGTCCAGGGTGGCCTGACTGCTCTAGTCGGGATACTCCCACCGTGAGTCTGGCAGTCTGTGGACCATCAGACTCCTAATAAGGCCCATAGTTAGAAAAATTCTATATAATGGCACCAATGACTTAGATACTAAGGGGGTCATTATGATGGCGGAAGGACCGCCACCGTCGGGCCGGTGGTGGCTGTCCTTCCACCATCACCATGCATATTACCCACCGCCAAATTAGGATGGCAGTGGGTATTACGGGAGGCGCAAAGTCCGTCCTGGGGGATGGTGCAGGGACTCTAAGTTGTTGGCAATGCCTAGCAGGCACCGTCCACCAAATTAGGATGTGGGTATAGGAAAGGCCTTTCCATGGCTCCATCGTAAAGGCTAGTGGGGATTGGGTTTGCTGGGATTGGTTTTGGGAGCCCGTTTTGGGCCCCCCTTGTTGGGGGATTTGTCGCTGCACTGGGGGGGTACCCATGGTACCCCCCTGAATTTCCATGCACTAAGTGACAGGCTCTGTGTGGTGCCTTTCACGTAGTGAAGGGAAATGCAGTGCAAGCACTTTTAACATTGCACACGGTGCTGCAGCCAGCAGCACAGCCGGCAATGTTAAAAGCCCTGGATGCGCCTGCCAATATGGCGCATCCTAATCACAGTGGTGGGACGGCCGCATGTCTGGCGGTCGGTCCCAAACACCGCTACGATGGTGGGCGGACATCGTAATCAGCCCCAAAGTACAGTTGATAATTGTAACATCGATATTAACAGTCCTCACCGGGAGGCCTGCCGAAATGGAGGAAGCTCTCACTCCTGCCCATCTCCAGCAAGCTCGGCCACTTTGCATCGGATGATCAGTGGACAGAGACATCTCTTGAAATCCCAAGAAAAGTGGCAGCAATCTTAGACATTGTCCGCATTTAAACTGTGTCAGGAGCCCACACGTCTCTTTGCTTCAGGAATACTCAAGCTATCCTGGCTGAAGACGGCTGATAGCCAGAAACCGGTCTTAGGATGCTTGATTCCAGTCCAGGAAAGACATGGCTTGGCAGTTCGGGCTGGACTGTTCCCATGAGGCACAGGGTCAAGGCTGATTTGCATATGGCCATGTCTGAACTGGGGTGGTGTGGAGTGCAAAAAAAGGATTGATTTAGGCCCAGATCTCTGTACTGGGGTGAATGTATGACATTGTTCTACATTCTGTCCATCAACTGTTATTTTTGAATCAGGAATACTCACAGCACATTGCTGAAGAACACTAAGAATAAAAACAACAAAATAGGTTAGTGCAGGGACCTCATGCTAATCTAAAGCTTTACAAATTATATTGAAAACAGTGTTTTAGAGCATTGTTTGAAGGAACACTGATATTGATCATTAAAAAGAGCACTATGTGATGGAACCCTGTCACACTAAAGTCTGAGCACTGAAAACCGAGCAATATACTATGTGGAAAAACAAAAAACATGGTTGTGCAGAACATTATCTGCAATTGTACATTGTAAACATTAACAACTTTTTCACTTCAGTCTAAATTGTGGAGTAAAGTGTGACCTAGTGCTACACCCAGGCTGGTTATAGTGACTTATGGGCTTACTTGTGCACAGTGACGTGTTTCTGTGTTAATATTAGTGACTTTGCCCAGTATATTGACATTTTTATTAGCCAGACAAATTAACTATGAGAAGCTAGAAACATGACCTTTCTCCAGTCTTCTGAAGCAACCACAGACACAGCCAAATCTGTGAAAGCCAAATTCTCTCATCTACTTCCAGTTTTCTTAAGTGTCCTCCGCTCTATGTACCTGTTATTCAGTAAGGTGATCAGAGGGACAGTCAGGGGGAAAGATGAAATGTTTATTGTTCCAATGAGTACTCAAAGTTAGTGCACCATTTTTACATATATTGTCTCTTTACATACCATATTATCACAGTCTACATGGATCTGACAAGTGCCCATCTGTGTTCATGATGCTCACAATGGGGATCCACCCCAGCTGGCCATCCTACTAGAGGAACAAAGCACTTTGCTACACTAAAGCCTATGATTCTGATCTGGGAGCCGTTTTCACACCTTGTCCAGGGCCATTCATTCATCAGCTGAGTGATAGCTGGAAGGTCAATGTAAATGAACATTTAGGGGTTTCAGGCAGTTAAACGGCAACATTCTAAAAGTTGGTTTTCCTTTACATTTCTTAAAAATCTGATTTCACAATTGAGTTGGCCTTTTAAAATAAATATTAAAAGATTTGCAGAATATTTTTTCTAACTGGTCCCAATGCTGAGATAGCAGAATTCATATTTAATATTGTTTACAGTGTTTTGCAGTGGGCCAATCAGCCTTCCTCCAGTGAAAATAGCTTTTGAGTTCTCACCACTGTAAGGGCATGTTAATATTACATTTCTACATATGCTACTTTTCAATGCCATGTACCCTGCCTTGTGGGCTAGAAGGCCAATATAGGAAGGTTTTTTACTTGTTAAATTGGTTTATATTGACAGGTCACATTGTAATTTTTACACTGCTACAGATAGGCTACAATGGTAGGCCTGAAGTCATTTTGCACAGTTTACTGTAGTGAAGGCACAATGGTTCCTGCAGTCCTCTATTGGCATTTAACTTCAAGGTGAGGATGTGGGTGTTATGACCCGTAGTTAGGTAGTCGTGGGGGTGGCTCTGTGTTTTTTTTCTCCTTACTTTTTTGGCAGTCTTGACATGGTGTTGCTTTCCATTCTGGTGTGGGAGGTGACGGGTGCAGCGGTGGAGAATGCGCATGAGCACTTGGCAGGTATTTAATCGGTATCTCTTCAGTTTTTCACCCCGGAAGGACTGTCATATAGTTACTGCTTGCCTATATACCGTGTTAAGTTAGCATGAGCCTATTAAATGTTTAAACGCCATTTTACCTTTGGCTGCTTCTGCACACGACACATAATTGTTGTTTTAGCTTTTAGCCTAGAAGAGCGTTGTGATTTACACGAGAATAATATGTTATTGCTCTGATATCAGCTTTGCTTAGTAAACTGTGTCTGTACAGTGAGTGCTGAAGCCTTCAAGGATAACTCGACACAGTGTTGTTGTGAGGTCTGATCTTCGCACCTTCCTAGACATAACATAAATGCAGCTACTGCCAAAATCTGGCTTTAGGCGCGTTTTATATTGCTTTGCATAGAGCACACGATACACACTTGATGCTGTTTCGCATGCAGAGAGCTGGTGGAAGATGATGTGATCCCTTCACACTAGGATCTTGAGGTATGGGGCAGCCCTGCTAAAACCCACTGAGACCTTCTTAGATATAATATAATATGCTAGATAGGGAGGGTGAGAAATAGGTGTTGTTGAACCCTATTCATTTCATCATATTTAGTATGTTGTCACCTTTTGCATTCTATGGACTAGTAACTATGCTGATAACTTTGCTTCTTATTATATGTTTGCTTGTATTATCTAAGATACTACGTTTGAGAACACTGCATTAGTAAATAAATAGTATAAATATGCACGCGTCCTCATTTACTCCACGTTCAGGTTTGAAATGATTGTATAACGAAAGAGTGCTCATGTATTCCACATGACCTGAGGTATTCTAAGTTCATGTTCTGGTTTGTCTAAACATTGGGAGTGTGTAGTGACCAATGAGACACTGTAGCTAGCTCGGTAAGGGGATTTTGGGTACTAAGGTGAGTTTTGGCACACCCTAATTCCCTTAAGTTCTAGATCTCTATGCACAGTTCTGTAGGAGAACGGAATCCCTGCTACATGGCGCCCATACGTTGGTGGTCTTATTTCATGAGACTCGAGTAGTGCATCATTCAATCCTTAACCCCTTCACTGTCGTTTCCGGAAAATGGTGGTGTCGGAAAAAACCTACCTATTTGTGAAATAGGTCTTTCAAGCTTGAATCTTTCTAAACGGTTTCTTTGAATTACTACCCAGTTGTGCTACAAAGTTTACTTTGTCTGTTTTCCTCTCTGTGACGTCATGGCTTATGCCGTGGACATTCCGCAACATAGTCGAATTGCGGAGCGCAATCATTTGCAGAATTATAATGTCCCTGTGGATGGCATGGCCGTGATAATGGTGGTGAGTGCGGAGATAGCTTACCCTTACGAAATCTTTTATTAATGGGTGACGTTCTCGGCAGTGGACGGCACTTCAGGTGTGTTCCACACATACACTCCCACCCCTGTGCCGAATGAGTACACACTGTACCGGGCACAGGAAGAACCTATAGATACTTGGCAGCATCGCGTTTGGTTTGGTGGGGCCCTCCCACATTCTTGAACAGCTCCGAGGTTAGGTCCTTTGTCCATTCCAGGTGCAAATTGGCCTGTTTTGGCTGGATTTACTCCTCATCCTCAACACGGCAATTGTACCGTTGTTGAACTTTGTAGATTACATGTAGTCTCCATTAGCGTTATTCGAGCGTTGGTACAATACATAACCCGTAATCTTCCGGGTGGGGCCCCGGGAGGTGCGGCGCTTCCTGCAGGACAGGGTGGTATGAAGCTCAGTCCCGTGATGGTCAATGCTGTAATGGGCAAGCGTCCCCAAGATAAGGATGAATTTCCTTTCTGGCTTGCCGAGAAATTTGACCAGCTGGGAGCAGTATTTCCTAACACGACTCCTGGTGAAAAACACAGGATTCTGACAATTAGTTTACCCAAAGACTTGGCCCCTGAAATCGGTGACTGTGAGACCTGGGGTAGAACATTTGCGGCGGTCTATGCGAGGTGCTACGGCACTCCGTCTATGAATGTACTGACTGCGGTCCTTAAGCGTGTTCAAGACGAGCACGGACCTGAGGCTGCGGTAGAATTGGGCATGCGCCTGTGTGGCACCTTTGATGTGGTTTGCGATCTCATTCTTGCTAATGTCAAGGGAGATGCAGTGAACTTTCAGGTGGCCAATGCGTTGCAGGCGCTCCCCGATGCTGAAAAACCCCGTCAGTTAGCGAGAATTATTATGGCGACTTATAAAACCGTGGGTCGCAATAGTAGGGGTCTCAAGCCTTTTACTACAAAAGAGAAAACGCAACCCCAAGGGCAGAAGTCTGACACGGACGTTCAGACCAAGTCCAAGAAACAAAATTGGCCTAAAAAACAAAAACAGGGAAAGCAACAGCAACAGAAACAGTAGTCTCGTCCTGTGTCTCCATTGCCTGCGCCCCCGAACGTATTTATGACTTGCGCGATCGCGCGAAGATTAAATCACCTGAACAATTTCAGGTTTCTAATCAACGCTCTCCTCGTTCTTTTCAGGATTCATTGGCCACGGCGACCGGTGGTGGAGGAGGCGGCAGGGATTGGGGTGGCCAGCAAGGACGCGACCAGCCCCGCCCAAAAAACGGTGCTGGGAAGCAGGACGGCTCTACGCCAAAGAGACCCCAGTTTCAAAAGAAGAAGGTCGCCGCTTTAACAGCGAGATATGCCACAGATAGTGAGAATGCGGCTTCGGAATCTGACATGGGCTCTGACCTTGCTGGACAGCGCGGTGGAGATTACCATAGTGCGAGGGGCCCTGCATCCACTACTGAAGGTAACAGCGACTGACCGTTATGTTGTAGTTGAAACAGCTGACACTAGAGTTGCTCCCCCTGACAGACTTTATGAAATTGTCCTGTTAATCGAAGGTGACATACAGCGTACCATAAAAAGGATATTTTGGGAAAATCTTTCGTCTACCTATGACATTTTGTTATCGGAGGCTGACTGGCCCCCACCTTTTGTGCTCGCAGCTCCGCGAGGGGAGGAGGTGATCCTCCCTAGTTTCGCGCACACAGTCTCGAAAGAGCATGCGCTGAATTTTGCAGAAGAGTGGGCTAAGGCTCTAGCATCAGCTCTGTACCGTACACACCGTGGTTGTGATACATTTTCCCCACACCACGAGATTCCTTTGCGGTCTCAGCCACAGCCTCAACCTCAATATCCCATTCGACGTGAAGCTAAGGCTTCCGTTGCGGAAATCCGTGAACAATTTGAATATCAGGGAGTGATTGAAACGTGTGTGTCACCAATGAATAACCCTCTGTTTACTGTGACCAAGCCAGACGGTTCTTATCGTTTGGTATTGGATTACCGGCATTTAAACTCGCATTGCTGTACCTGTGCAGTACAGAATACTCACGGCTCTGCCTTGGTGGATAGTCTAGTGCGTAAGCGTTTTAAGACCATGCTTGACATATCCAACGGTTTTTATGCCCACCACTTGGATGGTCTAAGTTCCCAATAGACCTCCTTTACTTGCGGTGGTGTCCAAAAACAATTTCGGCATTTCCCTATGGGCTATAAGAATAGTCCTGGGATTTTTACTGCCCGCATAGTCTCTCTTTTGGAGAGAGTCGACCCTAATGCTTGTTCGTATGTGGATGACATTTATCTCACAGACGACGAACTTTGGGAGCATCTGTGTCGCGTTGATCGCTTAATTTGTAGCTTTGCAGACATGGGTTACAAATTCAATTTTGCAAAATCGCACATTGCAGAATATACAGTGTTGTTCCTGGGCTACGAGCTCAACAATGAAGTTAGAGGATTGGCTCCTCACTTCCTGGAGAAATGCACACAATTGCGCGCTTCGACAACTCTGAAAAGATTTCAGTCTTTACTGGGTTTTTTACATTTCGGGAGGACATACATTCCGGAATATGCCCAGCGTATCAAGCCTTTGTATGCTTTGATACAACCAACTTTTTCCAAATCATGCTGGCTGCCTGAGCACTCAGCTATTCTGCAATCCTTGCAGGCTGATCTGCTCGCTTCAAAATTTTTGCTGACTCTTGACAACCACACCAACCTGGTGATAAGAATCATACCCGGGACGGTGGGTTTCACATACCTGACTTTTAATGAAGGAGACACAGTACCTATTGCTTACAAGTCACACTTGTACAATTCAGCTGAAATGCGTTTTTCAACTGTGGAGAAAGTTTTGACGGCTGTACAGATGGCGATTCTTAAGGAACGTGCTCTGTCACAGGGAAAACGCATGTTGGTTGTTACCCTGTGTCCTGCCTTGGAGGCAGTTACGAAAGCCAGTGTACCAAATTCTAAAGCTTTGCACCCTCGGTGGATACAATAGACTGCTTCCTTGACGTCCCCGGATGTCACGTTTATTTTTGACGCCTCATTATGGTCGCAGGATTATTTACAGTATGAATTCGTTCATCCAGCTCCTTTAGCTATGCGACCTTTGGAGGATTTCCATTGCATCATTTACACTGATGTTTCGGCGCAGGTTGCGCATGGCTCTAAACATGCCTACGTTTCCGCATGCGCCATTGTGGTTGGTGCCATGGTGAACGATGAGTTCAAGTCCAGAGTCGTGCACACGCAAACTCTAGGGGACTCCACCGCACAATTGGCAGAGCTTTGTGCTCTGATGCTTACATTGGAGTACGCAGATCCTAGTGTAACGACTCTTATTGTAAGTGATTCTTACTACTGTGTCCAGTCTTACAATGAAAACTTGTTCTTTTGGATTCAAAATGACTTTCGTGATTCCAAGGGTAGCACAATAAAACATAAAATGATCCTGGTTCGAGTGGCTGAGCTTAAAGAGCAGTTGCCACTTGTGTTTGTGATTCATACTCTCGGCCATCAGCGTGTTGGAGTTCACGCTGTCGTTAACTCGCTTGCTGATGAGGCGGCGAAATCAGCTGTATCGACATATTTAGTTGCAGCAGTTACACGGTCCAAAAGTAAAATTGATGATGACATCTTGGCGGCTGTTACTGCCACTGAGAAGGGAGGTAAACATCCTACGGTGTTCCCTTCGAAGTACACATACCACTTAAGTCCCGATAAGGTTCCTTATGTGAAAATACCTGCAGTTGTGGAGCGGTTGATTCCCAACTCGAACCGCAGGGCTACATTGATTACAGCGGCGCATGAAGGTGCGCCGTCTGCGCATGCGGGCGTCTTGGCCACTGTATCTCAATTACAACAACGTTTCTGGTGGCGGGGACTGTACAAACAGACGCGCGATTATGTCCTTCAATGTGACATTTGCCAGCAGATTAAGCCTTCGACTGCTGCGCGTCCGCCACAGACACAGTTGTACATATCTAATAAACCACTAGGATGTGTTTATTTAGATCACTGCGGTCCTTTTTCTTCTGATACTGCGTATAAGTACATCTTAGTAGCAGTTGATTCATGCACATGCTTTGTGTGGGTCTGGCCCCATCGCAGCACTGATTCACGGACTGTCATAAGAGATTTGCGTGTCTTTGTAGGGATTTTGCCTGTGGTACCTTCCATTCGGATCAGGGTCCTGCTTTAGCCTCTAAGGCGTATAAGGATGCCATGATTTCGATGGGGGTCCAAGTCAAGTTTTTGTCTCCGTACAGACCTGAGGGTAACAGTGTAGTGGAACGAATGAACCGTGACTTAAAGCAATCATTGACAGCTCGAGTTATAGGCACTGCCAGAAACTGGCTGGCCCATCTCAATAGCGTGCAGCGTGCTCTTAATAATCTCCCTAGAAGGTCTCTGGGTGGGCGGACCCCATACGAAATGCTCTTTGGTATCAAGATGTTTGTCCCGGACCTTGACGGTCTAGACTGCTTGGCCCAAGCCACAACCTTTGACGTAGATGAACATTGCAATGTTTTACAGGATCTACAAAAGACCAGAGACAGTCTTGCAAAGGAACATTTGCCCTCCACATCGGATGATGCGTTGCAGATCCCGGTAGTTGGCTTGCTACCCCAAGTTGGAGAACTGGTTCGAGAGAAGATCGATAACAAGAAAGAATTTGGTCCTTCCTATCGAGCTCCGGTTCCTGTGCTTGGAGTGAAGAGCAGAAGAACAGTCATTTTACCACCGCTTCCAGGTCGTAAGGAAAACAGGTTTATCTCAATTGACAATGTCAAGATACACAGAGTGGCCGATTCTTCTTAGTATGACACCGGCTGTCTCCTGTCCTTCAATTGAGAGAAATTCTGTTTTGGCCACTGCTTCCAATCCTGAGCCAGAAGTGGCCATCGAGATGCCTACAATTTCCAGACCTTTATTAAGTACTTTGCCTGGTACTAATGTTGATGAAATTGATTACACATACCCGACTGACTTATCGATGCCTGATTTGCAAACACGTTTGGCCACAGAATCTAGATTTTCCTTTGACACTCTTTCTCATAACTCAAAAAAGCCCTCACGTTTTGCAATTTATGCCAGTTTATTTAAAAAACCCTTTTTAATTCCCCCTTGGACATATATTTGGTTGGTACTTTTTTTAATTTACCTTTTTATGTCAATTGGTTTTGTGTTCTATTTTTTTCGAATCGTCAATGGACACTATGTCGAGGAGAGCACATGCATTCAACATCTAAATGGAACTTTGGCCCCTTTCCTCATCGCATTCAGCACACGGACTGAAAAGAGACTGAAAAGAGACTTGAATTTTGTCAACATCACTGCTTGGCCTGTCATTGATGGGATTGTGTGGGATGCCGTTAAATTTCAAATCCATGGCCCTACTGAGGTTGTTAATGTCCTTAATGTGCTCAGGGTGAACATGGGGGATGTATTAAAACAAAACATAAGTTCTGATGATTGGGATATTCAGGCCGTAGAGGCATTGTTTTCTGATTTGAAATATTATGCTGCCTTTGATGCTGAAGATTTGTACTTAGAATCTGCTAATTATGGTGATTTATTTTGCTTCCAACATTTTGGCAACCATTATCTGCATAAAACTATTCCAGAAGGAGTACTGTAAATTATACACAGTGGGAGCATTGCTCGGCTCCTTTACAAGGCAGTTTGAGTACTTTTTGAAAAAGTACACATATTTTACTGACTTAAATCAGTCCAATCCCACATCTTTTTATTTTAAAATGACACAGAAGTCCATGTCCAAGGTTAGACTTACCGATACTAAGTTATTGTACTCGAAGACCTTTCTAGACAAGCTGGCTGTGGAAGGCTACGAGTTATGGAAGGAAACTGTTGACCTTAAATCTGTTTGGGGTTCTAAAAGCTGGCAGGTACAAGGCACTGAGGCTTTGCACCGTGCATGTCTCATCCCAAATCATATGTTGTTTTTGAATTCTACCATTTCGCAAACGACATGCTTTGGATTGGCTACTTCTAAAAAATTAAATACACCTACCGTCCCTGATTTAGAAGAATATTCTGGTTGGAGTAATATTACACAGTTTTCCATTAGGGAATTGCAAACTCTATTGCATAATTCTTCCTTTAACATATCCAGTTTGGATTCAAAATGTTGGCTGATGTGGCACAGAAGTTCTGATTCATGCCAATGTTGTTTTCTGGGTTTGGCTGAAGGATTTACACAGGTCAGGTCTGATCCCCGTTTTGACACTGACCATTCTGTCACCACTTATTCAGTAGGCAAATTGTGTCAGAATTGGCTGAAACATTCTACCTTGGCTGCGGTTAAACTACATCTATCCAAGCTGACTAATGAGGTGGATTTAAATAATTTCATAAAAGGCCCGGCTAGTGGTAGATCTAAGAGATGGATTTATGCGATTTACAATGAAATCTGGAAGACATCACAGATTGAGGCGGCTACACGCCTTAGAGCTATTGATCAAGCTAATTTAGAAAAAGTGCTTGCAGTTGTAGATAACAGTATTAACATGCTTTCTTCCCGCATTTACACTTTAGATAATATAGTGTCTTCTGTTGTTGATATTGTGCAAGATGAAGTGTCTGTTTTTACCATGGTCAAAATCAATTGTGTTCCATTATGTAATTTGCGTGGACCCTGCAGACGCTTAAATCTGGAAAAGTGCCTTGGAATTACATGAATGTGTCTTCCCTCTTTGCCCCTTTTAATTTGACTGACAAACAGCGCTTGCTTTCTATGCGAGATGCATCTTTTTCCATGTTACACATTGAAAGGTTGGAACCTTTACCGTTTTCTTTGGCAGAAGCCACTGCTGCAACGTGGCTTATCCACGGGCTAATCACGTTACCATTTGCCTTGTTTAAATTTACTAATTGTATGCGATATTTTGCGATAGGCAGATACGAACCACTTGGTAGCTCATTTTTACATGAAGCCTGGTCGCTTCCGTTTACTTACAGATGCCTTAAAGATGGGAAAGAGCTCTTTCTTAAAGGTGAGTAGTGCACAGAAACACCAGATCACTCATTAATGTGTAGACACATTCAATTGCACGGTTCTTGCAACCAAGAACGGCCTAATTTAGCCTGTGTTTTGAAAGGTACTCCGGTTGCCGCAATCATCCCCAACGAAGATTGTTGTGGGTTAATTAGAGGTATTGCTTATGTCGTTACAGTATCTGAACGAGTGGTACGCTGCAAAAATGTTTTGTACCCACCCCCGCATGGGAACTCGGATATTTCCATCTGGCCGCGAATGCCAACCTTGATGGCAGAGTTCAATGGAATGAGTAGAATAAGAGCCCTTTTGTCCCAAACGTGGCCCTGAGTTCGGCTCGTGAAACATTTGTCCTTCACGTAGCTAACACCCGCATAGAGGTGCAGGCTCTTTTAAATACTGACTTGCCATTGCATTTCAGCGAGCTGATTCATTCAATCTGTAACGCGTCCTCCACTTCTGGCCTCGCACACTTTTTTAAGATAGTTAGCAGTGGTCTCGTGACTTCATTTGAAAAGATATTTGGAGTCATTCCTGCTTTCTTTCATTCTATATTTTCAAGCCTATTTGGTGGATTTCCTGTTTTGCTGGCGCTGGCGACAGGCGTCCTGGTGATATTTTGTTTTATTAGAAATGGATGCCCATCCTGTGTTACACGTCGCTCAGCCCCGCCTGGCACTGTTTCGCAACAGGATGCTTGAGTACTATGGCACATTGCCGCTCGCGACTTTAAGCGCGGCATATGGATTATCGTTTAGATTTTACTTTTTCACATGTGTCCAGCCTGTGTTTCATTGCCTGAGCTGCGATTTCGAGTGGGCCCTTGATTTGTGTCTCTGCAAGACGGTGTCTCCTGACGTCGATTTTAATCATCAGATGAGTCCCTTAGCTGCTCATGAGTTGTTTTGTTCGGACGAAAGGATTATGGCCTTGGCAGCGATGCATGGACTAATGGGTCGTTGGAACATACTCGCAGCAGCGCAAGATTTCTTGGCACAGACTTTTATTGAGAACCCACCGAGTTGTCCTCTGATGATGCTAGAGGCTCTGGTACTGGAAGAGCACGTATGTTCTTTCCCACTATTAAATTGGATGGCTGAACTGTTTTCGGATGATGGCAGTGACTTCCTATTGGAGGCTGTTGCTGCGTATTTTGCATATTCAGTCCTGTCCTAAAGGCTTTCAAGGCTTTTGATGACAAACCATTCTTACTTACACAATTTTTTTGCAAATTATGCGTACATTTTTCACCACCCAGACCTATTAACTTGAGTAAAAGTGAACAATGGATTGGCAAGTTGGAATTTTTTTCATTGACTTATGAGAACGTTTTTTCCACCATTTTTAAATTTGACCTGGCTCATCGTTCTTGAACTCTGCTTTCTTGATGTGCCCCTTGCCTTATTTTATCTTATCTTATCTTATCCATGCTCGGATCATGGGGGGATGTCATATAGTTACTGCTTGCCTATATACCGTGTTAAGTTAGCATGAGCTTATTAAATGTTTAAACGCCATTTTACCTTTGGCTGCTTCTGCACACGACACATAATTGTTGTTTTAGCTTTCAGCCTAGAAGAGCGTTGTGATTTACCCGAGAATAATATGTTATTGCTCTGATATCAGCTTTGCTTAGTAAACTGTGTCTGTACAGTGAGTGCTGAAGCCTTCAAGGATAACTCGACACAGTGTTGTTGTGAGGTCTGATCTTCGCACCATCCTAGACATAACATAAATGCAGCTACTGCCAAAATCTGGCTTTAGGCGCGTTTTATATTGCTTTGCATAGAGCACACAATACAAACTTGATGCTGTTTCGCATGCAGAGAGATGGTGGAAGATGATGTGATCCCTTCACACTAGGATCTTGAGGTATGGGGCCGCCCTGCTAAAACCCACTGAGACCTTCTTAGATATAATACAATATGCTAGATAGGGAGGGTGAGAAATAGGTGTTATTGAACCCTATTCATTTCAGCAGATTTAGTATGTTGCCACCTTTTGCATTCTATGGACTAGTAACTATGCTGATAACTTTGCTTCTTATAATATGTTTGCTTGTATTATCTAAGATACTGCATTAGTAAATAAATATTTCAACTATGCACGCGTCCTCATTTACTCCACGTTCTGGTTTGAAATGATTGTATTACGAAAGAGTGCTCATGTATTCCACGTGACCTGAGGTATTCTAAGTTCATGTTCTGGTTTGTCTAAACATTGGGAGTGTGTAGTGACCAATGTGACACTGTAGCTAGCTCGGTAAGGGGATTTTGGGTAATAAGGTAATAAGGTGAGTTTTGGCACACCCTAATTCACTGAGGTTTCAGATCTCTATGCACGGTTCTGTAGGAGAACGGAATCCCTGCTACAGGACTTCGCCGTCAGCGTCCTTGGAATCACGCTGTCCTCTTCTTGTTGGTACTTCGACCGGATTGCTGGCCGGATTTCGATGCTCTTCAGTGGCATTTCCTTTTGCTCTGTTCCTGGAACTTCTTGACGCCCCTTGTTCTGGTACACGCTTGGATAACAGCGACATTGCAGAACTCTGAGTCATTTCCGTCTCACACCCTTTGGCGCCTGATCCATTTTTGTATTCCCGCCACCTCATTGTGGGTATTTTGGTGCTACTTGCGAAGCACACTTGTTCTTATGTTTTGCATCAAAGGACTCCCTTAATGCTTGTTCTCAAGGTGCAGGTTTTTTACCGTTTATGTTTTTTCCGTAAGGAATTGGTGGGAAAGCAATTTTCTTGGATTGAATCTTCTCTACACCACAGTCTGGACACAGAACTTCTGTTGGTCATTATCCACTCCTTAAGGATTAAGCGTTGATCTTGCTCGGGTAAACAACGCTAACTATGAATTTCAATGGATGATTGTTGGGGGCTGTGTGTATGGTGTTGGCACTCGTTCTTACTGCTGCTAAAACGTTTCTTGTTTCTTTTCTTCTTTCCTAAAGCTGCCAGTACTCAACTTGGAAATTGTCCTCAGCCAGACTGAGGAGATTAGGACTTTGTCTTGTGTTCTTTTCACCCTTATTTTCCACCTTCTCCCAGTGTATTCTTCTGCTATTTCCTTTATTTATATATCTATGCGATGGAGTGATTAGTACACGGGAAGAGGAATGGGATATTCTTTGTTCCTGCAGTGTTTGTACTATCAGTGAGTGAGGGCAGAACAGAGGGGAGAGGATGTGGTCTTACAGCTAGAACAGTTGACCTTGAAGCTGGGGAACTGCGTTCGACTCTCAGAAGGGACGCTCAACATCCTGTGTTTCTGAACAAATCACTTTATCTCCCAGAGCCCTACAAAAATGAATGTGTCAATCAGTAACACAACTGCAGCTCATGTAAAGCGCTCTGATACCTTCGAGTCACAGTTGCACTATATAAAACTCTGTTAAAAAAAAGGCAGTGGGTGCACTTTGTCCCATATACTAGGAGCTTACAGGTAAGTTAAATGTACCATTTAGAAGTATGCTGACTCAGCCATGTTTAAATGGGGAGCAAAAACACTTGCTACTGGTTAGTAGGGGTAAAGTGCACAGAGTACAAAAGACAGATATACAGATAAGGCAAATATCTGGGGGGACATTACACAAAAGATGGCCGTTCCCTACAAATGTTTTGCAAAAAAACCTTAAATGATTTTAAAGCTCATTGAAAGATGGCCACCCATGTATTTGCACACATACATGGGTTGCCATTTCTCATTAGTTTTAAAGCCCATTCAGAGATGATTGGCACTTTCAGTGTCTGCATGAGATGTGGCTCAATGCAAGCAGCAGCGAGGGACTGGTTGCAGTGCAAGGGAATCTCTACATTACCCTACCACTCTCAAGGGGACTACAATTTATGCATATTACAAGAGCAAAAATTTGTCACTCAGTGTTGGTTAATACAGTGGCTGAAGTTGGCTCAACCTAGGCTCCATGCTTTATTCTGTGATAGGCAGAACAAAAATATAAATGGCGCAACAACAGAACAATGGAAGAAAGGAAATGGCTGAAATAACCCAATAATTTTACTAAAATACAAGCTCTAGGCTAACACCACACCTACCAATGAGCAGCTGTTACATTTATTCCTCTTGAATATTAGATTGAGGACTATGAAACATTAAAGCAGAGCTTTTTTTACATTGCCAACCGAGGAAAATGTGTCACACTTATTGTATGACTATGGAGATATCTGGAAAAGTTAAATGTATCCCTCCATTTGAAGCTGACTAACAAGGTTTGTAATTACTTAGTGAAATTGTTATCAGAGCACTTTAGATGGGAAATCCCAAACAACAACTCTATGGAAAGATGGCACAGTTCAAATGTCTTGCCAATATTGTTATTTTGAATATACTGCAAGTCTGATACGGTTTGTTGCAGAAGAGGGACAAATTATGTGACAGGGTTGCGTAAATGATGCAGCAAGAATAGGCAAATTATGCGGCAAAATGTTGCATATTTTGTAATTGTACTGCTTCATTTTTTACCATTTTTAAACTTGGTAACATTCTGTGGGCATTGGCTGCACCTCAGTAGTACCAGTTTAACATCCAATTATTGCAATAAGCAACAGAAAGCTTTACAAAGGGCCTTCCACTTCACGGCAACATGTGTTGTCGCATTTTTAATAACTTTTGAACCTTTTGAGCTAGGCACACATTTTGTTGTTGTTTACAGATTATGCTGCAGATGATGAATTATGTGGCAAATGCAGAAAATGTATAATTATGCAAACATTTTCTGCTGCCACACAATCGCATAATTCCAGTGTCTGTGCCTATTATCGAATCGCAAAATGGGTTAGCGATTTGTTATTAGGAAGGGGCATATTAAAGGCCTCCCTTCCTAACTACGAATTGGAAGGGTATGTATTCATGTTTTGCAGCCGGAATGCGGTCACAAAACATTTGCACTTTACCGGTTTGCAGCCATTATCCCGCATTTTTCATTTCGCATACCTTTAGTCCGCATACCATTAGTACGAAAGTACCATCAGTCCGCAAAATTTTAAAACGAATGCCATTATATCTTATATGGTTTTATCACGCATGCTTTTACAACGAAATTTGTTGTAAAAGCATGAATGGTAAAAGCATATGTTTTTAATTTTTAAGTGTAAGGTAAGTATATGGTTTTAGTTTCGGGGTGTTGGGGTATATGTTTAGGGGTTCAAGAGTATTTTAAGGGTGAGTTTGGGGGTGTTGGGTATATGTAAGGGTGTGTTTGGGTTATTGTGTATAGGGGTATTTTAAGGGTTCTGGGCTAGGTTTGGGTTTTGGGGTACAGGGGTATTTTTAGGGTTTAGGGCTAGGTTTGGGTTTTGGGGTACAGGGGTATTTTTAGGGTTCAGGGATAGGTTTGGGTTTTGGTGGTACAGGGGTATTTTAGGGTTCAGGGGTAGGTTTGGGTTTTGGGGTACAGGGGTATTTTTAGGGTTCAGGGCTAGGTTTGGGTTTTGGGGTACAGGGGTATTTTTAGGGTTCAGGGCTACGTTTGGGTTTTGGGGTACAGGGGTATTTTTAGTGTTCAGGGATAGGTTTGTGTTTTGGGGTACAGGGGTATTTTTAGGGTTCAGGGAAAAGTTTGAGGTTTGGGGTACAGGGCTATTTTTAGGGTTCAGGGATAGGTTTGGGTTTTGGGGTACAGGGGTATTTTTAGGGTTCAGGGATAGGTTTGGGTTTTGGGGTACAGGGGTATTTTTAGGGTTTAGGGATAGGTTTGAGGTTTTGGGGTACAGGGGTATTTTTAGGGTTCAGGGAAAGGTTTGGGTTTTGGGGTACAGGGGTATTTTAGGGTTCAGGGGTAGGTTTGGGTTTTGGGGTACAGGGTTATTTTAGGGTTCAGGGGTAGGTTTGGGTTTTGGGGTAAAAGGGTATTTTTAGAGTTCAGGGGTAGGTTTGGGTTTTGGGGTACAGGGGTATTTTTAGGGTCAGGATGGGTTATTGTTTAAGGGTGCTAGTGTATTAAAAAGAGTAAGGGTGGGTTATGATTTTGGGGTGCAGGGGTATTTTAAGGGATAAGGTATATTTTTTGCGGGGTCTATAGGGTAATTTAAATTAAATATATATATATATATATATATATATATATATATATATTACCTACTGGCGGTCGCCAGTAGGTATATATAGTTAGGATTTTTTCTCTATGGGTTTTTTGAAAATTCTATGTCTAATAACTTTGGCGTTTGTGGACGGAATTGGCTGAAATTTTCAGGAAAATGGCACATTTTGTTTCTGAGCAGCCCTTGAAAATTTGGGGGGGGTTCGTCCAGTGGGGGCCGAGAAAAAAGGGGGGTCCCAAAACGTGTTTTTAACATTGAGTTTTCCATAGGGCGGTTGGCCTCACTTTTAGCCCGAACGGCTGAATGGATTTGCACGAAACTTGGCAAAATTGTAGGGACTGGTAGCCCGATGTGCCTTTTGTAGGTCTCAATATATGTGCTCCAGTGGATTTTGAGAAATTAACGTTTAAAAAAAGATATATATCTGTAAGCGCGGACCAGGCAGCGCACTGGTTCGCGGACTTTTCGCGCAACGGAGCTTTGTGAAGCGAAGCTGATTGGTTCTCCGGCGTCTGTCAACATTCCAAACAGTCCGTAGCGGCCGCCATCTTGTCTCTCGGTAGGATCGAGAGACAAGAGGAGGTCAAAACAAAGGGGGAAATAACTATAAGGGGGCATAGTAGATCCTCGCTGACCCCCTAGGTTTGATGTGGAGGTTTTAAAAGGGCCCCGCGGGGCAAAAAAAAATAATAATAATAATAATCGAACGGCTGAATGGATTTGCACGAAACTTGGCAAAATTGTAGGGACTGGTAGCCCGATGTGCCTTTGCTAGGTCTCAATATATGTGCTTCAGTGGATTTTGAGAAATTAACGTTCAAAAAAAGATATATATCTGTAACAGCGCACCGCTTCGCGTACTTTTCGCGTTACGGAGCTTTGCGAAGCGAAGCTGATTGGCTCTCCGGTGTCTGTAAACATTCCAAACAGTACGTAGCGGCCGCCATCTTGTCTCTCGGTAGGATCGAGAGACAAGAGGAGGCCAAAGCGAAGGGGCAAATAACCATAAGGGGGCATAGTAGATCCTCGCTGACCCCCTAGGTTTGATGTGGAGGTTTTAAAAGGGCCCCGCGGGGCAAAAAAAAATAATAATAATAATAATCGAACGGCTGAATGGATTTGCACGAAACTTGGTAAAATATTAGGGACTGGTAGCCCGATGTGCCTTTGCTATGTCTCAATATATGTGCTTCAGTGCATTTTGAGAAATTAACGTTCAAAAACAAGATATATATCTGTAACAGCGCTCCGCTTCGCGGAGATAAAATTATATCTGTATTACCTAGGTGTTGCTAACACCAGTTAGCGACGGCTAGTAGGAGATAGCGACCATCTTGGGTCCCACTTTGCATGTGAGTGATATTTATCACTAATGACATGCAAAGTGGGCATGCCAAGATGTTAGCGACTGGAAACAGTCGCTAACATCGCTATCTCCTATTATCAACTTTTGGAAATATTCGAGATAAGCGCGAATATCTCCAAAAAGTAACAGCTGCCCTGAGCAGTTCTTAGCCATGTTATCCAATGGGAGGTGGATAACATGGCTAAGAGCATTAGCTCGGTAATGCATGAATATCGCGGAGTTTTCAGCGATATTAATGCATTGCGCTCGTTTTTTATCGTATTTGCGATAAACCTTGATAATAGCAAGGTTTATCTGCGATAATTTCTGACGGTAAAAAAATCTTTGCAATGCATCGTTAGGGATAAATATCGCTTAACTTTGGTAATATGCCCCAACGTCTGTTAACGTTCGATTCGAAGGAAATCAGGAATTGTTGAAAAACATTGTGTGCGCCATCTTGTCTTTTTTCAAATGCCACACTTTTGTCGTGCACGGCAGCCATTTTAGATGCCTTGACCAGACCCACTCTGTGCACGCTGTCGATCCTTAGCATGGCTCCCCACCCTCGCAAGCATCTCACCCAGGCAGTGGTCACCCCCGCTCTCTGTCTTATGCATGGGTAATAAACCTCCCCCCATCTGCGCTGCTCTTCCCTGAGAATCACACCCTGTGCCCGCCCGACACCTCCCTTTCGCCCTATTCACTACCGCACCCTCTGACACTCCTTTTCCTCTGTGTCCGATTGTCCAGGCCGGTCCTAGGCTATCAGCTAGCCCTGCAGATGTAGTTTATGGCCACAGCTGTAAAGAATCACCCCTCTTCAAAGGAGTTATAGTAGATCAAGGCCCACACTCGATGAGATCCGTCACAGCAGAAGCGTTGCTATTATCTGAAAACCATCCTGTATTGTGATTGGGGAGGGGACCGAGCGTGAAGCGGAAGATTCCAGGGATGACTCTTTGTACATCAAAGTTTTTACAATTATGTGTCACATTAAAAATATATAGCACTCCGACAAAGTAGTAAGATTATAAAACTTTAATAATTTATAAATATATACAAGAAAACAAAAATAGTAATAACATATAAACATTTTTAGAGAAAAACAACGAAGTAGCGGTCGGCTGTGCGAATAGTCCCATAGCGGCGTGAACGGGCCTCTCCAGGTGGAGTCTCATCTGTTTTAGTGGGGCGCCCCTTTACCGTTTCAGTTGCCATTCCGTCCGCTTTTGGTCCACTGTGTCAAAATCCGCCATTCAGCTGAGTTGCGCCCACTCTTGCGGTGCAGCGATAGGCGGCTGCCACAGGACTCTCAAAATGGCGGCAGGCTCTTTCCTTTTTGGGCGTGGTCCACTGAAATGGCCCTGGGACACCTTGGAAATCGGACGCTTGTCTGCTAGGTCTTGGACCCCATTCTCGAAAGCGTCCCCTCCGCCTTGAGAATTCATCAAAAGTTTTGGGGGCCCCGACTCCTGCAGGCTTCTGGTGGGGAGCGGCTGCCATGATTGCTCGCGGAATGACCACGACGGAGCTACGAGATGGTGGTGCTCTCATGGTGACGCCAGTTTAGTCTGAAACATCCAGAAACAAGGTGGGGCTTTCATCGTTTGGGGGAAAAAAAAAGTTTTCATCCAATGAAAAGTGTTGTTTTTAGGTCATATGATCAAGCCTTCCATCATTAGGAAACCAAAAGTAAAATGAACCAATGAAAAGTTTTATAAACAAGTCACATGACCTGTTATGCGGCATAGGGTATAAAATGCGGAGAAAATACGTTGGCACGTGAGGCGGCGTCAGTAGCGGACCGATGTGCGAATAGGCCGAAGGCAATACAACGCGCCAAGATCCGGATGGCACCGAGGTGGTGTCATAGTTGAGAGTTCTGAGCAGCGGTTGTAACACTGTCTGAAGCTTATTTGCAGCTGCTGCAGCTTCACTACGCGCCAAGATCCGGATGGCACCGAGGTGGTGTGTAGCAAGTTGCCGCACTGGTGTGGCCATCCTACAATGCTGAAAGTCGGCGTGGGGCGCCCCGTTGGCCTGTGAGTTTGCGTCAGTAGCGGACCGATGTGCGAATAGGCCGAAGGCAGCACAACGCGCCAAGATCCGGATGGCACCGAGGTGGTGTCTAGTAAGTTGTCGCACTTCTGTGGCCATCCTACAATGTTGAAAGTCGGCGTGGGGCGCCCCGTTGGCCTGTGAGATGGTGTCAGTAGCGGACTGATGTGTGAATGGGGCCAAAGGCAGCGCAACAATATTTTCTACTATATTTCCGGAGTAGAAGACACCACAAGGCGCTGAGATGCCAAGATCCGGATGGCACCGAGGTGGTGTGTAGCAAGTTGCCGCACTGGTGTGGCCATCCTACAATGCTGAAAGTCGGCGTGGGGCGCCCCGTTGGCCTGTGAGATGGCGTCAGTAGCGGACCGATGTGCGAATAGGCCGAAGGCAGCACAACAATATTTTCTGACTGACACCACAAGGCGCTGAGATGCCAAGATCCGGATGGCACCGAGGTGATGTCTAAGTTGCGGACTGATGTGCGAATGGGGCCAAAGGCAGCGTAACAATATTTTTTGTATGGAAGATACCACTAGGCGTTGAGATGCCAAGATTCGGATGGCACTGAGGTGATGTCTAGCAAGTTGGTGTGGTCATCCTACAATGCTGAAACTCGGCGTGGGTCGCCCCATTAGCCTGTGAGATGGCGTCAGTAGCGGACCGATGTGCGAATAGGCCGAAGGCAGCACAACGCGCCAAGATCCGGATGTCACCGTGGTGGTTTCATAGTTGAGAGGCACTTCATCTGCAGTGGGGCGCCGAGATCCGGATGGCACCGAGGTGATGTCTAGCAAGTTGCTGTACTGGTGTGGTTATTCTACAATGCTGAAAGTCGGCGTGGGGCGCCCCATTAGCCTGTGAGATGGCGTCAGTAGCGGACTGATGTGCGAATGGGGCCAAAGGCAGCGCAACAATATTTTCTGACGAGAAGACACCAAAAGGTGCTGACATTCCAAGATCCGGATGGCACCGAGGTGGTGTCTAAGTTGCGGACTGATGTGCGAATGGGGCCAAAGGCAGCGTAACAATATTTTTTGTATGGAAGATACCACTAGGCGTTGAGATGCCAAGATTCGGATGGCACTGAGGTGATGTCTAGCAAGTTGCTGTACTGGTGTGGTCATCCTACAATGCTGAAACTCGGCGTGGGTCGCCCCATTAGCCTGTGAGATGGCGTCAGTAGCGGACCGATGTGCGAATAGGCCGAAGGCAGCACAACGCGCCAAGATCCGGATGTCACCGTGGTGGTTTCATAGTTGAGAGGCACTTCATCTGCAGTGGGGCGCCGAGATCCGGATGGCACCGAGGTGATGTCTAGCAAGTTGCTGTACTGGTGTGGTCATCCTACAATGCTGAAACTCGGCGTGGGTCGCCCCATTAGCCTGTGAGATGGCGTCAGTAGCGGACCGATGTGCGAATAGGCCGAAGGCAGCACAACGCGCCAAGATCCGGATGTCACCGTGGTGGTTTCATAGTTGAGAGGCACTTCATCTGCAGTGGGGCGCCGAGATCCGGATGGCACCGAGGTGATGTCTAGCAAGTTGCTGTACTTGTGTGGTCATCCTACAATGCTGAAACTCGGCGTGGGTCGCCCCATTAGCCTGTGAGATGGCTGTTCTTTGGATTTGGGCCTGGTCCACCAAAATGGCCCTGGGACACCTTAGAACTCGGACGCTCGATTTTTTTTTCCTTTCCTGTACATGCAAAAAAAGGTAAATGCCCGGTACGTTACACGCTTCATCTGCCACGATGAACTCTCCAGAGGAACCGAAAAAAAATATAGTTGTGGTAACTATACCATGCATCGTCATATGGAGAGGTGGCACCAATTAATTATAGTGCTGCATAAAAGAGAGATTTGGAGGAGAACCCCTGACCTGCTAGTACATTCATCAAAGAAGTGGCACTGAGAGCTTCAGAGGCAAGGGAAACGGTCCCAAATATTTAGAAGAACTTTGGAAAGATTAAAATGACATGTTTAGATTGTGGCAAATTAATTTCATGTGGACAGATGAGTGTTACTCTAATAAATACAGCATATGAAGATCATCATAGTCGATGGTTGGTAGAGACATTTTGACTATATCCTGGACCTGCCCGTCCTCGCCCAAAATGGCGCCAGAATAAATGGGACTCGTAACTCCTTGTTGTGTACTGGTTGCAGAACCTTGAAATCACGAGATACGTATGCAGTTTTGAAGCACATGGCGGGCGGGGACGAGAATTGATTGAATATTTCGACATCCCTATTGATATTAAGTTCTGATGTGTTATTGATTACTGTACTGTTGAAAGTTCGAATTAACGTCACCCATGGTACTTGCCCGCAAATGTATATCTAGATAATTTTATTGTAACTGGCCCTGTCGTATTTTAATTATAAAATGTACGTCCACCGATTCCGTAACTGTTAGACACCTTAGTTCTTGCAACCTAATGGCCCGCCCGTTACGTTCCTCTACAGTGTAAATGTCTATTCATCATATACGATTACAGTTTGCTCTGTGGCAGGCCCACGTGGTTATAGGCTCGTATTTGTATAATGAAATTTTCTCAATAAAGGTTTTTAAAAGAAAACATGGTAGTAGTATATACATTGGTAAAGTTTTTAATAATAGTGACTGTTTTAGAATCATTAAAAGGCAAGTGAAATAAAGCAGACCAATTACATGAAGGGTAAAAGGTATAATACGAAGGAACGCAGTAAAGATAAATGGTCAAGGGCTGTTGTGTTTTCTATTCCTGCAACATAAAGTGATCGATAAGAATCTCATATTCAGGCGTATCGGCGACTAAGACAGCAGGTCGACCCTCTTTTGCTCAACGGCTCCGTCATGGGACGAAGAAACGCTCTTTTTCTCGAAAAAAGAATATATTTTACTTGCAGGACAGTTGTAAAATTTCCGGGAAAGTACATTAGCCTGGAACATTATAACATATATTTAAGAAAAAATAATGTTCGGAAGTAATGAAAAGCGTAATTTTTAGGTCATATGACCAAGCCTTTCATCATTACAATAAGAAAAGTAAAATGAACCAATGAAAAGTTTTATTACCAAGTCACATGACTTGTTATGCTTACGTTACGCGCTGCGCGCCCCGGATGACTTCCGGATGCGCTAACGCGGCGCGTCATATGACGCATTACGCGACAACGCAGGTACAGAATATAGTCAAAATGTCTCCACCAACCAGCGGTCGGAACACAACCCCTTTCAGCAGGCTAAATAGTTCTGTTAAATGACAACAGAAGGGACAGGCAACAAGAACCATCAGTCAAAGAGGGGAGAGCTAGTTCTTCTCTACCGGGTTACATTGGGGCGCTACCGGAACTGATCGAATTGGTAGTCTACAGTGTTTCTGGATGTTTCAGACTAAAGCTGGGGTTAGCATGAGAGCAGCACCATTTCGTAGCTCCGTCGTGGTCATTCCGCAACCAATCATGGCAGCCGTTCTTTATCGTTATTTTGGGCGGGGTGGGTGGCGGAGCCGAGTTGTTTTGCAGCCATCATTGTGTGGAGTTCAGTTCATCTCACTAGTTTTGTATTTGTCATGAGGGGTTGTTCCTAATGTTTCTATTTTAGCGAGGTCAAAAAGAGATCCCATTAGTGGCCTACTGATTTTGCTCGATTCCTTTTCTTTTTTTTTTACACGATTTTTCGTTATCTGCAAAGACTGAACAGAGTATTGCGACTCTGTGTTTGTTTGTAAATAGAGAATGAACCAAAGAGAACTAATTCTAAAACAGTAAATACTTGGATAACAATCAATCAAATGGAGAGAGAAGCAGGCACGACGGATTACAATGGGGGCAAAGACCTGCGTTAACTACCTTTCACTATCTGCAAAGAGAGAGTACTCCTAATAGAAATGAGGGGGGGGGGGGGCACCATTCAAAGCAGATCAGTGTGCATAAACACGAAAATGTTTTCACTTACCACGTACTTGACATTCGACAGCTTATGATATTTGCTATTAAAAAACCATTGAAATTCACTGAAAAAACCATAGGTTATAGACCATATATAGTTAGGAATTAGCATTTACAAAACCTTGAAAATTCACTGAAAAAACCATAGGTTATAGACCATATATAGTTAGGAATTAGCATTTAAAAAACCTTATTTTACTCACACAAAACCATTGAAATTCCATATATAGTTAGTTGCACTAACTATATATCGCGCACCTGCAATCCACTGCTGATCATGTCACATATTACATCATTCATGACATGGTCAGTGACATCACTGATGACATCACTGATGACATCTCAAATGACATCACTGATGACATCACTGATGACAACATCCAGTGACTGTATGTTTCTGTAAAGTTAAAATATATCTTACATATTGAAGAATGAGTGGATGTATAAGTGTCTGGATGAAGGATTTAGTAGGTGCGTGACTGACTGTATGAGTGAGTGATTAAATGTGTCTCACTGAATGCATGGGTTAGTGACTAAACTGTCTTAATTTGTGCATCATTATGTCAGTTGTGTTGTAAACTGCTGCATGTGTTGATCATTAGCTATACGAGAGGCTATATGTGTTATTAATTGCTTGCCCAAGTATTTCTATGGGAGATTGAGTTTGTGTAGGGGTGGCTGGAAGGTGTGTGACTCTATGCATAGATGTGTGAACAGTTTATTCACTAGGTGTATGAGTTCAAGAGTGCATGTGGAAACAGCTACATGGGCAGTTGACTGTGTGCATGAGTGTATTGATGAGTGAATGGATATCTCAATGCTACATGTCATAGTAAGTACATATGTAAAACACAGTACATGTGAGAGTTGGCATATATAAATAACTGTGCATGAGAGCCACCGAATGAGTGAGTGGTTGTATCGATCATTGTGAACTTGTATCAGGGATTGTATAAGAGAGTAAATATGTGTTAGTATATGTTTCAATAAGTAAGGTGTGTTTAACTGTATAGTTGAAGAAATGGAGATGAGATTGTTTCTTTGCATGACTGACAGGGTGTGTGAGTAACTCCATGGATGAGTGGAAGTGTGTGAGTGTCTGTATACACTGAGTGTATCTAAGGTTATATTAGAGTCTGAAGAGGTTTATCGTATTAGCACAAGAATGATGTCAAATGAGATGTCATCAGTGATGTCATCAGTGATGTCATTTGAGATGTCATCAGTGATGTCATCAGTGATGTCACTGACCATGTCATGAATGATGTAATATGTGACATGATCAGCAGTGGATTGCAGGTGCGCGATATATAGTTAGTGCAACTAACTATGTATGGAATTTCAATGGTTTTGTGTGAGTAAAATAAGGTTTTTTAAATGCTAATTCCTAACTATATATGGTCTATAACCTATGGTTTTTTCAGTGAATATATATATATATATATATATATATATTCACTGAAAAAACCATAGGTTATACACCATATATAGTTAGGAATTAGCATTTAAAAAACCTTATTTTACTCACACAAAACCAATGAAATTCCATATATAGTTTGTTGTACTAACTATATATCGCGCACCCGCAATCCACTGCTGATCATGTCACATATTACATCATTCATGACATGGTCAGTGACATCACTGATGACATCACTGATGACATCTCAAATGACATCACTGATGACATCACTGATGACATCTCAAATGACATCACTGATGACATCTCATTTGACATTACTGATCACATCACTGATGACATCATTCATGTGATAATACGATGAACCTCTTCAGACTCTAATATAACCTTAGATACACTCAGTGTAAACAGACACTCACAGACTGTCACTCATCCATGGAGTTACTTACACACCTAGTCAGTCATGCAAAGAATCAATCACACCTCCATTTTCACAACTATACAGTTATACACACCTTACTTATTCAAACATATACTAAAACATATTTACTCACTTATACAATCCTGGATACAAGTGCACAATGATCCATACAGCCACTCACACATTCACTGGCTCTTATGCACAGTTATTTATATATGTCAACTCTCACATGTACTGTATTTTACATATGTACTTACTTTGACATGTAGCACTGAGATATCTATTCACTCACCAATACAGTCATGCACACAGTCAACCGCCCATACAGCTGTTTCCACATGCACTTTTGAACCCATACATCTATGCACAGAGTCATACACCTCCCAGCCACCCACACACACACTCAGTCTCCCATACAAATGCTTGGGCAACCAATCAATAACCCATATAGTTACTCATATAGCTACTGATCAACACATGCAGCAGTTTACAGAACAACAGACATAATGATGCACAAATTAAGACAGTTTAGTCACTAACCCATGCACTCAGTGAGACACATTTAACCACTCACTCATACAGTCAGTCATGCACCTACTAAATCCTTCATCCAGACACTTATACATCCACTCATTCTTAAATATGTAAGACATATTTTAACTTTACAGAAAAATACAGTCACTGGATGTTGTCATCAGTGATGTCATCAGTGATGTCATTTGAGATGTCATCAGTGATGTCATCAGTGATGTCATTTGAGATGTCATCAGTGATGTCATCAGTGATGTCACTGACCATGTCATGAATGATGTAATATGTGACATGATCAGCAGTGGATTGCGGGTGCGCGATATATAGTTAGTACAACTAACTATATATGGAATTTCATTGGTTTTGTGTGAGTAAAATAAGGTTTTTTAAATGCTAATTCCTAACTATATATGGTGTATAACCTATGGTTTTTTCAGTGAATTTTCAAGGTTTTGTAAATGCTAATTCCTAACTATATATGGTCTATAACCTATGGTTTTTTCAGTGAATTTCATTGGTTTTTTAAAAGCTAATATCTATAGCTGTAAAATGTATTCTTCTTTAAATCCAAAAATATATTTTATATGTTTATTAATAATTTTTTTTTAATATTTTTTTTGTTTCGCTCCCGGTCCGCGAACCGGGAAGCTTTCCGTTAGCTCAAATTGATGCTGCGACCCGGTCCGCGAACCGGTAAGAAATCAACATAGTGACGGTATCGCGTTGCCGCGTAATGCGTCTTATGACGTACTGCGTTAGCGCACCCGGAAGTGCCCCGGGGCGCGGACCGAGGCGCGAAACGCAGCTCTCCGGAAGCGATCCGCGGCGCGGCGCGAAAGCGCGATGTATCGCGTTGCCGCGTAATGCGTCTTGTGACGTACCGCGTTAGCGCACCCGGAAGTGTCCCGGGGCGCGGACCTTGGCGCGACGCTCAGCGACCTGGAAGCTAACCGGGGCGCGTTCCGCAGCGCGTAACATGAGCGTGAGAGGTCATGTGACTTGTTAATAAAACTTTTCATTGGTTCATTTCACTTTTGGTTTCATAATGATGTAAGGCTAGGTCAGGTGACCTAAAAATAACACTTTTCATTGGTTGAGAAGTATTGTTTTTTCCAAATGATGAAAACCCCTCCTTTCCTCACTCTGACTTTCATCATTGTGAGAGGAAGACCTTTATTACTATATCAGAAATGGCTTCAGTAGTTGCTTCAGCTGGTGGACCCCCACCACCACCTCCACCTCCTCATGGGAAGAGAGGACCACCTCCCCAGGTGATGACCAACACTGAGGAGGAAGAGGAAGAAATGGATGAAGAGGAGGGAGAAGAACCACAGTTCTTAGAAGAAGTGCCCCGGGTTTCCCATAAGAAAGCCAGTTTCATCTGGCAGTTTTATTCGATCCCTCCTGGCCAAAAAAAAGTGAATGCGAGGTATGTCACCTGCCTCATCTGTAAAGAAAAATTATTCAGAGGGACGGATAAGAAATATAGTTATGGCAACCATACTATGCACAGGCACATGACAAGGAAGCATCCACTCAATTATAGCCGGGCGGAAATACGGGATTTGCAGGAAAATCCAAGATCAACTCCTGTGGCCAGATCAAGAATATCCATTTCATTGACACCAGCAGAGGCACGGGAAACTGTGCCAAACATACAAGAACATTTTGGCCACATGATCCACACTTGTATGCACTGTCGTGCGTTGTTAGCATGTGGCAATATGAGCATAAATGCTATCAACCTGGCGTATGAACACCATAATTGCCCTAACCGCCCCCAGTAATTTTTTTTTTGCTCCTGTTGAGCCCTTTTCAATGCCTGTTTTTTGTTGTTTCCCCCCCCCCAAAAAAAACCAAAAAAAATATAAAATCGTTCAAAAAATACAAAAAAAACAAAAAATACAAAAAAAATAAAAAAAAAATATAAAACAACAAAAATATTAAAAAAAAAGTTCTTTTCAGAACTACCTTCCCTTTCAAAAAAAATTGCTAGAATGTTTAGCACTCTGGCAAGCTCTATTTCTTTTGGTTCGCTTCCCGGTTAGCTTCCCGGTACGCGGACCGGGAGCTAACCAAAAAATTTATTTTTTTTAAAAAAGAGTAAGTATAAGGAAAGTAAACAGAGAGTGATGTTAAAAGAAAGACAGCTATAGGGAGTAAAGAAGAGATACTGTTTAATAGATCTATTTACCGAAGAAAAGACGGAAGAGGGTATAATTGTGAAAAACAAAATAGATAACGAAGTGAAAGAAAAAAAAAGAGAGTATAACATTAACAAAGAAGAGTTTCTTGGAGAATGTGAGTGAATGTTCAAAATAAGATTAAAACATGAGGAATAACAGAGAGAAAAAATAGAAAACAGAAAACAAAAAATAACAGAAAAAGATTAATTGAAATAGCAAAGAAATGTAAGTAACATAGAGCCATATCATCAACATAGGCAATAAAAGTTTTGCAGCTTTTATTGGCAGAAATGTGTCGCTAAAGCTGCTTTTGCGGCAGAAAACTGCCGCTAAAACCACTTTTGCACCAGTTTTCTGCCAATAAAAAGAGCAATAATTTTATTGGCTGTGTTCATAATATGCCCCTTAGTGTGCTTCAACTACACAGAGAAAGCATTATGAACAAATAGTGATAGAGTGATCAGTCAAAGACACTAAGAGTAATAGAGACGGAGTGAGTGAACAAGAGTGAGGAACTATGAGAAGAGAGGGACTGAGAAAAAGAGTGGAAGGAGTTGAGTAAGTAGGTAATAGAGAAAGGAATGAGGGAAGTAGCAAAGGCAGGAAACTGAGGGTGAAAGAAATGAAGCAGTGGAACTAATAGAAGTTAAATGTGATAGAAATGTAACGAAAAGAGTACAAAACATTTACCTTATAATTGTCGTTAAATTACTCACTTTTTGTTTTTATACTTTCAATCTGTGAAAGAGAGAACAAACATTTGAAAAATATTAAAACATGTATTTAAAAATTACAAAAGACAAGGGAAAAGATTGAAGGACAAACAGTTTTTCAACAACTTTGACACTTACAGAAGCTTCTGCTTCTCCAGGCCCCCTACACAGTCCTAAAGATATACATTTTAAACTAACAGTATCTTGATGCAGATGAAGTGAGGCCTATCTTAAAACATGGTGCATCTTTTGCATTGCTGTTGTCTCAGAAAAGTGTCGCAAGACACTAAAATTTTAAATAATTGCTTCACGATGCCAATAAGATGTCTCCTATCCAGAGGTTTGTTTGAGGTGAGGCCTACTCAGGGTTGCAGATGAAATTTCGAGTTGTTGAAGAGAATAGAGGACATAATATATGTGAAGGTCTACCAATGAAGTGAGTCATGTCCACTGCACTCTTCAACAAAGTCCAAACCTCCTATGTTTCCCTGGACAGACCTAAACTTGATCTACACAATGTGCTTCGTAATGATAGGAAACACAGGTGATGTAAATGAAATACGTGCAATTTATTTTGCTCATTTCACAATCACATCACTTGTGTTTCCTTTGCTTAGGTATCTCATTGTGCAGATGTAGTCTAGCATATGAAAGAATACGCAGAAGCGCAGCACTGCATGCAACAACTTTGACACTTACAGAAGCCTCACCTTCTCCATGCCTCCTACACAGTTCTACATATACATCATAAATGCAATCAGTACAGAATTAATTATACATGTTAAATGGTTTATTTTTGCTGTTCTCAGAATGTATCAAAATTCACTAAAAACAGTGACTTGAAGGTATTCATCATATAACAGCGGGGAAAAAAAAACACAATCAAAATGATTGTGTTTAAAAAACCCATACAACATAACAAATCAGAATTCAGAACTCCTTAAAGTTAACTTACTTTCCATGACGTCAAAGGATGTCCTATGAACAGCTTACACTCTGTTGTGCTGTTATTACTTTCAGCCCGCCACTTTCTGAAAGAAAATCTCCATCGTTTTTAAAAACATGTTACATGCAATAAATGACTTCTTGCTCTCTACCACAAGTTTCCACAAGGCCAAATCTTGTCAGAGCCATTTATAACTCTTGGATTTCTTGTAAGCCAATCCCGTCATTTGGCATTTCTGCAACTTTCAGAATTAAAATGTTGAAGATCATTTTCACAATCCAGGAATAGTAATATCTTCCTCTTCTTGCTCAGTCATGTTCTACATTTCCTATGACACTGATACTGCTTACTATGAAGCAGACTTACACTAACTCTATGACTAGTACAATTATTTAATTCTCTACATCACTTTCAATCACAAAGCAATGTAAAACAGTAGACAGCATTGCAGACTTACATTCCCTCTACTCTATGTTTTGATTGGCTGCTTCAATTAGCTTATAAAAAGAAATAGTTTTTCTGAACTCATTCAAAGTGCACTTATTTCTCCATGACGTCCAGTCTTATGGTTAGAAGTTATGTCTCTGAACTACACTTATCCTCAAGGCCGAATTGTGTAGGAGCCATTAGAACTTCTTGAAATTCCACAGAGCACATCCCGAGATTATTTCCCTAAAATTTTGGTTTTAAAAACACCAGGTAAGAGTTTTTAAGGTCATACGTCAATTTTTTTTTGAAAATTAAAACAGAATCGTTGCAGAATGACCAGCCATTTCTAGACTTTAAATAAGCTGTGTAATGTCCTGATGTTATTGAAGGGCCGTCATGATATATAATTGCTGCAGTTACAAAAGTCCTTCCTGATATTGACAACTGCGAAGCTACACATTTTTTAATTAAAGTTGTCAATTTTGTTCCATCAGGCCTACATCGTTGGAACATTAAAATGACATACTGGCCATATGTTCGTATAAATAATGTGGACATCATTTCAGATTTACATTGGCTACACTCCATGTTGTGATCAGCTGCTTTTACTAGCTTATTAAAGGAGACTGATTTACTGTCTGGCAAAGTTAAATATATAAATCTTTCTGAGTCTACACTAGTAGTACTTGATACCATACAGTTCTCGCAGTCATGCTGCCATTGATAAGAAAGCCCAAACAGCTGATCTACATCTACACCTTCAGCATGCAATACATCAAGCATATACATTAAAAACTCCTGACAATCTTGCTGAATATTTTGAGAGAATTGTGTTTGGCCTGAACATCTGTCTAACAGATTTCGAATTTCAGACACACTTTCTATGTTTGTTCTATCAGTGCTACATTTCTCTAACACAGAATTTAACAAACTGCAAAATCTTTGATCAGAATTGACCACAATCTCTTCTTTTACATTTTCTAGAGAAAACAAAACATTAACCACTACATTAGCATAGCAGTTGACACCAGAACTGTTTTCAAATTGAAAACCAACAACATCTTCAACAGAATCCTTTTTGTTTCTGCTTGTAATTTTAGGTTCATCGACTTTTCGTCTTTTTGCTACAACCTCCCCAGTATTGGTCACATTTCTTCGTTTCCGGCCTACCACACGTTTCTCAAACAAAGGATACTGAGGCAAATGTGGCGCATACTCTCTTCTTAACCTATTGTATTCCTTAACACAATCTAGATCCGCACAAATGTTTGTGACATCACACTCAATCAAGTACAATCCCGATAAAGTTCTAACTCGTGACAATGCCACATATGCCATACCCTCCTTGAACACAGAACTGCCAATATTCACCAATGCACAGTCTACACTTAAACCTTGCGATTTATGGATTGTCACCGCATATGCCAAGCAAACAGGAAACTGCTTACGGCGAACATATAAGTCTTTTACAAGCAAAAATCTAGCAGAGCAACGACCAATTAGCTGTACTTCCTCAATGCCATCAAATTTAATTTTTAAAAATTCAATTCCATCTCTATTTCTGTATTTTACAAAATCAACAACATTACCCATTGATCCATTTACCAGACCTCTTTCAACATGTAAATTCCTTCTTAAAATTATACGGCAGTTCAAGCACACATTCAGAGTCTTTTCAAAACCTGCAGTTTTAGATATACTCTTCTCTAATGAATCCAATTTTGTTTTCAGATTCTCAGACAAAATAATTGTTGATCCCATATGCTCTACTCTGTCAATAGCTTCCAGTTTCACAATCTCTTGCTTTTCTAAATGCAACATTTTGTTGTTGAAGATGGCACATTCTGCAAGAGTTGGCATCAAACATATTCCAGATTTCTTATCAGTAATTTTCTGAAAAATATTCTCAGGCACAACATCTTGTTCTGGATATAAATTTGACAGTAATCGTGCATGTAAAGCTTCTTTCCCATGCTCGGTCACTTTTCCAATTCTAACATCTTGTAGAATAGTCTTGTAAACTTCATCCTTCGCCTGACGCATATTTTCATGCAGTTCAGCATAATTGAAGTTTAACCATATATTGACGTTGCCAATGCTGCCTAGGCACTTCCTGGTATCTTCATGCGTGAGCATTTTGAACACAGGTTGCCCTTTCACTGGTGTCAGCTGCAAAAGATCTCTGAAAACAATGATGTGTTTGCCACCAAATAACACATCATACTCTGTTTTGAGAACTTCTTGCATTCTCAAATGCACAAAGGCAAGCATGACATTGGAAACCATGCTTACTTCGTCAATGATAAGAAGTTTCATTTTCCTCAAGATTCTTGAAACTTCAAAACAAGCATCTCCAGATAGCTTGTGATATTGTAATTTGTTGTCATGCTCCACTGGCAGCATCAGTAAACGATGTAAAGTAATCCCTTTAATGTTATGTGCTGCCAGTCCAGTTGGAGCGGTGACAACACAAGACAGCGATGACTCGGTCCTTTCCTGCAAATAGCATGAAATTGGTTTAATGAGGAAACTTTTTCCAGTTCCCGCTTCTCCACTCACGTACAGTCGGACAGGCTTCAACGACGTACATGAGCACTCTTTCTTGTCATGACTTAATCCATGATCAATTTGCATGGTAACTTCGTCATATATTTTCCTCTGCTCAACGTTGAGTTGTCTTTCCAACTCTTCTAAGTTAACCGCATCCTCCTGAGCATGTGCCATGGCTCTTTCCACTTCATTCATGGCAGTGGCAGCTTCATTTTCGATAACAGGTCCTCCTAGTGGATCCTGACTCAATGAAGCAGAACTCTGACTGTCCTGAGAACTGTCTCTGGCAATCTCGGCTGCAATCGTTGCTTCCTGCTCAATTTCCGCATTCAACATTTCTACATATTTGGGAAAAGCAGGACATTCTATGGTCTCCTTGGCGGCATTGAAAGAGTCTTCGTAACAGAGGAAATCTCCAAGCAGTTCCTCTTCTGCACGCCAAGGCTTGAAAAGTTGCAAAAGTGCTAAATAGAAAACTCCTTTTTTTCAGGAGATTCGCCACTCAATTTTCGATGGTTTACCAAGTGGCATTTTCTTTGCTTGACCAGACATCCCTCACTTCCTATTACAGCATACACTCCTTTCTCAGTATCTTCTTTGATGTTCCTCTTGAATATGTAATTTTGAAGAACCTCATACAGACAAACATTGTCGAGGTGACTGCTTCTATTTGGATAATATGTATCCAACATGTTGGTCTTCAAAATGTCGGTACTGTTTGGCTCCTTTTCCGCCAAATACTCAATTTCCCGCACAGGTTTCAGAACTCGATTACGCGTTGCAGCAAGACCAAGACTCGCCCAAATGATACTCCTGGACTTGGCATAGAGACTTGCTGAAGACAACCGGTCAGAGCATTCGTAAGCTCCAATTTCTCGATGCGACAACATCTTCAGACTGAAACTGTACAACTTCTTGCTGAGGCTCTTTTCATGGGAAATGTCCTCCCACATATCCTTCAATTCTGTCTTCTCTTTTTTGGTGATGTAAGACGTCACATACCGAGCCACAGCCATACAGTTATCAGCCACAAACTGTATATCCATGTTAGCATTCCAATTGGACAAAATCACCGGGTTGTAGTCGGTGATGTACTTGGACTCTTCGTTCCTCTTCAAATTGTATGTGTTTTTAGGTGATTTCTTCATGACATTATGTCGCAGCGAAGACATCAAACTGTTTACTCTTCCTTTAGAAATCACCGGTCGTGGAAAGCCGAAACGACATTTGGTGTAGAACTTGTCCTTGTTTCGGAATTTACGACGGCAGTACTTTCCACATCGATGGCTTTGGAAACGCAGAACTTTTTCTCTTAGGCTTTTCTTCTCCTTTGCGTTTGGAACAGCACACGTAGAATACTGTTGGATGAAACTCATCACTGAGTCTTCTGGATCCGTTCCAAATTTAGGTGCATCCTTGATCCACAGCAACATATGTATATGAGGAGCACCTCTTGCTTGGTACTCCTTTCTCCAGAAGAAATCCAACACCTCTCCAAGAGGTGGATTCTTCTTATTCATGATGAAAGACATCATAGCTTCAAATCTATGATTGAAGTACCTACATACATTGACTGGATCCAAAGAGCACAGTTCTCCGGGTGTCTTGAATTCGATGTTATCTACGTTAGCATTTGCCTCTCGTAGAAATTCAAGTAAGTCTTCCCAGCCATACTCGGCACAGCTCAGAGTGAGGAACCATGTGGGAGTACCTAAGTTCCTCAGCATACATTTTAAATCACCATGACGACGGTACCAGTACTCATTAGTACCACGCTGACACGCCATGAGATTAATCAGGTGAGAATCCAAAATACTGTCTTGGACATTGACTTTATCCATAAAGTCACTTGCCGAGATGTTTTGCATGTGTATACCACTTTTCAAGATGTGGTTCACTGCATATGACAGTCCAGACAGATCGCTTTCAAAGAGGAGATGAAACAAATAAGGAATGCATTGTCGAAACCTAGCATCTCCTGCATACAATCGCAAAGTCCGGTATTCAGAAGCAGGAATTTGATGAGGTCGCTCATCATATCTTCCTCCCTGACCTGTTGGAAAAAGCTGTGGGAAATACCGAGCTTCCAAACTTTCCTCCCAAACACTAATGGGACTCCCTTTGGCTTGTTTCATTTGAAACAACTCAATAGCATTCCCCATGACTTCCTTGGAATGCAAAGGATGAACACTATAATGTTCATATATTTCTTCACTAGTAGAGGGTTCTACTTTCTCAATTTGACCAGCACACAAATCGCTATCCTCTTCCTCACTTACTTCCTCTTCTGCAACATATACATTCTTATAGTATTTATTTATTTTTTTCAAATACAATGTTGCCTTTTTAACTTTCCTAACATCTACTAAATCTTGCCATATTTTCTTATTCTTTGTCGGAACCCCATTAACTAAGATAACCAGAGGTTCCTCTTCCACTTTTTCTACTCCAATTGTGTTAATGTTTTTCTTCAAATCTAGAGGCAAATAAACAACTCTTCCCTTTAATCCTCTCTGTAAATCTGATGGAGGCAATTTCCCTGTCTTTGGCTCCATTCTTACAATAGCCTGAAAGGGATGGATACTTTGAATCAAAATAGATTCATAAGTATTTAAATCCTTCAATTCAGAAGGAATCTCAACCAATTCCAGATTATTATGAACTGCTCTAGCAGGCATCTGGTCTTGATTTAATTTGCAACAACAATAAGTACACACACGTTGATCCAATCCCAAATCAAAACAATTTTCTACCATCAAGTATGTTGCAAAATCCTTCCATTCACTATTATTTTCCCTTTCACTTTTTGCATATAAATCCACTAACTTAGTCTGATTCTTATAATAAGTGCGTCGACAACACACACAAGTGAAATTTGGCCTCTCACTTGATTTGACCTGAAATGTGACAATTTCCCTCTGGAAATTATCTGTACTGGAAACCTGTACACTATCTTCCACATTACCCGCTTCTTCTTGGTCAATTTCAACATTCTCCTCTTTACTTCCAAAGTAACAAAACTCAATTTCTTCACATATATTCTTCACATCTATTTCAGAACCATGCAAAAGAGCAGCGCATAATTGTTTAAGCATAATTGCTGGACTCTTAGCATAATACAACATTCTAACTAATTTCCTCACTTTATTATGATGCACTGCTAGCATTCTGAAATGATGAAAAACACTCTGGCATACTCTCCTGGAAAGACAAGCCAGTGAATGACCATGCAAACCTGTCACTTCTCTCACTCTGCAAGGATCTAATTCTTGCAACAACCTTATTTTCTGCTTCAAACTTTTCTTATTAAATGACCGTACAAAATCACAAAGCAATTTGATGGAATCCTGTCGCACACTACAAATACTACTACACTTCCAGGTGTACACAGGACCCTTAGCACGTCTTCCTAAAACCTCATTACCTAACACCTCTTCTGCCTCTGTTGTCACAAGTTTTTCTTTTTCAACTGGACAACCATCTTTCACTTCATAAGCACGACCACTGGTGTCAACTGCATGCACCAAATCATTATCCTGGAAATAACTCTCCTCATTAAAAAATGCCTCACAGCTTGAACTATGAATCCATTCTCCAGAAAAAACTTCACAAAAATTACTACGATTAACTATTCTCTTCCATCTACTATTTCTTTTGAAATCATAAATTGCCTTGTTTAGCTTCCTAATTCTATTGATTATCAAAATAAATAACTTACGTTTAATTTCAAATGCCTGATCAATAACTTTCTCAACTTTTTTTTTTCTCTTATAAAAAACCACTTTCTGTTGACCTTTCTTAATATTTTTTAACAAATTGCCAATTATCCTGTTGCGGAACATTCGTTTACGAATGTCCCTAAACTGTTGTTTCCTTCTACTATCATGCACAGAGTTATCTCTTGCTCTAGCAGTAACATTTTTGATTGGCCTTTCCTTTCCATTTGAATTGGTTCTCTTTTTATGGACTGAAACATTTTCTGTAGTAATATTTTTTTTACTACACATATTTCTTATGAATGTTTTTGTACTCTTACCCGGTGCTTTCTTCGTGACTTGACAAATCTTTTTGTTAGAGGACTGCTGCTTCTTTTGATTCACCTGCTGTCTTTGACGTTTTGCAGCCTTTCTCTCTCTTTCTTTCGTTGGCATGGTGAAATGTTGAAATGATCTGCAGTTGAATCTGTGGTAAAATATATTAAAACATTTTATTAACCACTATTACCAAACAGTAAATCAATAACAGTGATGAAAAACTTAACACACTACTTGACATTTTAAATAGAAGATTTTTTAGTCCTTGGCAAATTTACAATACAGAAATAGCAGAAAAGAAATGGAATTTATGTTCATGTTACCTGTGCTATTTTATATGTGAATCTGATCTAATTTTATGAGCATATTTTAATATTTTATTGAAGACACTACACATAACCTGTTTTTGAAGGTGTCTTTATTTTTAAATTAAACGGTTTACACTTTTACTTTTTATTTATTATAAATTTTAAAAATAAATGTTTATAGTTCCATAGGCTCAAGCAGGTCAGCTTCCCACCCTATGTCATATAATTCGGACAAATCTGCATCCTCATCACGCTCTTCTTCATCCTCAGGATTTAAATCATCCAAGGGATCAACATCCACTGATGTTTCAATTACAAGTTCAATGATGAGGTCAAAATCAACTGATTGCAGATTGTCGCTCATGTTGATGTTGTCTTTATCTTTAAAGAAAGATAACAACAATGAGATGTTGCAGAGTAAGAGACAAATCTCAGAGATTATAATAGTAAAATTGTTTAACAAGAGTAACATTTTGCAGCTATTATTTAGCCATGTCCAGCGATGCTGAGCAGGTGAAGCCTATGTCTAATTTTTCAGTGAACATGACTCATCTCTTCTTAACCTTGGATAAGCCTCACCAACTCTGTGTCCCCTGCACATACTTAAATGTAAAGGGGCAGATTTATGTTAAATGGCACATCCCCAGGCATGCACCAGTTAACGTGCACCGCTGCTCTGCCACCCATGGTGTGCCGTATTTACAATCAGATAGGAGAAAGCTGCGTCAAAACCCTGCGCCTGCTTTAAGCAGGCATAGGTCTTGACGCAACATTGTGGAGATGGGGCACCCCTGAGCCTTGCTTGAGCTGCATCGCACTTGCGATACAACTCCAGCAATCACTACCTTTACAGCACAGATACGTCACGCATCTGTGCCATTTTTGCCCCATGATGCCCCGCATTGTAAATGCAGCACACCATGGGTGGCGGAACAGCGGCGCAGGATGACTGGCACATCCCTGGTGATGCGCCAGTCATCATAAATCTATCCCTAAGCTTCTTATCTTGTTACAGATGTACCGCCATATGTACCATCAAACTATTTTGCATTTCCTAAATAGCGAATTTTAAGGAATAAATAGCAATTCTTTACCATTCCTAATTTGCAATGAGCAAATTGCTAATTGCAAATTACCCATTCATTTCCATGGGCTAGGAGGCTCATAGGAATGAAGGTACAATTTGCGATTAGCAATTAGCTCATCGCAAATTAGGAATTTTTCCAAGGGTGCAGGGGTGTCTCAAGAACACCCTGCTGCACCCCTGAAAAAGAAATTTGGGGGCATATGGCGCACATACATGCCCTAAGGGCATGTATTGGCGTCATATGGCACCTTTTGTTTTTGGAAAAAAAGCTTTTTTAAAAGAATTCGCAAATTACCACAAACTAGAAGTTGGTGGTAGTTTCCAAATCCTTAATGTCATTTTTTACATATTTTTTGTTTGATACATTGCATTTAAGTAATCGCAAAATTTGCAAATCCTTCAGTGCAATCGCAAAATAAGGAATAGCAAATTTTGCTATTCCTTATTTTGCATCAAACTTGTTTGATACATACCATTTGTCTAATTAGCATTCGCAAAGGCCGAAATTCGCAGAATTTTGATCTTTGCGAATGCTAATTAGCTTCATACATATGGCCCCAAGTGAGGCCTGTCTTGCAACATGGTGCATCTTTTGCATCACTGCTGCATCAGTTTCATGTGGCACGGTGTTTTTTACACCATGACACATCTGCCTAAATGCATCAATTTGTAATTTTGTCGCCTCATAGCAAATCTTTTGCACCGCCGCTGCATCATAAAAGTGACGCACAGTGGCGCAAAAGAGGCATACACCTATCATAAATCTGTCCCTAGCATTTTAAATGATTAATCCAGGATGACGATAAGGTGTGGCCTATCCAGAGGTTTGTTTATGGTGAGGCCTACTCACAATTGCAGATTAAAGTTACGCTTGATAAAGAATACAGAGGAGATAATACATGTAAAGGCCTACCAATGAAGTAAGTAATGTCCACTTTATTGCGCCAGTCATCATAAATGTATCCCTAAGCTTCTTATCTTGTTACAGATGAACCGCCATATGTACCATCAAACTATTTTACATTTCCTAAATAGCGAATTTTAAGGAATAAATAGCAATTCTTTACCATTCCTACTTTGCAATGAGCAAATTGCTAATTGCAAATTACCCATTCATTTCCATGGGCTAGGAGGCTCATAGGAATGAAGGTTTAATTTGCGATTAGCAATTAGCTCATCACAAATTAGGAATTTTTCCAAGGGTGCAGGGGTGTCTCAAGAACACCCTGCTGCACCCCTGAAAAAGAAATTTGGGGGCATATGGCACACATACATGCCCTAAGGGCATGTATTGGCGTCATATGGCACCTTTTGTTTTTTGGAAAAAAAGCTTTTTGAAAAGAATTCACAAATTACCACCAACTAGAAGTTGGTGGTAATTTCCAAATCCTTAATGTCATTTTTTACATATTTTTTGTTTGATACATTGCATTTAAGTAATCGCAAAATTTGCAAATCCTTCAGTGCAATCGCAAAATAAGGAATAGCAAATTTTGCTATTCCTTATTTTGCATCAAACTTGTTTGATACATACCATTTGTCTAATTAGCATTCGCAAAGGCCGAAATTCGCAGAATTTTGATCTTTGCGAATGCTAATTAGCTTCATACATATGGCCCCAAGTGAGGCCTGTCTTGCAACATGGTGCATCTTTTGCATCACTGCTGCATCGGTTTCATGTGGCACGTTTTTTTTACACCATGACACATCTGCCTAAATGCATCAATTTGTAATTTTGTCGCCTCATAGCAAATCTTTTGCACCGCCGCTGCATCATAAAAGTGACGCACAGTGGCGCAAAAGAGGCATACACCTATCATAAATCTGTCCCTAGCATTTTAAATGATTAATCCAGGATGACGATAAGGTGTGGCCTATCCAGAGGTTTGTTTAAGGTGAGGCCTACTCAGGATTGCAGATTAAAGTTACGCTTGATGAAGAATACAGAGGAGATAATACATGTAAAGGCCTACCAATGAAGTAAGTAATGTCCACTTTATTGCGCCAGTCATCATAAATGTATCCCTAAGCTTCTTATCTTGTTACAGATGAACCACCATATGTACCATCAAACTATTTTGCATTTCCTAAATAGCGAATTTTAAGGAATAAATAGCAATTCTTTACCATTCCTAATTTGCAATGAGCAAATTGCTAATTGCAAATTACCCATTCATTTCCATGGGCTAGGAGGCTCATAGGAATGAAGGTGCAATTTGCGATTAGCAATTAGCTCATCGCAAATTAGGAATTTTTTCAAGGGTGCAGGGGTATCTCAAGAACACCCTGCTGCACCCCTGAAAAAGAAATTTGGGGGCATATGGCGCACATACATGCCCTAAGGACATGTATTGGCGTCATATGGCACCTTTTGTTTTTTGGAAAAAAATGCTTTTTGAAAAGAATTCGCAAATTACCACAAACTAGAAGTTGGTGGTAGTTTCCAAATCCTTAATGTTATTTTTTACATATTTTTTGTTTGATACATTGCATTTAAGGAATCGCAAAATTTGCAAATCCTTCAGTGCAATCGCAAAATAAAGAATAGCAAATTTTGAATTAAGGACATTTTAAGTCATTTCCACACGTGCAGTGTTTTCAAATTATGATTTGAAAATCGTTTTTGGGGAAAAGGAATGGTTTGCAAATTTATGACAAGGACATAATGGTGTATGCTTCTCTATAAGGCATTTCACTGTCTCTGATGTCATTTTTCCCATATTACATTATAAGACCTTTCCCCATGGAGCACATTCCTTGTAAATATGCTCCCACCTGTGCATGGTGAATTTAGATTTTGACTGTTTGAGTCACATAGCCATGTTAAAAGTGACCCCAAAAAATTGCAAACGCTTTAAAAAAACACATTCATGTGTCTTAAGGACATTTTAAGTCATTTCCCCGTGGACAGTGTTTTGTAAGTGGCGCAAAAGAGGCATACACCTATCATAAATGTGTCCCTAGCATTTTAAATGATTAATTCAGGATGACGATAAGGTGTGGCCTATCCAGAGGTTTGTTTAAGGTGAGGCCTACTCAGGATTGCAGATTAAAGTTACGCTTGATGAAGAATACAGAGGACATAATACATGTAAAGCTCTACCAATGAAGTAAGTAATGTCCACTTCATTGCGCCAGTCATCATAAATGTATCCCTAAGCTTCTTATCTTGTTAGACATCAACCGCCATATGTACCATCAAACTATTTTGCATTTCCTAAATAGCGAATTTTAAGGAATAAATAGCGATTCTTTACCATTCCAAATTTGCAATGAGCAAATTGCTAATTGCAAATTACCCATTCATTTCCATGGGCCAGGATGCCCATATGAATGAAGGTGCAATTTGCGATTAGCAATTAGCTCATCGCAAATTAGGAATTTTTCCAAAGGTGCAGGGTTGTCTCAAGAACACCCTGCTGCACCCCTGAAAAAGAAATTTGGGGGCATATGGCGCACATAAATTTTAACAACATTCCTTTACCTCAAAAACGATTTTCAATTCATAATTTGAAAACACTGCCCACAGGGAAATTACTTAAAATGTCCTTAAGACACATGAAAGTGTTTTTTGATTGCCTTTACAGCATGGTTGGGTCACTTTTAACATGGCTATGTAACACAAACATTTAAAATCTAAATTTGCCATGCACAGGTGGGAGCATATTTACAAGCAATTTGCGCCACAGAGAAAGGTCTTACATTAAAATGGGAAAAATAACATCAGGGACAGTCAATTGCCTTATAAAGAAGCATACACCATTATGTCCTTGTCATAAATTTAAAAACTATTCCTTTTCCCCAAAAACGATTTTCAAATCATAATTTCAAAACACTGCACATGGGAAAATTACTTAAAATGTCCTTAAGACACATAAAAGCGTTTTTTGATTGCCTTTGCAGCATGTTTGTATCACTTTTAACATGGCTATGTAACACAAACATTCAAAATCTAAATTTTCCATGCACAGGTGGGAGCATATTTACAAGCAATTTGCGCCACATAATTCATAATTTTCTCCTTAAAGCACACTATTCTCTATCTAAATTAAAGAAATATTTTCTCACCTTAGCAAATACTTTGAGTTTGAAAACAGTCTCAGAAACACACCAATTTGTCTTCAGCAGAGCAAAAGGTATGCACTCCAGAGTCTGCAGCTATCAAAAGCACAGAAATGCTGTAATTCTTCACACATATCTCTCATGTCACCCAATCAAAACTCTTCCCTCACTTTTTTTCAAATGAAAACCCTTCCCCCCTCTGCCATTTCATGCCTTTTCTGCATGGCAACCACCTCTTGGAAGACTTCTGGTGTTTGCAAGTTCACACAACAATGTTGCAATTGAACTCTGAACTCTCAGTGCACCTGCATATCCAGTGCATTCTTTCATTTAATGATTTTTTATTGACCATTCAAAATACATCTTTCAAATAACTCATCCATGCACCCTAACTTTCTGTTTTCAGCAATCAAAATCCACCAATCACTGTTACTGCTTCATGAACACAGAAACTCCACAGTTTTTTTCATTTTAAACTCCCATTTTTTCAACTGCCATTTCATTGCCACACTTCATCTGACTGCAGGAGAACCTTCTCTCACCATGTTTTCTGTCTGGATTGTTGGACATAGTTATATCCACTGGGCTCACAGGTATGCTGAGAACAGAAAATTACCTAACCTCAATTTACAAGATGTGGAAATTAAGTGGTTTGGCCACAGAGGATTAAAATGTCACCAATTGATACCATTGGTGAAAACCTTTATGCATTTGCCCAAACCTGACCTGTTAATTGTGCACTGTGGAGGTAATGATTTGGGCACTTTGACTGGGGTAGGTCTGGAAATGCTTTTAAAGGACACCTTTGAGCAATTAATGGCACTTTTTCCTCAGACTGCCTTGGTATATTCAAATATATGCCAAAGACAGAAATGGAGGTGGTCAAACCAATTTTGTCCACAAATTGAGAAGTCGAGGAAGCATGTAAACAAATCTGTTTCAGCTTACATGAGAGACCATGGAATGGGCTCCATGTACAACAATAACTTGCGTTACTACATGCAAGATATCTACAGAGGAGATGGAGTTCACTTCTCAGATGAGGGCAACAGAATTTTCACTCTGAATTTAAGACTGTGCATTGGTACCTACTTATAAGTACCTAAATGTACCATAAACCCAAAAGCTCTTCTCAGAGCTACCCTACATCTGATCACTCACAATTATTATTTTACTGTAACATTTTTCACTAATTTTCAACAAAGTACGCTCCCTGGGGCGCTACCCGGTACGCGAACCGGGAGCTAACCTCGCGAAATTTTTTTTAAAAATGTTTTTTTTTTGCACATATAAGCCTCCTCAGCCACCCTCACAAAACCTAGGGGGTCAAGATAAGTCTACCGTGCCCCCTTCTACCCATTCTGAACATTATTTGCCCTCCATTTTGTATCTTAATTCGACCGAAACACAAAATGGTGGACTCCCGTAACGCTTAAGGTTCGCGAACCGGGGCGCTCAACGGTTCGCGTACCGGGTCGCTCCCTGGGAAGCGCACCATCAAAAAAGGTGGGAAAGTAGTTTACAGAAAAGCCACTGGAGACAATTTTACCAAATATAGATTAGCTCATACTACATACCAATCCCTACCATTTTCACAAATTTGATTGGAATTCCATTTAGCCATTTAGCCTGTAGACCTCTCTAAATACCCTGAGGTAAATTACTTCTCAAAACACATCTGAAGTGTTGGAATTGACAACCAATTAAAATGTTACTTTCATTTTCTACTTTTTTTACCTGACATTTGATTGGTTATGTACCTGAATATATATAAAAGAAGAGAATGAAACACAGCCATTTTGACTACTACTTCCTGGTGTACATTTCAATTGGATTTTCACTAATCACTTCAACTTCTTTCTAAAGGTAAGTTGTTATTTTAAAAACTGAACTATATTGTGCACTATAGGTTAATATGGTAAACTTTTTCTGATAGTTATATACTATCCCTCTGTAGTAGTTATAGATTTAGATAGACTTCTCTGTTATAGTTATGGATGGAGTTAGGCTTCTCTTTTATAATTATGAATTTACTTACGTTAAAACACATACACTTTTTTATATTCCTACTTCCACTCTGATACTATACACTGCCCAAAGATAAATTCTCTGTTAAAAAATGCCTATCTAAAATTAATCCCAACAGTGCCCTATCTCTACTAATATATATTTTTTTATCCAAATTTCAGGCAACATGGAAGGCGAACAGAAAGTTTCATTTCAAATTGTCCTGCAAGAGAGCAGCCAAGAATTAATTGATCCAAATTATATAGAATTTAAGGATGAAACTTGGGACCAAGAACTACTGCAATGTGTGCAAGCAGTGGATGACCTCCTTCAAAATGAGGACATTTTACACCCTCATAGATTACAAGCTATGTTCAATGAAAATGACGACATTTCAGACAGTGAAATGTTAGAAATGTTATTAAATTTTGAAACACAATCACAATAATAAATAATTGCTTAAAAAATAAAAAAAAATAAAAAATAATCAACAAAACCAACAATCAATTAACATACAGTATTTGAAAAGTCTATCATTCATTTTTCATTGCAGTACGCTGCCCAGAACGCTTCCCGGTTCGCGGACCGGGCGCTACCCACGCAAAAAAAACAAAATTTTTTTTTGTTTTTTTTGCCCCGCGGGGCCCTTTTAAAACCTCCACATTAAACCTAGGGGGTCAGGGAGGATCTAGTATGCCCCCTTATGGTTATTTCCCCCTTTGTTTTGGCCTCCTCTTGTCTCTCAATCCTACCGAGAGACAAGATGGCGGCCGCTCCGGACTGTTTAGAATGTTGACAGACACCGGAGAGCCAATCAGCTTCGCTACGCGAAGTTCCGGTACGCTTAAGGTCCGCGGACCGGAGCGCTGCCCAGAGCGCGCTTACAGATATATATCTTTTTTTAAACGTTAATTTCTCAAAATCCACTGGAGCACATATATTGAGACCTACAAAAGGCACATCGGGCTACCAGTCCCTACAATTTTGCAAAGTTTCATGCAAATCCATTCAGCCGTTCGGGCTAAAAGTGAGGCCAACCGCCCTATGGAAAACTCAATGTTAAAAACACGTTTTGGGACCCCCCTTTTTTCCCGAACCCCCCCTGGACGAACCCCCCCCCCAAATTTCCAGGGGCTGCTCAGAAACAAAATGTTCCATTTTCCAGAAAATTTCAGCCAATTCCGTCCACAAACGCCAAAGTTATTAGACATAGAATTTTCAAAAATCCCATAGAGAAAAAATCCTAACTATATATACCTACTGGCGACCGCCAGTAGGTAATATAAACACTAAATAGTTATTTAGATACAAAATATAATTTTAAATAATTTAATTTAAATGAGGAAAAAGTTTATTTTTAAAATTTGATTTTTTTAAAATATATATATATATATATATATATATATATATATTTATATCTATATATATATATATCAAAATATATATATATATATATATACTATTTTTACAAAGTATATGCCTTTACCACGCATGCCTTTGCGTTGTGATGGCATGCGTGATGAAGGCATATGTGGAGTAAATGTTTGCGGGATAATGGTATTGCGATTTTTTGGTTTTGCGGGATGAAAAATGCGGGATAATGGTATGCGGGATTTTATCCAGCGGGATAACATCATATATTCCATTTTACCACCAACGTAAGGAAAAGGGGCGGCATTTAAAAAAGAAATACAGTTGCTTTATTTACAAGTAAACACAGAAATGTTGGCCTGCTATCCTTGTGCTTTTTTTTTAGTCCCAATGGGTCGAAAATTACGACCTACCTCATGAATATTAATGAGGTAGGTCAATTGCGACCGACTGAGAATCTCAAACAGTGTAAAACACAGTGTTGTACATAGCTGTTTGTGATTTCCTAAGAGCGAATCACAAAAAATCCCTATTTAGAAATCGCAAATAGAAGTCTATGCAAATGTGGCCCATGGTAACATGTTACAGAATTGCAATTGTGGGGCAGATTTACAAGCCCCTTGCGCCTTTTTTACGTCGCCGTTGTGTCACTTTTGTGAGGCAGTGGCGGCGCAAAAGATGCGTCATGGTGCGGGGTATTTACAACGAGACGCATCTGGGAGATGCGTCACGTTGTAAAGCCCTGCGCCAGAAGGAGGCGTTCCTGCACAGGGGGGGGCGTTCCGGCGCAGGAACGCCTTCTAAAAGTGGCTGAGTGAAATCTACAAGATTTCACTCAGTCACTTTGGGGCCCATGCTGCGTCAAAACCCTGCGCCTGGTTGAAGCAGGCGTAAGGATTGACGCAGCATTGACAAGATAGGGCCTCCCAGAGCATTGCTGGAGCAACTCTCGCAATGCGCCACTTTTACGGCACAGATGCGTGAAGCATCTGTGCCGTTTTTCCCCCTTGGTGCGCCGCATTGTAAATGCAGCGCATCCATGGTGGCGGAGGCATGGCGCACAATAAGTGGCGCATCCCAGCTGATATGCAGGGATGCGCCACTTATTGTAAATATGCCCTGTGGTTTTTAAAATAAATACAGAATCGGTTTTTGTAAGGGGCCTGTAAAGGGCATTCCTTCTAAATACAGATTCTATAGCTTATGTATTAATGTTTTGCGACTAAAATGTGGTCGCAAAACATACATTTTTTACCACTAAATCAACAGTGCTTGTTAGCATTGGCAAACCAGAAGGGGTACCCATGGGCCCCTTTCCCCTTTGTGTATGCCAACAAAAACATTTTTTACAAACAGACAGTGGTCTTTGGACCACTGCCTGCTCCTAATTCTTTTTTTTAGAAAAGTATACATTTTCTTTTCTAAATGCAAGCGAGCTGTATATTTAAAAAAAGATTGCTTTATTTAAAAGTAATCACAGGCATGGTGGTCTGTCTGCTGACCCCAGCATGCCACTATGCCTGTGATTAAGCAATCATATAGGGCCTCTATTTGCGACCTATCTCATGCATATTAACGAGATAGGTCAAATTGCGACCCAATACGAATCAGTATTTTGTGAACCAACCTATTAGTACATAGTTTGGTTCACAAAATACCAGTGCATATGGTAGAAAACCGTGTGCAAAATGCACCCATTTCTAATTAATGCATTTTAATAGATTTCTATCAAAAAATCGCAAATTGCAAATTATTATTTGATGCAATTTACGACTTCATAATAGGAATCTTAATACATCAGGCCCATGCTTCTTGGTGTCGAGGTACGGTTTCAACCATTCAGAATGTATACCGGATGCCCTTAAACCAGTCCTTTGTTTTTAGCCAACAGAACTATCTATGCACACCTGGACTTAGCGATACTTATCACTGGAAAAGTGGAACTGCAAACCACAACATCCTTCCTGCTGTGAGCTGTAAAAGAAACTACCGGCTGAAAGTCACCTTTAATCTTTCATAAAGCCGACAATGAGAGGGAAATGATTACAATACCTAACTAATCGGGAATTTAAATGTTAATAAAAAGAGGGTGCTACTCGGATCTAGGGGATCTTGACAGGCTTAAGTAAAAATTGGTTTGTTTGGTCGGGAGAGACAGAAGAGATTCATATATTGTGAAGATGAAGGATGCTGATGGTTTGCTCACATCTCCTCCTGAGCTGATCAGCGTATTTTTTTAGAAGTCTCTATGTTGCTCCGTACAGCCAGTCAAGTCACAGTAACTTCAGATTAATTGGAACAGATGGAGATGACTTTTCTGCAACCTCAGGTATTTCGTTTCCGCACCAGGCTGTGACTTCAGCTTGTTAAAACAGTTCATAAAATGGGGTCTTCAGAAACTCAGGCTTGGACTGATTCACCTCGGCATTATATGATGAATCGTCTGGGTTGTTGTCACTGTATCCTTTGGCCTCATACAATGAAGCACAGCAAACTGTCACTCTCCCTGCATCAATCCGTGCTTGTGACTGTAATAATGTTGCTGCCTCAGCCCATCAGTCTACATACCAAATGTGGGGTTTGTGGGCCATGCTGACTGATTGATCGTGGCCACTATAAAACCAAGTAATGTTTACATTTATAGAAATAAGATAGTAAAGCACTTTCAGTGCATATACAGGGGTGTAAGGCATAATTTAGAGTCAGTAGGCTGGGCTATGTTTTTTCCAAATAAGTAAAAAGTTGAATTACTGAGCACTCTCACCTCTTTTAGAATGCCAGTCCTGCACACTGTTCCACAGAGCTGGATTCAGAAAATATTGAATAGGTCTTATTTGATAATTGGACCATATGGCTATGGAGAAAATCTGCACTATTTGGCATTTATTATATGCCATCAGGTTGCAAAGTATTGCTTGGCCTAATGCCCTTTACCCTTAATTTCTAGCCCAAATGTATTAGGTACTGTCTCTCACATTGTGACATTAATCATGTCAAGTAGAGTACAGCCATCTCGTTGCTTGTAGATATGTTATGATGTATTAATCTCCCACCTACAATTACGATATCAAATTCTCTGGTACTTTCTCAGGAGTAAAGATTTACATCGAGCCAATCTAAGCTATCCACCCCTCAACACGTCATAATATATTGCCTAAAGCAGAGCTTACTTTTAGATGGTGCTTCAGAGTCATTCTTTAACTTTGGCGAGGGATCAGTTGCAAATAGGATTCCCTGTAAGCAGATGGCCTTATATGATGAATGGGAATGTTGACACATGGGGGTCAATTCCCTTATCTTTTACAGGAACAGTGTCATCCACCAAACTTATACTTTTAATTCATGACCAGGGCACACGCTGTTTGCATCTCTCATTACTTTCATATATTTCAGCAGTAAAAAGGGAATTATTATCGTGATATGTGGGATGTATTCAATGAAAGGCCACAACATCAGAACCCTAGACGCCATATTGCTACTTTCTCAGAGAATTACGCTTGTATCTGCTTACCTGTTTTTGTACTGTCTTTTCCTTTATACTGTTTACTCCCAGCTTGAAGGGGCCCAGTCAAGACTTCTTGCAGACCTTTAGTTAGACCCGTCGGATCAGTGTCTGAAGAACACTCTTATGGTTTACTCATGAGCCTTGACAATTCAACAGTAGATTTTTACTTAAAACTTGGGTAACTGGATACTGTATACCTGGGTGTTCCAGTGGATAAACTTGCTATGTGATGCCCTGAAGATGCTACAGTAGATTTGTATTAAAAAATTGTGGGCAAATGGAAGAGGAATCGTTGGGTATTCCAGTTGATGAACTTGCTATGGGATGCCCTGAAGATGCACTTGTTTCCATTACACCGAAGCAGTCATCTTTGAAACCTGGACCCTAAATTTCCTCCTCCAAGAAGGGCCCTCTAGTTTGAAAGGTCATAAAGGGATCTACCTGAAAAGGTCTCCTCATTTGCACAGCTCTTCAGCTTGGAAAATCCCCATCATTTTGGGCTAGCTAACCATGGGGCCTGCTAATAAAAGTCCCCCTTTCAGAGATATTACCTTGATGCAGACTTTGCTCTATGGTCTCATTTCTTGTCAGAAGGTATCCAAACTGAAGTTTCTTTAGTTTCCAGCCCTCGTTATTTCCATCAAATTAGCAATGTATTGCCGTTGCATATGCGTGAAACCCATCGCAGTTGGCTTGAACAAGTCACTTCCCACTGGTCTAGAAACCATGATGACCGTGAGTGGTGGTTTGTGCATTTTTTAACTATATTTACCTAAAACTTTAAAATTCCATATCTCCAGTTCTACTGAATGAATTTGTGTTGTTCCAGTCTCTTTTTATTTTATTAAAATATACTCTATTTTTCTAAATTGGTTTGGAATTGTTATTGTGTGGTGTTTTCACCCTATTACTCTTTGTAGACTGCATAAGTACTTTAGAATTTGCATCTAAGTTAAGCCTGACTGCGTTTGTGCCAAGCTATCAGAGGGATAAGCAGTTTTGTGGTTTACCCTGACATGGATTGGGGTTGTTGTCTGACTGGGACTTCCACCCCTCAACTAATAACTCAATTTCTTCCAAAAGACATAGGGGCATATTACCAACAAATAGCGATATTTATCACTAAGTAGGGTTAGCAGCAATATTTTTATCGCCGCGCATCACCGTTTTTTATCGCTGAGATAACTTGCTATTAGCAAGGTTTATCTCAAAAGCGATAAAAATCAGGTGAAATGCGTGAATATCGCTGAGAAAACATCGATATTCACACATTAGCGACAAAATTCTCTTAGCCATGTTATCCACCTCCCATTAGATAACATGGCGAAGAACTGGCCTGAGCAGGCATTGGTTTTTGGCGATAGCGGAAATATTTCCATCGCTACGCCTGCCTTGCTAATAGGCGATAGCGACGTTAGCGACTGCTTTCAGTCGCTAACAGGTGGGGTACGCCCACTGTGCATGTCATTAGCGATAAATATTGATGACATGCAAAGCGGGCCCCAAACCGCTCGCTATCGCCTAAAAGCTGTCGCTAACATCAGTTAGCGACAGCTTGCTAATATAGCGATAGAATTATCGCCACCCTTGGTAATATGCCCCATAAGGTCTGAGCTTTCAGGTGGACTATCCTTTAATTGCGCTTTTTCTCTGATATAAATTCTTAACATTTGTGAGAATAAAAGACCTATCTGCATTACTACATTCACCAAAGTATCAGACCAAGTGACTAAAATAGTGAAGAAGCACTGGCCTATCGTCAACAGTGGAGAATTGACTATACCAGTCCCAATGGTTAGCCACCGTCGAGCCAGGAATCTCAGAGATCATTTGGTCCATACTCGTCCAAAATCCAACCGTCCTCCGATCAGACAGCAATCTCTACCCACTGGCCACTATGCATGTAATAACTGCAGTGTCTGCCATCTGGCAACCAACACAAAGAATGTCATTTTCAATGATGGAACCAACTGGGAATTGAGGCAGATGTCAAATTGCAATACCAGTGGGGTAGTATATATGATTACATGCACTTGCAATTTGCATTATATCGGAATGACCACACGTAAGGTGAGCACAAGGATAGTGGAACACCGTAGCACCATTAGGTGCAAAAGAACCACAACAAGAATGACAAACCATTTCATCAAATCAAATCACACTCCCAACGACATGAGGTGGGTAGTATTGGAAACTGCAAAGACCAAAGAGAATCAAGAAAGGTTTCTTCATGAACGTGAACAAAGATGGGTGTTCAGACTACGTACAGACACCCTTGGTTTGAACGATGACATCCCCTGGGGTGCATTCATATGATTGGATATTAAGAATTATGAAATTCCTTTCCTTATGAGATTGGATTTTGAGAATTATGAAATTCCTTTCCTGACAGACTGAATTTGCCCTGTAAGTCTAATACAAATTTCAAACTAAGCCTAATGTGAACCCTGTCCAATATGTGGCACGACCATTGATCAAGAAACTGTATGCCACTATCACCGGTCCTGTATAAAAAGTGTATAAAAAGTGAACTAATCATGACCCGACATAAATCTTTTCCGGAGGACACATACCCTCTATAATAAAAAAAATAAAAAAAGATATAGGGGCAGATTTATGTTAACTGGCGCATCCCCAGGGATGCGCCAGTTAACATGCGCCACAGTGCGCCACTGCTCCGCCACCCATGGTGCGCCGCATTTATGATGCGGCGCACCATGGTGCAAGGCAGTGAGGATGCGTGACGCATCTCTCGGCGCACGGGCGGCGCATTGCAGGAGTCATGTCGCAAGTGCGACATGACTCCTGCAATGCACAGGGGCCATCTATTCAATGTATGGTGCGTCACCCTTACGCCTGCTTCAAGCAGGCATAAGGAATTGACGTAGAAAGTGACTGAGTGAAATCTCATAGATTTCACTCAGACACTTTTAGGAGGCGTTCCTGCGCAGGAACGCCCCCCCCCTGCGCAGGAACGCCTCCTTATGACGCAGGGGTTTCCAACGTGACGCATCTCCTAGATGCGTCACGTTGTAAATAGGGCGCATTGTTTGCGCCGCCGTTGCGTCACATTACGTGACGCAATTGCGGCGCAAGAGCCTCATAAATCTGCCCCGTTATCTTTAGATGCTTTCCCTTAAGTAACATCTTACTACTGGAACCATCAGAGATACTGTCACTGAAAACACTGAAAATTATGGGTATTACCTCCCTCGTTTCTATTCGTAATGAAATTTAATTTAATTAAATAAGCGAACAAGGTTCGGATTCGAAATCATTTTCCCGCCTTTTTTGGGTAGATAGTAATATTAAAATTCACACTACGCAGAAATAGATATGCGAATATGGTTCTAAGTGGGAATATTTTCTTTCTGTCTATCCTGAACCAGTAATGCCAGCGTTACTCGGCAACTCCGAATAAACCAGCCGTTTTCCCTTTCTAAAGCTTCGCGGACAATAACATACTTCCAATATGGCCGCGACGTCTAAACCGGTCTAGTTTTTGAGGGCGTCTCCGCCCCTGCTCCATGACCGGAACACACAAAACCAATACGCCGGTGGGGACCAGGTAAGATGCGGTCCCGGGGAGGTGCTGAGTAGGTAGAGAAGCGCGATTTCACAAGACAGGATGTAAGTACCATATCTCTGTGTAAATGGACAAAGCTAGTCCAAGAAACAAAGTGATCATTTACGAACATAATGGTCACGGTGATTCCAACCTAACGAGCATTGTATATATTCACCGTTTTTACAGCAGTGTATCCCATAAGTGAAATTGACCCCCCAGCGAGACCATGAAGTGTCATTTTTCGCTTCAATAAGTAACTATTAGAGATCTTTATCTTTTCTGTGTACCTATTATATGTTGTGTATGTCTAATGTTTGGTCACAAAAAAGTCCTGTCTTTTTTATTTGTGTGAATTCACGAACAAATTTCACGACGTTTTGGACTAATGTTTTGGTAAGCCTGCACGCGCCAGTATGGCGCAAATCATCCTTCAAAACACAGAATGCGAGTGGCATGCAAAAGTACTATGTGTACCTTCCCACAGGGAAGGTTTGTTATTAACATTATGCTTTATTTTACAGCACCTACTAGTTGAGAGGAACGTATGTATTTTAATATAAATGCATGCATAAAACCACTTTATTATTGTTATAAATTCACTGTCCCCACGATTGGGATTTAGGAGTGGCATTTGCAGGGCTGGTCCCTGCATGGTCCCGAAGAAATGCTAGGGGTAGCATGAAACATGTCGACCATATTGATCACTGAGTCAACCACATTATAGGTTGCCCTACAGTGACATTAACCCCACTTTTAATATACCTGCATAGGAGCTCAATAAAACAGTTAGGCCCACTAAGTATGGTATTTTTAATACTCACACACCCACTCCACTTATTCTTTTTGCACCACACATAGTCTTTCACACTAAAAGTGCTCCTGCGTAGTTCGTGAGTCGCAGCACGCCCCTTTTCGTAGAGAACTGGGATGGCCCCAATGATGAAGCATGTCACCGTGGGGAAACCCCGGTGAGTGAGGGGACACTAGAAAGAATTTTTTCTTTCTCTAAGGCATAGTGATTTAAAGCAATCATACACCTGAGCTGAGCTAGGTCCTAGGGTCCCACGACCGGGATCCACACTGTTATTTATCCTGTTTGCTCCATCTCCTTTGCAGATCGTCATCCTCCACGCATAAATGTTCTCTTTCAGGCTCTGTCTGCATCTGCTCCAAGTTGTTATCTGAGCTTTATCATCGTTTGCTTCTTTTCCGTCTAGCACTGAGGGTAAATAGACCCACCCAGATTTCATAACAGCTGTGTAATGAGAAGCAAGAATTTGAAGAGCTGCACACAGTGCACAAAGACAGCTTTATATAAAAATGGGATGGCATAAGTTTGATGATATACATCATTATGCGGTGTATCCCTTAAAATAATCTCTGATAAACTATAACCAAAAAGATTGGAACTGTTGGTTTTCAAAGTCCTTGAAAGATCAAAAAGGCAACTTCAAAAACAAGTTTATGCTGACAATAAAATGCTTCATTTGTTTACCAACTATAAGGAGAATGACTCAAGACGTTTTGGGAATATGTGGATAATTTAGTTAATTGTCTTAAATGCAGCCTGGGTGCGACACATTGACTCATAATACAATCGGGTTTCGAAGCCGCCAATTCTTATATAGAATTCTTACATAATTAGCTCTCTGGCAAAGGATACTGTAAGAATTACTGACTAAAGTAGGGCAGACTGTGCTCTGGGCCTCATCCCCCTTAAAAAAAGCAATCAATGTTTGGCCCAGGTGTCTCAGGGGCTACTATGCCCCGTTTAGCGTGATCCTGGATTCCCAATTGGTGTAGAAGGCCTATTCCACAACACTTGTATAGGAAAGGGGATCCATCTAACTCCTCAACAATTTGTATCACCCATATTACATAGAGACAAGGGGGTTTCATGATGCATATGTAAACTGGTTAGATTTCGCGCAGTGCAACATTTTTCGAGCTTCATTGGTTTGCCATGCAGCTGCTCCCTGGTCCAACTGCACCTGGAGTTTGATCTTGTTAGGCAAGACGCATCAGGAAAAACCTGTTTTTTACACAATAGTTTAAGTTTAGGGAGGCTAGCCAAGAGCCAATAAAATCGCTAATTTGAAGCGAGTTGTCTGTGACCTAGATAATATGGGCAGTTCAATGCCATTGAGGGACCACCAAAGACAACGGCTGGGACCCCTGGCTTCCCCTATGTGACACAAGACACCATCTTTGCAAACTCAAAGATCAAAGGACAGCACCGGAACAGCAGTGCTGCCGGTGCAAGAGCCCGCTTTACTTTCTATGGTTCCCATCTCTTGGCTTTCCTCTAACCCATTAGCATCTGCTTGCTGCTTAGGGGAGTGGCAAGGAATGGGAAATGTTGACCCCTCCCCTCTGCCACTTCACAAAACGTTTGGCAGGAAAGGTAATAGTGAACAAATAACCATGTGAGGAAACAGTCTGCCCACTCCGCCATCAAGCAGAAACAGTGCCTGCTATTGGCTTTTTTAATAATTTGGAGGCTTATTTAGGTATAAATCAGGGAAGAACTCCAAGCATTGCAGGAAAGAGGGTGAGCTGGGAAGGAATGTAAGGTCTTGTGACGTCTCTTCCATTGCAGTGCGAAGGTGATCTTCTAGCTGTGTAGCCGCCAGTAATATTCCCCACAAAAAATCAAATTCACAGCTTAGAAGTGAAAAAAAGAAAAGGAGGTGTATAGGACCGCTGCAGAAAGACGGTAGAGAGTGCTTTTCAAAGTATGGCCCTCTTTCCGGCCTGAGTATCTAACATGGCTCTCTCTCTATCAGTAATTTTTATTTCAGCTAATCACAAAACAGTTTTGTTCTCCTTATCCACGTTTCATTTGTCACAAATGAGCATGTCAGCAGCAATCCTGTCCGAGGATGGTCACTGCTGCACTGATTGTACTGAAACTGAAACGTGCATAAGAAAAACTAAACCGTCTACATAAATGCAACTCATAGACTGGATTGGTCTTAAGAATTCCGACAAGATGGAGGCCTCAGCTCTCGAAGGGAAACCAATCCACTAGAACACCGACATTGACAGCTCCTTTCACTCCTTAGGTGGTAAAATAAAGCGCAGTGTACTGCTTGAATACATCTTTACAACTATTTTAAAGCCAAATTGAGCTCTTCACAGTGATCACTGGCACTAGAGCTTGATGCTGTGGTCAGTTGTGGTGCAACTGTGAATGTATAATAAGACATCCCTCACTATCATTTGGAAGGTTTCACACTCCTGGACTCATTGGGGCCCATTAGGATGACGGGCGGATCGCCAAAAACCTCCACCCGCTTCTATTTCCCCTGCCACATTACCATGGCGGGGGGGACCCCGGCAGACGGGAAGACCGTCCACCGGTTTTCCGCCGGTAGGCATTCTGCCCGATTGCCTACCGGGCGGAAAAGCAGTCTATATGGTGGCGGTGGCTGGTAGACACTGCCATCCATATTTGTATACAGGCGGGGACATGCCCAGGCAGGCGGCTCTTGACATTGTGGGCCCGTGGCGGGCCCCCAGGGATCCTGGGGGGTGGGGGTGCACATGGGGGGGGGTACCTATGGTACCCCCCAGCAGTTCCATGCACAACATGGCAGGCACCGCGCGGTGCCTGCCATGTTGTGCATGGAAGTGCACAATATGCCTTCCTGGCATTGTGGCGGGCGGTGCTGAGTGCACCGCCCGACACAATGACAAGAATGCAGGATGCACACGCCACTGTCGCGGGCGCATCCTAATGTCCCCCACGGGACCCCCGCCCTTTTGGTGGGCAGTCCCATTTCCCGATAGGATGGCGGGCAGGCAAAGTCCGCCCGCCATCCTAATGACCCCCATTGTCTCCATCCAAACAAGCAAAGTGATTTCCACAGACTTCACTAGAGTCACCTACCCTTCAATTATTCATCACCAACCATACAATCTTTGCTCTTGGTTTATGTACTAAGGATAGAGGCGCATGTCGCATTTTAATCGTGCAAATCTAGCCAAAAGGCAGCGGAGCAATGTACAGGGTCAACAAATGTATAAGGTGTTAGTAATCCTAGATCACCTATCATAACAAACGGTAAGCAGAAGGTTAAGCTTTAGAATGCGAATGGTTAGAAGGTGACCCTCTAAACTGGCAAAGCTGGATTTAGGTGTCTAATCAGGCCGAGTTAGGCACAGGTAGAGGCAGCATAGGAGGTTAAACTGGTGGGATGGATGAAAATGGCATGTACTGTTACCAACTGCATCCATTCTCATGAAAATAAAAGTTGAAAAGATATTTGATTTACATTGATTACATTACATTGAGCAATGGTGTGATCGATCGGCTCAAAAAGCTGATCTGTGGACATCACAGTACCAACAAATACAGCCAACTGTCAGCCTGGCTGCCTTCAATATAAACGCATGCTATCCAAAACCCACTCTGTAACATAAGGTGACATAAAGGCAGACTCATTTATAGCCTCAAGCATTCACTTCTGAAGAACCGTTTATACCCACTTACTGGGTCTCGGTGGCGGGGGAACCGCCAAAATCTTCCATACCCTCCTTTTATAGAAAAAAGGAGACACAGGACCCTTCGTCTGTAGGAGGAACCAAGTTTTATTCAAATAGCCCGGGCTACGGAACAGGGTCCCAAGCTCGTTGAAGACAAGACAGAGGAGGCTGCTGCTTCACTCCGCAGCTTACAGGCCTTATATACACATTTCCCACCTTAAGAAACCAGTTCGGATGGGGGCCTGGCGCCCCCGAGTCAGAATGCAGTTACGCCATTCTTTGTTCAGGCAGGATGGTGCTTCAACAGATGGTACAAAAGATTACGGACAAGTCTTGCAAAACAGGATATGTACGTGTGAGGCCAGACAGATCTTGAACAGCAGGATATGTGAAAGAAACAAGTTCTGGGACGGTGGTGTGACCAAGTCTTGCGAAACAGGGTGGGTGTGTGCAGGAGTTCAGTCCGAGGGTGGTGAGGCCAATTCTTTGTTCCCTTTTTCGAAACTGGCTCAACCACAAGGAGCAGGAAGGGCAGGGTGGTCATGACAGTTAGAGTTTCATCAGACATCAGCAGAAACAACCAGGAGGGTCGTGCAGAGGTGTTTGTCATAAAATGGCAATTCAAAAATAATGGAGTCCTAACACAAAATAAATGCTGACAAGAAGGACACTTTTCCTCAGACCCTCCTTTTGCCATTGAGTGTCAAATACTCTAGGAAACGTCGATATTCATGAGATCATCTGTTTCTTGTTGGAGCATCATCTTAATATTGGTGCCGTGAATGTTAGAAGGCTGAGGTTTGAGAGCCTGAACACACATTGCACAGAGCATTGGCAGGCACTGAATGCACAAACAGCAGGAGACTAGGACAGCTACTCCCAAGGCAAAGAGGATGAGGACCCTCCATCCCCATTGGAAAAGGAGACCCCAGATCCAGCCTGTAAGGGACCAGTTGCCTTCATCCTGATGAATTTCAGAGGAAAGGTGATGCAGACGTTGGATGGCATCACATACTGTGGGGTGCGCGATCTGGAATATACACACAGCAGCTGGAGCCAATCAATTTACACACACCACCACAATCAGCGAGGATGATGTCAAGGACCATATGATTTTGAAGTGTTACAAGGCGGTTTGCCTGTGGCTCTGCAGTGATGTTGGAGAGGACACCAGCTGTCTCTGTGATGGTAGCCTCAAGGACCCTGGTCAGTCCTCTTATAGCCCGACTGTTTGCCATGGGGCCCCAGAATGGAAGGAAACCCTTAAAGAAGTGTGCAGCTTACTGGCCTACTGTACCCTCAGCCGATATGACACCCCTACGTGAGCGGCGCAATGCGCCCTTCATCAGCAGGTGGTAATCTCCATGGGTAGAATACGTTGGTGGAAGGAGGAAGGCCAGATAGCAGGTACAAGACCAGTTACGGGGGAGCCAAGTGTAGGCTCCTGTGCCACAGATAAAATAAGTGTTGGGGGACACCACCAACTTTGGAGGAGACGTAGAGTTTAAAGTTTTAATGATGTCACAGATACTAGTGCCAACTTTCTTAGTTCCCAAGCCATGGATGCAGACACGGCCCGCACATTTATAACATTCAGAGTGTTTCGTACATCAGGTAATAGCCTTCTGGCTCGAAATTTGGTAAATGTTTGTCGAGAAGTTGAGTTAAATACCACCATCTCACCGAGTTCATCCATTGGTAATAGCAATGTTGATGAGCCGGTCGGGCAAAAAGGGGTATTGGTATTGCCAGACCAGTTTCGCCAGAAGTCATCTCGAAATGTTCCAAGGGCAGAATTGGCAGTACCATTGACAGTATAGGCCACCTGCATCAACATCCACCATGCAAGACAGGACCCAGAAATGGAAAAAGGATAAGGAAAGAATGGGACAGGTTGTGTTATAGCATGCGGCATCAGTCCAAATACCCAACAGTTGGAAGTATTTATGATCAGCTGATGATGATGTAACATCTGGACAAAGGTGTTATTGAAAAATTCTGCACGGCGGGGTAATTCGTGGGCGGGTAACGTGAAATACTGATGCTCTGCAGGAGTCGGGGTAGGAGTTGGTTGGGTAACAGGATAGTAGATCAGTAACATCCCACCGATGATAGACAAGATGATTGAGACAAACAGCGTCACCACGGGGGACACGAAGCACTTGCTATGTAGGAGAGTGACATATTCTTTCTGGACTTGGGTGTATTGGACGGCTGCCATTTTACTAAGCCAGGGACCACTAGCGGCTGTGTGTGATTGGTGATTGCTTCACTGGATGCAGGTGCCAAGAGCCCTAGGGGCGTACCTTAGTCTGACACACCAGCACCGGTCTTAGCCGGGAGATCACAGCCCTACAGCCTATAGGTACCTGGGGGAAGTCAAGGGCAAGCCTTCCTTCTGGAATGCAAGTTATATCATGTAGAAGGAGGAACAGTATGGTCGGGGAATAATCGTTCCTGATGCTGAGCAGAGTGAGGGGAGTGTTCCACCTTTCCCTTCAGTATACTGTCACTCTCTGCTTCCGTAGATGTAGAATGTAATCTTGCGTCGCTGAAGGGAACAAACGTCGGGACTGTTTTTGTCTCTGAGTCTCCTTGTCCTTCTCTCACCCACTGATCATAGGGGAGAGGCAAAGGCACTTGTCTACAGTGTGTCGCGTGGATCCAGTTCTTCCGTCCTTCAGCTTTCATGGCAGTGCAGGTGGCCAGTAACACCTGACGGGGCTGTGTCCAGCGGGGCTCGAGGCTCTTAGTATGTTGAAAGTTGCGAATTAGAACCCAGTCGCCAGGTTGGATAACGTGTCCTGGGCCCTCGCTTTTATCAGGTATGGCCTCATGCACCTTGTGGTAAAGAGTACGAAAGGAGTTAGTCAAACTGTACAGATAATCAGTTAACACAGGGTATTCAACATCAGATGGTTTCTGGGGCCGTGGAACACCCCACACATTGGCTGGCCTCCTGAACACAATCTCATGGGGAGATAGTCCCCTCCTGGTATGGGCCGTTGTCCTGACAGACAGCAGAACCAGGGGCAGAGCATCAACCCAAGTGACACCTGTCTCGGTGATAATCTTGGCCATTTTAGTCTTTAGGATGCCATTGTACACCTCCACTAGACCTGCTGACTGGGGGTGGTTAACTGCATGACATTTTTGTTTCATACCCAGTGCTGAACAGACATAATCCATTATTTGAGCCGTAAAGTGTGTCCCGTTGTCACTCCAGACCAAATGGGGAAACCAAATCGTGCGAAGAATTCTTTCAATAGTATTTTGGCAGTAGTGATAGCGGTGCAGTCTTTGACAGGGTAGGCCTCCACCCATCGGCTGAAGGTACAGACCACCACCAGGACGTATTTTCAATTGTTACATCTGTCCATCTGGATATAATCCATCTGGAGGGCTTTGAAAGGAAAGGTAGGGGGAGAGAATCCTACTCCATATGTTACTGAGGTGAGGTCTGGCCCGGGACCAGGGTTCAATTCCTGCCTTGGCTGTCTCGGTGGATCTTGGGCTCATAATTCCTCTGACCTGATTTCTCGCCTCGGTGCCTACTCTAAGCATGGGTCCCACGCTGCAACTCTGGGCAATAGCTTGCTTAGTCTCCACAACGGCCCCCTACAGCGCTAGGGATGCCTGGTTGCACCCTGGGGATGCCCAGGAGTGGACATTTCACGGGGAAAAAACAGGAAGGATTCCCTAGCGGTATGAGTACAGCGCCAGGACACTCAGGAGTATCAGTGCGCTTTACAAGTACGGCTACATTTACTGTACCTTTTCCCGGGTTGTACATAAGGCAAATCATGCATGTTTTGACCATCCTCTCAGCATATGCAGGTATCATTGAGTTATACCAGGTGGGCTCCAGCAACTTACATATCCCTTTCGCACTAATGTGAGCAGGGCCATGGGCCATTGTTACTAGCAGTAGCACATGACTGTCGGGCAACATCCATTGTCTCTCCAAAGTGATACGGGCCCGACAACCATCTATTTCCTTTACCGCTAAATGGTCCGTCCACATCCTCAGCTCCTCAGGGGTAGCATGGGACTGAATATCGATCACACTCTGTACTGTATCTTCAACCATGCCCCCTCTGCCACCCACCTGGCCGGACCTCCCACATACATCCCTTCCTTTTTCTTAAGAGCTGTCTGTCTGGCTGTCTGGTCAGCCAGGACATTACCTTTTCCAACATCATCCTTCACTTTCTTATGTGCTTTACATTTTATAATAGCTACCTTTCTGGGAAATGTCAGGGCATCTAATAATCAGTGAATTAGGGGGCCATGTTTAATTTTCGTCCCATGTGAAGTAAGGAAATTCCTTTATTTCCACAGTCTCCCAAATTTGTGAGCCACCCCTGAGGCATACTGACTGTCAGTGTAGATATTAACCGTTATTCCTTTGCTTAATTCACAGGCTCTAGTAAGGGCCACTAATTCTGCAGCCTGAGCAGAGCACTGCGGAATCTGAGCTGTTTCTACTACTTGCTCCAATGTCGTGAAGGCGTAGGTGGCTGATGTGTTACCATCTGGCCCTCTGAGACATGATCCGTCCACATACAGTGTACCTTCTGGGTCTGCTATCGGGGTATCCTGTAAGTCAACCCGTCCCTTCTTCTCCTCCTCCTCTGTCCTCAATATACAGTCATGTGGATCTAAACAGGCATCCTGAGTATCCAGTGGGAATAAGGGGGTGGGATTCAGTACAGTGCATCTTTTGATGTTAATGTGGCTGGAAAAGAGTGTCAATTCATATCCTGTGAGTCGTGCGCTAGTGAGGTACTGTGTCTTGGTGTTATTAAGGAGGGTATCCACAGAATGGGGAACCAACAGAGTCAAGGGGGAGTTCATGACGATCCCAGCACTCTGACGGAACATGAGTGCGGCCACAGCTGTCGCCCATAGGTATCCTGGGAGAGCCTTCGCAACAGGATCTAAGGTAGCTGAAAAATAGGCACATGGCCGATGGTGACCTCTGAATATCTGGGTCAAGACAGCGCATGCACAACCGTCTGTCTCATGTACAAAAAGAAATATTGTTTGTTATAATCAGGAGTACCGAGGACTGGAGCAGTACACAGAGCTCTTTTTAAATCCTGGAAGGCCTGCGTATGCTCTTTAATCCATGGAAAGGAACTGTCTGATATGTCTTTAGTGGTGAGGGCAAGAAGAGGTTTGACCATGGCCAGAAAAGTGGAAATCCACTGTCTGCAGTATGAGGTTAGACCTATGAAGGCTCGTACCTGCTTTTGTGTCCATGGGGCCGCCATAGCATTTATAACGTCTACACGATCAGCGGTGAGCTGCCTTCCCTCCTTCGAGAGGAGATGACCTAAATAGGTCACCTTCTCCTGACAAAACTGAAGCTTTTTTAAAGAGACCTTGTGGTTATGGAGGGCAAGGTAGCATAACAAACAGAGAGTAGCCTCTTACATGTCGGGGCGATATTTGCAGTAATGAGGAGGTCATCAACATACTGCAGCAGTGTGGAATTATCAGGGAGTTCCAAGAAATCTATTTGACTTTTGAGAGCTTGACTATAGATACTGGGGCTCTCAGTGAAGCCTTGAGGGGCGCGGCAAAATCTAAAGCTCCGCCCACCAAGGGAGAAACCAAAAAAATGTCTGCTGTCAGGATGTATAGGAATACTGAAAAAGGAGTTCTTCAGGTCTATGACAGAAAAGTGTGTGGCGTCAGTAGGGACCATCGTCAAGAGGGCTGTAATGTCGGGGACAACAGGGTATTGGGAGATCGATATTTTGTTAATGGCTCTCAGGTCAATCACAAATCTGTATATTTTAGGGGAGAGAGCATCTCCATTTGTATTTTTAAGAACCGGAATGATGGCACTGTTACAGATATTACCACGTGGCTCCTCCACTACGCCCTTGTCCATCAATTCAGATATTATTATTAGAAGGGCCGCTTCTCCTTCCACAGGCAGTTGATACTGTCAAAGGCAGGGAAGGATGGCGCCGGGCTGAATACGTACCACTTGAGGGGGTATATTGAGAGAGCCGACATCAGTGTCTGATGATGCCAAGAGGGAGAAAAGTAAAGACTGCAACTCTGGTGGGAGGGGACAGGACAGATAAATATAGGAGGCTGCGGTAGGCGAAATTGTTAGGGATATACCTTGGGGACTACGTCATATGGTCGCATACAGAGCTTTCAGTAAATCCAGGCCTAATAAGCTTTCACTGCAACCTGTAGTGAGGACCAAGGGCGCGTCAACATGTGCGGGGCCAATATCAGAGGGAGGGGTTCAGAGACAGGGCTGGTCACAGGTGTTCCTGCAAAACCCACGGAGACATTCATGTTGCCAGAAAGGGGTGCGTCCTGGACTGACAGATGCAATAGAAGATCTGGTGGCCCCAGTATCCAGAAGAAAATTCTGATTGTTCCCCACAACTGACATTTGAACATATGGCCCCTTTAATCCACTGGAATTTGCACTCTAGTAATACCGCTTTCCTGGCTGTTCTATGCTTGATAGAACCCTGTCTCATCAACTTTGTCATAATCATCATTGTAATAGGAGCATGTTGCGTCGTATCCATCAAACCTATTGGCCGGGCGTTGCCGGACAGGGGCATCATCCCTGGACCTATGCTCTTTGTCCTGTGGACAGGGCGGGCCGTGGTCCCTAGTTGGCCTCCCTTCCCTAGGAGCATGAGGCTGAGTCTTCCCTGTTCGGATGTTTTCAGCTAATACGGGACACTCATCTATCCAATGGCCTTACCCTTTACAATAAGCACACTGATCTGTTTGGAGGGCTCCCGTGCGTTGAGGGCCTGAGGGGCTAGACTGGGGAGCCCTCGGAGGGGGCTGGGGCTGTGGTCTGAAATTCCCGCGGGCATCGGGACCTTGGGGAGGGTAAGCCTGCTGCAGAAGTACCTTAGTCTTAAGATCCCTAGCCTTCTTACTTTCCTTCTCTCTATCTTCATTTTCCCTATTCTCGTGATACTGCGCCATAGCCAAGATACCAGTCATAGTCTGGGCAAACCATGTACTCTCAACTTGCTTGAGCCTGGCGGAAATCTCAGGAAGCAAGTTGCTGACAAACTTATCGACAAATACTGGGCTAGAGCCTGGGATCTGGGGGTCCAAGCCACTAGGTCCCTTGTATTCTGTTTCAAAACGGGTAAAAAAGTCAGCCACACTTTCATCTTTTTGCTGCCTACAGGCATTTATCTTATCCCAGTTAATGACTGTTTCTTGCAAAAATATTTTCATAAGCGTTATTATTTTACCGGGCAAAGTCAGGATGGCAGCTTCTGGCTTAGTCCCTCCTGCCCTTGCGTCTTCCAAAGCTTCCAGATTAGCCCATTTACCTCCCAGCTCTACTTCATGGTCAGTATGTCGAATTTTATCCTAAATTTCAGTAGGAACGACCGTACCAAAGAGCAAGTCGATGTCTTTAGGAATAAGTGTACTAGCAGATATTATCTGGCCTAATTCTTTGTAAAAGGCAGCCGGATTTTTTCGAGGATCTGGTAACTGCCCTTTCAACTGCATTACCTCTGACCTTTTCCAAGGGACATGAACCCATAGCCTAGGCCAGTGGGCTTCAACAGGCCCTCGGCCATTATTTTGGGCATCAGTGAGCGCGTTAACAAAGACAGGGGCCTCCACTCTTATTGGCATAGCTGTCTCTAGAGCGGGTTTGGGGAAGGCGTCATATCACGGTAAGCGATCAAAGCAGACCTACCGCCAAACATCCCCTCTCTCGGCACATCGCTTTTTTTTATTTGTGACCTGAGGTCCACTAATCCGGTGGGTATCTGCATAAAGGAATTCTCAAATCTCTGCATAACCAAGGTACACATGTATTCAGCCCAGGTGGTCTGTTCCTTAATCGTCCACTGGGAAAAGATGGACCATATTTCTTTAAATGTATAAATATTCCCGATGTTTATCCAATATTCTCACTGTTGCTTTTGCAGGTCATCTTCTCGAAGGGACGAAAAGCTGACTGCAGAGCGCAAGGAAGCCAGTCGGGGGGAATTCAATAATCGATATAAATCCTTCTTAACTGTATACCACGGGGAAGAAGGGAAGGGGCGGGCAGGGGTAAAGCTGCAGGGATTGGGCGGATGGGGACTCGTTGTCATTTCTGTGGCGAGGACAGGGGTAGTGTGCGCAGTCGGTGTCATAGGCAACAAAATAGGGGGGTGTAATAATGAGATAAAATAATTGGAAGTAGCCGAGGGGGGTCGGTGTGATGGGGGAACAGTAGGAGGGGCAGGGGGGGCAGGAGTGTGCAGCACGGCTGGTGAGCTGCGTGCGGGGCACGGGATGTTAACGCAGGGTACATGGGGGCATAAGCAGGAGGACTTTCCAACATGGTATCAAGCAGGGAATCACCCTCTTCTCCCCCTTCCATAAAGCCTTTTCCTTTCTCTTCACGGGCCGGGTAGCACTTCTGCACCCGCGCCCTATGTTCCCTATCAGCTATCTCTACAGATTTTTCCATTCGGTCCTGTAAGTGCTCCCTAGCATGGTCAGCCATTGACATCCGCCCCCGCTTCCTTTCTAGTGCATTTTCCTTCTTTGCTCTCTGCTCAATTTCCTTCCTCCACAACCTGACAGACTCAAACATCAAGGAACACATCTTCCCTTTAAATAGCTGTTCCTCTAGATTTGACAGAACTTGCGGGTCAAAAGACCCATAAGGCGGCCATTGTAATTCACTTTGTTTAGTGTATTTGGTCCAAAAAGGGGAAAACATTATAGCAGAAGGACCATGTTTAGTATCACTTGGTGTGACCAGGGGTCCCCTCTGGAGGAAGCGGACAGGCCGCCTCCAGCTGGAAGTCCTGCACACACATACAACAACATAATTTCTTAAACTTACTACTGGCCGGCATGTTTGTGAACAGATAACAATACAACAGCTTTTTAAAAAAAAAAAACTCACCTAGCTGGCTTGGCTTTTGCAAAAGTCAATAACAGCAGAACCATACAGACTTGGTGGGTAATCAGCCCACCCTTACCTGACAAGGGTAGTTTTCTTCTGCAGATGTAGGGCTGTGTCCTGTTCCAGAAATCACTTTATTAGGGGACCCCAACGAGGACGCGGCCATGTGAGCCAGACTGGGCAGGGAGGAACAGTGGGTGAGTCGTTCGGCTACCGGACTGCAAGAATCCCTCGGGTAGGGTACCACCGTCGGAGTCTCTCCCAGGCACCTCCTCACATCCACCGGGCCTGACCTTCATGCTCGTTGGGTCCCTATTCGGGCACCATTTGAAGAACCGTTTATACCCACTTACTGGGTCTCGGTGGCTGGGGAACCGCCCAAGTCTTCCATACCCTCCTTATATAGAAAAAAGGAGACACAGGAGCCTTCGTCTGCAGGAGGAACCAAGTTTCATTCGACTAGCCCGGGCTATGGAACAGAGTCCCAATCTTGTCGGAGACAAGATAGAGGAGGCTGCTGCTTCACTCCACAGCTTACAGGCCTTATATACACATTTCCCACCTTAAGAAACCAGTTCTGATGGGGGCCGGGTGTCCCCGAGTCAGAATGCAGGTATGCCATTCTTTGTTCAGGCAGGACGGTGCTGCAACAGATGGTTCAAAAGATTACGGACAGGTCTTGCAAAACAGGATATGTACGTGAGTGAACAGACAGATCTTGAACAGCAGGATATGTGAAAGAAACAAGTTCTGGGACGGTGGTGCAACCAAGTCTTGCGAAACAGGGTGGGTGTGTGCAGGAGTTCAGTCCGAGGATGGTGAGGCCAATTCTTTGTTCCCTTTTTCGGAATTGGCTCAACCACAAAGAGCAGGAAGGGCAGGGTGGTTGTGACAGTTAGAGTTTCATGGGACATCAGCAGAAACGACCAGGAGGTTCGTGCAGAGGTGTTTGAAACGAAATGGCAATGCAAAAATAATGGGCTCAAGACACAAAATAAATGCTGACAAGAAGGACACTTTTCCTCACTTCTTTCAATTCACATTGAAACTCATGGAAATGCATAATGTGTTTTAAGATATGAATACATACATTGCACATACAGTCACTGCTATTTAGGATAAAGAGAATATCGTCACAATTGAAAATGCAGAAAGTTATATCATGGGTGCCCCGCCCTTCAGTATGAGTCCTTTTTGCCACCCACAACTTTCCAGTGGAAGTACTATCAGATAAAAGTGCTAAGTTATGAACCTATGACTAGTCTGTAAAACCGATATTTTTAAGCAAAGGGACAAACCTGCAGCATCAGCAATGGATGTCTTTCTGGCCCTCATGCACAACAATCAACTCATCCATTACAAGCTAGACTACTCTGCTAGCCATGTACTCAGGCCTGGCATACAATAAAATGGACAAGGTCTCCATAACGCTTCGGCCTTACTCTAGTTGCATGAAACCACTTTAGAAATAAACAGTAAAACATAGCACAGTGTGAATATTTGTTTAAATCTAAGTTTCTATAACTGTTTTGACAGTCAAAATTGGCTTTATTTTATACGAGTGAGGGGCATACTTGCTATGTCACTTTCTTGTGTAATTACATCCAAGAAAGCTGCAGATACATGGCAGATCTCAGCAGCAGAATAGGTTCCACATACAATGTTCTCAATCGACTTTTGCTCTACTAATGTCTTGGTACACAAAGCTCTGATTCAACATTTTCAGCTTGAAAGCAGAGTGTAGGCACCTAATTTAAGGGTTATCAGGTGCAAACCTGGAGACAGTTAGGGTCTTAATGACCATCAAAAAAGGAATGGCCAAGCAATTTCCTCTTCATCAGCCCCTTAAACTTGTATTAATGTCTAGTAAAGATGCCAATAAGGCCACGTTATCAGGGACACCCTATTTAAGTCCATTCTTTCCTTTTACAAAGGATTGTAATTTGGGAATGTTGCCCTACACTGTTTAAAGAGACTCTGTCATGTATTCCTATAGGTTCTGAATCAATCCCCCTATTCCTGACCCTATTCTGGTTAAACTAACTATCAAGTTAACTAACAGTCAGCCCATGAGGCAAGAAAAGCCCCCATGATGCAGATACCGTTATCTGACGCAGTCACACTACGGCACAGGAACGTGTTATCTGATTAGGTCATAACGCTTGAGATCTAATTAGACAAGCGACATTCCTCCAGCCCCTGATAAGGCATACGACGTTCTCATAACAAATCAAACCTATGACAACCTGGAAAATCCGTGCGGCCATTGTTTTGATTTCACAGAGAACTTCAGTAAAAGAATGTGCTAACGAGCAAGTCGTATGACATCTTTATTGACGTATCTATGTCCATCCTTACGTCAATCTCGGCACCTTTAAGGTATAAATATTGCCGATCTTGCCCTATGCAAACACACGCGTGGTGACGAGACGGAGCAGCCATACTTGCCGAAGCCCAGAAGCAGAGCAGACCCCGCTGGCAGCAGCCCCGCCTTCCTGACACGCTGAGAGACGCGCTGCTTTCTCCTGCCGAGAATCCAGCACCGGCGTTTCTGGGCAGCCCTCGCAGGCAGCCTGGAATATCGAGAGCAGAGAAAGAGATACCATTCCTCATTCATCCTAACTTCCAGGTACAGAACTGAATAACCCCTCACAGAGAATTCTTTAGTTATTCACTTGGCAAAAACAAACTTAACTTAAACTGTAACTTTCTATTCCCGCCCACGCATTAGACTTAGGTCAGGTACACGGGGTAGGCGTATTTAGAAACACCAGTTGAGTACGTTTAGTCAAATGTATATGTGTATGTAAATATATTTTAATCATTTTAAACATCATATGGCTCAGAAACCATATCAATGTTTTTACAGTATTACTTTATACTATTGCTTTTAATGTATGCACTTTACTTAACTATAAGTATTGCAATAATATCGATCCATTTCTCTTGTACGAGAAAAGAGACTGATCAATAAATAACACCTTTTTATTGAACACGCCCGTCTCTTCCTTTTCTCTACAATCTGATGAGACTAAGAATGCACGTACTGACTGAGTAAAATAATTGCCTTGTGCTCACACGACTCTGGAGATACACTCTTGATTAGGGGAGAGCAAAGTTGTCATGTTCTATGGTTGTCAGAAACTAAATCCCTTCTTGTCTAATCAGGGGAGTTAATTCTTTCCTGAACATTCGAGAAAGTTTCTAGCGAACTCTGAGCTACGCTAGCAAACCCAAAACTTAAGTCTAGTATCGACAGTAGTAGACCTAGTTAACGTCTGGCCTAGGCCTTTACTGCTGTAGGTATTATTCCAATGCGCAGAGCCTATTGGGAAGATAGGAACTACACTACAACTCCACCTCACAGAATGCATTCTATTATAAAAATTCAAGACTAAAAAGGGGAGATCCCTAACTACATCCAGCAATCTAGCAACATTAATGTGCAATCATATTGCACCTCCCAGTACTCCAGTTACGTCACAGGAGATCACCAGTAAGAAATACCAAAACAGCTTTTCCTTTGTAGATGTTGCTGTAACCAGTAAGGGGCCCTGCCAGTGTAATGTATTGCCCCTTTTTTTAAAACTGAAAGGAAATAGCAGTCTTGTTAGATGCATCTCACACTGGTAGATGTAGAGCTGTGGACATGACCTCAGAGCTGTGACATTGCAATATAGGGTGCTGCTGCACACATCCAAAAGTACTATAAAAGTCCAGGCCTTGGCTTTCTCTCGATACATGGCTGCCTCCATGGCTGTCATTGATAGTTCTGTCAAGACCTGAAAGTAGATTTCTTTAAGACTCTCTCTAGGAGCAATCCAATGGTGTCGCCAGAATGCACGTTGGTCAGAAGCAACTTAGAAGCAAATGCCAGGGTGACCACCTCCAAATGACATTCATGTGTGGGAGTGCCTGTCTCAAAACAGGTCCCGCACTGGGAGCAAGCAGCAGTACAAGCTGCCCTCACAGTTTGTACACAGCAGGGTCAACAGCTCAGAAAACCTCTGTCACATATTGCAACGTATATAGCAGCGGATGTATGACGTTACAACGCATACTTTTACAACGCATACCTTTACAACGAAATTTTTACAATGCAAAAACCATTACAACGCATGTATTTACAACGCATGTTTTTACAACGCAGGTACCTTTACAACGCATACCATTACAACGTAAGTATTGGTAAGTATATATTAATTTTTTAAATGTAAATTAATTGAAATTAATATAATTTAATTTAATTTAATTTCATTTCATTTCATTAAATTAATTTAATTTAAATTTAAATTTACTTTATTTTTACCCTGTACCCCTGTACCCCAAAAACCCAAAACTGACCCTGAACCCTAAAAATACCCCTTTACCCAAAAACCCAAAACTGACCCTGGACCCTTAAAATACCCCTTTACCCAAAAACCCAAAACTGACCCTAAACCCTTAAAATACCCCTTTATCCAAAAACCCAAAACTGACCCTGAACCCTAAAAATACCCCTTTACCCAAAAACCCAAAACTGACCCTGAACCCTAAAAATACCCCTTTACCCAAAAACCCCAAACTGACCCTGAACCCTAAAAATACCCCTTTACCCAAAAACCCAAAACTGACCCTGAACCCTAAAAATACCCCTTTACCCAAAAACCCAAAACTGACCCTGAACCCTAAAAATACCCCTTTACCCAAAAACCCAAAACTGACCCTGAACCCTAAAAATACCCCTTTACCCAAAAAGTCAAAACTGACCCTGAACCCTAAAAATACCCCTTTACCCAAAAACCCAAAACTGACCCTGAACCCTAAAAATACCCCTTTACCCAAAAACCCAAAACTGACCCTGAACCCTAAAAATACCCCTTTACCCAAAAACCCCAAACTGACCCTGATCCCTAAAAATACCCCTTTACCCAAAAACCCAAAACTGACCCTGAACCCTAAAAATACCCCTTTACCCAAAAACCCAAAACTGACCCTGAACCCTAAAAATACCCCTTTACCCAAAAACCCAAAACTGACCCTGAACCCTAAAAATACCCCTTAAAAAACCCAAACATATAACATTTTAAATATATTTATATACTTACCAATACTTACGTTGTAATGGTATGCGTTGTAAAGGTACCTACGTTGTAAAAACATGCGTTGTAAATACATGCGTTGTAATGGTTTTTGCGTTGTAAAAGTTTCGTTGTAATGGTAGTGCGTTGTAAAAGTTGCGTTGTAAAGGTTGTTTCCCATAGCAGCAGGGCAAGTCACCTTCACAAACTAGGTATAGGATGGGAAGTAATCAGCGATTCAAGGCTCCTCACAAGAACAGTTCACATTATGAGCAGCACTAAAGGAGTAGGTGTAGAAATCTACAAATATGCAGAATGTCATGTGTCAAACCTTCAAGCAGAGCTTGCTTTTTGTCCACCAGTAGATTGTCTGCTGTGATTTTTATGTCCATACTTTTTGAAGCAAAACGAAAACTACAAGTCCCTGATTACAAACTTACTGAATAACAAGTTAGGAATGCTTGGCAGTATCACATGGCATCGGGCCCACTGGCGCATGTGCATGCAACTATTCTGAAGGCTGCCAGCACCCGATAAATTAGAACACCAAGCTTGGTTGATTACATGTCATGAATGTGTATATTCCAATGAACATATTGTGCCTAGCAGCAAAGTGGGGAGCTTACAGATGCATGATTCTCGTCCATCCGGCCAGCACAGCGAAATAAAGCCTTACATTTTAAGGATCATGTGTTGTATTCTTCTTTGCAATCCAGCCAACTGAGGAAAGTTGCTCAGAACCTGCAGTGCACATGAAGTTTCTGAAAGTACACATTTCTTATCAGCATCCACTTTTCCTTCTGCTTTTGATTTTGCTCTCTCTGCCTCTAAGGGTTGACAAGGGAAGTGCCAGGGATCGTAAGGGGCAAGCCAGGGGCACAACTACGCCCCCTGGCGACCCCTACATGAAGTCCATGCTAGTTTTGTCAATGCTGGTAAAAGAAGAAACACATTTGCTTTCTGTGTAGAATACATGTAAGAGAAAAACTGAATATGACAAACAGCATAGTTAAGTTTCGATTTCAAATTAAGAATAGTCCCTCATGCGTTAGAAATTTTAAATTATCGAGGATTCCGCACTTTAGGTCCTGTTTTTCCCAGTATTTCACCCCATTTTAAGCAGCCAGCATCCCTCAGTGCACTTTAAGGGGGATTTAGGGAGTGTGTAGGGTTCAGGGTTGGGTAGCTTTAAGTGTTTAGGGTACAGAAAAGAGTAGCATTAGGGATAGCAAGAGTTTTCAGTGTTTGGGGATAGGTAGTATTAAGGCATGGTAAAAGTATTTTAGGGTTCAAAGAAGGGCAGCTTTAAGGGGTAGTAAGCTTTTTGGGATCACGGACGGATGATATTAAGGAGTAATAACAGTTTTCAAGGGTTCAGGAATGGGTAACTGTAAGGGTTAGTAAGGTTATTTTAGGATCACGGGGAGGGTAGCATTAAACAGTAGTAAGGATTTCTAGATTGTAGGGAACGGCAGCATTAAAGGGTAGTAAGGAACATTTAGAGTGCATGGAAGGGTAATGTTAAGGAGTAGGAAGGGAGTTTTAGGGTTCTGGAAAGGGTATCATTAAGCCGTTACATTGAGTTTTTAGTGTGCAGGAAAGGGTAATGTTAAAGGGTAGTAAGGGGCTTTTAGAGTTTAGGGAATGATAGTGTTAAGGAATGGTAGGGTTTTTTAGAGTTCAGGGAGTAGTAACAATTAGGGGTAATAAAGGGTTTTTAGGGTTTAGGGAAAGGTAATTTAAAATTACAGTATATTAAATTAATACAAGTAATATATTAAGCAAAATTGTTTAATTTGAAGTCATATAATTAAAAAATATTGTAATGCTAAAAAAATTAAATAACTTGAAATTAATGATTAAATTAAATGTTTGGAATTGAAATATGTAAGGCTAGAAATAATTCTTGCACATTTATCTGTGAAGTAAAGGCAGCTGAGGTGTGAAAAACGACCACAATGCTAAAGTATTCCAAATTTACTTAACTTGATGTAATGACTCCCGATGTGAAGGTTGACAAGTAATGACTGACATGACTGTGGGTACCAATGTAGAGAGAGGAAAAAGCAAGCAAATACACAATAGCTGGAAAAAACGCATCTATCTGCCAAGATCTGCAGCCCATAAATCTGCAAACTGGCAATTATAAAGAACAAACACTATTCTCTTAAGGATTGCAATGTTAAGGTAGCTCTGAAGTTGGTGATGGAAAGAGAAGGGGAGGGGGGGAGTGGGCTACAATACCACACTGCTCCTGACTGCCCTCTTCCCATCTGTGCTGCAGCCAATAAACCGATAGCCGATAAACACAATATCACTACTGCTTGGAGGGTCAGCACTCTTTCTGAGAAGAACATAACTTTGGCCTAATCAATAGGCTTGTTCACATGAACCAAAATCTGGGGATGCCTATTCCCTCTCTCTAGTATTCTGCCAACCAGCCAGACCTAAATAAATGTGTTATTGGTTTCATTAGGATCACCTTCCAAAACTATTTAGTCTTACCTTCCATGGGGACTAAGGGCCATATTATCAAGGAAGCTGCGGTAGTTTATCGCCGCTTTATCGGCAGGAAACTGACGATAAAGCGGCGATAATGGGCTTGTTAATATGCGATTCGAATTTCAATCGATGCCCAGGTTAGATGTGTGGGCTGGGCTTCGATTGAAATTCGAATCACATATTATCAAGGCCATTATCGCCGCTCTATCGGCTGTTTCCTGCCGGTAAAGCGGCGATAAACTACTGCAGCTTCCTTGATAATATGGCCCTCAATTTTTTAAGAGGCATGCATATTGCTGTAGGCTGTGCTTATATTACGCTTCACTAAAAAACACACAAAAATCAAAATGCCCAATTTTCAAAGTGCTAATGGCTAATAAACAATGCAGGCCTTAGATTTTTTTTTAAATAACGCATTAGGAAGGTATGTAATAATATAAACACTAGCTGCGACTCTAAACTGAGGGCTGCCTTTTAAGAAAACAGTCTGTTTCTGTAACATTTACTGATGACAGGAAGCATATATTTCTGAAGGTGCAAATCACCCAGCCTCCGCAAGGCTCCTGGGGCCTCATTTATGAAAAGTGACGCATCGCTGCATGAAAACAGCGATGCGTCACTTTTCACAGCGCCCTCCTTGCGACACCAATGATGCGTCATATTTACAGTGTGACGCATCATGGCGCAAGGAGTTACAGATACGTCAATATTACTGACGTATCTGTATGGCGCAAAAGTGACGCATTGCTAGAGTGTGTCACAAAAGTGACGCAACTCCAGCAATGTATCCTTTCACACGGGGCAAACCCCATGTGAAAGGGCTTGCATCAGTCTTACGCCTGCTGTGAGGCAGGCGTAAGAAATTGACACATTTGTGTCCTAGAAGTGGCGCAGTTAAATCTTATAGATTTCACTGCGTCACTTCTATGACCCTTTCTTGCGTCAGAATGCCCCCCCCTGCATACATTATACCTGGCGTAGGTATAATGTAGCGCAGGGGTTTACAAAGTGATGCATCTACCTAGATGCGTCACTTTGTAAATATTATGCAACAAGGCACATTTTTTACGCTGCTGGTGCGTCACAAAAAGTGATGCACCGGCGGCGTAAAAGTGACGCACAGCCTCATAAATGAGGCCCCAAGAATGTAGACCTAGACACAGACGTAAAGGATGATGGTACCACTGAAAGCTGAATGTGGAAGGGATTTCACTTGTAAACAAATCATATTCAAAACCTTTTGCATTGTCAGTGGTTATCATGAACCCTGGTGTAATTGCAGCCATTGTACACCAAGGTTGATAGCCTTGTTCTAAAAGATTTGATGAGGTAATGTGAAAATCGTCACGAAAAACAATGATGCATTTTATGTGTGGGTGGGGCGCGGTTCACTGGTATAATATCGAACACACAAATATTGTGTTGACAGAATATCGTGTCAAAAATATCGAGGACAAAAATATCGAGTAGATAAGTGCAAATAGTTAGGTATAAATGTACTTTTCTTAACTGCCGATCTACATACCTTGTAGATATATATATATCGTCAAAGTACATATATGTATAGGTATATATAGTAAAAGTTTACTTACTCATTAGAAAGGACCTTCACGATATTCATGTCCTCAATATTTTTGACACAATATTTAGTCCCACGATATTTGTGTTTTCGATATTTTGTCCACATACCGTGGTCCTCGAAAGGATCATGACTGTCCAATGGTGTCTTATGGGACACAGCAATCTCATTGCCACTCTAAGGTTTCAGGATGTTTATAACACTGCGTGTCCATTATTCCCAAAAAATATTTCTTGATTATCTATTTTGCAGTTTCTTTCTGAAATCTTCACTAGTTTGTCTTCTTGAACCAAAAAGAACTTGCAAAAATTACGAAGTCTTTTACTGGTTATATGTGTAGCACTAATATTCTTATGGTATGGCCTTCTGTCTTGGGCTTGTTGGCCTTGTTTTTATTGGGCTGCGTTAGCTGCACAGAGATGTCAAAGGATAATTTCTGCAGCCATCCGGAAACTTGTTTGTTGTAAAATCCAAAAGAAATCCAAGAAACAGTACTGGTAGGTCCAAACTGAGCAAAAGCCAGGAAAACAAGCAACAACTGGGTTATGGCTGGAGTTTTATAGGGCCCCAGCCAAGGTGGCTGCCAAGGCTCACAGGATCTTTAATTTTTCAACAAGGAATGCCTCCAAGACCATCAATCAAAACATTGTTTAGAAATAGAATCCCAAGTATTGTGTCTTCCAATGTCTGTTGTTTGACCTGTAATTATTTGATGCTTTCAGCTGATATGTACACTTAAATATATCACGCTAAAATGAAGATTTTCATGTGATTCTGTATGAAACGAATCAACAGTCCTCTTTACCTAAGTTATAGCTTTTTCATGTCATTTTTTCCCAAAAATTTCAAAGAAACATTGTACATGTATTCATTACAATTATGAACAAAATGACAAAGGACAAGACTAATACAAATCAAAAATGACACACATTACATGACATTATTAGTTGCATATGTACAATATAGTGTCCTACATTGTCCTATTGGCAAGACATTTGCCACTTCAGTCCTCTAATTTGTAGTGCTAGACAGTACAACTTGGCCCTATGATGGTGGGGGACAGAGCATTAGTTTGTGACAGGAAATGGTCCTGAATTCTATCTCCTGTGATGCACCGCTTAATGTGCTGATAGAACAATTAATGATAGCTCTCGCCCCCTTCGTAATAACGTGGACGCGTTTCGACCTTCGTGGTGGGCCTGTTATATGTTTCAGGGAAGGTGTTCTTCGAGACTCTAAGATTTGTGGACACTTTGGGTCAGCTTGTTCCTGTGTTCTTTTGAGGCATATATATATGGTTTCCTTATTGAGAGCTTCTGTTTTATTGTGCGTTCCTTGGATTATGTTTTTGTGGAGACTATCCAACTGTTTAACTCTGGGTCCCTGTATTCGTGGAATGAACTCTTCCAACTAAAGCTGCTGGTGGCAAATCAATGTTTCTGGCTGTTTCTTGCTGCGGGTGGGTATGTCACAGTACAAGGGCCTTTTTCGCCTCAGAGGTGTCAGGATTACAAAAGCTCTTGTTAATTTAATGAGCCTCCTTGGGAATCCGCTTTTCCAATTAATCTCTGCTCCCTGGGCTGGGTTAGCTGCACAGAGATGCCAAAGGATAATTTTTGAAGTCATCAGGAAACTTGGTTGTCGCAAAATCCAAGAGACAATACAGGTAGGTCGAAACTGAGCCAGAAAACAAGCAATCAATCAGGGAATTGTGACTCACACTACTCACCCATAAGGGTCTCAAGGTGCTGGGGGCTGGGGGGTGCAGCTCCAGTTAGTTGAAGAACCAGGTCTTGTGGGTCTTCCTGAAGATGTGCAGAGTAGGGGCTCGTTCCAGGTCTTTGCAGCAATGTAGGAGAAGGCTCTTCCACCCATTCTGGCCCTGCAGATGAGAGGGGTTTTGGCGAGGGTGAGGTTGGTGGAACAGTGGTTTCTCTTGGGTATGTGGAAGGAGATTCTTTTGTTGAGATATCGGGGTCCGGTGTTGTGGAGGCACTTGTAGGTGTGGGTGAGTGTCTTGAAGGTTACTCTTCTCGACTGGGAGTAAGTGGAGGTCTTGCAGGTATTGGGTGATGTGTTCGTGTCAAGGGATGCCGATGACGAGTCTAGCTGCAGTTTTCTGCATTGTCAGTAGAGATTTGTTGATCCCGGCATAGAGGGCATTTCCGTAGTCCAATCTGCTGGTTATGTGTGTGTGGGTGACGGTCTTTCTTGATTCAGGGGAGATCCATTTGAAGGTCTTGTGAAGGAGGGAATTGAAACAATCACTTTGCTGCCGCTACTTGCCGCTACTTGCCGCTACTTACCCATTTGCGAGGGTAGAAGAGAGAGGACTCCATTTGACCGAGGCCACCAACACCGCTACCGGTCCTTCCCCGCCGCCGCAGCCTTTCAATCAGTGCGCGGCCGCTGTGGGGCGGGGGGACCGAGGGGAGCTGGGAACTACATCAACCAAGCTTCCTTGCGGCCCTGCTGAGGGGGAATACGCGCCAGGAGGCGCTTTAAATTGCACGTCACCCCCCTCGTCGCGGGAGCGCCGGGCGAAGCCCAGGCAAAGGGCGTGCCCTCTTAGGCCCTCAGAGGACATCAGAGGTTGGGCGGGCCCCCCCTCTAAGTCTTGCCATAAGAGGTGAGCCTGGGTAAAGTTATCATGGGGAAACATAACACCAATTCCACAATGCTTGCTTCTGTTGACCCTTCTGCCTTGCATCCCTCCTTTGATTGTTTATTGGAGAACGCCCTTAATATGGTTACCAATGAAATTGCTAATACCGAAAGGAGGATCTCATTGGGCTGTAGTACCAGTCACCCGCAGTCATCACAAGTAAGCCCTATTAATACTGTACCGCGCTCACCTGCAATTACTATCTTGAAGCCTACTACCCAGGCTACTCTGCTGGGAGTGTTGCCTGGGGGCAGCAGCCCAGTTATAATTATTGACTCCCAGCCTGACCCCGTTGCACAGACTGTTATTGCCTCCCCGTCCCCAAGTAACAAGACTGTCGACGGAAAAAGGAAAAGGGGCCCCTCGAAATTTACAGTAAATAAGAGGAAGCAACCTACCCGTAATAAGAACCAACCAACCCCCCAGAGCATGTGGACCAGAGGGAAGCATCAACAATCTGGGGGCGATACAGCTAATATGGAAAGCTTGCAATCTGTAGAGGTGGCCGCTCCCCCAACCACCTCTACAGAAGACCATAACTCAGTCGGCATACAGACTGAGTTTTAAACTGAAAGTATCATTCAATCTAAGCCTAACGGGAACTTTATTGAGACAATTGTTGATACTATTTTTAAACAACTGGAAAGTCAATTGATCAAACAATTTAATACTGTTTTTAAAAGACTTGATAAATTAGAAAATCTTGTAAAAAAGGAAGATGCAAAAAGGAAAGGGGTGATTAGTCTAGATCAAATGAGGGGGGACCGTCTTTTGAAAGATCTAGAGTCTGCTAGTAAGGCTATCTTGTGTGGTGGGCCTATTACCAGCTGCAGCTTAACATCTAAGGGTGGTCCTAAAACTATCAGTAGCACACCAATATCCAACATTACAGCTAGATGTGATACTGTAGAGCAAATTCAACCTGCCGTAAAAGCTAAGCCCACTCCTTCCGTAGCAGCTGGCTCTTCTCATACCACTACTATAGTTAGTAATACACGGAAGGAGGGCCCTAGCTCAACTAGTGTGAAATCTGTGGCCCCTAGTAGCAGCAATGGTGGCAAGGGACAATCGGCTGTTAGCAGACCCATGAAACATCTGGAACCTGCCCTCCATCTACCTCCTGACACCTGCCCATATGTTTTAGTATTGGCAGGCACGCCACCACTTAGGGATGGACAAGGCGAGTCCTGGGTTCAGTTGCACAATAAGTGCATTGACTGGCTGACCAAACATAAGGGGGTAGGCTATGACATCTCAAACGAAATTTTGTCTGCCCGTCGAGTGAGCTGGGTTGGCCCCCTATGTAAAAATTTCGATGGGGACTGTATTGTTGTCAATTTTAGGCAGCCTGGGACTGCCAAATTTATACTTAATAACAACAATATTTACCCGGGTCCATCTACTGTTGTTACTCTATTACCTTTGAATTACTTCTACAGGCCCCCACCAAGACCATTTCGCCCAGCCCCACCGCCTTTTTTATTTTATAATAGATATACTGCACTAGCTGAAACAGGTAGCTTGGACTGACCATTAGTTATTTTAACCGACATTGTAGTCAGTGATAACACTAATACGCCTGATCCTGCAGGGAATTTGTTCATTTGTCCTATCGCAATATTGCCCAATTCACCCAGTAGGCCCCGGGCGTCATTTGACTCCACAACAGGTATACAGGGTCACATCTCCTCCATATAGTCTGACAATCTTTTTATCTTGAGTTGGAACATTGCAGGTCTCAACCCGAAAATGAAAATTAAGGCCTGGACTGATTGGGTATCCAATTTTGATGTCCTAATGATGCAGGAAACTTGGTGTACGAGTTCTCCGCTTCACGAAGGACATAGTTGCCATAACTTAATTGTACCCTCCCTGCCTATGGGTCGTCCCAGCGGGGGCTTATCCATTTGGGTTAAAATCACTGCTGCAGCCAAAATCGAACTATTGCAGACAAAAAAAAATTTCATGGCATTGAGATATACTGTTAGGATAAAGTTATGTTTTTTTAACTTTTATAATAACGATTTCACAACTCATCCCAACACCAACTTCTTAAGATTGTTTAATTTCATTGATGAAGTTGTGGAGGGACAAAAATATGGCAGGTTTGATGGCATTTGCATAGGAGGTGATTTTAATGCACATATCCACCCCAGAACTCCACCCTGCAAAAGAGGAGTTGAATTACTAGATCTGCTAGCCACACGCGATCTAGTTAATGTAATGGAGGATATAGTCACTGGTGTGGATAATGTACCCGTTCCTACCTATATTGGGCGTGGGAGTTCAACCACCGTTGACTATGTATTCATTTCTTCTCTTCTTGGGGATCTCTTATTAAAATCAGAGGTTGTTAGAACTATATAAATTAAATCAACTAAAAAACATGGGAAGATAGGAGAAATTGGGGCAAAAAACCTAGTGGCATCGACAGACAGGCTAAGGGTTGTTTGTAAGGGGATAGACAACCAGGGTGTTTTAGCTCGAGTTATTAAAAAACACCCCACATTAGTGCCGGTCTGCATATCAACTGACAACCCTGGGCCTGATATTGTTAATTCATTTTGTGAACTTTGTAAGGCTATAAAAAAGGAAATTTCGAAACCTGTCTTAGCCCATAACAATAGTAATCTAAGGTGGTTTGACACCTCATGCTCCAAAGCCAATCGGGAACTTAGGGCCGCTCTTACAGTCGAACCGTGTGATTTGGCCCTGGTAAGGACTCTGAGATCTAGATACAAATACACCTTAAGAATCAGATCTGAAGAGTTACTAAAAGACCACTGGGATTCTCTTGTTCGTACAGCAGCTTTAAGAGACGTAGCCAGGTTTTGGAGGGCGGTTAAAAACCTGAGATCACTGGGCTCTAATATCACCCCTATAAATTGTAATCTAACAGGGGATGTGTGTGTTGACCATTTTTCTAAGATCTATGATGCCTCTGGCAACCCCACAGAAACTGTTTTCCCAGTTAGGCCCTTGATTATCACACTGTTGGAGGTGGAGGATGCCATTACCGAAAGTGCTGGGAACAAAGCCCCCGGACCCGATGGCTTATCCATCGACCAAATTAAATCTGAACCTGATTTTTGGGCACCCTTGCTATGCAATGTTTTTAATAATTTATCTCACACTCCTGTCCCGGTAACATGGTCTAGTAGCACCATTGTGCCAATTTTCAAAAAAGGCGACAGACTTGACCCTGGTTGCTACCGCCCGATATCTTTAATCGATAATACACTAAAGGTTCTAGGCAGGGTCCTTTTTAATAGAATCAGAACCCGGGCGGAAGAAAACACCATTTTACACTCGTGCCAGTTAGGTTTCAGAAGTAAAGTGGTTACGGTAGAGCAATGTTTAAACCTAAACCTGCTTATGGCCAAATACACAATTGCTAAAAAATCTCCTTTATATTTTGGGTTTATGGATTTAAGTTCTGCTTTTGATTTTGTAAATCGATCCCGTTTATGGTCAGTCCTGTTGAATTATGGTTTAGATGAATCTTTAGTTTACTTTTTGGCCCATCTTCATAGCAATTTGAAAGCCCGCGTTCGCATTACAATGACGGCGAAGTTTCTAATGATATTTTAATTGGCAGGGGGGTCAGACAGGGTTGTGTCTTGGCCTCCCTGCTTTTTATCTTGAATATAAATGAATTGAGTAATTCTTTGAGCAATCTTACTAATGATGTTCCGCATGTAAATGGCAAACCTATGCCTGCACTCCTCTATGCGGATGATGCGGTCCTTATGGGCCGCACACCCAATGCATTGCGTATTTTAATTTCTGGCTTTGTCACATATATGGCAGATTTGTGCCTATGTACCAATTTTAAGAAATCATTTATAATGACATGCGGCCCAAAAAGTTATAAAATAACTCAGATTCTGTCAGGGGACAATATTTTAAAAAGCACTTGCACTTTTCCCTACCTTGGCTTGTTGTTGTCCAATACTGGATCTTGGCAGCCTCATGTTGCCCAGGGAAGGAACAAATTGAGTAAAGCTATAAACTCTTTAATCTCCCTCCGCCAACCTATCCAGGCAGATGTGATTACATCATTGTTACAAATTTACAGAACACAATGCTTACCTGTAGGAACCTGTGGTGCTGAGGTGTGGGGCTATTCAAATTGCACTCAATTTCAGATCGAAGAAAATAGATTCTGTCGGAAGGTTTTGGGGGGGGGTTATCACAGCCCCAACTTATGTGTGTCACAGGGAATTAAACCTCCATTATATAGAGGATTTTATAAGATCCAGACTGGCCCTTTTCTGGATAAAAATTTGGAGGAATTCCGCTGCTTCCTTGTCCCGAGACATCATTTTGGACTGCTTAAAATGTGAGAGGGCCAATTTTATACCATGGTTTAAGGCTGTGGAAAAAAGCTTATTAAGCGTGGGGCAGGGGCATCTTTTTACCTCCCCCCAACTGATCGATTTCACGCACAAGAATTTAATAAAAAGGGCTCTGTATGATTTTTATTGTAAAGAGAGGGAAATGTGTGATTTGACAAAGCCGTCCACAATAAGGTATACTTCCCTTATGGAGCCATGTGACAAAATTCATGCCTTGCCTCAGGGCTATCTGCGTTTAAAGTTAGGCAGGTGGAATAGGAGTTTGTTATTTCGGTTCAGGGATGGAAGCATTATAAATTTACTTTTAAGTCCAGTGGGTCGCTCACTACTTATCCTACCAGCGTGTAGCCCCGATGCGTTGTGGTCCTTGTAGTCAGCATCAGCGGGTGCGCCTCTGCCTGGGTCTTGAGGAAAAATCAGTCGCGTTGGCCATCCCTGGACACCGGTGTTTCGAGGTTGTTGCCTCTCGTCAGCAGGGAGTAGGAAAGTGTGAAGGGGTGCTGCGTAGGCTGCCAAAAATATTTTCAGGTTTGGTACCGCTCGTGGCACGTAGGAGCGTAACCCGGGCTCGTCAGCCCCACCGGCTCAAGGGAGCCTGAATGTACAAGTAAGTCCAGTGGGTCGCTCACTACTTATCCTACCAGCGTGTAGCCCCGATGCGTTGTGGTCCTTGTAGTCAGCATCAGCGGGTGCGCCTCTGCCTGGGTCTTGAGGAAAAATCAGTCGCGTTGGCCATCCCTGGACACCGGTGTTTCGAGGTTGTTGCCTCTCGTCAGCAGGGAGTAGGAAAGTGTGAAGGGGTGCTGCGTAGGCTGCCAAAAATATTTTCAGGTTTGGTACCGCTCGTGGCACGTAGGAGCGTAACCCGGGCTCGTCAGCCCCACCGGCTCAAGGGAGCCTGAATGTACAAGTAAGTCCAGTGGGTCGCTCACTACTGGCTACACGCTGGTAGGATAAGTGGTGAGCGACCCACTGGACTTACTTGTATATTCAGGCTCCCTTGAGCCGGTGGGGCTGACGAGCCCGGGTTGCGCTCCTACGTGCCACGAGCGGTACCACACCTGAAAATATTTTTGGCAGCCTACGCAGCACCCCTTCACACATTCCTACTCCCTGCTGACGAGAGGCAACAACCTCGAAACACCGGTGTCCAGGGATGGCCAACGCGACTGATTTTTCCACAAGACCCAGGCAGAGGCGCACCCGCTGATGCTGACTACAAGGACCACAACGCATCGGGGCTACACGCTGGTAGGATAAGTGGTGAGCGACCCACTGGACTTACTTGTATATTCAGGCTCCCTTGAGCCGGTGGGGCTGACGAGCCCGGGTTGCGCTCCTACGTGCCACGAGCGGTACCACACCTGAAAATATTTTTGGCAGCCTACGCAGCACCCCTTCACACATTCCTACTCCCTGCTGACGAGAGGCAACAACCTCGAAACACCGGTGTCCAGGGATGGCCAACGCGACTGATTTTTCCACAAGACCCAGGCAGAGGCGCACCCGCTGATGCTGACTACAAGGACCACAACGCATCGGGGCTACACGCTGGTAGGATAAGTGGTGAGCGACCCACTGGACTTACTTATAAATTTACTTTGCTTCCCGCTAGGCTTTAACAAACATGTGGAAAATCTAAGCTGTCCCTGTAACCTTGGTGGAAAACAAAGTTTGCTCCATTTTACTTTTTTCTGCGGTTTTTATGGAATGCACACTAAGCACTTTTTAATACCGTACTGTAAAAAAAATGCTTTGATGGATTTTAAATTAGCTTTTAAAGACTTAATGATGTTAAAGACGGACGAAGCAACTTTTAGAGTGAGCTGCTTTCTCAAAGCTGCTGTCCGGTCCCGTGCTTCTCTGCTCATTGACTGAGAAATTTGCACTATGCATTTCTTGCACACTGCACATTTTGCACTAGCGGTTGCGTTTTTGCACATGATAAAGCTATCTATTGCTATGAATTTGTAATTTTGCAGGTTGTTAATTGTCTATATTTTATCTTTATGACTGTGTTATTACTTATGTTGTGTTTGACATGTACTTTTATGGATGTTTTATAATCCGAATAAAGATCTTTTGACTTTGACTTTGACTTCTTGTGAAGGATGCAGATGGTGTTCAAGCAGATGGAAGCAACGCCCTTGTTCTGTCAGGTCATGGTGATGGAGGAGTCGAGTATGATGCCGAGGTTCTGGGCATGGTTTGTGGGGGTAGGGGGCTGCCGAGGCCGGTGGGCTACCAGGTGTTGTCCCATGAAAAGGGGGAGGGTCTGATGACAAGGACTTCTGTCTTCTCATAGCTAAGCTTCAGGTAGCTGCTGCTCATCCAGGATGTGAGGTCCTTCATTCCTTCCTGGAAGCTGAGTCTGGTGGTGAGGGGGTCCTTGGTGAGGGAGAGGATGGGCTGGGTGTCATCGGCATAGGACACTATGCCGAGTCCATGCTGTCTGACGAGGGTGGCAAGGGGGGTCATGTAGATGTTGAAGAGCTTTGGGCTGAGCAGCGATCCCTGGGGTGTTACGCAGTTGTTCTCTGTGGGTTTGGAGAGGGAGGGTGGAAGTCTGACTCTTTGGGTTCTGCCCATGAGGAAGGATTGGATCCAGTTGAGGGCGGTTCCATGAATGCCGGCAATGTGGAGTCTGGCAGTGAAAGTGTGGTGGGAGACGGTGTCGAAGGCTGCAGATACGTCAAGTAGGATCAGGGCTGTGGTGTGGCATTGGTTGAGAAGGGTGCGGATGTCATCTGTGGTGGCGAGTTGGGTGGTCTTGGTCCTGTGGTTGCTGCGGAATCCTGATTGGGAGGGGCCAAGGATGTAGTTCCTTTCGATGTATTTCGTAAGTTGGACGTTGACGATCTTCTCAGTGACTTTGCCTTCAAAAAGGAGGAGAGAGATGTGTCGGTAGTACTTAAGGTCCATCGGATCTGCTGGGGCTTCTTCAGGAGGGGCCTGACTTCTGCACGTTTCCAGTCATCGGGGAATGTGCCGGCTTCAAAGGTGGTGTTGATAGTGCGTCGTAGTTCAGGTGTAATGAAGGCAGTTACTCTGTGGAAGATGTGCAGAGGGCAGGGGACCTTTGGGGCTCCTGGGTGAATGCCTTCCATGGTCGATGCATGGTGTCTTCGGTGGTGACTAGGGCCCAGGAGAGGATGGTGGGCTGGTTGTTGTTGCTGGGGGGAGAAGTGGGTTCGGTGTCCAGAGTCTATTTGTTGAAGTTGTTGTTGAGGGCTCTTATTTCCAGGTAGAGGTAGGAGCCAAGTTTGTTGCAGAGGTCCTGTGAGGGGGTGATGTCCCTGGCTTCACTGGGGGACTTGGTGAATTCCTGAATGATGCTGAAGAGTTCCTGGGAGTTGCTGGCATTGGCGTGGATTTTGTTTCAGATGAAGGTCCTTTTGGGGGATCTGATGAGTTGGTGGTATTCTGTCATGGCATTCTTGTAAGTGGTGTGATCCTCTGAAGGTTTACTGTTTCTCCAGTTCTTCCCGAGGCATCTGCAGGTCCGTCTGGATTCTTGGAGGTCTGCCACAAACCAGATCCCCTACCTGGGACGCTGTCTGTCGGGGTTGCGGAGGGGGTGAGCTTGTTTGCGCAGTTGGTGATCCATCTGTGAAGTTCTTTGGCTGCGATGTTGGTGTCGGTCAAGGTGGGGGGCATTGGTGTTGGTGTCGGTCGAGGTGGGGGGCATTGCTGTTGAGGTGCTCCCCAGTGACCTTGCTCCAGATACTTTGCAGAGGGCGGGGTGCAAGTTTGGAATGGTGGGTTTGTCGACGTGGAAGTGTACGCAGTAGTGGTCCGCCCAGGGGGGTTGCGTGGTGTGGTTGAAGTGGAAGTTATTAACTCCCGCAAAAACGGGGTTCAGGGTGTGTCTTGCCTTGTGGGTGTGGGTGGTGATGAGTTGTTTCAGTCCAAGGTTGGTGAGGTTGTCCAGGAGGGTGGCGGAGTTGGGGACGCTGAGGTTGTCGAGGTGGAAGTTGAGGTCTCCGATGAGTATGTAGTCCGTGGAGGCGATGGATGCAAAGAGGTCAGTGATGGGGGTGGTGAGCTCGGTTCGAGGTCAGGGGGCTCTGTAGGCAAGGGTGCGGTCTGCAGGTGAGGGTGCTGCGTAGGGTCATTCTGAGGCCGGTCTGGATCTGCAATTGGAGGTGTTCAGTGGTGGGTGGGGAGTCGTTTATGCTGGAGGTCGTGAATCGGAGGGAGCTCTTGTGTGTAATGACTAGGTTGTGCCTGGGGTTTTATAGGGCTACAAAGAAGATGGCTTCCAAGGCTCATGGGATCTTCATCTTCATGCAGATTCACTGATCTTCAGCTGGTATCGTGAATTCCTGGGATTTGTAACCCTTCCGCAAGTACTGCACACCCATGTAAGGAACGCAGAGGCTGCAGGCTTGTCGGGTATAAGCGTCAGCAACAGGATTTTCCAGTTGGGAGCAGAGGTCTGCTGACGCTATTGTGACACAAATGATGGGTCTTAGGGAGGAAATATCAGGGTTGACTTTGAATGGGATGTTTTTGGGTCTTGGTTTTTCTATTAACCTCTTCTATGCTCATAACAGAATAGTTCCGTCATGAGCATAAGTGGAAGTGTGCTCATGACGGAACCATTTTTTTTGCTTTTGGAGGTGGGGAAGAGCTTCCCCTACCTCCCAAATCATGGTTAGGGTTTTCATTGTAATGACGATTGTGTGCATGGCAAGCTGTCATTATTACAATGAAAACAAAACTGAAACCTTGATTCAGTTTCAAAGTTTCGGTGCTTGTGGGGCTTTCTCAGACCCCCGAGCATGGAAAAACATGGGAGATATATCGTTGGAAAGAGGAGAATCTCCCCTTTCCAATGGTACCGTTCTCTAGTGGATCCCTGTTTGGGGATCACCCTGCTGGGATCCACCCACTAGGCACCAGGGAAGGGGAGCAGCCCCTTGGGCAAGGGCCTTTGCCTCAGTCTATACAATTAAGCCAAACAGCCTTTCTGCCCCACGGGGGACAGATGGGGTCAGTAGCCCCCAATCTGCCCCTGGGGGGGGCAGAAAGCACCCTAGGCGCCAGGGCCTTGTGCCAGGGGTGGGGACTGTCCAGAATGGGCATGCCAATGCCCCACCCTACCCCTCAAAGAAGACATAAGACTTTCTGCCCCCAGGAGGCAGATGAGGGAATAATCCCTGATCTGCCCCTCCGGGAGAGCAGAAAGCCCACTAGGCAACAAGGATGTTTTAATTTTATATATATGTAGGGGTGGGGGCTGCCCAGAATGGCCATGCCAATTCCCCATCCCGAAAAAATAAATGCTAATCATTCTGCCCCCACAGAGGCAGATGGAGCAATAGCCCCTTATCTGCCACCCCAGGGGGGCAGAAAGCCCACTAGGCACCAGGGACTTTTTTCCAAAGTTCAGGGTGGGGGCTGCCCAGAATGGGAACACCAATTCCCCATCCCCCAAAACAAATTCCAGTCTTTTTGCCCCCCCTAGGAGGCAGATGGGGCTAAAGCCCCTGATCTGCCCGCTGGGGGGTAGAAAGCCCATAAGGCACTAGTTTTTTTTGTTGATATACGTAGGGGTGGGGGCTGCCCAGAATGGGCATGCCAATGCCCCCACCTGAAGAACCAGGCCTTTATGGGCCTAGCGGTGCAGGGCACGCCTAAATCTCCGAGTTCGCCTGCTTTGTTATACAGTGACACGGGACACTCTGTTAAGCGTAGACAACAAGATTTATTAGCTGCAGCTATTCACAGTGATCCTAGAAGTACACCAATGGTATGTTCTCAGGAGACTCCCCCTTTACTCCGGGGCTCACAATCTTTTAAACCTTTTTACACCTACATAAGAGCACTCCCAATGCGCAAAATTTGGACCAATGAGAAGATACATTTTTGAGAAAAACAAGACTTCACATGATTAAATTATCTACCCCCTAAGTCATGTTTTGACTAACCCACAGGTGATTCAATAATGGTGTCCCTGAGTTAATCAACAGTGGTAGACATGTTTGTGTATTGTAAAAGAGGTCAATTTGCAAGGCAGGATAAGGCGGGAAGAAGGACAATGACAACCAACAAATGGCCTGAAACAAGGATTAGTGTGTTGAGACAAGAATACTGAAGGCCAACAGACAGTTTGGATAAGGATTAGTGAGTCGAGCTAGTTCCTGGAATTGATTTTACCTCAAGGATAGAGGGGTTATTTGATACGTGACAGTACGAAGGGCAACAGTTTTCTGTCTGCCAAGCTCCCTGAGTGAGGGCAACACAAAATGGCGGCGAAATACAAAATGGAGTCGGAACCGAATTTCCTCAGACCCTCCTTTTGCCATTACACAGGCAACACATAAACTCACGTTACTCTGAGTCTATGTCAAAGCCATAATGTCTTTAAGTTGTTGTTGCAAAATCATTTGTATATTTTCTACTTTCTGCGGAATAGGTCTTGCCACACACAGGGTGGCAAAAAACCCACAGATGGCGGGACCACATTGTAGTCAGAGGTAACATGAAAAGACAATGGCTAAAATTATTCCAATGAAAGTTAATATTTTCCATCCCCATGTGGACAGTAATCCCCAAAACCATCCCATCAGAGACCAACTTCCTTCATCCTGGTGATGGACTCAGCAATATGGTGTAATTTAGAGATGGCCTGGTATACTGTAGGTGCATTATCAGGTATGTAAACGCAGCAACTGGATCTGATCAATTTACAGACTCCACCACGGTCTGCAAGAATGATGTCTAATACCATTCTGTTTTGTAATGTCATAAGGCGATCCGCCTGAAGCTCGGCGGTGATGGTACTCAGCGCTCCGACAGTTTCATTTATTGTTGCTTCAACTACTCGAATGAGATGCCTAATATTTCGGCTGTTGACCATAGGCCCCCAGAATGGGAGGAATCCTTTAAGGAAGTCACCTCCTTCTTGTCCTGCTGTGTCTTCCTGATCAAAGACACTTCTCTTGTATTTATTTTTATGATGTCCTGAAGGGGCGGTATATGTTGGAGGGAGGAGAAACGCCATATAACAAGTTCCTGAGAAATCGACTGGTAGCCATGTATAGGCTCTATCATGGCAAACAAAATATGTTCCTTGAGATGCTACCAGCAGTGGAGAAGTTTGGGACGTATAGGTATATGTAATGTTACAAGTGCTCTTTCCTAATTGGGCCTTAAGACTTTGACCGTTTCCTTGGAGACATAGGTGACCTTGGTGGGGTACTGTATATATTGGTGGAGACCTTTTCTTTTTGGCTTTGTCTGTAAGACTTTTGACGTAATGTGTCATGTTCCAATCAATGTGTGCTTGTCGTTCATCAGTGGGGAACTCATTAAGTTTGCTGTAGTGTTCTGACATGGCCACTATTCCTTTTATTAAGGCATCATGACTAACATCAACTCCATCCCTATACGGACCAACAGGATGTCGATGTTGGTTTTCATAGGCATTGGCAAACATAGACGTGTAAGCCCAAGCAGATCCTTTTAGGGAGAAAGGTAGAACTAAATATGGCATTCCTTTATCTGTATTATGGGGTAAAAGTCCACAAACCCAACAGTTGGTGGTATTGATCACTAATTGATGCTGGTGTAACAATTGAATGAATGAATTTTTGAGATATTCCATTCTCCTAATTTGTTCATGCTCTGGTAGTGTACGAAATTGGTGTGGGGAAGCAGTAGAGCGAAAAGGTATGGGTTGGGAGGTAGATACATGTTTGTACTGTACAGTATAAATAATCCAACCCACGCAAGCTAATATAATGCAAAGAAAATTTAAAATACATAATGCTATGCTACATTTAGTATATAATAATTTACAGTGTTTCTCTTTGTCATTTTCCTTTAACATAACAGGATCCATCTCCTATGTGTTGCTCGTGGCAGTCTTCCTTCTTCACTTAGTCGTGATTATTAGCCGTCCTATGACACTGCAAGTCCCGCAGACCTATTGCCACAACTCGGGTCACTAACTAAGGCTCTTACCACGACCCTGCAACCTATTTAGATGGTCAACATTTCAATATCCCAAAAAGCACGCAAAAAAAATGTCTTTATTGTTCTTAGTCACTCTAGATCTCAAATCGTATCTAGTTTTGTTCGGTACAGTCTGATCTTGAAAGAATGTCTCTGGATTAGTTGTATTCAACCTCAGATGTGGTGGGACAGCTTCTTGCAAGACGTCATCATCTTCTTTTTCAGATTGAGTCCAATTCAGGTGTGCATCGCTAAAAGGTACAAATCGAGGAATCGTTTCACTTTCAAAATCACCAATACCTTCACGGACCCACTGGTCATAAGGTAAAGGCAAGGGTACCTTTTTACAATGCACACCGTGAATCCAGTTCTTTTTGCCAACCACCTTTACAGCTGTTTGTGTAGTTAGTAAAACTTGGGGTCGGCCTCCTCCAACGAGGTTCCAAATTCTTGGATCGCTGAAAATTTTTCACACACACCCAGTCCCCTGGGTGTATGCCGTGTTCAGGATCAGTTGAAGCCTGAGGCAAAGCGTCTTGTACCTGTTGGTGAAGGACACGCAATTTAGTGGTAAGGTCATGTAAATAATCAATTAACAATGGATAATCTATCTCTGAATATTTCTTTGGCCTTGGGACTCCCCAAACATTTGCTGGGCGTCCAAACACAACCTCGTAGGGACTGAGCCCCATACGGGAATGAACAGTTGTTCGAGTGGACAATAGTGCTAAGGGTAAGGCATCGGGCCAGGCAAGACCCGTGCTGGCCTGTATTTTTGCGAGTTTGAGTTTAAGAGTACGATTATAACATTCCACTAAACCTGCTGACTGAGGGTGGTTTGCTGCATGGAATCTTTGTCTTATTCCAAGACCTGCGCATACTTTCTGCATTATTTGACCTACGAATTCACTGCCGTTATTGCTCCAGAGGATTCGGGGCAAGCCGAACCTCGTGAAAAACCCCTTCAAAAGGATTTTAGCTGTAGATAGAGCAGTATTATCCTTTAGGGGGTAGGCCTCTATGCATCCAGAAAAGGCACATACCACCACAAGGACATACTTTAGGTTATTGCATCTCTCCATATGAATGTAGTCTATCTGCAATACCTTCAAAGGATATGTTGGGGGAGCAGAATGACCTGCTGGGGTTGGTGTTCCTTTTCCTGGGTTATGCATCAAACAAACAATAGAGTATTTACTAGATTGTCTGCATATTTTGGAATACCCTCATTATGCCATACAGGAGCCAGAAGTTTGCATATTCCTTTAGCACTGATGTGAGCTGGACCATGTGCCATGGTAACAACCGGAAGCACATAGGCATCTGGTAGCAACCAACGCTGATGTTCAGATAATTCTGTCCAACATCCTGTTGCGTCTAACATTCCTGTAATCTCTCTCCACTCATTTAATTCTTTCTCTGGAGCTTCTTCCCGAATCATTTTCACACTCTCTATTGTGTCCTCACACATCCCTCCTTGTCTGACCCATCTAGCAGGGCCTGCAACATACATGCAGCTTGTAATGTCTCTGACTGTTTCTTTCGCTGTTTGGTCAGCAAACGCATTTCCTTGACCCACATCATCAGTAATTTTCTTATGCGCACTACACTTGATAATTGCTATCTGAGTAGGAAAGGTAAGTGATTCGAGAAGGTCATTAACCAACTCGCCATGTTGTATTTTAGCATCATGGGAGGTGAGAAACCCTCTCTCTCTCTCCACAAGCGGCCAAAACTATGGGCCACTCCAAACGCATATTGACTATCGGTGAACACATTCACTCTTTTTCCTTTCGCCAAGACACAAACTCTAGTCGAGCTATCAATTCAGCTGCCTGAGCTGAATTCTGTCTATTACGTGCAGTTTCTACAACTGTATACAAGGTTGTAACTGCATAGGCTGAGGTGGTCTCACCATTGGGGAGTTTAAAACAAGAGCCATCAACCCATAAGATTCCAACTGGATTCAAGAGTGGAGTATCTTTTAGATCAACTCTACCTTTTGTCTCCTCCTCTGTACGGAAGAAACAATCATGCTGTTCTTGAGTATCTGTTTCTTCTGGGATTGTTAACAATGTAGCTGGGTTTAGGGTATTGCATCGTTTAATATGTACATGACTAGCTAAAAGCGTCAGTTCGTACCCTGACAAACGAGCACTAGTAGGTGTTGAGTCTTCGTCTTATTCAGAAGAATGTCTACTGCATGTGGCACCATGAAAATAAGAGCATTATCTAACACCAATCCAGCAGATTGTCGAATGGACACTGCCGTTGCTGCTGTGGCTCTCAAAAAACTGAGTAATGCTTTGCCACTGGGTCTAATGGGGCTGAAAAATAGGCCATGGGCGTTGCTTAACCCCAAATTGTTGTGTTAAAACTGACAATGCACAACCTTCCCTCTCATGGACGTAAAGTGTAAAGGGCTTACTGTAATCAGGAGTACCTAATACAGGAGCAGAACACAAGGCAGTACGTAAATCATTAAAACTTTTCTGACTTTCTGTAGTCCAAGGGAGAGGTTGGGGTGTATCTTTAAGAGTGAGTGCCAACAGAGGTTTTGCTAGTAGAGAAAAATTCGGAATCCATTGTTTACAATAAGAGGTAATACCCAAGAAAGCACGTACCTCCTTTTGTGTGCTTGGGACAGACATTTGCGCAATTGCTTGGATACGCTCTGGAGTTAATTGTCTTCCCTCCTTTGACAAGAGATGACCTAAATAGGTAACTTTTTGCCGGCAATATTGCATCTTAGAGGGTGAAACTTTGTGGTCCAGATCAGCCAAGTGTCGTAGCAATTTAATAGTAGCCTGTTTACAAATATCTTCAGAATCAGCAGAGATCAACAAATCGTCCACATACTGAATAAGAGTGGCACCTGTAGGTAAAGTGAGAGTATCGAGCTGTATTTTTAAAGCTTGACTATAAATGGAGGGACTCTCACAATAGCCTTGAGGAGCACGTGTAAATCGGAAACTTCGGCCTCCTAAAGAGAACCCAAAAATATCTCTGCTTTCTTTGGCAAAGGGAATACTGAAGAATGCATTTTTCAAGTCGATAACAGAAAACCAACTAGCAGAAGCAGGTACCGTTGTCAATAGGGCAGTGATATCTGGTACAACGGGAAATTGGGGTACAACAATTTTGTTAACTTCCCTTAGATCGATCACAAAACGATAAACGGGAGGTTGGGAAGGATCAGTACGTTTAAGAATCGGTATAACAGGACTATTGCATGTATTCCCTCTAGTCTCTTCAATCACACCTTTCTGAACCAAGTCATAAATAATAGCCAAAAGAGCTTTTTCACCATCACTGGAAATCTTGTGCTGGGGAATGCGTGGTAACTTAATATTGGGTTTGAGGGTGATAATGTAAGGCGGAATTTGCAAGAGGCCAACATCATTAGGACCTGTAGCCCAAAGAGTAGTAGGAAGAGAATGCAATTCAGGGGGAAGTTTGTCTTTAGACAGATACACTGGGGAAATCACTTCCCTACCCAAAGTGAGGTATACACCAGAAGGAGAACAATGTAGGGTTGCATACAATCTTTTTAATAAATCCAGACCCAACAAGTTTTCACCACAACCAGATGTTAAAATAAGTGGATCCTCTAGATCATAAGGACCTATCGAGATGGGCAAAGGTTGCAAGATCGGGTTTTTAACAGGGGCGCCAGAAAATCCTACGGAAATATTCGTTAAGCCAGACAAAGGTGCCCCAGGGAGTTTAGAGTGCATAATAGAACTCTTTGTTGCACCAGTGTCCAATAGAAATGGCTCCAAAACACCTAATGCAACTACCTCAACATAAGGCCCATTCTGATCCACTGGAACAGATATGACTCCCTCACTTTGTCTATGGCTGTCCTAGCTAGTATGAAAATCTTGACTCTCATTCTCGTTATAATAATTATCATTATAGTATTGAGCAGATTCAGTATTTTGCTGATCAAAATAATTCGTAGAAGTTTGAGGGGAAAAAGAACGCTGATGCTGATCATAAGATGATCTACCTCGTCCCCTACCCCTAGGTGTTGACTGATAGCCACTTCGGCTACGTGTCCCAGATATATCACCAGTACGGTGTAACAAGATCGGGCAACTATGCTTGAAGTGACCTTCCTCCTTACAATAAGCACATTGATTAGGACCCAATGGAGACCTTGGAACAAAGGGTTCAGGTTTCTGTAACAGCCTCTGAAATTGGGGAAGTGGCTGATATGGGTGCTGAACAGAACGAGTAGGATAAGCTTGCTGCAAAAGAACTTTCGTTTTAAGGTCTTTATTTTTCTTTTCTGACTTCTCTTTCTCCTCTAAATCCCTATTCTCATAATACTGAACCATCGTCAAAATTCCCGAAGGCGTTGCCACAGGTCACGCACTTTCGGACATCTTGAGTCTTGCAGACAATTCCGGCAATAGATTAGAGACGAACTTATCTACAAACAATCTCTGGCCACCTGGTGTAGCCATATCTTGTCGACTGTGATCAACAAATGATTCCTCGAAACGTGTAAAGAAATCAGACAAAGACTCATCTTTCTTTTGCTTACAGGCAGACAACTTATCCCAATTAACTGCTTGCACTGGCATTAGCGTTTTCATAAGCGTTATTATTCTGTTGGGCAATTCTGTAATCATTGGTTCTGGCTAAGCTCCACCCACTTGTCTTTGATCTGCTTGACGGATAGCAGCCCAATCACCTCCTAATTCAACAGCGTGATCCTCTTTACGAATTTTATTCCATATCTCGGATGGAACTACTTGACCCATCAACATGTCTATATCTGATAATGTTAGTGTGCAAGAGGACAATGTTTGCACTAATTCTTTATAATATCTTGCCGGATTTTTAAGCGGATCAGGTAATGCTTGCTTTAACGCAATAACTTCTGATCTTTTCTAGGGAACATGTACCCAAACTTGCTGGAAGTGAGAAAGTACAGGGGGGTTGGCCCCTGGCACCGCATGGCGCCATAATGGTTGTACCTCTCGCATAGGATATAATTTGTCTGTTGTAACAATTCCTCCTGTCCCTGAATTCTTACAAAATAGCAGATCTCTATATGCTACTAAATTCGATATTGCGTCTTTATAATCTTGTCCTATTACTGCTCCACTATCTACTTCCTTTCTTAATTCTATTAATCCCCTAGGTGGGCCTTGCTGGATTGCATTGTCCCACATTTGAATCAATATTTCGCACATGAGATTAAAAACATAACGCTGAGTAGATGTGGGCCATTGCATAGCTAAATCTTGGATATCAGATGACCCATACATATTACCATTTGTCATCCATTTTTGAGCCTGAGATTGAAGCATCGTAGCTTCATGAAGATCGACATGACTCTGATTTCTAAGAGTTCTCTTCATAATAGGGGAATCACGTACTTTATTTATAAAAGGAGTTAAAGCTGAAAATAACCCACTATCTTTTCTTCTAACAGATTGTGGAGTAGAAACTTGTGTCACAGGGGTAGAGACGAGTGTCGTTACTGGAGTTATTACAACAGGACCCGCAGTAATAACTGGGATCATAGGTTGAAGCACAGGCAGAGGTGGAGGTGGAGGTATAACAAATATAGCAGGTACTGGTGGAGGAACCAAAGCTGGTACATAAGGCGGTGGAGCAGACAACATACAACATAAGGGACATTAAAGGATCTTTTTCATTCTCCTCATCTAATGATGGAGTAGTAGGCAAAACTGGATAACATTTATCTATTGTCATACGATGTTGCCTATCTAATACCTCAATCGCTCGATCGGTTTCATTGTCTTTAAATTGTTGAGCAGCCTGTATAAAAGACATTTCCTTTTCCTTTCTACCTCTTTTTGCTTGTTTTATTTCTTTCTGTTTTGACTCCTTTCGCCAAATGCGAAATGAGTCAAACATTGCCGGCCGGGCTTTTCTCTTAAATAATCTTTCCTCTAAATTATCCAACACACATGGCTCAAAACTACCATCCTTCGGCCATTGTAAAATACCGTCATTCTTAGTTTATTTTCAAAGGTCGACAAAGATGATAGGACCAGTTCCATGTTTGGAATAAACTTCATATTTTAGAGTCCCTACTGAAGGCACTGGACAAGTGTCTTCTAGTCGGGAATCTCTTAAACAACAACAACAACACCATCTTTTGAACTTACTGAAACCAGGCATCGTTATTTCACTGGTCTCTTACTAACATCAAGGGGTTAATCAACTAATACAGTATAAATGTACTCACCCCTCGGCTTCGGTTATTGCAACAATCGAATCAAAACAAAGATGTGGGAGCTACCCACAATTACTTACAATTAGGTATTCTCTCACACCAACAGAGGCCCATCTATCGTCTCGAGATGCCAGTCATTACCAATGCGAACCAAAGCAGGGCGGCAGTCTGGGCAGCAGTCACCAGTAGCCGTCAGAAAGGAGAAGCCGCGTTGTAAAGACCTTTGGTCCACTTCTGACATGCAGAGTTCACTCATGTGGTGCGCTTCCTCCGGAATTTTCCACGTAGCTCCTCACGACCCTCGGGCTTGACCACAACCTTTGACACCGCCCCACATTGGGTGCCAATTGAAGAACCAGGCCTTTATGGGCCTAGCGGCGCAGGGCACGCCTAAATCTCCGAGTTCACCTGCTTTGTTATACAGAGACACAGGACTCTCTGTTAAGCGTAGACAACATGATTTATTAGCTGCAGCTATGCACAGTGATCCTAGAAGTACACCAATGGTATGTTCTCAGGAGACTGCCCCTTTACTTCGGGGCTCCCAATCTTTTATACCTTTTTACACCTACATAAGAGCACTCCCAATGCGCAAAATTTGGACCAATGAGAAGATACATTTTTGAGAAAAACAAGACGTCACATGATTAAATTATCTACCCCCTAAGTCATATTTTGACTAACCCACAGGTGATTCAATAATGGTGTCCCTGAGTTAATCAACAGTGGTAGACATGTTTGTGTATTGTAAAAGAGGTCAATTTGCAAGGGAGGATAAGGCGGGAAGAAGGACAATGAAAACTAACAAATGGCCTGAAACAAGGATTAGTGTGTTGAGACAAGAATACTGAAGGCCAACAGACAGTTTGGATAAGGATTAGTGAGTCGAGCTAGTTCCTGGAATTGATTTTACCTCAAGGATAGAGGGGTTATTTGATACGTGACAGTACGAAGGGCAAGAGTTTTCTGTCTGCCAAGCTGCCTGAGTGAGGGCAACACAAAATGGCGTCAAAATACAAAATGGAGACGGAACCGAATTTCCTCACCCCCCCAAAAAAAATCACCACAGTCCTTCTGCCCCTGGGAGACAGATAGGGGAAAAAGCCCCTTATCTACCTCCTGGGGGGGAAGAAAGCCCAATAGGCATCAGGGAATATCTTACATACTGATGCCCTCACTACCACCCAACAAATGCCACAATCTTTCTGCCCCCCCCCCTCCCAGGAGATAGATGGGTCAGTAGCCCCTGATCTCCCCCCAGGGGGCATCAGAGACCCCAATAGGCTGAATACACTTGTTTTTTTATGCGTGGGGCTGACCAGAATCGGCATACCAATGCCCCCACCTCCATACAAATAGCCACAGTCTTTCTACCCTTCTTGGGGGCATATCGGGGCAAACTCCCCTCCTCCCCCGATTCCACAGCCGGGGCGCCAGAAAGCCCACCAGGCAAGGACTTGTTTTTAGCAATGTGCCTACCAGTAGATTTTGGGCCCTAGCGCAGCAGGAACATAGGTAAACCCAACAAACCTGTACATTTCTTAAAACTAGACACCAAGGGGAATCTAGGATGGGGTGACTTGTGTGCCTCTCACCATGTTCTGTTACCCAGATTCCCTTGCACACCTCAAACTTAGATTTAACAAAAACACATTTTCCTCATATTTCTGTGATGGAAAGTTGTGGGATATGTGTGGATCCACAAAATTCCACCCACTGTGCATTCCCCAAAGTCTTCCGATAAAAATGGTACCTCACTTGTGTGGGTAGGCCTAGTGCCCGCGACAGGAAATGGCCCAAAACGCAACATGGACACACCACATTATCACAGTGAAAATTGACCCTTTTTTGCAAAGTGTCTAGCTGTAGATTTTGAAACCTAGATCTGCCCGCACCTAAGGAAACCTGGCAAACCTATACTTTTTTTAAAACTAGCCAGCCAGGGGAATCCAGGATGGGATGACTTGTCTGGCTATCACCAGGTTCTGTTACCCAGAATCCCTTGCAAACCTCAAACTTTGTTAAAAAAAAGAAATTCCTCACATTTCTGTGATGGAAAGTTCTGGAATCTGTGTGGATCTACAAAATTCCACTTACCCTGCATCCCTTAAAGTCTTCCAAGAAAAATGGTACCTCACTTGTGTGGGTAGGCCTAGTGCCTGCAGCAGGAAACAGCCCAAAACGCAACATAGATACACCACATTTTCACTGTGAAAACTGACCCTTTTTTGCAAATGCCTAGCTGTAGGTTTTGAACCCTAGCTCTGCAGGCACCTAGGGAAACCTAGAAACCTATACATTTTTGCAAACTTGACACCCAGGTAAATAGAGGATGGGGTGACTTGTCTGGCTCTCATCAGGTTCTGTTACGCAAAATCCCTTGCAAACCTCAAACTTTGTAAAAAAAGCACATTTTCCTAACATTTCTGTGGTGGAACGTTCTGGAATCTGCGTGGGTCCACAAAATTGCACCCACCCTGCATTTCCCAGTGTCTTCGCAGAAAAATTGTACCTCACTTGTGTGGGTAGGCCTAGCTCCCACAGCAGGAAACACCACATTTTCACAATGAAAACTGACCCTTTTTTTGCAAAGTGCCTAACACTAGATTTTGAACCCTATCTCTGCCGGCACCTAGCGAAACCTAGGAAACCTATACATTTTTTTTAAACTAGACACAGAGGAGAATCCAGGATGGGGTGACTTGTCTGGCTTTCACCAGGTTCTATTACACAGATTCCCCTGCAAACCTCATACTTTGTAAAAAAAACACATTTTCCTCATATTTCTGTGATGGAAAATTCTGGCATCTGTGTGGATCCACAAATGTTCTCCCACCCAGTGTTCCCCAAGGTCTCTTGATACAATTGGTACCTCTCATGTGTGGGTGGGTCAAGTACCCTCAACAGGCAAGGGCCCAAAACGTGTTGAGGAGACATCAAAATTACATATCACAAAATAACCTGGTTTTGCAAGGGGGTCACCTTAGTTTTTGGCCCCGTGTTTTGTGGCCCTCTTGGGAAACCCATCAAACCCACACATTTCTGAAAACTGAACACCCAGGGTCATCTAGGAAACCCTACCAAACCCACACATTTCTGAAAACTAGACACCTGGGGGAGTCCTGTGAGGTATGGCTTGCATGTATCTCACAATTTTTTCCTACCCAGAATCCTCTGCAAACCTCTAAGTTAGCTGAAAAAAAACACATTTTCCACATATTTATGTGTGGAATCACCGTACCGGAACAAATGTGATAACATTTAGCTCCTCCATCAGGTAACCCAGTTCTGGCTTTTAGTTATTTTTCAGGTTACCAATATTTTAGGGGATAAAATGATACTGTGCCCTGGGAACTCCATGTGCACCACAGTTACATAATGCAACCTTCATTTTTGTTTCTTTCAGATGGAGATGGTGTGCTAATCACCCATCACTCTTGTGGCTTCACACAATCACAGCCAGTGTATCAATCTGATCAATTTCATGATTTAATGCAGAGTGACTTGAATTGTGTACTGGTCCTGAAGAATGCCCAAGATCTCCGGCTGGATTCTATTGAAGGCAGAAACATGTTGGCCACTAAGGGGGTATATTCGCTTTGAACCCCCAGTCCTCTCTTCTTTTAACCCTATTCAAGGGTACCATTGAATAAAATTATTGGGTCCCATGAGATACTTTGACCTTTCACTTACCTTCTTTTTTAACACTCTGCCCCTCACTCACACATCTTATTGGCGCCCCCCATTAATAACACCTCAGCTCTTCTCCACCTACCTCCTTCGGTGGAGAGTTGTAGACCACACCTGGGACCTTGCGGCCCCGGTATGAGGAAGGAGGCCCATGATGAAGCATGTCAACTTCGGGTGAGTGAGGGTTCTCGTCCTTATAAAGGAATACTTTTCCCTAACTTAACCCCCAGACACTTGTGGCGTCGATTCCAAAATCGACGCCACAAGTGTGGCGGTTTTTTGGTAAATATTGGCACTTATTGAGCCCTTTTTTTTCTATTAGGTGATTCTTCCCTTTTTTAAAATATATTTTATTGACTCTAGGTGCCCCCCACTCATCCCCACCACACTTCCCTGTCCTGATGAAGACCTCATTGTAAGGTGGAACTTAACCTACGTGTGTCAAGGGGTCGAAACGTCGACTTTCTACAATCTCTCCTATCCATGAACAAACAGAATCATTGTTACTGTGTTCTGTTATATGGGCTAGGACTACAATTATTATTTCATGTCGTTTAATAATATACCTTGTGGAAAAGTAAATTTTGCCATGTTCTGTGTCCCTACGCCTCATCCATCATATGTTATGTGTGCATGATCAATATGCATATGTTATTCCCCATTTCTGATTAAAGACGCAATTACAGTTGTGTCCACCTCTAGTATGTTAGTTTCCAGTCCTCGTGAATACTACGAATATCAGGCCTATGTAAGTAATGTTGCCACGTTTCTCAGTGTGCACGTTATTCAATTATAAAGTCCCCGTTTCCAGGCCTCAAAAGGGCCCGGACCACAGATTCAGCTCCTGTCTCCTGAAAGCCTCGCTGAGGAGCGATACAGCCCCCACCTGTATCCTCGACCCTTCACTTACTTCCTGCCTCGCAGTGCCCGGTGCAGCCCGGCTCTGCCTCTGAGTCTGCCAGAGTCTGCCAAAAGTATGTTATAGTTCCTGCTATCAGTTCAGTCCTCCTCCTCTGCATTCCTAAGCTACTGAACTGCATCAATAGTTTCTGTCATTGTCTAGCCTTCTCGTCTCCATGTTAGAGAAATACTGTATTTAATAGTCATTTAATATTCTTCACGCACTACATGTAGAATAATGCATGGTCCAGTCTTAGAAATCAGGTTAGCCTCTCCCCTCATGACTTCTAGTTTATATCAACATGTTCCCTAAACATTAGATATCAGATAGGGTTTAGGTACATGTCGCTCCGACCCTCCAGACTCTAGTCTCTGCTCCTAGCTCAGAGTTCATAGCCCCCAGCTTCTCCTAGTAACACGTCATTGCTAGTTTTCGCGCACCATTAGGTTAGAGGTCCCGGCTCCTTAGGTAGCCCCCTCCTATGTGTCCGCCCATTCATGACATATTCTGTTACGTTTGCATCACATGTCTTAGTAAACTCCTAGTTACACCTCTTTTTACTGTTATCTCTCGCGACTACTACGCGTCACGCCTTCTACTCCACCCACTGCTACGCCTACTGCAATATAATGCTATGTGTTTGCGCTATGTATATAAGTCAATGTTATGTTATTAAAAGTTAGCGCGCTCATCCCAGACCTAGCCCCGGCAGCTGCTGGGCCTTATTGTCCTATTCCCATGCAGGTTGTCCTGATCCTGTCCTTATGCTGTAATAAACCTGCAGAAACTCCTACTACCTCGAATCTTGACTCTTATTTATTGAGCTATCTGTTATTCATTCATTCATCCAAAAATAGGGTATTATTTATTTATTTACCACATAATGGCGCCCGAATAGGGACTTGCCCTTTCCCCACGCGTCGGTGAAGCCACGCCGACCCCCTGACCCTCTGCAGTCGTGACGGAACTCTTCTGCGCAGTGGCAGATATTTCTGCTCAAGTATCCCTCAGGCCCACGGAGGAGACGGAGGAGGCGGTCCAGCATCCGAACGAGACGGTGGAGGAACGCGGCGAGTCCCGACCAGAGCCCAAGCCGAGAGTCCAAGGTCCGAGGTATCCGGAGGTCCACCCGTAATTGAAGTCCGAAGTCCGAAGTTCGTCGTCGTAGTCCAGTCCCGTCCGAGGCCTTCCGTTCCGTGCTGCCCGGTGAGTACCATTGCTGGGGTAGTATCTAGACAGGGTCAGTCTAAATTGACTCCTGGTCCGTGGGTTGGTGGTACCCAAGCCCACAAACGAAGTGTTCACCTAGGTGGATACGGGTCTTGATGTGTTCCTTTATGGGACCGGTATGTTCCGTACTGTTATAGCAGTGCATCCAGTAACTCTAGTCTGTTCCGTTCTCGAGAATTCTGTTCTGTTTCTGTTTTCAGTTTTTTCAGGTAGTATTCTGTTCGAACTGTTATTTATAATGTTGTTTAATGTATTTCCAATGTCGTGGTATGCCTGAATTGTTTTCCCAATTGTTATTGTTTCTCGTGTATTGTATTGTGTTCCGATTCAAGTTTAGAATGCCGCTCTTTTCCAAGTTACGTCAGTTAAAAACTAGAAAGGGTCTGCTGGAAGCAGCAGTTCCTGTTCCGCCTAGGGACAGTCCAGGTCACTTTATGTATCAGAAACATGGCATAAGCGCCATATTGTATCTAGATTTATGGGTAGAGTATACCAAACAGTTAGAAGAAAAGTATAGATGGCCCGTATCGGGTACATGGGATGCCGAATGTATCATGCGAGTAGAAGAAGCATTATGGAAAAAGAAAGCCAGACAGTCACAGAAAGATGCCATCGAGTTATGGCGTAAGGAAGCGCATAGAAGAACGGAAAAGGAAGTCAGAAAGTCAGAATTAAGTAGAGAATCCCAAGAACGAGCCCAAGAAAGAGAATTAATCGAGATAGGTGAACAAGTCAAAGCCGAACAGTCAGACAGACAGAGGCATGCCCTTATTAAGGGTATGTATCCTCTTCTTGCCGAAGGCTTGCCAAAAGCGACCCTAGAGGCACCCAGTAATTTCCCGCCACCATTAGTTCCGACCAAGCTACGTCACAAACCGACCGCAGCTGATATTTTTATTTCGTCCTATTTGGACGACACAGTTCCAGAATATGCAAATCCAGTTCGCGCTCCACCTGTCCCTGTAAATCAGGCACTTCCCGTTCCTCCAGACACCGGAGTACCTGTTACGGTACCCCCGGGTCAGCCTGCCATACAAGTCCAGCCCACGTTACAATTACCGACCCTGCAAGCACGAAGAATGTCAGTCGACGATTCTAGTCTAGGGGCCGCAGGAGGAGGTCCTCCTCAAACCCCGCCGCCACACAAGCGTTTATCAGCACTCGAATTACATGCTCAAGCATCACAGCGTACTCCTAAAAGTAATAAGTCCGTTACAGAAATCAGACAAGCCCTTGCCGAATGTGTCTATGACACAGTCCCAGGCGAGTATAACATGGTTTTATATTCCGTACGCGTAAGAAGGGTGACCGAGTATCTAGTCACCTTACCAAATATGAAAGAAGATCTAGACAGAATATATCGTTTCATCCGTACAGGGGATGATCCAGAAAGTATTGGCGAGATTATGTCTCAAAGGAAAGCCGAGATTCAGCTCATGATATTAAAGTTCCTGATCAATTGTCTAATAAGAGAACAAGATTACCCGTCTAAAGATCCCGCCGAAATGAGAATCCTAACATGGTGGAGTGATAATATAGCCGAGGGTAAGCACAAGACCATTAGTGCCATGGAAAGTATGTACAAGAAAATTCGTAAAGAAATAATAAGGTTACACGAACAGCGTAAAGCAGCACAAGTAAGCGAGAAAGAAAGTATCTCTGATCCTGAAGAGGAAGACGAGAATTCCGCCAGAATAGCGTATGTAGGAAAATCCAGATTTCCGGATCGCCATTTACGTCCAGAACCTAAGTCTATTTTTCATCATCCAGCACCAGAACGAGAGCCTCGTTCTCTAGAACAAGTATTTCAAGCTACCGATCACATTCTGAAATCACGAGTCGGTTATAGCGAATTAAGTACCATGCACGAACAAGAACTAGCCCGATCAGCAGTCCGATGGATTACTGATTCTACCACTTTTCCAGACGAAATAGTGGCACAAATGTTTCTGAAACTGCCCCCAGCCGAGCAACGACTGGTGGGTATGTATATGATCCAGCACCTCATTACCCTGTATGAGGGTCAACATTCTGATCCAGGCCCGTTACATGATATCCTGAACGAGTTACTCCAGTATAGATGGAGAGGTCTAGGTACCGATTTAATTAGTGTTATTCTAGAACAGCGCCACAAGTATAGAACGTTCCTGAACCCGCATTTTGTTCATGTCTCACCCCCAGAAAGTAAACCATTCTACATAGACAGACAGAATCCGCTACGAGAAGTCCACCCAGTCCAAGGGGCGGGTGGCGAAATGCAACGAGTGTTTGTATACACTCCGATATCAAAGATGGAACTTCTTGAAATGAAGAAATTAATTCCCTGTCATGACAAAGATCCAGCGGGGTTCCATAGAGAATTAAAAGACATGCTCCGTATGGGAGAATACACCTACCCAGATATCATTAAAATGTTAAAGGTTCTGCTACCCGCAGGGGTGTATGAAAAATTAAAGGAAAAAGAATGGGAGGTGGGAGAGAAAAAGATCGATTGGGCAGCTCTAGAAGCTGAAGACAAGGCACGAGTACCAGGTACCGGTCTTGGAGATAAATGTAAAGAATTACCAGAATTATTGATTCAAGTTTTACCCAGATTATTGACAACTAGGAAAGAAGACTGGGATGCAATCTCAGCCTGTAAACAGAAACAAGATGAGGATATTAGTGATTTTTATTCTAGATTTGAGAAATGTTTCAGTATTAATAGTGGTCTCAAGACAAGTAGTGAGTCATACCCTCATCTTTTCGTTACCAAATTAGTCGAGAATTCAAGTCCACAAATTAAAAATCGAGTTTTGAAAGTCGAAAGCACCTGGCAAGCAAATACTCCGTCCCAGATGCTCCAGATGCTTCAGTATCACCAGAATAGAATCAGAGAAGAGCAAGAACACGAAAGAAAACGTATGAAAGACACGAAAATGAAAGTGCTAGTTGCACAATCTATTCCTCAAGACAGTCAGAAGAGGGGTCCGAATCAAGCCAGTCATTCTGCGGCTCCCGTTAAAGGGAACTGCAATTATTGTAAACAGCCAGGTCATTTTATAAACGAGTGTGCAGTTCTGAAACACAACATAGCTACTGGTAAGACTAAAGAAAGACCACGTCCGCCGAGACAAGAACAAGTTTCACAGACTTCTCAGTCACAGAATACACCACAGACAGTTACAGTACCGCAGCCTATTGCTGCAACACAGCACGTTACATCGCAGATGTACCAGTATGCACAGTCTGAGTATCCAGAGTACCAGTCATATTCATGAAACAGCCTAGAGAGGGAGGTAGGCTTGCCTCTCATCGAGATACCTGTAGACCAAGAAGGTCCCTATGTTCATAGTCAAGTATTAGGGAAAGACAGAAAGTTTTTGATCGATACAGGGGCAAGTAGGACCACAATTAGTCATGCCGAAGTTCCAGGGGCTCCGCTCTCAGGCTCAAGAAATGTTTCCCTTGGATTTTCAGGAAAACCCATAGTTAATGAGATATCAAAGCCAGTTACTCTAGAAGTAGGTCCATTGTCCCGTACTACTGATCTGTTACTTACTAAGTCATGTCCAGAAAATCTATTAGGCATTAAGACATTGAAAGAATTAGGTGCAGTCATTTGCTGTTCCCCAGAGGGAATACGTCTGTTCCTACGTGACTTTAAGGGTCACTATGTATTACGAGATTTTGATTCAAGATTGTCTAATGTTCCGCAGCATTTATGGGCGCAAGGTCCAACTGATGTAGGTTACATGCAAATCACACCCTATCGTGTGACTCTCAAACCAGGTGTAGTGTTACCCCGAATCAGGCAGTACAGATTGCCACCTGAGGCTGTAGCAGCCTTATCCAAAATTATTGACGAGCTCATGGCTCAGGGAGTAGTTGTAGAAACTGACTCCAATGTATGCAATTCTCCGATCATTCCAGTCATGAAACGTACTGATCCAAATGCACCCCCAGTATATCGATTAGTGATTGATTTACGCGAGCTTAACAAATGTATTATTCCTCAGTACCCAGTTGTTCCAGACATTTCTTCTCTGTTAACTGCCATTGATTCCGAAGCCATGTTTTTCACTGTTATTGACCTCAAGAATGCATTTTTTAGTGTTCCAATTCATCCAGACAGCCAGTTTCTTTTCGGATTTTGTTTAAATGGAAGGAGCTATATGTTTACACGCGCTCCTCAAGGTTTCACAGAAAGCCCTAGTATTTACAGTCAAGCACTCAAGAGACAACTAGACAACATTCACATGCCAACTGACACTGCCCTGCTCCAGTATGTCGATGATCTACTGATCACAGCCCGTTCTGAACGTGACTGCGAGCGAGCATCACTTACAGTTCTGTATTTCCTTGCCGAGATGGGGCACAAGGTGTCACCTTCGAAGCTTCAATTCTGTGTCCAGCAAGTGGTATACTTAGGACACTTGCTGTCCAAGAGGGGTAGGCAGCTGACACCCGACCGTATCCAGTTAATAGCGAGTCTTCCCCAGCCCAGAACCCAGAAGGAGGTACGTGCTTTTATCGGCCTTACTTCTTATTGTAGACAATGGATTCCCCAGTATGCATTCCTAGCCAAACCACTGATACAGTTAACGACACAGGAGGCAGCCGTATCGACTGTCCTCCCTTGGACATCTGACCATACACTTAGTTTCAACGAGTTAAAGAAAGCCCTATGTCAAGCTCCAGTTCTAGCTACACCGAACTACAGTAAGCCTTTTACACTTTTCGTTACAGAACGCGAAGGTACAGCATTATCTGTTCTCACACAAGATCAAGCAGGTCAATACAAGCCCTGTGCTTATTTTTCGAGCACATTAGATCCAGTCGCCCAGGCGTTGCCTGCGTGTCTCAAGTCAGTTGCAGCCACGGCACTAGCTATCAGACAAAGTGATTCCATAGTTTTAGGACATTCTCTGACAGTACAGGTCCCACATTCAGTAGAAGTTCTTTTAAACCGAACACAAACTCAGCACTTGACAATTGCACGTTTTACAGGTTATGAATTGACACTGTTCCAGCCACACATAGAAATTAGACGCTGCAACGTCCTGAATCCTGCTACACTGTTACCATCAGTTAGTTCAAATCCAGACACACATGATTGTGTGGAAGTAGTTAACATCACGACAAAGCCAAGACAAGACCTGACAGATATTCCGTTACCAGATCCTGACCTGACACTTTATGTGGATGGTTCATGTATGAGAACTAGTACAGGAGAACTAGTCGCCGCGTATGCAGTGACTACTGACACTGAAGTTATTGAAACACACCGTATTGATACTCTGTCCGCTCAAGCAGCAGAGCTAGTCGCTCTGACACAAGCCTGTATACATGCCAAGAACCTGAAGGTTAATGTTTACACAGATTCACGTTACGCATTCGGAGTTGTACACGACTTCGGAGTGCTCTGGCAGGAGAGAGGTTTTATGACTTCTCATGGAACCAAGATTCAGCATGGTCTCCTTATTCAAGCCCTGTTAGATGCCATACATTTACCGACATCTATTGCTATCATGAAGTGCAAAGCACATACGAAAGTTACTGACATTATTTCCCAAGGTAATGATTTAGCAGACCGCACAGCCAAGCTTACAGCACAGACTCCAGACATTCCAGTTAATCAGACACATATTCCAGAACTGACTACATGCATGACAGTTAAGGACCCTACTCAAGATGTCATAGATATCCAGTCACATGCTACTCCCGATGAAATCAAGAAATGGTCTGTACAAGGAGGGGTCCAGACAGATCAAGGATGGTTAACGAAGGGTAGAGCCACATGGTTTCTCCCCGATTCTATGGTTCAAGTCATTATCAATACCGCACATAGTCCAGCACATTTAGGAGAAAAAGCTATGTTAGACAGTATCCAGAACATTTGGTTCAACAAGCATTTACGAGCTGCAGCCAAGCAGAAAGTCCGTACCTGTATGATATGTTGTCAGTTTAATCCAGGTAAAAGTGTCCCGGTGGAACAAGGTGGTTTCCAGCCCCCTGACCACCCTTTTGAGGTCCTCCAGATGGATTATATTCAAATGGAGCGATGTCGAGGTTTCAAGTATGTCCTTGTAGTTGTATGCGCCTTGTTCAGGTGGACAGAAGCATATCCAGTCCCAGATTACACAGCCGCGACCACTGCCAAGCAGTTGGTTCGTGAATTCTTCCCTAGATATGGACTCCCTAGAGTCGTATATTCTGACAACGGCCAGCCATTCTCATCAGAACTCATGAGACACGTTTCCCTTTTGTTAGGGTACCAGTGGAAGTTCCATTGTGTACGCCATCCAGAAGCAGCTGGACTAGTCGAAAGGCATAATCAGACTCTGAAAATCCGTATAGCAAAAGTCTGTAAAGACAAGGGTGTGGACTGGTTAGTAGCTTTGCCAGTCGCTCTGTTTTACATGCGTATGGTCGCACATTCCAGATCAGGTCTGTCCCCGTATGAGGTCGTTTTCGGCCGCCCCCCTAACATGTGGGGTACTCCTAGACCCCGAAGTATTACCGATGTTTCATGTAATATGCTGACAGATTACCTAGCTTCCTTGATGTCTGCCCTCAACTCATGTCGTTCACAGGTTGCCGCCGCATTTCCAGACAATACCGAGGTGGCACCGCACGAGATCGTTCCAGGTTCCCTTGTGATGATCAGAAATTTCGACAGGTCAAGTCCGCTGGAACCACGTTGGAAGGAGCCACGTCAGGTCCTCTTGACCACCCGAACTGCCGTCAAGTTGGAAGGCAGGAAGGGGTGGGTCCACCTTTCTCATGTAAAACTTTTCAAAGGACCGAAACCAGTCTTCAAAAACATTTCCAAGAACATTTCCCAGGATTCGAAGGATTGCCAGAACATTGTTTTAAAGGACTGTCCCGCACAAGACATTATTACAACCCCTCCCTTGTTAGAGAAAACTCCGCAACAGGAGTATAAGTTAAAGCTCAGGTCTAATAAGTCAGCCAGTTTGATTGTATAAGTCCTCCCCTAGGTGAAACGGTTAGACTGTTTCTGACATGTATAAAATAGACCCCCATAGTGAGAGAGTCAGTCAAAGTTCACTCAAATGTATCGTTTTTCTAAGTTTCATATTGTTTCTTAGCATAATGATTTCCTGCACCAGCTACGCACTTTTTCTGTGTTTTCCAGTTCCTCATGTAAATATGTCTGCTCATGCTACAGTAGAGCACACGTTTAGTGATCTGCCTCCTCACGAATATTCATACCGCCTCGCAATGCGTAATAACACATTCATCCGTATGTTACATTATTCACACCAGACCAGCAATGCCACTAATTGTTGGGTGTGTGGTCGACTCCCCCCTTTCCAGACACCGAAGGGAGTTCTGCCACTCTTTCCTTATCCATTTTCACACAATGGTTCGTGTGGAGCATGGTCCACGTTAATGTCATCTACAACAGATATGTCTTTTCTTAACAGTACATGTTACCCAGACAAGCAAGGTTTCCCCCACAGAACAGGTTTAGATCTAGAAAATGAAGTATATAATATAGGAAATTATTCGTCGAATTTCATGGTCCTGAATGTTCAGTCTGATACTACTCCAGACTCACCTGCTATTTCAGTACTACCAGTCAAAGGCGAATTATGTATCCGTAGTTATGGTTCTGTACATATAGGTCATAGTGAATGTACTACTGTTATCAAGTATAGTGACAGTAGGAAATCTATTTTCAAAGCTTCACGTCATTCTTATTTCATTTGTGGTCAAACTGCATATGTCCGTCTGCCCCTCGATTGGGAAGGAACCTGTTACATTGCCTTCCTACTGCCACCTGTTTTTCTAGCCCCACCTGATTACCATAGGAATTCTTTTTTAGTACACACTAGACACAAGAGAAATCTCCCCGATTGTCGATTATACTGAAACCGCCGCAGAGCAATTCATTGATGTAGATAAAGGTGTTTTCCCTTATTTAGGTACAGTTGTAAATAGTAAGCTAATTCGTAGGTTAACAAGAACCCTTGAAGCAGTAGTAGATGAGACTGCCTCCGCTCTAGGTAACTTAACTGAAGAGCAATCCTTTATGAGAATTGTCGTTTTACAGAATCGTCTCGTCCTTGACGTCATACTGGCCGATAGGGGCGGGGCCTGTAGAATTCTCGGATCCAGCTGTTGTATTTTCATTCCAAATAACGCGCCGTCTGTTTATTCAGCTATAACCAGACTCCATAAAATTGCCCATCTGTTACACCAAGATCCAGGCACCTGGACATGGTCCGGTTGGTTCTGGAATATAATTTCCGCATGGGGATGGAAAGTCCTGTCCTTTTTAGGTATTGCAGTAGCGATCATATTTAGCTGCTGCCTCTGTATACAATGTGGCCCTGCGATTTGCAGCATGTGTGCTACCTCTTGTATTCCCAGTCCCAAGCCCTGTTCTAAATCCCGTTCCAAAACAATTCGAGATGAGCAAATGGTACTGTATGAAATGATAGACGGTATCATGAATATTGATGTTTCCTGATGGAAACGTAGTGACAAGGAGGGAATGTGGAAAAGTAAATTTTGCCATGTTCTGTGTCCCTACGCCTCATCCATCATATGTTATGTGTGCATGATCAATATGCATATGTTATTCCCCATTTCTGATTAAAGACGCAATTACAGTTGTGTCCACCTCTAGTATGTTAGTTTCCAGTCCTCGTGAATACTACGAATATCAGGCCTATGTAAGTAATGTTGCCACGTTTCTCAGTGTGCACGTTATTCAATTATAAAGTCCCCGTTTCCAGGCCTCAAAAGGGCCCGGACCACAGATTCAGCTCCTGTCTCCTGAAAGCCTCGCTGAGGAGCGATACAGCCCCCACCTGTATCCTCGACCCTTCACTTACTTCCTGCCTCGCAGTGCCCGGTGCAGCCCGGCTCTGCCTCTGAGTCTGCCAGAGTCTGCCAAAAGTATGTTATAGTTCCTGCTATCAGTTCAGTCCTCCTCCTCTGCATTCCTAAGCTACTGAACTGCATCAATAGTTTCTGTCATTGTCTAGCCTTCTCGTCTCCATGTTAGAGAAATACTGTATTTAATAGTCATTTAATATTCTTCACGCACTACATGTAGAATAATGCATGGTCCAGTCTTAGAAATCAGGTTAGCCTCTCCCCTCATGACTTCTAGTTTATATCAACATGTTCCCTAAACATTAGATATCAGATAGGGTTTAGGTACATGTCGCTCCGACCCTCCAGACTCTAGTCTCTGCTCCTAGCTCAGAGTTCATAGCCCCCAGCTTCTCCTAGTAACACGTCATTGCTAGTTTTCGCGCACCATTAGGTTAGAGGTCCCGGCTCCTTAGGTAGCCCCCTCCTATGTGTCCGCCCATTCATGACATATTCTGTTACGTTTGCATCACATGTCTTAGTAAACTCCTAGTTACACCTCTTTTTACTGTTATCTCTCGCGACTACTACGCGTCACGCCTTCTACTCCACCCACTGCTACGCCTACTGCAATGTAATGCTATGTGTTTGCGCTATGTATATAAGTCAATGTTATGTTATTAAAAGTTAGCGCGCTCATCCCAGACCTAGCCCCGGCAGCTGCTGGGCCTTATTGTCCTATTCCCATGCAGGTTGTCCTGATCCTGTCCTTATGCTGTAATAAACCTGCAGAAACTCCTACTACCTCGAATCTTGACTCTTATTTATTGAGCTATCTGTTATTCATTCATTCATCCAAAAATAGGGTATTATTTATTTATTTACCACAACCTGTGTGATGTCAACTATCATTGCTCTGACCACACTATATTCTTTGAAACTTTTCACTCAATCTTTATCCCTCACCAAATCACTTTCCTACCCTACCCCATCCTTTTCGGGCACAATATGTTCGGATGTATAATGTACAATGAAGAGTTCTTATAGCATTTATGCCTTGATGAGGATGTGATTAAATAACATCGCTCATTTAACAGCACATGATTTGTTTCCTTCATTCCTGTAATTGATTGTCTAGAATTGTCTGTTTTTGTCAAATGTTCAGCATTCTAGAGACAGCAGGAGCACCACTGTTGCAGAAAAACAAAAAAGACTAAATAAAACTGAATAAAAAAAGAAAAACCAATCCCTCATCCTGGAAGCAGCATGAAGTACAAGAGATTAGAAAAACTGAAACACCTCGGCTGCCCAACCCCTGTAATAATGGGACCCGCAAACCAATCCAACCGGAAATCCTTTTGTGACCTTTGCACTACTGTTAGCAGAGCTCCAAACAATGGCATGGAGACAGAACCTAAATCTCCCCCAACAAAAGTAATCATTATCACCATTGAAAAAGACCAGAGTTACAACTAATAAAAAACAGCTATATGTAAAGACACAGCGACGCCCCCTAGATTTTGAATAGCTAGTCAGGCGCCCTATGACCATCTGCCACATGTGAACCCAATATGAACAAGTGGCCATCTCAATGGGGTTCTAACAATCCCCCTAATTCCCATCCGGAATCAGGGAGTTCGAAGGGAAACATCCTTGAGCCCCAAAGACAAAGATTATCAGGACCAGAACCAATGCTGCGACTATATCAATTGGGAAAACTGGACAGGTATGGGGAAGCCTGGGCATACTGCAAATGAGTCCATGTAAAGAAGATGTCTTAGCCCAAAAATGGGCATGTTAAAAGTACAGGAACAAATAATAATAAAAAAATTGTGCTTCAGCACAAATCTACCTCTAGGGACAATTAGAACGTTTTAAAGAGAGGGAATTCCCTGAAATTCTGTGCCAACCTTCCTGACCAGGAATTGATCAACTTAGGGGACATTGATTCCATAGCCTTCCTACTCCCTGCAAGTGGTTAGGTAAATGAACACACCAAAATTACCTTCACCAGGCAGGCTTTGGTCAAGTCCTTGAGGGAGTGTAAGGCCTTACTTGAACAATGGGGGAAAAGGGTGGCATGTCCAGCTGTGACCAAATACCCTGTGATGCTCTCACCCAAGGCACAATAAACCAGCGTGAAGGCAGACCACACTTGGGAAGAACAAAATGGACCAAAGCACATGCAGGAATTATTACTAAATGGCACCCAAAATGGGATGTATGACGTTTCAACGCATGCTTTTACAATGCATGCCATTACGACGCAGGTTTTACAACGCAAGTCGTTACAACGACTTGTGTTGGGGGCGCTGGATAGTGAATAGTTTAATTTACTATTCCAACTCCAGTCCCCGTGGATAGTAGGGAAGGTGTTGGATAGTAAATTAAAACTATTCCCTATCCTAGAGCGCCCCCCAGCGCAATGGGTTGTAATAACTTGTGTTGTAAAAGTTGCTTCGTAATGGTAGTGTGTTGTAAAAGTTGCGTTGTAAAGGATGTCCCCCCCCCAAAATGTGACCAGACTTATGGAAATTTCAGAAGGTAAGTAAACAATAAAGGCAAGCCGTACGAGGGAAGGGTGCTTCTGTGTCGCACAGCAAACAAAAATCACGTACTGGGCATGTTTAGCAAGAGTACTAAGTAATAAGCTCATGGAACAAAAGAGGTTTAACTGATTCTGATTTAAAGCTGGAGGCATTAGTGCAGCTGAGGGATGCAGACATTATTTTACTACAAGAACATGGGCCCTTCGGTCAACTTCCTGGCACAACTTTACAGTTTAGGAAGCCCCGGTAATCGAATCACAGGCAGGTAAGGGACATGCCTCAGGTGGGGTTTCAGTCTATGTAAAAAATGAACTGTCTGTAACTACTCAGCAAGGAAAAGGGAAACGTTATTATTCTTTTGGTGTGCCAAGTCAACAAATTAAACTGGAACATGTAATTTTCCCTTATACTAGGAAGTATCTACCTCCACCCAGTCAAGGTCAAAAGGGTGTTAACACTAGCATTACTACCACCCACATTAAGAGGACTGAAACTGTCCCATACAGAAGCCATGTGGGTAATTATGGGAGATGTCACTGCCGACTTAGGATGCACCGAGCTAAACGACACACTTGAGGATCTTGAAGACCACATCTGTGCTACACTGTCAATTCAGACCAACTCCAATGTCCGAATAAACAAGGTAATGTACTAGGTGATACACTAAATCAACTGGGCAATTTCATATTAAATGGCGGGTTTGAAACAGATTCACCGGCAGCCTGCATCCACTTCTCTTGCTTCAGGATTAAATCTGGGTGTCTGTGGCCCACTTACAGCACATAGGTGATTTTGAAGTAGTTTCAAACCTGGCAAGCGACCATGCAATGCTAAAATGCAAAGTCCAGGCTCTAAGAATGTGCTGTTCAAAAATTAGCCACATTGAGAGTCAAGGGGATCTGGAGCCCATCAATAGAATAGAGTGGAATACAGATGTCCAAGCAAGGCTGGGCTTGAGAAGAGCTGCAGAGAAGGAATACTGACCAAAATTGAAACCTAGACCTATGGGGGTCACTGGTCTCCTTTCTAACAAGGAAGGATGGGGTCAGGACGAACCAGGTCAACAGTGATGGCTTAGGACAGCATAGGGTCATGGCCAACACAAGCATCCTCAAGGGGCATACAGCAGGTCTGAAAACAGAATTAAATAAAGCCCTCAAAGCCCAAAGCAGTGACAAGGAGGGAAACCAATGGCTGTGGAACAAGGCTTTAATGGCCAAAACATAGGAAAACTCTATACGCTAGACAAAAGGAGAGGAAATCATGCAAGTGGGCCCAATTGTATGAGATAAAAAAAATTCAAAGATCAAAGGAAATTCTCAATATGGATAAATAGTATTCTACCCCCAAAACATGAGCAGGAAGTATCTAATATATCACCTACTTAATGGGAGTGCTACATTGGAACTTTATACATGTGCCATCTATAGCCGGTTCTCCAGTCGTTGAACCCAATCCTGGAAAAGACAGGAGTACAATATGTACAACTCAGGATCAAGAAGAAAATGTTATCAACGCAATGCATACAAATGGAGCTATAAGACAAGCAGCATTCCAGCCACAGTATTTAAATGGTCCCCCACAAGATGGGCCACCGTAATGACTTCATTATTTCAAACATACATGCTAGGAGCATCCATACCAGATACATGAAGAGGTTCGCTCCTGGTACCTTTACACAAGAAAGGGTCTCACTCCTGTCCAAGAAACTATCTGCTAATTGGACTCCTGGATGCAGAAAGGAAGTGCTATGCAAGCATCCTTAATAAGGAATTTCAGGATTGGGTGACAGAGAAGAAATTGATTCCTCCATACCAGAGAGGATTTCAAAAGGGCTGCCATATTGAAGATAATCTAAATTGCATTTCCCACCTGATTGAAGAGGCAGTGGCAACCAAGAGTAAGGCTCTTTATGTGGGATTCATTGACTTCAGAACAGCATTCAACAGCATCTCAAAAGAGCAACTGTGGATGAAGCAACACGACTGGGGCATTCCATCTCATCTAGTAAGGGCTATTGTATCATTATACTCTAATACGTGTGTAAAGGTAAAAGTGAGCTATGGCTGGTCCACATCCGCACAAATTATAACCAATAAAGACCTAAAGCAGGGTTGCACACTGACACCACTACTATTCAACTTATATTTTGTCGATCTAAAAAAATCATCTCAAAACAGAGAGGACATTTCCACCAAAGAAGACCAGCTTCAGAGCTCAGACACTCCAGTATGCAGATGATACTGCACTCCTTGATCAAACACCACCGGGTCTACAGAGACTTTTAAATGCTCTATCCACCTACTTCTAAGCCAATAACCTAAAGCTCAATCTTGCAAAAACAAAGGTGATGATTATTACCCACAGACTCATACAAAGAGGGGCATGGTTTATCCATGGGAGTGCGATTGAAGTCGTGGACATCTACAAATACCTTGGGGTATGATTGAACAGCAGAGGTCACACTTCTTTGCATATTCTTGCCTAGCAGACAGCAGCAAATCCATTAGGACGGGCTTTCCATAAACTAAAAAAGTCAAGCAAGCTTCTCCCAACAATTTTGTATGGAGAAACAACATTTAGAGATAAGTTGGCAAATTTGGTGGACAGGGCGGAATCCATCTGTTACAGTATAATTATCTCCTTACCAGACTTTACTTCACATGCCCAAATCTGTCTAGAAATGTGTTTGTCCTCACAATATCTGATGCTGAAGGCAACATTTCTAGTTTATTGCCTCAAAGCTTAACATGCCAAGAATGACACATTAAAAGAAGCAATTTGGGAAGTAATGAACACCCCACAAAATACTGCTACTGGAATACTCCACCAAACATCCTGGAGGCACGAGAGATCTGGTCCCCTAACATCAAAGTTGTTGAAAAATACGAGAAAAATAATTTCAAGGGATCAGGGTGTGCAAGCACTGAAGGAAAAGTTCACGGCAACTGGACAATAATGAACCAGGTGTCCTCCCGCTCTATCTCTCGCTACGAGTTGGCAAGGAAGTGATAAAGCAGTTGATGAAACTAAGATTTGTTCTAATCCTCTTAAAAGCCTACTGGTATGGCTGGAGGAAATTTGACAACGACAACTGGCAATGAAGATTTTGAGCAAGGGGATAAGAATTCATGTCCCACATCCTCTGCATTTGTGAATAGTTGCTCCTGCAAAGAAAGTTCTGACTGCGTCCAACATGCGACGCGGCCTCTATTGGAGGACAGAGAGCACAACTGCTACAGATGGTCTATGCTGACAGGTTGCGAAATACCATGGACTTTACCCAGCCCTTAAAGATGGATCTCTTACTAAAAGCCTGAACGACGAATCACACCATCTAGCCGCTTGATTCCTGAAACTCCTTAAAAGCACCTTTTCAGTCTAACAGACGATACAATCTCTGCTAGAGACCAGATAGTATTACTGCTAAAGATGGTCCATGTGACATGCTGTTAAATACTGTGCACGTTACCTGGATTTTAGGGCTGGCCTTCCTATCAGAAGCCAACTTTGCACCTCAGGCACCTGACAAACTGTCATTTAAGACATTTAAGAACAGCAGAACATGAATATATATAGCACTCTAACATCACCACCACAGTGGTGCAAGTTTTTTCCAATACTATGGGAATATTATCAACAAAAGGCGCTTCATAAACCCCTTTATTATTATTATTATTATTATTATTATTATTAAATATTGCTAAGCGCATTTAGCACATTTTTTTTTATCGCCGTCTATCACTGGTTCACAGCACATCATTAGCGTCCTATTATCAAGGCGCCGCTAAGATGCGATGTGAAGCCAGCGATAGCGGGTTTTAGCAGGAGAAATCCTGCGATAAACCCAGTGCGATAAATAAAAAGCTTGCTAATAGGCAAGGTGGTCGTAACCTGACTATCCACCTCCCATGTAATGTATGGCTAAGTCATATTTCATTTAGGCGTTAGGGAAATGCGATAAACGCGCTTAGTGCACAGTTTTTTATCGCGCCGCTGGTTTCGGGCCACATTGGTAATAAGGCGATGTTGTGTTAGCGACCGTTTTCATGGACTTTAAGTCAGAAACGCCTACCTTGCATGTCATTAGCTATGACATGCAAGGCGTAATTGAAAACGGTCGCTAACATTATCAAGCAAGCGCTAAAGCAGTTTAGCGCTTGCTTGATAATAGTGCGATAGAATTGTCGCCGATTTTCACCCGAAAACGGACGCTTAAAGTGGCGATAGGTCTATCACAAGACCTTGATAATATGCCCCTAAAGGTTTTAATTGAACAGCTCTTTTTTAACAGTATTTATGGTTTTACTAAAACATAAGTTATGTACCCCTGAAGAATAACATAACACAACATGTGTATTTGCAAAAGCACACATTCACCCTTGGGTATCTTGGTGCTAAATAGCAGATGGTTATTGTTACCCAACTCAATGGTTCCATTTATCGACCTCAGATGGATGAAAGGCTGAGTGGACCCACTGGGATTTGAACCTGTGACCATGAGGTCGAGCACAGGCCCCTGAAGTGGATGCATTACTCCACTGAGCCACCAGACACTTTTTTGGGTGAATTATAATGATTTTAATCAATCGCTCAATAAAGATAATCAATCTATCTCTATCTATCTATCTATCTATCTATCTATCTATCTATCTATCTATCTATCTATTTATCTATCTATCTATCTATCTATCTATCTATTATTTGCCATTAAGTTTGCCATTTGGTTTTACAGAGGACAGGGCACATTTCACTTCACTTTTGAGGATAGACAGCTTTTCTGCGATCCAATACATAAACCATCTTGGACGTGCCAAAGCTAAGCCAGGCCCCTGATAGGGTTGACAACGGCATTTTGGGTGTTCTGGCGCTATAAAAAATTTCTGTTAGAGTTGAATTTTTTCCTAGCATTCACATCATGACAGGTTGGCACTCTTGGTACCTTCTTACCAGGAGACTTCATCAATTAGTTTTTCAATTATGGAATTGTCACTGGGGCCTGTTGACAATATGTTTGTCTCCTGTTTGAACTTACAGTTGCCCACTTTAACAGTATACTCTTGCCATAGATGTGTTTTTACAATATTGGCCACATTTACACTTTTACTCCTTTTGTCATCATTTCAATGTACCTGGCTGTGATTCTTAGATTGAAGACCTTGGTGGCTTAGACTTGGTCCCCCAAAATAATAATATATATTCCTTTGTTTCATCTATTTCACCGTCAGATCCTCTGAGATCCCCACAGCAAGAGTCCTAATCTGATCCCATCCGCTAATCTAAAGCAGATGGCTTCAAGGTTTTCTGGTATTCTTCGTCACCGACAGGCCTTTTACCTTTAGGTATTGCCTTATAAAATATCCCTTGGCCCCCAAGACTATCAAAGCTTACAAGAAACCTTTGTGGAGCAGCGTCATTTTAGCTCCACCCTTACACGTCAAAACTTACCAATTAATATGTGGTCTTAGCACCATATACTTTGTGTGTTCTAATGTTATTATTCTATAGTGGTGCACTCAAATGTAAAACTGAAGTGCATACACTGTAGAAACTAGAGATTTATAAACATGTGCTTATTATTGTTTGACCTATTCATGAAGAAATGCTGTTTTTATACACTTTTATACTTGTTTCAAGCTATACTGCATGCAAATGAACAGTGCATCACATGTGTAATAATGATTTTAGTATTCATCTAACATTTATTTTTAAATAGCATGTGCACCTATATTTATGTAACTGAAGTGCACTCTGAAGCTGTTTTAACTTGGCAAACACAACAAGATGATGAACGGAGTGCTGAAACGTTTCAGCCACGCTTTCCCAGTTGCAGATATGGGTTGAATCCTTTTTCTGTAAGATAATCATTCTTGACCCTGCTTCTCATGGTAACAGTTCAGCCCAGCCTGCCAGGCCAGGTGCTCCCTGAACCTGAAACAAGCATCCTATGACCAGTTTCGGGGTATCACCCCACATTTGCAAGGCTAGCTTAAATCCAGTGGCATAGTGAGCAAGGGACCCACGGCTAGGCATACCCTTGGCCACTTAGGGCGAACATAGCAAATACAACAAGATGATGGACAGAGTGCTGAAACTTTTCAACCAATCACCCCCAGTCACTGATCTGGGTTTAATCCATCATTCTTTTTGCTCACCATACCACGACAATTTTGACCCAGTCATATGCAAATCAGTCTTGACCCTGCTCCCCATGGGAACAGTTTAACCCGAACTGCCTGCTCTGCCACCATATTCAAGCTAGCCTGGATGATGAAGGATGATACCCCAAAACGAGAATGCTTGTTTATGGTCCAAGGAGAACCTGGCCTGGTAGATCAGGCTGGACTGGAGTTCCATGGTCAGTAGGGTCAAGAGTGATTTGCATGTGGCTGGGTCTAATCTGAAATGGCGTGGCATGCAAAAAAACAATGGATTTAACCCAGATCTGTGACTGGGGGTGAATGTTTGAATTGTTCAGCATTCCGTCCATCACATGTTCTTTTTGCACTTGTTTAACTTGACCATAATAGGCCCAAACTTCGAAATGTATTTTTATGCTTGCACTGCATGTTCTTTCCGCTGCAGGCTCCGTCCCAAGATTTCATTAAGTAGAGAAAGGAGTACTATGTATTAGAGATCGAGAGGCCTGAGAAGAAAATCTTGGCAAAAAGTGTGGAGATGTTAATACTGTGAAGAAATGGTTTATTCATTATACATCTGCAACATTTGAGGTGGTCAAGGACGTGGCAGCGTCTAGTTTTTTTTGCGATGGTAGTAAATTCCAATGTTGTTAAAATAATGATGGGTTTACTACGATTGGTCCAGGGAAAGGTAGCATGGCAAATAGATCATTCAACCATATCTGTATGGTTTTATTAATGAATATGCTGTTAGACTGTACTCCAGATCTTTCTGAACTTTGAAAGGTACTAACCTCTCTGCTTGCCCCATTACTGGCAAGTGTTTGGCTATATGCTATACAGTTTTTCCTTTTGAGGGTTTCTACTGAAATTCTCACAATGCTGACACCTTTCTGCATTCTTAAATTTCCCACTTCCCATCCTTTATGACCCACCTATAGTCAGATTTAAATTGTGGGTACACTTTTTTTATTTATTCATATTTAGAGAGGAACGGAGCTTCTCAGAGGAGCTCTGAAATTTGTTCTTTTGTACTTGGATTATTCTGACTGCCATCTTTATTAGACTTTTGCCTTTAAGCCCAAATCCACATTGGAGTCCTTAATATACTTGTTGTCATGCTTTATGTGCATAATACTTTCCTGTTTTGCTTACTTGGTGGTTTAATACTTAGGGGCATAATTACAGGCTCCTATTGCCTCAGGAACTTCACTTTTAACAACGTTTCTGTGGCGATAGAGGCTTTACCTTATTTACAAGGCAGGGTTAAGCCACTTAATGTGTCTTAACACCACCTTGTAAATAAGGCACCCTTTCACGCTATATTTAGAGTGAAAATGTTGGCCAATGGGTATTGTGGTGGGTGTTCAGCTGCAACCCCATTGATTTTGAAGCTGCCCCATGTTTACAAGAGTGGGGTAAATAGGAGGCATCGCCAAAGTTAATATCAGGGAAAACCTGGTTTTAACATGGCGAAATTAGGAGAAATGCTTCATTTCCCATTGTTTTTGCTGTTTCTATGTGTGCTGCATTGTTTATGTCCTGGAAGGTGTTCCTACCTGCACATAACTAATCATTAAAAAAATGATGATTTGCAACTTCTATGTGTGCTGCACAATGCAGCGCACAAAGAAGTTACACATTTCCATTTTGTAGTGTAGTTCCTATATTCCCAATAGGCTCTGCGCATTGGAATAACATAAACGATAGTTTAGACGTAGGACTGAGGTTGACTAGGTCTCTATTGAATATGTTAGACTTAATATGAATGCCAGCTAGCTCAGAGGTCACTAGAAACGTTCTAGTGGCGCCTAGACAAGAAGGGATTAGTTTCTGACAACCGCATAAACATGACAACTTTGCTCCCTCCAGAATAAGGAGTATCGGCCTGATTCATGAACCGAAATTGCGCTCGCAATAGCTGCGAAAAAGCTAATGCGAGCGCAATAGTCAAAATCGGTATTCATGAAGGAAATAGCGAATTCGCAAACACAGAATAACGAATACGCAAATTTATTCGCAGAATCCCGGCAGTAGCCCATTTGCGAATCGGAAATAGCGAGGAACCACGGATACAGCGAAACATATTGCGAAACCGCAATATAATTGCAATCGCTATTCAAGAAAATTCGCTAATTGCGAAAAACACGTAAATCGCAATTTGCGAGGCTCATTTTAAGGACAACCCAAAGCAGGTGGTAACCATCAAAGCCTATGAATTTTTTGGGGGAAAAACCGTTACCCAATCAGGAACAGGTGCTGGCCTGACCAAACACACTTAAGGAGATGCTGCAGCAGCATTAGGAGTCTCACAATGCCAGGACTCTACATGGTGGTCAGGCGGCGAAGGCTACAGAGAGCAGCACGGAGGAGACGTAGGATCCAGGAGAGGATATTCCGCCAGCGGGTCACCCTGCTGGGCCAAACCAGAGAGCAAATATACGCAAAGTACCGCCTGAATGGGGCAATGATCATCAAGCTAATTCAGGACCTTGACCCCCTGATGCAGCACCCAACAAGGCGGACCAATGCCGTGCCCACACATGTCCAGGTATTGTGCAGCCTGCACCTTCTGGCCTCCGGGAGGTTCCAGGGGATAGTTGCTGTTGCAGGGGGGATATCCCAGCCCACCATGTCCCGCTGCCTGAGGAGTTTCCTAAATGCAATGCTGACCCAGCTATACCACCACATCAAATTTCCCACCAGACAACAGGAGTTGGATGAGACCAAGCATCAATTCACAATGTTGCGCATTTCCCACATGTGATAGGATGCATTGACTGTACCCACATCGCCATCTGCCCACCAGCTGAAACGGAGTACATGTACCGCAACCGCAAGTCCTACCACTCCCTCAACATCCAGATGGTGTGCAATGCTAAGACATACATCACGGACATAGTGGCACAGTACCCGGGGAGCACACATGACTCCTTCATATTCCGGCACAGCGGCCTCCACACACGACTGGCCAGGGGAGACTTTGGTGAAGGACACCTACTTGGTAAGTACACTTGGCCCACAATGTTACACTGTGATGAAGTAGCTGCGCTGCACAGGCACTCACCCTCTGCTCCTCTCATGCAGGTGACAGTGGCTACGCCCTCCGTGAATACCTCCTCACCCCATACCTCAACCCTGCTACACCACAGCAACGGCGTTACAATGTAGCACACATACGCACAAGGAATTGCATTGAGAGGACATTTGGGCTACTAAAGAGCAGATTCCGCATACTGCACAAGACTGGTGGGGCCATGTACTACAGTCCTGATGTGTGCTGCCGCATTGTGGCTGTGTGTGCAATACTACACAACATTGCTACCAAGCGCCGGATACCTGTAGAGATCTCTGGCAGTGAGTCGGAAGGGGACGACCGGCCACCTGCACATGTGCGTCAAACATGCGGGGAGAATCCAGCTGAAGGACACAGACGCCGCAACCACATCACAATGAACAGTTTCTAGTACACCCACTCCCCTCACCCCACAATTCACAAATGCATGCCAATGGAAATAATGACAGGAGGCCGATGTACAATGCTAGAATAAATATTATTGTTGAAGGCACAATAATAATGACTTTTTGCAATTCTTAACATGTGAGCAGTATTGCGCCATACTCCTCTAAATCATACACAGGACATGCTTCTATCATCAGCATGTCCCTGCCAATGGACCGTAAAGTCAAGTGCGCCTCCGGCGCGCGGCACCCAATCGCCTTTCAGGCTCATCCTCTGGGACGGCACGTGAACCCGCAGTGGGCCTGCTGCTGCGGCGTAGCACACCAACCTGTGAGGCAGACAGGCTGCTGACACTGGAGGCCCCCTCACTAGTGTCGTCCCCACCACCATTGGCTGGGCCGGTTGGATGAAGTGCCAGTACAGCACTGGTGACCTGCTCCAAGACTCGCGCCACATCCTCGCAGCATTGCACCAGCTGCAGCTGCATAGCTAGGCATCGACGTGAGAGCTGGGAGGTGGCATTACCAATGACATAGTTAGAGCGCGTGTAGGCAGATAGCCGCGTAAGTAGCTGGCGGTGGCGGCGGCGGGCGGTGTTGCGCTGCGAGATGATGGCTGCAGTGTTCGCCTCCATAGCAGTTGTCATCCGCTCTATCCTGTCCGACACATTTCCTACATTGCGGCCAATGTTGTGGAGCTGGAGTTGCATTGCCCCTTGGCGTCGTGCCTGCAGTTGATGGATGCTCAGCATCCGGCGCTCTATGCTCTGCCCTGGCAGGCGCACAGCCATCCCCCTCCTGCCACTGCGTGCTGTGCTCTGCTGGCGAACCCTGCCATGCCTGCTGTGCTGCCTGGCCACAGTGGGTGTGTGCACTGTCTCCGCACTAGCAGCACCAGATGTTGAGGGTCCCGCTGGTGGTGGTGTTGCAGTTGACAATGGTGCAGCGCCTGATGGTGCTGGCGCAGATGGTGCTGGTCTGGCAGCAGGGATTGGTGCAGCGCCTGATGGTGCTGGCGCAGATGGTGCTGGTCTGGCAGCAGGGATTGGTGCAGCGCCTGATGGTGCAGGATGTGTGGCTGTTGGCACCTCCTCTGCATCCTCTGGTGCCTCGTCTATGTGCAGCCTGTCACTGTCGCTGCTGTTGTTGTCAGCGCCACCTGTGAGGGGAAGTGGACCTAGATAAATTGCATGTATCTGTCACACGTGCAGTTTCTACATGCATGCTGGCTGACATTCCCTGACTGGCTGTGGCATTGCTTACTTTGGGACATGTCTGGCTGCATTGGGGTTTTTGTACATTGTGGGCAGACTACATGTCCCACAATGCTTTTGGGCATGACCTAATGTGCATGGATTGCATGACTTGGGTTGATTATGGGAGGTTATAGGGTCATGGCCATTATCAGGGGACAGGATTGCAGTCGCATGCCACTTACCTTGGCTGTCTTGGGTGGGTCGGGATGAGTCCAGAGTGATGACCCCATACACGCCTCTGGCTCAAGTGTGTCCTCCACACGGTCCTCCAAGGGGGTGTTGGGAGGGACTGTAGGATCTCCACCTCCAGTAGCCAGGGTCTCGCCCAGCCTCTCTGCCACCCTCTCCTTGGCACGACCTCGGAGGTCGTACCACCTCTTTTTTAGCTCCTCGAGCGACCTGTGTGCTGCGCCCACAGAGTTGACTTTTACGCCAATCCCCAGCCACAGTCGGCGTTTCTCCGCTTCAGGCACCCTCCTGGAGTCCTTTCTAAATACTTTTGTGTAGTTTTCTACCACTCCCTCTATCAGGTGCTCCAACTCCTGCTCACTAAATTTGAGCTTCCGCTTGCGCCCAGTGTCACTGTGCCCTGGTGCTGCATCCTCTGCCATTGCTGCAGTCACAAAAGAGAGGATTTCAAAGTTTGGAGGTGTTCTGGAAGGAGCTCTGTGAGATGCAGCCTCGAGATCTGCCTCACTGATCTGTTTGGGGGTGGGAACTGCCAGCTTCCTGGTTGTGATGTCATCACTGTGCTCGAAAAGTGACTTCCCGTTTTAGCGATCTCGCTATTAGCGAGATCGCATTTAGCGAACTCGCTAATAGCGATATCGCAATTCCTACACGGATTTTGACAGAAATAGCGATTTTCCAGCGATTTTTGAAATTCGCTAACGCTTTTTGCGGCCGCGTGCGATTCGCTTTATTTTCTTGCACATTTTGATGAATGCCGGTCTGCGAATTCTAAATTGGGATTCGCTGTCAATCGCTATTTAGGATTCGCAGAATTCGTTTTTCATGAATCAGGCGGTATATCTCCAGAGTCGCGGAAACAATAGATAGCTATTTCACTCAGTCAATCGTGCATGCTTAGTTTCACCAGAAGCGCAGAGAAATAGAGAGACGGGCGTTTTCAATAAAAATGGTTATTTATTGAACAGTCTTGTTTCTCATGCAAGAGAAGTGAGTTGCCACAATTGCAATACTTGTCATAAAGTAAAGTGCGTACAGTAAAAGGAGTATTATGAAATAATATTGTAAAAGCATGGTACGGTTTCTAAGCCATACCGTGTTTAAAATATATACATATATAAAATCATTGACTAAAACGTACTCAACTGGTGCTTCTAAAATATGCCTAACCCGGTGTACCTAACCTAAGCCTAGTACGTGGGAAGGAGTAAGTGAGCTGCAGTTAAGTTAAGATAGTTTTTGCCAAGAATCTGAATCAAGAATTCTCTAAGGATCTAATCAGCTCTGTACCTTGGTTATAGAATGAAGGAGGTCTTGTATCTCGTTCTCAGGACTCGATCTCCCAGTAACCAGCAAGGGTGACTGTAAACACTGGAGCTGGATTTCTCGGCAGGAGAAAAGACCGCGTCTTTCTCAGTGTGTCAATGGGAGGGTCGGCTTCCTTCGGCACTTGCCTCAGCAGGGCGTCGGGCAAGTAGATAGTCGATCTGCTCCAAACCACCGTGTGTTTGTTAGGGCAGCTGTTGGTATATTTATACCTGGAAGGTGCCAAGTTTGACGTAAGGTTAGACATAAGACGTCACTAAGAACTTACAGTTCTTTCAGGACTCCAGGAGTTCTTGGACAAATCAAAACAGAAGCAGAGGGAATTCCCGGGCTGCTGGAGGCTTCGTTTGTTGAAAGAACATGTTGTACTTTCTAGGAGTCAATGGGAGTAGCCTTGCCGTATTTGGACTGCATTCGCTATGACTAAATATGATTATGATTCTTATGCCTTTATAAGGATATGATTTGTCAAAACCACATAAGGGCATAAATCGGGAATATTTAAATAGGGTCCTTGATACGTTCACAACAACTTGTGATTGTTTTTGTTCAGGGAGGGACACCATAAGATTTTACACATGGATGAGAGAACACCTCGTCACTGTTCTGGTAAGGACTCTTACATGTAATATGAATCTGAGTTGGCCACACCCTGAGGTAATGCACACTGTTTCTTGAAGCCATGATGCTGTCAAACACCAGAATATGTGGTAGGCAAGTGTCCTCGAGAAGGTGTCACATTCTCAGGAGCAAAAAGCCTAAAGGATGATAAAACCTTCTCACTGGATGAAAACTTTAAAGGAACAAGGAGAATTGGAATCAGGAATCAAACTATGGAATTCTTCAGAAGTGAAGAGTCAAAGAGTAGAGGGAGCAAGCCAACAACAAAAGAAAGACAGCCTTGTAGCAGGAGTAACTTTAAAAAGCAGTTGCAAACTCTCAAGTATGTGATTTTTCAAGGAACAAATGAGGGATGGAATGATGAACAATGCAAACCCCCAGCCCTGTCACCCACAAACCCTTGTCTGGGTTTGTGAGTGACTGGGCTGGGGGATTACAGGAGGCAGGCTGGGGCAGCCCAGTGGTGAATAGGGAGATCTGCATCTAGATGGGAAGGAGGAGTTGCACCTAGGACCTGAATAGGGCTGGGCCTTCCCTCTACAATGCTGACTCCACCCCCTGTGGCTTGTCTGAAGTCTCTGCCCTGCACTGTGAAAGGAGAGGAGGAATCATGTCAACAGAGTGCTCCAGAGCTGCATCTTCCCTCCCCTGTGCTGGCTCCACCTCCTTTGGGGTGGCTGATGTCTCTGCCCTGCACAGTGAAAGGAAGAAGAGAGTCATGTAAACAAAGTGCTCAGGAACAGGTTTGGACAAGGCAGATGCCTCTCTGCCTTGAGAGAACAAAGGATTTTGGGGTATAAATATTGGGACCCTCATCCCAAGAAATTAGATCACTTCTGGAACAAGAAACCTTACTGCAAAGGAGAAGAACCAAGGAAGCTGCAGGAGTTGTACTGCCCCTCTGTCAGTGTGCTGTTTGCTGGGTTGGCCTGCAGTGGTTGCTTCATTGCCAAGGGAAAGGAGAAGGAACTTTGTAAGGACTTTCATCTACAGAATATTCTCCAAGGGATTGAACTGTGCTTGCCTCCTGCAGAAGTCTCAGGGACAAAAGACTTCACCTACAGCTCCCTCCTGAATTTCCCTGCTGGGAATTCTGACTCCAGTCACTTGCATGCCGCTGGGAGCTGGAAGCGCGACGCATCGAGAAGAAGTGTGTCGCCGCCGCAGCAGAAATCATTGCAACGCCAGAGAAGCGAGCCTTTGTCGCATCTCCCTGGAAGCGTGTGTTCATCGAAACTGCCTGCTGTCGCATCACCGGAGAATTGTGACGCCATCGAGAGAGTCGCCATCGCATCACCGGAGAACCGTGTCGCAGGGCCTGTCGCGGCTCCAAAGTACAGAGTCGCGCAAGGCTGCCAGGGCATCATCGAATCGTCAGCGCATCGCCGCATCAAGGGCGACATCTTCTCGCATCGCAACCGGATCATCGAATCGCATCAAGGCGCCATCTTGCGCACCGAAATGGGCCCACAAGCCAAGAATCTACGCATCACCTTCACTCCTGTAAGGCTCACGACGAGTCTCCTACTCTGCGCAAACATTGAGGCAGGACGCAACCGTTTCCCCGGATCACGGAACCGACGCATCTCCGCCTTTTGCGAGCGTTTTGTTTGCTTTGCGTATCGCATCCAGGTACTTTGTTGAGAACTTTGTCGCATTTACTAACAACTTGAATTAAGCAACTTGAATTATCTTTTAAGTAATTTTAAGTGTAGTATTGTGGATTTTTGTTATTAGTGGTCTTGTGTTTAAGTCTATATAAAGAATACTTATTTTTTATAAAACCTGTGTTGTGTCCATCTGTAGTGTTTTCACTTTATTACTGTGTATATTCACAAATGCTTAACACACTGCCTCTGAGATAAGCCTGTCTGCTCGTGCCGAGCTACCAAAGGGGTGAGCAGGGGTTATTAAGGAGTGTAATCCCCTTATCCTGACTTAGAAGTAAGGGTCCCTATTTGGACAAAGGTGAATGCCATTGCCAACTAGAGACCCCCAGATATAACATTGGTGGTCAGCGGTGAGGATTTGGACTCTGCATTTGTGTTTCATATAGAGTGAGCGGTGTACACTACTAGTGAGTGCAGACCAAACGTGACCACATACTTTTTTTAGAATCTTTTTTCCTTGGACTGTTAGTTGTTTTCCTGAAAACTCCCAATTATTACTACCATGAGTAAACCAGCATTTATTGCATCTATGGACCTTGATTTTGAGGAAGAGAGGTTGGAAACCTACACTGTGAAACAGCTCAAGTATCTCTGCAGGAAATTGAAAGTTGCTACACCAGGCATTTCTAAAAAAGAGCACTACCAAAAGGCGCTGAGTGCCTGGGTAGAAGCTAGACATGTCCTTGATCTTGTGGTGGTGCCTGTTGGGGATGCAGATGGGCAAATTGATGGACCAGAATTTCCAGGCAGTGGAGGGGTGCCGTCCCCACCTGGCAACAGCATCTCTTCAAAAGACCTGTCCCCCAGACAACTGGAAGATAGGGAAAGAAATAGGGCACTTAAGCTGAAGTTGGCTAAACTTAGAATGGAGAGTCAGAGGGAAACAGAGAATAATAGGTTGCCCTTGGAAAGGGAGAGAATGAGAATGGAGCATGAGAGAATGTTGAGGGAGTTAGAGATCAAGGCCACGGGCTTAGAAATCAATCCCTCTGGTGGCAGCGCACCATCAGTGCCTTCAGAAGGCAGGGTACATACGGCCACATGCATCATTGTAGGATTTTGCACTTCCTAAATTGCGAAAATTAAGGAATCGCAATTTAGGAATTGCAAAATCCTATGCATCAAGAAATCCTAAAAGTTTTTTAGGATTTCTTAATTTTCGGAAATTGCGATTCCTTAATTGCGAATCGCAATTAAGGAATGGCTTTACATTGATTCCTATGGGCCTAGAGGCCCATAGGAATCAATGCCGTTTTGCATTTCTTTTTTTTTTGAACTCGCAATTTGTTGATGCATTGCAAGGGTGCAGAGGGGGTCCAAAGGACCCCCCCCTGCACCCCTGAAATGTATTTTAAACCCTTCCGCGCTAATGACAAAGCCAGCTCGTCATGGGCGTTACCTGCGCTACGCGGATGACGAGCTGGCTTTGTCATAAACAAGCCATTTTTTAAATTCCAGCGCACAGCGGGAATTCGCGGTAGCGCGGAAGCGGTTAAAGTGCATGTTTCACACACACATGTCCTAAGGACATGTGTGTGTGTAACATGAAAGTTTAAAAAATGTTTTTTTTTGCTTTTTAAAAATGTTTCTCAAATTAACACGAGGGTCAACCTCGTGTTAATTTGCACTTCCTATTTCAAAATTCGCATTTTTTTAAAAATTGATGCATTGCATTTAAGGATTCGCACAAATGTGATTCCTTAAATGCATTCGCATTTTTAGGAAATGCAAAAAAAAGCGAATTTTGAAACATTGTTTCATGCATCCCAAAAACGTATTTAGGAAGCGCAAACGGCCGAATTTACCGATTCGCACCGTTTGCACTTAAATAGGTTGATGCATGTGCCTGATAGTCCCAAGGATGTCATCAAAGATTTCCACAAAAGTGAAGATATTGGGCAGTGGTTTGCAGACTATGAGATAGCAATGTTGGCCCACCGGGTCCCTGAGAAGGATTGGGGAGCGGGGTTGTGGGGCCGCTTTTTAACTGAAGGTAGGGATACTTTGTTAGACTTGCCCAGTACTCATAGGATGTCTTATGCCCACATGAAAGAAGCACTGATGACAAGGTATGGGTTAACTCCAGAACTCTATAGACAGAGGTTCAAGAATTGTAAGAAACTGGAGGGAACCACTTGGGTAGAATATGTGTCTTTCTTTTGCAGAGCTATGGATGGTTGGGTGAGGGATAGCAATGTTGAAAATTTTCAAGCGCTCTATGATTTGATTGCTAGGGAGCACTTGTCTGCTAATTGTTTTCCACAGCTACGCCAGCACCTTATTGATAGCAAGTTGACTAACCCTGGAAAGCTTGCTGAAGAGGCAGACCACTGGGTCAGTACCAGGGTCCACAAGGGACTAGTGGGAGACTCCGCCAAAGGTGGGCAGGGTCCCCAGCAGAAGAGTGGTGGGAACAAGGGTAAACAGAGGGAGTTTCAAAAAGGTCTCCAAAGTAATTCTCAAGGAAACCAGGGTAAGGGTTCCCCGCCTCCCCCTGATAAAAAGTCTGGACCTCCAACAAGTAAACCTGTTCAGAGGGGGCCTGTTACCTGCTTTCAGTGTAAGCAGGTGGGACACCGTTGGTATGATCCCCAGTGTCCTCGGAAAGGACAGTATGTGCCACCCCGTGCACCACCCGGTCAGATGGCCAGTGTAGCCCTGGGTGGAGAGGAGATGGGTGCCCAAGGTGGGTGGGGTCCCACAGAAATGTCCCTTGTCTCATTAGGAGACTTTGAGATGGTCCCTAAACCTCAGCTGCCTGCTAACACTAAGAAATAGAGGCAGTGGGTGACCATCAATGGCCATAGAGTGGAGGCTCCCAGAGACACAGGGGCAAGTGTGACAGCTGTCAAGTGTCACTTGGTCTCTGAAGAGCAGGTAGTCCCTTATGCATTCTTCTCAGTTGTTGCCGCTGACAACACAGAGAGCCATTGCAAGGTGGCTCAAGTTCCCTTTGAGTGGGGTGGGGGTCTCTGGTACTCTTCAAGTAGCTGTGAGGCCAGCCATGCGTGTTGATTGTCTGTTAGGCAATGATTTAGAAAGCTCCCCTTGGGTTAAGGTGGAGAGGAAGGTGCATTTAGAGATGTTGGGTCTGCCTGATAGGGCATGTGTGACCACTCAGTGTATGGCAGCTAAGGGTGTTCAAGAGACCCTGGAGTCTGAACGTATGGCCCAGGGACCTGCCTTAAAGAGAAGAGGTAGGGGGCATGGGAAACCAGCCTCCATTGTTCCCACGGTCCAGGAGGAGGCAGACCTTGAGGGGGATGCCCTGGAACCCACTGGTGAGCAAGTGTCTGAACTGGGGAACTTTCCTGAGCTGACCCATTGGCAACAAGAAGGGGGTCCCTCCAAGGAGGAATTTTGTAAAGAGCAGCAGAAGTGCCCTTCTCTTGTGGGTTTGAGGCAACAGGCCACAAACCAGGCAGCAGGTGATCAGTCTGGATCACATTGGATCTACTGGGAGAATAGTCTCCTGTATAGCAAGCCTAAGGTTGCTGAGCCTGGGTCAACCCGTGTGCTGGCGGTACCCCAGCATTTTGGAGCCTTCCTACTGGGTTTGGCTCATGATGTTCCTTTAGCTGGTCATCTGGGGCACAACAAGACCTTTGAAAGGCTTGTCTCCCACTTTTATTGGCCTCAGATGTGGAAGAGTTCGGATACTCATTGTAGGACCTGTCAAACTTGCCAGGCAAGTGGGAAAAGTAGAATGAGGCACAAGGCCCCTCTCCAACCTTTCCCAGTAGTCAGTACCCCCTTTGAACAGGTGGGCATTGACATTGTGGGGCCACTGGACCCCAAGACAGCCATGGGCAACAGGTTTATCCTGGTCTTGGTAGACCATGCTACCTGGTACCCGGAAGCCATTCCGCTCAGGACAGTGACCCTCCCCCGTGGTGGGATGTGCACTGATGGGGATCGTCTCCCGTGTGGGGTTCCCCAGAGAGGTTGTGTCTGACCGCGGTATAAACTTCATTTCTAATTATATGAAGTCTCTGTGGAAGGAGTGTGGTGTTACCTACAAGTTCACCACTCCTTACCACCCACAAGGTAATGGGCTGGTTGAAAGATTCAACCGGACACTCAAAGGCATGATCATGGGTCTTGAGGAACCATTAAGGCGTAAGTGGGACGTCCTCTTGCCATGCCTTCGGTTTGCCTACCGAGAGGTGCCACAAAAGTCCCTAGGGTTCAGCCTCTTTGAGCTTTTATATGGTCACCCGGTAAGAGTACCTTTGAGTTTGGTCAAAGAAGGCTGGGAGCAATCTTCCAGTAAACCTCCCCAGGATGTATATAGCTATATGCTGGCCTTCAGGAACCAGACTCGGTGTTTCAGAGATCTCGCTCAGGCGAATCTGGAAGCCAGCCAGGAGGAAATGAAGCTGTGGTACGATCAGAATGCTACTCTGATTGAGCTTCAGCCTGGACAGAAAGTTTGGGCCATGGCCCCTGTGGAGCCTTGTGCGCTCCAGGACAGGTGGACCGGTCCATATGAGGTGGTGGAGCGCAAGAGTGATGTCACTTATCTGGTGAACTTGCGGACTCCCAGGAACCCCTTGCGGGTCCTGCATGTGAACCGCCTAAAGCCCCACTTAGAAAGTTCTGAAGTGGGCATGCACCTATCGACAGATGATTGAATGGAGGAGGAGACGGAGCCTCTTCCTGACCTCCTGTCTGCAACAGAGCAAGATGGGTCAGTGGATGGTGTCAGCCTCTCTGCCACACTGACCCCTGATCAGCAGCAAGATTGTCTGTCGCCAGCTGTTGGGCCAATTCTCTGATCTATTTTCCTTGGTTCCTGGTGTCACAGAGTGGTGCGTCCATGATGTGGACACTGGCGACGGTCCTCCTGTGAAGCACAAGGCTTACAGAGTGACTGACAAGGTTAGGGCTTACATTAAGGAGGAAATCTCCAAAATGTTTGCTTTAGGGGTCATTGAGTCCTCAAATAGTCCTTGGGCCAGCTCAGTGGTCTTGGTCCCAGAGGCTGCCTCGCCGGGTGCCACACCTGAACTCCGGTTCTGTGTGGACTAAAGAGGACTCAATTCAGTCACCAGGACTGATGCACACCCCATCCCCAGAGCTGATGAGCTCATAGATCGGTTAGGGGCTGCACGGTAGCTTAGTATGCTTGATTTGACGTCTGGGTACTGGCAGATCGCCATGACTGATGGGGCTAAGGAGAGGTCAGCATTCTCCACACCAGATGGGCACTACCAGTTCCGGGTTACGCCCTTTGGGATGAAGAATGCACCTTCCAATCCTCAGAGGTTGGTCAACCAGGTGTTGGCTGGACTGTAGGATTTCAGTGCTGCCTACCTGGATGACATTGAAGTGTTCAGAGACAGTTGGGAAGAACACTTTCAGCACCTCTGGGAAGTGCTGATGGCACTGCGAAAGGCAGGCCTCACGATCAAAACAAGTTAGTGCCAGATCGGGAAGGGTTCCGTTGTGTACTTGGGTCACCAGGTAGGAAGCGGCTAGGTGGCACCCCTACAACCCAAGATTGCTACCATCCTGGCATGGGAACCCCCTAAGACTCAGACACAGGTGAGAGCCTTTTTAGGACTCACGGGATACTACAGGAGGTTTGTCAAGGGGTATGGCAACATTGTTGCACCCTTGACTGAGCTGACTTCCAGGAAGCAGCCCAAGAAAGTGAACTGGACTGACATCTGTCAGAAGGCTTTAGACCCCCTGAAGACTGCCATGTGCACAGCACCCGTGCTTCAGGAGCCCAACTTCTCAAAATAATTCATTGTTCAGACAGACCCTTCAAAGCATGGTGTGGGGGCTATTCTATTACAGATTAACGAGGAGGGCCTATACCAACCTGTAGCCTTCATCAGTAGACGTTACTTCCACGGGAACAGAGGTGGATGCAATTGAGCGTGCGGCATTTGCTGTGGTCTGGGCGCTGAAGAAGTTGAGACCATACTTTTTTTGGACTCACTTCCAGGTTCAGACCGACCACAGGCCCCTCAAATGGCTAATGCAGATGAGGGGTGAGAACCCAAAGTTGTTGAGGTGGTCCATTTCCCTACAGGGTATGAACTTTACGGTGGAACACTGCCCTGGTACAGAACACGCCAACGTTGATGGTCTGTCCAGATTTTTCCGCCTTAGTGAAGAGAACTCCCAAGGGGAAGGATAGTTCTCCCCACGTTTCAGCTGGAGGGGATACGTGTTAGACCTGCCATCATTGGCGTGAGTCTCCCTTCCATTTTGGTGGATTGCCTCCTCTGTTATGATATGTTTTTGCTAGATTTATGCTTTGGGCACTGTGCCACTGCTAATCAGTGCCACAGTGGAAATGCTCCCTATGTTAAATTGATGTACTAATTGGTTATTCCATGATTGGATTAATTGATTTATCTGTCAGCCCCTAGTATTGTGCACCATGTGTGCCCAGGGCTTGTAAATCAAATGCTGTTGGTGGGCTTGCAGCACTGGATGTGCCACCCACAGAAGCAGCTTGTAAAATGTGTCTCAGGTCTGCCATTGCAAGGCCTGTGTGCAGTCTAGCACTGCCATGTCGACTTGGCCAAGTGCACCACTTGCCAGTCCCTAAACCTTCCCTTTGCCTTATATTAGACACCCCTATGGTAGGCCCAAGTGCAGGGTGCATTGTAAGTATAAGGTAGGACATGCTCTGATGTGTGTAGCATGTTCTAATAGTGAATTACAGCCATTTTCGTTTCTCACTATTGAAGGCTACCTGTTCTCCATAGGTTAGAATGGGCAGTTAGATTATTACATTCTTATAATCCTAACTGACTCAGGGAACATGGTAGAAATTCGAATTTAGTATGCCTGAACTCAGAATAATAAAATAAATCTTTTAGTGAAGGTTATTTTAATATTCAGTGTTTGCAAATACCACTTTTAGAAAGTAGGTATTTGCTTGCCTAACTATCCAGGCCTGCCTCTGCTGGGTTGTGCATTCCTTGTCTGGGTTTGTGAGTGACAGGGCTGGGGGATTCCAGGAGACAGGCTGGGGCAGCCCAGTGGTGAATAGGGAGATCTGCATCTAGATGGGAGGGAGGAGTTGCACCTGGGACCTGAAAAGGGCTGGCATTCCCTCTACAATGCTGGCTCCACCCCATGTGGCGTGTCTGATGTATCTGCCCTGCACTGTGAAAGGAGAGGAGGAACCATGTCAACAGAGTGCTCCAGAGCTGCATCTTCCCTCCCCTGTGCTGCCTCCACCACCTCCTGTGGGGCGGCTGATGTCTCTGCCCTGCACAGTGAACGGAAGAAGAGAGTCATGTAAACAAAGTGCTCAGGAACTGGTTTGGACTAGGCAGAGGCCTCTCTGCCTTGAGAGAACAAAGGATTTTGGGGTATAAATATTGGGACCCTGATCCCATGAAATTAGATCACTTCGGGAACAAGAAACCTTTCTGCCAAGGAGAAGAACCAAGGAAGCTGCACGAGTGTACTGCCCCTCTGCCAGTGTGCTGTTTGCTGGGTTGGCCTGCAGTGGTTGCTTCATTGCCAAGGGAAAGGAGAAGGAACTTTGTAAGGACTTTCATCTACAGAATATTCTCCAGGGGCTTGAACTGTGCTTGCCTCCTGCTGAATAATTCTCCTCCAGCCCCCTCCTGAATTTCCTTGCTGGGAATTCTGACTCCAGTCACTTGCGTGCCGCTCAGAGCTGGAAGCGCAACGCATTGAGAAGAAGCATGTTGCCGCCGCAGCTGAAATCATCGCAACGCCGGAGAAGTGAGCCTTTGTCGCATCTCCCTGGAAGCATGCGTTCATCGAAGTTGCCTGCTGTTGCATCACCGGAGAAGCATGACGCCATGGAGAGAGTCACCATCGCATCACCGGAGAAGCGTGTCGCGGGGCCTGTCGCGGCTCCAAATTACGGAGTCGTTGCAAGGCTGCCCGTGCGTCATCGCATCGTCATCGCATCGCCGCATCAAGGGCGCCATCTTCTCGCATCGCAATCATATCATAGCATTGCATCAATGCGCCATCTTGCGCACCGCAACGGGCCCGCAAGCCGAGAATCTGTGCATCACCTTCGCTCCGGTAAGGCTCACGACGAGTCCCCTACTCTGCGCAAGCATTGAGGCAGGACGCAACCGTTCCCCCGGATCACGGAACCGCGCATCTCCCCTTTAGGGACCCTTTTGTTTACTTTGCGTAGCGCATCCAGGTACTTTGTTGAGAACTTTGTTGCATTTACCAACAACTTGAACTAAGCAACTTGAATCATCTTTTAAGTAATTTTAAGTGTAATACTGTGGATTTTTGCCGTTTGTAGTCTTGTGTTTAAGTCTATATAAAGAATTCTTATTTTTATAAAACCTGTGTTGTGTCCATCTGTAGTGTTTTCACTGTATTACTGTGTATATTCACAAATGCTTAACACACTGCCTCTGAGATAAGCCTGTCTGCTCGTGCCGAGCTACCAAGGGGGTGAGCAGGGGTTATTAAGGAGTGTAATCCCCTTATTCTGACTTAGAAGTAAGTGTCCCTATTTGGACAAAGGTGAATACCATTGCCAACTAGAGATCCACAGATCTAACAAGTGTAATATTGAATTAGGAAAATATAGACATTTGAAGTTTGGTATTTCGGGACTCAAAATTTTAAATTCCAATTCATGGTGAAGTTGGATTTTAAGCTGCATGTCTGAAAATGCCACTTTTAGAAAGTGAACAATAGTAGTTCCAGGTAGTACACATTTTAATATTTAAAAGGACAGTCAAAGAATCCAAAACGTTTTGTTTCCATAGAGTGCCCAGAGACAGTTTTCAAAAAGTATTTAAATTATTATTAAGGAATGAAGATTTTTTATATACAAAAAACAAATAACAATCCAATACATAACCAATTATGATTTGTTGCAATCTATGCAAACAAAACTTTTTTGGATTCATTGACTGTCCTTTTACATCGTAAAATATTAATTCCCTAGAACCACTGTTGTTCATATATCTTTTACTGCCCCTTGTTCTTGGACAGTTGGACTGCCCCTGTTGTGGTCAGCATTTCGAAAATAGACATTTTCTTACTTAAACCACTATGTGCCTCTGCCTGTCCCTAAATATATGTCTGGAGTGGGTGGCAGCTGGGCCTTGTGCATTCCCTCTAGACCATAGGTACTCACAAACATTTTCTTGGGGGCCATAAAGTACAATTTGGGTTGTGCCAGAGGGTTACTTCTATGCAGTGGCACGCTCCATTCACAACTCATTCCCCTATTGGCACATTAGTGCAATAACAAAAATGTGCATTTCATGCAATTTTATTGTCTAATCCATCTAGGATTTGAAATGAAAAGAAAAAAATTGCTCACCTCATTTTGTAGGTGCAAGCATTCATTTTAGCATGTGCTTACAAAATGGTGCGACTACCATGTCATAGTAACCTTCTTTACATTGTTTTCAGCCATGCAGCATATGCACCATGGTTAATAATCATTGTCAATGCTAATATGTCTCATTAACCAGACCTCTTGGCTTTGTCAATGCTTGTTCAGTTAAGGTGCCTGTATTACATTTTATATACAATTACATGTAAGTTAAAGACCCCTTTTGAGCTATAGATTATTTGGTTCTTTTTAGCTTCCTAACAGAACCCGTCCCCAAGCTCACTGACCCTGGCCCATTGTACTTACAATCATTCGTTCCCATACTTTCTTAAGTACTTTTCAGGTATGAGCAGGGCTTTCTTACAAAGTGCATCATCAAAATAGCACAAAACATACACTTACAACATCGTTTTTTTGTTCATGGGCTTTGTTTCCACAGTCAGTTCAGCTTGTTTTATTAGCATGTCAGCCCTGCTCATAAAACAAGCTACACCAAAGAAAGCAAGTCCAGAATTTTAAAACGACGTTGCTTGGTTAACACCAGGAACAAAGAAAGCAGCACTCAAGCAGCAGCTTTCTCTGCTGCAACTCTCGGATTACCGGGGGTCGGAGGAAGACCTGCGGGCCACAAGAGGTGTGCCAGGCAGCCAGCGGGCCGTATTTTTAGAACCACTGCTTTAAACAGTCATGCACAAAGGGAGATGAGATGTGCCTGATGGGCCGATCACATCCTGATGGGCCATTACCTTTCTGATGGGTCATCCTGGGCAATATGGGAGGGAGGAGCTGACACTTGCACATAAATATGGGTGTTCCTGTCCCCACACAAATAGCTGCATAGCCCCCTGTAGTTAGTTGGAGCCAGGGCAGGGAAGAAAAGGACTTTGTGTACTACAAAGGCCTCTCTTTGAAGTCTCCCCCCTTCAAAGGCTCAAATGGGTCGACATCTGCCACAATGACTTCAGTACAATTCAGGACCTAAGGATATTCTGCCAGGAAGAAGGACTGCTGTGCTGCCAGGAGGGGCAGCCACTCTTCTGTTTTGCTTTGCCGTGTTGGGCTGCTTCCTGCTGCCTCTTGCCTGGGAGTGAGAAGAACTGAACCTACATCTCTACATCCTCAAATAACTTAAGTGATTTTAAGGGCTTGCTGGCTTGCCTCCTGTCCTGAAGTCTCAGGGACATCAAACACTTCCAACAACTTTACTTAAACTGCGAGACCCTGCCATCTGTGAGTCCTGCCCTGCCAAGAGGTGCCAATCCAGTTCTGGTGCTTGGAAGTGGGTTCTGCAGCTGTGTCTCTACAAATTCCAGACAACGTCGCCTCTGTTCCGGACAGACCCAATGCATCTCCCTCCAACATCGACTTGAGCTGCTTCAAAATCACCACAGCTCCTACTGTACAGCTAAACAATGACACAGCACCGAACTACGAGGTTCGACAATGACCCATCACCTGCATCCCAAGAGGTTCAACGACGATGTGACTCCTGACTGCACGGCCTGACAGAGACGCATCACCTTCAGTACAAAGGGGTTTGGTGGCAACGCATCTCCCAACTACGTGACTCCCTACCAATGCATCTTGCATCTCTTCACCTACGCTTCCTCTGGAAAGGTACTCTTTTTAGCAGACCTGTGTGGCTCCTGTATTTGACCTGTGCTCCATCACAGTCATCCTGAGCTTTTAGATTTGTCACACGATTAATCACGCGACCAGATGTCCCGCTTGGCGCTTTATGCTTTTAAGCACTATATTGTAGTTTAATCTTTAAAAAGTCATACAGCAAGTTCTTCTCATTGGATTGTCATCATTATGGTCTTGTTATACTCATAAGAATATTCTTTATTCTTCTAACCCAGTGTGAAGTCTTTTTGTGATGTTTTCACTGTTTTACTGTAATTAAAGTGTTGCACAAATACTTTACACATTGCCTCTTAAGTTAAGTCTGACTGCTCTGTGCCAAGTTGCCAGAGGCTGAGAACATGTCAATTTAGGTGGTGTATCTGACTTACTCATACTAGGATAGTGGTCCCTACATGGGCAGGGTGCAAACCTCTGCCAACTAGAGAACCAATTTCTTAAACGTTGCTTAGAAAGAGAATTGGTATTTCAAACATATCTGATAGTCTATTGAGGCTCAAAGCAAATGTGTGCTATTGAAGTCCAACTATTTGTTTATATTTATTTAAAAAATGGCTTGGTATTTACGTCAAATATGTTTTGTTTGAAACAAGTCAGGTTGTGCAGTGAGCTTATACATACTATGAAGCCCAGTACTGAATCTATCTCAAAAGTCAGAATTCCTGGTGAAGCTAGTATAATACAAGGAGGCCTGCGAGTGTCATCTTCTCTATGGAGAATCTTAGGGGTCAATTAAAATGTCAGTCGGAGTTGCCTCCGACCAACACCGTCTCATTCTCGGGACCCACCGACCTCCAGTCGGCAGTTCCGATTGCCTGATTACGATGCGACCGAACACTGAGGTCCATTAGGATGGCGGACAGACAAAATCCGTTCGCCATCCTGTCGGGGGCCGGTACCATCCGCCACAAGGGCGGAGGAACCGTGCCCCCAATAAGGATGCATCCGCCACAGTGGCGGGTGCATCCGACATTATTTACATTGCGTCAGACGGTGCTTGAAGCACCGGCCGCCGCAATGCAAAAAATGCACGTTGTACATTTCAATGCACAACATGACAGGCACCGTGTGGTGCCTGTCACGGTCTACATTGAAATGCTGGGGGGTTCCATAGGTACCCCCCATGTGCACCCCCCACCCACCTTCACCCTGGGGGCCCACAACGGGCCCCCAAAGCAAAGATCGTATGCCTTTCTGTGGCGGCATTGCCGCCACAGAAAGGCATTCCTCACAGGCCATCCTAATATGGCTGGCAGTGTCTGATAGACACCGCCATCATATCAGGCTTTTTCCGCCACGGTCGCAAGCCGACCGCGGCGGAAAAGCGGCGGACGGGCTTCCCCTCCGCCACGGTCCTCCCCGCCATCGTAATATGGCGGGGGGAAGAAAGGTGGCGGATGAGCAGGGATGGCGGACGGATCACCACTGCCTGCATGGCAGTGGTGATCCGTCCGCCATCCTAATGGACCCCACTGTTTGGTCAGATAATCAGATTTCTCTATGGGAGCTTATGTTACAGCCGAAATAGAGGCTCCCATGAAGGAATGTGGGTGTGTGTATAACCTTGCACCCTGTGGCAGGCATCCCATGGTGTCTGCCACACAGTACAGTAATTTACAGAGGGGCACCCTAGGTACCCCCTTGGCCACAAACCGTAAACCACAGAAGCAAGAGGACCCTGCTTGGGGCCCCCAAAGTTGCTTTCTGACAGCCTTTCCATGCTGGAAAGGCTGACATGGGAAGGCTGTGGGAAACCGACTACGTAATCTCGACAGCGGAAAAGTCATCCATACAGGATTACGGTGCAGTTCTGACTGCCCGGAAGAATCAAAGAGCATGTCAAAACCGTGTCACAATGACCAGCTGGTTCACGCTCCGACGGTCGACATCGTAATTCAGCGGTCAGACGGCAAACTGACCTTGTCGGTCGGAAAGCCTCCGACCACAGTCGGTTGGAGGCTTTCCGACTGACATGATAATCAGCCTGTTTGTGTTAGAGATGAAATTAAATGTAAAGAAGTTGCATTACCACAAACATCAATAGAGAGCGTCACAGAGTAATAGGTGGTGAAAGAGCAGTGCAGGCCTAAGTTCCAAAATGATGAAAGACAGGTGAAGAGTTCACAAAGAAATAGAGCGCATGATCGACAAGGTCTTAGTCAAAGTAGAGCCCTTATTTGAAAGTCTAACAGAATGTATGGTCACAGCTCAACAAGCAAGCATTCTGCAGTGATTAGGGAAGTGACTTTAAGAATAAGGGCAAGAGGTAGAGTTTTTTTTTTTTTTTTAAATCTCTTTATTAGCATCAGATTGGTCCGTGTAGGCGTACAATTACACAGTAAACTGTTTACACTGAAGACGTTAGTGAGCAGTATACAAAGGAAGCAAATGGAGGACTAGACCAATGACATTTACCAGTAGTGTAAAACAGTCTAAAGTCACATTTTCACTTTTTCCATATCTGAGGGAAAATTGCATTCGCGAAATGATGACACAAAGAGATATAACCTTTTTCAAACAAAACAAAAATGAATGAGCCTTCGTGCTAGAGAGAGCGGCAAGCAACACATCAATTGACAAGGAAGATGGCATTAGTATAGGCGTAGGCAGACGAGGGTGGGTAAAACGACAAAAGTAAGAGTGGGGTGAAGCAACTATTGCAGCCGGGGCAAGGGATGCAAGGAAACAGAGGAGGGAAACATCTCGGCCCCAACCAGCATACAATCTAAAAACAGCTGCTCACGCAGGCCTTCTTCCGAGAGCGAACACTCCAAGCACTGTGGAACGCAATATATAGCGCGCGTCAGGGTAGCCAAAACCACCTAGCCCACCCCTTCTGGGACAATAGAGCTAGCAGCTTGGGAGTGTGCATCTCGTGTAATCTTGCCAAGATACTGTCGATATGGGCCCCAGATGTCGACAGGGCGTGAAGCTGTTGGTATCTGTGTGGAGTATTCCACGCTATTGGTATTGCATTGGGCAAGGCTGCGCATCCAGGACTTGGAATCAGGGATTCGTCTGGACCCCCAAAGTAAAGCAACTTCCCTCTTCGCCAGCAAGAAACCTATGGCAGCAAGCTTACGCGTGGCCCGGGGGAACTCAGCGACATAGCCAAGCAGTGCAATTTCCGGCTTGTGTTGCAATTCACATTCTAAAATGTCGCCCAAGATGTGGTGCACCTGTAGCCAGTAGACGTGTATTTTCGGACAGGTCCATGTGAGATGTGCAAAATCGGCATGTGGAGCTTTGCATTTAGGGCAGTGATGGGGTCTGGTCGGGTCAATTCTGTGGGCCAGCGCCGGTGTGAAGTATAGGCGCCTCAAAAATTTAAAATGTATCAGCTTGTGTCTACTATTGATAGATACCTCTTTAGTGGAGCGGCAACAGGCGTCCCATTGGGTGTCCGTGATGGGGCCACCCAGATCAAGTTCCCATGCCGCACGAACTTTCGCATCCGAAGCAGGAAGTGCCGCTACACAGAGTCCATACAACCTGGAGACCATGTGGGCTCCCGTCTGTGACTGGAGTAGAAAAGTCAGTGCTGTCATTTCATCTGGCGGTAGTGGGAACGAGGGAAACTGTGCTCTAAGCATGGACCTCACCCTAGTCAGGACAAAGGAGTCCATGAACGTCCAGTCCGTAAATCGCGGATCCTCAGATACCGAAAAAACATGGCCGTCCGGGAACAGATCCCCTATCGTGGCGAGCTGGTATTTGGACAACGTTCGGCAGACCACCGCCTCCGCGGTGATGGGGAGCCAGTGTGGGCTCGGCAACGGAAGTGCCGGGGAGTACAGCACGTCCAACTGGAGCAGTCTACGCACCTGCATCCAGGCCCACGATGTAGTGGACACAGTTTGTATGTCAAGTGGGTCTCTGGGTATGCCTTTGGGCAATATCGAGTTGAGGGCAAGTGGTAGTACCAAGTCCGCCTCAGGTCTCAAATATGGGATCCGAGCGTCCGGATGGAACCAAGGGTGTGCATAGGCGCATTGCGCGACTAGGTAATAAATATAAAAGTCTGGCACTCCAAAGCCACCCCGGTCATAAGGCAGTGTCAGGATGCGCCAAGAAACACGAGGATTCTTGTCCCCCCACACTAAACGCAACAACAGAGAGCGCAGCTGGGTGAAAAAGACCCGAGTGAGCGGGATCGGTATGTTGTTAAATAAGTACAAAAAACGGGGAAGTATAATCATTTTAATTATGGCGATACGGCCGGCCATCGAGAGAGGGAGGCGGATCCAACGCGCGAGACTATCCTCTAGAAAGTCTAACGCCTGTCCGTAATTGAGACGAATCATGGATACCGTGTCCAGATGTATGTGGATACCCAGATACTTCACCGAGTCAGTATTCCACTCAAGCGGGAACGGGCAGTCCCAGCGGGCAGTGGAGGGGGTGAGCGGAAAGATGTCAGATTTATGCCAATTAATACGAAGACCGGAGTACTTCCCAAAGCGTTCCACCTCAAGCAGCAAGGGCGACAGGTTGGTCTCCGGAGACCTAACATATAGAATGGTATCATCTGCGTATAGGGAGACGAGTAACGGACCCGTCCGGAACTGGAGCCCGCGGTGCAAGTGGTGCTCCTGAAAGTGCCGTACCAACGGGTCCATGGCCAGAATATACAATAGGGGGGACAGGGGGCATCCCTGTCTGGTTCCCCGGGAGAGAGGGAAGCTATCAGAAAGCGTGCCATTAAGTCGCAGTCTTGCTCTGGGGGCAGTATAAAGCAGCTCGACCGTGGAGACAAACAAGGACGGCATGCCCATCCGGTGCATGACGGATAAGAAAAAGGACCATTCTAAGGAGTCAAATGCCTTCTCGGCGTCCAAAAACACCGCAGCTGCCGGTGTATCCGGGTCTATCCTGTGAAGAATAGAAAACAGCGTCCGCAGATTAAAGGAGGTAGACCTATGGGGGACGAATCCGGACTGGGCTGGCGAAATGATAGATTCCATAAGTAAAGACAGTCGGGTGGCAAGGACTTTCGCCAAAATCTTATAGTCAAGATTCAGTAGGGAAAGGGGCCTGTAGGATCCGCATCTGGTGGGGTCCCGACCCGGTTTGGGAAGTAAAATAATAACTGCCTCCCGCAGCGTGGGCGGCAGAATCCCTGACTCAAGCGCCTCCGCATACACTTCGATCAGGCGAGGCACCAGTTCTTCCTTGTATTCTTTATAAAAATCGGCCGAGAAGCCATCCAGACCCGGCGCCGAGGAGCCCTTTAAAGCATCAATGGCTTCCACAACGCAGTCTGGTTCGATAGGCATCGCCAGAAATTCCTGCATATGTTTCTCTAGGAACACCATGGAGATTTCGTTAATATAGGGGCCAGGGTCGCGACAGTCAGCCGTCAGGCTCGAGGTGTACAATTTCTTGTAGTAGGATAGGAAGGCATCACAAATGGCAGGGGTGGTCTGATGACGAACTCCCAGATCATCCACCATGTCAGAGATGTATGAAGCCTGGCGGGGGGGACGGAGCAAGTGGGCCAAGAGCTTGCCGGGCCTATCACCTTCACCATATTGCCTAGCTGAGTGTTGTGTGCAGAGATATGTCAGTTCCCTGTCTGCAGCGTCTCTGAACTCTTGTAGGAGTCCAAGTCGTCTCGCCTCCACCCCACCGTCTGTGTTAGTGAGCGTGTCCGCGTCCAGTGCGGTAAGCTCCCTCTCAATGCGGGTCAGGGAGGCACGGATGTCGCGCAAAGCCCCTACATGTTTGTTAATGCAAACCCCTCTAATAGTGGCCTTGAAACCCTCCCACAGTGTAGCCCATGTGTCCACCGAGCCCTCATTGAACTCAAAATACTCCTCTATGGCAGTACGAATGTCTTCCTTGAAGACCGGATCAGACAACGCTTTGCCAGGAAAGCGCCATTGCCTCTCATACCCTCCCAGCCTGGGGATCAGCAGGGTCAGCACTATGGGAGAGTGATCGGACAGCGTGCGTGGGAGCGTCGAGTGGTCTCTCACCCAACCGGCCACCCCCGGGGAAAGGAGCCAATAATCTATTCGGGTACTAGTGTTGTGATATCCCGAGTGGTGGGTGTAGGCGGGTGTGCCGGAGTGCAAACGGGCCTCAATGTCAATCAGTGGGTAGTGGGCGCACATATCCGCTAGTACAGCGCGGGAACGGGGCTTGCAATCCGGGGAAGAGGAGGTACTGTCTCTGGTAGGGTTCAGCAGCAGGTTAAAGTCACCTCCCATGATCATCATATCAGTGTCCAGACGCAGCAGAACATCCTGGAGACCCTGGAAGAAAGCAGGGGAGTCCGAATTGGGGCCATATATTCCAACAAAGGTGACCTTGAAGCCCAGAAGCACCCCCGTAACTACAACATACCTGCCCTCTACATCAGAGACACTGTCCGAGAGCACAAAAGGGACGCGCCTATGTATCAAGATCGCCACCCCCCTGGCATATCTGCTATAGCTAGAAAAAAACCTGTGCGTACCCCAGCTTTTTGCAAAGGAGGAAGAGTCAGCGTCCACTAGGTGTGTCTCCTGTAGGAATAAGACATCCACCCCATGTCTCGCTGCGTAGTTTAGAACTTGCCGTCTTTTCCTCGTGTCATTTAAACCCCGGACATTCCAGGACATGGAAGTAAGTCTGGAAGGACCAGACCGCTGCCCTACCTTAGCCATTCAAACGCAATGGAAATATGATAAAACATGAGTGTGCAGAACCGCCGCCCCCACCCGCAGCACAGGCATCATCCAATGTGTAAAATAGTGCGTGCGCACAAACAACAGAACCAAAGCGCAAACAAACCCATCCCAACCACCCACCACCCAGCCACTCCTCAATCCCCAGGAGGCTATTCCCACCCTTACGGAGAGAACCTAAAGCAACAAACAAGAATAGTAGTCCAACAATGTACCTGTAAAATAAAGACAACGTAAGAGAAAAGAACAGTACGGCTCGCGCCATGGGGGTAGGCGACGCTCCGCCATGCGAGAATCAAATCGGGGCAACGTTCAAAGTTAAGCATTTATGGAAAGCGCTGCTAAAGAAAAAAGGAACACAATGAACCGCATGGTCAGATGCACAACACTGAGGTAAATAGCCTTTCCAGGAAAAAATGGGATGGAGATGAGTCAACCCTGTCCAGTTTCATTGAACAGGTCAGCACTAGCCTGCGAGTCAGTGTGCGGCGGAGACTTTTGTGCTTCCTCTGAGTGTCGAGGCGACCCTCTGTTTTTGTAGGAGCGGCAAAATTCCTGCGCCTCTGCGGGGGAGTCAAAAATGCGGAACCTGCCATCCATGTCCACTCTGAGCCTGGCAGGGTACAGCATTCCATAACGTAACCCCAGTTTGCGCAAAGCAGCCTTGACACCAGTGTACTTCCGGCGCGCATCTTGGACCATGATCGTGAAGTCCGGGTAGAAAGAAAGCACGTCACCCTGCCACCTAACTTCGCCCGCCTCCCTGGCGGCCTTCAGTGCCGCGTCTCTGTCCCTGAAGTTCATGAGCCTGGCTATAATGGGTCGGGGAGGCAGGCCCGGATTAGGCCGGGGCCCCAGTGACCTGTGTGCGCGCTCCACTACGAAGCCAGTTGTAAACGTGTCGCGGCCAAAAAGTTCGATTAGGAGGTGTTCCACAAAGGTGTCAAAGCGTCCGGTAGCTGTCGTCTCCGCCACACCAATTATTCGGATATTATTGCGCCTACTGCGCGCTTCTAAATCTTCGTTCTTAATTGCAACGTCTTTAAGGATCTTCTCCACACGCTCCAACCTTTTCAGCGTCGACGCAGCTCCGTCCTCGATGTCAGAAACTCTGGATTCCGCCAGGTCCAGGCGTCTATCGTGCATTTGGATCGTCGTGCTCATGTCCGCCATTTTCTTGTCAAGGGCATCAAAGCGAGAGTCCAAGGCCTTGAATCCAGCCCGCATCTCACCCAGCATCTCAGCGACCATACCCGCGGTGTCTTTTGCCGCCGCCTGGGCACCGGTGTCCGCCTCAGTCACCGGCGAAACCGGTGCCGTACGGAGGGGCGCTGAACTGAAGGTAAGTCTCTTCTGGGTGGCGTCCTTCTTCACCATGTTGGAAGTAATGGCGGGCAAATCACCAGTGGCACAGGACCCTATAACCACCACGGCAGCCAGATGGGCGAGCACAGCGACAGGGCACCCCGACAACAAGGTGGTCAAGACAGGACTGGAGAATCAGGGGTACCCGCCGGTTCCCAGCGCCAGGGCCAAGTCGCGCCGCCGAGGCCTCAGAATCGCCAAGACAGCCGCACACAGGTCATCAGGAAATTAATCCGGCCGGAGCAATGTGGCAGAGGCCCTGCGCAAGAAGTAGGGCCAGCAGACGGCCGTGGTGATCACTCAGCAGCAGCAGGCAGGGCTGGGGTCCCGCCGTGACAGGTAGCCAATGAGGTCGTAGCGTGGGGACCAGGTAGTCAGATCCTCGTGGCTGCAGCAGCACAGATGGGCTATGTTGCGCCGGTCACGCAACAAGCGTCGGCCTTTTAATGGTGCACAGGCGTCCGACACACGGCCATTCTCAGCAGCAGGAGAATGTAGAAGGTCTGGGCCTGCAGGGGGACGGGCGCGGGTCTGGGGTGCACGGAAGCGGTGGGGGCAAAGGTGGTAGGTCCCCACCGAATGCAGCAAAGTGTAGCCGTCCGCAGAGCGCCTAGGAGCCCCCCGGCCACACTCCCCGCCAATCACCCCCCAACCCCCGGAGCCCGCCGCCAGCGCTCCCCGCCTGCCGCCGCACTTCCCGGGCAGTCCCCGAAAATCGAGGCCCCGGCTCCCAAGGCCGGACCAGGCCGCAAGTGCCGGTCCCGCACCGAGGGGCCACGCCTCCACCAACGGACACCACCGGGGCCGAGCAGCGGCCCTGGGAGAGCACAACAGCGGCCCCAAGGCCGAGGGGGACAACGAGGGGTCAATCAGGGAAACTCACCAGTCGCTCCGGCGCTGCAAAGGAACGGCCCACGAGGCATCACCGGCCTCAGCACCTCTCAGCTGTTCCGCCCGTTCTCGCCGTCCCCCGCTCTCCAGACTAGGCAGGCGGCATCAGATGGCGGCAGGGATCATTGGCAGGCAGAAGTCGACCCCAGCGCAGCGCCGGATCTCCTGCGAACGGCCCCGTTTCTCTCTCACCCGGCGGAGCTCTACAGTCAGGCGGCCATTCCGTTCGCCTGCGTAGCCACGCCCCCGGCAAGAGGTAGAGTTAGCCTAGAGTACTCAGAATCTGATAATAATTTTTGGGAGCAGACCAATAAAACACACAAATGCATACGAAAGAAGTAAATAAATGGTTTGTTATGCATTGTTAGAATTGCAATAAAGAATGTGTCAAGAGTTTGAGGGAACAGTTGATGTGATGTTTTTGCAACAAATATGTGATTATTGAGTAACCTATTATTTGACCTTTTTTGTAAGGCACATTGTTCGTGTGACTATTTAAGTAGCAGCCTGTGAACAGCCATTTCATAACACCTGTTTACCTGTGGGTCGGTAGCTGCTCTCCCTGGTGTGACAATAAATCTGCTTTTGTCTTGCCCTTGTCTTTTTAGGTCTCACCTAGGCAGCGCTTGCACTGTCTCTTCAAAACATGCTGTATTCAGGATAAGCGGTACAAATGGGGGCCCATCCTTTTAATTGGCTCCTGTTACTGTCATTTGTAAATATTGGCTTTTCATTGGTCAATAGGTTTAGTAGTCCTCCCTTAGTACTGCCTTTTCTCTTGTTGTAACCTCCCATGAGGACACCCCCTGCTACATGTGTTTTTAGTTTAGATAATTTAATTAGAGCCTCAGAGCCCTATTTTCTTAATTTGCTTTCTCCTGTCTGCTGTTGCAGGAAGGACATGCTCTCCCCAACGCTTTTTTCAAATTTAACCAGCGCGGCATGCCTCAGCTGGAATAATGGCGGCCGTGCCTTTCTGTTGTTATTTGTGGCTCGCCGAACTCGACCGCATGCCTTTGTATTTGATCCTTTACTTTACTTACAATGGCAGAATGCTCCGCTTTAGCTTCAAACATCTTAAGCTAAAGCACAGGTTCCGCAATTGCTTTTAAAGTAAAGAATAGAAGAAAATGCGTTCCCATACCTTTTTTTCTATTTCTTTACTTTTAAAGCAATCATGGCACCCACGTTTTAGCTTAAGATGTTTAAAGCTAAAGTGCGGGTGCTGCGATTGATTTGCACTGCAATATCTCTTGCAATACTGAAAGTTTGAGCTATTGCATTATTATTAGCAACGTTAATAGCTCAAACTTTCAGTAATGCAACACCTATTGCATTGCAAATGCTTGGTCTGTAAGGGAGCTGGCCCACCTGGAGACCGTGGGAAGAAAAACAACTTGTGGCTGCTTGTATTGCTTGGTGACATTAAACGTTCAGTGGTAAGGGATGGCATTCATTTACTACCACTGGCACTTGGAGCACACACAAAAATGGTTTTTACTTTCTCTTCAAGGGAATTGCGTGCATTTGGAAGCTATTGAAAAGAATTTAACCATGTTAACATCGGCCGACGGGCAATTTGAAACTAAGTCGAGCAACTGTTTTCTGGATTAAGCCTGTTTTGGGAATCAGTTTAGACTTTCACTATTATGTCGGTTGCTTAGGAGTTTCTTTTGCACCCGGTTTGTTTGTCTTGTAGCTTTTCAACGGAGATACATTTTCTTTTTCCAACCAATTGCTAAGATATTATTGAAATAGTTTTCCAAGTGGGACTTCTGTTATTGATTCAATTTCTCTGGAAAACAAAATGCCCTGTTTAAGCACTCATGGTGGGAAAGTCCATTCTAGGCATTTTCTACTTGTGGAAAGGAATCCTTCTCACTTGTTTATCAGGAAGTAAAAACCTAAAAAAGAAAGATAACCCTTGTTTTAAACTAGATGTGTAGTACTGCTTTAGTCTGTCTTCCAGGCACAAGATATTTTTTTGCAGAATGCTGACATGTTTTTATATTAATTATGATTGTTAGGTCATTAAATGAACTTACATGGCCTAGTCCTTTAATATAAAGTTGGGTTTATGGCTTTCATATTAACTTTTCTTTGCTTTTGGGTTGTACTTTCTTCATGAACAAATGTGTTATTTCAGCAATTTTTTATTTTAATTATTTTAAGCAAATGTGGATGCTGTTCCTCTAAATGTGGTGTCTAGTTTATTAGAGGTAAAAGCACCATCCACCAACAAGGAGGTGGTGGTGGCGGGGAGGTGCTAGGAGGAAGGGAAATGCGCAGGGGATCGCACTGTGGCGGAACTAGGGTTTTCACACACCCAGCAAGCTGGGTGTCATGCTTCATCATCTGGACCTGCTCCTCTTCGGGTTGGCGGTGCAATACCCAACGGGCACCTGCGAAGGGGCTCTTTTCCTGAGATCTTTTGTTCCTTTGCCGTATGATGAAGTGGGGGTGTGTGGCCAGTGCAAGTGTAGATACTGTGAAGTGCAGTGTGTGCATTAAAAAAGGTTAGATGTTCCAAATATTTTTTTTATTCAGGTTGGTAATCTACCTTTTTAAAGACGTGTAGAGTGGCAGCTCCCCTGACGCGAGGGTTCAGTTGAAGCTATGCTCATCTCATGGGGTCAACATGTTTCTCGCCTAATGGTTGCTCAATACCGTGGCAATTCTTCAGGACCTAATAAATGAAAACTAAATATATCTACACTCAATGGTGCAGCTAATAGCTAACTACCAAAGAAAACACTACAACAAATTTCCCCAGTAGTGCTGTTCGATGACCTCCCTCTTTCCGGAATGACGCCTCTGCCGGTACGGTGAATTATTAAGACAACTCAAATTGTGGTGTCATGTCCAGTGGGGGACCGCAGTATATCACCTACCCTCATCGCCTGTACCGAGATTTTTTTTTGCCGAATGCTGACATGTTTTTATAATAATTATGATTGTTAGGTTAATAAATGAACTTACATGGCCTAGTCTTTTAATATAAAGTTGAGGTTGTGGCTTTCATATGAACTTTTCTTTGCTTTTGGGTCGTACTTTCTTCACAAACAAATGTTTTATTTCAGCTATTGCTTACTGCCTGACTGAAACAGGTTTTTGTAATCGGACACCCTTGTCTCTACTTGGACATGCAGATTTATTGCTACTGATGATAAGGTAGGGTATGTGTGTCACGAGTCGAGAAGGGGCGTGCCTAGCTCTTCTATGAAATACGGCGAGTGATCATGTGTACATCCGTCCCCCTCAACTACCAACCAGTAGGGTTGAGGAGTTTTGCTGTCTGTTTCGGTTAACATTTCCCTTGAGTCTGAGAGGCTTCCCTTTTGAAGAACATACAATGCAAATCCACAAATTCTTGATGTTTACATTTACTTTTGCAAACACAAGGAGATGATGGATGGAGCACTGAAACTTTGCAGACACTCGACCCCAGTCACAGATTGGGGTTGAATCCATCATCATTCTTTAGCTCACTTTGCCAACCCAGTTCAGACCCAGCCATATGGAAATCAGTCTTGACCCTGTGCCTCATAAGAACGGTCCAGCCCAAACTGCCAAGCCAGACCTTCCTTGCACCAGAAACAAGCATCCTGGGACTGGTTTCAGAGTAACACCCCTCATCAGCCAGGCTAGCTTGAATCCAGTGGCAAAGTGAGCAAGGGACCCAAGTCTGGGCATACACTACCAACTTTGGGTGAACAAAGCAAACACAAGGAGATTATGGAAGGAGCACCGAAACTTTCCAGACACTCACCCTCAGTCACAGATCTGGGTTGAATCCATCATCGTTCTTAAGCTCACTTCGCCACCCCAGTTCAGACCCAGCCATACGCAAATCTGTCTTGACCCTGTGCCTAATGGGAACAGTCCTGCCCAAACTGCCAAGTCTTCCCTGGACTGGAAACAAGCATCCTGGGACCGGTTTCAGGGTAAAACCCTTTATCAGCCAGGCTAGCTTGAATCTAGTGCAAAGTGAGCAAGGGACCCACTTCTGGGCATACCCTGCTAACTTAGGGCAAACAATAGGAGATGATGGACGGAGCACTGAAATCTTTCAGACACTCACCCCCAGTCACAGATCTGGGCTGAATCCATCATCGTTCTTTAGATCACTTCACCACCCCAGTTCAGACCCAGCCATATGCAAATCAGTCTGACCCTCTGCCTTATGGGAGCAGTCCAGCCCACACTGCCAATGCAGGTCTTCTCTGGACCTGAAACAAGCATCCTGGGGCCAGTTTCAGGATATCAGCCAGGCTAGCTTGAATCCAGTGGCAAAGTGAGCAAGGGGACCTCGTCTGGGCATACCCTACCCTCGGCCACTTAGGGTAAACATAGCAAACACAAAGAGATGATGGAAAGAGTGCTGAAAATTTTCAGACACACACCCGAGTTACAGATCTGGGTTGAATCCATCATCGTTCTTTAGCTCATTTTGCCACCCCAGTTCACACCCAGCCATATGCACATCTGCACATCAGTCTTGACCCTGCGCCTCATGGGATTCCTTGTACATTGACCATAACACATTTCAAGTTACTCTCAAGTTTTCACTCTAGTTGGTGTCTATTGAATAAATGGGATTGCAGATCAGTGTTTGGTGTTGCAATGTGGAAAATCGTGTTACTTCTCTACCTTTATGTTCTTTTGGGTAAATAATAATGTTTGTTACATTGTTTTTGTTAAAACAAAATCCCATCAGTATCATTATTAAGGGTGCAGTACCTTATGTGGCTAATAGAGGTCCCTTTATAAATCCACAGGGACACCTAGTAACAGCCTGTGGGACTGCGCCCTCTCCTTGCTTTGTGGATTTTATTTTATTGCTTATGCTACTGCTGGGATATTTTTTAACAACAAAAAAATAATCTAACAAACATCATTTGCAATGCCAATAGCTCAAACTTCCATTAATGCGAGACCTATTGCATTGCAAATGCTTGTTAATTACAGTTTCCCAGCAACAGTTGGTGAGTTAGGAGTCCCATTTGTCCTCAATTGACTGTTGCCACTAGAATACCACCTACCCCTGCTGAATAGATCATTGCACATATTTGATGAGGGAAACCGCCACTGTGTTGCATAAAGCTCTGCCTATTCAGGGGGGCAGGTAGGACCCAGAGATTGCCATCATTGAAGTGAGAACAATGCGGATTTCATTCCCTGTTTTGCATGTTGTATGACTTGTCACTTTGGCAATGGTAAACGTAGTTAGAGACCTCTGGGTTATAGTGCGCTATATAAATCAAATAAATAAATAAATAAATAAATGTAATGTAAATAAGGTTATGATTGATTTTACATCTTATATAGTGCATACTGTCACACTACGGCATGGGTACTCACAAAATTTCGCTCGGGGGCCAAATTTACAGTGTGGGTTGTGTCCGAGGGCCGCACTGGTGGGGGCGGGGTTAGTGGGGGAGGGGGCAGGCTAGATCAACAAAAAAAAACCTATGGCCATGAGGTTGATCACAGGTCCCTGCAGCGGATGCCTTCATCCACTGAGCCACCAGACCCGGCATACACACATCTCTCTCCCTCCCTCGCTCCCTCTCTCGCTCTCTCTCCCTACCTCCCTCCCTCTCTCCCTCTCTCCCTCCCTCTCGCTCCCTCGCTCGCTCTCTCGTCCCCTCTCTCTCTCCCTCCCTCCTTCTCTTGCTGCCTCGCTCCCTGTCTCGCTCCCTGTCTTGCTCCCTCTCTCCCCCTCTCTCTCTCCCTCGCTCCCACCCTCCCTCGCTCCCTCCCTCTGTCTGTCTCTCTCTCACTCCTTCTCTCTCTCTCTCACTCCCTCTCTCTCTCTCTCACACCCTCTCTCTCATTCCCTCTATCTCTCACTCTCTCTCTCCCTCCCTCTCTCACTCACTCCTTCTCTCTCTCCCTCTCCCTCCCTCCCTCCCTCCCTCACTCCCTCTCTTACTCCCTCCCTTGTTCCCTCTCTCCCTCCCTCTCTCCCTCGCTCCCTCTCTCCCTCCCTCGTTTCTTCCCTCCCTCGCTCCTTCCCTCTCCCTCCATCTGTCTCTCTCACTCCCTCTCTCTCCCTCTCTCTCACTCCCTCTCTCTCACTCCCTCTCTCTCTCACTCCCTCTCTCTCTCATTCCCTCTCTCACTCTCCCTCATTCCCTCCCTCTCCCTCTCTCTCTCTCTCTTGCTCCCTCTCTCCTTCTCTCTCTCACTCCCTCTCTCCCTCCCTCTCTCGCTCCCTCTCTCCCCCTCCCTCGCTCCCTCTCTCCCTCTCTCCCTCGCTCCCTCTCTCCCTCGCTCCCTCTGTCTGTCTCTCTCTGTCTCCTTCCTTTTGTCTGTCTCTCTCTCACTCACTCCCTCTCTCACTCACTCCCTCCCTCTCTCATACCCCCTCTCTCACTCCCCCTCCCTCACTCCCCCTCCCTCACTCCCCCCTCTCTCACTCCCCCCTCTCTCACTCCCCCCTCCCCATCTCCCTCCCTCTCTCACTCCCCGTCTCCCTCTCTTCCTCGCTCTCCCCCTCCCTCACTCCCTCTCTCCCTCGCTCTCCCCCTCCCTCATTCCCTCCCTCCCTCCCTCCCTCTCTCTCTCTACCTCCCTGTCACCCTCTGACATCTCACCCTTCGTGCATGTCAGCCGGGGCTGAGACAGCTTCCAGGTGCACACACACACAGCCGCACCCAAGCACTTCACAGGTCGTTAAAGGCCATTTGCATGCTAATGAGGCTTTGTTGTATTTCACCTCATCTTAGGCCCCTGCAGCTCCACTCTGGCTATGCGAGAATCGCCCGACCCCCACAGAGCAGCAGAGACTCTCAGAGTCGCGCTGCAGCGAACACTCTTTAAAAAAAAAGAATTGTACATGGGTACGATGTTTGCAAGGTCCGCGGGCCGCCGAGGAAGGCTTGCCGGGCCGCCACTGGCCCACGTGCCGTACTATGAGTACCCATGCCCTACGGGTATCCTGGCACTTCAGACTAAAGTAAAGGCAGGGCGCAGCAAGAAGAGGAGAGGAGCAGGAGCTAAGTCGTGGGATAAAGCCAGGTTTTTAAGTTCCTACGAAACTCGAACAGAGAGTTGACTAGTCTGAGGCTCTGAGGGAGCTCGTTCCATAGACGGGCGCCAACCCTACTGAATGCCCTTCCTCCTAGCCTGGCCTGTTTAAACCGGGGGATCGTCAGCAGGCCAGTGCTAGAAGAGCGAAGCTGCCTAGTGGGTTGATACCACATCAACCTTTCCTGTAGGGGACAGGACCTAGCGCGTGCACAGCACGAACAACCATACACAGAGCCTTAAAATGGACCCTTTCCCTAATGGGTAGCCAGTGTAGCTCCCTTAGAGCCTTGGTAGAAGAAGAGCTCCGTGGCCTACCGAGGGCCAGTTTGGCTGCTGCAGACTGGATTCTTTGCAGTCCCTGGAAAATGTACGCATGGGGCCCCCAGATATAGAGAGTTGCAATAATTCATCCTGCTTCCCACAATGCTACTTATAGCATGCAAGATTGTGTACAATCTAAAATTAAGGCGCTGTGCAGTAAGTAGAGTATTTCTCCCATTATGAAGTTGGAAGTGGTCAATGTGGGTGATTCGAAGTTGGAAGCCTAATATGTGTTCCAATATTTTGACATAGAGGGACGGCTGAAAGGCCAGTGTCATTAAACTTTACATCCAAGTACAATCTGAACACTCAAATTACTGCCCCGGACCTAATGCCCAGAAGTCATTTCATGGTCTATGAAAAGCACGGTGTGAGGGTTATCCTCTCTTGAGCGCGGAGGAAAGTGATCAGTTGCTACTGATTTAGTTTGCACTTTAGAGTCAAATAATTGCAATTAAATTAGAAGTAGTTGAAGGGTTTATATTTTTAGAATATGTTGATGATGAATGCATGTAAATAGAATTCCAATGGATAGGATCCCTACTTAAGACATTAGTAGTTGAGAAAGGCCCCTTATTGACCTTTTCCATACGGACGAAGCAATGGCATTGCCTAATCGCACCAACACTAGAGAAGGAGAACAGGACATGTTTTCTAAAACTAGGAGACCCTGAGCAACAGAGCTTGAACAGTTGTGATATCAGGGGGCACATGACCAGCCAGATCCCAGGGGGGGATCTCATAAAGCTATGGGAGGGTTGACACTACACAATAGACGAATGAGGCAGATGAGTGTTCGATCAGTTCTATGCAGCACTGATCTCACCACTAATGAGATAGTTGCAGAAGAGGAAAACAGTTGCTACAGTGTTGCACCTCATGTGGATGATTTAGCAGAATGAACTGAAGGTTTTGCACCGCAGATGAGTCTATGGCCACAATAAGGGTCCTTTAATCGATATTGCATGGCAAATGGTGAAGATTTCACTCTTTATGAGGGAGATCCAGACTGGGATTATCCCTACATGTGCGTGTGGCAAAAAAAAAAAACAGACAGCACAACTCCCAACATTCTGTTGCTCCCATAAACCAGATGCCCCTGATAAGTAAGGGTCCTGGGGTTCCCTCATTATGTTCATTAGCCACAAATGGACAAGGAGAATCTTAAACAGTTCTTACCGCCGCTTACAGAGGGAGCAGGGAAATTAATTAGGTCTATTGAGAAGCAGGCTGTAGGCATACCTCTGGCAGTAGGGCACATTTACTTAGCTCTCTGATAGGAGATGAGACAGATACTGTTATCCATAAGGTAGGAGTGAGAAATGTTACCCACACCGAGACTAGGTATGATGGTTCCCCATTCAACTTAGTCCGGACAGTAATCTGGGAACAGATGAGGAAAATGTATCCTGATAGCCCAGACTTTGGGTCTCTTATGGCTCAATCAGTGCAGCCGAATGAGGACCCTGCACAGTCTCTCAGTCGGAAAAAATAAAAATGTATTCAAGGAGTAGGTCATGGTTGGGAAGTAACAGTTGGAAATGCTGTGTTGTTTTATAGTCTAGTGAAGAAGGGTTTACCCTCTGATGTGCAGGGCAATCTTGACAATATAGTAGCATTGGAAGCCAAACCCTGGACAGAAATACAGGCAGATATAATCCATTTTTTTTTTAAATAAGTAGGTGAAAGAGAGGAACAAGCAGAATGTAAAAGAGAAAACAGCAGCCATGTTGGTGATGCGAAAATTGACAAAGAAAAGAGAAACGGAAGGGGCTATAGTAGTAGCCACTACTCAGATGACTGCAATGTATGTGGGATCAGTCCCAGGGACCGTCCAACATTAGTGCCCACAATAGCAGGATAATGTGAGGGCACAAGGATGTAGTAGAGGAGGACGGGGAGGAATAGGAAGGGACTGGATAGGTCCCAAGAGGATAGAACAAACATGTAAATATTGTCACAGGTATGGACTTTCATTAAAGATTGCAGGACTTTTACATGGGATGAACAAAATGAAAGGATAAGGGTTTATAGTCAATCAGGTGAATACAGTAGTGCAGCCACAGTCAAACTTGCAAATAATATATACATACCTCAGATGCCCCCACAAAATGTGCAGCAACCAGTAATGCCTCAAGTGCAACAAATGCCGCCACAGAAAAGTTACCAAGCACCCTATACTCTATACCCACAATTTCGAAAGCAGCTCAAGGCTCAACTCTTTACGAAGTCCTTCAACTGATCCACTAGCAGTCTATCTCTCCTTCCCCCAGTTCCGGTCCCTTCTCTGCCCAGATCTTTTGTTACTTGTAGCGCCATGGAACCGTTGGTGTACGAGCGCTTTATAAATAATTTTAAATTCAAATTCAAATTCAAATTCAAATTCACCCCTATTGGCAACTCCACCTCAAAGTGTATTGGGAGGTGTGATTGTGAGAGGTGGAAATTCCTTTTAAAGAAATTATGTGGGAGGATATATGCAATGAAGCTGCCCACAGAATATTTTTATACGTCCTGTATTGTCAGTAATGCACAGGTCAGATGAGGAACCCACTGTGACTGTAGCTATCAATACCAAGAGGTATGCATTCCTCATAGATACAGGAGCAACACACTCTTATATTAGAGAGGGAGACCATCCAAATTCTAATAGATCAATGGACACACAAGGATTCTCTAGGGTGGTGATGAGGGTTCAGTTTACTAAACCAGTGGAGATGGAAATAGGAGGGATGTACATTGACAGCTGTTTACTATTCTGTCCGGCTGCCCCAGTTAATCTGTTGGGGAGAGATCTTATGGCTATGTTAAAAATGACTACATATTTGAGCCTGATGGTACTATGATTTATCTACACCTTGAGTTCCTCCTTCCAGAATCACGGATGTAACAGTAGATTCTTCTACTGGAGGCTAAATCAGAGCTCGACATAGAAACATTTACCACAGCAGTATAACCAATCCAAGCAAAAATGTCAGAGTTACTGGGAAGGGAGGTCCAGTTGCCCAGAGAGTTCCTTTTATGATGACAAGAACAAGATTCCTGGATAGTTGACAATGAGCTGATACTACAAATAGAGGCCTTAGAGATAATACCAACCCATGGCGCCAGGTAATAAAATGGATAAAGAAATACTGGATGATCAACTGTTTGATGATGATTTTAAGAAAACAGTTATAGTCTTTCAGGATGACACGCCATTGAGAACAGTATTGGTAATAAGGATGCCCACATCAGGTAGAACCTTTGATTCTGTTAGAGATGCAGATCATTCCCAGGTACCAGAGTGCGGACTAAGGCTCCCCCTGATGTATGACGTATTTGTACTGCTACTTCATTTAGAATTACACTGAAGAAAGGTGCTATTTTACCTAGGGTGAGACAATATCCTCTTTCCAAAGAAGCAGATGCCGGCATCGCTCCTACTATACAAGCGTTGCAAGAGCAAGGAGTAATATACCCTGGAGTATCTCCTTGTAATCCCCCTATGTACCTGGTAAAGAAATCCAAGGGTAATACTTGTCATGTGGTTCAAGTCTTGCGCACCCTAAATGATGTAGTGGTACAAGGATTTTCCATTGTTCCTGACCCTTCCATTATTTTGACAAATATTTCACAGGATGCAAATTGTTTCTCTGGCATAGATCTCATGGATGCTTTCTTTAGCATCCCTCTCCATCCTGACAGTCATTTTTTGACAATATTCTCCTATCGGAGGACTCAGTATTTGTATTCTCATTTGCCTCAAGAGTATTGTGAGTTACATAGCATTTTCAACAGAGTGGTGAGAAATGACCTGTCAAACTTTCAGTGAGACAGTACATTGTTGCAGTATGTCGATGACATATTAATTTGCAGTCCTACAGAACAATAGTGTAGGAAAGATACTATAACCATTTTGGTTACTCTCGCAAAGAGAGGATGCAAACAAGAGAAAGACAAAGATCAGTATTGTCCGCTTCTGGCCAATGAGTAACTCCTAAAAGAGCAGCATGTATATGTTAAATGACTGAGCCAGAAACCAGTGCACATGCCGGTTGCATGAAGACCCAACCTTCCAAATCAATAGATGGCTCCTCCCGGGGGGCGGCTTTGGTGGTGCGATCTATGCGCGACCCTTGTGGTCCGTCCTCAACGGCCTGACAGGGCACGCAGTGGCTATATGGAAGGTGGCCAATCGGAGTCTGCCCTGGGAGGGCAAACTCACGCAAGCCACACCATTATGGTACTGCAAACAACTCAGCAGGTTGGTCCGGTCTAAGGGCTTTGACAAGTGGTACCTTATTGGCATCTCCAGGATTGGCGACCTTTGGAAGTTTGGAGATGTGGTGCCCTTTTCCCGACTGTAACAGGAGTACGAACTTGCTAAACCTGAATACTTTAGGCATATTGCGGTTTTCCCTAGAGGTAGCGATCTCGTTCACTCCTCCCCGCTCAAGGACAGAATACTTGATGGTGATCTACCGGAGAAGGCCATTTACCTTATCTATAAAAAACTCATTAATAATGTGGCGGAACCGCTGACCTATCTGAGGGCTAAGTGCGATCATGATCTCGCAGGCTTGGACGACGAGGAATGGCAGGCGGCGGTGGCTTCCCCTCGCGAGGTGGCCATTTCCTACCGGCTCAGGCTGGTCCAGCTTAAGCTGCTTCATAGATCTTTGCTGGTTCGGATGAGTTACATCCTGGAGGGCGGCTGTATGAGGCACTGAGGGCAGGAAGGCACATTTATTGATATTATCTGGGAATGTACGGTGATCCAGGGGTATTGGGAACGGGTGGTGGGCCGTATGGAGGAGGCAGTGGGGCAACAGATTCACTGCAACATAAAGTTGGCACTGTGTATCTTTTGGGACCCTACTGACCTGAACTCCTGAGAACGACTGTAGGAGACGCTTGGGTTCATGATCGCTAAAAGAAACATTGCACGGTTTTGGCGGGCTCCAAACCCGCCGAACATTGTGGACTGGTCTAATGATATGGATTGGTGCATGGTGACCAAGAAATCTATCTATGAAGCTAGGGTGGGCCCGAACAAATGGACACATGTTTGGGGTCAGTTTAACACTTACAGAGGGGAGATTTGTACACTGCCACGGACTAGAGAAAATGTCACGGAGGGTCTTTATGTTGTATGATAAGATTGCCATCTTGCTCTTGTAAAGTGTTCTCTCGAAGAGGGTAGAGACTGTCCATTATATGAAACGCCCTGACTGCAAATGTGTTGTTCTTGTAACATGCCTCCTTTTCTTTCATTAAATAAAAAAAAAAAATCAAAAATAGTGACTAAGCCAGAAACTGTTAAGGAAATGCAGTAGTTTTTTGGCCTCTCTAACTATGTGAGACAAAACGTCTTTGATTACAGTACATTAATAGCTTCCTTGCTGAATTCTATTAAACAGGCAAAAGATAACATGGACACCAGAAATGAGGGAGAATTTTCAAAAAATTGAAGATTGAGATAACGAATGCCCCAGTTTTGGGGACTCCTGACTACAGCTAGGAGTTTTATCTCTTTTGTCATTGCAATGGTCAAATGATTATGTCTGTCATTACTCAAACATTTCTATTAGGACACAAACTGATTGCATACTTTGGTTGACAGTTGGATTCAGGGATGAGAGGATATTACCCTTCCGATCAAGCCATCGCCACTGCAGCTTTTTCAGTACAGTAGAGCATCCCTGTTAATATGCGGGCACCTTCGATGCTATATGTAAAACATTCAGGGCCTCATTTATGAGAAATGACGCATCGCTGCGTGAAAGCAGCGATGCGTCACTTCTCAGTGCGCACTCCATGCGTCATGATTGATGCGTCATATTTATAATATGATGCATCATGGCGTAAGGAGTTACAGATACGTCAGTATTTCTGACGTATATGTAGGCGCAAAAGTGACGCATTGCTGGAGTGTGTCACAAAAGTGACGCAACTCCAGCAATGTGTACTTTCACATGGGCAAGTCCCATATTGTTAATGCCTGCGTCAGTCTTACGCCTGCCATGAAGCAGGTGTAAGATTTTGACGCATTAGCGGCCAAGAAATGGCGCAGTGAAATCTTATAGATCTCACTGCGTCACTTCCATGACCCTTTCTTGCGTCAAAACGCCCCCCTTGCATACATTATACCTGGCGCAGGTATAATGTGGCGCAGGGGTTTACAAAGTGACGCATCTACCTAGATGCGTCACTTGGTAAATATGGCGCAACAAGGCACATTTTTCACGCCACTGTAGCGTCACAAAAAGTGACGCACCGGCGGCGTAAAAGTGACGCACAGGCTCATAAATGAGGCCCTCAGTGTTTGCTATTATTCAGAAGGCTATGACTACTTTAACCACAGTAGTGAGTGTCAGGGTATGAGGTGATACTATCACTACCATCTTTGAAGGTTGTGAAGTGTCAGACGGCGAATCCTGCAACATTTTTTGCTCATCCCATACTAGACTCTGAGGATGATGTACATGACTGTGCAACGTATATTCCTAATGAATCTAGTCAAGCAACAGAGGATCCTATGCCCGGAAGTTCGGTCTATTTTGTCGATGGTTCCTCTACTATTGACCATGACACAGATGTAAGACACATGGGTGTGGCAGTAGTCAGAGTACAACAGCATGATTCTTCCAACACACTTCACATAGTAGAGCAGTTAACACTATCAGCACAGTATTCTGCACAAGCAGCAGAATTGATAGTCTTAATAGCGGCTCTTAAGCAAGAACTAGGAAGAGTCATCACGATCTATTCAGGTTATGTATTTACTACTGTACATTCTAGCATTATGAGATGGAGCAGTAGAGACTTCCTTAAACCAGAAGAGAGTCCTGTTATACATAGGAATCTCTTAGAGGCTTTAATAGAGGCACTTGCTTTAAAACAGATAGTGGCAGTTGTGAAGTGTGCAGCCCATACGAATGGACAGGATTTTGTATCACAGGGCAATGCATTAGCAGATTGGGCAGCTAAGACACAGTGAGGTGCCAACAGGTTCACAAAGTATCCCTGTTTGAGGGGACCAGACTGCCTCACCGTCTGAGTCTGAACCAGGCAATACCACTGATAATGTTATCCCTCATTATGCTGAGAGAGCAGGCTTACACCGTTGAGAATTATAGGAAGCTGCTCAATTGCATGAAAAAACGTTATGGGAGACTAGTGTTGGCTCCAGTCAGGGAACGATTTAATCTGTAGAGGAATATCTACAGGTAACCCAGTGATGCCTCAGGCTTTACTTATGCTAGCTCTTGATCAACTGCATTTACCAGCCCATATCATAAGAGATCATTTATCTATGCAAATACAACAAGATTGGTTCATTCCAAATTTGCATTATATGCTTACCATGTCCTTTCATAATTGTACTTTTTGTCACCAATTCTCTCTAAATTCCACATTGAAAGTAATAAATTGTAACATACCACAACCACAAGGTCATTTTAAAGCTCTGGTCTTGATTCTATGGACATAATAGACAGGTGCAACAACTATTGGTCTCACATAGTTATGGTTTGTCCTTTTTCTCAATGGGTTGAAGCTGGACTGTGCGTCCATTGTGTTGTAAAGTCAGCTGTTATGTATGTGATCCATGAGCTGATTCCCTGCTAAGGAATTCCAGAAGGGATACAATCTGAAAAGGGCACACACTTTGTTAATGCAGTTTTCACACATCTCACAACAATGTTAGAGATATATCATAATTAGGGCTCCTGGTTTTATGGTATTTTTTTTCTAACATTTCCGTTTGTATTTATCCATATTTATTTGTTGCCCATCTTATTGGTATTTATCCATATTTATTTTGTGTTTTGCGCATATATGGAGTCATAAAATGGTATATTTCCACATTCATTTAACTGATAAACATGCACTTATACTTTTCTGCCTGTTGCGTTTTGCCAAATTAAGCAGAAAAACTCTACACCTTCAGGTAAATAGGATAATTATATTACAAATATATGTTACCATACACATGCATTTAGGGAAATCTCAACCTATTTTTAACTTCCCATGCTGCCTATCTGCTCAGCTGTTGTCCTAGAAATCATGAAAAACAGCATGGATAGTCATCCACGAGAATCACACTTTTCTGCATTTTTACGCTTTAAAAAAAAAAACACAGACAGGAAACACTTTGTTTTCTGTCCGCAATTATCTGTAAAAATCAGTAAAAACGGACAACCGGAAGCCTTGGTCATAATCTATCTTCTTTTTACTATCCCCAGAGCAATGGTGTTGTTGAGCACCTTTATTACTTACTGAAGAATAAGTTCAGCAGGCTATGCACCACATTACATAGAAAATGGTTGTATTGCTTACCATTAGCATTGTTCTACCTTAGGAACACACATAGTTCTGATCATAACCTGACACTCCATCAGATAGTGACAGGGAGACATATATGAATAAGCAAATACCTACCACTAGAAATTAGGTAAATGAAGAAAGTACAGCTGAAATTACAGCTGAAATTTGATTAATAAGATGCATGTGTATCTCTCTGAACTAACAAGAGCTGCAGAGTTCATTTCTAAACAGGTAGGTAACCAAAGAAAAGGAAAGCCACACCACCGCTGAGGTGGACCTCCCAATTGTGCACTTAGGCGATGAGGTGTATGTAAGGAACTTTGTATGAAAATAGAAGGACCCGAAGTTCGACAGTCCTTGTACCGTGACAATGGCCACCCCCACTGCCCTCAATGTAGATGGCAGGACGCCATGGATCTGTCTATCAGATGTTCATATGAACCCTGCATCATAGCAAGTACCTCCAGCAATGTAAATGGAACAAGAGGGGGTAAGAAGATTGTGACTGTCAAAATACCCTCCTCTAACTCTGCCTACGGACAATTATTTGAACCAGCAAAATGAAAGCTATGTATTTTTGTTTTATTTTTCCTTTTTTGTCTCTTGATACTTTCATTTAACTATTGCTTCTATATAGTAATGTATATTTTAGTTCTAATATCATTCGCCTGCCAAGAGAACTGTCTACTCATGCCGAGGTATCCCATAGTATTCATACTCGATTATTGGATAATATGTGGTATCAACATATGTCAGACATAGGATTAGAAAGTACCAATGAATCATGTTTTGTTTGCTCTTTAATTCCTCATGCCACAGGATCAGATAGGTTACACTCAACTGAAGAAGTACCCCCAAGCACAGCTTTATGTATTTTACATCTCTATCTCTGTAGGAGTAAGGCATGACTGCAGCCCAACATGTTCGGATAGTACAGTTTCTAGCTGCTGTCACAAAATATGACTTCTTAGCAAACGTTTTATATATTCTTACAGACAGGGAGAACATTTTGGATGAGATAACACGAATGAAGAAAACAGATCATCCTAACACTGCAGAATTGATACAAATTGTCTTAGGTTTACGGTTTTTATGAATGGCATGCCCTTCTACCGATTGTAATAGTTATTTAGTCAATCCTTTACCTCCAAATGGTGTTCGTAGGCCAGGATTTAGAGTTACTGGATCAGTTTATGCCCATTATCAATGGCATTCTGATATTGAATTTTTCCCGTAAGGCCATGTGTTTATGTAAAGGTACTTATATTAGTCAGGACACAGTAGGAAAAGGTATGCATACATGGGATGATAATGTTGCAGGATAGTAGCGTGAGTACTCAGACAGTCATGAGATTAATGTCTGTTACTTTATGTTTCAGAGGAAATTGTACTGTTAATGTAGGCCAGAATATCAACTGCAGTGCCACAGTAGATAACACTTACATGCAGGGGGGGGGACCTCCAGCCTCATGGACTATTATTGGCAGTGTGGACAACTACTGTACACTCAGTTACCACTAATGTGGAGAGGCCTCTGTTCACTAGTGACTTTGCATGCCCCGTCTTGGTTATTCCAGGAGTGAACTTGTCAGTTTTACAAGAGCACCCCATGAGCCGTAAAACAACTTTGTTACATTATCACTGAAGGAGAAGAATTGCAGACATTTATGGCACTATGACCAGGAATGATGTTCCCCAAGAGTACCAGCTGTTTATTGAAGCTCAGTTGTTCTTTGGAAGCATTGTGCCATTTGTTGAGGCAAAGGAAACAGCTCAATGGTTACAAATAACTAGATAAGAACCTCTGAAGATGATTAGTTCCACGAAAGATGGATTTAATGTCATAACAGGAGAGCTGAGTGTCATGAGAATGATGATTATGCAGCATCATTATGTACTTGACCTTAAGGAACTAGAGCAAAGTCACTGAGGAACAACTAACTCCACCCTCAACCATGTCGCCCCACCACCCTAACCAACGCCAACCTCACAGCCAAAGAACTCCACAGATAGATCCACAGCTGCTCAGTCAAGCTTGCACCACTACACAACCCCAACAGCCAATGCCCCAGAAATGCCACTTGGTTCACCACCAACCTCCAAGAATCCAAACGCACCTGTAGACATCTTGAGAAGAACTGGAGAAACAGCAAAATGCCAGAAGACCACACCGCCTACAAAAACACCATGACGGAATACCACCAACTCATCAGATCCACCAAAAGGGCTTTCATCCAAAACAAGATCCTTGCCAACTCCAGCAACTCCAAGCAACCCTTCAGCAACATCCATGACTTCACCAAGCCCTCCAGCGAAACCACAGACATCATCCCTTCTCTGGACCTCTGCGACAGGCTCGGATTCTACTTCCATCTGAAAATCAAGGCACTCTATGACAACTTCAATGACCAGACACCCAACTCCGAAACCACTTACTACTTCAGCAACGCCATCCAGCCCACCATCTCCTCCTGGACCCCAGTCACCACCAAAGACACCACTTTGACCATGTAAGGCATCCACTCAGGGGCCCCCATGGACTCCTGCCTCCGCACATCTTCCACAGAGCCACCACCACACTCACTACAGAACTACTACACACCATCAACACCACCTTTAAGACCAGCATCTTTCCTGATGACTGGAAACATGCAGAAGTCAGACCCCTGCTTAGAAGCCCTCTGCAGATGCCACTGACTTCAAGAAGTACCAACCCATCTCCCTCCTCCCCTTCAGGGCCAAAGTCACTGAGAAGACCGTCAATGCACAACTAACCAAATTCATTGAAGAAAACTGCATCCTTGACCCCTCCCAATCCGGATTCCGCCACAACCACAGCACCGAAACAGCTCTCCTCACCGCCACAGATGACATCCGCACCCTCCTCGACTAAGGATGTACCGCGGCCATGATCCTACTAGACTTATCTGCAGCGTTTGACACCGTGTCCCACTGCACATTCACCGCCAGACTCCTGGCAGACAAGGAACCGCCCTCAACTGGATCCGCTCGTTCCTCACCGGCAGAGCCCAAAGAATCACACTACCACCTTTCCTCTCTGAACCCACGGAAATGAACTGCGGAGTGCTCCAAGGATCATCGCTCAGCCCCATGCTCTTCAACATCTACATGCCCCCCTCGCCGCCATCATGAGACAGCATGGACTCAGCATAGTATCCTACACCGATGACACCCAGCTCATCCTATCCCTCATCAAGGACCCTATCATCACCAGAAAGGAATGAAGGACGTAGCATCCTGGATGAGCAGAAACTGCCTGAAGCTCAGCTCGGAGAAGACAGAAGTCCTTGACCTTGGACCCTCCCCCTCGGCATGGGACAACACCTGGTAGTCTATAGCCCTCAGCAGTGCCCCCACACCAATCAACCACACCCGAAACCTCTGCTTCTTACTCAACTCCTCCCTCTCCATAACACGACAGGTCAACGCCGTTGCCTCCAGCTGCTTCAAGACCCTACGAATCTTCCGAAAGACCTTGAAGTGGATACCCCCCCCCCCGAAACAAGGAAGGCCCTCACCCACTCACTTATAACCAGCAGACTGGACTACCGAAACACCCTTTATGCCAGGATCAACAAGTCTCTGCTTCGCAAGCTCCTGACCATACAGAACACCGCAGCCATACTCGTCCTCAGCATTCCTTGGCACAAACGCACCTCCCAACACCTTCGGAACTTACATTGGCTCCCCGTTGAGAAGAGAATCACTTTTAAGATACTCACCCATGCCTAGAAATGCCTCCACAACACCGGACCCAAATACCTCAATGAGAGAATGTCCTCCACATACCCAAGAGAAACCTCTGATCCGCCGACCTCACCCTCACCGAAACCCCATGCATCCGCAGAGCCAGAACAAGTGGAAGTACCTTCTCCTACATCGCAGCCAAGACGTTGAATGAATTCCCGCTCAATATCAGACGCGCCCCCTACCTGAACATCTTCAGGAAGATGCTCAAGACCCGATTTTACGACTGTTAGGGCTCATGCCCCCACCCCAGTGCCTTGAGACCCTCCCGGGTGAGTAGAGCGCTTACAATTCCCCTGATTGATTGATTGGCCTTATGACAGCTATGAAAGGAGGGGTAGTGCCAAGATATGAACTGCTTGTAATGATGTAGACAATGGAACTTTGTCAGAGGCTATACTAATTTTGCACAATCTACAGAAGAAAATAGTAGATGAAGGAAGTGCCCCAGATAAATAGCTCAGTGGGACTTTGATTTACTACCTTACTGGATGTCGGGTTTGTTAAAAGCTTTATTGTAAGCTGTTCCAGCACTATTGTAAAGATATGATGGTATTCAATTAAATTTAGCATATTGTAGATAGATCAGTGCAAAGGCAGGAGGGATCTTTACATTTAGGACACCTGCACGAGTAGTAGATGCTCAGGGCAATACATATAATCTAGTGGCAAGTACAGATGCAGGATTAGAGCCAGTAGCTGAAATATCAACTAGAGGGGGGAATGTTATAGAAGAATTAAATGGGAAGAAGTTGGCTACCACCGACATCAGTAGGGAGCATCACAGAGTTATACATGCTGAAAGAACAGTGCAGGCCTCAGTTCGAAAATGATGCAAGACTGGTGAAGAGTTCACAAGAAAATAGAGTGCATGATCAGTAAACTCTTAGTTATAGGAAACCCTGCGTTTCCAAACATAAAGGAATTTATGCTCACAGTACAACAAGCATATAACTGTTTTCTCAGTGATTAAGAATGTGACTTGAAGGATAAGTGCAAGAGGTAGAGTTAGCCAAGAGAACACCAAATCTGATAAGAAATCTTGGGAGCAGAACAATAAAACACACACACACATACACATAAATACAAAAGAAGTAAATAAATGTTTTTTAAGCAATGTTAGAGATATAATAAGGAATTTGTAGAGAAAAGTTCACGAGTTTGAAGGCACAGGTGATGTGATGTTTTTGTAACAACTATGTAATTATTGAGTAACCTTTTATTTTACCTTTTTTGTAAGACACATTGCACGTGCAACTATTTTCGATTTGATAAACTTTATTTCGGTCAATATGACCTTAAAAGTACAGACACAATACATACAAATACATTTGAAACTGCATAGAAAAACCAATTGCATGTAGTGAAAGACAAATAATAAAAACAATAATGGACATTACTGCCACTCATATGTAGTAAATAATTTCCACACTCAATTTTAGAATGCTCTCTATTCTAGCGACTTCACCAAAGGAAATCGAGGGCAGTAAATTTAACAGAGGGTTGTTCAAAGCAGGGGACAAAGATTCACTTTTGGAAAGTGCATAGTGCGAATAAATAAATAATTTAATTAAAAATAATTTTCATAAAAAGATTACCCCTATTATTACCACTAGTTTTATGAAGCAGTTAGCATGACCTAGCACTGGCAGCCCCACGATACAGGCTGCTTCTGAATGAGGTTTTCACAACAATTGTGGTAGTAGACTAATAACCTACTCAAGGAGTGGAGAAGTGTGGCTCACTGGTTAGAGGAGGCAGACCTGGAAGCAGAGGTCAGCCCGGGACCAGGGTTCAATTCCTGGCTCGGCGGGGTCTTGAGTCCTAAAATGTCCATGGACTCGACAATTCTCGCTCCGGTGCCTACTCGATTCACGGGTTCACACTCTGCGACTCTGGGCAATAGCTTGCTTAATCTCCACAACGGCCCCTCGTGGTGGGATGCCTGGCTTTCACCTTGCGGATACCCTGCCGGGGTTATCTCACAGGGGAATACCAGGATGGGTTCCCTAAGCAAGCGCTTAGAAACCGCTCGGTGATTTGCGCTATATAAATTCCTGTACATTTACATTTACAAGGACAGGAAACAATGCTACCATTTTAAAAAACATTAAGGGGCAGATTTATGTCGGACTTGCGCCACGTTTACGCCGCCGTTGCGTGACGCAACGGCACGGAAACGTGGCGCATCCCTGCGACCTATTTACAACGTGACGCATCTAGGCAGATGCGTCACGTTGTAAAGCCCTGCGCCACATGAAACCTGCGTCAGGTTTCATGTGGGCGTTCTGTCGCAGGGTGGGCGTTCCCTCGTAGGAAAGTCCCGTAAAACTGACGCAGTGAAATCTACAAGATTTCACTGAGTCAGTTTTACGACGCTGCTGCGTCAAATCCTTACGCCTGCTTTAAGCAGGCGTAAGGAGTGATGCACTACGTTATGTATGGGTGGCCTCTGTACATTGCAGGAGTTGCGTCGCACTTGCGACGCTACTCCAGCAATGCGCCGCCCGTACACCACAAGATGCGTCACGCATCTGCCCTTCCTTGCACCATGGTGCGCCGCATTGTAAATGCGGCGCATCTGTGGTGCCGCAAGGAGGGAATTGCCTGACGCATCAGTTCTGGCGCATCCCTGCTGATTTGCAGAGATGCGCCAGAACTCATAAATATGCCCCTAAGAGTATATAAAAATATACATACTTTAAAAAACATATGAAATAGAAAAAAAAATCCTGTGACATGTTTGGAAGACCTACATACATAGCTCGGATAAAACTAATCATATAAAAACAAGACCTAGTTTTAAAACTGGCAAAGGTGACCAAAAATTGATGTATTTTTCCTGCTAATTGATGATAAGATTATTTTGTTTCCTCCAGAATCATTGTCTTAACTATTTAAGGATGCTTTTAAAAATATCCTGCGGGTACACCACAAAGAAAATAAGAAGCCTGCAACTGAGTAAACAATCGGGATACTACAATCGTGTTTCAGTATCCTGAAAGCCTCAGAGCAGCGCCTAGTTTCAAGGTTTCTACAAATCTGCACCAGCCATCGTTTTCTTGCCTTATCGTAGCCAGGACAACTAAAGAACACATGGGGTCCTGACTCTGCAGGGCAGTAAAATGCTGGGCACTTCAGGACTTGCGGATCCCCCCACTTATGTGTAAAACAGCAGAGAGGCAAACCCCCATGCCTAAACTGAAGAAAAAGCTTTCTAGCAGCTGCCGGCTTGATGTCATCCAAGGCCGGCTCAAAACTGTACCTCTCTTTGATTTCTAAAAAGGCTGAGGTTCACTTGCATAATGGGGAGCTACTATGAAGCTGTGCCATTTTATACTCCCCATAATGGGCCTTTAACAATTTCCTGGGGAGATGGTGCAAGCGAGCTCAGGGTCAGCCCAGAGTTCCCCCAACCCCATACTGGCTAGCATGTGCTTGATATACGCAAGCCACAGCAGTTTGGCTTCCCCCCGCAGGTTCATCACTTCTTTTAATTCCTCCCTGTATGATAGAAGTTCTGGAGTAACCCACAGATGGCGCCAATATAATAAGGGTCTAAGGTTAGATTCATTGGCGATTGCCCTAACACCCAGATCTAATCGGAGCAGAGTTAGCGGGGTGCTCCGTGGAAGATTTAACAACTGTCTAAGAAAGTTGTTCTCTGCCTGCGTTAGGTTCTCAGAATTAGAGTGGCCTCATAGTTCTGCGCCATATAGCACCCCTCCCCAGGCTTGGACCTTATAAATTTCAATGGCAGGACTCACTGGTTTCTGGCTGGACTTACAGAAAACCTTCATGATACCACCTGAAGATTGGGACAATTTTAGTGATGATTTTTTGATTTGTGCCCCCCAGTCCATGGTCTCTGTGATTGTAATGCCGAGATAATCGAAAGAGAAAACTCTCTCGAGGGTTTTACCATTTAGTGAAGGGATTGCTTGCATGCTTTTAGGGGTATTAAATGCCATAAATTTGGTTTTCTGTAGGTTCATTCTAATCCTCTTTCAGTGCAGAATGCTTCAAATCTATTGAGTACCCTTTGAATCCCCATAGGTGACTTAGACAGTAATAGAGTGTCATCGGCAAACATCATTGCTGTGATTATACGGGAGGCTGACTTAGGTGCATCAAGGTCTTTCTCTACAAGTAAATAATCTATTAAACCATTTATGTATAGACTAAGAAGTGTAGGGGCAAGCACACAGCCATGTCAAACACCGCGTTTGATTGGGATGGGTGCGGTTAGCCTTCCATCCTTACCAAATCTGATTTGGGAGAAGTTTTCCCCAGGCAGCCTCTTAATGAGTTGGAATACATATGCTGGAACCCCCATCTCATGGAGGACTGCCCACAATTTTTCCCTTGGGACCAAATCAAAAGCTGACCTCAGGTCTACAAATATTAAACAGAGGCTCCCACCCTCTAGACACACGATCTTCCAGTGTAATAGTTGTAGCCGAAGTATTTGGTCCAAAGTAGACAGTTTTTCCCTAAACCCTGCCTGAAGGGGGGTAAGTATCTTCCGTTCCTCCATCCAAGTTTGTAACCTAAGCAGCAATACACGTGCAAACATTTGATGGTTCACTGCGAAAAAGATCCCCGGGAATTTTGTCTAGTCCAGATGCTTTACCTGGAGCTATTTTAGCGAGTGCTTCCTTAATCTCATTTAAATTTATACTTGTGCTAGAGCTGTTGTCATAGTGTTCATTGGTTTCCCCTATGTTGGCAGAATAGTCAGTTCCTACAGGACATCCCTCAATTATCTCATCATTCAACGTATCTCCCTTAGAGTAGAGAGATTCAAAATGGTCCCTCCAGTTCTCTTCTTCCAAGTTCGGCTCTACCGGTGATTTAGCACCAGACCTACCTGTGTTGACAACTTTCCAGAAGGTCCTCATATCCCTAGATCCCAATGAGCTTCTCAAAACATACCATTTATCCATTTCCCACCCTTTTTTGTCTTCAGTAATGGCCACCTTATAGGCCATCCTAGCAGTTTTAATTAACGGGCGATCATTGGCCTTGATGGACAGTACCAGCGATCTTTTGGCATTACAGTAATGATCATTATACCAAGGGTGGGGGGGGTTTCCTACTTGGCTGATTTGTGTTTTTGGGATAGAAGAAGTCTAGTGTGACTTCTCCTAACCTGCCATGGTTCATTATAACCATCTCGGAGTCTATACTATCCCCGTGCTGAATTATTGAGTTAGATGCTGTCAGAAGCACCGGGAGCAGGGCTTCATATAAAGTGCTGAATTAATCTTGTGATTGTCTGATGTCAGACCATCGCACTCTTTTCCCACAATTCGAAAGTGTCAACCTAGCATCAATAGGATTATCCATATTAAGGACTATCCCAGGATTGAGCTCTTTTAGTTCAAGTACTAACGCATAATGATCACTGTCTAGCCGTGGAATAACCTTAAAATAAAATCAATTAGCCTGTCCCAGGATTTGGAGTCGATTAAAATATAGTCTAATAGAGAACCATGCTCATTTTGATGGAAGGTATAACTACTCGATGTATCAGACAAAGTTCTACCATTGCAAGCTCTTAGGGCGTGTTTCAAAGCAAGGCAGTTCATCTGAATCACCAGGGGGAACCATTTTTAACTGGTGGGCACCTGGTCTCCGGGATTGCCCAAAATGTATCCTCATCGTATAAGCTATCCTGGAGCATTCCCTCTAGCGGCTCAAACTGACAATTGAAATCCCCTCCTAAGATCACCAAATGGTTGTCTGCAATGGTAGCTAAGAACGTAGTTAGTTCTTCCAGAGTTTTAGACTCCTTTCCCTGGGCGGTTGATCTGGAATACACGTTTAAAAGAGCTACGAAAATCTTAGAGGGAAACTGCAGTATAATACATAAAATATTGTTAGATCCTGTGTCAATCTGCTTGGCCGTACAACCTAAGTTAACTCCCACCCATATACTAAGGCCTACCGATGGTCTCCCTTTACCCCCTGATGTTGCGGGAATACTGAAAGTGGCAAAACCCAATTTGGAAACATCCCCTCTGGCCCATGTCTCCTGGAACATGCAGATCTTGTGTTGGCTAATAAAGAGACCCCAGTTTGGGTCATCTAACTTGTTATTCAGACCCGCAATGTTCCACGATAGAACTCTTGTCTTTGGGCAATTGGGGCAGTTTGGTTTGTTAGCCACTAAAGGGGATGGTTATGGTGGGGCCTTACTCTTTACATTATCGTCCTTCAAATTGGACCCTCTGGTTAGTGAGAGTTTTAGATTATCCCTCAGGACCATGTCAGAGCCATCGTGGGTGCAGCCAGGGGAGCTGCACATGCTCCGGCAGGCTTTACCTTCCCCACGTGGCGTGCAAGGTTCTATATCACTAGCCTGGGCCTCAATTGCTATTAAGGGCGAGCATATTTGGTCTTTAATGTTGGGGGGGATGATCCTTTAGTCAATCTACTCTATCTAAGCTGCTATACCTATTTGCTGCGGGAATATTAAAAGTAAATGGCCTTTGCCAATGCTGGCCTGGGGAGGTAACTCGCAATTATTGTGGTAATTTCTCCAACCCCTATTATAGTGCCTAATATCATGGTGAAGCCTGTTAGGGGGGTAGAAATAACCTAATGGAAGCACTTGGGTGCCGCCCGATTTTATCCCACCTTCTCTAGCTAGAATTCTTTGGGCTATCAACGGGTTTCTAAAATTAATTACTATACAATCTCCATGTAAATCCTTATGTCGCCTGCGTGTGGTTAAGATCTCTTCCACATGCTCACATGCTCATAACTAAAATACCTGTGGTTTGCGACCCAATGGATACAGTTATTCTTTAATTCTTGGTGGGATTCATATTGGTCCCTTCTAAGTTCAGGGATACCTGCAAGGATAATGACATAAGGGGTTAATGCGGGGGGTAAGTTAATGACTGGAGGGGGAAAAAGTAATTGGTACCTTCTGTACTTATGGGGGCGCCTCCCCCTACCTGCTGAATTTTTGTTTGTAATTGCCCTCTAGATTTATGGGGTAAAGGTGGACAATTGGCTAAATTAGAAGTAGCTGGTGGGGGCCTTAAAATACTGGGGCATATTATCAAGGGCAGGCGATACATTATCGACGCTTTTATCGGCAGGAAACTGCCGATAAAAGCGGCGATAATGGCCTTGATAATATGCTCTATGAATTCCAATCGAAGCCCATGTTAGATGTGAACACATCTAACATGGGTTTCGATTGGAATTCATAGAGCATATTATCAAGGCCATTATCGCCGCTTTATCTGCAGTTTCCTGCCGATAAAAGCGGCGATAATTTATCGCCTGTCCTTGATAATATGCCCCTTTATCTCTAGTAGCCTCCGATGTATGTATCTCCCTATTTAATGTTGGTAACAGAGCTTGCTCACTGGGTTTGAGGCCTGAATTGGCCAGTGTAATACTTGCAGTGGTCTGATCTCGTATTCTGCTTTTAGGGCCAGCATTACGATGGGTTGCCCCCCTAGTGCTTGTCCAGTCATTAAAAAGTCCAGTCAACCTGGCAACCCTCCTGTAAAGGTCTGAGTTCGTCCTTGACTAAATGCCTCATTTGGATCTGTAGATCCACCACTAGCTTTGTGACCCACACTGACTGATCGCTTTTGGTTTCTGTGCTGTCTTCTGGGTCACCAATGCCCAATTTCCCATTATCAGGATTTGCTCCTGCGGGCTTCTTCCTTCTTACTGGTGCTTTAGCTTTGCGTTTGGATTTGCCTTTTTTACCTGATTTACCTGATTGGTTAATGTTGCAGCCCTAGGTTGCTGGGGGTTGACAGCTTCAGTTATTGATGTTTGGTCACTGGAAGAATCAGTTATCAAAACCCCCATAATTTGTGAGGTACTAGGGTCAGTCATTGCGATTTCTGAATTTGGCATCAAGGATAGTCATCTCTTGGTCTGCTGTATTTCAGTAGCCACAGCTGCTAAAGCCTTTTCCAACATCCTGTTGATAGAGGTTGGTTTGCTGTTAGGTTTGGGCATAGCTAGGGTCTGTTTTTTTTCAACGCAGGTTCGTCTCCCCATTCTACAGTATCGCTGAGTTAAACTCTAGCGTTGGTTAAAGTGTTTTAAATTTAGAGTGGGCGCAGGAGCTTAATGTTACAAATCTCCGCTACAACGCTCTATACGTATACACAACTAATGGGATACCTATTGGAGAGACCACTAATGGGGGGTACTATCTGGGGCCAGTGGATTAGAGTACCAAATACACAGACACAAAATACAAAGCCATTGCAGGAGAACACTTATATGGTTTGCTTTCCAAAGATCAAAGATAAAAAAGTAGAGGGTCTGTGCAACTCAAGCAAACACATAGAAAAGTGAGTGCGGAATTAATGTTCCAAAATTATTCTCAACAAAAAGTCATTTGAGATGCACACTGTGTTCACTGTGTGCCAGTAAAAGGAAAAACAATTCCAATAATGTAACAATCTGGGGGACGCGGCCACGGTACCTTGTTTGCAGATCCCGGGCTAAAAAGTTAGAGGATGGGCCCAGCCCAGCTTCCTCCGGCCTCTAATGGGCACGGACGGGCACGCCCTTGGCTCACGCTGCGTGAGGCTGCGGGCACTGAAATAGTGCCTCCTGGCGTGATGTGCGGCATCAGAGGCAGGCGCTGGGCAAAGGCTGATGGGACCTGTAGTCCCAGTTTCTGTATGCCGTTCCCCTCACGGCTGAATGTCGCCGGGTCTGAAGATATGTAGAGCACGTCCAGCACTGCGTGAGGCTGAGGGCACTGAAATAGTACCTCCTGGCACGATGTGCGGCGTCAGAGGCAGGCGCCGGGCAAAGGGTGATGGGACCTGTAGTCTCAGTCTCTGTGTGCCGTTCCCCTCATGGCTGTGGAGACCGGGAGACCAGCTTGATGGCCGTTGCCCTCATGGCAGGAAGACAGAGGCGCCTGGAAGGTGAGAGCCCCCTGCTGAATGTCGCCGGGTCTGAAGATCTGTAGAGCGCGTGCGACTATTTAAATGGTAGCCTGTGAGCACTCATTTGAGACCAGATGCTTATCTGTCTGGAGATAGCTGCTCTCTATGCTGTAGCAGTATATCTGCTTTAGCCTTGCCAGGAGGAGTCTTGTCTTTTTAGGTCGAGGCCTCGTCCGCACTGCTGTAAGCAGTTGTGGGCGGAGCCGAAGATTTAATGATGTCTAGTATGGGGGCTTGAACCCGCCCCTTTTCTCCATTGGCTGGCCTCGTAAATGCTTGCCAGCCATTGGAGGAGAGGGGGGTCACTCTGTTCTAGCCCCGGCTTGAGCAGGTTTGAGGGCGTTTTTCTCTAGTTTTTCAAGCCCCGCCCCTTTTCTAGTGGTGGGCGTCTGTTCCCTCCCTTTCCGCCCCCTCCTCGTAGCCATTTCTGCCCTTGCATCCAGAGGCCAAGGCAGGTTTTCACGCTGGTTTTGGTTGTCAATATCTAGTAACTTAAACCTTATCCCGTTGTAAATATTTTTCACAGTTCACATTTTTAACAGAGAGATTGTAATAGATGTAAAATATTTTAAGGAAACTATACAAATCATTTCTAAATTTTAGAATATTTTGGAGAATTGCATGTATGTGTATTTGCATTACTCCATGGATAAAACATGCTTTCGTCAGTTGAGATGTACGTTTTAAGTCAGTTATGTACCCATGGTAGTATGTTCTGCACACTGAACGACTAATAACACCAATTTAAGATGGCAACCAAGCCCTCTTCTGGTCTTCCTAGTTTAGTCCTTCTTCTTTGTTGATTAACTTTCATCACGTTGGTTCTTTGAATGTGTGTCTAAGACGGTGGGTCCGATCTGTGTGGTTTTTCGCATCGGATCGGCTGTTTATGTGCATGGGGTAGCCGTGCCTGTCCTTGTTTCGCATGCTTTTCTCCTAAATATTTTTCCGACAGCTCCACTGGGCTGCTTTACGCAGCATGTAAATTCAGGAAGAGCTGAGCTACCAGGATGGAGGAGAGCGAAAGTTTCTAGTTTCTAGCGACAACAGCTGCAAGGGGCTGATCGTGGGTCTGGAGCAGCTCAAAGCAGAGGTGTCCCACGTGCTGAGCGAGTTGGTGGTAAAAGAGAAAACGGGTGCTGAAGACCAATGCGTTGAAGGTGAGAGAGCGTCCCTGTTGTCTCGCGAATGAGGGAAACTCATGAGGGTGATTCCATTAAAAAAAATTGTATTGTATTTGCATTATAATATAAATGAAGTATAACCCGTATTAATAGGTTGCTACGGATTTGCAAAGAAGGAACCAGGGCAATAACACCATCCCTCACTGCTTGCGATGTAACTTAAGAGACACGTTTTTCTGTTTTATAAAGCGTAAACCTGAGCACCAGTTCCATAACAAGCCCAATATTCATGTTTTGAATCACGGGATGTTGAGTGGACGAGAGGCTCGAATCTGCTTTCTCAGCTTGAAAGTCGGCAGCTCTAGCTTTTCGTCACAACCTCGCCACAAAAACATTTACAATATTATACATCGAAGTCATAGTTGTTGCTTATTCATCATATTCCATTTACGACAATTGGCAAAGCCAGTAGCCCTGGCTTGTTGTAGGTGTAATGTTACTTTTGTTATATATATGGCTGAATGAACAGACACAGCAAAATACCAGTGGGACAGCACACTATGCTAAAGTACAGATTTCTAGCTTAAGTGTTTTAGACCACGCCCCTATGAGAGACCCCAGTTTTTTTAATCCCACTTAAAGCCCAGAAGGTAACCAGATTTAATTCTCTAGCTATGTTTCTTTTTTAGGAGGAAGACGATAATTCAAAAGGGACACCAAAATAACTTCACAAGATTGTTAGTAGTGGTCCCCAAAAGGGAATTTACCGCACATTAAACACTGACTTATCACTCTTAATGCCAATACTGTGTGAAAAAAGTCTAAGCTCCAGGGAGGTGCTCTGTAGGCTCAGCCCTTTACTACCAGAAGTTGCTATTTGAACATTAACAAGTTAATGTGCTACAAAGATTACATCTATTAGAACCTTTTGTGCAGCACTCTATTTTCAGTAAACCAAAAGACAAATTAGACCTAAGTGTGATCAGTGTGGATTTAGTCGTCCACAATATTCCCATTCAAATACAAAGATCCCAAGTTGATTTTTTCTTTTCTCATGAACAGAAATAATCCTTAGGAGTCCAGAAAATGTGGTGTTTCCATTGTTGATTTATTGTTTGTATAATTTCAACAAACAACAGCCAACACATGTTTAGTCTTAATCACAAGACTTTTTCAAGGCAATTCAATAATCTTATGTTCTAAGGCATCCCTGGCCTTTAGATTATCCCGATGCATCAATTTCCATATCGGCAAGTCCTTTCAGATAAAAAGAACTCCCAGTCGTTAGTCTTAAATAAATAGACAGTTTTTTACTAATCCTTTCCACGTATGGTGATAAATCCACACACCCATGTAAAATGTAGTTTAAGGGCACAATGCCGCAAAGAGTCCTTGATAAGCCTCCTCCCAGACCGGAGCTTGTACAATCATACCACGACGCAATTCTACTTGTTCAGACCAAAATGGGCTTAGAATGTATAGCTGTTTGTTTTTTGTTTAATTTCTTCCTGCTAAAGCATCTCTCACTGTAATGCGCATCAATGGGCGAAATCAACTCTCCCGCTTTCTGTTTCAAATTCTGCCACACAACAAAAAGTTCGACGCATATGTAATTCCTAAACCTGCCAGGTTTACTTTCCATAGACTTTAGAATTTTATTCCTTTACAATTGTAACTCTAGTCCGACCGTTTGGAGCCAACTTATTGATAATGGGATTTTTGGGCAGGATGTATTGGTAAGGTTTTTGTAGTTTGTGCTTTTGCAGTGTGCATTGGCATGTTACAACCCCTTTGGTGCTCTTGCATGTGTGATGTAAGCTGGCATTGCTGCTTCTATAGCTAAAGCTGGTGTATGTGCGTTTCAGAAGTTTGTGAATGTCTTTTTCTATTAAAAAAAAGGTAACTGCAGTGCAGACTAGCACCGGCATGCTCAGTGGCTGCACCGGGGGTTCCGATTTCAGGAACACTGCATTATGTGGCTGATGATGAGCTTTAGCACAGCTTTATGGATGATGTGCGCAGTGCTTCCACTGAGCTTCAGCTCCAAGCGGCCATTACAGTCGCTGGTCCGGCCACGTCCCCCAGAGGTCATCACTTTTGAGTTTGGGTCTGCGCTTAAATTATGTAAGGGGCGGCCTACAACATTCAGTTTTGGGGCCCTGTGCTTATTTTTCATCATCAGACTTGGAGCAAGAAAGCGAACACTGAAAAGTAATTAAAAACAGACAATATAAAGGATCTTCAAGAGTGTGTGGCTCTGTGTGTGTGTGTGTGTGTGTGTGTGTGTGTGGCTGTGTGTGTGTGTGTGTGGCTCTGTGTGTGTGTGGCTCTGTGTGTGGCTCTGTTTTTGTGTGTGGCTCTGTTTTTGTGTGTGGCTCTGTTTGTGTGTGGGGGGGGGGCACTGTGTGTGTGGGGGGGGCTCTCTGTGTTGGTGCCAATGCAATAGGTCTTGCATTTGCGAGAGATTAAGCTATTGGCATTGTAAATGACAATCCCATTTATTTATATGTTTTAAAAACATAAACAAAAATAATGTCATGAGCAATGCCAATAGCTCTAACTTTAACAAAGACGAGACCATTGCATTGTAAATGCTTGTTCATTACAGTTTCCCCACAACATTAGAGAGGTGGAATTTCAGAAAAAAACACATCACTGTCTGAAAAGCTAATCTGTAAAATCATTGTAACAAGCCTGCTGTTCAGACCTGTAAGGGCTCCATAACCCAAAAGACATCACTGCTGTAGTAGCCAGTTAAATCTGTGTAGTGTAGTGCCTCGGATTAAGATTTGCCTGCTTTTATTTTTAACCCTTCCTATTCTATGCAGCTTCGGATTCCTAACATATAATAGAGAATACATTTATAAGAGAACTAAAGTGTAAATAGATGTTGTGGTGAATATTAGATCATGTGTAATTGAATCTCTGTAACTGTCTATACATGAATTTTGAAAACGTTTATGGGATTGTGCTGTAAAAGGTGCACATTTGCCACTCGTTTCTCAAACCTATCTTCTGAGCGGGAAACCTGGCAACACTTTTAGGGAAGGGCACACACACTTAGCACACCATGAAAAAGGATCAATATTACCTCTGTGCCTTTCAAAGCCAATGCCGCTTTTGCATATTTATATGAAAACTATGTGGTAAATTGCACTATTTAACCATGTTTTTAAAAATGTTTCTGAGGAAGTATCATTAGCGGTAGACATGTTTCAGTTATAGTTTCGATCTGCAATATCAGAGGCATTTCTACTATAATCACAGAGACCAACGCTGTTAAATTCACTTGCTCACCTTCATAAGAGCTCATTGTAATCTGAGGTTCATGTGTCTAATGTGCAGTGTCAGAGCCATTACATATATTGGCAGAAAGATAGCAAGACTGGCCCCAGCTCAATTTCAACAGACATTATAGCCTTTGTGCACACCTAATAGGCCTGCAGACAAAATATTTAGTAAAGGCACCATTAAAATGTGTGCAGAATTCTGCTGAAAGTACAGAGTAATAGTAATACCCCCAGATATAGATGCACCCGTGCAGGTTCATAGCTAGGTTTAAAGTTCTGGGTATTGATCCTTTCTTTCATCATGTATCTAAATTGAGAACAATGGTTGAAGGGTCCCTGAATGCGGTAGTTTCTGCAGCAGAGAATGTATAAACCCTAATTAAATCCCTCACTAATAAACAATTCTTGAGACTCTTTTGACAGTGGTGGAATGCAGTCTGGGTGTAAGTTTGTAGACACTTGCAAACTATAGATACAAGATGGGAGATGTAAAGAAAACGATTAAAAGAAAATAGTACATCAAAAGTGGAAAGGATAAATAAGGCTGAACAGAGTTTGGGAGGAATGCGTTGGGAGGAGAAATAATTAAAATAAATGTAAGCGGTCACCTAAGCAAACATTTTTATTTGCATGCCTTTTTCACAGTGAAAAGCTTTGCATGGGTATTTAATTTTGCTTTGATTTGGTAAAGGCCTGGTGGGGCTGTTTTGGCACATAATCAAGAGTGTTCGCAAATTGTTTTACACATAAACATGATAGCAAGATGTAGTTATTAAAAATCCATTAGGCTACAGTGATGACTGCTCCACTCCATTAGAGTACTGTTTTTGAGACTGCCTTATCAATAAGGAAGTGATTTTGCAAAAAGAGCCACCACTTTACCTCAAAGATACCTGGGTAATATGTATAATATAAACCACAAGTCCTTTCTCAATGAGAGAAGGAGGAGCAAGTGGGGTTAGAACCACGGGAAATCGCACTTACCCAAGCATAACATAGATCAACATGAAGCAATCCCAATAAATTAGCAGTGTGTCATAGGAAATTATATGTGGTATTGAGTCCTATTTTTCTGTCCAAACTTAACGTAACATTAAAAAAAATGTCAGATAAGCCCTTACACGCCTAGCCAGGTGTCATGCTTCATACTTGGGCGTCCTCTTTCACCAAAAAAGTTTATAAATGGCAAATGGGCTTCCTGTGATGTGAGAAGCGTTTTGTGAATTACAAGAAATAATTTGAGTTAAGTTTGGACAGATGAACAAAATACTTGTACTTGAATCCACTGATAATTTTCTAGGGCACACTGTTAACTTATTGAGATTGCTACACATTGATCTGCAATATTTTTTACAATCAGCAACGTTTCATAGAAGGGGCAGGAGTCTGCCAGCTATTGCCCCAGCCTTGCTGAAGGTCAGGGTTTAAGGGGAGGACCAATGAACGTATCTGATGTATTTTCCCCATCCAGTGGCTTTCTTGTAAGCCCAATCGATACAGGAACCACCCCTTCCCCTCGGAGCACTGCAGACTCACTGTAGTGGCAATGCTCCTCTGTGAATCACAGTGAACAGCTGACAGGCATGGCTGAATTCACAATGGCGCCACCAGAGTACTGAGCTGGGACCACTTGGTGAAGAGGTGATACAGCAGAGTGGGGATCCGTCTCTGCAGACAGTGGTGGCTACCCCTTATCACTGCACCCTAAGGTGTAAAAGGTGATTTACTGTATGGGAGTGAAGGTTTGCAGTTAGCACCAGCTACTGTTTTGTGGAGTAGGGGGTCTCCAATGTGTTCAGTTCTATTGAGGTGAGCAGGCTGGAATGAAATTGTAACCTCTGACCTACCTGGTAGGTCGCTCCCCCGCCGCACAGCACCACCTGTGTGTCTGCCGCTGCTGCTGCTGCTGCTTTACTTGCTGTGCCTGTCCTTTGCCTCTGTTCCCCTCGCTGCCCCGCGTCGTGTGCCGGTTTTCGCCTCTGTCCCCCTCGCTGCCTTGTCTCTGTGCCCGTTCTCGCCTCTGTTCTCCCCGCTGCCCCGCGTCCCTGTGCCCGCTCTCACCTCTGTTCCCCTCGCTGCCCCGCACCTCCATTTCTGCCTGCCTTGCCTTCTGAAGCCTCGTTGCCCACCTCACCCGTGCCTCTTGCCTTCGTACCCCTCTGCTCACGCCGCTCACGTCGCTGCCTCCCCTGCGGCCCCGCCCCCCCTGACTGCCCAGTCGCTGCCCCACCTCCCACCTCCTAGCTGCTCCTCACTCCCACCTCCCCATATATGCCGGCCGCTGCGCAGCCGTGCCGCTGGCGCGCGTAAGCCCGTCTGCGCCCGTTCGCGCCTGGACCGCGCCCAGTGCCAGAACCCCTGGACCCTGAAGCCGCCAGAACACCAGACTGCACTACGACTCCAGCACCCTCCACGCACTCAACCCTGGACGAGATCACTCCTGCCACCCCAAAGCGCACCCAAGGACCCTTCACCTGCCGGAACTGCAGCTTCACCAGCATCCGGCCCGCCAAACCATCAACCAGAGAACCCAACCACCTCCGATGCATCTTCCTCAACACCCGCTCTGCTCGCAAGCACGCCATCGAACTCCGGGACCTCCTAGACTCAACCACCCCCGACGTCACCTTCCTGACGGAGACCTGGCTGAACCCCACCTCGGCAACAGACATCGCCATAGCCATCCCAGAAGGCTACAAGATCTCCCGCAGAGACCACACCAATGGAGTGGGAGGGGGAATTTGCCATCATCCACAAGGACACCCTCAGAGTCTCGACCAACACCGACGACACCCTCACCACCGCCGAGCACATGCACCTCCAGATCCACACCGACCCCAACATCACCCTCAGAGGAACACTCGTCTACAGACCACCCGGGCCCCGACCACAGTTCAGCGACGCCATCGCCGACATCATCAGCACCCACGCCCTCGCCTCCACGGACTACATCCTCCTCAGGGACCTGAACTTCCACCTCGAGAACAACAACGCCAACTCCACCGCCCTGATCGACAATCTCGCCAACCTCGGACTCAAACAGTTCGTGACGACACCCACCCATGCCGCTGGAGACACACTGGACCCCATCTTCTCCGCAAGTCCCCACGTCTCCTTCAACCACACCACCAAACCCACTGGACAGACCACAGATGCGTCCACTTCACCTTCAGGAAACCCACCACACACCACCGCACCCAACAGATGCCACGCCGCTGCTGGGGCAAGATCACAGAGGACCAACTGACCACCACCCTCGCCCTAGGTCCACCCGCCGACCCCACCGACCCCGACACCACCGCCATCAACCTCAAACAGTGGATCAACGACTGGGCTGACACCCTCACCCCACTCAAGACCTCCACCACCAAGCACAACAACAAGAAAGCCGCATGGTTCACCGAAGACCTCCGGACTTCCAAGCGCACCTGTCGGAAGCTGGAGAAGAGCTGGCTCCGTGACCGAACACCAGACAGCTACACAGCCCACAAGAACGCCACCTGCATACACCACCAACTCATCAGGACCTCAACACAACAGCAAAGAACTCTTCAACATTGTGAAAGAACTCTCCAACCCCAGCTCCAACACCAACGACATTCCACCATCACAAGACCTGTGCAACTCACTAGCCACCTACTTTCACCGCAAGATCACCGACATTCACGACAGCTTCAACACCGCCACCCCCACATCCACCGCCGATACCACCACCCCTGCGACCACCACCTGCACCAGACACCTGACCACCTGGTCCAACGTCAGCGATGAAGACACCATCAAGACCATGAACTCCATCCACTCCGGATCCCGATGTGACCCATGCCCTCACCACGTTTTCAACAAAGCCAGCACAGCCATCGCACCCCATCTCCGGAAAACAATCAACAGCTCCTTCGAGACAGCAACCTTCCCAGAGAGCTGGAAGCACACCGAGATCAATGCCCTACTGAAGAAACCCAAGGCGGACTCCAACGACCTCAAGAACTCCCGGCCCATCTCCCTGCTCCCTTTCCCAGTGAAAGTCAAGGAGAAGATCGTCAACAGACAGCTGACCCGCCACCTCGAAGACAACAACATCCTGGACCCATCCCAGTCCAGCTTTCGCAGCAACCACACCACCGAGACTGCCCTCATCGCCGCCACCGACAACATCAGGATCCTTATGGACAAAAGAGAAACAGCCGCTCTCATCCTTCTGGTCCTATTAGCAGCCTTTGACACGGTCTGCCACCGCACCCTAACAGCACGCCTCCATGATGCCGGAATCCAAGAGAAGGCTCTGGCCTTCCTCTCCGGCAGAACCCAGAGCATCCGCCTATAACCCTTCCGCTCCAAGACCACCAAGATCATCTGCGGCGTTCCACAGGGATCATCCCTCAGCCCAACGCTGTTCAATATCTACATGACACCACTCACCCACGTCGCACGACAACATAGCCTCAACATCATCTCTTACGCCGACGACACCCAGCTGATCATATCCCTCACCGAAGACCCCCACACCGCCAAAGCCAACCTCCACAGAGGAATGAAGGCCATCGCCGAATGGATGAAAGACAGCAGGCTGAAGCTGAATTTAGACAAGATGGAGGTTCTCATCCTCGGCCCCACCCCCTCAGCCTTGGACGACTCCTGGTGGCCAACATCGCTAGGAACAGCCCCAGAACCCACCGACCACGCACGCAACCTGGGGGTCATCCTCGACTCCGCCCTCTCCATGACCAAGCAGGTCAACGCCGTCTCCGCTTCCTGCTTCAACACCCTCCGAATGCTTTGCAGGATCTTCAAATGGATCCCCTCCGACACGAGAAAAACCGTCACCCAGGCCCTCGTCACCAGCAGACTGGACTACGGGAACGCCCTCTATGCAGGAACAACAACCAAGCTCCTGAGACGGCTGCAACGCATCCAGAACGCCTCGGCACAACTGATCCTCGACGTCCCCTGACGCAGCCACATCACACCCCACCTGAGAGGCCTGCATTGGCTCCCCGTCAACCACAGGATCACCTTCAAACTCCTCATCCACGCACACACAGCCCTACACAACACCGGACCAGCATACCTCAACGACCGACTCAGCTTCTAAACCCCCTACCCGCAGCCTCCGCTCTGCCAGCCTCGCCCTCGCCACAGTCCACCCATCTGGAAAACCACCGCCGGTCGGCAGATCCTTCTCCTACCTCGCCGCCAAGACCTGGAACACCCTTCGGACCGGCCTAAGACAGACCCAGGACCTTCTGGCCTTCAGAAGACTTCTCAAGACCTGGCTTTTCAATCAGTAACAGCCCCTCTCCCCCACCCCCCCAGCACCTTGAGATCCTCACGGGTATATAGTGCGCTTTACAAATGAAATGATTGATGATTGATGATGACTTCCTATTCCATAGGCTCATGTACGTGGTTTGTGGCCACTTCCAAACGCTGTCTGAGGTCTTAGTGGGTTGGGTCGGGTATTCAGCTTGATCTGGTTTTCCCCACTGCAGGAATCTATGAGTAATACAGGTGCAAATGCTGACTGTGAGGTGTGACACAGGGCACTGGATATCAGTGTAAACCTACTGCTTCACTCATTTGTTTGAACTGTATGGATGCCTGCCCATTAGCACTCCTGTGTTTGTGCCTCCAGGAAACCTCTCCTTGAGCCTTCTTTTACACCATGGAATGCTGAACATAGGGTGCCTCACAACGATGAAGGACAATAGGCACCCAGAAGCTGACAATATGTCTTAGCACACAGAAAAGCTGGATGATGTCCTTAAGACCACACATAAGTAAAGGGAGTTCCTGGAGCACAAAATAAATACAGTAGCTGCTACGGGTGAAAGCCAATAAACGCTCACGGGCTGACACATAGCTAGCAATTAAAAAACTACAGACGGACATGGGAAACCTGCGACTGTAAGTGATAGAACTGAACTGGCATACAGAGGATGCAGAGGGATGCTCATGCCACAATAATTTCTGCATCATTGGCATGCCTGAGAAAGCAGAAAGCCATAACAGGGTCCTGTTCTTGGAGACTTGGTTGAGAGACAAGGTGGTGCCAAATGACCTTTTGCAGCACCACATTATAGAACAAGCTCACAGGGTGCCAGCATGTGCACCAGCACTGAGACTTTCCCAGAGACCCAAAGGAGCATGTCTTTTGAAACAGGAATGTTCTTCTCAAAATATCCTTAGAATATTGTCCGGTAATGATAGACACTCACAAAGTATCTTCTGTTTCCTGACTACACAGTCACTCATGCAGAACAAGAGACGCTCATTCCAGAAAACTAAATAGGGATTAAGACAGCTGGACTTGCAATATTCATTACTATTGCCTTCTATGCCGAAGGTTATTGTGGATGGTAAGACACTGTTCTTTACAGACCCTGATGAATCTTGGAACTGGTTCACTGCTAGTGGTAAAATTCTGCATCTCTTTCCACCTCAAAAGAATCAACAAATGCAACATACTGGATCAATCAGATGACAGCTGGTACCTAAACCGTACCCAGAGCAAATCATAGTTACAGAGCAGGAATTATTGGACGTGGCCAGGATATGGGATGTACAGACTGTGGCATCTCACCAAACATGTTCTGGGAAAGGCTCAGAGAGCTCATTGTTCTGAAGAGGATGATGCCACAGACTCTAGAACAGCTTCACCAATTGTCACTCCAATGTCTGTGGATGAAATGATTGCCTAGGTGACCTGTGAGCTCATGTGGGTGAAGGCTACAAGATGAACAGCTGAATCTCAAGCCTAAATTTGGTGGTGATACTAATTAGGAATTGTCACAACTGACTGGTAATTATAGACCAATCGGTGTCAGTTTAGATATAAGTAATAAATGAGGTGTGGATGGGCAATTGACATATTTACTACTGCTGGGCTCTCCTTATTGCCTAGATGGTACACTGGTTTTCATGGGGGCACTTTATATAATATGCTTGCCTGGAATGCCAGAGGACTAGATAACCCAGTAAAGAGATATAGAGCATACTCATATTTGAAAAGACGTAGACAGATTTTGCTTTTCTAATGGAAACACACTTAATTAAGACTGGGTGTGTACGTTGAAGGACAGACGGAGCTTAGTAACTGTTTCAGACATCATATTCTGCATATGTCAGAGGCTCTTTAAAATGGATTAAACTTAGAGTACCATTTCTAATAGAGAAATGTGTCAATGATTAATTGGGTAAATATGTGACTATGGGGTGGTGCCTGGATAGGCAGTCAATGTGGTTGGTGAATGTCCATTTGACGAACTCTCAGCAGGTGAAGTTCCTGGAGCCAGTGATGTCAAATCTCTTAAGGAATCAATACATGCTTATCAGTTAGGGTGGTGATTTCAGCTGTGAAAGCGATTTGAGTATGAACATGTCTTTGCTCCCACTGCGGAGTGCCACAAAAATACAGACAGTAAGCAAATTCTAGAAGTGACTGGGAATTGGAAATTGATTGACTCATGGACAGTTGAATGCCCCCTCACCAGACAGTATTCCTTCTTCTTGCATGCTCACAACTTGCACACTAGAATTGATCTCTTTATCCATAATGTGCTGATGCAATCCTTTGTGATTGGGATGGAATAAGATGCAGTCAGATCACAACCAACTTCAAAAGATGTTGCAGGGGGGAGCTCAGATGCCTAGAATTCTAATTTGGTGCCTCCAGCTGGCTGCACTGTAAGACATGTAGAGTAATACTGGGAGAAACAATTTAGCAATATGTTTTAGAACAACAGGGTATTGGTTTAGGACCCATGTGTTGTCTGTGAGGCCTTTAAATCCTGCACAAGAGGGAGCTGTCTAATGAGGGATGATGTATGGAGTCATAGTAGTGGTGGGGGGGGAAAGGCTCATGACATTGCGATGGAGATGCTGAGGGCTTTAGTGGCTCGCCCTCAGCTGGTGCAGGCAGGATGGGAATATCGAGAGCTGGTAAATAGGTTGGTTAAACATCACTAGAAGGCATATAAAGCCAAAAAGCATGCTTAGGGTACAAGGCAGGATGGCTGCTAGGTCTTTAGTGGGTCACCTCCACTGGTGCAAGCGAGAAGGGAATATCAAGAGCTGTTGAATAGGTTGGATAAATATCCCTATAAGGCATATAAAGCCAAAAAACACATTCAGTGTACCAGGACGGCTGCTAGCCTGACTGGTAGGAAACAAAACAAGAGCCAGGCTTATACCTACCATACACACTACAAGTAGTGGTGTTATGCATACTCAGCCAAGAATCAAACAAGCTATTATGGAATACTACAAGACATTGTACGAGGGTGTGCCAGTTTCCTTCATTGAAGGTGTACGAAGTATATCGGTTTTGCTTGTACAAGTAAACTAATCCTGGAACAGGCATAAAAGAATGAAACTCCTATAACTTTGAGGAAATCGAGAAGGGCCATAAAAGAATTGGTGAATGGTGTGGATGTGATGGTTTACCATTAGATTTCTATGCAGAGTACATGAATAACCTGACTCCTCATGTTGAAAAGTACCTAGCTAGAAGAATGTAGGACCCATTGCCCTCAACCACTAAAGAAGCTCTAATTATAGTGATACACAAGCCTCCCAGCAACCCTATAGAAATTAGCTCTTTCAGGCCCTTGTCCATGCTTTTAGATTGCAAAATGTGGCAAATGTGCTAGCAAGAAGAGTGTATGGGATCCTGATGTCATTGGTGCATCTGGATCCGGTGGGTTTTGTCCCTGGTAGAAACACTGCTATGAATGCCAGGAAGCTCTACACCATAGTAAGTCACCTCCTGTTGGGTGCGTCTTGGGCAGCTATGACTTCAATAGATATGGTGAAAACCTTTGACACTTCAGGCCGGGATGATCTATTTTGAGTCTTTGATGCGATGGGTTATTGGCGTGAGATAATGACATGGATTCAATTGTTATTTGCTCGCCCTACTGCCCAACTCCGCAACAGTCAGATGATTTCAGAAATTTGTAAAATACCGACGTGAACTACCCACTGTCGATCCTGCTCTTTCACTTGCTATGGAGCCCCTAGCAGCTAGAACACTTCAGACTTATCTCCTGGCTCAAAATTATTAGGGGCAAGCAATTTTTGTTTCCTCTGCATGAGAACTCAATTAAGCAACTGCTGCGGGTGCCACTGCAGTGGGTGCCTAGAACTTTCCAGTGTCTAGTAATGTTCCATAGAGATGACGACAATCTGGAGGGCAACTTTGGTAGGACAATTGTTAATCCAAGCAATCAATAAAATTCTGGAACAGGCTCCCTTTGATAGACATAGGAAAGGTGCCCTTGTTAAAAATGATAATCTTACCCAAACTTTTCTTTTCTTTTTCTTTTTTTATATTTGTTTCCCAATGTACCCATTGTTGTTCTTAAGCTCTTTTGTACAGTGCTGGGTACCTAACTCTTAGAACTGGTGTGGGGTTGAGGCAGGAGTAAGATTGCTCTTCATAAACTTCAATTGCCCACTAATGTGCTAGACTTTGGAAAATGTTATATGATATTGCAGTGGGTTCCTCAATCGTGTGTAGTGATTTGGTGAAGTGGCTGGCCAGTCTCTGGTTGCAATAGTGTTATGTGGTGGGCTACCTGCACAGCTCGCTTCATGCTAACTAGTGGTGGCACAGGACAGTTGGAGGTTGTGTCTGAGGAGCACTGGGACAGTGCAGGCTTATGCACTGACTGTCCCGATGTGGTGTACCTTGAGTCAGACAGTACCAGGGACTGTTGAGAAACAATGGCATGAGGCTGGGCTGGACACACTTACTGCACTGCACAAGGGTCAGCACCTCAGGTGGATTAATCATCTATGTGGTTCTAATGGGCTTCTGGTGATACAGCTTCTAACATAAAGAGCCATTATTTGAGTGAATTAAACGTTATGAAATATGAGAATGAGTAGCCTGTTGCTCTCACCACTTTGCAAGCTTTGTTAGAACATGGCAGTCATCAGACTGCCATCACAAGGCTATATTGGGCACACACAGATTAAACTGAGGCTAGTTTAGTGGTGCTGAGGGACAAGTGGGAAGAGGATTTGCAACTGCAGTTTACGAATAGCAAATGGGCATGGACATCGGCACTGGAACGCCCAGATGGGGTTTCCATAAATGCTCAATTTAAATTGATCAAATGCAGCAATCTGCACAGAACATATTTAACAACACATAGTTTGCAAATTAATTTCTTAGAGGTGAAAAATATGTGCCCTAGGTGCAGTGTGACCTATGTTGACTTGCTGCCTATGTTGTGGTTTTGCCCTGAGCTGTCTTCCCTGGAGGCAGGTTATAGAAGTGTTATCCAAAATCCCCGGATCATCAGAATGTGGATGCACAGGTGTGTCATGGGATTTGTAATTAGGGCAGGAAGTAATTTTAATTATACCGGAGTAATCAGAGTAATTTTAGTAATTCCACGTTACTCTTTGATGCTGAATTACAGACAACAATGCGATTACACTTGCTTCCATAATTAAGAGAAATTTGGGAGAAAGAAGTCCTACCACAAGAGCACATTTAGCAAGGGTGAGCAGCTTCATGCACTGCTGTTTTATGTTCTGTTTCATTTAGCACTGTTTTCTTAGTGTGAAAGGCATCCTTGGGTCCAATTTTTTACATGAGGGTGCATCTTGAGGTAAGAAACTAGTGCTAAATGCCAATAGTAGGTTGGAGGAAATGCTACCTCAACTGGACATTAAGCAAGCGTGAGCAACTGCTCGCATTTGATGTTCTGTTGCATTTAGTGCTAAATGCATCCTCACTTCCTAAAATAGCGCAGAATTACTCTTCTCATGTAACTCTGCATACTCTTGCTGAATTTTTGTGGGAATTCTGTGCAATTACGCTTATGTCTACTTGTGAGTAGGCCCAATGGCACTAGGCTGGAAACTAGGGGGCATATTACCAAGGGCCATTATCGCCGCTTTAGCGGGACTTTTTCCCGCTAATGCGGCGATAATTTTATCGCCCTATTACCAAGCTGACGCTAACACCACAGCGACAGCTTGTAGGCGATAGCGGGCATTTAGGGGCCCACTTTGCATGTCAGCGATAATTATCGCTAATGACATGCAAAGTGGGCGTGCCAAGATGTTAGCGACTGAAAACGGTCGCTAACATCGCTATCTCCTATTACGTACAAAGGCGTAGTTTTGGAAATATTCGCGCTAAGCGCGAATATCTCGAAAAGCTAACACCTGCCCAGAGCAGTTCTTAGCCCTGTTTTCCAATGGGAGGTGGATTACATGGCTAAGAGCATTGTCATGATAATGTGTGAATATCGCTGTATTTTACAGCAATATTCACGCATTTCGAATGATTTTTATCGTTTTTGAGATAAACCTTGATGATAGCAAGGTATCTCAGTGATAAAAATCGTCGTAGTGCGGCAATAAAATTATTCCCACTAACCCTGCTTAGCGATAAATATCGCTATTGCTAGGTAATATGCCCCTTGGTTTGTGAACCTGGCACTATTGCTGGTACTGTGACTAGTAGCTATGAGTTGGAAGTCCCCTCTACCACTCCACTGCACATTTGGCTGATGGAGATGATCATGTGGGCAACTGAGGAGGGAGACTTATAACTTCTATGAGTGGTAGGGCCAAGTAACCTCCGGATGCAAATGCGTTGGATGCAATCTTGATAGTGCAACACGCTATAAGCAATGAGCTGCCCCCGTAGCACTATGAGACAGTGCTAATGTTGTCTCAATTGTGTGGAAGGTGGGAAATTAAGTATTTCTTAAGTGAAACTACTGGTGGTGGATGTAAATCACTACTGGGACATGGGCACACCTCATAGGAGCGGCCATCATGTCAATCAGAGAGAAATGTTGGAGGCTTACATTGTGATTTGTACCAGACCTGGAATATGCACAGAATGGACAAGTAAAGCATGAACATCCACTTTGACCTGGGGGAGGGCTCTGTATGTTTATTGCAATGGAAGTTGTTGATATACAGATATTGATTACATTGTGGGAAGGACGTGTAACACTTCCACTGTTGCTTACTTGGCACAAGTGAATAAAAAACTGTTACATTGAGGTTAACAATTCTATACCACACGTGTTACAATCTCTAGAGTGCAATCATTTAGCCCTAAAAAATCAAGACAGAAAGGGTTCCCTATACAAAGGGTTCCCTATACAAACATTTTAAATATGTGTATTAGGCAGTGTTGCAGAAGGTGCCCAGTGCAAGTGACGATCACACAGTGCATACTAGTAAAGGTGAAAAAAACATGTGTGGCATATCTCCCTAACTGGCACCAGATCACACATGTCACATTAGCTGTAAAGAAAGCATACTCTACCAAGTCCAATAGTGGTCTCTGTCATCAGAGCCATCACCAGCGTTCGATCCCTTCAAAATTCAGGGCTCAGTATAAGGAAAAAAAACAGTAAAGACTGTGTACCAAAATGAGTGACCTGGTAGTTCAAAATGGTCAGAAACAGTGATTTACTGGCTAGCCACCCATGAGGATAATGTGGAATGGAACTAGAAAAGGACAGTCAAGAGATGAGCCGAAATTGATATGTGGTCATTTAATTAATCAACAGTCAGGTAGTGAGTCAGATTATGGCTAAGGTCAGTAGCAGGATCAAAATACGAGGAACACCAAAAGTCTGTGTTCTCCAGCATGATGTTTGGAACAATAAAAGCAATCACAACAGCAGACCCTTGGGCAGGTAGGTAATGCCTACCCAGCTAATGGGTTCAGATTATATCTCCTTAGGGAGAATGTTGTACTCCTTAGGGAGTGAAACATTCAAGCAAGTACACAAAGTCCAGGCAGAACAGCATATTATTACTATTTTTGTCCCCTTTTACAGAGCATTCGGAAGGGCTCATTTTTTGGTAGAAACAAGATCATATATGTGAGTTCATATATATGACCTTTCTGTCAAAAAATGAGCCCTTCAGAATATGCAAATAGAACTAGCAGATGCAACCTCAGCATTGATAGTGGGGGCAGAATTTAGATTGGTGTGAGGCCTAGCAAAAGTGTTACCCCAGCAATCCATGATAGACATAGTTAAATTAACGTATTCCCAGGACTGACTTGTTTTTAATTTCCAAATCTTCAGAAAAGTCAACATGAATATTAAGACGTGATGCCCTTGACATCTCAGAAACAATTCAATAGTAAAAATCTAAATCCAAGATCTAAAGATGGATCCTAGATTATAAATGAATGATATTTTCAAACTGTATTCTCCTTCAGAACCAAATGGCATACTCTATTCTTACGAAGCTAGCGTCTGATTACAATTTTCATCAAAAGGGCTGACCCTCAGTCTATCTCTCCATATAAGCATTTCTGAGTATTCTGTTTGCTGAGTAATAAATAGAATTAAGTACACAATGGGTGACTGTGGAACTCACTGATTGATACATATGTCTGTGCAACACGATGATGCAATGAGTTGAGAGTTCCCTTTTGAAATATTATGTGACTTGCATGCAAGGTTACCTCAGCATTTCATTCTTCCACAGTCAATACAATTGAAACCGACAGAAATGCAAGAAATTGGGGTATTAGTTGAGGTAATGAGTACCTACGTCAATTAATGTTCACAATCCTTGCTAGGGTGAACAACTCTAGCCACTAAATACACCTGAGGTCTGGTACAGAGCTGTCAGGCTTAACTCAGTAGCAATTTGGAAATTATTTATGCCGTACCAAAACAGTATTAACGTCAAACTACAAAGGAAGAAAAATCCCAACCCAATTTAGAAAAATAGGGTAAATTGTAATAAATCAAATGACATCATAATGACGAAAATTCAGTAAGGGAAACCAAAGTTATGATTTTTTATTATTTGACTATAAAAATAGCAACAAAAAGCATTAAGCACCAACTAAGGTTATCTGGTTGTGCTTGACCAGCACATAGGCACAAGTGCAATGGAGCACAGGTCAGATACAGAAACCAGGTTCAACCCAGTCAAAAGTGTTCCTTTCTGACTTACTCTATGAAACGAAAGTCCAACCTCCTCACTAGGGCATGGAAGCAGGATGGGGGCAAACAGGGCTCTATGTTACAGCACAGCTTCTGGACAAGGTCTTGGTGAAACCACTGGCTTTTGGCAGGAAAGCTCCAAGTGGGAGAATTTTGCTGCCAGAGAAGGTACATCACTGGCCGGATAATTTTAGCCCCTTCACCTGGTGCAGATTTTTACCTTTGGACATGGTCACTTTTTTAAGCTTGGATTCTTCGAGTGGGGCAAGGCTGTAAGCTGCAGACGAAGAGAACTCCAGAATGCCAGATACCTTCTCCACAAGGTCACTCTGAATCAGGTTGGCAGGTGTGGAAAAGCTCAGAGGAGGAGCAACCTGAATCTTTGGTCCAGCTGCAACAAACCTACATCCCATCCTCTTGGAAGGGTGGTTCTGGTTCTATAGAGGTCTTTAGAGCAAAAAAGTTTCAAAGTCCCAGATTTCAGGAAACATTAGGATGAGTACACTTTGGCACTATCTAATGGTCCAGGACCTTGGGACATCACTTGGGGGTCAAGTGTCACTCCTGCAAAGGCCAATAGCATAGTCAAGGGCATGTCCAGTTCAAAGTGGTTTGATGGGCAGTTGCAGAAAAAGGTCTCCTATAGCTGCTTTTGCCCCTGTAGCTTGAGTAGGACGCTAGTCTTGTGGCCTTTGAAGTCTGCCTATGTGTCCTGGATAAAAGAGGGAGAAAAGGTTCAGTCTTCTAGGCTCTTCTCAGGTCACAGACATTGGGACCAGTCTACTTCTGTTCTTTCAAAGTACCAGAAAGTGTTCTCAGGAGAGTACTGTGGATGCCACCTTTTTTCCCTGACACCTGTGGGTGGGGTTGACTCTTGACTGTTCCCCTAAGTAATCGGGTAAAAAGTTGTAGAGGCAACCCTATCCATTTTTGCAGCACGTCCTGTGTGGCCTACTGGAAACAAACTCACAGTGCCACTCTCTGCCTATATCCAATATGGGGAAACCCTTCTCCCCTTTTACAGGGCATTTGTACCCACCCCAGAGGTGTGGCCAGGGAAATGAGTAACCTCTCCTCTGTGGTCACTCAAATACAGTTCTTGGCGCAGCTCTACTGCCACTGGAATTTGTACCTGCTTAACTGGAGGAACAAAGAAAGACCCTGCCTAGGTGTCACCTAAAATGTGTCTGTGACAGAGAAAGCCTCTTTGAAGTTAGTCATGTTCCTGGGCACAGGCCAGATGGTCATCTTGCCAGACGAACAAACACCTTCCCACACCAAAGGCCTTTGCTTTAGCTGTGGGAGAAAGTTCACTCTGATCAAGGCTGCTATTCATCTTCAGGGTGATAGTTGTAGTTCATGCAAATGGTACTTCACTGGTTTTGGCAAAGTAAAGAGAACTTTCTAAAATTATCCTTTCCAAAATATTTACTACAAATCCAACTTCACCAGTGACTTGGGTGTGTAAAAATATTTTAAAACATCCAAGAATGAAATCTGTGTGTGTTTCCTAGCCAGATATAACATTATTAAATGTAAAATTGTTTCCCTATGCTTTACTATGGAACAGCTAACCCTGATGTGGTGAATAATAGTTAAGGACATGTTTAATATTAAAACTTTTAAATACTATGCAGTCTGCCTTATGGCCAGTAAAGCCTGCTTCAGGGCAACCTAATAATATTTTAAAGAAAGATGTATGTCTGTCAAGTGGGTTATTTTGACAGGTTAAATTTGCAGTGTCAAATGGCACAGCCAGGACACAAATGTTAGACAAGCAGTCCTGTTTGCACTGTCACTGCAGAGGGTGGCACAATCGGTGCTGCACCCAACTGGCTACATTTGGTGAACAGGTCGTGGGTACACTTTGTACCATATACTAGGGACTTATGGGTAAAGTAAATGTGCCAAATAGGGGTCTGCCAATTTCATGATGCTGAAAGGGGGAGCGCAGGCACTGGTTAGCAGGAGTACAGTGGACAGAGTTTTAAAGCCAGCAAAAACAGTCAAGGCAAACATTTGGGACTACGTCACACAAGTGATGGTCTTTACCAACAGACATACATGTTATTTTGGCACCAAGAAAGGAAATAAAATTGGTATGGAGTGCTGTATGAAAAGAAAATGATTCATATTACAGAAAGGAGACAACCCATTACATGAGAGAACCATCTCTATGCTAGTTCCATCTTCTGTAGTGTGCATGGGAAATAGAAGTATATAAAATATCATTTGAGTGCATCAGTAAATAGGCCTTACTGAAGAATTTTTGTGAGATGTAGGTTGTTCATTTAGTGACTCACTGTACCAAACAAGTGTCATATCATTATGATACACATATGAGTTTTGTCATTAATTAATGTGTTTTTTCTGTGGGACACATGGGGGTATATATACAAGCCCCTATCACCATGGGAGCATCACTTTTTAGGATGTTCCTGTGGCGATAGGGGCTTCGCCTTATTTACAAGGTAGCGTTGAGCCACTTAACGTGGCGTAATGCTGCCTTGTAAATAAGGCCCCTTTCACGCTATGCTTAGCATGAAAGGGGTGGGCAGTGGGTGTTCCACCACAACACCCATTGATTTTGACGTTGCCCCCTATTTACAAAGGTGGCGTAAATAGGAGGCATCAGCAAAGTTAAGACCAGGGAAAAGCTGGTGTATTTTCCTGACAGTACACCTCATGAGAAACAGAGAATTTTAACAATCTGTTTACCAATGGGGATTGCACCACATCTGGAGGACTGCGACACTTGGGGTACAGTCTTTACTGCAATCTACACAAAAACACATGGTGTTCCGTCTATGGCGGTCAAACCAGATGCCCTAAAACAGAACAAATGAATACAGGGCAGAGCCTGCTTTAAATCTGGGTATAAAATTACTGAAAGATTTCGGACAGGTCTCAGCTATAATATTAGCTAATATTAAAGGTGAAGCAGCATCCGTGGCGATCCGCCAAAAAATACGAGAAATTGATATAACTGAGCAACCATATGAACTGGCCAGAATAATTGAAAAATCCTATGAAGAACTAGGTAGAGATAGCTTGGGTGGGAAACCAGTAAAGCCCCAACTAACAGAAAGTCCTGAAAAGGTCTTTATTAAAAAACACTCTCACTACTCCTAAAAAGAAGTGGGAAAATACTAAACAAACTTCTAATGAGAAGCGTTCTCAGTCCCGAGGAAGGTCTCCTCAAAAGGAGCCCTCTGAAAAGAGGTATAAACTCAGGAACGGGGATAATTTGAGAAAACCTGATAGATATCAAGATACTAATACACGTTCCTCTCGTACCTTTCAGACTTCCTAACAGAAATCAAAAAGAAGAGGACGGTCAGAACATAAGGAAGAACGTCTAAAGTCCAAAGACGATCAACACATTCCAAAAAATAAGAAAACCCAATTCACCAAAAAGATGGTAGCAGGTCTAAAAATCAGACATGCCGAGGATCTTGAGGACACAACTCAAGAACGGGGAGTGGGCCCAGACAAAGTTGGACAGCGCAGCAGAGGTCACTATAGCTCGCAAGATCTTGAAGGGTCATCTGGAGACAGTGGACTTGAATGAGTACATTCAAGTTGAAACAGCTGATACAAGGGTTAGTGTACCCCATACGTTATATGAAGTAACACTCCGGATGGAGGGGGACATAACTAGGAAAATAGGAGCACTATTTTGGAAGAAGCTCTCTAAGGGTTATGACATTCTTCTAGATCAAAAACACTGCCCAACAAAATTTGTCAGGAAGGGCTCACATGGCGAAGACATCATTATGCCAGCCTTCTCGAATCATTTTCCAATTCACTTAAAATACACCTATGCAAGAAAATGGGCTACAGCCCAGGCTCCAGCACTGTATAAAAATCATGTAGGGTGGGATGAGGATTCTCCTCACCATAAAATCCAGTTAAAAACACAACCAACTGCACAAAGGCAGTATCCAGTTAAGCAAGATGCTAAAAAACAGGTCAGGGAGATCTTAGATCAACTTGAATACTAAGGGGTGATTGAAACATGTACCTCGTCACTGAACAATCCTTGTTTCCTGTCTCCAAACCAGACAATACATATCGTGGACTACAGACATTTAAACTCTTGTTGCAAACCTTTGCAGTACAAAATACACACAGTGCAGCACTAATGAATAACATTGCGCGTAAAAAATATAAAACCACATTAGATATTTCTAACGGTTTCTTCTGTCAAAACATTGCACCGGAAAGCAGGTACTTGACCGCTTTCTCAATTGTGAGGACACAGCGTCATTCTTTCGTCTCCCCCAGGGATTCAAGAATATTCCGGGGTTATTTTCAGCCAGAGTAACAGAGTTACTACACACGTATGATGATGAGGCATTATCTCATGTCGATTACATCTATCTAACAGACGATGACTTTGACAGGCACTTTAACAGAGTGAATACATTATACTTGGATTCGCCTCTGAAGGGTACAAATTCAACTTTAAAAAATCAAGAATTGCCCACCTCAACATCCTTTTTCTAGGATAAGAATTATCAAGTGAGGGCAAAAGCCTGTCAGCCAACTTTTTAGAAAAGTGTACCCTGTTCCAACCTCCAAAAACGCTGAAAAACGTACAGTCAATTCTAGGTTTCCGGAATTTTGGAAGAACATGCAGTCTAAACTACGCAGAAAGGGTTAAACCTCTCTACGAATTAATCACACCTGATTTCAAAACTACTAATTGGACTAAAAAACACACAGAAATTTTGCGTTCAGTGCAAACAGACATGTTAGCAACATCACATTTACAGACATGCGTAAATATACGCAACCTTGTGATCAGAATAATCCCAGGAAAATGCGGATTCACGTACTTAACTTTTAATGAAGGTGAAAAACTACCAATTGCTTACAAATCACACTTGTACACACTAGCTGAAATGAAATTCACTTCAACAGAAAAAATTCTGACAGTGGTTCAAACTGCAGTAGCAAAAGAGAGAGCTCTCGCACAGGATAAACACATAATGTTTGTTACTCCTGTACCTGCCTTAGAGGCAGTGACAAAAGCGGGCATTCCAAATGCAAAGGCTTTACAGCCAAGATGGATACAATGGGTTAACTCTCCTGCTGTAACAGCCGTTGAATACGTTTTTGACCCTTATTTGAAAACACAATAATTTCTGCAATACGAACAAGAATGTCCTCTGCCAGCTGAAATTCTGCTCTCTGGTACAATACGAATGTATAATTTATACAGACAGATCAGCACAACCCGCAAATGGGGGAAACAAGCTTTTAGTGCTGCGTGTGCAATCGTTAAAGGTCGCTGGCGAGATGGTAAATTCCAACCTATGGTCAAAAAAACTCAATCTCTTGGAGACTGTACAGCTCAGCGAGCTGAACTACAGGCTTTCAAGATGGCGCATGAAAATGCTGATCGCAAATTCCCCACAATCATAGTGTGCGATTCATATTACTGCATTTAATCTTACAATGAATACTTGCAGAATTGGATTCAAAACGGTTTTAAAGATGCAAAAGGTGGCAAAATCAAGCATAAGTTGCTTTAGGAACAAGTAGTTCAATTACAGAAAGAACTACAGAAGATTCACGTGATCCATACACTGAGTCATCAGCGTGATGGCGTTCACGTTGCAGGAAATTCATTGGCTGATAAAGCAGCGAAGGCAGCTGTGCAAACAGCTTCCGTAGCTGCAATCACTCGTTTGAAAACAAAAATAGACAGCGAAATAATGCAAGCTGTCACCGCTTCCATCTAAGACAGCAGTAAAACGTTACCTAAAGGCTTTCCACTCAAATACTCATATATAACTGATGCAAATATTGTTCCTTTTGCTCAAATCCCTGGAGTGGGGGATAGAGTAATTCCAAACATGAAACATAGATTAGGACTAATTTTAGCAGCACATGAAGGGCTCACCTCTGCACACGCAGGTGTTTCTGCCACAGTGTCATTATTAAAACAAAGATACTGGTGGCCGCACATGAGGAAACAGACCAGAAACTATGTTTTGGAATGTGAAATCTGCCACAAAATGATGGTTTCAACAGTGAAACGCCCGACGCAGATGCCCCTTTTAATTTCAGATAAACCATTAGCATGCGTTTACCTGGACCACTGTGGTTCCTTACAGAGGGATGGTAACTACAAATATATCATGGTCGAGGTGGATTCATGCTCAAGATTCATCTGGATTTGGCCTTAGCGCTCGGCTGACGCCCGAATTGTTATAAAAGATTTGCGAGTTTTTATCGGTACATACACAGTCGGCACGCTACATTCTGACCAGGGTCCTGCGTTTAGCTCCAAAGCTTACAAGGAGTCCATGGCCAATCTGGGCGTTGCATTGCGGTATTCAAGTCCATTCCATCCTGAGGGAAATTCTGTAGTGGAAAGAAAAAAAGGGACATAAAGCAATCTATAACAGCTAGGGTATTAGGCTTGGGTGACGGGTGGGTCAAACATCTAATAAGTGTCCAACATAGTTTAAATATTCTGCCAAGAAATTCTCTGGGTGAAATCACTCCATATGAAATCCTTTTGGGTACTAGAATGCTTGTCCAGGATCTTGATCTTCACACTTCAGTGGTGGAACAAAAACCCTTTGATATCAAAGACCGTTTGGCTGTTTTGCAGGACTTAAATGAAACAAGGAGAAGTCAAAGCAACACAATACAGAAGCCAACGACCACTGAAGGAGAACCACCCGTCCCAGCAAGTCCTGTCTGGATTCCAAAGATTGGGGATCTAGTCAGAGAAAAGATCACGGATAAGAAGGAATTTGTGCCTTCTTACTGAAAATCAGTACCTGTGCCAGCAATCCACGGATCAAGAACAGTGTTGCTGCAGCCCCTTGCTGGAAGAAAGGAGAACAGGTTCGTATCTATCGACCTGGTCAAACCACATCATGTGGCCAATATTAAGTAGTAGGCCCAGTGGACTCCAAAGATATAACAGACAACCAAATCTTGCTACTATCCAAGAGGTTCAAACTGAGAGACTCATCACCTTTGAAGAATCTGCAGTGAGAAAAGAAGAACTAAGCAATAAAGCAATGGAAATTGTGTCTCTTGAGACCCAAATAATAGACACTCCTGTCTACAATGATGTAGCATCTGACTATACTAATATGACAAGGGATCCAGTAGCTCCAGTGATTTCAAGTAATCCGGATGCAATACCTACAATTTAACAGAACTGCTTCTGGCTATTTCATGAACTTTGATACGTTTTCCGAGGATCCCAGTGAGCCTGAAACGAAGCCAGCAAATAAAACTTTTAAAAAACAAGTAACAGAACATTTTCAGCAACTTGACAAAACTTATCTGGTTTCACCATGGGTTGAATTTTGGATTGTGCTAAGCGTACTTTTTCTCCTACTTTGGCTAATCCTTCTATTAACTTTGGGAATGCTGATAAATGGAAGATATAGTAGAATGGACACACCAAGTAAGAACATCAACTTGCTCCTCAAGCCAAACAAATCATCTCATCATGAACAAAGAGACTTGACATCAGTGAACATCACAGCCGTTCCTATACCTGGTGGTATAGCATGGGACAGAACTGATTATGACATCTTTGACCCGGCAGAGCTGTTGAAGATTCCACATCAATTCAAGGTTTCCTTGAGTGACTATGTTTCACCCAGACATTTTCTGATGATTGGGACTTTGAGTTGTCTGCAAAATGTATAAAACATGAATACTTAGAAGGTTCATCAGATTATGGACACATGTACTGTTATAATCACTTTGGTCATCATTATTCGCACAAATCTGCAAACCCTAGAAATGTTTATAAATTCAATCAATATGAACATTGTCCAACACCACCAAAAGGTAGCTCAAAACATTTTATGAAAAATGTCCATACTTCTTAGGTTTTAATATCTCAAATCCAAAAACATTTTACTTTAAAAATGTTAATATTAATGAAAAGTATGTTGACTATTACTAAGCAAATTTATTCTGCTGCCTTTTATGCCCAGCTGTCCTCATTAGATTTCGACTTTTGGAGTGACAATATAGAAACAAAAACTGTCTGGGGCTCAAAAGACTGGCAGGTGCAGGGAATAGAAGCTTTATTTAGAGCCTGCATTATCCCTGAACAAATAATGTTTTTGACTGACACTGTGCAACAGACATCCTGCCTTGGCCTGGCCAAGATAAAAGATTTAAACAAACCGTCCATACCTACACCTACACCTGATAGTAAAAACACTTCAGATGGAGGGGTCAACGTAAAAACAATTTTACTTAAAAACAGAACTGATCCTGATTGGAAAAAATGGTTAATCTGGCCCACAGACACAAATAACTGACAAGATAGATTCATGAAAAATACACAAGGGTTTACACTCACTAGGCCAGATCCAAGATATATCCAGAGACAACATCCAGGGATGGTAACAACATACAGTGTAGGAAAACTGTGCTTGAGTGGCTACAAAAATCCACACTAACAGAGGTTAAACAACACTTATCTTTACTTAAAGATGGCGTTGATTTAAGGGACTTCTTACAAGGTCCAGCGAAACGACATCATAAACCTTTTATATACGCAGGTATATATGCCATTTATAATGAAGCTTGGAAAACGACACAGGCAGAGACTGCAGAACGAATACGAGAGATTGATCGTAATAATTTAGAGAAAGCTCTCTCTGTAGTTGACTACTCGGTCATCTAGAATTTATTCTTTGGACAGCATAGTATTCTCTGCCATAGACATAATGGAACAGCACTTGCTCATGCTACAGCATGGACAGTCACAATTACGTTGTATAATGCTTTTAGGCTGGACGTTGCAAAATCTTTGGTCTGGATATGTGCCATGGCGTCTAATCAATACCACGTCATTGTTTTCTGTATTTAACCGTACAGATAAACACATCACTTTGGCACAAAGAGGAGCAGACTATACGGTGCTGAGCATTGACAACCTGGAAAGATTACCATAACTGTTTCAGAAAACGCTGCAACAGAATGGCTAATACACAGGATAATCGCTCTGCCTGTCACAATTTTCAATTTTCAATACTGTTTGAAACATATACCAGCTGGCGTGTATGAAAGGTTGGGTAAAGAATCCATAAATAAAGTCAACCTGGGAATTACCATATAGACACAGATGTAGGAGTGGGGGAAAATATGTATTTCTTAGTGGTACACAATGTAAAAGCTCACTTAGCGGTACACTTCTATGTCAGGGTATTAGTTTACATGAAGCCTGTGACGGTTCTTCGACCAACTTATCCTGCCACCTGCAAGGTTCGCCAGCAGCAGTGATAGATCCAATTTTAGGCAGCTTTCTAACAGAAGCTATATTTTGTTGAATGATCACAGCTGCTGACGAGGAATAGCCTATCTCGTAACTGTGTCAGTCAGGGTCACTTGTATGCAAGTATTGTTTCCTAAAGCTAAGACACACGGGGAGTCACCTTTATGGCTTTCACTGAACATCTCTTCTATTTGAATTGATACGTATGAACTACAAGTTGCAAGGTCCTCTGCAGAGATGCAAGCCCTTTTATCAACAAACTGCCCTGTACATTTCGTAGAAATGTTAGGTCATATCCTAAACATGCCTGATACCAGTGGTATTGTACATGTATTTAAGACAGTTTTTTCGGGACTGTTAGCACCCTTTGAAGCAGTCCTCAGCATTTTTCGAAACTTCGTGCACTCTGTGTTCAGCGGCCTGCCTCTCATTTTGGGACTCGTAGCTGGAATACTATTCTTGTTCCTTCTGCTGCGATATGGCAAGTCCAGTCACCAGCGACACCCAGATTACCATAGAGAACACTCTCCTGGCAATGAAGTGTCGTGAGCGCATGATACATATTCTGGGCCTGGCTCGCTTAAGAAACTTGAATACCACATGGTTTCTATCATTCCGACCAATCTGGCAAGATTGCATCTTACCTGTTCTACGATGCCAGCTATGTGGAGAAGAAGGCGGGTTGGGCATCTGTCTAACAATCCCATCAGTCTTGCCAACGGATGTTGATACTTTGCTTGGTTCGGTAACGGCTCATGCATTGTGTTGTCCCCAGTGGCTGCCAATCCTGATGACGGCATTCATTGAGGTCTCACAGACGCAATCTGTTGACGGTGAGATATGTGGATCGACAGGCACACAGGTACCATCCCCTTCGAACATTGGTAATGCGGCTAACACTGATGGCGATGCTTCACATTTTTGCGCAATCGGTTTACTTAACAAAGTGGTCCAACTTTTACCTACTGTGGTAGACGAATTCTTTACCAGCTTAGAAGATTTGATGTTTTCACCAAACAACGAGAATTACTTTTGAAGTTAGCACACAGCGTTCTATGGGACTCTGTATTCGACCTTCACTTTTCAAAACAAAACATCCAACTGCGATTTGAATTTTTCCAAAATTGAACTTTTTTTTGGCACAAAGTAATCTGCTTAAAGTAGCGCTATTCTTAGAGAACAAGAATTCTTTGAAACACTTCCAAGAGACAATATTTGATGTTGTACACAACCTAAATAGTTTATATATTCTTTCATGGAAGAAATACAAAACCTATGCTGCACCACACTTACTTCTTCCCTTGTACTAGACTTAGGTTAGGTACATTGGGGTAGGCGTATTTTAGAACCACCAGTTGAGTACTTTTATTTATGTATGTACTTATCTATGGTTTAGAAACCATATAATGCTTTTACAGTATTATTTTATACTACTCATCCTACTGTACGCATTATACTTTGCAACCAGTATTACGATTGTAGCAGTTCACTATACTTGCATGAGAAAGCAGACCGTTCAATAAATCCTTTTATTGAAAACGCCCATCTCTCTATTTCTCTGCACCTCTGATGAAAAGAAGCATGCACGATTGACTGAGTAAAATATCTATCTATTGTTTTCACGACTCTGAAGATACATTTATTCTTGGGGTATCAAAGTTGTCATGTTTATGCGGTTGTCAGAAACTAATCCCTTCTTGTGTATTCGAGAAAGTTTCTAGTGACCTCTGAGCTAGCTGGCACTCACAATTGAGTCTACAATATTCGATAGAGACCTAGTCGACATTCAGACCTACGTCAAATCTATAGGATATATTATTCCAATGCGCAGAGCCTATTGGGAATATAGGAACTACACTACAGTGTAGCCTAGCATTTCTGAAGTGGTGGTGTGAGGCGTTAAGCCATGACGGCTACCGCCTCACTCCTCCATTACACTCTGGGCACTAGGACACCCACAGCTGAGGAGGCGGGATAAGGGAGGGACAGGGGAAGAGGAGGGGCATGCCCGGAAAGAGTCAGTTAGAGTCGGGGATTGAGACAAGGCAGACGTGCATTAATAAACAAGGAGTAACCCACTCACCTGAGTCTGTGTCCTCTGTGTCCAGGACAATACAGGTGGCGACAAGGGTGGCTGCGACTAATGTGGCATGGATATTTGCCCCCTGTGAGTGCTGGAAGCACTGTGTGAGTGCGTGGAGCGCCCAGCACCGTTCTGCGTGGCACGGTTCGGGAGCCTACCCCGACCGCGTTCCTTTGAGAGCATCACGATCCGGGTGCCTACCCCGATCGCATCTGATACACTGTTGGAGTGAGGGGTATTGTGAGCCCCCCGATGTTGGAGTGGCGAAAGATAAGTGTGGGGCGTTCGTAAACACCCCCTGACGTCGAAGCAATGTGGAGGTCCCGCGTTGCTGCATGCGTGAGAGCGAACTGGGAGCCCACCCAGTCGCGCGCTACCGGGCCCACTGCCTGTGGGTGAGTGCCCTCGTTTTATCCCTCGGTTGCTGGGGAGGTCCGATTGCTGGAGGAGCTGCTGCCAGTGTGAATGAGGCCAAATCTCGTGGGGCGTGAGAGTTCGTGGCGGCCATCTTTGAGTCAGGCGCCTGCTCAATCCCCTGCTAGGAAATCCCGCCGGCCATTTTGAAGTCAGGCGGAGTGCCTACCAAAGCATCAAATCTTGGTAAACTCAACAGAAATATATATACCCCATAGTGTGCAGTGGGGAGAAGGAAGTCGCTGAATTTGATCTTTAAGTTAACTCTCTGTCAGTTTAGTCTCTAATGTTTTCCTTTGTCTGCATCTCCAATTCTGGTGTTCTTTCTACTTAAGATATCACTCTAGTATAGTTCACAAGTAGAGATAAGGGTGTATGAGGTAGAGGTTTTCTCAAAGCTTGTCTTCTTTACAATAGTTCATTGCTTTCAGATTTGTCCATGAACTGAAAGTGTGTTAGACTGAATGCTGATACTAGTTCCTGTTATGGTGGTGTATGTGAGTATACCTGTCCCAGAATCCTGTTGTGCATTGACTATGATGTTACTGGTTCTCCTCTTTCCTGATGAGTACCACTTCAGTTTGGATTCATCATTGCTTACAATATTCATTAATGTTGCGATTTTACTTTCTGACCGTGTTTCCTGTGCATTGAATAAAAGAAAAGCCACATCTGACCAATTTCGCTTTTTGCACTTTCAGTTTTTCATTGCAAATCACATTATGGGTATTTTTTCAGATATTCCAAGTGTCCCTCCAAATGTATTGTAATGCGATTGGATTGTTAGTGTATATTGCGTCATTTATTTCGTGCTCGTCACCATTCAATAATAAAAGTTACCTTTTTATGTAATCCTTCCACTGCACCGCTGAAGTTTCTAAGATGTTATTATCCAGTTTATTGATATTGAATTTCCATCCAGTAAAGAATGTAAATCCAAGAATGGAACGCAAGCCTTGTATATCACTGCAGTTTGTATATGGCCAAATGAAATTAATTTCTGTGACTGATGATGTAATGTTTGTATTACACTGTGGGCACTAGGACGCCCACGGCTGAGGAGGCGGAATGAGGGAGGGACAGGGGAAGAGGAGGGGCATGCCCGGAAGTCAGTTAGAGTCGGTTGCTGGGGAGGTCCGATTGCTGGAGGAGCTGCTGCCAGTGTGAATGAGGCCAAATCTCGTGGGGCGCGAGAGTTCGTGGCGGCCATCTTTGAGTCAGGCGCCTGCTCCAATACCCTGCTAGGATGTCTGGCGGTGTGCCTACCAAAGCATCAAACCTTGGTAAACGCAACAGAAAAGTCTGTGTTGCATCAAGCATTGGAAAATTCAATTGTAACTTCAGCAAATAATCAAGCATTGGTAAATTCAAGTGAGAAATCAGAAAATCATCAAGCATTGACAAATTCAAGTGAAAACCTAAAACTGGGGTGTTTTCTCGTGTGTGTTGGTTGAATCAAACCCTCACAAGTTCAAATCAAACGCGTCCAGTGGAGGTTTAGTGTGTACTTTGTCCGACGCAACAGAAGGAACTGTCGTCTCAGTTGGTGGACAGGTGTGATAGACGACCGCTTCATCACCATGTCTACCACACCACCTCCTCAAGCGGGCCCGGCGCAAGCCTATGCTGGACAGATGGGGGTGCTTGGAGTGTCGTTTTTGCGTCCACCGGAACCCTTAGTCCTTGAAACAGGAGGCGGTATGGGTCTTCGTTGGAAGGAGTGGCTTGAAGATTTCAAAGACTTCATGAAGGGTTTGCACGTGACTGAAGCCGGTCAACAGCTGATAGCAGTACGGAATCTAATTGGAAAAGACGTCGGCCAAATCATAAAGGAATTACCTGCAGCTGAAGCAGCATCTTACACTGATGTGTGTGAAGCACTGAACTGGAAATGTTTCCACAAAACGAACATTGACTATGAGAGATATACGTTTAACCTAGCTGCTCAAGCAAAAGAAGAGCCCATGTGTGCTTACATCACACGTCTCAGACGATTGGCACGGTATTGCGAGTTTGATTCTTTTTCGACAGAGGATGCCCTTCGTCTGAGAGTCATCGAAGGCTGAATCACTGCGGCGGAAGCTGCTGAAGAAAAGCTACTCGCTGGACGAAATTTAGGAGATGACACGTGTGCATGATCAGGCTGAAGAACATGCCAAGAAGATGGAAGCAGGGAGAAGTGAAAAGCGTGAACAAGCTTTTAGGCTTCAATCTCGCAACACACACAGATATTCTCCGGCAAAACCGCGGTCATCCCGGTCCAAAATGCTACAGCAACCCGGGAACCGAAGACGTGACAGCTCCAGTCGAAACAACAGACGGCGTGAATGCCATCTCAAATGCTTCCTCTGTGGCTATGACTTTCCCCACACAGAAGGATGCCCCGCCATGGGTCAAAAGTGCAGGAAGTGTGGAGGAGAGAACCACTTCGAGAACGTATGAGGAACTTACAGGAAGGACAAACAGAGGGATCAGGAAAGGTCCTCTCGACCATCGAGCATGCGTCACCATGTCAAAGCAGTACGTGATCACAGAGACTCGTCAACGGGATCATACCACTCCAGCAGTCAGTCTCGCCGGAGCTATCGATCCCGACGCACCCCTTCTCAAGAATCGAGGTCACTGTCTCCCATCTCACAGGACAGTGATGAATATATATGTATTGTCGCTGACCCTGACCGATTGAAGAAATATCCTCGGCTCAGCATTCAAATTTTCACGCACTGGACCAAATTGGTGATGGACAGTGGAGCCTCCCTCAACTACATACCAGTGGTGGAATATCAGAGGATGAAGTCACCACTGCAACTAAGCCCTGCTCACGTGAGAGTTTACACCTGGATGTCCAAAAAGCCACTCCACTGCTTGGGTAAATTTTCGACGCATCTCACGTATCAAGGTCCCACCATTCTTGCCTTCATCCATGTCATTAAAGGGCCAGAGGCTGACTGTCTTCTGAGTCTCCCAACTGCTGAACGACTAAGACTGGTGGACATCTTGTACAAGGTAGACGACGAACTTGATGTGGTTCAGAAAATTCCAAAGCTATTTGCTGGCCTGGGAAAGATGGCTCACTGTCAGATTCGATTACACATTAACAAACAAAAAGCTCCAGTAGCCCAACATCATAGGTGGATCCCTTTTCATTTCCAACAAGCAGTCGAACAGGAACTACAGGATCTGCTCCAAGCTGCCATCATTGAAAGGACAGATGGACCTACACCCTGGGTCTCTCCTGTAGTAGTCGTGCCGAAGAAGGGTGAACTGGACAAAGTCCCTCTGTGTGTTGATATGAGGACGCCCAACACCGCCATTGAAAGGGAAAGACTCCCCAGGCCACATATCAGTGACATGATTGCATCACTGAACGGAGCAAAGATATTCTCCAAACTGGATCTTAACAAAGGTTACCACCAACTAGAGTTGCACGAGCAGTCACGTTACATCACAACTTTCTCAACGCATATTGGTCTTTTCAGGTACAAGAGACTCAGCTTTGGCGTGTCTTCTGCCGCTGAAATTTTTCAGGAAGCTATTCGGAAAATGATTCATCACATCCCTAACACCCTAAATGACAGTGATGATATCCTGGTTTACGTGTCCAGGACACAAGAACACAACACCGCCCGGAACGAGTCTGTCATGCATTGATGGAAGCCAACCTCACGTTAAATAAAGCAAAATGTGAGTTCCATAAGTCCACGTTGAAGTTCTTTGGCCATATTTTCTCACAGGCGGGGATGGGACCGGATCCAGACAAGGTGGCTGCCTTGAATGATACTCCCAGCCCTCGTGATGCCGGAGATGTTCGCTCCTTTCTAAGGATGGCCAGCTACTGTGCCCGGTATATCAAGGACTATGCAACCATCCCCAGAGACAACTCACCAAACAAGGCCACCCGTTTAAATGGTCTGCGGGCTGTGAACAAGCATTCAACGAAATTAAAGCAGCTGTGGAGTCAGCTGACAACATGGCTTACTTTGATCCAAAGAAAAAGACAGAGATCACTGTTGACGCCAGTCCCGTGGGGCTGGGAGCTATTCTAGCTCAGTATGACTCCGAAAGTGACCAACGATACATATTTGCCTATGCCAGCAGAAGCCTGACTGAGACGGAGAAAGCATATTTACAGCCCGAGAAAGAAAGCTTGGCTGTTGTGTTGGCCTGTGAGCATTTCCACATCTTTATATATGGGAAACATTTCACATTAATTACTGATCATCAGGCCCTCATTACTATCTTTGGCAACCCTAGAGCTAAAATGCCACCGAGAATAGAACGCTAGAGTCTTCGCCTTCAAGAATACACTTATACGATTGTACACAAGCCTGGAAAAGCGGAAAACCCTGCTGATTACATGTCAAGGCACCCCAAAGAGACAACCAAGTCCCGACCGTCTGTGGCCGAAGAATATGTATGCTTTGTGGTAGATCAGGCCCGGCCAGCAGCCGTCCGCTGGAAGCCATCCTGGTTGCCACTCTTGAAGATGTCACCCTACAAGACGTAAAGCGTTGCATACACAACAATGACTGGAGGCACCTAGATGCCAACCCTCCCAACAGTTCAATTGACAGACAGGAACTTGCCGCTTTCAAGCACGTGAAGGAGGGACTGTCAGTAGCCACCAATGGCCTGCTCTTACGAGACAATCGAATAGTTATCCCAAGACACTTACGGCAAGGCATTATTAATCTGGCACATGAAGGCCACAGAGGCATCGTGGCCCCAAGAGGGGATTGAGAAAAGGCAGACGTGCATCAATAACAAGGAGTAACCAACTCACCTGAGTCTATGTCCTCTGTGGCCAGGACACTACAGATACCATCGTAGTGACACCATCTTAATAACTGTGGTGATCTATCCTTTGTTCCATAGGGCCCAAAAACATAATATCCAGAGCAGTGCAGGCTTTGGAAAACCTCCCTAATGTCATGGTTAGAGGTAGGATGTATTATTCGATTTTCAGTTTCACTGGTTCCTTGCAGAGATTCATCCCTATGATTAACTAGGTTACTGGATTATATAAGTGTTTAGCCAGCTACGAACAAGACAGCAACCAATTGTAGACAATCGCAGAAGAAAAGGAATGCAAATTCAGTCAGCACCTGAAAACCATTATCCTATAATTATGGCAGTAGTCATTAAGTAGTTGTTATTATCATGAAGCAGCATATACAATTCCCTGCATACGCATGTTTTACAGGTTTTCAAAACATGTAACAACAGTTCAAAATAAGCATTTTTTCGGAGGTGTTTGGGAATTTGTGTAAACACATTCACACTTGTGAGTAGTGCTGTAGCAAGATGACGCCGTTAAGGAGCTGTGGATCACCCCTGTATTTTCCGTTCATTCTCCCAACTACAATCTGGAGGGAAAAATGGGTAAACATTGAGAAAATTGTCACACCTTGGTCCCATATCAAATAGGCTTCATTAAAGGGGTTCATTTCCGCACTTAAAACGATAAAAGAGTGAGAGTGTATGGCGTATTTTGCAGTGCTTGCTTGCATTAATGCATTCAGCTGCAGCCTTCGAAAAAATCCAGCTACGTTATTGTGTCTGGCTGTTGCACTCTTGACACAGCATAACACCACACTGAACAGTAAACTTCAATATTGAACCATTCCAAGCAGAAACTGCCCGAATTATATGCGAGGATCATGAAAGAACTGAAATTGACTGCCGGAAATAATAAAAGTGGCCATCATTTCTGAAGTTGCACACAAGAGAAGCCAACAGTTCTACCTGTGCTGTAAAGTATCATATTGCTATTGTGAGAAAGGCCCCTTGGTTTTCTCTAGTTTGAATCACGTAAAGGGTTACATTATTAAAGGGATGGAGGCATTCCTGGCTGCAAAGCCTGGTACGCTTGAAAGAGTCAAAATGTTACATTGATGTCGATTTGTCGGGATAAAGTTACTTGTGCCTCGAAGAAGCAAAGAATGAAAACGTCTGCTGCACAAATTCAGCAACGTCTGACTCCAGCAGCAATATGGTCTTCACCACTGCACAGGGTTGTCATCTTTAAAAAGTGAAACGCTGTCACATAGGTGAATGTTTTGTTTAGAAAAATCACGTGGGATAGTCGTCCTTCAAAACACTGTTCCCAGAAATGTATTTCATTACCAAAAACCCTCTGTGTACTCTGATATTAAGTTGCTGTAACAAACACCTAGTTGTTATTCAGTTCTGCATAATACAGGTTCTTTGAAAATCCTTGCGGCCAAAATGTCTTTTGTACAACAAAAAAAAACTGATGGAGCTGACTGTAAGGCAAAGTAGGGCATCCATTTTTTTTGTTTTGTGACTGGCCTATTTTTCCAAAGAGGCACACCTTAGGGAGTCAAACATTCAAACGAGTTCACAAAGTCCAGGCAGAACAGTGTATTATTACTATTCTTGTGCCATCAAACAACCAAATGCATATTTCCAGACTGTAAAATTGTGAGAGAAGTACGTAAGTGTATCCAGTGGCAACAACATAAACATTTATCAAATTACAAGTGCTTTAGGGGTAGGCAAAAACAATCATTTATGTTAATAAAGTTCTAAGACTTTCTAATATTATTTATGTTCATCAATCTGGGCCTGCATTATATAAAGGGCTTTTTGCTGCACCACAACACCTTTAACAGGGTTGGCCAGGCGCATTTTAGGACAGAATGTCCTATTACAGTTAATGTGCAGCCCCAAGCAAGCTGCAAACTCGTGCCTGCCCTCAAGGGCAGCACATTAGTGAAAGGTTGTTTGAAGAAGTTGATCCACCTTTCACTGTGCAGATGTCAAGCTGGTCTGCCTTTGAAAAAGGGACTGAGGGGCATATCAGCAACAGACGGCGATAAATATCGCAAAGCGCTCAGCGCTTTAATATGTAACGCCGCCTATCGCTGGAATTTATCACCCGGATAACGCGTTATCAACAACGCGTTTCTCCAGGGCGATAAATAATCCTGCAAAAGCGGTGATATGCAGGAATATTCCCGCAGCGATAGGGGAAATCTTGACAATAGGGAGATGTGGATTCAGCCACTGAATCCAGCTCCCATGTCAAGGATAGGGTAGTCATGAAAAAAGCAGGCGTATAATAGCGGCGATAACAGCGGTTAGCGATGTTTTTAATATCGCTAGGGGTGTGCTGAGCAGTATTGTAAATACGGAGAAGGACAGTTAGCGATCATTTTCCATTCGTTTTCGCAGGGAACGCCCACTTTGCATCTCATTAGAGTTGTAAAGCGAGGAGTGAACAAAACTGGAGCTGAATCAAGGAAACACACAATAGCGTGTCCTTGTAAATAATGCAATATAATTATCGCTGCTTTTTGCCCAAAAACAGACGCTAAAGCGGCGAAAATTATATCGCCAGCCCTTGATGATATGCCCCCAAGATTCCCCTGCAGACAGGGACAGTGAGTGCAATCACTTTGAGAGGGTGTTTGGGGGTTGCCTTATATATTTTGAAGAAACAAGAGCACCCAAGCTATCTGGAAGGTACCTTGGGTGTGAGTTTTTGTATAGGGACAGCAGTCCCTCACAAAAGAAAATTATATTTGCTGATCTGGCAAGTTCCCCTTTTTTTGTCCATTGTGCCGAATGTCCCCATGGTTATTGCAATTTTAATCACTGAGTTACACTGATTAGCATGCACTCAACAGACGTGGCCCTTTGCTTTATCTTATTTAGTTTTCCTTTCTTTCCTTTTTTTCTTCTTTTCTCCCCTGATTCTTCCCCTTCAGCAGTAATTCTTCTCAGGCATCAATTGTAATGTCCTGATGATAATCCCATTACCTAGTTAAGGGTTCAAAATGTCGTTGACTCTAGCAGTTTGACACAATTTAGAATTTCTGGTACTATAAAGTGTGATGGTGCTAATGTGTATGTTCCTTGGCCTAAATTACTTATCTGTATTTCGGACAATATGTGCAATGCCTGAGTTTGGCAACTTGTTTAATTTGTTGTATACGTGTTCTACTTTTATGTTCTTGTGTATTTCTTATAATAAATTATAACATCTATCTGGATTTATGAACATGGATGTCACTGCATCTCTGTGTTAATTGCAAAGCTTTATATTATTATTATTTTATTCGATCAAAAATACGATCATTCACATCGTAAGAAAAAAACACAACACATCAAAATTAAAAACAGTTAATGTACATTAAAAGAGTGTTATCAAAATATCCATTAAAAACAAGGTTTAAAGTAGGCTAAGTCGTCCATTTGGACAGATTAAGCTATGTAGACACAGCCATTTTCGTAGGCCGAATTACACATTTTAGCCTCCTCCTCCAAGCAAATAGCAAATAGCAGGAATCTTGAGATGGCAAACACTAGCCAACGTGTGGTATCAGATTTAAAAATGTGTATAGGTTCCGAATGACACCTAATAGAAAGCATACGACAGACGCGGGCTATCCAGGTTCTTCTATAGTCAGCGGAGGACGGGCAGCAAAAGAGAAATTGCAAAGTAATTTTATGTTGTGAGGGACCGCTGTTCCTATACAAATGGGGGTTGCCTTAGGCACCTATGCAAAGGGCGCCCTGAGGTAGCACAATGCCTATGGGACACCTCTTTATGAACTAGAGTTTAGTGTGCCCCATATTACCTGGCTTGCCTATGCTCCCTCTAATACGGTGCAGATCAAGAGGCAAAGTATGACCTCATTTGCATAGAGAAATGCCTCATGCAAATGAAGGAGCACCTCTGTAATAAATTGAACTATCATTTCTCCACCTCAAGGAATAATAACACTTCTTGTCTGGGTAAACACTAGAAGTCCCTAAATTAGTTTAAGCTCAATAGAGCAGACAGTCTTAACTTAGGCCACTGTGTCAAGCATTTATACAGTACTAAAACAAAAATGAAGTAAAAAAAAAAAACACAAAGTAAAACCCCCAATCCAATTTAGAATAATAGATTCAAATGTAATAAATAAAATGACTACAACACCACAATAATTCAATAAGGGAAAACAGAGATATGAATTTGTAAAGTTGTAAATAAAAATAGCACCAACAAGCACTGAGTGCCAATGTGCCTATGGAAGTGGTAGACTGGGACCTAGGCATGATTTCTGGCTGACTGCAATTGAATCCTGGTTTGGATACACCAAGTAGAAATTTCATGATGAAACCCTGGAATCCAAAAAGTTTAAAACAATCTTAAAAGTCCCCTTTCAGAGAAGGACTTTGTCACTTTTTTGTGTGGCAAGGGAAATGAGGAGCCTTTCCTCTATGGTCACTAAAAACCGGTTGTTTGGATACCTTACCTCCCACTGGGTTTGGTGCCAATCTGACCATGGGGACAAAATACTGTCTACTCCAGGTATTCACTTTCATGTGAAAAGGTTGATTCTCTTTCAAGTTAATAATGTTCCTCGTTCCACCTTAACTGGTTTTTCTACAAGGGGAAGCAAAACACTTCCCAGGCCTTTGTCTCTGCCCAGGGAGTAGTTTACACACCTCTTTCCCACTTGATTGAGATCAAGTAAAAGTTGGGCAATTGGCAGGAGTTAATTCAAATTTGTCTCTAGCAGCTTCAGTCAGCGTACATGTTACTTTCTAAAAGTTACATTTACAATATATTTAATAAAAATCTGAGTTCACCATTAGATCGAACCTTTATGAAATATAAAAATAAGTCTTTGAATTGAGTCTGCAGCTGATCAAGGTCAAAAGTTATAGATTAAAGTGAATATTCTATACTTTTCCTATGTATAAGTTGTAGCCTGATTAGTGACATTGGGAGAGCATGCAATTTCTAATGTCAACCATGTTGACCCCTAAATATTATGCATTCTACATTGTGGGCCGCAAAGTGTGCTTGGGCTGACATATTTAATATTTGAAATCAGGTGTGTCTAACTATCAAGAGGGTGATATTGACAGGTCTGTGCAGTATAGTGCAAGTGGCTGCTGTCGGGCTACACAGTGTAGGCCTGAAACAATGCTGTCACTGCCCACTGTAGTAGATGGCACAACCAGTGTTACAGTCCACAGGACCATGCCAGGGGTGTATTTTAGTACCATATATTATTGCTTTGTAGAAAAGTTAAATAAGTCAATTACGGGTATGTCAATGTAACCCTGTTTGAAGGGGGAGTATGAACTCTCTGCTTCTGAATGCACAGAGATCTAAGTCCAGCAGAAATTGGGTCAAGAAAATGGGTAAAACATAGCTGGGGGATCACACAGAAAAGGCAAAATTAATGCAGCCCCCTTGATTTTCAGCCTGCACACAGGTAATGCCAGAGGGATCTGTATTACAGAAGGGACAGTGGAATCCTCTGCAGCCGTCTTCTGAAATACCCAGAGGGTGCAGACTGAAGGTGCAAACAACCACTGTGCTCCCACAGTGCTCAGTGTAATACAAATCCCTGGGTTTTCAATGAATTCAAATGCCCACAATTATTTCTTCATTGTTTCATGAAGGTAGAGGGTGCCTACAATTCTAATTGTTTAATATCACCAGAAGTCATTCACAGAGGCTCCATACAGACATTACATCTTATATAATAGAATTATTGGATCCTTTCTAGTCAGCCTCTCAAGAGGAGTTGAGGCATAGCCTAACAATGCCTTCCCCAAAGAGGTTTTGCTTTCACGCTGAATAAAGAACAACTTGAGCCCCACTTTGTACAGCCACAGCTCCCTAGGGGAACAATCTGATATTTACTATGGCTTATATATATTTGCACAGCCAGCTCTGTACCCGGTAAATTAACCATTTTCCTATTACCACCCTGTAAGTTTTCATTTGTCTTCTCGCTGTCCCCACAATGTGTTTTTGGGTCTCGTCCAACTTGTAGTTCTTGGCATCGGCTCTCGGGTCACATGGGCAAAGTCATCAACATTGCAATTGCACCAAGGAGTGTAGTGGGAATACAAAATATTGTTCTAAAATAAACCCTATATTGCATTGAACTTGGTCAGGGAGCCTAACCTTTTCTAGCAGAGTGCTAGGGATTAACCACAAGGAAAAGTTTAGCCAAACAATGTACTTTAAAGCACAATTCAACAAATGAATTGACAATAAGATAATATATTCTATGAGCAGTTCTGAAGATGAAGCAAAACATTCCAGTACCACCAATATATAAAGCAATTTTAATCAGACCAATGTTGCTCTTTTTTGGTTAGCTGTATATTCAAGTTTCAACAAGATGTCAATATGTAAAGCATTATCCCAGGTGAGTATCCACTATACTTAAAGAACCTTTCCTAGGCCAGCATCCTCAGTTCCCTACTGTGTATAGCACCTTAACAAGGTCTGTATTCAGAATGCTCATGTATATAAAGTGCCTTCTCTAGGCCAGGGTTCAAAATGTAAAGCATCATGCTCAGGACAATGTGTTGGTATGAAATGCATTATAATCAGATCATTATTCATAATATCCAGTATTATAAAGCAACAAAGTTAGGCCAGTATCTCCAATGCCGCGACCAAATTGAAGCCAGAGGACACCTCAGGTAAGATCCTTAGAATGCCTTATGTTTTGGTAGAATATGAAGTAGACGCTGGGCTCATTCTGGGTAGAGTGTCACCTGGCCTGTGATGCAATATCACAGAATTTTGAGAGTAACTTTAAAGTTCTTAGCTTATTGAGATGCCCTTTTTAAATAGTGGTATTGTCCTGATATAAAATTCATGCTGCCAGTGTAGGGCTTGGTTGTAGCCTTCCCACTAGGATTTGTACTGATCTGTGCAGCAGGCGCATTGAGCAATGAGGCTATCCCACTACACTTGCAATTAGTGACCTACATGTGTACTCGCAAAGTTCAGCAACCGGTGTAATAATCCGCTCAACTTTTTTGAAGAGATCGCAGTCTTTGACTTGTAGGATGAAAATTCAGAATGGGATTATTATCTGTGATCTGAAGGCTATGAAGATTTTTCACTTGGTATTGTAGTATCTCATAAGGACTCAAACAGTGAAATACATATTACAACTTGGTCCCTGTTATAGATATGTAATAATTCACTTTAATTTAAAATCTTTATATTGTTGTTGTTTTCTTGCTACTCTCCCATTTCTGGCTTTCTAAACTCTGATTTCCATTTCATTGTAACATATCCTTTGAGTTTAGTTACCTCTTTTTGTTGAGTTTCACTGTAATTTGTTTTCATTTAACTATATTGTTTTCTGTTCACCTTGTTTATGTCTCTCCCCTGTGCTCTACATTATCTTTTTGCTTTTATCTCTGAACTGTAAGGTCCCCAGAATCGAGGAAATCCTGCATAAAAAAAGTATTTTGGGCACAGATGGTTATTCCACATTGTGGGGAACACTCATGATCCCTATTACCTCATAGGAAGATACAGTTTGGAATCGTTAATTCCATAAATGGTAACCTCTTGTAGATTTAACGGGAAATTCAGAAAGACCTTTGGAATGGGATGTCCAGGATCTTGACGTGCGATCTAAACTTGCCTACCTGCACTTGGTAATTTTGCAAGTGCAGTACTCCAAAATTGCAGGTGCTATGTGTGTTTTGAGGAAGAAAGACTGGAGATGCACCCAAAATATTGGTGCTACATGGCAAGAGACTTCACGTCAGTGGAGGACTCATTAGGCATAGCCTCTGCAGTGCAGTTCAAGAAACTGCGGGGCATATTACCAAGGGCCTTATCGCCGCTTCAGCAGGAATTTTTCCCGCTAAAGCGGCGATAATTTTATCGCCCTATTACCTAGCTGTCGCTAACACCAGTTAGCGACAGCTATTAGGAGATAGCGATCATCTTGGGGCCCACTTTGCATGTCAACGATAATTATCGCTAATGACATGCAAAGTGGGCGTGCCAAGATGTTAGCGACTGGAAACAGTCGCTAACATCGCTATCTCCTATTACCTACTTTTGGAAATAATCGCGCTAAGTGCGATTATCTCCAAAAGCTAACACCTGCCCAGAGCAGTTCTTAGCCATGTTATCCAATGGAAGGTGGATAACATGGCTGAGAGCATTGTCACGATAATGCATGAATATCGCTGATTTTTCAGCGATATTCATGCATTTCGCGCGATTTTTACCGCTTTTGAGATACACCTTGATAATATCAAGGTATCTCAGCGGTAAAAATCGTCGGAGCGCGCCGATATAATTATAGCCGCTAACCAAGCTTAGCGATAATTATCGCTATTGCTTGGTAATATGCCCCTGCTATTCTCGTGAAGCCACAGAACCGTCACGATGTTTGGAAATGGTGTTGTTCATCTTTAGGTTTTTGAGTAGAGGTTGACTTCTAGTTCAGTTTGCTCTTGCTAGAAATTCGAGATTATTGCTGCAGTGTTGTTACAGACCTTGTGGAAACTTTGGAGACTGCTTTAGTTTTAGAGGCATGTTCACTGGTGTAACAATAGCCCCCACAGCCCCTGAGGTGCAAGGGGCCCGAGCGCCAGGGGGCCCCCTCTGGCACTGTGCACGGGTAGGCCTGGTAGCTCCTGACTGGGTCCATAGCGGGGAGCACCCTCCTTCCACTTTGCAGGGGGCTCCCTCAAGTTTCCTTATGCCACTGGGCATGTTAGTAGTTGAAACTGAAGACAGAGAAGTATTTTTAATAATGTCATTGTGTTTTCGAAACTTCTGTAGTTTAAAGTACTGTTTCAGAGTTAATCCTGAAGGAGTGCGACACATTTGAATACTAACGATACATAAAGAACAGCTAGGATCCTCATCTCCTTGAAGACTGTTGAACATTTTGCGATTCATATATTGTAACAAAGGTAGTGGCATGCGTTTAATGAGTGATTACTTTGTATCCCTGCTGACTATACATATTCTGAAAAATATTTGCTTTTCTTAAGGTTTCAGAAAAAAACTTTATAAAATCTTAGGACGAGAAAGTGGATTTACAAAACAGAAAGTACAGCCTTGCAGTGAACACTAGTCAAAAAACAGTTTTTACTGTTTTAGATAAAGCTACATGCTCAACGAACAGGCTTAGCTGTTATTAATCATTATTTTAAACTGTAGATAGGAAAATAGTAGAGCAATGATTTGCCTTTTGTTTACTAGTTTCAAAAATCAAATTCACTAGTGAAAGTAGATTTTTAATGACTTCAGTGAAAAAGTAACTCTGAGTAAAGAATACTTTGTGCTGTTTTAGAAAAACCTGGAATAGACCCAGTTGGCTTTCAGCTCTACTGCCGAGGTCCAATACGCATTCCTGGTTGCTAATTATCCTGCTCCTGTAACAAAATGGAATGGCTGTTGTACACAAGTAGACTGTTAGCAGGACTTAGCTCTCTGGGACAGGGAGAGGAATAGTGGGCAAAACACAGGACACATTTAGCAGTTCTTTCTTTGTCCTGAAATGCCAAATGGGCTGGCAGGTAGTGATAGGATTTATTTCCAGGGTGATGCTAGACTTTCTAGTTCCTAACTCAACAGGAGAAAGACCAGTTCTGAACAGACAGAGGCTGGGACACGTCATCTAAATAGAGTAGTTGTTAGGGGAGGGATGCAAGCTCCTTCAGCTGGAGGCCAGAGGCAACCATCTTGTCTTAGGGCTCATGGGAAAGTTGCAGCAAACCAAGAGAAGAGATGCCCCAAAAGCTATGAGATAATAGTTAGGATTGGTTGGGGGGCCCTTTCTAGTTAATGGCTAATGCTCAGGAAAAAACTGGCACGTTACTACTACCTTTTCCGATCATTCCTTATCCTGGGATTGAAAAATCTCTAAAGGAAAAAATTCTGGCTGAATTACTTCCAGCCTTTACCTCAATAAACCCCACTACCTGTACCCAAAACTAAATTGACATATTTAACATAATCAATTATCAAATAATTAATTAATATTAATTAAAAACAAAGTATTAATTAAATATAATTTACTTCCCACCCTTTATCCATTCTAGTACAAGGAGACAACACATTCAGACAGCCCAATCCTTGTGGACATTGCACGGCATGTCGGAATAGCTATATGAAAAAAACCTTTGAATTACCTATGAACATGAAGACTATCACTCAATTTTTGACATGCAGCTCCACATTTGTAATTTATGTCCTGGAGTGTTTGTTCAAACTGAGGTATGTGGGGAGCACAACATTATTGGCTAAAAAGAGGGTACTAGAACACGAGAGCAATCCATAACAAGGATGTACACTACCCAATAGCACAACATTTTGAAGAGTACCATTTATCCAACAGCTCTCTATTGAGCTATTTTGCGATTGAACAAATAGAACAGAAACCCAGGGCGGACAACAGAGTACTTCACCTTAGGAAGAGGGAATCCAGATACATTCTAGACTTACTGACCAAAACCCCGGGAGGATGTAACTCAGATGAGGAGCTGGGAATACACCTACATGAGGACTAGGACATTAGGAACAATACACCTTGATGGGAACTGAGGGAACAGCCCAAACATGCTGTGTCTTTCTTCAGGATATAGGCTTTACCTTGTATATAGTAATTTGGAATATAGCTTTTCAATCCGTTTGTACATTAACAAAGTAAATTCATATGAAATTAAACTTAACTATATGGTTTTAATCATATTTATCACTTTTCTTTATCTTATAATATTACAGGAGGAAAGAAAGGGGCTTACCCCGGGTGGAGATATGAACAGAGGTCCTACGCTTTACTTCAATATAACGTCAACGTGGTGAAGGACACAGCACAGATAAGGAATATGTTTATTTTGTATATTTGAACCTCCTTTTCATTATTCAGTAGACATGAACTTTAGAGTTTAGAGGGTTCTGTATCACGGATATATAATCAGAAATTGGTAAACATAGACCACACCAACTCATTAAGAAGAATATAACAAGTGCAAAGCAACCTTCCTTACCCTTTGCCTGTATTATGATTATCATATGTGTGATTTGAACAATATGTGAATAGTATGGGTATATCTGTGATATTGGTTAAAAGACTCATCCACTTGGCGTATATATTGATTGCTATAACTAAGACTGCGACAATTTACTGTGGTATATTTTCATATGTATGATTTTGACACAATGTCAACAGTTTTGGTACACTTGTTGGAGGGTATTTGTAACATTTGCAGCACACATAGAAAGAGCAAATCGCCATCGGTGATTGTTCATGTGCACGAATCTTTAGAAAACGATGAGTTGCAACTTCTATATGTGCTGCATTCCGCGCACTCTTAGAAGTTACAAATCACCAATACTGATCGTTTATGTGCCAGAAGGGACACCTTCCTGCACATGAAAAATCATTCACTGCAACGCAGGCCTCCTTGCACTAGGCAGGTAAATTTAGCAACAGTGCTAGGGGAAACGCAGGGTCCATTGTATTATTGTAAATACAGCGCATCCCTGCGTTTTCAGAATGTCGGAGCGTGGCGTGGCCAATAGTGGCATAACACTGCGCTCTGCTTTCTCCTGTAAATATGCCACAAAATGTTTTATTTTGCTGGAGAAGAACCCATAAAAGAACAATTTTTATATTTTCTTTAACAAAATAAGTGGAACAATTATTTGCGTATTTTGCTGAAAAAACGTGTCTTTGGGGGAGAAAATTAAGCCCATGCTGAGTTGGGCAAAAAAGATCACACTTTTGCTTACTTTTGTCTAATCCCAGCAGCAAGAATATAAATCTCCCTATTCCCCCAATTAATTTCCCTACCACATAGGTAAAAATACACTGCATAAGTCCTATGTTCCTAGTTAACTAACTGACAAGAGTAGGAAGTGTTACCTACTTGTTAAAGCAGAGAGTTGCATTGTTCCAGTGGAAAATCAGGCACTTTACCCTGTTGTAGTTTTGGCCTGCAGTAGAGCTTTCATATCGCTGCTCCAATGTGTAGTAGAAGGTGGCGACATACAAAGGTGCTAAGTAAATGCGGTCTGTCTGTTTTCGACCGTGCGGGCTTCTTTGATACCAGCGAATAAAATTACATATTGCATGTTTTGTGGCTCTTCAATGGCATCCACAGAAAAATGCAGACAAAACATGCAATAGCCCAGATTACTCGTACATCTTTCGGCTGCTCAAAGGAGGCTTTGTAGGTGTTGCAATAGCGATGAGTAAGGTTGTGTAGGGCTGGCTTAAAACGTAATTGCAACGCAAAGATTGGGAAGCAAATTAGAGAGCTGAAAGCAAAAGGATGAAACAAGTAGGCTGCTATTCCTTTTTTTACGGCAATTTGTGATATTACCACTGAAGCACAAACATTTATGGATATGTCTAACATGCTAATTAAGTGCATATACTGCCGAATACATCAAGGGAACATTTTTCGGTCCGGTGTTAACCAAGACCTTTTAATTTACCTAATATTTTATATATGCGTAATGTACTTACATTTTGAGGTTTTCAGGCATCCCACTTCATCCACTGGTCTGTTATTTGGCAAAGTGTGCTTTTTGAGACCCCGAAATATTTTTGTTTTTAGACAGTTTTTTTTTATTTCATGTTGATGGTGGGTCCAGCAGCTTCTTTAACATTAACATTTGACCAAAAGCATGATAAAACAAAAAAAGCATCAACAAAGCATCAAAGGGCTAAGGCTGGCAGCCACTGATTGGCTTTTCCAATACATCTTTTCCTATTCTCATTTCGTCTTCCCCATAGAGTCATTCAAGCGGTTCATGTATATTCTTTCTGTCTCCCGGTCAGATAAAAGAATGTAGAAAAAGAAAAAAAAATCTTGGGTTAAGATGTCACCAAATATACCTTAAATATCACTAATTCCGATGACCCTGGTATGTAGAAAACGGATAAACCATGTTTTATACAACTATTTTTATTAAGTTAGGCGCAGACCTCCCCAACCACCTCCATTTTTGAAACATGTATGTACACATGAAAAACCCACTCGTTTTTGTAAAGTGATGGCTACTGTGGGTGCATCGTCACTCCTTTTTTTTCTAAATCAGAGACTAAGCCAAATAGTTTAGATGCCACTTCCTTCATGATATTGTGTGCTGTTTAGGGTCAAGACGCTCAATGTCAGTGTAATAAGTATAGTATAATGGAGAATTCTGGGGCCATATTATCAAGCAAGGGCGATTCATTATCTCTGCTTTTATCGACAGGAAACTGCCGCTAAAGCGGCGATAATGGGCTTGATTATAGGCCCTTCTGAATTCCCATAGAAGCCCAGGTTAACACCAGAACCTGGGCTTCTATGGGAATTTACAAGGGCCTATTATCAAGCCCATTATCGCCGCTTTGGCGGCAGTTTCCTGCCGATAAAAGCGGCGAAAATGTATCGCCCTTGCTTGATAATATGGTCCCAGAAAGATATCCCCCTACACACAGGGTGACACCAGACACAAGAGGTAGTCAGAGCTCCTTCAGATCTAAGGGACCTTAGTCCTTACAAACTGCTACAGACTTCTGGGGCCCTATTATGTAAAGGGTGCACTTCCCCTGTTTGCACCCGGAGCACCTTAAAACAGGTGCACCAGGCGCAAACAGGGAAAGTGCGCCCAATTACATGGAATGTGCTACCATGAGCAGTGCATTCATGTGAAAAATGAAGTGACTGCTTTAAAGCTGCTCTGTGTTTTCGCAATGCAGGCAGCAACCTGCGTGCACTTTGAAGGCAGATTGGAAATCCCATTGCTGGCGGGTGCAGTCAGTGACTTCACCTGCCTGCTAGGGGATGTCTGGGGGGTCCATAGGGGCAACTCTTTCCCCCCTCCAGAGGGCTACTCTCAGGTGGCGTACTGATAGTATGCCACCTTTTAGGTGGCGCTCTGTCAGTGTGCCTTGTGAGAGCTTCTTTGCCTCTGCGCCCGCGTATGCAATACGGCACGGGCACAGAAGCAAAGGGATTCTCTCATTTGCATGGGGCACAGCACCATGCAAATGAGGGAACGCTCCCTGAAGATAGGGCTGGCAATTTATGTGCGCCAGTGCTATTGGTATTACAGAAGGGGCTGCACAAGCGTCTGCGGCCCCTTCTGTAATACTATAGGGTACCGGAGGGTGCAAAGCAGGCGCAAACGCGAATTGTGCACCTTGTATAATACGGCCCCCAGTACGGTTCAGATGAGGCAAGAAACACGTCAAGACACAGACATGAATAGTCATATTTAACCCTTTTGTTTAAACTTTGCTGCAGGAAGGTATTAAGCTACCAGAAGGGAATTTTAACTGTTAAGGTCTCATTGAGCTTCCTTTGACATCAAGCAATGAAGTAGTGAACCACAGTGATTAGTACAATTTGAGAGAATTTACAACTTGCAGTAGTGAGAATATACACCTTACCTCAGGCATGCCATTTGACATGGTAAAGGCGTGCTATTCTCTTACTCAAGACTACGATACAAGGTTATTGAACAAGAAATCATGACTGATTTGGCTCTCTTGTCATTTAAACCGCATTTTGCACATATGCTTCATCAACGTACTCATTAATTTGACCCCTAACACTTCACCAAATACTGCCTGAAAGCTGCACCAGGCTGCCACACCCCTGAGGTAACACAACAATTGTACCTGTCTTTACCAAGCACAATTCTGCTACTTAGCCCCTTGCACTATAGCTCATCTGCACGCACATGAAAACATCAGTTCCCACCGGCTAGTGAAGATTTATGATGGGCCCTCACAGTCTCCGGGTGTTAACAATTCGAGGTGCTTTTCGGCTCCCTCTTTCTGATTCGCACACACTTTACCCTACATAAAAATTTGACAAAAATGTTAATCAGAACCTTAACATTAAGAAAGCCAAAAAGAATCCACTAACTGGTTGATTTGTGCAAATTGAAACCAAAACTCCTGGGTACATTGTGGCTTCCCCACTTAAATCGCATGATCTTAGGCCAATATTTAATATCACCCCAACTTGGAGGGGAACATGACGGCCGGAAGCTAACGGCTGTGACGGAGCTCCTCTCCCTGAGTATGGCGTTCCGATCCCACTATGTTATGTTATGTTATGTTATTGTTTTTTGTTGTGCGCACAGCTACTCCAGCTAAGGAGCGTCCTGGCGCATTTGACAAGGAGGAACATAACACAACAGAAGGAAGCGGGCTACTAAGAGGGGACCACACTAAATGAAAAGCTCATCAAAAATAAGCTGGGGACTGAAAAGAGGCAACTAAAACAGGAAAGTTTTCAAGGCTTTCCGGAAAACCAAAAGATCCTCCAGCAGATGGATTTCCATCGGAAGAGAGTTCCACGCTAGTGCCGCCTTTACACAGAAGGAGCACCCCCATACGGCAGAGCCTGTATCTGGGGACTACAACAAAGGCCTGGCCTTGAGAGCAGAGGGTGCGGGTGGGGACATAGAAGGAAAGGAAGCGAGACATGATCTCAGGGCCTATGCCTCTCAGAGTCTTAAAAGTCAAACATAGGACCTTAAAAAGAATACGCTTCCTCACTGGGAGCCAGTGTAAGGAGCGAAGAACACTCGCCACCGAACAAAATCTGGGCAGGCCGAAAATCGCTCTGGCCGCAGCGTTAGCTCGCTGGCGGTCTCTTGGTGCTTACTGGTATGATTCGGCAGTGAATTGGAAACTGAATACGGTATTTCTTAGCTCCCTACCTCTTTACCTCGACGGATTGTTTTCCCGTATTTTCCCCCTCCCCGACTTTGGTATCGAGTCACCTGAGTCTGTGTTCGGCAATTCGGCGATTCAGCGATTTGACAATTCCGTATTCTATTGCCGACAGTTTCTGCTCCGGAATCCACGGATGGTTTATAGTGGAGAGGGCGGCCCCCTTGCAGAGCCTGCTTGGCTCTGGGAGCTCGGCACCACAAGGCTGTGGCGACGAAATACCGGAAGGTTCATCGGAACTGTCTCTGCAGCAGGGGTGGTGAGCTCGGCCTCTGGTAAGGCTCGTATGCTTTACCGCTACAGCTGTTTCTCCCATGGGTGTTGTGACCAGTCTGTGGATACTGCGCTAAATTCCTTCACGTGGTTCGAAAGGGCTGGGGTAATTCAGTGGTGCAAGAGGGGGGAAGTATGTAATGAAATATTTGGTACTTCTGGCATATCAGGCACTGGGGCAAATTTAATCTTAATTCCATTAGCGACTCCATTAGCGATTCACAGTCTGATAGGGAGGAAAGGAAGCCTTGCATGGAGAAAGGCGGTGATAGTGCAGTAGTTTGTGCCCCTAATGCTCCCCTGTTAGAGCCAAGTTTTGTTTCGGCTCCAAGGACCTCACACAGCTCCCAAGCGAGAGTTAATCGCTACACATTAAGAAACCGGGCCACCAATATAACATCGGCCCCTCTAAATTTGTCTGTTTCTCCTCCTATAATTCAAGTCAAGCCCACTTCCCAGAGGGGGAAAGGGAGGGAGGGGCTATATCGGCGCAGATACCCCCCCAGAAAGAGGAAAGGGCAAGAAAATAGCAAAAGGTGGAACTTCTGTTTCAGTAAGAATAACTCCATCGCTGAAATCTTACTATAAGGTTCTTTCCTCGAGTGGCTCAGTCAGGTCAAAGAAGATGGCTGCGAGTAATGCTATTGCTAGCACCACAGGCAGTGCAATAGTAGAAGCTACTTCAGGCAAGATACACACAGAGCCTTTATTAAGCACTGAGGGTGAGTCATCTCAGTCTGGTCCAAAGATACAGATGTTTTCATCTCCTGTATTGGATATAGTGCACCCTACAGTAGAACTTTCGAACAGCTTCTCCGCCCTCGACATTCAAGACACTCAAGAGGTGCAGGATACAGCCCGGGAAGATCAGGGTGAACCTAAGGAGGATTCAACTAACCAAAAGGAGGTTGGAAGTAATCATAAACATGAGAGTCCTGATTCAATCAGCAATGGCGCATCTATAAGCGATACCCTTCCGACAGCCTTCACCCCGGGGACTCTGGCAGCTATTCTACTGGGTTTGAAGGAGGACATAGGGAAGCGCTTTACCATATCAGAGGCAAATCAGACGGCCATTCAGGCTTCCTGTGATGCTTTGGCCCGGAAGGTGGAGGAGGTCTCACTAAGGACCGATGTATTGGGAGTGGAGTTCCCTAAGATTAAAGAAGCGATTACTGCCTCCACTGATACCATGGGTAAGCTGGTTCAGCAAAATCGAGAAATGAAGGACGATCTTGAAAGACTTGAAAATCACTCAAGGAAGAATAATTTAAAATTCCTGAATGTGCCTGAAGATCTTGAGGGGAACGATATTAAGGCGTTTATTGTTGCAGTCCTGAAAACAACAATCTTAAAGGACTCCACTGATGTCGATCAAGATCTATTGACAGACATTCACAGAGTTCATCGGGACCCGTATAGAAGGAATCCAGCGAAGGAGCGTCCTAGGAAGATCCTAGTTAATTTTTTGACATATGCCATCAAAGAGAGGATTCTGTCCTTGGCACTCAAAGCTGGCTCAATAAGATCAATTTCCTTCTCTAGCCCTTTCACCTTTACAATACGTTCAGACGTCTCCCACATAACTGCAACAAAACAGTGGGAGATGGGCAAGAAACTGGCGACCTTGAATTCATTGGCGGCTCATGCCCAGCTCAGATTCCCCGCTTCACTCCGCGTAATGTGGAATAACCACATGCATAACATCCGTCATATCGAGGAAGTGGATGATCTGATTGAAGAGATCAGGGGGAGCAGTAAGGGGGGAGTGGAGAGGCAATGCAGGTGGTAGTCAGATGGTAGGGGTAAAATGAATATGAGGTAGTCTGTTATAACAGTGAGGTTACAACTCTGAGGTTAGTATGACACATACATATTACCCTCCTTCTCACTTTTTATCACCACCGTCGTCCGTTATGCAGCATTCACTGCTGATACAGCAAGCACGTTTTTTTCTTCTCTTATTATGCATGCACCTTTTTTTTCTTTTTTTTCCTGTTAAATCCATACAGATCGGGGGGGGGGGGGTTCCGTCTAGGAGCGTAATGCTCAAGAAGAAAGGGAGGGTTCCCCAGGGAGGAAGGGGAGGTGGTATGGAAGGAGGAAGGAGGCGGGGGTGGGGGTGGGGGGAGGTGAAAAAAGAAAAAAGTGTCCTCACTTCACAATAGTTTATAGGAATTTTCATTTTGATAGATGGGCACACCAGGGTTTGGAGGGGTAGAGACCAATAGATGACAGATAATAAGATTCCATGTATCTCCTGGAATGTTAATGGGCTTCATTGCCCACGGAGGCACAGGTTAATTTTAATATACTTGGAGCAGTCTCCGGCTAAAATTATTCTCCTCCAGGAGACCCACTTGAGTCTTACTGAGGCTAAGGAACTCTTTGGGAGGATTAGATGGGTAGGTGCATTTTGTTGTTCTGGGCAGTCAGTGGTAAACAAGGGAGTTGCCATTTTGATTAAAGCTGGAACTGGAGGAATTATAAAGTCTAGTTTAACGGACCAGTCAGGAAGATGGGTCTCGGCAGGAGTTGATCTTAGTGGAAGTGAACTAACTATTGTATCATACTATGGACCAAACATAGACAATCCTTCTTGTCTATTGAAAGTACATTCCAATCTGGTTGAGGCTATTACCCCGCTAGTCATAGGGGGGGACTTTAATGTTCTTCTTGATCCCCAACAGGATCGCTCCAATTACAGCTGCTATAACGCTGCCCCGAGTTCACGTCGTGCCATGATAAATATGATGCATGAGCTTGGTCTAATTGATGTTTGGAGGGCCAAGAATGGCAATGGGCCGGGCTTTACCTATTTTAGCAAAAAGCATGGCCATGCCTCAAGACTGGATTATATCCTCGTAGATAGATTATGTTTAGACATCTTAGT